>NC_058376.1:3672500-4892500 GCF_018350175.1 Felis catus | reverse complement strand
AGAATTGCTGATAGACTTGCAAATCCTTGGCCAAACACTTGTAAACTCATAGAGATTAGTCTGGCCAGATGATTGAATTAGGCTTGTCTGTTAGGCGTGGCAAAGGCTCATTTGATGTTCAATACTATCAGCCTTGCCAATCAATATTTTTGTCACGTATGTTGCATTTGAAATATTTATATGAGAAGTAATGTATAATGGTATTTTATTCTAAATGTCCGTACCAACAGTTAAATATATTTTTCTGTTAGTTGAGCAGGTGGTGTATTCGTGGCTAAAGCTGAGAGCTTTGCATCATCTGTTGTCCTTTGAGAGAAGCAGGCCAGCAGGACAGGAAGTGTCTTCTGCTATCCAATTTACTCCATTGTCTCCTTGGATTAAGCCTCAGCACAGCTAGCCCAGGCACACAGTTGAATTGAATTAACAAGGTTATTCAAAGCCAGAAATCACTATGATCGAGGAATGCCAGGCATGGGGTCATCTCATTCTTTATCTTCAATTAGATTTTTTTTTGCTTTCTTCAAAGGAAATTAAAATGCTCTATTAAAATAAAACTTTCTCAGTTTACAAATACATACATAGCAGATCTGACTTTCTAGCTGTCTGCCCAAGGCCCAAGCGGAGACGTTGGGACGTGGATTTCTAGAGTCCTTGCTACTGAGAACAGTCTTGTTGCCGCTGAGATTCCAGACCAGCTGCACACAGTAAAATTTAGGGGTGGAAGCAAGGACTCAGAAATGTGGGAGGAAGATGTGGACACCGGCCCGATGAAATTAAATCATACAGTGCAGAGGACAATAGTGGAGACGCTTTAAATAAACCCTTCGCATGTTCCAGCCAAAAGATGTGCAGGAAGACATAATTGCAGGGATTAGCCTTTTTGACTTTGTAGGCCTGGCTGTAAATAACCCTTCTGAAGAAAAGTGGGAAAAGAAAGCTTGAGTCAAAGGCTCTGAGAAGTCAGGAGACTCTGGGAGGTCACCCAGTGCAGCCCAGCCCCAGCCCACCACTCACGCAGCATACATAAATTCCTGACACAGCATCTTGGATGAGCTGTCACCCGGCTGCGTAAGGGCACGAGGCAGGGACCCAGGAGGCTCGAAGATAAACAACCCCTGAGCTAACGCTGGGAAGAAGGATCAAGGAAGTCTGCCTTCATGCTCCCAAGTTCCCGGCTTTACGCCTTTTCTCCTTTGCAGAAAATCTCAGTAAGCTTTCATCTGCCTAGTATCCACTTGTGTCCTGGCTGGGGAACTTGGCATTAATTAGGATCCCGAAATGGGGTGTGCTGCCTTGTGTGATAATAAGCTCCCTGTTATGGGAAGCAACCAAGCCGTAGCTACATGACCATGAGCCAGGAAACCGTAAGGTGCACTGAGAGGGGAGGCAGGGCTGGGACCCTCCACCCACACGTAAGCTGACACCCTTACGACAGCAACTGTATATACTGATACTAGCTCAACAAATCTTTGCTTACCTTTTAGGCCAAGGGCTACGTTGTGCATGACCGAGAAATCACAAGCTCACTGAGAGAAAGAGAGAGAGAGAAGGAGAATTAAGAAATAAACCCACGAAGAGCTGGTCAGTTGACTTTCCAACGGTCATCAAGACAATTCACTGAGAAAAAGAAGAGTGTTGCAACATTTGGCACTGGGACATCTGGGTGTCCTCGATGGTGGGCCAGGGGAGCTCCCCCCTTACCTAAAGCGTACCAGAGATGATTTTGAAACAGAGTATAGACCTCCACCTGAAAACTACAATTTTCAATCCTGTAGAAGAATGTATGGGAGATGAGTTTCGTGTTCTTGCAGTGTTTTTTTTTTTTTTTTTAGCCAAGCAGAAAGAGCAAGGACAGAAGACAAAATTATAAGTTGGACTTAATCCAATTTTACAACTTCTGTTCTTCAGAAAATGAAAAGATAAACCGTTGTTTTAAGTACTGATAACACATAGATGTGATGGAGAATTCATATCCAGAATGTATAAAGAATGTGCACGAATTGACAAGGCAAAAACCCCAACTAAAACACGAGCAGAGGATTTGAACAGCTATAGTACAAAAGCGAATACAGGAATGGCCGATAAACACGTTAAACATATTGAAAGATGTTCAAGATCATTAGCCGTTAGGAAAATGCGAATTAAAGCCACAATGAGATACCATTACAGGTCCAGTGATGTCCAAAATTAAGAAGCCAGACTGCCAAATTGGCAAGGATGGAAAGCGTTTGGAACTCTCTTCCGTTGCTGATGGTAACGTCAAATAGTTCCACCGCTTTTGAAAGCAGTGTCGCTATTTTGGACAAAGTGAATCATATATTTAGCATACAACCCAGAATTCCGACCCTAACTATTTATCCAGATAAAAATGTGTATCCACACAAAATCCTGTACGTGGACGTTTGCAGCCACTTTATTCATAGTAGCTCAAAACTGGAAACAACCCAAATGTCTGAAATAAGTGAGTAGATAAACCAGCTACAGTATATTTACACAGTGGATAGGACTCAGTAAAAAGAAAGGGAGGGAGGGAGGGAGGGAGGGAGGGGAAAGGAAAGGAAGGAATGGATTACTGGTACATTCAGCAGCTCGGATGAATGTCACAGGTGTGCTAAACAAAAGAAGTTAAGACCCAAAAGAGAACATACTGATAAAGCCGCGCCTCTGAGTTTCTGGAAAAGCAAACCTAACTTACAGTGACAGAAAGCAGGTCATTGCCTACCTAGACTGCAACAGGCAAAGAGAAATTTCAGGAGTGATGAGGACATCCTACGTCAAGATTGTGGTGGCAGTGACACAACCTATAGACTTGTCAAGTCTCTTGAACTCTACGCTTCAAAGAGTGCATTTTATTGGATATAAATTATACTGCAATAAGCTTGATTTTAAAAATACATGCAGGGGCACCTGGGTGGCTCGGTCGGTTAAGCATCTGACTCTAGATTTTGGCTGAGGTCATGATCTTGTGGTTCATGAGTCCGAGCCCCACATCAGGCTCCACACTGACCATGTGGAATCTGCTTGGGATTCTCTCTCTCTCCCCCCCCTCCCAAAGTAAATAAATAAACTAAAAAAAATACATGTAAAGCTCTCAACCTTGCATTTGCCACATGGCAAATGCTCAATGAATAAGGAGGAGGGAAACAGGAGGAAGACAAAAGGAGGAGGAAGGGGAAATTATTGTTGTTGAATTTATTTCACAAAAACTTTTATTCAGCAAAAATACTTATTTACTAACAACTTAATAACATAAGAACATCACAGTTGCCATTGTTGACATCATCATGACATCGGTTTGCTCCCGATGCGTTCATGAACTGAGGGAAAGGGACATACAATCCACACACAGGTACACGGCGACTCTTCTGTGCTAACTGGACAATGCTGTGCTAACACACATACACCTGACAAGCTCTTCCGAGCAGGGATTCCTTCCTAAGGAATTTGTTTTTCCAGACCCCCAAATTTAGGAAAAACTGGTCAAGACATAGGAAAACGGAAAGAAGTATCAGAATTCTTCTGAGACAATAAGCTGTACGACCAACATAAAGATGTGACTGTTTGGAAGGCATCTACTGACATCCCACTGAAGGTGGGAGCAGAAAGCCCAGACACCGGAGTCAACAGCCAAGATACACCCTTCCGGTGACTTGGGGCCGGAGTAGGCGGAGATAAACGGTCATGTGATCCGTAGTTCCTCATGTCTGCACCTGCCATATTTAACAGTGTGTGCTCCCGGATGGGCATAGTGAGGCACTCTTGGAAATTGCTTCATCACATACTTACTTTCCACAAATCTTATAAGAGGTGTGTTGAGGAATGATAAATGTTGAAAGCAAAATAAGTCCTTAAATTGTCAATTTTGCAAAGTTCTATGGACCTGGATAGGAGATCCAAATTTTCCATGAAGTCTTACTAATCTTCACCAGCATTTCCTGGTGTTTGAATATTTGCTCTTGAATGTTTGTTTGGATATTTGTTTGAATCTTTGCTGCAGTCATTTGAAAATAATGCTGAACTTGATATTTCTTACTTATGAAATTTTCTAGGTTTTGTTAACAGTAAGCAAAGGGTATGAAGAACATTGGAAGAGTTTTAAGACTAACAGGATCGTGGCACTCCTAAGAATCCCCCCAAATTGAGATTTCTCAATCTCAAATCCCGAAGATTCATCATCTGTTAGGAATTTGGAAACAACCACAAGTAACAGCTATGGAGAGAACTAGGAGGTGATTGGGCTGCCTGGGCTTCACACGTTGAGTGGCATTTGAGCAAAGTATTGAGGGATGAGTCTTGGATATAGCAAGGCATGGCTGTTTACATCAAGAACCAGGCATGCAGAAAGGGGATGGACCCAGGTGAAGTGTTCACCACCTCGGCACATGGGGGAGGGTGCTGAGGGATGCTAATTCAGCAGTCAGGGTGGTCCAATCTACCACACAGGCCAACTCACAGTCCAAGCAGTGTGACACCATTCAGCAGCCACTCAAGCAAGCTGTTGCCCATGACGAGTGGAGAGGAACATGGATAGGACACGGCAATGGGGAAACCCTCTCCCTGGCTCTGGAACCATGACTCTTCTCATCAAGGATTTCAGGAACTCATAGATGGAAGCCTAGCATCGTTGGCCTTGCTATTGTTCTATTTGGAACCTGCACCTCCATTTAACTGGCTAGATCTTCTGACCACGTCCCCATCAGATGCCCCAGGTTCAGGGTCTGGATCTCAGTGAGCCCAGTTCCTGTTGGGTCCCACTTCCGGGTGCCTGAGTCCAGCCTTCTTCCAACCAACCCTCTCAGGAACTCAAGTCCTGGACACATGGCTGCCAAGGCAATGGCCCTGGTGGCTGGCCCTGTCCCCCTCACTCTCCTCACCCCACCCCACCCCATCCTCCCACCCACTGGGGCTGAAACTGCCCACCTGGAATTCTACACATCACAGGGGCCCTCTGACATACAGTTCGCCATATCTATCTGTAGCAGGATCACTTGCAGTGTAAACACTCGATTCTTTTCCCCCTTTCCTCCTCCTCTATTGAAGGAAGGTGACCGGTTTCATTATTTCTTTGTCTCGGCCAGAAGACAGAAGCTACTGAAAGTCACAACTTGTTCTGTCTTTGATGAGAGCCTAAGTTCATGCAGGGCAAGCAGGACAGAGTGGGAACGTCGTCTGTGCTGGAGGTTGTGGCTTGGGGCTGATGTAGGAAGAATGGGGACCGTCATAAAAGTGACAGCAGAAGCCAGAAGAGGAAATGCCAGAGGGGACAGCTGGTGGACCCCTCGCAAGGCTGCACTGGGGACACCAGGTGGAGATTCCCGTGCCCCCCCCCCAATCTAGGCAAAAAGAGCAGAGACCAGACCTGAAGAATCACATCACAGAGAAGGGAAAAAAAAAAAGGCCCCTCTACAGAAACTGGAGAGGATCCCCAAGCCCTCCCCCAGCCCTGGAGGCCCCCAAACCCCGAGTCTCGCTCTTGGATATCTGTTTGTGGAATATGATTCGCGGCTGGGTCCACGCCTGCAGGAGTCATTCAATCTCCAGCTCATATTTGCCCCGCTGAGCCCCGGTGCTGACAGCTCTGGGGAGGATATTCAAAATAAATCTCTTTTCTCCCACTCGGTGTCTTTTAAAGAGGATTAATTGAGTTTACTGAGTTGGTTGAAATTGTTTTATGCAGTGGAAAACAGCTGCGTTGATTGCCTAGATGGGCCCATTCAGGGAGCCTTCCGCTTCTATTATTAAGCGCAGAGGGGCTTCGAGAGGCCCCGCGAAGAGGTCCACACTCATCGTTTCCCCGGGAGGGAATCTGCTCATCTTCCAGCCAGACTCGGCACTCAGCACTTCCAATTGAGGCCTGATTACATACCTGAGCCCGTGACTTCCGAAGGCAATCAGACCTCTCTTACTGTTTTGTTGAAAAGTGATTCCAGCTAGGGGAAAGGCAACGGCAGACGAGAGCATAATATCCATGGGTGTGCCCTCAGCTGTGACCAACGCCCTGAACCTCCACATCAGACCTCTTGATGTCAGAGGAGGAATTCGGCAAAGAAAAAGTCACCACAAAACAAAATACAAGCACCACTTGGCTCGTGCCAAGGCAAACGCATTTCCCTCTGAAGCCAGAAAGCTCGTGCAAATGTCACCATGGACTGTGTTTTGGAGGAACTCGTCTGTGTCAACAGGCTGTCTTGAAAGGGTTGCTTTTGTTTCTAAAGATCTAGTTGTGTAATTTATACAGAGCCACAGTTGGTATTTAGGATAGAAATTATTGACTTCTTAATTGCAGAATTGATGCTCCTTGTTCTTTAAAATACGGAAAGGTCAGGGGCGCCAGAGTCACCTGGGTGGTTCAGTCGGTTAAGTGTCTGACTTCAACTCAGGTCATGATCTCACCGTTGGTGGGTTCGAGCCCCGTGTAGGGCTCTGTACTGACAGCTCAGAGCCTGGAGCCTGCTTCAGATTGTGTCTCCCTCTCTCTCTGCCCCTCCCCTGCTCATGCTCCCTCTCTCTCTCTCTCTCTCTCTCTCTCTGTCCCTCAAAATGAATAAATGTTAAAAAAAATTAAAATATCGAAAGGTCTGGCTGTTGCTGTCTTCAAGGTGAAAGTAGCAGCCAGCTCAGACTCTAACAACACAGAACAGGCAGCACCTCGCCCAGCTTGGTCAACCCCGCTGGGATCAGGCCACGGGGGACACTCCCTGACCCTCAGTGTGGTGGCAAAATGATGGCCCCCTAAACATGCTCACATTCTAATCTCAGGGACCTGTGAATTTGCTGCCTTTCATGGCAAAAGGGAATTTGCAGATGTGATGAAGGGTCTTGAGATGGAGAAAGAAGGGGGCAGGAGGGTCGGGGACACAGACAGATGGGACCACAGAAGCGGGGGGGGGGACACCCTAGAAGAGGCTACAGGGTGGGCTTCAAAGGTGGAGGAAAAAGCCAATGAGGCATAAATGCAAACGACTCCTAGAAGCTGGGAAAAGTGAAGAAACAGAGCCCCCTCCCCGAGACTTGAGAAGGAACCAGCCAGGCTGACAGCTTGATTTCAGGACTTGTGGCCTCCAAAACTATAAGACGGGACATGCGTGTTGTTTGAAGCCACTGGTTTGGTGCTGGATTGTTACAGCAGCTGTAGGGAGGCAGCACACTGGAGGACCCGATAGAGTACGAAGGCCCTTCCACACTCGCTGCCGTCAGCTGCCCCCTTCACGTGGGCTCGCTGTCCCTGCCATTTAGATGCAGGAGAAACACCCTTTCTCCCACGCACCGTCTTCCCAGACTTTTCAGTTTCTCATCCCAAACAGTACATTCTTGAAATGTGATTGGTATTCGTGAGGCCCGTGCTCCATTTTTGGTATAGCAGCATAACTAGATAGAAACTAAATTTGAGGATAATTTTAAGCTTCTAACAGACCATATTCTAGACATCACATGCATGTCTGATTGGGGGAGGTACTTGGCCCTAACTTCCAAGTGTCTGTGCACATGACAAGCACACTTTGCGGAGTATATAAACCATTTCCGTGAGACCAAAGCAAGAGGAGACTTCTTCTTTCCAAGGACTCAAGTTCTAGCACATACTTTCTTAAGACTCGAGAAGATAATCCAGATGACCAGAAAAAGCAAAATCCACCTTTTCAGACCCAGTTTTCCATGTAGATGTGAGCAGTGGAGACAACTAGCGTGTTCCTTTTCCCTCATCATCTGGTTTGTCAACATGTATCACGAGCTGATCACAACGTCCTTCCTTCCCATCCTGTGCGCAGGCTTGTCGTTCTCAACACCGAAGCTAACAAGGCTGGATCTCAACTCCCAGGGAAACCTATTTGCCAGTCCTGGGGTGATGTCGCACACTGTCCAGGATATCTCCTCCACAGACATCGCCCTCCACAGCCATCAACGTGACAGTGCCTCCAGGTGACCATCACCAGCCCTTAAAGAGGTGGCTGAGAAACAGCCTGTGACAGGTGTAACACGGAAGGAGGGACAAACAGGCTGCTCGATGGCATGCTTCCCGGCTCCGGGGCCAGGTGGAGATTCCGAGATGCTCCAACAGGGTGGGGCTGAGAGAGGACAGGAGAGGGGAGGGAGGAGATGAGGAAGGTACTGAAATTTCCTACTTTGACCGCGTGGCCCAGCACCAGCTCCCCTCTGATGTGGTGAAGGTGGGATCTCCTGTGTTCACACCACATCAACCCTCCTCTCTGGTTCTCGGGCCTGTGGGACACCCTCTTCTAAGGGCTCGTGTAGCAGTTCAGTTGCCATGGAAACCTTTGGCCTCATCCAGCCGTATCATTAGGGTTTTATTGAGCTAAACCTTACAACTGTGTACCTATGTCGGTTGCAAAGGTTAGGGTATCCCAGGGCTCAGAGTGTCCACTGAAGTCATGATTTTTCATGAACACACGTTTGCTCTGCTGCTCTGGAGAAGGTGGTGCTTGGATTCTGGCTGAGGGGCCGCATTGACTTAACAGCATCTCATGTACAGAAAACCTGATTGCAGGTTTCTAAAATGTCAACCTCGAAATAACAGCGTGATGGGCACTTCCCTGTGGCGCCCCCTGCGGGCCAGGCAGAACAGAAGGAGGCCAGGCACCTGGCAGTTAGACCTGGTGATGCAAGAAAGGGAACCTATATGATTTTACCAGAAAAGAGACTGTGCCCCCTCACGCACACGAGCCACACTATAGCACCTTCTTTCTCCTTCCTTCGTTATTTGAATCGTTAAAGTCAAAGCAGAATTTGGACCGGATCATTCATAAAACGGTAATAATGCTGATCTAATTCATTTCTCACATTAAGAAAAACCCTAAATATCAGACTAGGGGAACTAATTCAAGTTTGGAGTATTCCTACGGTGAATGCAGATCTCGCCACTGTTGTAGAACAACACCCAGGGACACCATCGTGCTGGTTTGTGGTGACAAAGTGGTCTACAAAAGTATACTGTAGGATGCAACTTTTCCTGACTTGTAAGTATGTACGGAAGTTGAGAATTATATAAATGAGAGTGCCCAAAGCTGGGGGAGGTGATGAACGTTGTTATGGTACCTCGTCTTTATGTTCTGATTTTAAAAAAATGCATTATTTTTGGAAAAGGGAAAACATTAAGTCTTTGATGTTGAAAAAATTGAGCACATCTAATAAGCCCGTTTACAATAACAAGCCTGGTAAACTACAATCGTAGTCAGGGGGAATGTGACTGAACCAGTTCTTGGCTTTGTTCTATTACCCCGACACTCACGGCCAGAAATAAGAGGAAAACGAGCTCCTTGCAGGCTCAGACGTGTGTCAGACGGTGGGGTCGCCGCCGTCATCATGGACATCACAGGCGTCACCCCTGTGCCCTCCCGGCTCACCACGACTACCACAACGGCACTTCACAATGGCACTTCACAATGCCTTCGCAATGGCACTCACTCACCTCTGCCGAGGGCTCCTTCCTCCACAACAGCTCAAACCCCACGTGTTAAATCCAGTCTGCTGGAGAAAACAGGCTTTTCCCAGAAAGGTGTAGGGATTGTGCAGTTTTGCCCAAATCTGCCCTACCCCCAAGTAGACGAGAGGCGGTTATATTTTTTCGCTACGCCTCCCAGCATTTATCACTCACACACAGGGGAGGAGAGACAAAAGTAGGAACTGTGCTCCACGCAAATCATTATGCTCTGAAAGGGAGGCACAGACAGACATCCACAGTCCAGTGACTAGCGACCGGGACGGGCAGGCTGGGGACCGGGGATAAAATGTGGGACACTCTAGGAAGGGTAAGAATATTCTGGAAACAAGTGAGCATTTGGCTTGAGCATATGTACAATACTTGCACCCCCAAAAGTCTGCGTGAGATCTCAGGATTTAGGGAGCTGAAGCCTCTTCTCAGAAGTGTCTGTGTGTGTATGTAAGTAAAATCCTATTTTAAATGTTTCCAAACTCATCATATAAACACACACACACACACACACACACACACACACACACACGCACGCACCCCGCGGCCTACTTCCTTTAAGAAAGTTGATGCAGGGAAATTATTCAGTGTGGTTTGAATACCGGGCAGCAGGACAATGAGCCGCCCACAGCGAGGCAACCAGATGTCCCCTTTGGGCACAGCCCTGCACACTGCTGATGGTGGCATTTTGTCAGGATGCCAGCCGGAGCTCAGGAGCAAGGGAACGCAGCACTGAAGAGCCATGTGGGTTGCTGGCAGAGGTAGCTAAATGGAGAGGCAGTTTTCAGCACGCATGGTGAGGACGTTGGGGACCAGCCACTTTCAGATTTAGACGTGTTTTTCAATGGCAGGAATGCTACAGGACCAAAAAAGGAAGTTTCGGAACAAGAAGAGGAAACCATCCAGGGGAGATACACTGATCTTCTGAGCATGACATTCAAGGGCACCTCTGAAGGGTTTGTACTTTTTTACAATGAACGTGTGTATTTTGAAAATTTAGATAGATAGATGATAGATAGATAGACAGATGATAGACAATAGGTAGATAGATAGACAATAGACAGATGATAGATAGATAGATAGATAGATAGATAGATAGATAGATAGATAGACAATAGATAGATAGATGATAGACAGATGATAGATAGATAGACAATAGACAGATGATAGATAGATAGATAGATAGATAGATAGATAGATAGATAGATAGATAGATAAACAATAGATAGATGATAGATAGATGATAGACAATAGACATATGATAGATAGATAGACAGACAGATAGATAGATGCATATAATGTGGTACAGGCCACACTCTGCCTCCAGTTCGTTGACCTATCTTCCACATGCCTTGCACACCTGCACACTGGTGCATGTGCCCAGACATCAGGAAGAGAAAGGGAGGAGAAGGCACTGCTCCAGGTTCTGAGGTCCCTGGGACTGTTTGTGAAACACGAACCAGACTGGTCCCATCCCGCCTTCCCATCAGAGGAAGGGGCCCTGCCCGCATCAGAGACGTGGAGACTGCCCCTCCTCCTGAGGGTCAGACCAAGTGACGCGTAACTGACACCAGGTCTTTGGTCCCTCCTCCTCTCCCACGCGCTTACTGTAGTCCTGTGCTCTGCTGGGAGGCTGAGCAACTCAGGTCCCCACGACAGTGTCTGGTTGGATAAGTGTAGAGGTGCCTGGTTTTACCACTTGTAGAAAACAGAAGTATGCCCACGATGCCTTATGTTAGAGGCACACACGTTTGTTTAGCCTAGCCCAAACCAGTTTCAAATACCAAGGAAAAAACATTCAATTTTGCAGGTAAATAAAATATGGCAGCAGTAAAACCCAGTAACATGCACCCAGCCCCGTTACCACTGCACGAAAACAACCGCCTTCATCTGTCAATACACCTGGATAATTGCCTCTTTTGTTTTTCACTTTGAATGTGCTGTCTCCCAGAGAAAGGCGGTGACAGCGCACGTGTGTATACCCTCATCGTGTAGCATTCATTGGTACCCATTTGGACATTTCCAAGAAAACACAGTGGTCAGAACACCTCATCTCCTTACTCTGGAATAGGACTAAGGGGAGGGGGGGAGACTAAAAAATAAAGATTGATCTTAAATCCAGGTTTAAACCCTTCCAGATGGTTAGACTGTTGCTTTTTCATGGCCAAGGTTAACAATATATACACTTTGTTCTGTAACCATTATTGTGATTGGCCTCTGGTTTGGCAACTGGTCTTCTAAAAGGTAACAATTGGTAACATTATAAGTAATTTCTTATTACTTATAAAGTAAGTATACATAACATTATAAGTAATTTCCCCTTCTCTATGGATTTTATTTTTCCTGAGGTACTTAAAAATCTGTCTATCTATCTATCTGTCTATCATCACATCCCTTACCATTATCTGTTGCAAGGACATTTTCAAATATACAGAACATTCTTTCTTCCTTTATCTTTCTTGAGCCCTTTGGCACTAGACTAATCTCTCTCCAGTTCCGTCGTAGAGCCATCATCCTGTATAAAATCTATTCTTGGATCTTAAGCCTTCCTTTTTTGGTTCACCCCTTTGTTTGGCTGGAGTACATCCTTGAATGCCTTTGTCACAATGGTTGTCTAAGGGAAAAAAAAAGTCTGGGTTCTTGAACAATCTGTCCTCACACCGGGTTGATAATTTTGTTGCATATGTGATTGGAGGCTGTAAATCAGTCACCTCAGAACTGAGAAGACATTCCTCCTTGTTCTGTGACATTGGGCTTGTAGGAATTCCAAGGGCAGTCTGACTCTGAGCCTAGGTGAAAAACAACGGTGTCATACTCTCTGGAGGCTTTCAGAACCTTCCACTGATTGGTGTACTTTGACCCACAGTAACAATGTGCCTCAATGTCAACTTCCTTGTGAGTTATGCTGGGATCAGAGGATGATTTCCATCCAGGGCCATATGCTTTCTTCATCTCTCAGAAATCATCTTGTGCTATTCCTTCTAAAACTGTGTTTTCTTTGACCTGTCTTTCTGGACATTCTGATCGTCTGTTGGCCTTTTAAACTGATAGGCATCATCTCGGGGGCTCGTGCATATTTCTATCCTTTTGTTTTGTTGTGGTTTTGTCTTACATTATGGGAGGCTTCCTGGCTTTTGTTGTTGAAAGCTTCTGTCGGGTTTTGTAGTTTGAAAATCGTGTTTGGCTTTCCAAGAGATCATTCTTGTTTTCTAAGAGTCTTTCTAGGCTAAATCCTGTTGATGGAGTGTAGATTTTATACCTTCTCAAATCGCACTCTCTGAGGACACCAACTGGGATTTTTTTAAGTGTTCTTTTATCCCTTGAATTATTTGTTTCCTCCTGGGTCATTTTCCTTGCTTATTTATCTTTGCCTTTTTCCTTTGCATTCCAGACTCTCTCCATATGCCCATGACATCCTGTTGTCCATTCATGGTTTAAATACTGCAGCAGCCGAGGGCTCCTGGGTGGCTCAGTCGGTTAAGCATCTGACTTGGGCTCAGGTCACGATCTCACGGTTCATGGGTTCAAGCCCCGCGTCCGGCTCTGTGCTGACAGCTCAGAGCCCAGAGCCTGCTTCGGATTCTGTGTCTCCTCTCTCTGCCCCTCCCCTGCTCACGCTCTGTCTCTCTCTGCCTCTCAAAAATAAATAAATGTAAAAAAAAATGTTTTTTTTTAAATACTGCAGCAGCAGGGAGCTGCTGTCTGCCAACGAGGCCCCTCATGGAAAGTTTCGCTGCTGCCCGAGCAGGATGGGAACAGCCCTCCCGTCCAGGCCCCGGCAAACAAGGCTCTTGGTGCTAGCTGTTTCTTTAGTGAAGAATCTTTTGCTTTTTTTTTTTTTTTTTTTTTGCCTGGAGAGTAAACATCTGCCTGGTGGCTGTTCTGTGCCCGAAGGTTAGGAAGGGGCTTGTCAGGGCTCAGGTTTTGGTTCGTCCCCCAACATCTCACTCCCACCCTCCAAAGCGTGTCTCCATTGCAAGCCTCCGTGGGGTCCCGCGGGGCGGCGGGCGGGTGTGCCGTGTGGGGTCTCTCCAGTCACATTCCCCTCTGGACTCTCCGCCCCTGATTTATTATTAGGCATCAAGACTCCACCTGCTCTCACCTTCAGGAAATGCAAAGCAAGCTGTCATTCAACAATGGCTCCCTTCCAAATCTCTTTATGGTCGTAAGCTAATTCATTTTTCATTCCCTAACTCTCTTTTCAATAGGGTTTTGAGAGGAAGAAAAAAGAAACATATGTGGATTGCCAGAAACAAACAAACAAACAAACAAACAAACAAACAGAATGGCCAAAGGGCAGAGAGGGGAGAGAAGTGGCATTCCAGGGGCAGCGGAGACCTTGAACTCTGAGTAAACAAAGGGAATGCGTGGCTTTTAAAAGAGTCAAGGGAAAAAATGTGATGCAGGTAGTGTGTCGACCTTTAGTTGTGATTTTGCAGCCAAATGAGACGGTTGCGTTAACACCCCTTCCTGGATGCACTCAGATTTTTGTGGCCATTCTTAAAATCAGTGCACAAATGTGCATTGCAATCCTCTTTTGCGGAAAGTATGCTTTTATTGGTCAAGGTCAAAATCCAAGTAAAATAGTCTAGAGTATTTCTAAGGGGAAGTAATGGCTGATGAGGGCACAAATCAAGGCTTTAGGGGCAAAGCGTTCTAGGTCTTGATCTGGGTGCTATTTACAGGTGTGTGTTTACTTTAGGACATTTCCTCCTGCTGTATTCACGGGGTTCGCAGTATATATCGTTCAACACATATCTATTTTATAAATACGAAGAAATAAAAAGAAAAAGAACAAGATACTTCAAGACCCTTCTTTTTAAAGACATGTCTCGTACTATAGCACAGATATCCATCGATAGCCCACACCCCTCCTTCCACCGTAGCGTGAACCCCTGGATGGTGCGGATGTTTCCTCAATCCTTAAACGGTTCTTAAACAGATAAGTCAGGGCGTGAAGAGTACAGCCGGGGGAATAGAGTCAATACGCGGTGACAGATTGTGTCTGCACTTACGTGGCCAGCATCATGTGATGTATACAATTGTCGACTCACGATATCATACACCTGAAGCTAATAGAACACCGTGTGTCAATTATACTTCAATTAGTAAAATGAAGACAAGAATAATTCTTGCCTCATAACAAGTGCTCATTAAATGTATGTTGAGTGACATCACTTCTCGCCCTCCTGTGCCAAACGGCGGCTGGTATACGGCAGGCCCTGAACCTAACAGCGTAACGGTCGGTTGACTGCTGCAGAAAGCGATTGCCAAGAGAGTACAAGCAGGACAGACAAATACGAGGGCATTTTCTTACACTTTCGCTGAAAACCCATGAACAACGTCAGCGAAACGGCTGTGCCTTCCGTAGGCACGTGGGTGAAGCCTCCTGCCCGCGTTTTGTCTCCCTTTCTCTCCGTGCAGTGCACCCTTGGAGCAAACGCTACCTTGCAAAAATGCAGCCTTGGAGGCCTGGATGGGTAAGACTCCATCAGTTCACTCCGAGGAGCTTTCCTTACGCCTCCCGAAAGGAATATGAATTGCACTCCCCCTGGGCTTGCTAAGCCATAGCAACCTCTCGGCTGCCTCCTGCCCTGCTCTGCTCGGGAGCTAGCTGCCTTCCTGCCTGTTCACAGGGAAACAGAGAAGGCTACTCAGAGAACAAGCAGCTGTAATGGTTTCCCCGAGGAGGTAGCATCCTTGGGCCTGCGGAGAATTTTGCAGCTTTTCCTTATGCATTTTTCATCAATTCTAAGCTACTTACAAATATGCGCAATTACTTTCTGCACTTCGCTTTGTAATAAGATTTAATGACTCTGCTACAATCCTCTGGGTGAACATTGATAATCTGACTCTACGATTTAAAATTTAGCTTTAGCAGAAAAAGGAGAGTGGAAACGGAGATGAAGGTTTTTAAAGTTTGGGTTGGTTTTTTTTTTTTTTTTTTTTAAGGAAATCAGAACTTGGAATTATGTTAGCTTTCAAAATATCCCCAACACGAGAGAACAGAACGTCTCCAGTATTTGCCACGCGGGTCTGATTAAAATACACACATGTTTAAAATCTCCGACAACACAAGCTAGCTCTCTCGAAGACATTTTACAGATTATCTTAAACGGGGAGACCCAGAGTCACCCAGAGAGGTCGTGTTGTTCATTTGCAAGCATTAGATATGCTGTCTTCCAAGCGCCCTTGACAAAGAGAATGTCTCCTGACTCTCCAGTCGTGTGGCGGACCCCCCCGTTTCCACCGTCCGGCCGTGTGCTGACCAGGTCGCTCTACAACCAAGAATAATGAACACGGCTAAGATGCACCCAGTGTGTGCTCCGTAGCAGCCACTGATGAAACTGCCACACACCCTTACCAATGCCAACGAGCAAGTACTCTTGTCACACCCACTGCAGATAAATCTTCATCTTGGATGCGCACGTCTGTTCTTCGTGGGGGCGCCGGGGAGCTACAGCACCCCTACTTATTGAAGAGGGGCCTGCGGACGCACATGGTCCTGTGAATGTCGCCACAAACCCTTCAGCCTAACTTCCCGCAGACAGCTTGCCCCCCCCCCCCCGCAGCTGCCCCCGTGCCCAGGCTAGCGGGGCCCTCTTACCGCTTTTCCATGCAAAGCAAGCGAGCCCAAAAGGCATCCAGGGGATTTGGCTCACCTTGAGCCAGGCCTCTGTGACTTCCTCTGGCTGAGACTCTAAGAGGCTACGCGGTCTGGCTGGGCAGGGGGGGGGGGGGGACATGGGCAGCAGACCCGGAGCCAGATGTCATTCTCAAGCTGCTCAGCAACCAGGTAGCCGATCAGGGGCTCGTGGGGCTCGTGGTTTTTATCCAGAAACTGGGGGTGGGCGGTGGGGGTGGGGATAGATGGTCTCAAAGATCCCCTTTTAGATCCAGCACACAGATTTTATTTAACAGCCTTTTACTGAGCGTCAACTGTGTGCTAGGGATTGTAGACAATCAAGTTGTCTTCTGCTCACGAAGAAGTCAAAACGTTTCTCAGGGCACCCTGGTGTCCCCGACACAAAAGATTCAGGCTCAGAGCTCCTTCTCAGGGGAGCCCTGAAATCAGGCAGGTGTCTTGCTTCCTGTGACACAATAGAACGAACATCCTACTCCCCAGAGCCTCTTTCTCCTCACCAAGTATTCCTACTCTGGAGGGAAAATTTGGAGATCCCCACGGTCCCGATTAACCATGGGATCCAAAGTAAGTGGAACCGGTAAAATTATGAGCTGTTGGGACACGCAGGCCTGTGGCACCGGGCGTTGCTGAGCCATTGTCTCAGGACTGTCTGTCACTCTCACCATCACCTACCATTAGCTGCGGACTCAAAACATTGTGAAAACCGCATCTGGTTTCTGAAATGGAGTGCCAGGGCAAGCCCCCTTGCCCCCAGCATCACCAGGCATCCTGTGCCAAGAGCAGCCCCTGGGTCTTCGGCAACTCAAGGCTTTACAGATAAGAAGGAGCATCTTCTAAATTTTTGTCTAGGAATGAGGTGCAATTTAATGTGATTGACCATCAATCATGTTCTGAGTTGCTGAACTTCAAATTTGAATAATTTTCCTTTTCTCTCTTTAGACATGGGACGCTGGTATTCCCATCCACAGTGGTCATAAAAGGAGCCTGTGTGGGCGAAGGGAGTAGAGCGAGATTCCGACTCTTCGTTTAGCAGCTGGAGAGGCAGTGAGCAGCATCGAGAGTGCATACGGCCAAGGGGGAGAGGGGAATGTGAGATCTGGAATGCACCATCCAGCCGCACGCAGAGGGCCCACTGGCAGTGCTCAGCTGCCTTCCCTGGGGTGGGCCGTGGGGACAGGAGCTTCTATGGCAGAGAGGACCTCCCGGTGGCAAGGCAGGTCTGGGTGTGGACAGGGAAAGAATACTTCTGAAAGGAGGAAACGGTAGGTCTTCATATGTCATCCCCTCACGGGGCTGTGCACGGTACACAGAGAAGTTAAAGCCCAACATGGCAGAGAAGGCAATAGAGGGGAGTAGTGAGGGCCCCGTCAGACCTGAACAAAAATACAGGGAGTGGGGATCAAAGAGGCAACTGAGGGGAAGAACCTATTTGCAGGAAGCTTATTTTCCATAATCAACCATCCACCCGGAAGCACAGCCTCTCAGATAATTTCCCCCTGCTCTGTGAGCCATTGTCCACCAGACGCACACTTTCCAGAAACCCCTCAAGGGGTTGAACTTTCAATTACTATGATCAAAAGGAAACCATCTACTTAGAGAGAGAACTCATGCAGAACATTCGCCCGGTACATTTGGGCGGTAAGTATGTTCTAAATGGTGGTCATGAGGCAAAGCGGTCGGCAGAAAACTACAAGTGGGTTCTTAAAATGGCACCCTTGCAAGGAATTGCAGAAATGATAAATCAAGAAAACTACTCTCCCCTTCCAAAAATGGGGACACTTGGACCAATAGCATAGGCCCATTCAAGCAGCATGCAGGGTCTCTCCCACTTTAAAGATCTGACAATTGGGGGCGCCTGGGTGGCGCAGTCGGTTAAGCGTCCGACTTCAGCCAGGTCACGATCTCGCGGTCTGTGAGTTCGAGCCCCGCGTCGGGCTCTGGGCTGATGGCTCAGAGCCTGGAGCCTGTTTCCGATTCTGTGTCTCCCTCTCTCTCTGCCCCTCCCCCGTTCATGCTCTGTCTCTCTCTGTCCCAAAAATAAATAAAAAACGTTGAAAAAAAAAAACTTAAAAAAAAATAATAATAAAAAAAAAAAGATCTGACAATTGGATTCTCTCACAGAAGGAGATTCTCTCACTTTCCAAGAGGATGTGCGGAAAGGAGCTAATAATTCTTGAGTCTTCCTAGAGCTTGGACCTCAAAAAAGGCCCACAACCAACTTGCCCAAAAGAATGTCCAAGCAGAGCAGGGTTTGAATATCTGTTGGTCTGGCACTGACATCTTAGTGGAGCCTCTTGATGATACACTGACGGAGGAACTGTTGTAGCTCCATCTATAAGTGGGGAAACTGAGACAGATAGAGGAAAGTGTCCAAAGACACAACGCTAGTAAATGAGAGAATCTGAACTCAAGCCTAGGCTTCTAAAACGATAATTTTAAAATAAATTTTACAAAAATACTATTTACAATAGCATTCAAAAAACAATCAAATGCTTAGGAATAAATCTAGTAAAAGCTAGGCCAAATCATTGATGTGAAAGCGAAAATACATTACTAAGAAATGAATGGAGACCTTAAAAAATGGAGAAATGCACCTTGATCACAAACAGGAAAGCTTGATATTGTTAAGATGTCCTTCTCCCCAAACTGATCTACAGATTCAACACAATACCAAGTAAAATCCCCAGTAGGGGTGTGTGTGTGTGTGTGTGTGTGTGTGCGTGTGTGTGTGTAAGTTGACAAAGTGCTTCTATAAAGTATGTGGTAAAGCAAAGGACCTAGAATGGTCCACACAATCTGGAAGAAGAATAAAATCAGAGGACTTCTATTACCAGATTTCAAGACGTAATACAAAAACTCACTAATCGGGGCAGTTTGGTATTGGCCCAAAGACAGAGAAATAGACCAATGGATCAGAATAGAGTGTCTGGAAACTGACCCCCACATGCAACTTCCTGGTTTGTAACACAGGCACCAATGCAATTCAGGGAAGAAATGATGATCTTTTTAATAAATGGTAGTGGAGTAATAGAATATCAACATGGGGGAAAACGAGCCTTGACTTCCTACCTCATACTATCCATACACTTTAATCCGACATGGAAAATTATGAAAGCAAAACCACTAAGGTTTCTAGAAGAAAATGTATGAGATCTTTATGACTTTGGCAAAAATTCCTTAAATTGGACCCAATTGGCACAAACAAAAAAAATAAGCCATTGACTTCAATTAAATCAAGAATTTCTGTTCATCAAATGACTTCATTTAAAGAGTAAAGAACAAGGGATACCTGGGTGGCTCAGTCAGTTAAGTGTTTACTCTTGATTTCGGCTCAGGGCATGAGGTTGGTGAGTTCAAGCCCCCCATCGGGCTCTGCACTGACAGCACGGAGCCTGCTTGACATTCTCTCTCTCTCCCTCTCTCTCTGCCCCTCCCCTGCTCGTGCTCTCTCTCTCTCTGTCTCAAAATAAATAAATAAACTTAAAAAAAATTTTTAAAGAAAAAAGGAGTAAAAAACAAACCACGGAGTAGGAGGCAATGTTCACGAGGCACATGCCTGACAAAGGACCCATGTCAAGAATATTTAGGGAACACCTACAAGTCCATTTTAAAAAGACAAAGGATCAGATTTTAAAAAGTGGGGAAATGCCTTTAACAGACCCTTCCCCAAAGAGGATGCCAAAGTGGCCAACAGGCACGCGACAGTGTGCTGAATGAAATTACTTCCCAAGAATACAAAACTTCCCATACCACGACACATCCACTAGAAAGCCGAAAATGAACAAGAGTGAAGCTGTCAAGGAAATGTTGGCAAGGACACGGTACAACAGGAACTCTCATACTTTGCTGATGAGGGTGCAAATGTACAGTCGGTGTAGAAAATGGTGTGGCATTTTCTGCTGTAGGTAAACGCGTACCTACTCTTTGACCACATAGCCATCCCATTCCTCGGTTTATACCAAGAGAAATGAGTACTTATTCCACACAAATGCAAAGGCGTGCACAAATATTCATAGCAACTTTACTTAGACCCAAACTGGAAACGTCCCAAATGAATGGATAAAACAAATTGTGGTCCACGGGGGGTGGGGGAGGGTGGAAATGGGGGATGGGCATGGAGGAGGGCACCTGTTGGGAGGAGCACTGGGAGTTGTATGGAAGCCAGTTTGACAATAAATTATATTTAATATAAAAAAATTAAAAAAAAATAAACTGCGGTCCATGCATGCACTGGAATACCATTCCATAAGTAAGAGCCAATTTACTGATGGACAGAACAGCCCGGATAAATCTCACAGACATTACACCGAGTGGAAAAAAGTCATAATCAAAAGAGTGGTCACCTCATGATTCCAGTTAATTTGACATTCGCAGACGGACCACACTAATCAGTGGTGTTTGAATGCACAGTGGTGCTTATCTCTTGGGAGAGTATTGCCTGGGAAGGATCATTCTGGAGCCTTCTGGGATGATGAGCATATTCTATACCTCACCCTCGGTAGTTTTGCATAGTTTACAGGCGTGTGAAATTTCATCCAGTCACTTACATAATATCTGTGTATTCTACAGGCCTCACTGTTTCTATGTTTCATCTCAGGCATGAAAACCTGTGGCTTCCAGGGGCGGGGTGGGATGGAGAGGTATCATTTAGTAGCTACAGAGTTTTCTGTTTTGCAAGATGACAAAGGTTCGGGAGATGGATGGCCGGGACGGTCGCACGGCCGTGTGAACGTACTTAAAGCCGCCAACCCATATGGTTAAAAGGGTAAAATTTTGTATGTAGATTTTATTTACCACAATGTAAAAATCATGATTACATAAAAGCAGAGGACTGTCAGATGAGAGGTTGGATGGTGTGTGAAGAGGGGGAGGGTTCAGATGGGGCGTGAAATGAGACACCCCCACCCCATGCCAGCCCTGGAAAAGGATTAGAACCTGCCTTCTTCCAAGTCGCCGATGTGTTCTCCCAGACCTGCCTACACGGTTCTTTTTCACGTATCCCTACTACGTGCCCCGACATCAGAGGCAAAAAGGGACAGCTGACGGGGGCTTCTGTAGCCCTGAAACACGCACGGTTGTGCTGGCCACAGACACGCACACAAGTACATGCGGCACGAGTTCCTTAGACACTGGGTGCTAAGGAATTAGGGGAGCAGTTACGGATGGAACAATTTTAATACTCAGAGATGCGTTTTGCAGCCTGGGTGCGATTCACGTCGATTTTACGGAGGAAATTCAGCATGACCAGTGTGTGGCAGGCGGGCTCACTTGTCCGGCAACCCCCCTGCCTTGAGTCGTATATTTCTGTGACTCGTGCTATTTTCACCTCCTTTGGCAGACGTGACGGGGGAGTGCCCGACTCAGAGGCAGTTATCTTGCCCTGCGAAACTCACCTCTCTCCCAACACACCTCGCGCAGGGCCCTGAACTTAGTAGGCGCCTTATCGACGCCTGCCAAATTACATTACTCTGGTTTTCCTCCTGCTGCAGCAGCGAACCCTGAGCCCAGAAATACTTGGCCTCACATCCGATCCCCGTGCTGCAAAGCAGAACGCGTCCCTGGCTTCCAATCCTGCCTCATTCCGTTTTTGTTTTTTTTTCATAAGTTTCTTTTTTTTTTTTTTGAGAGAGAGGGTGCAAGTGAGTGAGGGGCAGAGAGAGAGAGAGAGAGAGAGAGAGAGAGAGAGAGAGAGAGGAATCCCAGGAAGGGCAGAGAGGGAGAGAGAGAGAGAATCGGGGCTCACCCAAAGTGGGGGCTCGTGCTCACCCAACAGGAGATTCGAACTCACCAACTGCAAGATCATGACCTGAGCCAAAGTCAGATGTTTAACGACTGAGCCCCCCAGGCATCCCCACTCCGACCAAACGTTCTTACATTTAGCTGTCTGTGAATTAATCCTGTGTCTCTTATTAAGCACTCACTGCGTATCAGGAACTTGGCTAGACACGCAGGATTGCAACTCCTCACGGATTTATCCTCACCACCCTTGATTTGATCCCTGTGGATTTGACTCTCTTGGGTGGACGTTGTTCTCCTACTGGTTTTGCAGATAAGGGAGGCGGGTCTCCAGAAATTAGGGCTGGCTCACTGTCACAGGCTGCCATGTCTCAGAGCCAGAGTGAGCACCACTGAGGGTCCGTTACCCCGAGACCCTGAGGCTCCACAGGGCATCGAAGGGGGCAGCCGCTTTCCAGTTCTTCCCCCCCACCCAGCGGCAAAAAGCCTGGGACGCCTGTGGCCGCCCCCCAGCATGCGATTACATTGCTCTCACTTATGCTTCTGACTGGTCATTACTGATTTTTATGCCTCGGGATAAACCTGGGGAGAAAAACAAAACAGCAAGGAAAAGCTCCATGCTGCAGCAAAGTTATGCGACCCACGGCCAGCCTGGAAACTGAAACGTTCAAGCAGATGTGGGTCCGTGTGAGTGCGTTGAACCCGATTTGCAAAAGTCTCGGGACTGGAGCTGAAGTGAAGAGCCACGACTAGTGTTTCTGTCTCCAAATTGCCTCCACCACACGCAGGTCAAGGTGGAAATGAACCTTCCAGGCATAGAGCACCATGGCTCCCAAGGTGATCCTTTCAAATGCGAACAAGAATCTGTCGCCAGATAGAGGGCCTCATTCTGTTCCCAGAGGTACTAGCCACCAACCCAAGATCCCATCCCAACACAGAGAGTCCATAACCGTGTAGCAAAGAATAGTTCTAAACGTCTGATGACTAACTAGTAAAGTTCTGATGACTAGTAAAGTATGTTAAAGATTTCAAAGTGACATGAGCTGGGTTTGCACGTTAAATACTGGGTCTAAGTTGTGAAGCAGAAAATATCCTTTGTGATGCCACGGATACGCACTTAATAAAAGACAGCAGGTTTCCCACCTGGGTAAGAGGAAGAAAAGCCAGGTGCGCTTGGGTAGCTCCGTCCGCTAAGCTTCCGACTCTTGATTTTGGCTCAGGTCATATCTCACAGTTTGTGAGATCAAGCCCCGCATCGGGCTCTGCACTGACAGCTCAGAGCCTGCTTTGGATTTTCTCTCTCCCTCTCTCTCTGCCTCTATTTATCTCTCTCTTTCTCAAAAATGAATAAATCAGGGTGCCTGGGTGGCTCAGTCAGTCGAGTGTCTGACTTCACCTCAGGTCGTGATCTCACGGTTCGTGAGTTTGAGCCCCACATCGGGCTCTGTGCTGACAGCTCGGAGCCTGGAGCCTGCTTTGGATTCTGGGTCTCCCTCTCTCTCTGCCCCTCCCCTGCTCTTGCTCTGTCTCTCTCTCTTTCAAAAATAAATAAACATTAAAAAATAAATAAATAAATAGCTCAGCAATCAAAAAGAACGAAATCTTGCCATTTGCAACTACGTGGATGGAACTGGAGGGTATTATGCTGAGCGAAATTAGTCAGAGAAAGACAAATATCATAGGACTTCGCTCATATGAGGACTTCAAGAGACAAAACAGATGAACATGAGGGAAGGGAAGCAAAAATAATATAAAAACATGGAGGGGAACAAAACATAAGAGACTCTTAAATATGGAGAACAAACTGAGGGTTGCTGGAGGGGTTGTGGGAGGGGGGATGGGCCAAATGGGGGAGGGGCATTGAGGAGGACACTTGTTGGGATGAGCACTGGGTGTTATACGTAGGGGATGAGTCACTGGAATCTACTCCTGAAATGATTGTTGCACTATATGCTAACTAACTTGGATGTAAATTAAAAAATAAATTAATTGATCTGAAAAAGAAATAAACATTTTCTTAAAAGAGGAAGAAAAGCAAGATCATATTCATAGGAAGAATCTTTTTGTCACAAAGCTCTTACCTTAAAGGTCATCCTCCTTTCAAACCCCCTAGGAGGTGTCACAGATGAACCACCCCGCACTGGGAGTCCCAGCGAAAGCACCGAGGGGACATCCAGTTTATCCCCAGCACCTGTGATCAGCAAGGCAGACACCGCCAAACGGGGCTCGTGGAGTTTCCAGCCCTGATTCCACCAGAAGCCCATATTTTGGATTATTCAAAACCTTCCAGTACATTTACCTTTAGACAATAAATTTTTTAAATCTGGTACTTATCCTAAAGGGAATGTTTCCAAAGTGAATTCAGGTAAGAAAGAACTTGAGGAAGGCAATCCAACCAAGTCTCCCTCCTTCCTGAGTCACCCACAACCACGGATACCTCTGAGGATGTTTGCACCGAAGAGGCGACCTTTGTATTCATTGCTCATAGCGCTTCATCATTTTCCAGAATACGCTTCACTACAGCTATTAAGGGATAGGAAAAGTCATGAGCCCAGGGATCAGGGTCTCCGGGATACATCACATCTCCGCAAGATGGGTTCACCCGAAAGGATGGAGTCTGCATAGACACGCGCTAATCAATTACAAACTGCACGCAAACTCTGTTCCTTAGTGCACAGACTACTCAGAAAACCACTACGTGCTCTTTTGGAGAACTCTTATCAACTCACTAAATTTTTCCCTTCGAACAGCTCCAGATCTGACGGTGAAACAGTTTTAGATCGGCCAGTGTGCAGGCGAGAATAGTGAGCTCACATGCGGGGAGCTATTCCGTTCAGGGCTGCACCTGGGGAAGGCTGTGACACAGACAGAGATAAAAGTGATAGGCGAGATCCCGCCAGGACATCGCTTACCCACATTCACGTGGGCTGTCACAGCAGCAGGGCTCAGGAGCGTGAAGGCCCAGAGCTCCAAGTCATCTGGCTTGGTGACCCCAGCCCTGTGGCTTCAAACCACACGGCCACCCACACCTCCCCTGGCTGCCTGCTTCTTCTGTCTCCTCCAACAGCAGATCCTAGTCTCGGGGAGAAAATGCCTGACAACACACACAGTGGGTAGGACTGATGTCCCCAGAAGTGGGTAGGGCCGATGTCCCCAGAAGTGGGTAGGAATGATGTCCCCAGAAGTAGATAGGACTGATGTCCCCAGAAGAGTTGAACTCCTAACCCCCAGGTTCCTGCGAACCTGCCCTGACTTGGAAATAGGGTTTTTGCAGATGCAATCAAGTCAGGATGAGGTCACCCTGGGTTAAGGTGAGCCCTAAATCCATGACTTGTGTCCTTGTAAGAAAAAGCAAATTTGGAATCAGACACAGAGAGACCATCTTGTGATTGAAGTGATGTACCTATAAGCCAAGGAACACGGAGACTGCCACCACCCATGAGCCAGGAAAGGGCAAGGAAGGACCCTACCCTGGAGCCTTCAGAGGGAACATAGCCTGGCCAACACTTTGATTTTGGACTTCTGGCCTGAACAGCAAGGAAATAAATATCTATTTTTTTTATTTTATTAAGTGTTTATTTATTTATTTTGAGAAAGAGATAGAGAGCCAGCAGGGGAGAGGCAGAGAGAGAGGGAGACAGAATCCCAAGCAGGCTCTGTGCTGTCAGCATAGAGTCTGATGTAGGGATTGAACCCATGAACCATGAGATCATGACCTGAGCTGAAATCAAGAGTTGGAAGCTGAACCAACTGGGCCACCCAGGTGCCCAGTAAATGCCTGTTATTCTAAGGCATCCAGTTTGTGGGAATCCATGATGGCCATGCTAGGAAACCAAGCCCACATACGATCAAAGTATGGCTGCACGTGGCACTCGCTCTGAAAAGTGCCAAAGCCCCATTCCAAAATCTCTGCCTGGTCCTATCCCCCTCCCACATCACTATCACGTGCACTTGGGCAAGTCCTTCCACCTCTCTGAGCCTTGGTTTCCTCTCCCTGAAGTTGGAAACGATAATCCTCACCCCCAGGTCCTCACGCCCCCCCCCCCAGGTATTCAATAAGAAGTTATAAGAAAATGCTAAGACATAATAGAAGGTCCCTCCTCCTTGTCATCAGAATCCTTCAGAAAAGTTTGGATTTTAAACATCTCCAATGATCCTAGAAGTTGCTGGGGTTTTAAACATTTGGTAGTTGTGAGGGTTAATTTTACGTGTCGGCTTGATGGGGCCACAGGACGCCCAGCTATTTGGACATGCGTTCTGGGCGTGTCTGTGAGGGTGTTTCAGGAGGAGGCCAACATGAGAGGCAGTGGCCGAGTAAAGCAGATTGCCCTCCCCGGTGTGGATGGGCCACGTCCAGGGGAAGCAAAACCCAGACAGAAGGAAGGTTGACTTCCCCTGAGTAAGAGGGAAGTCCCCTGCCTGACCGCCTGACCGCTCTTGGTTGGAAACACCTGCTCTTCTGGTTCTACAGCGGCTTCCAGCCTCCAGACTCACCCAGGACACCAGCTCCGCAGACTTGGGACTTGGCAGCCTCCATGATCATAGAGCCAATTCCTTAGAATCTCTCTTTCTCTCCCTCCTTCAGTCCCTCCCTCCCTCCCTCCCTCCCTCCCTCTGTTTCATGGACAGATGATTGCACGTTTAACACAAAAGTCCCTCCCAAAGAACTTTGGGGTGGGGAGTTTGCAACACCGTGGCATTTTCCCTATCCCGCACCCCATGAGGAAAGGATGGGAGACTGTGCTGTCCTATAGCTTAGAGTCCAAAGGAGAGCCCCAAGGGGACCGCTCAGAGATCTTATCACACGTCCCTTGACCCAAGGAGCCCGGTGTCTGGGTGCTGGGAGGTGTGTGGGTGGGAGGCTACAGCTAGACTCTGGCAGCTGAACAAGCAGGGGGGCCACTGTGGGAGCCAGCCATGTCTCCACCAAAGAGGGGTATAGATGTGTCTCCTCTTAGGTCCAGAGTGGACCTAGAGACACAGATGTGAGGGCGACGGTTTACACGAGGGGCGATCACAGAGAGTATGTGCAGGAAGGGGACGAAGGCCACCATTAAAAGGGCAGGGACGGGGGTCTGACTCACTCTGTCAGTGCCTGCTGGGGATCCACAAAGAGATGTGAGGAACTCACTTCAACCACCCACCTGAGAAAGCAGAGGCATTTGTCATCTGGCCACCACGAGACAGAGTCACAGGCATTACTAAGATGATGAGGACCCAAGAGACAGAATCGGGGTGCCACACGTTAGCTGCAGCACCTTTTCAAATGATCCACCCACCCCAGAGGGCCCCCAGCCAGGGGAGAAACGAGGTCAGCAGAGGGGGTGGAGGGAGGTTCATGAGCGAGCCCGCATCCCAGGACCAGCCCGTGGGTGTTCCCAGTGGGAAGTCTGAGGAACCCCACAAGGGCAAGGGTCAATGATGGCCACAGACAAAGCCCAGGGAGCACTAAGTCCATATCTCAGCCATGCCAGTCGGTCACCTTCCTGCCCCTCCCCTCCTCCCACCAGACTCAGCTCTGACTCTGGAGCGCCGTGAGGTGGGGTGGAGAAGACGAGAAAAGAACAACAAAGGAAATAGGAAAGGTCGGCTAAACCTCACCACCACTGCCCCCCGCCCCTGTCCCAGGGGTGGGAAGAACCTCCAATTCTGAATACAGTTTGGGTTTGGGGCTGCCAAATTAGATTGGACATTTTACTTATTTTTAAGTTTATTTATTTTTGAGAGAGAGAGAGAGGGCAAGTGGGGGAGGGACAGAGAGAGGGAGGGAGAGACAGAGAATCCCACAGAGGCTCCCCACCATCAGTGCAGAGCCTGACATGGGGCTGGAGCTCACCAACCCTGAGATCATGACTTGAGTCAAAATCATGAGTCAGACACTTAATAGACTGAGCCACCCAGCCTCCAGATTGGACATTTTATTTATTTTTAATTTATTTTTAATTTTTTAAAATGTTTTTATTTATTTTTGAGACAGAGACAGACAGAGCATGAGCAGGGGAGGGGCAGAGAGAGAGGGAGACACAGAATCGGAAGCAGGCTCCAGGCTCTGAGCCATCAGCCCAGAGCCTGACGCGGGGCTCAAACTCACAGACCGCGAGATCATGACCTGAGCCGAAGTCAGACGCTCAACCGACTGAGCCACCCAGGCTCCCCTATTTTTAATTTTTTAATGTTTATTTTTGAGAGGGGGGAGGGGCAGGGGGGAGGGAGATAGAGAATCCAAAGCAGGCTCCAGGCTTTGAGCTGTCAGCACCGAGCCCAAAGAGGGGCTCAAACTCACAAACTGTGAGATCATGACCTGAGCCGAAGTCAGATGCTTAATGGACTGAGCCACCCAGGTGTCCCATAGATTGGACATTTTAAATACTGAGTCAAGACCGCTTAGGGATCTAAAATTGCATAGAACACCTTATCCTTGTGTGTCAAAGATTCAAGGCTTGCTCAAGATTTCATCAGAGCAAGGCTGGAGGGAACCAGGCCACGTGGAACAGTGACAGAAACGATAAAGTATATTGTGGCGTTTGCCTGTTCAAAGTAACAGTTACGCATCTTGGCAGCAGCGGGGGGTGGGGGATAGAAACATCCGACTTCCCAAACCCAAGCAGGTACGGAACAAAAGCCAAGCGGTCCCAATTCTACGAAAACGACGACTAAAAGAATGGCAGCAATAAAGAAATCTGGTCTCCCGAGCAACCGTCCAGTCTCAGAAATCATGGTCACTTCCAGGCTTCTATCTAACTAGAAATGGCCTTCCTCTGATAAACATTGTGCCTGCCACACTCCTTCCTTCAGTACGTTGCCCCGAATTTAAATATTCTGTTTTGCACTTCATTGGGTGTTCTTCCCTTGAGTTTTTATCAAAGGAAGTCCACCCTTCGGCAGGCGGTCCTTTAGATCATTAGCGGCACAAGGTCAATAGCAGAGCCACCGTCCCACACGTGTGACAGGAGTGCATTTCTCACCTGCACTGGGACAGCAGCGTCACATGGACGAAAGCTTGGTGTGTCGACCTGGGCTGGCGGCCAACCATCCTCCCGTTAGGGCTCTGTCACACACCCGTGGCACCAGCTGCTTTCGAGGCCCCGGGGCTCCAGCCCTGGCTCCGGACGCCACCACCCCCTCCCCCCTCTTCCTCTCTGCTGTTCCCAAGACTGGCCCCTCTTCCTCTTCCTGCCCTTAAGGGTTGGCTTCTCTGAGTCATTTCTCAGCCGGTGCTCCTTTCCTCCCTCTGTCTGCTCTCACTGGGTTGGAACCAAATCTTTACCACCAGACTTGACCTCTTTCCTGAGCTTCGGATCCACCCATGTATCTAATCCAATGGCTTTCAACCAGGACTGCACAGGAGAACACCCAAGCTGCCCCCCAAAAGTACCAATGCCTTGGTCTCATGCCCGTCCACCTGGATCAGGAGTGTCTGGGATGGGCCCTGGAGATTGACACTTTTTGATGGGTCTCCCAGATGTTGGAATGTGTACCCAGGAGTTAGATCCTGGGTGCAGGAGCAGACCTAATGGCTACTGACACGCGATGCTTCACCTTTCTGCCACGTTACCTTTCCTGAGCACCTGAGTCTCTCACAAGTCCTGCCTCATTTTGTGTTTCTGGGGGTCCATCCAGGCTTACATCTCCCCAGTCCAATTCCCATGAACCATGGGGTGATTCCTGCATACAGATTTGGGACACCTGTCCCACCTACCAAAGACATCCTGCTTCTCATCACTTGCCCAAGAAGTCCAATGTCCTTAGTGGGGCATCAGAGGCTCCCTTCGCTTCTTCAGTTTTGTCTCCTGTCACATCCTGTTTCAACTGATGTTCCAGGCACATGCATTTCTGTGGAATGCTGAAGTCCTAACATACTGAAGTCCCAGAACCTCAAATTCCCATCATCTCAAAATCCCGGAACTCTGGACTTGGCTTTTGGCAAATCCAATGTGACTGAAAATCCCAATGGTCCAACCTGGTATCACTGACCGATGGCGGCTTAACAAACCATCCCCAAACTCGGTGGTTTGAAACAACAACCGTTTTCTTTGCTCTCGATTCCCTGGGCCAGCAGTGTGGACTGGGATCTTCTGGGCAGTTCTTCTGCTGGTCTGTTATGAAGTCATCTGACAGTTCAACTGGGGTGACGGTATGTGAGGACGACACCCACGGGCTCAGTAGTGGAGCTCTCCAGTCGGCTAGCCTAGGCTTCTGCATATGGCGGCCACCTTCCACAGCAGTGAGAGCAGAAACTGCAAAGCCCCCGAGGCCCAGACACAGAACTCCCATAGCATCACTTCTGCTGTGTTCCACTGGTGAAAGCAAGTGACGGGGCCATCCCAGACTCAGGGGGTGGGGGGAACTGCAAAGAATTAGTGCACGTTATTTACCTGCACCCACAATTCATTGCAAGACATAGAGCAGATTCAGGTGAGGGCTGGGCAAAGGGCTGGCAGAGTCAGTGCGTCGGGGCTATGCGATTTCTGTCTTGTGTCCCTTTAGCGATTTCTTGGACGGAGTCCGTACTCCTAGTCACCACGGTAGTGGGGCAGTAGGTAAGTCAAATGCTGTCTATTTGCGATTATCTAAAAATATTTCTACTTTAATTATTCATTCTGTAGTACAAGCTTTTCCAAAGGAGAGACAATAATGATAAATTTCTTTTAACAAGCACATAACGTTGAACATAGCCCCCAAATAAGTCCAATATTGTATTACCTGTGATACGCAGTGATGCTGTGTATGTATGTAAAGTTTTATTTTAATGTTTTTATTTATTTTTGAGAGAGAGAGAGAGTGAGTGGGGGAGGGGCAGAGAGAGAGGGAGACACAGAATCCAAAACAGGCTCCAGGCTCCGAGCTGTCAGCAAAGAGCCTGACACAGGGCTTGAACCCATGAACTGCGAGATCATGACCTGAGCCGAAGTCGGACGCTCAATCGACTGAGCCACCCAGACACCCCTGTATGTAAAGTTTTGATAAGAAAATGAAATTGAAGGTGATTCTATGTTTGTATGTGTGTGTAAATATATGTATGTATACACACACATATGCACATGTGTTTGTTTTAAGTATATGTAGTCGTTACCAGCCAATGCTTTTGTGTCTCTCCCCCACCCCTATTTCTTCCTCCATTTTTCCCTTGTCTTCTTCTTCACCATCATCGTCACTATCACCACCATCCGCGTAGCCAACACAAAATGAGCATCTATTATGTGCCAGGCACTGAGCTATAAAAGCTTTACTCCTATTAATTCATTTAATCTTCCTGAGGCACATGACAGACTTCTCTTCCTGCAAACTAGCTGTCATTGCATTTGTGTTTATGTGCTTATTGATTGGTTATTAAGGTTACGTCAGTAGTTACATCAGTGTCAAAGGAGGGGGGATTATAACTGAGCAAAAATATGCAGAGAGTCTCCTCCCAGGGGATTAAAATGGACAGGCCCCTCAAACAGGCCACATCCCTGCACACATCAACAGGAGGTACAGTGTGCGCTTTGGGCCTAAAAAGGAAAGTCATGTGCTCCGTTCAACAATGTAGGGTAATATGTTCCTGAAGCCTGGCCCTCACTAGACCCGGTGTGCCCATCGTGATGTTGAGTAACACGTAAATAATGCACAAAGCAGCGATTCATGTGAATCATGGCCAGAACAAGGACTCTATCCTTTGCCTCCTCCAGGGAGCACACTGTGATCAGGCCTCCCTTCCTCTTGCGTTAGCATATTCCCCCATGGATGACAGTTTTGCTGCCACAGTAAGTGGGGGAACATCCTTGAGGATATAGATCATCTTACCCCACGTCCTCTGAGCTGACTGTGATCACCCCAAAGGGACTCACCGGAAAAAGAAATAGCCGAGAGGACGGGGCTGCAGGGTCTAGATGCAGAGGAAATGCACAGCAATGAGCGTGTTGCCCTCGGGAGGCTCCACTGACCGCAGCCCCTGTGAAAGAGAACTCAGGCCCTCACGGCACCGTTTCAAAGGCACCTTCCTGCTCCGTGAACCTAGGTCCTTGTTAATTTTCTGTAACTACCCACGTCTGTTTTCTTTGGGGCCACTCTCTTCTCTCTCGTGTAGCCGTGAATCTCCTTTCTCTTTCTCTTTCCTTTATTTTAATTTTTTTTCAATTTTTTTTTTGGGGGGGGGGACAGAGAGAGACAGAGCATGAACGGAGGAGGGGCAGAGAGAGAGGGAGACACAGAATCAGAAACAGGCTCCAGGCTCTGACCCATCAGCCCAGAGCCTGACGCGGGGCTCGAACTCACGGACTGCGAGATCGTGACCTGGCTGAAGTCGGACGCTTAACCGACTGCACCACCCAGGCGCCCCAAATTTTTTTTTTTAATTTTAAGTAGATTCCGTGCCCAACGCAAGGGTCTAACTCAACTCTGAGATTAAGAGTCACATGCTCTACTGACTGAGCTAGCCAGCCACCACTATTTTTATTTATTTTTTTAGGTTTATTTATTTATTTTGAGAGAGAGAGAAAAGGTGGGGAAGGGGCAGAGAGAGAGAGAGAGAAAGAATCCCAAGTGGGCTCCACGATGTCAACGCAGAGCCCGACATGGGGCTCGGACCCAGGAACCACGAGACCATGACCTGAGCCAAGATCAAGACTTGGACACTCAACCGACTGAGCCACCCAGGCACCCTCTATTTGTATTTTTAAACAAAATCATTCAGCCTGTGCTCTGTGGAACTTTCCTAAGGCAAACAACTTTTTGACCCAAAGAGCTACAACTTCTCAAGAAAGAAAGAGATGACTAGTTATAATAGGTAAATACTATTTACCTAATAGGTAAATAGTATTTAATTAATAGTCTGAGCACGGAACCTGTTTGGGAGTCTCTCTCTCTCTCTCTCTCTCTCTCTCTCCCCCTCCCCCTCTGCCCCTCCTCCACTCTCTCTTTTAAAAAAATCACATGTTTCTAAAAGACAAATACCAGCATTTACAAAATTAAAGGAAGTCCAAGGATGCAAAACACTGGCCAATTATGCCACGGCCCCGCGTGGGTGACGGTGACCAGCCGGCAGGGTCAGCCCCTTGTAAAAGGGCCATCAGAATGGAGCCACTGACAGACCCTAACTAGGGCAGCGCCACGGGGTACAACAGGGCACACGCTGACTGCTCGAGCTGGCGTTCATTTGGTGTCACTGGTCTGGCCCGGCGTCCTAACAACCCCATGACCACAAGTCAGGTACCAGTGAAAACTCACTGCATCCTCCCACAGCATCCTCCCTCCTAAAGGCAGTTGTATTATTTTATGGATATTGGATAACTTAAATTTTAATGAAGGTAGGATTAGGAGGGAACATGGAGATAGTGAGAGGGCGAGATACACCCGCATGTGGATGAATGGACCGTGCCTGGCGTGCCAGAGGCCGGGGGCCGGCAGTCAGCCCCGGGAACACAACAGGGGGGGCGTGAGCCTCACCTGAAGTCACCACGCTGCACCTACCCTACAATATTCTCTGCATCCCCAAGCAGCTCGCTCTCCGGCGGAGGCAGCCCGATGCTCTCTCTGCTCTCTGCATGCTGCTCTCTGCCTCCAGGAGGGAGCCACACTCCCGTCCCACCTGCTGGCAATTTCCCGAAATTCAGGGCTCACCTGGCCACCAGCGGGGCGCTAATGCCCACACTCCACTTTACTTCCTCTCATTTGGAAACCAAAATGTGGCACGGAAGTGACTCCAAGTCAGGCTAACCGTTTCATAGCACACACTTCTCTCTTTAAACTATCTGCGTCTCCACGGGTTGCTTTGGGTCGTATACAAGAACAGAAGATTATGGAAAGGATGGTAAATATTTCATGATGTCAATGCCGCAGCGCTTTTGAATGAGATCTCCCATCAAATGCCAGAAATAACCTCACTTTCTAGAGAGTGCTTCTGTTGTCTGGGTCAGGGAATGTTTTGATGTCCAAGAAGCTCACTGTTTTGGTCACTCCTGGGATACTCTTACAACTGGAGGGATGTTTGCCAAAGAATAGCCCTCTGGCCACAACACTGACCCTTCAGGTTAGTAGCTGTACATTCTAGAAACAGGCAGCAAGACTGGGAGGCGAGAATGTCTCCTGTACCTTCCCAGACGCACCAGTGGGTTCCTAGACCGGACACGTTAGACTTCGAGTCTTATCTGGCCAAACAACTAACCTGACCAATCTTGTTTACTATGTCTTGACCAGCAAGCAATGGAATTAGCTATTTTGAGAAGGACGGGTTCAACTGAGGTTGGCTGGGGGCGGGGCGGGGGGGGGACTGGGAGGGATTGATTGGTTTGAATCTATTGGTTCTATTACCTTGAATCTGGACCTAAAATCGGACAAAGTCAGAAATCAAAAGACAATAAACAACCTTCACTGTTGTGTTCTAACAGAAGAGGGAAATTAAACCGTCTACATAGACCCAGGAAAGGGATAACTGGGTAAGAAAGGAACACCTTCAAGAAATAGCTGAAGGGGCTCTCTATAAATCAGTAACAATGAGCCTCGTCAAAGAGGCAGTAACATCTTGGTGTCATCAGGGAAGCAGTAGGCTCAGAGAGTCAGGATATGGAAAGACCCAAATCCACACGATGGCTGGGGTGTGGAGGACGCGGCAGTCCTCCAAGTGTGGTCCCGGGACCAGCAGCATCGGCCTCACCTGGGGAACTTGCTAAGAAAGCGGGCTCTTGAGCCCCACCCCAGACCCACAGAATGAGAAACTCTGGATGGGACCCGGCCACCTGGGTCTTAACAAGCCCCCCAGGTGGCTTGCCGGGACCTCAAGTCCAAGGACCTCTGTACACCTACGTTCCTAGCAAGGGCTCCTGTGGGGAAAAACAGCTCCTGGGTTTTAATGCCCGTTCCCACGGGGCGACACTAACACCTGCCCACAGAGAAAACAGAAAAGGTGCTGCAAGCAAAAACTGTTTTTTTTTGTTCTTTGAGTTGCAAGCCTTTGTCCAGGAGAAATCTCAAACTAGCTGCCTCGTCCCCGCTGCAGAAATGCCTCACTTGTTCCCTAGAAACAGAGGCTAGGATGGCCACGTGCTTGACAAAGGGAGAGGTGAAGGGGCAAGTAGTTCTGTTCCTTGGCCCCGCAGGCCCTCTCTGCCAGTGCACCTTCCCCCACTATCTGCCGTCCATCCTTCAGGAAGGGGCTCCCTCTGCGGGGAAGCCTTCCCTGGGAGCCCTGCGCCCACCAGGGTGGCTGCCCGAGGGCTGGAGGTCCATGCACAGTGGCCAGAGTTGGCGTGCACGGGACAGGCTGGGTAGGAAAGGGGAGCGGCTGGGGCTGCTCGCTCACTGCAGACAGAGGCGCCTGGGAACGGAAGGAGAGCTAGAGACGGTACAAGCCAAGGATGGGCTGGTTCCTGCCCTGAGCAGGGGGGCTGGATGGGGAGCCAAAGGCTGTGCCCACCGGGGACTCATCTGGAGAGACTTGGGGCAGAAGAGGCCACCCTCGAGGCCCAGGACCAAAGCAAGTGTCCATGCAGCCGAGAGAGGGAGGTCCAGGGGACTCGGGAAAGGCAGCCCTCCTGTCCTCAGAGCCAGCGGGCAGCCAAGCCCGGAGGGGCTGGGACAGGAGCACCGGGCTGACATTCCCTCCCTGACACACACCCAGGGGTTCAAGGGAAGGTGAAGGGCTCCAGAGGCTGTGATGCAGGTGCATGTGGCTCAGACCTCCCTCTAGGAACAATCTGCCCCGGAGGAGCTCGTGAGCGGCCAGCCTCTGGCTGCTGCACCGTTGGGACACACGGCAAGTGTCACCCGAGGCCAGCTCTCCCCGGGCTGCCCCAGCAACACTGAGCTTTGTGGGAGCTACAGACCTGGCCCTCCTGCCCAGCACAGGCCCCCTCTGCAAGCAATCTCTGCTCTGGGGCTCGCTGTCACCTGGCCACCGAGGCTGCCTTGTGGGGGTGGCTGTCTGAGGCTCCCCCGGGCCCAATCCTCCTGGCACCTCCATCCCTTCGTGGGTCTGGGGCACTCCCCGCCACCACTCTGCGCCTCGCCCTGACTTCCCAGTAAACCTCTTGCGTTTCCTAAGCCATCTCGGTGGCCACTTCCCGGAAGACTGAAGGGGCGTCCCTGCTAAGGAGAAGGGAAGGAGAAGGGACCGAGAGCCATCATACATCCAACAGTGAGGTCCTCATAGACACGCAGGCCAGTGGGGCCGGGACCCAGGGCCACCCCCTCCCCCTGGGAACCAGTAATGACGGCCACACGCAGTACTTAGGCGACAGCCACTCCGAATACTTGATGTGCCGTCACTCCCTTAATTCGCTGGGCACGACCGGGTGAAGGAAGAATGTTACCTCCATTTTATGGGTGAGAACACTGGCATACGAAGAGAAGAACCAGCCTGCCCAGGGTCGGGCAGCTACCAAGCTCCAGCCGGGCCCCGCCTCTCACTCGCTCACACTGTGTCCACCCGCAGACAAGGATCATCTCTCGTCCATCTACTTACCGGCAGTGCCCAGACATCCCTGGGAGCCAGTAAGCGGCTAATAAATAAACGAAAACTTAGGTATGGTAAGTGCACTGGTTCCCAACCCATGGGCAGCCATAGCTGTGTTGTGAGATGTCCTGGGGTCCATATTGTCCCACAAATTGAAAAAAAAAAAAATTTCATATGTGTACATGTAACATTTTTTAAAATGTATATTAGGGGCGCCTGGGTGGCTCAGTCGGTTAAGCATCCGACTTTGGCTCAGGTCATGATCTCACGGTTCATGAGTTCAAGCCCCACATGGGGTGAGCACGAGCCCCACTTCTCTCTCTCTCTCTCTCTCTCTCTCTGCCCCTCACTCGTGTCCTCTCTCTCACACACAAATAAAATGAAATAATAAAATAAAATTAAAATAAAATAAAATGTACACAGAGCGGGGCCTGGGTGGCTCAGTCCGGTTAAGCATCCGACTCGATTTCGGCTCAGGTCCTGATCTCATGGTTAGTGAATTCCGAGCCCCTGCATTGGATTCTGCACTGACAGTGTGGATCCTGCTTGGGATCCCCCCCGCCTTCCTGTCTCTCAAAATAAATAAATAAAACTTAAATAAAAATAACAATAAGAAAGGATATAGAAACTATTGTGGGGGCTCCTGGGTGGCTCAGTTGGTTGAGTGTCCCACTTCGGCTCAGGTCATGATCTCTCGGTTCATGAGTTCAAGCCCCGCATTGGGCTCTGTGCTGACAGCTGGGAGCCTGGAGCCTGCTTCGGATTCTGTGTCTCCCTCTGTCTCTCTGCCCCTCCCCTGCTCACATTCGGTCTCTCTCACGCGTGCACAAAAATTAAATAAACATTTAAAAAGAAAGAAACCATTGTGATGAATTAAATAAAGTTAATTGTAAGAGGTTGTTGAGTGCACTGTTATTTGCTGCGTGTTCTTCCTGTTTCTACCACATTAGATATAAGGAGCCATCAGTGAGATTCCGTGACATTTTGTCACATTAAAAGAGAGTTGTAATTTTGGAACATGAGTCAGGAGGAGGAGAAGGAGAGAAGGAACACTGCAGAGAAAGAAGGGTTTTGGAGGAGGAGGAGGAGAGAAGGTACAGAGAACCAGTGTCTGGGGCAAACACCATCATGAGGATTTGTCGCCCCCACCCCCCGCTTTACATGATATCCCACTTCCTGTGTTTTTACCCCAACAGGGTTCCCAGAAGAAAATTTTAATTTGGTTCATCTAAGAATCGCCATCTGGAATGGCCAAAGCAGAATCCGAACTTGAATTGTACCAGAAAATGTTCGAGAACCACATTCCACGTGAAAAACGATAAGATTTTACTCAAGTCATTTGGGGACATAACGAATGAATCAGCAAGAATGGAGGCTCACGCAAATCCCACCACGGAAAACCCAGGCAGAAGCTGAAATGCAATTTGCTTCCTGCATTACCAGCAATAAACAATCTTTTATATCATAATGTAACATCTAAAAATAGTTCACTTTAAATTTTGAGCCCTTGTACATAATGAAAGGAGTCTGTGCATAAAAGCCGGTTATTCATTTATTCTCTACATTAAAGGCTTCAACAGTAAGAGCCCAATTAACAAAAAAGACCAGTGGGAAATTATACACAATACTTTTTGTTTATTACAGAGAGATTTTCATTCATATCTTACTGAAAGGAAATTTTGTACTGACTTAACATAACTCATCCGTGACATTATTCCCTTTGAATATAGGGTTGTCACAAATGACCATGCAGACAAATGACATGGAAAAATTGTGATTTTTAAAAGATTTTTTTAATGTTTATTTATTTTTGAGAGAGAGAGAGTGTGTGTGAGCAGGGGAGAGGCAGAGAGAGAGAGAGGGAGACACAGAATCTGAAGCAGGCTCCAGGCTCTAGCTGTTAGCACAGAGCCCGACATGGGGCACGAACCCACAGACCGTGAGGTCGTGACCTGAGCCAAAGTCTGGTGTTTAACCGACTGAGCCACCCAGGTGCCCCAAAATAATGATTTTTTTTTAGAAAGATTGTGCCCCTGTATCATTAAGAGTTGTAGACAGCATTTCAATGGCCATGGGTCAAGCTTTGGCCAGATGGCCATAGCTGTGGCTTGGAAGAAATACCAAGATCATGACTTAGGAATTCTGGATTTTAATCCCAGTTTAGGAAGGATTGTTTCCATAGACTGTCTTATTAATTCTGGGCATGTGCACATTACCTCTAACCCCCTCCCCACCACACCCCTGTACAGGTGAGGGAATGGAGGTTAGGGTTATTTTACCAATTCACTATGACAGCCTCCAGCCCAGAATTCCTTTTCTGCCAAACGAGATGGCTAATAAGATCATTTTTAAGAGACCCTAAGCCTCTTCTACCATATGACTACTTCTCAAGAAGGCTGAGGACATTCCCAGGATGCCTCAGTAACCAAGGAGAAACAGCAGGCATCACACTTGTCCTTCAACATTCAAAACTGGAGCTCACTGTTCTTTCTGATCTCCAGTGTCCATGACAGATGATAATCTGTGACTTTGCTAAGGCCCATGTTTGGATGCCAGTTAGGAAGCTGGCATGTTGGAGCAAATCATTTGGCTGGGGAAGGAGCCTGCTGACCACCCAGCATCCCCATTTGCAAAAACCCAGGTGGTTCTCTGCTTCCTGTCACAGCCAGTAGCTCTTATGAATTGATTGAACCCTTCCTCTTCCTAGAGGAATAAATGACCACAAAGGCCAGCCACTGGCGAGTACTGGTGATCGAACTGAAGAGGAAGAAAGGTAGCCTTGGAGAGCCATCGTTCTTTCTCAGGGTATGGACAGAGCACATACTGAGGAGTGAGGTGACAATTCAGCAGGGTTTGGTCTCTGGCAAGCCCGCCATATGCTTTTCCATGGGCAAAACTAAGTGTTGTCATTGCATCTGAGAACTGGAGTATGTATTCAGATCTCAAGACATATCTTTTAAGAATATCAAAGGTCTTGGGGCGCCTCGGTGGCTCAGTCGGTTGAGTGTCCAACTTTGGCTCAGGTCATGATCTTGCAGTTTGTGGGTTCGAGCCCCACTTCGGGCTCTGTGCTGACAGCTCAGAGCCTGGAGCCTGCTTCGGATTCTGTGTCTCCTCTTTCTGCCCCTCGCATGCTCATGCTTTGTCTCTCTCTGTCTCTCAATAATAAATAAACGTTACGAAAAAAAATTTTTTAAGAATATGAAAGGTCTTTCATATCAATTCCCCTATCCTTATTATGCCTCATATTGCCAGAAATGAGAATGTGATTTCTTTAAGTTTATTTATTTTGAGAGATAGAGAAAGAGAGAGAGAGAGCACGAACAGGGGAAGAGCAGAGAATGAAAGAGAGAGAGGGAGAGAGAGGGAATCCCAAGCAGGCTCCATACTGTCAACGCAGAGCCCAACGCGGGGCTCGAGCTCATGAACCATGATGAGATCATGACCTGAACCAAAATCACAGGGCTCGAGCTCCTGAACCATGAGATTATGACCTGAGCCGAAATCAAGAGTCAGACACTTAACCAACTGAGCCACCCAGGCGCTCCGAGAATGTGATTTTTTTGAAATAAGTGTCTTGATCAGGGGGATGGGACATGATTGGAGTTCTAACATGAATGATTGGCTAACTGGGGCCACCTTTACACCTATGTAGTGTTTGCAGTTGGTCTTTTTAATATCAAGAATGATTAACCAGGTCCCCTCCTCCTGTTCTGGCAATGCCTGGATACAATGTAAATTTCACATGGCACACACATGGAATGGTGACAGAAGAGATAAAAAGGCACAGAGAGGGACGAAACCAACACGTTCCTTGGTACCAGAACACAGGGCTTTTCGGTGACCCGTGGTCTCAAGTCTCTGACAGAGCTGCTAAGCAGACCCCCGCTGTCCCAGGTAATGGTCTCCAGTGAGAGTTACGTACTGGGATGCCCAGAGCAGACCACACTATTTTAGATGTCTGATTTCCAACATAAACATATATTATTATATGTTAATAAACATTAATACATTGCTATATTATAATACTAACATATACCATATTACTAGAGTTACATGCATGTAATTAGATTGTGTATGTGTGCATATATGTGTGTGTAATGGGTAAAGATGATCATGCATAAAGGTAAGATATATTACTGGAGTTGCATGTGTATAATTAATAAATAAATATACACATAAATATATGTGTATTAAAGCACACGCTCAAAGTTATTTCCAAACAGTAGTATACGATCAAAAACGCCCTAGATGATCTCCCTTGAGCTGGACACTGTACTTTCTTCAATTAATGTTAAGATTCTGCTGGCAATATTTCCCCATATCCAGCAATCAACTACAAACACAAGATTCCGCACTCCAACTCACGGGCAGCCAGGCCTCCCTAAACCTGTATCTGTAATGATGCTTGCTGAACACAATATCAGAATTTCCATTCATCTGTATGTGAATGGTTGGTTTCTGCCAACCATTTTCACTTGTGAGGAGTAATACCTACATTTTTTTTCAACTTTGCTAAAAAAAAAAAAAAAAAAAAAAAAAAAAAGGAAAAAGCCTGGGGCACCTGGGTGGCTCAGTCAGTTAAGTATTTGACTTCGGCTCAGATCATGATCTCATGGTTTGTGGGTTCAAGCCCCACATCAGGCTCTGTGCTGACAGCTCAGATTCTGTGTCTCCCTCTCTCTCTGCCCCTCCCCATTTCACGCTCTCTCTCAAAAATAAATAAACGTTAAAAAAGTTAAAAAGGAAAATAAAAAAATAAAAATAAAGGAAAAAGCCTGTAAAAAACTGTTAGAAGGAAATGTACAAAATGTCAACAGAGGTTGTTCTAAGGTGGTGGGTTTTTGGTGGCTCTGTACTCTTTCGAATATTCTGCAATGGCCATGTATTTCCATTGTGATAAAAAAAATAAACATTTGTAAAGCAAATGTTTCAATTTCCATTCTCTTCACTGTCCCTCCAGACCCAATGGCAATGGTAAATGCTCTGAGTTCATGTTTGTTTGTTTTTTTTAATATGAATTATTGTCAAATTGGCTAACATACAGTGTATAAAGTGTGCTCTTGGTTTTGGGGGTAGATTCCCATGGTTCATCGCTTACATACAACACCCAGTGCTCATCCCAACAAGCGCCCTCCTCAATGCCCATCACCCATTTTCCTGTCTCCCCCACCCCATCAACCCTCAGTTTGTTCTCTGTATTTAAGAGTCTCTTGAGGGGTGCCTGGGTGGCGCAGTCGGTTAAGCGTCCGACTTCAACCAGGTCACGATCTCGCGGTCCGTGAGTTCGAGCCCCGCGTCGGGCTCTGGGCTGATGGCTCAGAGCCTGGAGCCTGTTTCCGATTCTGTGTCTCCCTCTCTCTCTGCCCCTCCCCCGTTCATGCTCTGTCTCTCTCTGTCCCAAAAATAAATAAACGTTGAAAAAAAAATTAAAAAAAAAAAAAAAGAGTCTCTTGACTGTTGGTGGAAATGCACACTGGTACAGCCTCTCTGGAAAACAGTGTGGAGGTTCCTCAAAAAATTAAAAATAGATCTACCCTATGACCCAGGAATAGCACTACTGAGAATTTATCCAAAGAATACAGGGGTGCTGATTCTGAATTCATGTTTTAAGGCACAACACAGGATTTTATTTATAACTTTGACTTGGTTTTAATTATTTATTTCCATCAAAATTTCACAACTTCCAATAACAATAACACATAACTATGTGCAATGACATTTAACCAAAGTGGACATGGGTTGAGGGGAAGGCAGGACATGGGATGTCCTTTGCGTGTCCTGTGCTGCACCTGCCTAACCTCGCGGGGGGAGGAATCCAGTCTCCTTCCCTGGTTTGTATGAAGCAAATCCATTTAGCTCCTGGGGACGGACACTCCTTTTTCAATGTATTTGCAAACCAGCTGCTAGCCAACTCTTATGTGGGTTCTTGGCTTTCCGATTAGTGGCTAATTAGCTTCACAAAGAATGGTTAGCTACACCCAGATTTTTTTTTCTTTTTTTACCTATTATCGGCTCACAGCAGCCTGATCCAAGCTGCCGTGCTTTTTTTTTTTCCTCCAAGACAACAAAATGTTATCTTTGTAATCATTTTATACCAGCTCTGAGTAGAACAAAATAGTAACCACAATTACAATTTTTTTAAATAAATGATTCAAGGTGTGACTGATGAGATCAGCCAGTGCACAGGGGACAAATGTCAGCCGTCCCCCCCACCACCCAAGGGCCAGCCAGCCAGCCATGCTCATCATCACTCTCCTGGATGGAGCCAGGAAAAAGCCGAATGCGGCTACTCAGCCCAGGTCAGCAGGATGACCTGGGCGCCCTCCCCGTCAGCAGGTATGACACCTCCCCTTTCAAGGGAGAGCACAAGGCATCCTATTAAAACAAAACAAAAAACAAAAAAACAAAACAAAAACAAAAACAAAAAAATTTGAGCGCACTAATAAGCAGAAAGTGGGCTGTGAATTTTTCGATTCCAAGAATTAGAATGTGCAAGATAAAACCGGAGGCATTGGAGTGTTTCCCAAATGCAGCGAGTGCTGAACCGGGGAATGAGCGTCCGTGACATTGGAAAAGATGAAGGCAAAGCGAGCTGGTGAGAGACTGGGGCGGGGGGGGGCGGGGGGGGGGTGTCACCGGCAGCGCCGGGACAGATGACAACAGCAACAGTAGCAGGACAAAATCAGTAGTAGAGAAGAAAATAAGATCATGTGGGGATTCAAAATTGGTATGAGAAATATGCTATCGTGTTTCAAAAGACGAAAGCATTCACAGCATGGATTATAAATGCACAGCTATTATCAATGATTCTGCACAAAGTGTGTTATTATCTAGATTATTAAACTAGCAGCTTCGATGCAACCATTATGAAATGATTGTACAGAAGGGATATTGCAGGATTGGAGCCTAATTAGACAGGGTACGGGAAGCCTGATGGGCATCCGGAGCTAGTGAACGGATCTAGGGAAGGGGTTTGGATTCAGAGTGAAGCCTCATGTGCAGTCCTGTGCTTGACCGTAAAAGGCCACATTTTCGGGCTCGCACACGACGCCCACTTCCCACTTTGTGCAATCATGGTAGGTATGTTGTGGACACTTCTAAAAATTGTGTGCAAGTTAATTCTTGGGAAGTCAAATTATGCTTTAAATGTACCAGGGGAGCTAATGCACTTTCCGAATGTTTCGGAAAAAAATGGTCAAGTACAAAAATAGCGGTGATAACAAAGTCTGCGTAGCTCGTCTGTGGCCATAGCTCTGCTCTGATTTTTTGTAAACTTAACATGTAAAATGACAATGGTAGTAAAATAAATAATGACTATCCCTTTTGTAAATGAAGAATCCTCCTGCGCAATGATGCTTTCCCTCGTGTTTCCTGATTTGTGCGTCTGGGCCGTAGAAGATGAACCGGCTGCTAGTCCGGGATGTGCTGGCCCGAACACACGTTTACCGCAGAAGCCCCGGCCTGACCCGGGTGATGAGGCTGTGGTGGCTGAGAGGAAACGCAGAGATGCGGGGACACCAGGAAGGAGCAGCGAGCACATCACACAGTTGGGTGGCTGAGTGTATACGGGAGAAAGAGACTCCTGGCATCAGAAACCAACCAAAGTGAGCCCAGATGACTAAAAGACACTGCTGTCCTTGGCAAAAAAAAAAAGCGAAGGGGGTGGGGGGTAGTTAGGGAGTCCTGGTTAGGGTATCCAGACAGTGGGACAGGGGACCATAACCAATTCTGTCTCCTTGGAAGAGCTGAAGTGTTGGAATCATTGAAATCAGCATCTTGACCCGAGGGTTTACACATCCACCCTGTGCGGGTTAGCACATGTGAGGAAGGTTTTTCCAAGGGCCTGAGGCTCGCCAAAGACTCTAATGAAACTCAGTTTCTAGATCCAGAAGGGTGAGCAGCGGGGCCAGGATGGCCCCACCAGCCTGACTCTCAGCTCCGTGCGAGAGGAGAGAACAGGTTTGGCATAAGCCAGGGCCTCCTCCGTGATGCCGGGCAGCTGTGCACCAGGAGCTGGGCACACACACCAAGCCGGGAAACCCTACTCAGACTGAGCAGCAAGCCAGAGTCTGGCCAAAGTGCCACTCAACACCCAAACACACTCTATAACTTCCCTATTTTGCTGCTAGAAATGAGCATAGAGGAGACAAGAAATCCAGCTCAAAATAAAACACTTTCAGAAAACCTACTCATTAAAGAAAAGAATTGAAAACTCTGAGTAAAGGTTATTTTGGTAGATACTCAAATGCACACTATGATGGGAAGTACATCAAAGCTAAGCATTAGAGAATAATGTACAGCCAAGAATTCTATTGGACAAACGAGATCTACATGGGGTGGGGGGTGTGGGTGTCGTTAATCTACAAAAGAACCTTTATAGATATGGGAAGAGAAATTCTATTCTGTTGTTACGAGAGATAAAATATTCCTTGCTATCAAGAATATGCTGGCCTTTCAGGGCACCTGGGTGGCTCAGTCAGTTAAGCATCTGACTTCGGCTCAGGTCATGATCTCACGGTTGCTGAGTTCGAGCCCCAACCCTCCCCAGTCAGGCTCTGTGCTGACGGCTCAGAGCCTGGAACCTGCTTCGGGGTCTGCGTCTCCCTCTCTTTCTGCCCCTCCCCGCTCACCCTCTGTCTGTCTCTCAAAAATAAATAAACACTAAAAAAAATATTTTTTTTCCTCAAGAATGTGCTGGCCTTGCAACAAACAAACGAGCAAAGTGTTGAACCTGAACGTGTTTCTCAGAGACAGAAAAATCACATAACCGCTGTCGATATGGATAATTTGCCACTGCTTTTCAAGCGCCTGCTGTACATTCTTACCCAAAATTCATCTGAAAACATGGCCGTATGAGTGCTGGGGGCTGGGTAAGAAGGCAGCAACGTGCCTGATTCCTACGCCACCCCTTCTTTAGACATATGTCACCCATGTGTGGCTGTCACCATGGCATTCGTCATGTATTTTCCAGAGGAGGGGGCGACACACTACCAGAATCGCTAGATCACTTACATGTTAATTGCAATTACACAGCAAAGCATAATGTGCAATTACACAGCAAAGCCAAAATATTCACAGGATAATTGCCCTGTGATGACAAGATAATTCTTCCTATTCTCCCAAAACAGAATGTAGATGCCCCACCTAATTACTTTGCAATCTTCTAGGCAAAAGATTTCACTAGGCCCCAGCCAAGCAGGTACCTTTCCACGCACAACCCCGCTCCAAGTGTCTTTCATCACGTCAGAGGAAGTGCGCGAGCTCGCCAAGGATTTGATCGGGGTTCTCAACCTCAGCACCACCGACATACGGAGCCAGGAGAATTTTTGCTGTGTATGTGTGGGGGGAGGGACGGTGGGGAGGGACTTCCTGTGCACTGTGGAATGCTTAACGGCGTCCCTGGTTTCTGCTCATAGATGACAACAGCACCCAGCCACCCATCGTTTTGACAACCAGAACGTTTCCAGATGTTGCCAAATGTGCAAAATCGCCCACCCCCATTGGGAGCCACTGGATTAAATGCATTTTGCCCAGCTGGTAGGAAGGCCCTTTTCACAGCCACTGACAAAGGACACACATGGGAGGTGGAGAGATGTGTCTTGGGACACCCCCCACCCCGTCTCCATGGTCCCCCTCCACATGCCTCCTCCTACCTCTCCAGGCCCCCAGCACCTGCCGTGCTCACCTCGCTCCAAGTCCCAGCTCCAAGGGACCACTCAGGCCTTTCTCCCTCCAGAGGTCCCGGCTCGAAGGAACACTGCGGCCTCTTTGTCTTCCTCCCCTCCACCCACCACCGGGACCACACATACACCTGTCGGAGCATCTTTTTCACCCCCGTCACTGGCCTCAGACCAGAGTGAAAAGGAAAGCACTTTGGCTGAAAACTGAAACACAAAGCAATAATATCCTCAATTCTCACAGGGGTGCTTGAAGAAGTTTTAGGTGGTGGGCTCAAGTGAATGAGGAAATAATTTAAGGTCAGAAAGCTGCTTTCAGTATTTTCTGTATGAGACTAGCCTTGCTGAGCCCTTCCAAAACACTGGGGAGGTGGGGGGGGGGGGGGGGCAGGAAATCCTTCAGATCCTAAGGACAGTCCATCCCCGAATAAAGGGAAGGGTTTGTGTTCATTCTCAACCCTGAATGTATTGGGCTTAGGCGGTCTCTGATTCGTTTGAGGGATAAATTAGGAAAGTTCCAAAAGGTTCTCAGTATAACATTGGAAATTGCCTTAAGATAGAACCTCCAAGGGAAGGTGCACTTGTCCCGGAGCAAACAACTCATGTAAAGGGCCAGAGAGCAAATATTTCAGGCATCGTGGGTGGTAGAGTAGCACCTACTCAACTCTGCCTTTGTAGGGCTCCATAGACAAAATGTACAATTGTGTTCCAACAAAACTTTATTTACAAAATCGGGCTAGAGGCCCGATTTGATCCAAGGCCCATAGGATGCAACCCCTGACTTAGAGGATCCCCCTGCTTCATGCAAACAATATTTACCGAGAGTCAACAATGAGCCAGACATCGGGTGGCACACTGGGGATGTGGGATAAGTAACACTGTGACCCAGCTCTTACGAAGCCTGTCTTTTAATGAGGACAGTGACATTCAAATAACAGAACCAGGAAAGTGTGAGAGTGGTACCACGGAAATCCAGAACCTCAGTTTCTCCCCTGGGGGTGGGAGTGGAGGGTGTGCAAAACAAAAAAAGCCTTCACTGGGGGCGCCTGGGTGGCTCAGTGAGTTAAGCGTCCAACTTCAGCTCAGGTCATGATCTCACGGTTTGTGAGTTCGAGCCCCGCATAGGGCTCTATGTTGACAGCTCAGAGCCTGAAGCCTGCTTCGGATTCTGTGTCTCCCTCTCTCTCTGCCCCTCCTCCGCACGTGCTCTGTCTCTGTCTCTGTCTCTCTCTCAAATAAATAAACATTAAAAAAAAAAAAACACCTTCACTGAAAGGGGTGCCCAAAGAGCTGATGCACTGGAAAATATGTTGTTCTGGGCAGAGGCTACCTCTATCCCCTGTCGACAGGCCTAGGGTAGCCCATCCTGTCTCCCACCAGTGGGGGCTTCCCACAACAGTCGTGTCCTTCTCCTGGAGATCCTGTGCTCATAGACAGAGGAGTCTTCAATTCTGAAACGCCTCATCCTTAATGACTTGAACCTTGTGTCTCTGACCCCTTCCCCAGTCGCAGCGCACCAAAGCAAAGGATATGGATTTAGCTGACCAGTGTCCTTTCCTCTTCCTTTGTCTCCACACACCTGACCTGTAAGTTACCCAGGAGCATCTTCAGGTTCTCTCATATGACACGCACGCCATTTGTTTAAATTTATGGACTCGTTCGGAGCACTCCAGAGTTGTAATCCAGATCGCAAATGTATCTCATTTCATAAGATTTAGCAAGGTCTCGTGACTGGCTGGGCTTCTGACTGCAGAGCTATGATAGGACAATATTTTAGTTCTAGGATTTACCCTAGGACCATAGCTTCCTGTCCAACTTGTGAGGGAGAGAACGCGGAATGCTATTGTCTTCCTGTTTCTAACCTTCCGTAGTAGCACTGGAAGTAGAAAGTTCAGAGGAAGAATGAAGACACCCATTCCTGGAGAACTACGGGAAACCGCAGTGGCTCCACGGCCAGATAGTTCATGCCCCCTTTGATGATCACAATACGTGTGAATCTCTGCTTTCTGAAATTCCACCCAAGACAAAATCATCCAAGGGTGCACGTGAAGAAAATCTGCACATTAATCTTAGTAACGAAAACATTAGGGAAGGATGGCAACTAACAGCTTAAAATAGTTTAAGAACAGCAGGGGTGACCTACAGCCACCCAATGGCAGCCTTCTTGGGATTACCTTGGAGAAGTCCCAGCTTTACAAAGAGGAAAATGTTGTAAATCCCCAATGAGATGGAATGGAGGGACTTTCTTCTGTCACCCGGAAGCCTGACTCAGCCCCGCAGGCCCCCATAGACCTTCTGTTTGTGAAAGGGGCTAAAAGATGGGGTCAGAGCTTTGGTCTCTGGGGCACAGGGCAGAGTGCAGAGCTGCGACCGTTCCCCGTTTTCCTGGCCACCATGCTACTGAAATGCCTCCCTTTACCATGAGCATTGTCAAAGCGGAGGTCACGGTTGGGGCCAGCGTAGCTGTGCCTCTAGCCTGACTGGCCTCTGATATGATGGATGCCGGAAGCTGTTTCCTCACCACTGCTCTCTCACCAGCCTGTCCTCATCTCCCAAAGAGGAGCCCCCTAAATGTCTTCACAAAGGTTAGTACACCACATGTGTGGGAACAGGGCTCTGAAAGCCCGGATCTCAGACCTCGTAAATTCTCATAAAATACGTACTAGTTTCCTGTTGCTGCTGTGACAAATGACCGTAGACCTCGTAGCTTTTAAAACAACACAAATTAATTGTCTGTCTGTTCTAGAGGTCAGAAGTCTGAAATGAGTCTTACGAGACTAAAATCGAGGTTTCTGCAGGGCTGTGTTCCTTCTGGACTCTCCAGAGGAGAATTCATTCCCTTGTCTTGTCCGAGTTTCTAGAATTGGCCCACATTCCTCGGTGTGCAGCCCCGTCCTCTGACTCCAATCTCTGTTTCAGCTGTCAAGTCTTCTTTTCTGACTCTGACCCTCCTGCTTAGCTCCTAAAAAGAACCTGTGTCTGCCCACCCGGACAATCCAGGGTACTCTCTCCATCTCAAAATCCTTAATCGCATCTGCCAAGTGCCTTTTGTCACTTAAATTAACAATCACAGGCTTTGGGGATTAGGACACAGACATTTTGGAGAGGCCATCGATCTGCCTACCAGACACACACAAGACAAGGGCAGGTCTAGAATGAAAATTGTCTATCAAAGACAGGAGTACGAGGCACTTGGAAGTGGAGGCTGACTGCACATCCTACTGGCCTGGAGAAGGAGGAGGTCGAGGCTGCCGACCATGGTGGTAGAGTACACTTGAAAGAGGAGGAACAAGCCTGGAGCCCAGAGAGGTGGCTTGCAGGATGGCTCAGTTGCCACCTTCCTCTGTGGCTCTGGCTGAGTGGGTCTCGGGTCACCTGCCTTGCTGAGCTTGCTTCTGTTCTCTTCTCCAGCCCGAGCCCCCTCTATGCCTCTGTACCCACATACTCTGCCTCCCCTGCCCTGAGACCCGTTTCTGTTCACAGCTCCTCTGGGACTCATTTTTCCTTCTGAGCTTGCTCCTCACTAGCACATTGTCAAGTCCTTCCTTCTCCGTGGAACAACTTCCTTAACCCACAGATGTGTTGTAATACCCTCCCTGTTAAAAGATTTCCCTTGGCCCCATGCTCACCTCCATCCACCACCTCCATCTCTCCCCTTCTTCACGGCAAACTTCCCCCCAAGGGGGTGGGTGCTGGCTATCTCCACCACCCAGCCTCCCATTCCTTGTACCTACTCTACTTAGGTTTTTGTTCCCAAATGTGTCCCTGGATCCCCGTTGTCAACTGGAATGACAGTGACCTCCATCTTCCCAAGCCTAGTGGGTGGTTCACTCATCCTCCTTGACCTCCCAGTGTGTTGGACATAGGTGATCATCCCTTTCCTTTTGAATATTTCCTTCCCTTGCCTCCCTTGACGTCAAGCCCTGCTAGTTTCCTTCCCACCCCCCTGCCAGCCTCTCCTCAGCCTCATTTGCTGGTACGTGCTCTTCCTCCTCTTGCCAGTGTGTCAACATTGCGGGCTCCAGGTTCAACCCTCACCCCTTGTCTTCCTACACCTACTCTCTTGCTGAGCTTATCCAGTCTTGCTGCTCTGAACACCCCTTGCAAGCTGATAATTCCCTGATTTATATTCCTGGCTCATATTCCCTCCCAACTCCAGACTCGTGTGTCCAGATGCCTATTCAATGTCTCCCCCTGGATGTCAACCAGACATGACAAACACAGCATGCCCGGGAATGAACCCTGGTTCATCAGCTCCAATGTTGCCACACCCAAAGCCATCCCGACTTCAGCAAATCCATTCTTCCGGTGGCTCAAGCCCAAATCCCAGCTGCCATCTTTGCCTGCTTCATTCTCTGCCCCCTTCCACCCAACTCAGCAATGAGTGTATATTCAAAACACATCCAGGAGCCTCTCTGTACTTTGTACAGCCCCTCTACGCACACTCCAGCCTAAGCTGCCATCATCCTTCCCACAGAATGCTCTACAGACTGGCCCTGCTGTCCTTACTTCATCCCCCTTTGGTCTGGTTTTAACATGGGAGCCAAAGAGTGGAACTTTGCTTTAGAAAAAAAAAATCAGATCCTGCCTGACCATTGCACAAAATCTTCTCACGACTCCCTATCCCACGCAAAAACAAAGAAACAACACAACAAATAAAAGCTCCAGCTCCCTGCAGTGCTGACACTCAGCGTCTCTCTGGCCTCATTTCCAGTGGCATGCGTCCTGGCTCATCCCTCTCCGGCCTCCCCACTCCTGTGCTTTGACACTTTCGGATCCCACCTCGGAGACTGGCTCCTTCAGGCCTCCACGAGGTTCGTGCTTTGACTTCATGTCTCTGCTCAAATGTCACTTTCTTAGAGAAACCTTCCCATGACCACCGCGCCCAGCACAACCTTCTTTTCTCCATCGCTTCCCCCGCTCCCTTGCAGAACACGGCACTGCCGGCAATTGGTGCCATCTTTACGGGTTGACCTGCTTATTTTCTGTCTTCCTACTACAATGGAACCACCATTAGGACCGGGATCTTATGAGGCTCATTCTTTGTTACAGCTCCATGACTGAAGGTCACGTAGAAGGTACTTAGCACGTTCGTAGAACATCTGCAGAATGGCCAAGCATGTTATAAAACATCTGCTTTTGCCATCACGGTGCTCTCTTGTCTTATTCTAATCGTTGTTGCCCCACTGCTTCCCGAAAAGGGTGTGCAGTCCTCAAGGGCAGAGACACGTCCCCTTTACCCCCAGCACCTAGGCAGTCCTTCTCTACTGCATGTCTGGATAGCTGGATGGACAGATGGATTTATTAGATTAGGGGAATACGAATTATGCCCATGGCTGGCCCTGGGGCCCATGCTGTGACAGGTAAAAGGATTTGCTTTTGGAGATGAATTTATCAGCGGCCTCCACAAGCCATGCAAATGCCATCCAAGCTGGTCATACAGACAGGAACGAGCACAGTGACTTTTGAAAAACTCTGTGGGCTGGTGTTTCCCATCTTCCTCTAGGTTGTAATTAGCACTGGGGTTAGTTTTACTTTGCAAAGCTTCATATCGGTGCCCTGGCCCATCCCTCCCACTTGTGCCTTAGACGAGAAGAGTGAACGTCCCCTAGGGCACTCTCCAAACGCCACCCTCACCTTCACAGCAGAAAATACAAAAGGGCCCAAAATGCAGCCAATTTCCTCCCAAAGCTAATGAGAAGCAGAGACCAACGTAGCCGTTTTCTTCGGGCTCACGACCCGATTTCCATCACACCTCAACAGACTCATCAAAGACCCCGACTCGGCATTCCTTCGTATGGATAATTTCACTCTGGCTATTTTTTTTTTTTTAACGTCTCAAAAGATTTCTTGAAAATTCAGGGCTGCCTCACAAAATTTTGGCAATCTTACCTTGTTATTTTTTTTTTTTTTGGTCTAAAAAAGAAAAAAATAATTAATTAAACCAGATAGGTTATTTGAAGGAGGGGAAGGGACATTATGAAGAAAGCACTTAAAAATACAGATATTTTTAAAGTACGGTTGAGAAAATGAGCATCCAAACCATTCTTATCAGAATTATAGTATTTTCCATTTAGAGAAGAGGGACAAGTTAATTGCATAGTTACCACGAAATAAACTGCGTGCTAATTACACAGAAACGCCTTTAGAAGCCGTAGTAATTACACTGAACTAAAGCGTTCTAAAATAGACCAAGAGTTACCAAGTTCACATACAATGAAAAGATGTTTAACCTGTACTTCAGCTACTTGACGTGAATACAGCACCGTCAGTGACTTCTGATGCCAATTTTTGAAGATAATGATTTTTAAATGTAGACGTATTTCTAGAAATGGTCCCTGGCATAATATTTCCTTTCAAAAAAAAAAAAAATGGGAGAAAATGCTCAGTTAACTACTTGTCAGGCAGCAAGAAGGTTGACAGTAATTTCCTGCCCAAAAGAGGTGACGATCTTCAAAGAAACATATTAAGAGTTTCAATTTTAGAAAGGAGATTTTGGTCGTTGGCTCACACGTACATACGGTATGTCGAATCTGAAAGGAGGCTGTGTCAGAATAGAAATGGCTACGCGGAGAAGTGAATGGTGCAATGCATTTTGCAGAGAACAAGCAATTTTCTTGGGGATTGAAAGGTCCCTTCTGTAGCCCCGTTCCCTAAAAGGCTCGAAACAATCACCTTTCGTACCTCTGTTTTGCACAGCCCGAATTATTCAGCTGGAAAAAGGCAGCAGGGACAGTATATGGGTGGTGGGGACTGTCAGGGCCTGAGTAACTTGGTGGAGTGAGAAGATCATGGAAATAGCTCCTGGGGTCCTGGGTTCCGAGCACTGTGTGCCTTGAAGCAACTTACTAACCCCTGGGCCTGACTTGATGAAAAGCGTCTCTCAGGACTTCCCTACTGAAGACTAGGGAATTAGGGTTCCAGAAGGAGACTGAGGCTTTCCAAGGACGCTCAGTTTCCCTGCACATCACCTAGCCTCCTGCCACCCTCCCCCCCCGCCGCCCCAGCCACACAGGGTTCACATGAGGGTCTACAGATGGCTGCTGGCCGCCTGCCCTGTCCCCATCACCAGGGCCACCAGTGAGTGGCAGCCCCAGGCAGGGACTATGTCAGGGCTGGGTTCCGAATTAGCCGCCAAGGCCTTTGTGAATTTAATTTCATGGACATTGTTCTGCTAAGGGGATGCCAGGCCAGATGATGGCCACAAGAGCAAGAAACAGGGCTGGATGAGGACAAAGCCAGATGAAGGGGAGGGAAGTTTCTAGCTGCACGTAATTCAGACCTTGTTTGCACTCAGCTCTGGCTCAGCCAGGCCAGCCCCAAAAGCATGGCAAAATGCATTTAGCCCAAAACTGATTCTGTTAAACCCTGACCCGAGCTGCCTCTTAGCCACACACACACACACACACACACACACACACACACACACACACACACACACGTGTGCACCCACAGTAATTGTTCCAAGGCTGTGGGTGTCTCCACTGGGTTGTGAGATTCTCCAGGGCAGAGAAGTATCTTCTGCCCCCCTTTGCATTTCAATCAATGTTTGTCAACTGAGTAAATGAGAGCTCAGTTCCCAGCAGAGACGGACCACGGAGCACCCCAGAATGTTGTCTCCTTTGGCCAAAAAGACTTGGCATGATCTGTAAAAGGAAAAACAGCTACAAAGTGTTTGGCTTTTTTTAACACACGATGATCAAAAGACAACAGAGGTGTTAGGATTAGTTTGATTTAAAACTAAGAAACATTTTCGAGTTGGGATCATTGAGAGCCACGCCGTGACCAGCAGTAACTAGAACTCAGGATTCCAGGGGCCTCTCTCAAAACTGCGTGACCACGTGGCTTAGGGCTTGATTGGGATTGAGATCACACGGCTGTTTCAAATGCGAGGGACGTGTCTGAAGTCGACTGAGCCGGAATCTTTGAAGAACCTGTATTTTTAGAGGGACAGATGGTTCCGTGTCTACGACAGACAAAAACGAGCTTGACTTCCCTATTCCTGTTCTAGAGTGGTTGCTAATTAAAATTATTAATAGGAAGCTTCTTCAAACCTACCGTCAGGGAAATTTTTCATAGCCGCCACTGCTATGGACTGAATCTTGTGTTTCCCCCCACACTCATTTGTTGAACCCGAATTCCGATGTAAGGGTATTCGCAGGCGGGCCTCTGGGAGGTAACGGGGCCAGGAGGGTGGAGTTCTCACGAATGACAAGCATGCCCGTGTCAGAAGAGGCCAGAGAGCTGGCCACTCCCCTTCTGCCATGTGAAGACACAGGAGGAAGCTGGCCATCTGTAAACCAGGAGGAGGCCCCCACCAAGATCCCAGAACTGTGAGATAAATTTGTGTTGTTTACAGGCTAACCGGTTTATGGTCTTTTGTTAGAACAACCCAAGCCAACTGAGACATCATGCTCTTGAATATGGACGTAAGTCAGTCAACACATCACCTACTCCGGAGACGTATGTGCTAAACCTTAGCGTGAACACAGCATCGAGGCTCTGCCACCTGGGAAATCACCTTGGAGTCCTTCCCAGAAGCACCCCCGCCTTTGCCAGGGCTGAGCCCCTTGGCCTTTGGGAAGGCCCCGGTCACTCACGCCCACCGAGGCCAGATGGACGCCGGAACAGCAGGCAGCCACAGTTGAAAGACACCTGGACAGCTAGTGACTGTGTCCAAGCAGAATCCTGCCAAGCAGATCCCACAAGAAGGCAGCTTCCCATCCCAGGCCTAGAAAGCCCCACGTACAGGGACTGTACTGCAAGAATCAAAATTTTAGATGAATCGTAAATAACTCATCCTGAAATGCCATTTAGTTCCCAAGGGCGTCTCCAGTGCCATTGACTCTGTAAGCCCCACACATCCCCTAGGTCATCCTATCGTCCGTCACCCCCATCTGGAAGGGGCAGCACAGCACCGTGGTGGAGGCGTGGGTTCCGAAGGCCGCTTCCTGGACTCCGCTCCCCGCCGGGCATCTTGGCCAGATCACCTGATCACTCTGTGCTTCTGTTTTCCCGTCTGCAACATGGGGATGATCGTGGAGCCTCCTTCTCAGGCTTGGTACGGGATTAACAGGAAAACCGGTTAGCAGGCCTGGAACGTGGTGAGTACTCAGTGGACCTTGGCTCTCAGGTATACGAATTAAGACCAGAGAGTCTGTCTCAAGAAGGTGGCTGAAATGCACAGGCAGAGAACCACAGGGTCTCCTGTCTTCTGAGTCTGAGTCCTGTGGATAATCCCCCCTCTGTTTTCTAGGCAATTCACGTCGCTGCTCAAGAGATCTTTTTATGTCTTCCCTCGAATAAGTAGATTTATGTGGTAATAACTCATTTTTACAAAGAGAATCACCCTTTCAACAGCAAACCACTGGGCATTATACACACATACAACATAATGCCCATGGATGCACACTTATTATCCACATGCTTGCTTGTCTACGTGTGCTAATATAAAAGTAATATCAATTATAGAACGCTTGAAATATATAGAAAAGTATAAACTAGGGGCACCTGGGTGGCTCAGGCGGTTAAGCATCCGACTCTTGGTTTCAGCTCAGGTCATGATCTCATGGTCTTGAGACCAAGCCTTGAGTCAGGGTCTGTGCTGACAGCACGGAGCCTGTTTGGGATTCTCTCTCCCTCTCTCTCTGCCCCTCCCCCTTTGTCGCGCGCACGCTCTCTCTCTCTCTCTCAAAATAAATAAACATTTACAAAAAAAATAAAGGTTTAAACATGATTAAGAGTTACTCAGAATCCTATAATCTCGACACCAGGCATAGTCACACCTGATATTGGGGACACAGCTTTACAGGCTGGGAGTTTCCTTCCTAAGCGCACGTACACTTGCAGACCTGTGTACTCCGTGTATGTGACTTGGCACGATGCTCTTTTCAGCGCTGGTCTGCTCCTGACGCCACATGAAGGAGCTATTGGGTTTGCAGGACAACATCTCCTGGTGCTGCGGTTTTCGTCTTCGGGGTTTTGTGGTCTGAATCACAAAACCCGTCCATCAGAAATACCACCGCCACTTGTCAGCGCATGGGGTGGGTCTCGATGAACAGTCCCTCCCGGGACCGAGCTCCCTGAGCAGCCCTGATGCTGAGTGAAATAAGCCGGTCGCAGAAGGACAAATAGAGCGTGGTTGCCCCTGTGCATGCTACCCGAGGTGGTCAAACTCATAGAAGCAGAGGGTAGACGGTGGTCGCCAGGAGCTGGGGGAGGGGCAATGAGGAACCGCTGCTGAACGAGCAGTTTCAGTCGTGCAAGAAAACGTTCCAGAGATGTGCCGCACGACACTGTCCTTCCAGGAACGATCCCGCACCTGACACCCAAATGTTTGTTCAGAGGGCAGACCTCATGGTATATGTATGTGCATTTATCATCATAAAATAAGTAAATCAAAAGACAAAAATGCAAAAGGTTTCCCTGAACTCTGCACAGAGGCTGCTGTGTGACGAGCATGAGCTCAGGGACCCGTGATGGGCAGGCTGGCGTCCTGTCGGCCCCATGCCTGGGGACAGCGGAGGCCAGCTGGCCACCTGAGAGCGTCAGCCACCGTGGTAGGAAGATCGCCACCCCCACGTCTGGTGGACGCTCTTCCAGAAACAGACTCCATCTCTGAGTCTTCCCAGGACTCTCTGCTCCTGGGTCATCCGACTTTCTGTTGCTTGGTAACCAGAGCACCTAATTATTCCACTAGGAGGTCAGAGAAATGTTAGCAACCCCATTACACGGACCCAAGACGGTCAGACATAAGGCAATAATTTGCAGAGAGAACTTCATTTTCCAGGGAGGGACGAGAAAGGAAGAGAATTCCAAAGTTCCGTGAATATTTGCCAATATCAAAACAAGATGGTCTGGAAAATAAAGTGCAATTCAAAACAGGATGATAAAAAGCAGCTCATCGTAGGTTTTTCAGGCTTGCTGCTTTCTGTTTTGTTTTGTTTTGTTTTGTTGCCTTTAACCCTGAAAGTGTCCACAGAAAAGGAGTAGAGAATGGTCCAGGAGAAAAAGCACTGCTTCATCTGTAAGATAACAAGTTTTTTCTAGTAAAGGTTTATTAAGGATTATGGCTTTGGGGAGGGGGGATGCTTGGATTTTTTGTAGCTTTGTGTTGAGTTTTCTTCTCAACTAATTCTAGGTGATCAGGCTTGAAAATAATTGAGCTGTCTTTTTAACTTCCTTTGTTGAGAACACCCATCTATCTGTATCTATCTGTGGCTATAATTGCCAGGGTTCTATTTTCTAAAGAATTCTTCCACATACCTTGGGTGATTTGCTAAAAACGTTCTAGCTGCCTGTGGACGGTGGAACGTGGCTGGCCCATATAGACCCTCCGTGCAGATGACTGGCCTTCCGTTATTCACAGCTGAGTTCACTCTGGGAAGGAAGACGCTGGGAGTCCCGATTTCTTTGTCTTCTCTAAGTAACGTAGTGAGTGGCTGCGGGTTCCATGGAGAGACATTTAGCCCTGGCAGCCCCCAGCATTCCTAGGCGTGCTCCACACCATTCCAGATACAAGAGACGTCCACTCCATTTCTTCATTTTTCTCTAACCCACATTAAATTTCACGCCCAGGTTGGCAACACAGCCTGGGTCTTTCTCCCTGACTTGGACCCCACGAGACACCCAAGGGCTGTCCATCCAGTTTAAAATACCGAGGAATGCTGCTAACTGCCCGCCCCCCTCCCCGGGGGCAGAAAGGCCTGGAATCAAAGAAAGATGTCCACCCCCTCCCCCGGAAGAAAGGGGAGAAATTGTTCCTCCTTGCTGATTTCCCTCACCAGTGAAATTGGCAGAAAAAGTTAACTTTGAACAACTAAAACATTGCTTGGCTCAGTGTTCCTTATATAGTGTGGTGCTTCTGCTGGGTAAATGCTGGCTTGCTTCAGGCACCTGCCGGGCGGTCTTCCTCCTCGAGTTCAGTGCGGGGATGTGCAGGGAAACCGGTTCCGCGAGGCTTGGCCCACTGGCCCCCTCTGCTGGCCCTGAGGGGTAAGTGACCCGGTGGAGCCAGCCACAGAGAAGCTGGCTGAAGTTGTGCGTTTCCCACAAAGCCATCCAGTTAAGCCTCTGGTTTAGTCTGCACACCCATCACTGCCCAGAGCTATTCCCGATGACCGACAGAGAGCAGGAAACAATGTCTTGGGGCACATATGTGGAAAATGACACTCACAGCATAGTGTGATGGTTGCACAACCTAAACGTACTCTGGGCCACTGAACTGTACATTTGAAAATGGTTAAAATGGTACATTTCATGTTATGTGTATTTCATCACAATAAAAAGGTGACAGACACAAAGGGAAAATGGCACCAGTGAGAACAAGTGAAATGAAAAGCACATTAAGAGCCTCCAAGTCTAGTGCAGCCCTGATCTACTGGAACATTCCTATGGCTCTGTCAGCCAGGTCATGCACTCACCACACGGGGGTCACAGCTGTCACCCAGGTCCCCGGCTGGGGAGGAGATGAGGCAGAGGAAAGGAGGCCAGGCCTCAGAGGGGTTGGGGCAGACATGGGTGGTCATGGTCCCCTCCCCTCCTCAGTCTGCCCCTTCACCCCCCTCCAGAGTATAAGAGAGACTCCTGGCATCCCCAAGAATGAAGCTGTAAAGGCCTTTGAGGAACCCTCCATACCCAACCCCATTATCTTCACAGTTCTCAGGGTGGAAGGGAGATTTGGAGAAAGGGCCAAGGTGCTGTGAACAGGGAGAGAAAGAAGCCACCGAAGGCACAGGTGACCCCACCCGGAGAGTCCCCTTGAGAAGTTTCCTCCATGAACATTTCAAACCAGGAGGCCAAGCCCAAACAGAAAAAAAAAAATGGGTCTGGGGTATATCCAGAGAAAAGACCAGCCTCTCCTTCCATCTGTCTGGAGGGACAGGGAGCTAGAGGAGAGGAGGGGAGGGGAGGGGAGGGGAGGGGAGGGGAGGGGAGGGGAGAGGAGAGGAAGGGAGGGGCAGTGGTGGGAAGGACAGAAGGAGAGTGAAGAGACAGGAAAGCGCAAAAGGGACCAGATAACAGGGAGAGAGGCCTGCTTCTCCTCCCAGAAGCCCACGCTCCGCGGTCAGCCAGGCTGCTGTGTTCGCACACCTCACCTCACCTCACCTCAAGGTGAGGTCCAGGCCAGGAGCCCGTGCTTGGCGCTGTGTAAGCAGAAGGTGTGCCTCTGGGTGACGGATTCAGCAGGGAGGGTGGTCTCAGAGTGTGGAAAGGGCATTGCATGCGTGAGCATGTGTAGGGATGTGTGTGCACCTGTGTGTGCACATTTGCATGTGTGTGTGCGCCTGTGCGTGTGTGCGCGCCTGTGTGTGTGAATGTGCATGCGGTGAGCAAGCCATTGGGGTTTTTAGCTGTTATCACATATCAAAGAAAATAAATCACCAAACCATCTCTCAGTTTATTTTTTCACTGCAGTCCCTTGTTTTAAACTCTAAATATGGCATGTAGCCCAAATACGGTATCATTTATTTTTTTAAGAGGTGTCTTTTTTTTTTTTTAATCCGGAATACAGGGGATCGTGAGAAATCTGGCAACATCCTGGTAAATTCCCATCTTCCACGGAAATTCGTATTTGTTGTCTGCTAACGGCACAGCCTGCCCGCCATAAAAATTAGGCTGAAGACACGTGTTGAGCAGAAGCTGTGGGTCATGCGGAACGTCAGCGCCAAGCACCCATTCAGAAAGTGCCCTGTGCTCCAGGCTCACCCGCGAATGGGCTGCCCGGAAACTGGATTTCTAGTGCCTGTGGAGACGGAGGACGTCCCCAGGTTCCCACGTGTGGACGCCGGCAGACCTGCCCCGCCCTAATTCCTGCCGCAGACGCCACCTCGCGCACGTGCGGGCTGCCCCACCTCGCGCGTCCCCTCCCGCAGGCCGCAGACCCTTCGCCAAGTTCACTTTCGCAATCATGTTTCTGCATTTAATTTAGAAGAACTTACATAACATAAATAAGCCTCAGATTTAATTTACGAAGCTTATGTTTCTGGAGAGCATTGGAGAACTATTCTTATCAATATTCTCTCCTTCGCGAAACATCTACTGAGGATGCGCCAAGCCCAGGCACCCACTCTGCCACCTGTTCGAGGCTGCTGGAACTATTATTGCCAATCGGTCCTGGGAAAGAAAGAGCTGCCATGGTGACCCACCTCCTGTCAGCCCTTGTTCCAGACTGTCCTGGGGGTGGGGGTGCCCAGTGTCAGCTGCCCCATCCAGGTAACAGGAAGGCCCCCTCCAGCGACCCTCACAGAGCATATGGAATTTCACCAGCTAACTGCTCCCTGTGGAGAGGTACATATATAGCATCGATGTAAAGCTATCATTACACTTTCATTTTTCAAGTTTTTAAAATGTATTTTATGTATTTTATACATAAATTTATTTTTATAGTATTTAATATATCTTTGTAAATATATATAATTTATTTTTTAATTTTTAATGTTTATTTTTGAGAGAGAGAGAGAAAGAGCGTGAGTGGGGGAGGCGCAGAGAGAGGGGGAGACACAGAATCCAAAGCAGGCTCCAGGCTCTGAGCTGTCGCACAGAGCCCGATGCAGGGCTTGAACTCAGGGACTGCAAGATCATGACCTATGCCAAAGTCGGACGCTTAACCGACTGAGCCACCCAGGTGCCCCTTATTTATATTTTTTAAAATGTTTATTTTAGAAATCATAAAAAGTTTTGGGGCACCTGGGTGGCTCAGACACTTTAAGCGTCTGACTTTGGTTCAGGTCATGATCTCACGGTTCATGAGTTTGAGCCCCGCATTGGGCTTTCTGCTGTCAGCGTTGAGCCTGCCTGGCATCCTGTCTCTCTCTCTCTCTTCCGCTCCACCCACCCCCCAAGAATAAATAAACAGTTTAAAAAATCAAGTCATACAGAGAAAGACAGATACCATATGTTTTCACTCTTATGTGGATCCTGAGAAACTTAACAGAAACCCATGGGGGAGGGGAAGGGAAAAAAAAAGAGGTTAGAGAGGGAGAGAGCCAAAGCATAAGAGACTCTTAAAAACTGAGAACAAACTGAGGGTTGATGGGGGGTGGGAGGGAGAGGTGGGTGGGGGATGGGTACTGAGGAGGGCACCTGTTGGGATGAGCACTGGGTGTTGTATGGAAACCAATTTGATCATAAATTTCATATTTAAAAAAAAATAAAAAGTAAAAAGTCATGAAAAGTTTTTAATGATTCTTCAGATATATTTTGATAACATACTTCAGCCTTCCATTTCTGCAACAAACACTTTGAGCACCTGCTCTCTGTGCAAGGAGAGAAGACAAAGTCCCCGACCTCACGGAGACAGCAAGAAAGTTGTAAGCACATGGTGCGGTCATAAGTATTTTGGGGGGAAATAAAGGGGAAAATGGAGTGCTGGGTGGGGGAGCATACTGGATTTACTCACAGAGCAGCACGCCCAGGGAGACCTCACTTCTAAAGTGACATCTGTGTAAAGACACAAAGGAATGAGTGACTGAGCCGTGACATTTTCGTCCGATCCTCCTTTTCATACAACTTTCAGTTCCTGGGGACGCGCCATATACATCTATGTCTCGTGTGTTTGTAATTGCCGATCACGTATTGAAAGAGCCGGAGACACGACAATAAATGACGCACAGGCCTGCCCTCAGAAGCACGGGATGCAGCACAGGGAGGAGGACGGCGAACAGGCGATTGCATCCCCCTGTGAGTGCACGCCACGCCAGGGAGCGCTCCAGGTGTGCCGTGGACGCACAGGTGGGCGTTTAACCCAGACAGGTGTGTTCTAGATGCTGGGAATGCTGCCGCGATCACAGCGGACAAAAGCGCCTGTCCTCACGGGGCACACACTCTACTGAATAAGGAATATCTGTACCTGTTCCTGGAGTTATGCCTACTTCTGTATCTTCTCCTATATTTGTACCCCTGTTCGTCTATCCACCTGTCTATCTATCTTTAACAGCCATATTATATTATATTATATTATATTATATTATATTATATTATATTATAATTTATCAAGAGGAATATTATAACTTATCAAGCATTATATTTTATTCAAACATTATAATTTATCAAGAGGAATGGGAACATATCTGTAGAGGAACATATTTATAATTCAAAATAGAAATACAGTCACTCAAAAGAAAATTAAAAATGAAATGAGGGGGGTGCCTGGGTGGCTCAGTTGTTAAGCGTCTGACTTTGGCTCGGGTTATGATCTCACAGTTCTTGAGTTTGAGTCCCACTTTGGGTGAGCCCCGCTTTTCTCCCTCTCTCTCTCTCTCTCTCTCTCTCTCTGCCCCTGGCTCATATGCACTCTCTCTCGCTCTCACTCTCAAAAAAAAAAAAAATGCAATGTGTACACAAAGGGAGAAAAACATACTCAGGACCCTCAGGAAAGATGTACAAACAGGGTGAGGAAGGCTGAGAAGGTGGGTTGGGGCTACAGCCCTGGAGCCCTTCTGTGCCTCAGTGGCCCTGAAACACAATGTCAATGACAACTTTTTTTTCATTTATTTATCTTGAGAGAAGGAGAGAAAGAGAGGGAGAGAGAGAGAGGGGGAAAGAGAGAATCCCAAGCAGGCTCCACACTATCAGCACAGAGTCCGACACGGGGCTGGAACCCATGAACCATGAGATCGTGACCTGAGCCAAAATCAAGAGTTGGATGCTTAGCTAATGGAGCTACCCAGGAGCCCCAATGACAAATATTTATAACAGTGTCAGGACTGGGGTGACCACTCCAAGAACTTGAGATAGATTTGCTTAATTTTCCTAATGAAAAATCAGAAACTTGAGGATCCTCAAAAAGACTGACTTTTTCTGCAAAAGAATAGAAAAATCCAGCCTACTTATATAGAATCAGAAAACACAAGTTAGGGGCACCTGGGTGGCTCAGTCAGTTAAGCGTCTGACTTTGGCTCAGGTCATGATCTAATGGTCTGTGGGCACGAGTCTCACATTGGGCTCTGTGCTGACAGCTCAGAGCCTAGAACCTGCTTCGGATTCTGTGTCTCCCTCTCTCTCTGCCTCTCCCCTGCTCGTGCTCGCTCTCTCTCTCTCTCTCTCTCTCTCTCAAAAACAAATAAACATTTAAAAAATTTTTAAAAAAGAAAGCACAAGTTGTTACTAAACTGTGTTTTAAAGTCAACTTAAAATATCAGTTTTACGGAAAACGTATGAAATGTTCTCTTTTGTCCAGAATTAGATAATTTATCAAATCAGCATTTGATTTGTCAATATTGATTTAACAGTGACCATAATGGAAAAAAAAAAGACTTCCTAAGAACACCAAATCATACAGGCACCGTCTCTTCTTAAAATAGCCCTGGAATATTATGCGTCTCACTCAGCAGCGTTAGGCAGAGTGGGCCTTCCAGAAATGTTTGTTGTAAATGCAGTCATCCAATTAGAAATGTTATAGCAATCTTTGAGACAAGTGTAAAAAGACTGAGAAATTTTGAAGAAAGCAGGAAATTTTAGAAACCATCTGGAAATCTTAAATAGACGACAGTAATTATTCAGCTGTTTAGAAACAAGCCCTTAACAAGAAAACTTGAAGCTGATCTCTCATTTTCTGCTAAAATAATTGTTTGTTTTCAAATCTTGCAGCTTGGGGTTTTGTAATGTCACTGACAGCCTCCTGTCTCGCTGTGGACAGATTCCGCACATCCAGGCATGGGGCCGCCCTGGGACAGCTCCTTCGGGTCGCCGGTCCCCCCTGCAAATCACCCCACAAACTGCTGCTAAGTCCCTCCTTGCGTGACCTCCTCCTGGGACCTCCTGCTTCTCCTTCCGGAAGCAGATGGTGCTTCCGCGCCCGGAGGCCAGGCCCCACCGCGGGCACCCAGAGCGGCTCCGTGTCCAGGAAAGTGAAGACGTCCCAGCTCAGTAGCTGATGTGACTGGACCATGGTCCATGTCCCTCTGGCACCTTAGCCGGAGCCTGAGTCAGGAGGAAGCCCTCCCAAAGGCTGTTGAACAAGCACAAGCAGGCGAGCAAATGTCCCGCTTGGCTTGCGTGCGTTCCCGGGCTGTGAGCAGCTTGGCTCTCCTGTCCCCAGACCCCAGGCCCCGTGCCGGGCAGGCTCCCGGCAGCCCGCACCCGGCCTCTTCCCTGGTCCATGTTTTCTTCAGGCCGGGAAATCCATTTTTTACTGACCTTCTCCGAGCTGTTACCCGTGGATCGCCAGCGGCTCCCAGATCGGATTTCATCTAAGGCCTGAGCTGTGTTGTGCCCCAGCCCCCTTCCCTGGGAGCTGTGCTGCCCCCTCCCAAGCCCTTTCCACCACCCAGGCCCTGGCGCCACCTGAACAACCCTTGACCCTACTCCTTTTACTATGCTAATCCTCCAATTACGGTCATGGTGGAAGCAGTGCACTATCTTTCCTCGGATTCCTCTAGAAAGTCACCACTTCTCCTCTAGGTCGAGTTCCTGGCTCCCTGTTATCAAGTACCCGGTACCATCCGCTAATCCTGCTGGGCCCCTCTTCCTTCCTCCAGCCCTTGCTAATCTCTGTGCTGTCTTCGTTGATACCCACAGCCCCGTAGTTTGCAGAAGGACCAAACCAGGATAGAGAGCCACCAGGTTGCACGCATAGCTCTAAAAAATCGAAATCAACCCCGGGGCACCCGGGTGGCTCAGTTGGTTAAGCATCCGACTCCTGATTTTGGCTCAGGTCACGATCTCACAGTTTGTGGGATTGAGCCCCGCGTTGGGCTCAGTGCAGAGCCTGCTTGGGATTCTCTATCTCTCTCTCTGCCCCTCCCCGTTCTCACATGCACTCTCTCTAAATAAATAAATAAATAAAACTTTTAAAAAACAGAAGAAAAACTAAACTAACCCATATTCCTGCAATTCTGCCCCCTATCCTGATACGGATGCTCAGGTGGCCTGGGCAGTTGTAGCAAATACCACGGACTGGGGCTTACACAGGGGATTTGTTTCTTCACAGTGCTGGAGGTTGGACGTCCAAGGTCAAGGCGTGGGCAGGGCTGGTTCCTCCTGAGGCCTCTCTCCTGGGCATGTAGAAGCCATCCTTCCCCTGTGTCCTCACCTGGTCATCCTGTGTGCTTCTGTGTCCTTCTCCTCTCATAAGGACCCAGTCAGGTAGGATTAGGGTCCATTTTAATGACCTCATTTTAACCGATCCTTAAAGGTCTTAGCTCCAAATACAGTCACGTTCTGAGGTACCAGGGATCAGAGCTTCAAATATGAATTTGGGGGGGACACACTCCAGCCAATGACAACCCCTTAGCACATTATAATAAAAAAAAAAAAATTAGGTTGGGGGATGGGCTAAATGGGTGATGGCTATTAAGGAGGGCACTTGTTGGGATGAGCCCTGGGTGTTATGTGTAAGTGATGAATCACCGAATTCTACTCCTGAAACTGTTATTACACTCTATGTTAACTAACTTGAATTTAAATAAAATTTTTAAAATAAATAAATAGATAAAAACCTCTGCCCCCGCAAAAATAAATAAATAAAAATAAACTCTATCCCAGAGTAACTAAATAGTTGATGAACAGAAATTAGTCTCTTTAAAAGTAGTGGGGTGGGGCGCCTGGGTGGCTCAGTCGGTTAAGCGTCTGACTCCTGATTTCGGCTCAGGTTGCAATCTCACCGTTCCTGAGTTCTGGCCCCATGTCAAGCCTCTGTGCTGACAGGCTCTGTGCCTGCTTGGGATTCTCTCTCTCCCTCTCTCTCTGCCCCTCTTCTGCTCATACTCTCTCTCTCAAAAACAAACTTTTAAAAGCAGTGTGGCAATTAAATGAAAAAAGGATGATGAAAATCACCATTTCAAATGAATAATGATTTGGCAATGGTCCTCAGCTACTATTAACATCACAGAGAGATGACTTAAGTGTATGTATCGATGCAAATGTACACTACTTACGTCTTCTTAAAAAAAAAATCAAACCCAAATTTGTTTCATCTGAACCTGTGAGTCTAACTGACAACTTCTAGGAAATAAAGGGAACACTTAGATATTGATTCAAGGAAACTATAAAACAAATGTATGATAAAACAAAGGAATACTGATTGGATATTTGAAAATATTTTGGAAGGATCATGCATTTTAGATAGTGTGATTATACGATTATACTGTATATATGTATATGATATGTATATTATACTATATATATGTGTATATATATGTATATACTATACATTATAGTATTATGATTATATCAAAAGGAATCCGTCTATTTTGAATATACACACTGGAATATTTATTTACAAAATGATCAAATACCTGGGATTTTTTTTTTAATCTGGGAGAGGAGAGAGTCACTAAAGTTAGATACAAAACACACTGGCATTGGTTGATAATTGTTGAAGTTGGCTTATATGTACAAGGAATGCATTAAAATTTTATCAAATTAAAAAAAAATATATATATATATATATGTATATATAGCACCGTTCCCTTCACATTGGGCCCCTGGACAGCGGGATTGGAAGTACCCAAAGCCCAAAGACACAGGTTAAGTGTGGCCCAAACTTCCAGACTCCGTTTGACTTCAGACTGTGTTGTGCCTAGAAAAAAGTTGTAATCAACGCATTTTGGAGAAGGATCCAAATTTTCATTAAAGTTTTTCTCACTAAACACAGGCCTTCAAGACAAGACCTGCACTGGCCTCACACCACCCGCGGCTGGGCCCTGGACCCACCCATGGTGGACGTTCTCCTTTCTCTGTTGCCAAATTACGCTGCTGGAGAAGCCTGAAGAGTCCCGGGTCTTTCTCCAAAAGAGCACTCATTACAGCTTTCGCGTTTCTTAGCGCACGTTACTCCGATAAGGAAAATAAAGGTTTCCGAGCTCCCTGGAGCGTTAATGCTGTCGAAGCCTTGTTGGGCGGCAAACATACTGAATTTTTTCTACTCGGGCAGAGTTCGTGTCTTAAATCTTATCCCCAGGGTGCAGTTCGTGTATTTGAATTGATTGGCGCTTTTAAATTTTCTGAAGAGCTCCCTCTAAGAGGGAGGATGAAGTGAGGCATGTCAACTCTAGCTGGGAGGGACGCACTTCTACAGACATTTGTGATGGAATGGGACAAGAGTTCCTCACACGGATGCGTCCCCAATTAAGTTCTGTTAAAGTTGTACCCATGCTTTAAAAAGTTAGCTTGACACCTTTATGAAAATTTTTCAATTTAATCATCTGAATACATGCAATGCCACGTTCCTGGTATAAATTAGCACAGTGCGGTTTACCAAATACAGTAAATATAGCAATTAACCAATTCGATATAGTAGCTACACCAATTATTCCTAAATTAATACGTACATTCAGTGCAGTCCTCATTAGCATTCCAGCTGGATTTTTTTTTTTATGATTTCAATACAAGAACTCTAACATTTATACAAAGGCATAAAGATTCCATGAATTGGTAAAATGCTTCTTGAAAATGGAGAACAAGTAAGGATCAGGACAGACTTGACTTGAGAAAAACAGTGTAATGAAAGTAAGATGGTTCTGGCACAGATTTGGACAAATAGGCCAACGGGACACCCGAAGGAGCTCAGAGACAGTCCCACACCAGCTTTATGTACAATAAAGGCACCAGCACAAAGCAATGGGGGGAGAAGGAATTCTTTAGCAGGTAACCTGCAAGGAACTGAAGAAAATAAAGCTGTATTCCTAGATGATCCCATATAAAGATGTCACCTCCAGACAGTTTAAAACCCTAAAAGTTAAAGATAATTGCAAAAATGCAAGAATATATCTTCATGCCTCAAAATTAGCACTTTTTATTTTATTATTATTATTTTTAATGTTTATTTATTTTTGAGACAGAGAGAGACAGAGCATGAATGGGGGAGGGTCAGAGAGAGAGGGAGACACAGAATCTGAAACAGGCTCCAGGCTCTGAGCTGTCAGCACAGAGCCCGACACGGGGCTCGAACTCACGGACCTGGAGATCATGACCTAAGCCGAAGTCGAACGCTTAACCAACTGAGCCACCCAGGCGCCCCAGCACAAGACTTTTTAGACAGGAACCAAAAAAGAATAAACCATGAGATAATGTGTTAATGGATCAAACTGACAACATCAAAATTAAAGCTTCTTTTTTTTTTTTTAGTTTGTATTTATTTATTTATTTTGAGAGATGGAGAGGGGAAGAGCAAAGAGAGAGGAAGAAAGAGAATCCTAAGCAGGCTCCACACTATCAGTCCAGAGCCTGATGCAGGGCTCAAACCCACAGACTGTGAGATCATGGCCTGGGCTAAAATCAAGAGCTGAACGCTTAATGGACTGAGCCATCCAGACGCACCATAAAGCTTCTTGTTTAGGGATGAACACCACAAAGTTCCCAGGCAGAAGACAAGCTAAGAGGAGACGCTTGTTACATCAAAAATCAATAATGCATCCATGTCTAGAATACATAAGGGCTCTTATAAATCAATTAAAAAAAACCCTATAGGAAAGTGAAACACTATTGAAAAAAATGAATAAGCAATTATAGAGCAATTATCGATGAATATACAAAAACGGGTATCAAAATCACTAGCGACCAAAATAGCACAACTGCAATGCGAGACCACAGTACAAACATACATCGAATACAGATGCCAAGAATTGGAAAAGATGTGGGGGGATGGGAACCCCCATCCCACACTGCTTGTTCTACAGAATACATGAGAATCCAAGAACACAGTAGACACATTAGATTGCACAGTTATCAGAGAGAGAGAGAGAAGGGGAGCTGGGATAAGGAGGGAGGAGGTAAATACAGAGGGGCCCCCCACACAGCAACGAGAGCGTGCCACGATCTTCTGTATCGTGGCCCCAACTCTGCCTTAGAGGAACAGAACAACGCGCGTGCTACCCTGTGGGAATTACACACGGGACTGATAATCACCAATGACACAAAAGCTTCCTGGATTATGAATGTCAGAAATAGCTAACTACACACCAAATCTCCGTCTGCCTTCCCGGGCACATGGAAGTCTCCATTTTCCAACCTGCTTCGCTGTTTGGTTGGGACCATCTGACTCTGACCAGTTAATCAGGCTCTGGTCAGTTAATGAAGGTGCAATGCCATTTCCACCCGGCCCCTGGAGCATCCCCTATAATCGTCCACACTCCATCTCTCCCAGCCATAACATCAAATGTGATGAGCCACCGGATGGTAGAAACCTGTATTCTTTAATTAGCCTTTGGAGGAAAGCCACCCAGGAAAGCCATGGGACCCCATCAGATTCATAGGTGTTAAGTCACTGGGATGTGGGAGTTATTTGTTTTATTTATTTATTTTTTTTTTTTAATTTTTTTTTCAACATTTATTTATTTTTGGGACAGAGAGAGACAGAGCATGAATGGAGGAGGGGCAGAGAGAGAGGGAGACACAGAATCGGAAACAGGCTCCAGGCTCCGAGCCATCAGCCCAGAGCCTGACGCGGGGCTCGAACTCACGGGCCGCGAGATCGTGACCTGGCTGAAGTCGGACGCTTAACCGACTGCACCACCCAGGCGCCCCGTGAGTTATTTAACAATAATTTGCTTATCCAGAATAGAATAGTATTCTATCAAGCCCACATTCCCCCTCTCTGTTGAAAATAAATGACAAAGTCATGTCTGTTTACCTGGTAGCAGGTAGGTTTGAAATCACGAGATTCAGATTTAGCAGTGACGAAATTGAGGCAAAACGGGAATAATGGTGGTTCAGTTCTTAGGAAGCAACTTAGAAATGTTCCTTTCTCCGCTCCACAGCAACATGCCAGCACACCAGACGTCCTCGGGGACAGACGGAGCCCACGCCTCAGAGTCTGAACCTGACACAGAAGCAGTCGTAAACCAGGCTTCCTCCATAATTCCTCTCACTCTCTCCAGAGAAGGAGAATTCCCAAAGAAACATCAGAAGCAGAAGATCCTTGAAATTTACTTTTTCGTGCCAAAAACATGTTTCCCTTAACAGAACAGGCGTTCATTTCCAAAATGAAAAGCACTGAGAAGTGACCATGGGACTACTTCTTAAATTTTTTATTTTTTTCAACATTTATTTATTTTGGGGACAGAGAGAGACAGAGCATGAACGGGGGAGGGGCAGAGCGAGAGGGAGACACAGAATTGGAAACAGGCTCCAGGCTCTGAGCCATCAGCCCAGAGCCCGACACGGGGCTCGAACTCACGGACCGCGAGATCGTGACCTGGCTGAAGTCGGACGCTTAACCGACTGCGCCACCCAGGCGCCCCGGGACTACTTCTTAATACTTGAGAGTAATCGCAGGTTGAGCCTTGGGAGCGGTGCTATTAATCCCACCCCTCCTCTTCAAATGCCCACAAATAAAGGAGCCTCCCTTGAACTTTAAAGGGCAATGTGGAATTTCCATCGCAAGACGGGCTGGGAAAACTTTTATGTTACAAGCCTACGGGGCACTCTTCGACAATCCATACCTTTCTCCTTCTCATCTCACCAACCAAGGGTCCCCTTTCCCGTCATTCCCACAGCCAACCAGTGCCCAGTCCCAGCCGGCACCTCCACCTGCCTCCTAAGGCACAGCAACTCTGCCCCCTCCCCTCAATCCTAGACTACAGGGGAGTCCAGGAACTGGAGGCTCCATTTCCAACCTGAGGCGCGCATCCAAACTTCCACCAACATGCACGTGTCTCCCTAGAGAGAGACTCCTTTACTCCCCCTAAAGCAACTAATTGATCTTCCTGTTATTGTGCATGCATCTTGAAATGTTGATCAACTACCAAATCCTCTTTGGGAGCTGTATTCTGTACGAAAACTTCTCTCCTACGCTGTGTAGCTCCAGGAGTTTTCTTTCCCTTGTTTACTAGTATGCAAGTCCCGTAGGTAATGATCATATATTTATTTGTTCCCCCATTCTGACTGTGGCTTTCTCTTTTGGCACCATAGGTGGCTTCTCTGGAAAGAATGATGAAGGTCTAAAGTCAGATTCTGAAATTGGGGAAGACATCAGAGCTGGTGAGTCACTGTGGCACTGTAATTCTTCAGCACTTGAGGACCTCAGAAGGGCTACATGACAATAGCACCTTTGCCTCTTGGGGATCATTTTGAGGGCAACATCAAATGAGCTGAGCCTCAAAGGATCACGAACCAGGGAGGGTCAGCCTTTTGGTGATGGGTCGGTTGCTTAAAAACCACTATGATGTGGGCGCCTGGGTGGCTCAGTCGGTTGAGCATCCGACTTCGGCTGAGGTCATGATCTCACAGTTCATGGGTTTGAGGCCCACATCGGGCTCTGCACTGACAGCTACAGAGCCTGCTTGGGATTCTCAGTCTCTCTCTCTCTCTCTCTCTCTCTCTCTCTCTCTCTCTCTCTCTTTCTCTTTCTCTCTCTCAAAAACAAATAGACATTTAAAACTAATAATAATAAAAGAAAGCCTAACCCGAAATTTCAAGCCCAAACTAGTGACAATTCCTGTCCTCTTACAGTGCTTTTCACTTTAATTATAGACCTTTGGCATTTTTTTCTGTGTACAAAATTGCATCTTGCCCGCCGAAATTCATTCTCTCCTTTTGTCCATAGAAGTAGAGTGACAGGGAGCAATGGAGGCCAACCTGAAAAGCTATGCATGCCTAATTTCCTTTGCAGCTAGGTGTGGCTATGGGCATCCATGTGCAGAACTAATATGTGGTTTTTGCATCATTTAGTTTAAAGGAATCGGCTACCCCCTTTCTCTCTCTCTCTCTCTCTCTCTCTCTCTCTCTCTCTCTCTCTCTCTCCTTGAGCTGCAACATCATCAGCTTGCAGATGAGCACAAGGTCCTTGGGAATGGTGGGACACAAAGATGAAAGAAACTTCTCCCTTCCATAAAAGATCATGTAGAGAAAAGCTACTCTCTGTCTTACACCGTTACATCAGAGAGAAGTCAACTTCTATCCTTTTTAAGCCACTGTATTGGGGGAATTCTTTGTTACAGATGCTTAGACTTCTCATTACTTACTACTGCCTCTCATTTGTGACATCTGTTTCATTCCTTAGATCATCAGATCTTTGATGCCAAAGAAAGGAGAACCACTATGGTGTGAGTCATTGTTCCATAGCAGTATACGGAACCATATTCAACATAAAAGAGCGATGTAGACATGCTTCCTTTTTTCAGATGAAAAAAAAAAAAAGCTGTTTGATTACATGTTGCTGTGTAACAAATTATGCCCATACTCTGCAGCTTAAAGAAATCATTTTATTATGCTCACACATTCTTGGGTCAGGAAGTAGTAAGGGATAGAGCATGGGTAGAAGGTCTATGCTACAGAATGTCTCATCTGGGCATCTGGATGATCAGGTGTGATTCAATATCTGGTGGCTGGATTCTTCTGAGGCATCTTCATTCATGTTTCTGTGGGTTGATGTTCACTGTCACCTAGGAGGTGTTGACCAGAATACCTACATATGGCTTCTCCATTGGGCTTGGGCTTCCCCATAGCATGGCAGCCTCAGACCTCGTATCTGTTGGCTCAGGTCTACAAAGTAAATGTCTAAGAGAACGAGGTGGCAGCTTCATTGCCTCTGACAACTTAGTTTTAAAAGGCACGCAGTGTGGGTGCCTGGGTGGCTCCGTCGGTTAAGCGTCTGCTTCTTGATCTCAGCTCAAGGCATGATCTCATGGTTCATGGGTTCGAGCCCCACATCAGGCTCTGTGCTGACAGCATAGAGCCTGCTTGGGATTCTCTCTCTCTCGCTCTCTCTCGCTCTCTGGCCCTCCCCTGCTTGCTCACATGCTTTCTCTCTCAAAATAAATAAATAAACTTCAAAAAATGTTTAAAAGGCATGTGGTGTCATTCTGCATTGTCACACAAATACCTACATTCAAGGGAGAATATACAGACCCTCCAACTCTTGATAAGAAGAGTGTCAAAGGCACATTAAAGGAGAGCCTACAGGGGCACCTGGGTGGCTCAGCTGGTTGAGTGTCCAACTCTTGATTTCCGCTCAGGTCATGATCCCAGAATTGTGGGCTCAAGCCTCATATTGGGCTCCATGATGAGTGTGGACCCTGCTTTAGATTCTCTCTCTCTCCCTCTGCCCCTCTCCCTAACTCGTGCTCTCTCTCTCTCTCTCTGTGTAAAAAATAATATAAAAAATTTAAAAAGAAAAGCATACAGAATAAGAGATTTTTTGTAGCCATTTTTAAAAAAATATAATTTATCAAACAAGCTCACTGAGGAAGTATAACACTGAGCCTCACAAAAGTACCACTTTGTAGGTTAAAATGGTCAAATATTAGCAATTTAATATGATTCAATACATTATTTGTTTTATGTCATTTTTATGCCTTGCCACCTCCTGGCATCTAGCCCATCCTCTGTATATGGTAGACTCTCAATTTATGTTTTATAGAAAAACGAAATGGCCAAATATGTGATATAAAAAAAAAAAAATACTGCCTGAGTCCCTTAACCTCCTATTGGAGTATTCGTTTTCTGTGGCTGTTGTAACAAATTACTAAAACCTTGGTGGCTTTAAACAGCAGAAATTTATTTTCTCACAGTTCTATTTCTCTTTATTTTTTTAATGTTTATTTTTGAGAGAGAGAGAGAGAGAGAGAGAGAGAGAGAGAGAGAGAGAGGAGAGAGAGAGAGTGAGAGCAAGCATGAATGGGGGAGGGGAAGAGAGAGAGGGAGACACAGAATCCAAAACAGGCTCCAAGACTCTGAGTGGTCAGCACAGAGTCTGATGCGGGGCTGGAACTCAGGAACCATGAGATCATGACCTGAGCTGAAGCTGGACACTTAACCAACTTAGCCACCCAGGTGCCCCTATTTTCTCACAGTTCTAGAGGCCAGAAGTCTGGACTCGACACCACTGGGCTGAAACCAGGGTGTGGCTAGGGCTGCACGTCCTCTGGAATATCTAGAGTAGAATCTATTTCTTGCCTCTTCCAGCTTCTGGTGGCCACGAGCATTCCTTGGCTGATGGCCACATCACTCTTATTTCTGCCTCTGTGGTCGCATGGGCCTTTCCTCTTCCTTCTGTGTCAAATACCCCTCTGCCTCTTTCTTACAAGGACACTTGTTATTGCCCTGAAGGCCCACCCAAGTAGTCCAGGGCAACCTCAAAATCCTTTATTAAATCACATATGCAAAATCTGCCATCTAAGGTAACAGTCACAGTCTCCAGAAATTAGGAGGTGGAAATCGTGAGGGACCACTGTGCAGCCCACCGGAATCAGAATGGAAGTTTCCAAGGGCACAGGTGGGACCATTTTTGGTAGCAGTAGGCAGAGTCTGACAGTCTAGAATAGAGAGCCTGTAGGGCAAGAGACTGCAGGACAAGCTCGGAGACGGGGTTCTGGAGAGCTCTGGGGACTCCTGCTCATCCCGTGACACCAAGTGCCCTGGCTCGTGTCTCCACTGCTCACACCGTGAGCTCAGGAAGGCCAAGAACCAAGCGATGGTCTGGTTTTCTTGATGGCTTTGTGGACTCTTATTACTCAATTTTCCCAGCACTTTGTTCTGTATAAAGCCCAAGAATGTAAGTGGAAAACAAGAATTATCATTAATCTTTATTACTTGAGGAACAACGTGTCGAGCTTTTGGTTACCAGACCACCCAACACCAAGGACATGTGGTGGAACGGGAAAGCGTCCAAAGACGTGGGTGTGAGTCTCGACTTTGCTGACTGACATTCTGTAGCTACCTTTATTTCCCGAAGCAACTGTTCGCCCTTCAGCCCTCTCATGCTCCCTCGCACCTATAACAGCCACCGTTCCCACACTCCACCATGTGCCAAGAACAGCTACACGAAGACGACGCGGAGGTTCTTATGAAGTCTGGACACCTAACAGTGCGTCTTGGGCCTGAAGGCTTGGGTCCGCCCCCTGGCTTTCATCCTGGGAGAAACGTCACATCTCCAATCAGGTAGCTCCAACATCCTCAGCCCAGAAACATAGGACTCATGTCTAGCTCTGAAAAACTCCTAGCACCCATCCACCCACTCAGTGTCCATGAAGACGTACAAAGGATGTGAACAAGGTGCGGCTGCATATGAGGTAGCAGTTGCTGTAATAAAGCACAGGTACTTTTTCCCAGGGAGGCAATAAATTGTAAGACTTTTTGCTTTCTGGGTCGCGATCATACTGATTAGATTAACAAACTTATGACTGGGGCATGGAAATACAAGGGATAGTGAAATCAGAACCACTTGAGTGCTCGAAGGCCAGAGATGGTCCGTCTTTAAACTGTAAACTCCAAGGGGCAGACTTCAGGGGCAGCCATGAGATTCTTCCCGCGCACCCGGGTCCAGAGGAGAGGGAGGTGGGGTTAAATGGGAGCATATGGTGGAAGATTAAACAACATCCCTTTAATCCCCAGCTGTCCGGCTGCCCCTGCTGTAATTACATGCCATCAGATTCAAAGGCCACCAGATGTTCAAGGCCTAAACCGGGAATTACCCACTTGGCCACTATCTTAGGGAATGAATGCTCTGACTGGAAGGGCAGAGCTGCATTTAAATTAAACAAGATGGAAGCATTTTCACAAAGAGTGGGGGAATAGAGGTAAACCGAAACATTAACCATTTTCTTCCCAGCAGAGGACCCCAACATCTAGGCTGCTGAGCACAAATTAAGTTCTAGTAAAGGCACCTGCTAGAACCTACCCAACAAAACTCTCACTGCTCTTTTGAGCTCAGAGGATGTCCACTCTGTCCATCATCTTGGGGGACAAAATCTTTCTCTCATGGGTTATTTTTCCCTTCATGGTCCAATGAATAAGTCATTTCTTCCATTGAGGTAAAAAAACAAAGCCAAATTTCTTCTCTCTTTCCTTTAAAGAGAAGAATAGTATAAGAAACAGACAATAAAAAGAGACTTTCTTACTTGTGCTTCATTGATGTTCATGACTGTGTCCAAGAGATGACTGATTCTAGATTGTGAGGAGAGGAGATATCTCCTCAAAACCAAGAGTGATTAACGGAGTTAGATCTCTCTGTGTTCCTCTTGATCTCAAAGCTTCATGGAATCATGAATCTGCTTGAAGTTATATCTATATAGTCGAAGGTCTAATTCTGATTAATTTGGTGTGGAATTCTATTAACCAAATGGTCTTTCCAGTAGATACAGCCTAGATCCTCAACATTGCCTCCTCCTGACACAGGCTCTTCTCATGTTTCCTTCTAGAGTACCAGGGACCTGGCATAAAACAATGACACCTGTCAATGTGAGGCTAGAGCCTGTCTTTTACTGACAATGTGTTATTAAAAATATTTCCTGTATACCTATTAGAACAAGCTACAAAATCATAAGTCTTGAAATTATTTGAGGGTACCACCCTGGCCTGTGGAATTTTGATAAGTACCCATGTGATCCTAAAGTATGGCCAGGCTTAAGAACCAATGATATAATTTAATGTTACTTTAAAAAAAAGCATCATGGCTCTTGATTTCCAATCTGAATGACCCCAGTTGACTCAACTTACGTCTGCGGGATAGCCCATTGGTTATGAATGGGCCCAGCTCAGGGGCACCTTGGTGGCTAGTCAGTTAAGCATCTGACTCTTGGTTTTGGCTCAGGTAATGATCTTACGGTTCGTTGGTTCAAGCCCCGTGTCCACCATCAGTGCGGAGCCTTCTTGGGATTCTCTCTCTCCCTCTCTCTCCCTCTCTCAAAAAAAAAAAAAAAAAAATGAGCCCAGCTCAGAAGTCAAAGAACTGGACTTGAATCTGACTACCACTTGTCAGCTCATTACCATAACCTAGTTACTTAACTTTCTTCTCTGTGCAGGAACTTCTTGGATTACTAAACGGGTAAGCATTGTAAAACACTTCCTGCTATACAGTAAGAGTTCAATAATCGGTAGCTGTTATCATTCTTAGTTTTAAAATAATAATTACCTGATCCTAATTTCAGTGCCTACATTGGCTATTCAGGGTTTTGTTCCTGCCACAGAGACAATGTATACAATTCGGGGGAGAAGTAGTGGTTTGGGTCTTGCCTGGGGTTGATGTCTCCACATGTTACCTAATCGGCTTTGTTAATACTCCCAATCCTCCTGGACTTCAGAGAGGACCATCCTTGCCTCCTATCCATCATGTCCTAGTTTTAACTTATCTACGTGCTTTTAACCCACAACCTCCCCCTAGCTTCCACTATAAGGGCAGGACCCCACTTAAGCTCCAACCTCAGGTGCCACAACAATCTCCAATTTGTAAAACGGCCCCTGAATCTGATCCACACCCACCAAGTCTCAATTCAAGTCCACACAGCCCTGGTTCCTCTCCCCGATCACATATATCTCAAATTAAAAGGCCCGGGAACCTTTGTACCCTCACGTTCATAGCAGCATTATTCACGGCAGCTAAAGGCAAGCATCCATTGAGGAGGAATGGATAAATAAAAGGTGATAGACTCCATACAGTGGAATATTATTCAGTCTTAAAAAGGAGGGGAATTCTGACAGATGCTACGACATGGACTAATTTTGAAGACATTATGCTAAGTAGATAAAGCCATTCACAAAAAGACAAATACTGTATGATTCCACTTACACGAGGAATCTAGCATAGTCAAATTCATGGAAGCAGAAACCACAACGGTAGTTTCCAGTTGCTGGGGAAGGCGAGAAGGGGCAGTTAGTATTGAAAGGGGACGGAGTTTCAGTTTCGAAGGATGAAGGGCCCTGGAGTCGGATGGTGGCGAAGGTTGCACAACAGTGTTAATATACTTAAAGCCACTGAAGTGTACGCTTAAAAATGGTTAAGATGCCAATTTTGTGTTATGATATTTTACAATTATATATATATATATATATATATATATATATGGACATATGTATATATATGGATTTTTTTAATCTGGGGAACCATTGGAAGTACTCCCTTTAAAGTTAGGGATGTGGTAGGGGCACCTAGGTGGCTCCTCAGTCAGTTAAGTGTCCAACTCTTGGTTTCAGCTCAGGTCATGATCTCATGGTTTCGTGAGTTCAAGCCCCGCTTCAGGCTCCATGCTGATGGTGTGGATCCTGCTTGGGATTCTCTGTCTCCCTCTCTCTCTGCCCCTCCCCAACTTGGGTTGTCTCTGTCTCTCTCAAAATAAATAAATAAGCTTAAAAAAATAGGGATGTGACAGCGATTCCCAAAATAACCACTATTATTTAGTTTTGACCTAGGAATATTGATCAATGCAAGAAATAAAAAGATCAATATGGCAAGTGAGGAGGCATAATTACGATTACTGTTGAATTTTATTTTGCATCTAGAAAAAAAACAAAAGAATAAACTAAAGAAAAATAAAAGTATTAAAGAGAAGTTGATAAAAGTCCACAAAGTTGACATGCAAAATTAATAGCTTTCCTGTACATGTAGTCTATATATTACTAGCAAGTATCAAAAGAAGAAAAGTTCTATTTATAACTGTCACCTAAAAAGATGACACACCTAGACATAAACATTATAAGTAACATGCTGAACCAACATGAAAAATTTTGTATTCAAAAGATCATAAAAATTATTTCAGGGACTTGAAAAAAAAAACATACTTCAGATAAAATGATTGAATGCTAAAAAGATGTCAGTCTCACTAAATTAATCTGTAAATTTGATGCAGTGTCAATTAAAATGCTAAAAATATTTTTTTAACTTGACAATGTCTCAAGTTCATCCGGAAGAATAAATAGGCAAGAAGAGATGAAAAGTTTGCAATAAAAGGGCAATGGTGGCCCCGCGGTATTTTGGAGACACGTCACTCGCCTGGTGTCACAGCCAAAGGAGAATTTGTATCACGGCGATTTGTGCCTTAGTCTCACCTGTGTCTGACTTAGATGATGTTTAGGTGAGACTCTGGACTTTTGAGCTGATGATGCCATAAATTGAGACTTTTGGGGGCCGTTGGAAGGGATGAATGTGTTCTGCATATGAGAAAGACATGAATTTGGGGGATCAGAAGTGGAATGCTATGAACTGAATTGTGTCTCCCCCCCCAACAAATTCATATATTGAAGCCCTAACCCCCAACGTGACTGTATTTGGAGAAAGGGCCTGTCAAGAAGTGATAAAGGTTAAATGAGATCATAGTGGTGGTGCCATCATCTGGTAGGGCTGGTGCCCTTACACGAAGAGGAAGAAACCCCAAAGTGCTTCCTCTCTCAGCCATGTGAGGACACAGTAGGAAGACAGTCACCTGCAAGCCAGGAGGAGATCTCTCATGAGGAAATGAAACCAGTCAACACCTTGAATTTGGACTTCTCAGGTGCAGAATTGCTAGAAAATGGATTTTTGTTGTTTAAATTACCCAGTCTATGGTATTTTGTTGTGATGGCCTGAGCTGAGTAGTACAGTTACTTTGTCCAAGAGCCACGGGATGAGAGTGGGGTGCATGGCGAATGAGGCTGACTGGTAGTCACCAAATGGGTCATCCTATCCACTTGATCATTAACATCCTCTTCTGCGGAGCTCACCATTTTGTAATCATTCACATGGGACACTAATATTCTCACAGTTTTTGCCCATCCAGGGAGGTCTATCCAGACATCGCTTCCCCAAATTTCCTTGTCACCAATTTTCCAATCGTATTCCTTCCAAGTCCCTGACCACCCAGCCAAACCATTGGCCACAGCCAGTGAATAAGTATATTCCTTCTTCCAAGCCAAGTGAACGAGCCAATAGATTGCTCTAAGCTCTGCCCATTGGGAGGATTTCTCTTCATCACTATCCTGCAGGGATATCCCACAGAGGGGCTATAGGGCTGGAGCTTTCCACCTTCAGATGGTGCCTGCATTTTGTGCAGAACAATCTGACAACCAGGCCCAAGTTTTCTCTTCCTCTGTCAACTAATTGCAGAAAACTCCCCACAAGGCCATAAATGAGGACTGGGAGAGAGAAAGCAGTGTAGTAGGGTTGGGGACCACGGACACTTGGACCACTTCGGCCACTTCTTCACGTAGCTTACCGTGCTCTTCAGGGCCTGCCTGGCCCGACGCACCCATACACCACTTTCATTTGCTGATGGAGTGCTGTGTTTGCCCCAGCTCTATGACTTGGCGGGGGTGGTGGTCATGTTGCATGGTAACCTGCTGGCCCACCATTAACCATTCAGTCTCCACTAAGGCCTGGCAGCAGGCCAGGAGCGTTTCTCAAAGGGAGAGTAGTTATTCATAGGGGATGGCAGGACTTTGCTCCAAAATCCTAAGATTCTGCACTGTGTCACACACAGGGGCCTGACAAAGTCTACAAACAGCATCTCGACCTGCCATTGACAATTCAAGCAACACTTCATTTGCTGGATCACAGGGTCCAAGTGGCGGAAGCTGCCTGCACAGCAGCCTGGACCTGTTGCAGAACGTTCTCTTGTTCTGGACCCCACTCAAAACCAGCAGCACTTCGGGGCACTTGGCAAATGGGCCAGAGTAGCGCCCCCAAACGAGGAATAATGTTGCCTCCAGAATCCAAAGAGGCCCCCTAGGAATTGTGCCTCTTTTTTGGTTGTAAGAGAGGCCAGATGCAACAAGGTATACTTCACCCAGAAGGAATATCCTGGCATGCCCTACCCCCCGGGGCCCCTAGAAATTTTACTGAGGTACAGGGTCCATGAATTTGTATCAGGTTTATTTCCCGCCCTCAAACACACAGATGTCTACCAATAAGTCTAGAGTAGACGCTCCTTTTTGCTCACTAGATCCACTCAACGCGACGTCATCAATGAAATAGACCAATGTGATACCTTGTGGAAGGGAAGGTGCCGAAACCCTCAAGAACTAAATCTTGACAACAGCATGAAAGTTTTTTGTGTGTCTCGCGTCCATGAAATACAGCCAGACCAACACTAAACCATCCTACACACCTAGAAAACTGATTGGAGGATTCACACAACAATCTGCACAAACTGAACCACAGAATTCAGCAGGTACGCGGCGCGGAGAGGTGACCTTGGGGAGCGAGAAGGCCCAGGAAGGGAGGTGCTTTTGTGAGCGGAGAGAGGACGGAGGCTGGGGAGGGGGGAGAATACGGGAAAAGCACCCCTCCGCAAAAGCAGCTGGAGAGAAAGTGGAAAATTGGAAACGGCCGCGGGGACTAAACTAAAAAGGGAGAAAGGAGAAAGGAGAAGGTTTAAATTCCAATTAAGACTGTAAACAAGGGGAGTGCAAAGGCTGCAACCCCGCAGCGCCCTACCTGGCGGTGCTCTGGTGGGAAGGGCGAATCCTCAGGAGCAGAGTGGAGTCCGGGAGGTTCTCGGGCCACACGGGGAAAAGCAGTTCCACTGCTGGAAGGACATTTGGTGGAGACCGTTGAAGCCACCTGGTCCCAGCAGACCCCGGAAGGCGGCCACATTCGCTGGTGCCCGAACAAGGTTGTTAAGGGTGAAGCCTGGTACCAGACGCATGTTGTGATTTTCCACAATCCCTCAAATGCTGCTGCTACACTGTCTCGCGAACGTTTTCTGGGACGGGCGGGCACCTGGCCGCAGTCTCGCCGCACCGGCAACAGCAGGGTCCAGCGGGCGTTCCTGGCTGCAGCCGACATTCGGCCGTGGCTCGCTCGGCCATGGCTCCGTGAGACCCTCCCGCAGACGGGCGGAGCGGGTCAAAGCCAGGGTCCTTTGGAAGTAAGGGGCCGGGGAAAACAGCCGCATCTGGGACAAAACCCGGGAGAGAGGTACTGCCTGGGGCCTGGTCACGGAGAGTGGAAAAGCGGGGAGTGGACGAGAGCTGAAGCCAGAGGACGGGGGCGCGATTGCTGATGGGGAGAACAGACCGGGTAGCTGGCTGGCGCCATTTTTACCACAGCCGCGCAGGCGCATACGCACCTACCAGCCCCGCAACACTCCACCCCAGTGAGCTGAGCAGCGCCATCTAGTGGCGAGCGGAGCTGTTGCACGGAGCCCCGCCCAACTGGGCCAACCTCCCTCTTCAAGAACACAAGTCCCACCGCCTACTTAGTTTATGGGCTATAAAGAGATACATGGACTGACCTCTAGGGGAAAACGAAGCAATTTCAGTCCTACTTCAATCTGTTAGCAGGTTCATCTATTCAATTTTCTTTCTTTCCCCCCCCTTTTTCCTTTTTCTCTTTTACAATTCTTTTCTTTTTCCTGAATACAGAAAGAGGAAAAAATTCATTTTTATTTTCATTTTATTAAAAATATCTTTATTTAATTTTTATTACTATATTTTTTTACTTTTGAGTAAATTTTTTCAAATTCTACTTTACTTCCATCATTTTATTTTAGTCTACTTCACTGTACTCACCTTTTGAAATTTTCAAACAATTTCCTTTTCTTTTCTTTCTTTTTCTTTTTTCTTTTTCATTTCTTTCTTTTTTCTTGAATGCAGAAAGAGAAAAAACTTCATTTTTACTTTAAATTTCTTTTTTAAATATTTTAATTTAATTTTTATTACGATGTTTTTTGCTTTTATGTAAATTTTTTCAAATTCTATCTTACTTCCATCATTTTATTTTAGTCTACTACAGTGTATTCACTTTTTCAAATTTTCAAACTATTTCTTTTTTCTTTTTTTATTTTCTTTATCTTTTTTCTCTTTTTTATTTCTTTTCTTTTTTCTTAAATACAAAAAACGCAAAACTTCGTATTTATTTTTAACTTATTAAAAATATTTTTCTTTATTTTTTTCTACTGTATTCTTTACTTTGCGCATATTTTTTCAAATTCTATTTTACCCCTATCATCTCATTTTAGTCTACTTCTGTGTATTCATTATTTCAAATTCTCAAATGATTTCCTTCCCCCTCTTTTTTCCTCTCATCTGTCAACCCACTTTCAACACCCACACCAAAACACACCTAGAATCTAGCATCATTTATTAGATTTTGTGTGTGTGTGTATTTAATTTTTTAATTTTAACTTTTATTTTAATTTTTCCACCTCATTGATTCCTTTTCTCCCTTCAAAATGACAAAATGAAGGAATTCACCGCAAAAGAAAGAGCACAAAGAAACGACAGCCAGCGATTTAACCAACACAGATACAAGCAAGATGTCTGAAGCAGAATTTAGAATCACGACAATAAGAATACTAGCTGCAGTCGAAAATACATTAGAATCCCTTTCTGTGGAGATAAAAGAAGTAAAAAAATAGCCAAAATGAAATAAAAAATGTTGTAACTGAGCTGCAATCACGGATGAATGCAGCAGCAGGAAGGATGGACAAGGCAGAACAGAGAATCAGCGATACAGAGGACAAACTTATAGAGAATAACGAAGTAGAAAAAAAGAGGGAGATTAAGACAAAAGAGCACGATTTAAGAATTACAGAAATCAGTGACTTGTTAAAAAAGAACAACATCAGAATCATAGGGGCCCCAGAAGAGGAAGAGAGAGAAATAGGAGTAGAAGGGTTATGTGAGCAAATCATAGCAGGAAACTTTCCTAACCTGTGGAAAGACACAGACATCAAAATCCAGGAAGCACAGAGGACCCCCATTAGATTCAACAAAAACCGACCATCAACAAGGTATATCAGAGTCAAATTCACAAAATACTCAGGCAAGGAGAGAATCATGAAAGCAGCAAGGGAAGAGAAGTCCCTAACCTACAAGGGAAGACAGATCAGGTTTGCAGCAGACCTACCCACAGAAACGTGGCAGGCCAGAAAGGAGTGGTGGGATATATTCAGTGTGCTGAATCAGAAAAATATGCAGCCAAGAATTCTTTATCCAGCAAGGCTGTCATTCAAAATAAAGGAGCGATGAAATGTTTCCCAGACAAACAAAAATTAAAAGAGTTTGTGACCACTAAACCAGCCCTGCAAGAAATTTTAAGGGGGACTCTCTGAGGGGAGAAAAGATGAAAAAATATCTATGTGTATGTATGTATATATACATATATAGAAATAAATAAATACCAAAAGCAACAAAGATTAGAAAGAACCAGAGAACACCACCAGAAAGTCCAACTGTACAAACATCATGATGGCAATAAATTCATATCTTTCAGTACTCACTCTAACCATCAATAGACTCAATGCTCCAATCAAAAGACACAGGGTAACAGCATGGATAAGAAAACAAGATCCATCCATATGCTGTTTACAAGAGACCCAGTGTAGACCTAAAGACACCTTCAGATTGAAAGTAAGGGGATGGAGAACCATCTATCATGCTAATGGTCAACAAAAGAAAGCTGGAGTAGCCATACTTATAGCAGACAATCTAGACTTTAAAATAAAGACTGCAGGGGCACCTGGGTGGCTCAGTCGGTTGAGCGTCCGACTTTAGCTCAGGTCACGATCTCGCGTTCCATGAGTTCGAGCCCCGCGTCAGGCTCTGTGCTGACAGCTCAGAGCCTGTAGTCTGTTTCAGATTCTGTGTCTCCCTCTCTCTCTGACCCTCCCCCGTTCATGCTCTGTCTCTCCCTGTCTCAAAAATAAATAAACCTTAAAAAAAATAAAATAACTAAAATAAAATACAATAAAGACTGTATCAAGAAATGCAGAAGGGCATTATATCATAATCAAGCGGTCTGTCCACCAAGAAGACCTAACAATTGTAAACATTTATGCGCCAAATGTGACAGCACCCAAATATATAAGTCAATTCATCACAAACATAAAGAAACTCATCGATAGTAATACCATCATAGTAGGAGACTTCAACACCTCACTCACAACAATGGACAGATCATCTCATCAAAAAATCAACAAGGAAGCAATGGCTTTGAAGGACACACTGGGCCAGATGGATTTAACAGATATATTCAGAACATTTCATCCTAAAGCAGCAGAGTATACATTCTTCTCCAGTGCACATGGAACATTCTCCAGAATAGACCATATACTGGGATACAAATCAGCCCTAAGTAAGTACAAAAAGATCGAGATCATACCATGCATATTTTCAGACCACAACGCTATGAAACTTGAAATCAACCACAAGAAAAAAATTTGGAAAAGTAACAAATAGTTGGAGACTGAAAAACATCCTACTAAAGAATGAATGGGCTAACCAAGCAGTTAAAGAGGAAATTAAAAAGTACATGGAAGTCAATGAAAATGATAACACTACAACGCAAAACCTCTGGGATGCAGCAAAGGCAGTCATAAGAGGAAAGTATATAGCAATCCAGGCCTTCCTAAAGAAGGAAAAAAGATCCCAGATACACAACCTAACCTTATGCCTTAAGGAGCTGGAAAAAGAAGAGCAAATAAAATCCAAAACCAGTAGAAAACAGGAAATAATAAAGATTAGAGCAGAAATTAATGCTATCGAAACCAAAAAAGCAGTAGAACAGATTAATGAAACCAGAAGCTGGTTCTCTGAAAGAATTAACAAAATTGATAAACCACTAGCCAGTTTGACCAAAAAGAAAAAGGAAAAGACCCAAATAAATAAAATCAAGAATGAAAGAGGAGAGATCACAACCAACACAGCAGAAATAAAAACAATAATAAGAAGAATATTATGAGCAATTATATGCCAATAAAATGGGCAATCTGGAAGAAATGTATAAATTCCTAGAAATATATACACTACCAAAACTGAAACAGGAAGAAATAGATAATTTGAGCAGACCCATAACCAATAAGGAGATCAAATTAGTAATCAAAAATCTGCCAAAAACCAGGAGTCCAGGGCCAGATGGCTTTCCAGGGAAATTCTACCAAACATTTAAGGAAGAGGTCACACCTATTCGCTTGAAGCTGTTCCAAAAAATAGAAATGGAAGGAAAACATCCAAACTCTTTCTATGAAGCCAGCATTACCTTGATTCCAAAACCAGACATAGACTCCACTAAAAAGGAGAACTATAGACCAATTTCCCTGATGAACATGGATGCAAAAATCCTCAACCAGTTATTAGCCAACCGGATCCAATGTGCATTAAAAAAATTATTCACCACGACCAAGTGGAATTTATACCTGGGATGCAGGGCTGGTTCAATATCTGCAAAACAATTAACGTGATTCATCACATCAATAAAAGAAAGGATGAGAACCATATGATCCTCTCAATAGATGCACAGAAAGCATTTGACAAAATACAGCATCCTTTCTTGATAAAAACCCTCAAGAAAGTAGGGATAGAAGGAGCATACCTCGAGACCATAAAAGCCATATATGAACTACCCAACACAAATATCATCCTCAATGGGGAAAAACTGACAGCTTTCCCCCTAAGGTCAGGAACAAGACAGGGATGTCCACTCTCACCACTGTTATTCAACATAGTATTGGAAGTCTTAGACTCTGCAATCAGACAACACAAAGAAATAAAAGGCATCCAAATCAGCCCGGAGGAGAGCAAATTTGCAGATGACATGATACTCTATATGGGAAACCCAAGCTTCCACCAAAAAACTTCTAGAATTGTTTCACGAATTCAGCAAAGTTGCAGAATATAAAATCAATGCACAGAAATCGGTTGCATTCCTGTACACCCACAATGAAGTGACAGAAAAAGAAATCAAGGAATCAATCCCATTCACAGTTGCACAAAAAAACATAAAATACCTAGGAATAAATTGAACCAAAGAAGTGAAAAATCTATACACTGAAAACTATAGAAAGCTTATGAAAGAAATTGAAGAAGACACACACAAAAAATGGAAAAATATTCCATGCTCCTGGATAGGAAGGACAAACATTGTTAAAATGTCAATACTACCCAAAACAATCTATATATTCAATGCAATCCCTATCAAATTAACACCAGCATTCTTCACAGAACCATAAAAGCGATCTTGAAAAAGAAAACCAAAGCATCAGGCATCACAATCCCAGACTTCAAGCTATACTACAAAGCTGTAATCATCAAGATAGTATGGTACTGGCACAAGAACAGACACTCAGATCAATGGAACTGAATAGAGAACCCAGAAATGGACCTACAAGCGTATGGCCAACTAATCTTTGACAAAGCAGGAAAATAATATCCAATGGAATAAAGACAGTCTCTTCAGCAAGTGGTGCTGGGAAAACTGGACAGCGACACGCAGAAGAATGAACCTGGACCACTTTCTTACACCAGACACAAAAATAAACTCAAAATGGATGAAAGACCTCAATGTAAGACAGGAAGCCATCAAAATCCTCGAGGAGGAAGCAGGCAAAAACCTCTTTGATCTTGGCCGCAGCAACTTCTTACTCAACACGTCTCCAGAGGCAAGGGAGACAAAAGCAAAAATGAACTATTGGGACCTCATCAAGATAAAAACTTCTGCACAGTGAAGGAAATAATCAGCAAAACTAAAAGGCAACCGACAGAATGGGAGAAGATATTTGCAAATGACATATCAGATAAAGGGTTAGTATCCAAAATCTATAAAAAACATATCAAACTCAACACCCAAAAAACAAGTAATCCAGTGAAGAAATGGGCAAAAGACATGAATAGACACTTCTCCAAAGAAGACATCCAGATGGCCAACCGATACATGAAAAAATGCTCAACATCACTCATCATCAGGGAAATACAAATCAAAACCACAGTGAGATACCACCTTACACCTGTCAGAATGGCTAACATTAACAACTCAGGCAACAACAGATGCTGGCAAGGATGCGGAGAAAGAGGATCTCTTTTGCACTGCTGGTGGGAATGCAAGCTGGTGCAGCCACTCTGGAAAACAGTATGGATATTCCTCAAAAAACTAAAAATAGAACTACCCTACGACCCAGCAATCGCACTACTAGGCATTTATCCACGGGATACAGGTGTGCTGTTTTGAAGGGACACATGCACCCCCATGTTTATAGCAGCACTATTGACAATAGCCAAAGGATGGAAAGAGCCCAAATGTCCATCAATGGATGAATGGATAAAGAAGATGTGGTTTATATATACAATGGAGTATTACTTGGCAATCAAAAAGAAGGAAATCTTGCCATTTGCAACTACATGGATGGAACTGGAGGGTATTATGCTAAGAGAAATTAGTCAGAGAAAGACAAAAATCATATGACTTCGCTCATGAGGACTTTAAGAGACAAAACAGATGAACATAAGGCAAGGGAAACAAAAATAATATAAAAACAGGGAGGGGGACAAAACAGAAGAGACTCCTAAACATGGAGAACAAACTGAGGGTTACTGGAGGGGTGGTGAGAGGGGGGGATGGGCTAAATGGGGAAGGGGCACTAAGGATCTACTCCTGAAATCATTGTTGCACTATATGCTAACTAATTTGGATGTAAATTTAAAAAAACAAAAATAAAACAAGTTAAAAAAAAAAAGAACTAAATCTTGGCATAGTGCTGGAGAGCTGATAGACCCCTGAAATGGATCAGCGAAGGTGTATTGCTGGCCTCATTAGTTTCTGGTGGGTCTTCTCAATAGGTATGAAGAAAAAGCATCTTCCATATCAAAGCCGTATACCCAATACCAGGGGATGTGTTCATTTGTCATGCAATGACACCACGTCTGGTACAGCAGCTGCAATTGGAGTCTCCACCTGGTTGCGTTTATGGTCCACTGCCATTTCCAGGACCTACCTGTCTTCTGCACGGACCACATAGGCCAGCTGAATGGGGATGTCATGGGAATCATCACCCCTGTATACTCCATGTCCTTAGTGTTTGCACTAACCTCCCTTCCTCCCCAGGTCAGGGAGCCAATGTGGGGATCCCGCCAGCTGCTGAACATATCTGTTCCAATTATGCATTCCAGAACTGGAAGGAAAACAACAACAACACAGGATGTGTTCAGGGACCCACTGAACCCACTGTGAGATGAATCCATGCTGAAACTCCACTGATGGCCTGACCTCCACGAGCCCCTACTCTAGTGGACCACAGTGACGTTTTGGGTCTCCTGGAATCAGTGTCAGTTCAGAGCTGGTGTCCAGTAGTCCCTGAAGTATCTGATTATTCCCTCTTCACTGATGCACAGTTACCAAGGTTAATGGCTATAGATCTCTTAGGGGAAGACGAGAAGAAAGATGAATGATATGCATTTTCAGATCTACCAATTGCTTAAGTTTGGGAACTGATTGAGGGGCTGTCTCTCGTTTTATGATTCAAGTTAGGCTTTTCTTCACTTAACCTAGAACTTTTCTGCTAATGTAGATTAAGTAAGATTGAGTAGGTTTTGTATTTCAGTTTTGAAAGCCCCATGATCAATGGCACAGGCCCGTGAGAGCGAAACTATTCTGATTGCTACGTTAACCCTGCTGTCCTCCATGGTCTACGCCCACCTTGCCTTTGGCAGCCGAGAGCCACCTCTTGGCCCCTGCCACTCTGGGACCCAGTTACTCCCACTGCATTTAGGTTCCCCAGTCCTGTGACTGCGATTCTCACTGTGAGGTCTGGGCTGCACAGAAGAGAAATCACAGAGATCTTCAAGGTTGCTTGGCCCCCTTCATGAATTTACTTCTCACAGTTGTGACAAAAAGTGTGTCCCCCAGGGTGGGTGGGTAGGTCTTAAGTGACAAATCCACCCCCAACATTCCAATCTCCCTAAGCCTTTAGATCCCTTCCTCTACATCAAACCAAGGTAGGTCAAGCATTTCTGACTTGCTCACTGTGAGCCCCTGTTTGGTCCAGGTTTCAGCCAACCAACCAAAGAAACTGTTCAGTTTGAATGGCAACGTCCATTGTAACTCCGTAAGCTGCAACATTAAATGCAGCATCTCCAGCACCTGGGTGGCTCAAATGGCAAAGCATCCAACTCTTGATTTTGGCTCAGGTCGTGATCTCATGGTTCATGGGACTGAGCCCTGTGTCAGGCTCGGTGCTGACGGCTCAGAGCCTGGAGCCTGCTTCGGATTCTGTGTCTCCCTCTCTGTCTCAGCCCCTCCCCAACTCATGACTCTCTCTCTCTCTCTCTCTCTCTCTCTCTCTCTCTCTCTCTCCCCCTCAGTCTATGTCTCTCAAAATAAATAAATAAACTTTTTTTAAGTTCACATGGGGTGGACTTTTGATGATTAATCTTATGGGTCAACTTGACTGGACCACGGGGTACCTAGATATTTCCTCAGACACTATTCTGGGTGCAGGAGGGTGTTTCTGGATGAGACTTGCATTTCACTTGGTGGACTGAGTAGAGCCAAGAGCCCTCCCCAGTGTGCATGGGCCTCGTCCAGTCAGCTGACGGCCTAAATCGAAGGAGAGGCTGAGAAAGAAGGTACTACTTCTGTTGGACTACCTTAGAGCTGGGACATCGGGGTTTTTCCTGACTTCAGTCTCAGACTAAAACACTGGCTCTTCCTGGGTCCCCAGCCTTCCTGCTTTTGGACTGGAACCACACCATGGCCCTCCCGGGTCATAGCTTACCACCTGCAGATCTCGGGACCTTTCAGTCTCTATAATCATGTGAGCCAATTCAAATAATTAATTGATTTTTTTTTTATAATCCTATTGGTTCTAGTTCTCTGGAGAATCCTGACTAATGCGGGTACCTTTGAGAAGTGAAGAGTAAGGGAGAGAGTCTTGTTATTCAGTTTGTATACCTGGGAGCTAGACTCAGGGCTCAGTACTGCCAGAATGCTCCATCCTTGCGCTGGTTTTCTATATCTGTTGGTCTCCCCTGGGCTCCGTCTGCAATCTCTCTCCCTATGGCAGAGAGTTGTTGCCACAATCCCAAAACAACATTCTTCTAGTCCATGAACCAAAAGGAAGAGAAAGCTATTCAACCTTAGTCTGCCCTCTACCTTTGGTCTAGAAAATTACCAGGACTCTAATTGCATCAGGCTCAGTGAAGAGCTCACCCCCTTGCGATAATCCATGCATCCAGGAAATGGCAGTGGGCGACCCACTCTGCTTGGTCAATGTGGCCACCCTGCCTAACAGCCCAGCAGGTACCTGTAATATGATACAATAATTCAATTAATCATAAGGGAGCATGTTTCAGGGGCACCTGGGTGGCTCAGTCGGTTGGGCGTCCGACTTCAGCTCAGGTCATGGTCTCGCAGTTCGTGGGTTCGAGCCCCACATCGGGCTCTGTGCTGACAGCCCAGAGCTTGGAGCCTGCTTTGGATTCTGTGTCTCCCTCTCTCTCTGCCCCTCCCCCGCTCATGCTCTGTCTCTCTCTCTCTCTCTCCCCTTCAAAAATAAAAACATTTTTAAAAAATTAAAAAAGAAATAAGGGAGCATGTTTCTCTCAAAGCAGGAATGCTGGACAGACATTAATCACACACATGGTTGGATTTAGCCTCCTCACTGAACTCCCACCTCTCTGCCCACCTCACCCAGCTCTGCACATCTGCAGCATCACATAGGAAATCCAACTCTTGTTTCAAATGCCAGTCCAGTGCCCCAACCCAGTAAGCTATGAGTCCCCACTGCTCCCAGGAAAGAAGGTAAAAATTCTAACAAGAATAACAGAATTCAAGCAGTCCACTTGGGTGCTTCCAACCAAGGGAAGAAAGACCCTTGAATTACCCCCAAATCCAAAGATGAGTAAAGCTGAGTCCCTGAGAAGCAGAGTTGTATATTCTCTTTTACCAGAAGAACAGCACCGTCATCTCTGGCCTGACGGTTCCTTAATGCTTTGGGCACAGTTTTCTCCTATGATTAGAAATCTTCCTGTTCTTTTCCGTGGGAGTCATTTCCACGACATGACTCATCACAAGTAACCCCAGCTGTGTGTCTACACCATGTTTTTCTTTCCTTTTTTTTTTTTAAGTTTATTTATTTTTGAGAGAGAGAGAGAGAGAGAGAGGCAGAGTATGAATGGGGGAGGGTCAGAGAGAGAGGGAGACACAGAATCTGAAACAGGCTCCAGGCTCTGAGCTGGCAGCACAGAGCCCGACATGGGGCTCGAACTCACAAATGGTGAGATCAGACCTGAGCCAAAGTCAGACACCTAACCGACTGAGCCACCCAGGCGCCCCTACACCATGTTTTTCTATCTGCAGGTCTGTGTTGAGTTCTGACAACCTCTCTCTACGGAACTTCTTTCCTTGAATGGGCACAGTGGAGGCCACTCCAAAACAACTTTCTGTGAGATCCCCTGTCCTTTGTCCACTTCTACACCCCAATGTCAGGACAAACAGATAAGAAAACATAATGAATGCTGCTTCTCAGGCATGGGAGAGAGAAAGATCCTCCATATTGCGGAAGTCAAGATGTCACATAATATGTATGCACGTGCCAGAACGTACCCTGCTGGAGGCTGCACCCCACCCTCCAGCTTCCACCAACATGCAGAGCTCTGCTGGAGAAGTGCCTACAAAGCCTCCGTCCTGGGGTATAGACACTCAAGCAGCAGAGGGCTTGAGAAGAGCCGCAATGGAGAAAGCACAGGGTGCCCTGGGGGCCCATATGAGGGTGGCCCAGCTCACATGAGGCTGGTGGGAAGGGCACGGGTGACCAAGAAAGACACCTTCCGGAGCTGGCAGATCCCTGAGATGGGTCGGCTAAGGCGTATTGCTGGCCTTGCTAGTCTCTCCCACAACATCTATGTCAGCTGAATTCTAGATCTGATCAAATGTCCAAGGTAGGAAAGGTGTTCCTAGGAGACAGCCAGTACAATCTGTGGGAAGCAGGCAGAAATGAGGGTGCAGGCAGACCAAGAAGGCTGGAGCTCAGAGCATGGCCCCACTTTCCTTGGGAGCCACCAGTTGGACTTAGCCAGGGCCTCCATGAGTTGCCGGTGAGCCCCTGGGAATTTCAGAGAGAAGTCTGGTTTCATAGGCGCTCCTACTCATCACCTGGGCTGTGGCCTCTGCTGCCAATCTCAGCCCTCCTGAGGGAGGCTCCTGCACCCAGCTCTGCAACTGGAACCCAGCTTCAGAGCCCTTCCACTGGCCCCCCTGGAACAGATGAGGACCGTGCGTGACTCTCTGGGGACCCACGTGTAGCATCTGTGGACATGCCCACTTCCAGACACCTTGTGTGATATGGAAAGGTGCTGAAACTTCTCTTTGAATTGATCAAGAGTGCCTGATGGGCGTGTTTCTCTTCTTCTGTTGATGTTCAATTGTTTTTGCTTTCACATATAACTTCCAGATGTTCAGTATGACCAAAAAAACCCCAAAAAACAAAACCTCACGTGTATGCCTTTTCATGTAGTGATTCTCTTGTCACCAGCTAGACCAGTCACTCCTTATTTTTACTTCTTTGGGATGCTGAGTCCCTTATGATCAGAGCCAGTGGGTGCTATCAACCAGCCAACACTTCGCTGCAGATATGGAACATACGTCCAGCATAAGCTCTCTGGAACAATCATAAACTCTGATCTTCCCACTCTTTGAAAACCAGCCAGGTAAATGTACGGGTGATAATTGACATGTGGGCCTATCTGAAGCCAGAAAACCAAAGACAAGGAAAGCCCCTTTGTGTCTGGCTTTGCTGCTGCAAACCGGGTGAGGGCAGAAACCAGCCTTGTTTTGTTTTTACCCAGGAATGCACGGGGCCATTGCAACTCCCCACTGTCTCTCCATGTCTTTCTGCCGAGGAGCTGAGGAGCTGGGTTGCTTCTGGCACAGAAGGAGGGGACACTTGAGAACCACTGTGATATGAGCTGGAAGGGGATCTGGCTCAGGGATGCAAGCCAGCCCCTCCCCACAGGGCTGGGAGCACCGCCAGCATCAAATTCCACAGTCTTGCCAACCTTGAGAGTAGAAACTGGGGCCATGGACCAAGCCTGGCCCGCTGCAAGAGAAGAGGGGGATCCTTATCAGGGCGCGACACGGCCAAGAGAAAACAGTGCTGCTTCAAGTACTCATTATGGCTACTACCCCATTGCTGCAAACCCACCTCATTTTATAAGATTAGGTCTCACTCTTTTATACAAGACCACTGTTTTTTATAGTAAGTGTCTTCAAATGCTACTTAAAAATCATCAGGAATGCATTAGCACTCTATATATGGATCCAGTAAATGTGATGTGTAATAGATCATCTACGTCACACAATGAATATCGCACACAGTCACCAAGTCTAACCAACCTCCAGATCACATGGTGATATGATCACACTACTGGTCCTAACAGGTCTGCAGGTATAGAAAAAACGCACTAATTCGCAGATTCGTAGACTCCCTAAGAGCAGAAAACATGGAGCCAAATCTGTCATTCAAAGGTCAACATAAAAGATGATACTTTTTAGGAAATAAGTAGAAATGGGGTTATAGGGCATCTCTCTCTTGTTTTCCCAGAAGAAAGGATTTTTTAAATAAAATATTTTTCCAGAAGCATCGACGTAGCTTTTGGCTATCAAACCAGGCTTCTTGGTGGGGCTAATGAATACATAGTTACTGAAATCCTCTGTGTATGATCAGTCTAGGTGACTTCAGTGACACATCAATCAAAAGTTAGCTGATAATGGAAGCACCCTGGCCAGCAGAGACTTGCAACACAATTTGTAAAGTTCTCTTTCTCCCCCCGTGTACACACATCCTCTCTTTCTCTCCTTGTGCATGCTGTAATTATAAATGTGACAATCTGGGCAGAGAGTAACTTCGATGAAATAAAATGGAATAGTGTATTACTGGACTTAGGAATACTTGTTTAAAAAAGCAAACTAAGAGGTACAGAAGGGCATAAACATAAAGGAGAGGGTGCAGAGGGAGCAGAGGCACCCCACCCTCCCTGTAGATGCTTCCCTGTCAACAGCTAACGTGGCCAGGGTACCAACTCCCTCTGTTTGACCCCATCATCCTTCATATCCATCAGTCTCCTGGAATCGTATTCAGTCCCAGCTCACTAAAAAAGGTAGGGTTTGGGTATATGCTTTGGGTCAGATCATGAAGACACATCTGAAATATTTTGTGGCTAAGTGAGTAAATGTGAGGTGTGGACACACACGCCCCTGGCTGCAGACAAGAAGGTTACCATGTTGAGAGAACCTGTAGGAAGAGCATTCACATTTGCCCCGTTGTTCTCAAATAGTAGACTCATGTCATGGACATAAACACCTTTAGTTGAAGGTTGAAAGTAACAATTTTTAGAACACAATGGCTGAAAAAACTTTATCTGGGAATTGAAGAAGGGAGAGAGGACATCCAGTTTGGGGCAGTGATTCTCAATTGTGAGGAGAAACCCTACCATGAAGGCATGCCAGAATCATCTGGAAACAACCAGGACAATGGCTGGCTAAACTATTCAGCAAAGCTGTGTCTCTCTCCTTCTAAACACAGAGGAGGGCTGTGTTTCCCAGGTTCTGCTTTTAATGGTGCTGTGCCACATAGCTCAGGTGCATTAGAGGTAAGATATATCAGACCCTCAAATGGAGCATCAAGGAAGACATCATGGAGGCGAAAGGGAGCATTTGGGTGGAATCCTGAAAGATGGGTAGAATTTGGTAGGGAAAACAGGAATCATGAAAACTCTTGGCAGAAGAAACAGTGTGGATAGAATCATGAAAATGAAGGGGTTGGGGGAAAAGTAAACAATACAGCTTTTTTGGAGTAGTGGTTCTCAAACTCTGCTCCTGTGGAACACTGCAGACCTCTGAGCTGGACTGAATGGAATGCGTTCAGTTCAAATATGATAGCGTTTCTTATAATTTAGAGAAAAAAAACTGAACTAGTAAATATTTTTTCAAGACTTTACTCCCATTTATTTTCCTTTCTTTACTTCCTTCACATTAATGGACAATACTGAGCAGACACTCTGCCTCGTGCTGGATTCTATGAATACTTGGTGGCATACAGATTTCATCCTTGCCTTTATGGTGGTTAGAATCTAATGGGAAGCACAGAGGTTGAATAAATGCTTCTAATCATGGTCACACTCAAGCAGGAGAAGAGTAGTTTGACAGAGAGACCTATAAACGGTGTATCACTTCCCCGGGGTTCTGTAACCATACAGCAAACTGTCTCTCCGCTCTGGATGCTGGAAGTCAATGTGTGGGCAGGGCTGGCTCCTACCGAGGCTGTGAGGGAGAATCTGCTCCATGCTCTTGTCCAGCTTCTGGTATTTTCTGGCATCTTTGGTGTCCCCTGGCTTATAGAATCATCACCCCAATTTCTGCCTGCATTTCATGTGGCAGTCTCTCCTATGTGTGCGTCTGTGTCCACACGTCCCCTTTCTATAAGGATCCTGGTCTTTTAAAAAAAAAACTCTCACAGTAGTCTGTGAGGTTCTTTTTTTAATGTTTATTTATTTTTGAGAGACAGAGGTTATGCAGGGGGAGGGCAGAGAGAGAGAGAGGGACAGAGGATCCCAAGCGGGCTCTGTGCTGACAGCAGCAAGGCTGACTGAGGCTCGACCTCACGAACTGGGAGATCATGAGCTGAGCTGAAGTTGGACGCTCAATTAACTGACCTACCCAGGTGCCCCAAAGATCCCAGTCTTATTGGTGGAGTAAGGACTCCTCCTACACCAACATGAGTTCATCTTAACTAATTCAATGACCCTCTTTCTAAATAATGGCACCTACTGAGGTAGAGGGTGACAACTTCAATATATGACCTCTGAGGGGGACATAATTGAACTTATGACATGTGGGGAACCCATAGTCTGAGGGTGTTTGGGAAGACTGTTCTCAGGAAATGAGGTAAGAGAGAGGAGGCAAAGGCATTCTAAGCAGAGAAAATGGCACACGCAAGGGTCCTGGAGCAGTGCGTCAAACTTGAGTGTGGTTCAACTGAAGAGGCCACACTGAGAGGGAAAGCAATTGTTACAGAAGAAATTGTGAATCATCCTGGCAAGAGTTTTCCAGAGCCAGAATAAGGGAAGGTGTCACGGCCATCGGACAGACAGACACATTAGGCCTTGGCAATTTCTTCCTGGACACAGGAGAGACACAGAGTCATCAGTGAGGTCACAAGAGAATGGAACAGCAGAGGTGCCGCGAAAACTCACGGAGAAGATGTGCATGCACCTGCCACTGGAGACGCTGGAAGAAAAGAGACTACTGTCCGACAGCTTCTCAGATAAACAGACTGTAAAAACCGCATCTGAAAGATGAAGGGGACATCCCAAACCAGACCAGTACTCCAGGAACGTTCCCAAACTGTGACACGTCGAGGCAAAACTGATGTCCCAAGGACAAAAGCGCAGTGTGAGCATTTGTGAAAACTCCGATTGGTTTTCATAGGGCCGTGGAGGTCAAGAAGAAAATCCAGGAAGGATAGGCTGGTGCTGACATATAGAGAGCACGCACTGAATGTACGGGGAGCAGAGGGAACAGATGTGTGCTGCATGGGTAAGATGACAGAGCAAAAAATACAATTAATCAATACCAGCTTTCCTGCTGGGTTGAGCTCCAAGGAGAATCCATATTTGCAACGGATAAGGACACAAGTGGACACACCTGGTTTGGAGCTCGATTCTGCTACTTTCTCTGACCTAAGGCAAGCCGTTTTCTCATCTCTATGCTCGGGGCGATAATGGAATCCATGCTGTAGAATTTGTGGGGAGGATTTCATGAGATCATGTGCTTTGGCCGAAACTGTACACGAGAGGAACCCACTAAAGTTGGTTGTGGCTGTGGCCAAAGCGAAATGGCGAATAAACATGCCCAGGGAGAGAAAGCCCAGAGTAGGTTAGGGTTCAGTAAGAGAATTTGAACTCCTGAAATGGGCCACCTCGCCAAGCTGATTGAGTGTCCACCAGGGATCCTGAAATTGGGGTGAAGTCACAGAGCATCTGTATCAGTCAGCTTCGGTGTCCGTAACAAGTACCACAGACCCGGGAGCTGAACCGACAGACATCGTTCTCTTACAGTCGGGAGGCTGGACGTCCAAGGTCAGGGTGTGGGCAGGACTTGTTCCTCCTGACACCTCTCTCCTAGGTGTGGAGACACCATCCTCTCCCTGTGTCCTTACCGGGTCGTCTCTCTGTGCGTGTCTGTGTGCCGAACTCCTCTTCTTATAAGGACACCCGTCACATTGGGGTAGGGCCACCCTACTGACCCCTTTTACCTCTCTAAAGACCTCATCTCCAAATACAGTCACATTCTGAGGTGCTGGGAGTCAGGACTCCAACATATGAATTTGGGGGACACAATTCAGCCCATAAAGACCAGGGGCTGCTTAAGTGATCCCAGTGAGTCCCATGATGTCAGGAGACCGACCATGGCCAATGGAAGCTACGGACCAGTGCAGTTAGCTCCGATTGCCATGCCAGTTATGGGAGGACAGTCACACTGGCTTTCAGAGAACTTAGGAAAGAGCCTCGATCCCCTGGAGTCAACATGAGTTCACAGGAACCACTCCAAAGCCGTTTTGTTACCATCTTTTTCACTTAAATCCTCAAGTGAGTAATTGTTTGTTGACCGCCCACCATGTGCCAAGCCTTGTGTTCTAGCACAGCCCCTGCTTCAAGGAGCTCCCTTTACATTCCCGGCAGGGAACCAGGCAGCTAAGCCAATAAGTTAATTTACAAAGTGAGCCGTCCAGTAAAAGAAGGAAATGCACCTCACAGAGAAGAAGTAATTTGATCTGAGGGACTGGGAGGGGGTGGCTGGTCAAAGGAAGCCCGGATTTGAACAGAGAACTATTTCCCAGCAGAAGAGAGAGCCCGGAGCTCCCCAGGCAGAGGTGGGGGGTAGGCTTCAGGAAGGGGCCCCTCAAGCAGGGAGACAGCTCAGATGGGGGATGACACAGGTTCAGAAAACCATAACCTGCTTGCTTTTCTCCCTCAGATGTAAAAAGTGGGCGACGTGGAAGAACAGCAGGGTAAAGAGGAAGCCCGAGGTCATATAAAAAGGACCTTGGCTGTGCTGACGAGCTGGAACCTTCTCTACTAGTAAGGGGAAATGAAGGAGCTGTCAAGAAATGGAGAGACAGGGGCGCCCAGGTGGCTCAGTCGGTTGAGCATCGGACCTCGGCTCAGGTCATAATCTCACAGTTCGTGAGTTCCAGTCCCTCGTCGGGCTCTGTGCTGACAGCTCAGAGCCTGGAGCCTCCTTCAGATTCTGTCTCTGTCTCTCTGCCCCTCCCCTATTCGTTCTCTGTCTCTCTGTCTCTCTCTGTCTCAAATATAAACAAAAACAGAAACAAAAACAAAAAACAAAAAAAAAACATAAAGAAATGGAGAAGGACAGCAAATTAATACTTCGACAGAAGCATGGAAGAAACTCTTGCAGGACTCTTGCTACACCGGCTGACACACAAAGGAAGAGCATGGAAAGAGCCAAGACACCAACACTGAGGACGTGGTGCCCCGCACCCTCTCTGCGCCCTCTGGCCTTGGTTTCTCTCTGTGTGTGCCATCTCTGGCCACTTGATGGTCCCCTCCACTCCCATTTCTGCAGGGGCTGGAAGAACAGCTGCCCATCCCTGGACCTGTGTCTTACAAGCCCCGCCATTCAACAAAATGATGCTTTTCAAATGTGGAAAGTATCCGGAGCACGCTCCCGCCACCGTAGCATCCAATTGGCCAGAGTCGGACGATGGGCTGCCCACTGGAACCAAGAACAGCAGTGGGCAGGGATGAGCAGAAAGAGGATGGGGATTGTTGGGGAGATCCAGTGACGGATGCTCTCTGAGCAGGTAGGTGCCCAGACACGACGAAGATGAGAACAAAGGCAGTGACGATGAGGAAGGAGGAGCGAGAGAGATTTAAGAAGCAGAATTAGCAGTACCTGGGACTGAGTGAACAAACTGCATAAAAGAGAAAAGGAGATTAAGAGAACACTCAGGCTTCTAACGTGGAAGTTCCTGTGGATGGAGAAATCACTTAGGAGGAATCAGGGGGCAAAGGTGAGAGTGGGTTTCAGGGGAAGGTGACGTGTGCAGTTTGGCATTTAAATGGCATCTGCTAGTCTCCAGATGGAGGTTCAGCAGGTCGTATGTGTTTATTCCGGGACCGGAGCTGGAGAAACTATAAGGATGGGAGGAGACAATATAGTCTGGGGGACAGAGTGAGGACATGGTGGGGGACACCTGTTTCGATTCATCTGATCAATACAGGAGTTGGAAGTAGGCATACGTTTGATTACAGTCCTGGGAATCAACAGGTCTGAGACCAAGAAGGGCATGACAGGGAAGTGTGCAGAATACAGCATCACACAGAGATGGAACACTGGCAAGGTGGCAAGGTGGCTCTCGGTGCCAAACACGGGAGTGTTTGTTTGAGGGACCTGAAGCCCTCAGCCCACTTCCCTGCCTTCCAGACCCTCACTTAATAGTCATTATCGGGGCGCCTGGGTGGCTCAGTTGGTTAAGTGTCCGACTTCGGCTCAGGTCATGATCTCGCGGTCCATAAGTTCGAGCCCCGCGTCGGGCTCTGTGCTGACAGCTCAGAGCCTGGAGTCTGTTTCAAATTCTGTGTCTCCCTCTCTCTCTGTCCCTCCCCTGTTCATGCTCTGTCTCTCTCTGTCTCAAAAATAAATAAACCTTAAAAAAAATTCAAAAAAAATTATCAACCCAATGTTTATAGCAGCACAATCAACAATAGCCAAAGTATGGAAAGAGCCCAAATGTCCATCGATGGATGAATGGATAAAGAAGATGTGGTATATAGATACAATGGAGTATTACTCGGTAATCAAAAAGAAGGAAATCTTGCCGTTTGAGACTACGTGGATGGAACTAGAGGGTATTAGGCTAAGAGAAATTAGTCAGAGAACGACAAGTATCCTATGACTTCACTCATATGAGGACTGACTTTAAGATACAAAACAGATGAACATAAGGGAAGGGATACAAAAATAATATCAAAACAGGGAAGGGGACAAAACATAAGAAACTCTTAGATATGGAGAACAAACAGAGGGTTACTGGAAGGGTTGTGGGAGGGGGAGTGGGGTAAATGGGGAAGGGGCATTAAGGAAGCTACTCCTGAAATCATTGTTGCACTATATGCTACCTTGGATATAAATTAACAGAAATAATCATTATCAAAATCACACTATCTTCCTTTCTCGAAAGCCATGATTAAAGCATTCTTGCTTATATTCTGGGAGGCCTTCAGTTCTTTGACCAGAGCATCTATTCTAGACAGAGGGAAAGCCTAGAGAAGTCAAATATTCCAGGAGCTTGAGATAACACTCCAGCCACTTCCTTTTGAATGATTGTTGCTTCCTGAGGTTGAAACTGAAAGCTGGATACAGAGGGTTGTTTACTCCAAAACTCCACTGGCTTGGCTATATCCCATTCATTTGTATCATTGCACGCTACGGAGACTTCTCGCTTTACACGGAATGAAATCTGGAGTCTTTCACCTGGCATCTGCCATGCTCCACAATCCTGCACCACACAGCTGAGTTTTTTACCTTGCCTGTCCTATCACAGCCTGGCCTGTTTGTACATAACAGTGAAAAGTACATTCTCCCCATCCCCATGCCCCTATAAGTCTCAACCCATTACAGAATCAGCTCCAAGTCTAAAACCTCATCTAACTCTTGTCGGATGGAAAGTCCCAAATTTCATCATCTAAGTCCAGTAGGGGTGATGCTCCAGGTGCAATTCATCCTGGGGAAGAATGCCCCTCTATCTGTAGATCTATGAAACTAGAAAACAAGTTATCTTAGGTAGATATCTATCTCCCATAGACAACAATGGGACAAGCGAGGAGAGCAGCCATAGACATTCAGTTCAAAGGGGAGGAAATGGAGAGAACAGAAACCGTCACGGGTCCCAGTCAGCTTTGCAATCCACTCAGTCAAGTCCCATCGTGTACAAAGCCTTAAGCCTTCGTGAGTCCACCCACTGAGACATCCTTCCTTTTTCATGAAAAGTAGCATGAGTAGTCTTAGCAGGCTCTCTTAGGCTTTTGCAGAACCAGCGACCTCTACTTTCAGACTGTCTCTCCTTTTTAGTCCAAACTGGCCGGGTTTTTACTCCTATAAAGTTCTCAAGAACTACGTGGGTCTCCCATTTATATGATGGGGATTTATCCCATTAAACAAAAGGCTCATCCACGGATCTTTCCTGAATAATCCCACCTCCAGTTTCCGCGTCTATTGAGATGGCTGGGAGGCAATACTCCGAAGCCTTCTAGACGTCCTCTGGTTTACCTAAAGAGTCTACGAGTCACACTCTTAATCTCTTCCAGAAACATTCATACGACTGAGAACTCGGATTTTTTTTATTTTTGAAGACATTAGGAAAAGATTGTGCAGCCATGCGCTCAGCATTTTCTCAAGAGCTTGTTTTCCTGACAGTAAATCTCTTACGCTTAGCATCTTTTGCATCGTGGGTGGGATGAGAATCTTCAAAACCACTGAGGCCTGGTTCCTTTTTAAACATTTCTTCTCTCAGGTTGTGTCGTTCGTCTTGAATTTTGCGATACGCGACAGGAAGAAGTCAGGCTGCACCTTCAACACCTTGCTTGTCGATCTCCTCAGCTCAATCTGCAAGTTCGTTCTTTACAAGTTCTTTTTTTTTTTAATGTTTATTTATTTGTTTGAGAGAGAGAGAGAGAGGTGGGGGGGGACAGGGAAGGGGCAGAGAGAGAGGGACGCGGGACTCAAACTCGTGAAACCGTGAGATCATGACCTGAGCCGAAATCAAGAATCAGACGCTTAACCAACCGAACCACCTGGGCGCCCCATTCTATACAAGTTCTGCTTCTCACCCAACTGTGGGGCACGACTCTACCAAGCTTTCTGCTACTATGCGGCCAGGTTCTCCTCCCATCCAGCTTCCAGCAACGGGCTCCTCTTTTCTTCGTGAGTCCTCGCGGGTAACATCTCTAGCATCCATATTTCTAACAACAGTCTGTTCGTGGCAATTTACATTTCTTCTGTCCCACGTGTCTCACCCCCCTTGTGGGCCCTCACTGGCACTCTTAAACATCCATATTTCTATTTAAACAGTGTGTAATACTCCCCCAAATTCTTCAAGCCTCTGCCCACTGCCCATTCCAAAGCCATTTACAGTTCTAAAAAAATACTAATAATAATACAAGTCTGTATGGGTTTCCTATCAGTGCTTTAACCCATTAATTCAAATGGAGGGACTTAAAACGACACAAGTATTTAGTTTACTAAATGTATGGGTTTCCTATCAGTGCTTTAACCCATTAATTCAAATGGAGGGACTTAAAACGACACAAGTATTTAGTTTACAGTTCTGGAGGCCAGAAGTCCAAAATGGGTCCACTGAACTAAAATCAAGGTGTCTGCAGACCTGAATTCCTTCTGGAAGCTCTGAGGAAGAATCTCCTTTGTTGTCTCTTCCAGCTTGTAGAGGAACTCGACATTGCTTGGTTCGTGACCCGGTTCCTTCACCTTCAAAGACAGTGAGCACATGACTCTGGTCTTGAAAATCGTTACCACATCTCCGACTCCAACTCCAACTCCCTCTTCCGGTTTTAAATATTCTTGTGATTACATTGGGCCCACTTCAGTAATCCAGGATTTTTTTTTTATTTAAAAAAATTTTTTTAGCATTTATTTATTTTTGAGAGAGAGAGAGAGAGAGAGAGAGACAGTGCGAGTGGCGGAGGGGCAGAAAGAGGGGGAGACACAGAATCTGAAGCAGGCTCCAGGCTCCGAGCTGTCAGCACAGAGCCCGATGCGGGGCTCGAACCCACAAGCAGTGAGATCATGACCTGAGCAGAAGTCGGATGCTGAACCGACTGAGCCACCCAGGCGCCCCATCAACCCCAAAGATTTTAAAGGAAAATAAATTGCAAGGGATTCAGCAGAGTTAACATTAGCAAGTCAAAAACTAATACTCAACTTTGAAAACACTGATAGATTCATAACCATTACCAAAGTTTTACATTTGCCAAGTAAGCTCTAATCTCTCTCTTATTTATCCCCAGGAAATAAAGCACAACCTTCACAGGTAACAAGATCCACACCAGAACAACTTGTGGAGCATATGGCAGGCTTTGGGCTAAGCTATTTGCATACATAGTCCAGTTAGAGAAGGCCCAGATGTCTCTGAATGATGATATCAGGCACAAAATAAGAGATTCCCTAAGGGAAAGAAACTGATGCTCTGGGTGCCCCGTGTCTTAGATGTTATCTTATTTACTCCTCTGCACGGCACTGTGAAATAACACCCTGTTGGGAGTGAATATATAGATCTGGTGAAGGAAAGCGACTTCAAGTTCCCACAGCCCGACGGGGACAAAGGTGGGTTACACACTTGAATACGGCTGACTTCCCAGGGCACTGACGGTGCCCTACAGCCTGATGTTTTCTGAGAAGTGTGCGAGATGGAGTTCGGGGCAGGGCCCCGGCGAGGGAGCTGTCACTGCGTGGGGTACCTGGAGACAGATTCTCAGGAGGAGGGAAGAGAATCTGGAAAGTGCGGAGTGAAGGAAGGACACTCGTGATGAACAATGACACAGAGGGGGAGACCTTGAGGAGTGTGCGGGGGAACAGGGAGGAGCCTGTCTAGCCGGACCACAGACCCGGGGAGAAAGTAATGGAGGAACTCAACGATGGCTTCCAATCCCGAAGACCCGAATGGAAGGCCACGTCCAGTCGGCCAAGAAAACCCACTACAGATACCTGAGCAGGGCGCAGATCTAACCAGAGCCGTACTTCATGAAGATTCGTGTGAGCAGGGGTGCAGGGTGCGGGAGAGGAAGAAACGGGGCCCCACGAGCAGGCGGCTGCCCAAGTCCACGTGCGGGGTAATGAGGGTCTGAGATACAAGGATGGGAATGGGAGCAGAAACCAGAGGCCAGATGCCACAGCTGACGTGAGAGGCCGCAGAATCAGGCTTGACGGGATGCGACAGCCGCCGGAACGTGGAAAATGTGAACAGGGAGAAGTTAACTGTGTCTGACTCCGGGGTTTCCAGGCCGGGAAAGCACGGGGCAGCTCGGTCTCAGGCTGCAGGAATGGAGGTACCAGGCAGGAAAGTGGAAATGAGGCGCAGGATCTGGGGGAAAGTCAGAAGCACGGACACCCATTGAGAGTCCTCCAATGGCAAGTGCAGGTTCAAAGAGCGGACGGGAGACCCTGGCAAGGGAAAGGAGGGGGACCCGGGCTGAGCTTCCATAGAGGCTGCCTTTAGAGGACGGGAGAGCCAGCGGGGCCAGGGAAGGACGCAGGAGAGAGAGCCGCAGGGGCAGGAGAGGGTAGGAAAGCGGAATCCTGGATGCAGGAGACCTTCCCGGGGATGCGGCTGTCAGAAGTGCTCAGCGCTGCGGGGAGGTCGAGGAAGACGCATGCGTGTCAGTCACGTGCTGAGTCCTGAGCAGGGTGCAAACCACGCTCCTGCTTCAGGCCAAGGACTCCTCGCAATGACCCCATGATGTGCAGATCCTTCCAGGTGGGAAAACCCAGGCTCAGGACCCTCAGCCGCTCCCACGGCAGGTGCACAGTGGACAGGTACGTGGGCCCGGGCTGGTCCGACCATGCCATGCCGCTTCTGTCAGTCCGTGCTTGACTTGTCCTTGCCTTTCTCAGCACCGCAGAGCCCTGTAGTCCTGAAGAAGACGATCGCTCGCCACGGTACTACAGCTGTGGCACACGGCAGCTGACAGAGGTGTCCTTCCCGTCCAGCACACGGTGCCTGGAACATGTGTGTGTGTTAAATACATGTTTAGTTCTCCCCTTTAGCCTTCCGGCTCTAACAAGGCAGGGAACACAGGGGGAAGAGTGGCCTATCCTCAGTGCCCCCTGCGGAAGAAAAGCAGGTGCCACCCCCACGACCAAGGCTGCAGTCTGTGCCCTCCTACAGCATCCGGCACCAGGACCGCTGAGATGGGCGGACAGTTTAAAAGGAAGGGAAGGAGAAGAAAGAGCTGAGCCCGTGGCTCTCCCTGACTTCCACAGTGACCGTGACGTCTGAGCCTGTGGGATAAATCTCCCTGCGGATGTTCTCTGTCTCCACACCCGCCAAATCCCAACACGAGGGGAAGCTTAGATATACTCGTCTCCCCCAGATCTCCTGCTCCTCCTTCCTTTTGCAAGTTCACCCTTCCTTCATTCCCCATCCTTTTCCCTCCTGTCAAAAAAAAAAAAAAAAAAAAAAAGCTGTCCACAAAGGAAAGCTCACGGTTTTCCAAGTAGCAGAAATCTTACTTGAGCAGGATTTCTGATCTCAATGTCACAATATTCTAAATTAATACCCCCCCCCAAAGTCTAGTCATTGGAAATCTTAAAGGCAGTTTGCTAAAGAGCTCCTGCATTAAAGGAGACATTGTCATGCCAACGCCAGCTATGAACACCTATAGGATACCACAAATTAGTAATTCAGGGAACAATTACGGCTTCATTGGAAAACAATAGAGATTAAAAATAAATGAGCTAAGCATTTAACACAAGAAGTCAAAACAACCAAACGTTAGGAAGCCTAAAGGAAAGGATTAATGAAGATAAGAGGAAAAAAATAAATAGAAGCCCGCCCCCCCCAAAGTTAGCAGGTTAATAAATAAAATCAAGAGGTAATTCCCAGCAAAGACCAGCCAAATAGACTCTGGCAAGTCTGATTTACACACATAACATTCCGGATGATAAAGGAGGCACAGTCTCTGGCAGGATGGATGACTGTGGTATCGTCGCCCGCACCCTGTACAAAAACCCAGAGAAATGCTGGACTGAAAGTATCCAAAAGCCGGGTGTGCAGTGGTTGGGAACAGCAGCCTCCTCGGTAGTGTATGCAGCCTGTTGACTGTCTGGGTGGCCCTCAGGGACCTTGGAGACAGCCCTTTCCGGTGGACACCGAGGTTTGGCCTCATGCTATCTCCCATCTAGGTTCCAGACAGGCATGCGGGGTGCCGTTAGAAAGCCCCAGGGCACAGTGGGCGGGTCCACCTTGACCAAGTCATCACGTCCACCATACCAAGCTGCAGAACGAGGAGCATGTGAGTGAAGCCCTACGCAGGGCCGAGTTCAAGTTCCCTGGCCACCAGAAGATCCACATTTCCAAGAAGTGGGGCTTTACCAAGTCCAATGAGGATGAATTCGAAGACATGGGGGCTGAAGAGTGGCTCATCTCCAATGGCTGTGGGGTCAAATACCTCCCTAATTGTGGGTGCTTGGACAAATGGTGGGGTCTGCCCTCATGGGAACCTGGACGCTGGCCCTCCCCGTTCATGCCCACCAATAAATCCTACTTCCTGTCAAAAAATGTTATAAATATATATAAATTGGGTGGGGTTTTTTGTTTGTTTGAGATGCACAGCAATCTCAAAATAAAGAAGGAGAAACCATCAAACGAGGGGGACATTGTAAGCCAGAGTACTAAGCGTGAGGTGACCCTAGCCTGGCCCAAAGGACCCAGGTATCAGCCCTGAGACTGGAGCCTGAGGGCTGAATGCAACAGAGGCCCAGGGAGGTGGCCCGATGACCTTGTGGGGTGCAGGGCAAAAACTGAGATCCCTCCACAAGGCTGGAGCCCTCAGGAGGCACCCTGCTTGGGAAAATGGGACTCGAAACGCTCTGGCCACTTCTCCTGAGGAGCAAGGAAGGGGACACCAGACCGGCACCCTGGGTGAATCCCGTGACACGTAATAACTCATGCTTGGGCTTCATATAGCTGTGGGACCCAAGTTTATGCCACCTTCGCGGTATGGAAACACACGGGGCGGGCGTGGGGGGGCCACGAGGAGGGAGAGTCGGCTACATAAATGTTAACTTTAATTATTTAAAATTAAATATAAAATTAAAAAACCCGCTTCACCAGTAGCAGCCATCGCGTGGCAAGTGCTCAGGAGACAGGTGGCTGACGACTTACTTATCAAACAGTGTAGCTATGATGAGGAAAAGGCAGGCTGACACCACCCCCCACCCTCCCACCCCTCTCACCCCCCCACCCCCTCACCCTCCCCTCCCCCCTGGGACATGTGTGTGACATTCCTCAGGCACTCCCAGCTGCCCAAGAACAAAGGAAAGGGAAAAATTAATGGTCACTGATAGAGATCACAGTCTCCATCAGTTTACAAGGAAAAAAAAAAGTCCGTCTCCAGAAACCTACCGACTCCATTTCCTGGAGCCCTAACATCACCCTCCCCTCCATAGTGAAGTGGGGAACAAAGGCAAGAAGGAAATGTAAATAAAATTAAGTTTCTTTAGAACCTGAAGCCCACTGACAAATATTGGAGGCAAAGGGAGTATTACATTTCTCCAGGAACTGCCCGCTGTCTTAATGTTAATGCTTTCCAAGAGGGAAAAATAACTTTAGCTCCACAATAGCTAGGCCTCCAGTATCTGACGAGCCCTCTTTAGCATATAAAGGTCCTTTTGGACACTTCCCCTTACCAGTACCTCCCACCCCGCCCCCAACTCCATAGCATATCACCAGTCATTCCTCACTTTGCAGCTCTTTCTGCCCACGAGTCCTGTCCCTGAGCTTTAATAAATTCACCTTTTGCACCAAAGACGTCTTCAAAAATTCTTTCTTCGCCATCAACTCTGGACCCCCACCATTATTCAAAAACTGCATCAGCTAGAGAACATTTCTAGGGCTGCAGAAATTTTTCTGCTGTGGCCTGGAGGTCTTAATCAATGCCATAAGAAAGGGTGGGAGTAGAGAAGAAAACACATAAATATAAAGTAAAAGAAAGGATAGTTGTTTCCATATAATATCTACCTAGGAAATCTAAATAAGTCAGTTTTAAAACTAAGAGGAACCAATAGCAAGGTTCAGTAAGGGGGCAGGATCCCAAGTAAATATACAAAAATAAGTATATCTGGGAATGCAAACTAGTGCAGCCACCCTGGAAAACAGTATGGAGGTTCCTCAAAAAGTTAAAAATAGAGCTACCCTACCACCCAGCAATTGCACTACTAGGCATTTATCCAAGGGATACAGGTGTGCTGTTTCGAAGGGGCACAGGCACCCCCATGTTTATAGCAGTGCTATTGACAATAGCCAAACTATGGAAAGAGCCCAGGTGTCCATCGACGGATGAGTGGATAAAGAAGAGGTGGTATAGAGATACAATGGAGTATTACTCGGCAATCAAAAAGAATGAAATCTTGCCATTTGCAACTACGTAGATGCAACTAGAGGGTGTTATGCTAAGTGAAATTAGTCAGAGAACTTCATGTGACTTCATTCATATGAGGACTTTAAGAGACAAAACAGATGAACATAAGGGAAGGGAAGCAAAAATGATATAAAAACAAGGAGGGGGACAAAACATAAGACACTCTTAAATATGGAGAACAAACAGAGGGTTGCTGGAGGGGTTGTGGGAGGGGGGATGGGCCAAAGGGGTAAGGGACACTAAGGAATCTACTCCTGAAATCATTGTTGCACCACTTACTAACTAACTTGGATGTAAATTAAACAATAAATAAGTTTTGGGGGATTTTTTTTGTTTTTTTCAAATATTTTCATAACGTTTATTTTTGAGACAGGGAGAGACGAGCATGAACTGAGGAGGGGCAGAGAGAGAGGGAGACACAGAATCGGAAGCAGGCTCCAGGCTCTGAGCTCTCAGCACAGAGCCCGACGCGGGGCTCAAACTCACAGACCGCGAGATCATGACCTGAGCCGAAGTCGGCTGCTTAACCGACGGAGCCACCCAGGCGCCCCATAAATAAGTTTTTAAAACATATAAGTATAACTAGGGGCACCTGGGTGGCTCCGTCAGTTGAGTGTCCGACTTCGGCTCAGGTCATGGTCTCGCGGCTCATGGGGTAGAGTTCCGCATCGGGCCCACTGAGGTCAGCTCGGGCGCTGCTTTGGATCCTCTGTCCCTTTCTCTCTCTGCCCCTCCCCCACTTATTTGCACATGCACACGTGTGCTCTCTCTCTGTCTCTCAAAATTAATAAGCATTGGGGCGCCTGGGTGGCTCAGTCGGTTGAACGTCCAACTTCTGTTCAGGTCATGATCTCACGGTCCGTGAGTTCGAGCCCCGCGTGGGGCTCTGTGCTGACAGCTCAGACTCTGGAGCCTGCTTCGGATTCTGTGTCTCCCTCTCTCTCTGGCCCTCCCCCATTCATGCTCTGTCTCTCTCTGTCTCAAAAAATAAATAAAAAATTAAAAAAAGTTTTTAAAAAAATAAATAAGCATTAAAATAAAAATAATAATATCTATACAATGAATCACTGAGTGCAAGATGTGACAAAATGAACACACAACAGCAACCAAACGAATAAAAACACCCGAGAATAAACTGAACGACAGTACACAAGACATAGGAAGAAACTACAAATCTCTCCTGAGGGGCATAAAGGAAGTTGGGAACAATTAGTGAGATGTATATTCCTCAACGGGAAGACTTCGTGACCACAGAACTAAGAAGAGTTGTCCTTCAGTGAGAAGCTGGCGTCTACTCGTGGCACTTTCTATGAATGAGCCCGTTCAGAACAGCCCCGCTATCCTACGAGCTAAGTCCGGGAACAGCCCCCAACCTACGAAGGAGAAAGTCACGGCAGGCAGAGGCAGGGAGATTTGAGGGTCACATGGTAAGCGACAAAGCAGGGCTTTGAATTGAGGTTTGCAACTCACATCGGTTACGTGGCAAAGAACGGATGATGCGCTCAATGTGGGACTAATTGGCTAAGCATGTAGGTAAAATGAATTAAATCTCTACCTCATCTCATAGGCGGATGCTGTACATGGACCGAAGAGCTACGTATTTTCACGAATCACGAATGCACTGGAAGAAATATGAAAGTACTTTTTTTTTTAATTTTTTTTTCAACGTTTATTTATTTTTGGGACAGAGAGAGACAGAGCATGAACGGGGGAGGGGCAGAGAGAGAGGGAGACACAGAATCGGAAACAGGCTCCAGGCTCTGAGCCATCAGCCCAGAGCCTGACGCGGGGCTCGAACTCACAGACCGCGAGATCACGACCTGGCTGAAGTCGGACGCTTAACCGACTGCGCCACTCAGGCGCCCCAGTACTTTTTTTTTTCTACAGACTTAGAGCGTAGGGGATCTTTGGCAGCCGGGCACAAGCCAGAAGTCCTAAAGGAGAGTGACAATGCTGAGTATTTAAAAAGGCAAAACCCCCCAAAATCAATAAATAAATGAAATAAAAAGGCAAAATCCTGCCCGGCAAAGGACCCATGACCAAAGTGAAAAGGACAGTGCAGGCACGGCAGGCGAGTCACCCATGTGCGTTTGGGGGTCGAGGGTTTGCAGTGGGACGCAGACGGCGTGGTCCGGGAGAAGCTGGAGGAGTAGAGGTGTCAGCCACCAGCCACTCTGAGCATGTCCAGCTCCCCAGTCGGGCTGGGAAGGGCGGCTCGTGCCAGGCTGTGCCGTCCCCCAGTCGGTGGGGACGATCCGAACCAGGAGCAGAGGAGGGCAAAGAGCGCTTGGGGCCTGCAACCATGACCGCTTCTGTGCGCCTCTTGTCTACAGAAACAGCCCCTAAAGAGAGCAAGACTGGGCTGCCCTTCTTCTCCCACATCCCATGTAAACTCCTTTGGTGAATTCTACCCGGTGTCCTGCAGGGATAGACTCGGAGATACAGACTTCTGACTTAACCGAGGCGACAAATGGCGGGCTGGAAAAAAAAAAGAAGGTTTGCACATCACAGCCTTTTTGCCAAAAAGCAAACCGACGCGTGATGAAAGCAATCCTGAGATGAATTTTTTTTTTTGCCCATGAGATTGACATAAAATTTAAAGATTGAAAACACTGCTGTTTGCGACGCTCTAAGGAAATTATCTTTCTCGCGTATTACTCGTGAAAGTATAAACAGATGCGAACGTTATAGAGGGGACAAAATGCGTCAGTTCCAAAATTTTAAACACGTACACATTCTGCCGGAGCAACGCCGTTTGTATCCTAAGGAAGTAGCGGCCCAGGGGAGCCCAGATAAGGTGCAAAGGTCACTCGTGGCAGCTTTGATTGAGGCAGTGGATACGAGTACTGACGATGGGAATAATCTACGTTTGTACCAGGAACAGAAATACAATTGTTTTCAAAATGATGTGCATGCGGTCATGTTGGAAGATTACAATATCTTATCGATGAACGAAAATTGTCACGACGGATGAGTGAGTACGTAGGTAAGTGGTGAGGAGGAGGACGAGTGGGGGAGAGAGAGAGGGAGGTGTAAAAGTGTCATGGCCGTGGGGAACGAAGGCCCATGAGGGAGCCGAGAAATCAGAGACTAAATGGAAGTGGTTTAGGATGTGGTGGAAAACTCACATTTTACTTAAATGTGAATTAGTTGTTTGTTTTTTTTTTCTTAACGTTTATTTACTTTTGAGACAGAGAGAGACAGAGCATGAACTGGGGATGGTCATAGAAAGAGGGAGACACAGAATCCGAAACAGTCTCCAGGCTCTGAGCCATCAACCCAGAGCCCGATGCGGGGCTCGAACTCATGGACCTCGAGATCATGACCTGAGCTGACGTTGGACGCTCAACCAACTGAGCCACCCAGGCGCCCCAAATGTAAATTAGTTTGAATTCATTAGAACAACTGTTTGGGTTTGTTAGAACAGTCATGTATTGAATTTATGTATCTATATTTTTGTTATGTATCTAACTTAAAAAGTAATTAATTTTTTGTTCCGTCAGAGTAAAGGAATGAAGGAAAATAAAAGCAAAGACGTGGGGGAATGGGGAGAAGCTGTCTCTAAAGCTCTGATACAAATGGGTGGCTTTCACGTAATGACCTACCTCCAAGGCAAATTTTTTGCAACATACTTTGGCCGCAAGAAAACACGATGCCCCATTTATGTGCATAAAACAACTACCACTTTGAGTAGGAAAAACAACCACCGGGGGCGCCTGGGTGGCTCAGTCGCTTGAGCGTCCGACTTCGGCTCAGGTCACGGTCTCGCGGTGCGTGGGTTCGAGCCCCGCGTCGGGCTCTGTGCTGATGGCTCAGAGCCTGGAGCCTATTTCCCATTCTGTGTCTCTCTCTCTCTCTGCCCCTCCCCCATTCATGCTCTGTCTCTCTCTGTCCCAAAAATAAACGTTGAAAAAAAAAATAAAAGAAAAAAGAAAAAAGAAAAAAAAAGAAAAAGAAAAACAACTACAGGAACGTAGAATTTCAGCACCCAGGTGAACACCTGTATTCAAAAGCGTGTCTGCTTCTTCCAGGGTATAGCGTTGCTTTCCCAGAGTTACGAGAGCCGAGTGTTCCCAAATGCAACAGAGGCCACAACTCCACATCCTGACGCTTGGGTTTCGTGGACAAGATGTGCCTACGTGTCTCCTGCTCTTTTACCGCTGGACTTGCGGGCGTGGTGCCTCCTCCCACTCAACATTTCAGTCGGTACTTATCTCTTGCGACTGATCGCAGAGACCTTTAAACAGTCGCTCTGCTCTGCCGTGATTTATGAGCCTCACTTTGACTCCCGAGGAAAGAGTCACAACGTAGACGGTTCTGTCGTTGTACGAAAATAACAGTCGCGTCGAAGCTGGATTTTCTCGCTCTTTCGCTGCTGACGGTGGTGATGATGATGATGACAGTAATGATGAAGAAGGCCATCGTGGTGATGGCGAGGATGGAGATGACCCTGATGATGCTGAGGTGGAGGATGATGATAGCGAGCATCCGCCATGTGCTAATCCTCAGCCAGTCGGTGCTCCAAGAGCCCTACGTATATGAGTTCATTAAGCCTCACAGCTACCCCATGGGGTCAAAATTATTACCTTCCCAGTTTGCAGATAAAGAAGCCGCTCCCCACTGCTTGGCCACAGTGGGAAGGGGCCGAGGGACTCCAAGCCTCCGCCGCCTGATTCCGGGGTCTGCAACCTGCCTCCTTACTCGTGGGAAAATCTGCTTACGGCCAATTCACTCAACAGCCTGGGTACAAGCTGGGCTTCATCCCGTCTCACGCTTCCTTTCGTTACCCTAACCACAAGCTAAGATACCCTGCATATCAAAGAGGCGTGTGGCCCAGTGCCCCACACAATCAAGTACCGGTCCTAGGTACCGCCTGGGATTCCATGTACCCAATGTGGACTCCATCCCCAATGCTGAGCTGGTCTGCAGTTCCTAGGAGAGAACTAAGCACCCAACACAAGTCAGCATGGGGCACGATGTGTCCTTCCATGCCCTGTACTCTACACAGATGTCTAGATGAATAAAAATTCTGAATGAATGATGAATAAAATGAATGAATGATGAACGATGAATAAAAATTCATCTCATTCTGAGATGAATAAAAATTGTCCCACCTGAGAGATGAGGAAACTGAGCATGACACAATGTAAGAAATCCGTCTAAGATCAGAGAACCAAACAGCAAGGTGGGGCACTGTTAAACAATGACCTAAAAACGCTTACCCGTGTCCTTAAATTCCCTAAAAGTGATCCTGAGTAGCTCCCGCGGGCCACAGCACCATCTGAAGGTGACAAGGCCAGCCCTTCCCTGGGGCCATGACCATGTCTTCTCTGATGACCCAGCGCCTTCCCAGCACTCATGCTGCAGGGCCCCAAGCCTGTGCCGATGGCTGGCACGTGCACTGAGGTGACGCAAGGTGACGTTTCCCAGGAGGGACGGGAAACCGCATCCAGCTATGACTTGAACCGTTTCTTCAGGCGACTGAACCACTGCAGGCGCTCACCCTGACCCTGGAACGGCGGCCCCCGGGCAGAGTCCTGACGCGACCTTCACGTGCCCGCTGAGTGCTGTCGCGCGGGTGCACTGACCTCTGTGGGTGCAGGCTCAGCATCATCACTCAGTAACGACACCATCCATCTGGGTTTTTATTTCTTAAAACCCCTTGATTGAGTTATGACCGACTTACAAATGCCTGTATGTATTTGTTACACACCTTAATGTTTGGAGATTCGCATATACCCACAAACCCGTCACCATAATTGATGCCATGAACCTATGCATCGCTTCCAAAAGTTTCCTCCTGCCCTCTTCCTTTTTGCGTGTAAGAACACTTAACCTAAGACCTGCCCCCTTACCAAATTTGTATACTGTAGTACGAGGTACGAAAACACTCACTGCAGGCACTATGCTGCAGAATGGATGTGTTGTAGACTTGTAGAACTAAAACTTTGTACCTGTAACTAAACAGACCCTGGCTCCCCAGACCCTGTAACCTCCCCCTCGACTTTCAGCTTTAAGAAAGAAGGAAATAAATCCTGCCGTCTGTGACAAAATGGGTGAGCCTGGAGGCTGTTTATGGTGAGCAAAATAAGCCAGACACAGAAGGACAAATATTACATGATCCCACTTATACGACGACGAATCCAAAATGGTCTATCTATCTGTCTTGGTTTTTTTTTTTTTTCAACGTTTATTTATTTTGGGGACAGAGAGAGACAGAGCATGAACGGGGGAGGGGCAGAGCGAGAGGGAGACACAGAATTGGAAACAGGCTCCAGGCTCTGAGCCATCAGCCCAGAGCCCGACGCGGGGCTCGAACTCACGGACCGCGAGATCGTGACCTGGCTGAAGTCGGACGCTTAACCGACTGCGCCACCCAGGTGCCCCTCTCGCTGTCTTGGGATGAGCTAGATGTGAGCTCCACACAGTATCTAACCCATTCAACTTACACTTATTCATCCATTGAACAGATACTCACTAAACACCAGTGACATACTGATCACCAAGGACAGAACAGTGGACAAAGCAGGGGTGCAGATTAGCACGTACAGATTGGAGGGGAGCACAACAGGTGAGGAGGCATCATAAAGTACACGCAAGGGTTACAACGAGCTAGGTGGGATCGTGTCACCTGAGGAATTGGGAATCATTCCAGAGAGAGGGTGAAGTCAGTCCGGATGGGTGGATGACAAGAGTTGGCTTGGTCAACAAGGAATGGAGGCAGAGGGAGAGCCAGATTGCCCAGCAGGGGGGAAACTAAGGACTTAGCTTAGCAGTTAGAGAGACAAGGAGAGGAAGAGAACACGAATGGCTACCATGTCCGGGTACCGTGAGCAGTACGCCATGAGAGGGCTCAGGGTTCTAGACCCAAGAGGGGGCATTGGAGAGGAAGGCACCCTACGGCATGAACGAGTACATGGGGAGCCTGTGAAGGGTTTAAGCAAACTGAGACATGGTCATATGTGCATTATTGATAGATCATTCTGGATGCAGTTTGGAGTGCATTGGGGAGGCTCACGTCTGGAAGCACAGTGAGGAGCCGTCGCATCATCCAGATCCAAGATGGCAGAAGAGGGTAGTTGCTAAGGACATGAAGAGAACTGGATGCTTCTAGAGATTCTTCTAGAAACAATATGAGGTGAAGGATTGGATGTGGGAGGTGAGGGAGAGAGAGAACAGTCAAGGAAAACACCCAGGCTTCTGGCTTGGGCAACTTGATACAGGATGTTACTGTATTCCCAGAGACAGAAATTCTGGAAGGTAAGATAGCTTTAGATAACAGAGTCCATTTTCACTTGGAACACGTTTGAGTCGGAGAAACTGAGGAGCAACCACGTGGGGTTGCCCCGTGGGTGAAGGTGGCTCACCGGGGCAGGAGCTCAGGAGAGGTCTGAGACGTTGATGCCGTTTGGGGTGTTATCAGGATGGGTTGTTATGTTATAGACACGACAGGTGGTTCGGGAGTTTGTGCGAGTGGCACAGAGGTCCTTGGACCGGCCTCAACATCCCAGGCAGGAGGATGAAGTCACAAGCACGTGGAAGGGCAGCGGGGGAGAGGGAGACAGAACCCAGCATGCGTGAAGCGTCAGAGACCTGGGATGAGCATCTTCGGAGGAGAGTGAGGTCCACAGCGGCCCAGGCTGCAGGGCAGGGAGCTGAGACAAGGACAGGCCCGGATTCACCAGAGTTCGCAGCCGCTACAGGGCGGATGCCCGGTGACAGAGGGCTGGGGACGGCCCAGGGTGGGGAGGGATGGAAACCATGGGCGTGGGTGACTTTTCCCCAAGTTTGGCTGTGAAGAACAGGGGAGGGTTCTGGGATGACAACCTCTGAGAAGGAAGGCTGGTGTGGGGTGAGAGGGAGACCACCAAGGGGGGAGGGTAGGAAGCCGGGGCGTGAGTGAGGACGGCAGGAGTCAGAGTGGGAGGAGGGCAGGGGACGGCTGGAGAAGCGACGAAGGACGGCCATCCGGGGAGGCCCGCACCCTCAGCGCCGGCGCCTGCAGCTGGGACCGGCATGGACCGTATGGCCCACTCCCCTGCCCTGTGGTCAGGGAGACACTTGTGGGACACTTGGCCTCGGCCAGAAGCAGGTCCCGGCAGGGCCGAGAGGGGCACGGCTCCTGGCAGAGGGAGAGCGGACGCGGAGTAACGGGTACACGGAGTGAACGCGGACCGGATCCCGAGGGCCGGACGGACAGGTCGGTGAGGGAGGAGGGCACCGACGGCGACCCGCAAGAGTCCAGAGCAGTGGACTCCCAGGGCAGTGGACTCCCAGAAGCCTTCTGAATCTCCTCCGCCGAGGGCACCAGATGGGATCGGGAAGGGCTTCCACATTTCCACGGAGGAATCTCCACGGCCGGAGAATGAAAGTTACTCTCAGCCGTCCACGCAAGCACCACAGCCCACGTTGTCTCGGAGGACTTTGGCTTTATCATAAAATCACACGAGACTCGCGTCTCACTCGGGTCAGCTTCCCACGGCTGCCACCAAAGAGTTTCCACCATCCGGGGGCTGAAGGCACCGGACGTTGCTCCGTCACAGCTCTGGAGGACACACGTCCAAGGGCAAGGTGTTGGTTCCTGCGGGTGGCCGGAGGGGGGAATCCGCGCCCTGCCTCCGTCGCGGCCTCTGGGGCTCGGGCAATCCCGGGAGTTAGTGACATCACGTGACTTCTAAGTCACCGCCGGGGACAGCAATCTCACACTTCGGTGCCGGTTTCGTTGCTGCTTCACCGTGAGTCCTGGCCGGAGCCGTTGTCCTTCTGGATTCAGTCTCCTCACCAGTGAAATGGGAAAGCACCATCCCACCAACCTCGCTCCTCGCTGCCCGGGGGGGTTCGTGCCTTCGGAGCTGAGATGTGAGTCAGTGGGAGGAGCCTCCGGAGGGCGCCCAGGGAGCTCGGGAGGTTGAGCGTCCGACTCTTGATTTGGGCTCAGGGCGTGATCTCGCGGTTTGTGGGATCGAGCCCTACGTCGGGCTCTGCACTGATATCACGGAGCCTGCTTGGGATTCTCTCTCTCTCTTCCCTCTCCTTCTGTCCCTCTCTCGTGCTCATGCATTCTCTCTCTCTCTCAAAATAGATAAATAAACTTAAAAAGAAGGAGCCTTTGGAACAAAAGCTTTGTGTCGGGCCTTGTCTGAGACACGGCAGAGGAACTAGCATTTAGGAAAGAGCCTGACGTGCAAGGCTCAGAGCAGACATTCACTGGCTGTGTGCTGTTCCAGAAGCGGCTACCAGGTCTGTGAGTGTGGGTCTCTCAGAGAGAGAGCGGGACAGGGGCCACTGGCCGGGGACACGCTTTCTGGTTTGACGATCACCGACACTCAAACCTGAGCCTCTGATTCCTAACTGGGGTAATGTGGCTCTCCAGGCCCCGCCACCAGTCAACGCGACATCTAACTGGTGTCCCAGCTCCTATTCCCTGCCCACGATTGTCCGGTGGGCAGATGCTGACTCATTCTCCAAACATCCACTTTTTAGATGGAGTCATTCCCTCCCCTAGAAAATCTCCAGCATCTTGACGTATTCACAGCTCCACAGCCCAATGGCGGTCTGACGTTTCAACGTTATCTCCCACAACCTGTGCACAAGGATCCTTTCCTGTAGCCAGCTGGGTAACCCAGAGCTGCCAAATGCAGTTGTGCAGGTTTCGCACTGCACATCTAGGGCGCACGCGTGGTAGGCTGCACAAGGCATGCGCTGATACCTGTTCACTATTGCCTCCCCTCCCATCACCACCCATCACCACCCACAGCCACCAACGATGTTTTGTGCCTCTCTTGTTCCAGGGTGTTGTTGAGTTTTTTGTGTTGTGGTTCCATGGATATTTTTAAATTTACAGTAAAAACTATATAACAAATTCTTCCATAGTCTCTTGCCAAGATTTAAATAATATTTATCATATTTGTTTTAAGTTTTTGTAATTTTTTTTAATGTTTATTTATTTTTGAGAGAGAAAGAGAGAGACAGAGCACGAGCATGGGAGGGGCACAGAGAGAGAAGGAGACATAGAATCCGAAGCGGGCTGCAGGCTCTGAGCTGTCAGCACAGAGCCCGACGCGGGGCTCGACCTCACCAAACTCACGAACTGCGAGATCATGACCTGAGCTGAAGTCAGACGCTTAACTGAGCCGCCCAGGCGCCCCTCATATTTGCTTTGATGTTTAGTAAGAAGAACAAAAGAGCCAAATGGAACTGAAGTCTGCTTCTTACCAACCCTGACTCCATTCTTCTCCCTCCCCAGAAGCAAGCACCGTTGTGAATTGGGTGTGCGTTTTTCCAACGGGTCTTTTAATGTTTCCCGATCACGTGCGCGCGGCCACGATATTGGATCAGTCAGGGGTCGGCTGCACACAGCGCATCGCCCTCTGACTGGGGGAAGCAAGAAATAAATGTATGAGCGTATCCGGCTGCTCTCACCAGATTCAGGACGCAAGCTTGGGAGAACAAATCGCATCCTGAGCCGCCCTGCTAGGGGGGGGGGGGGGGGGAAGCACGACTCCGCTGCAAGGAACAAATCCTAGCTCAGGACCTGCCCCCCGCTAGACCCTCCGAAAACGCTGTCCCAGAGCCTAGAGCCATGTGCCAACACCCCGCCAACGAGAGGGGTGATGCAGGCGGGTTCTGACGCGGCCTCTTCGGCAGGGGACATCCAAATCCAAGGGCTGACTCCAAGCCCAACAGGTTGCGCCGCATCGGAAGGGTGAGCAATGCTTTTGGGGGGGGTTTGTTCTGTAAACCTTCTTAAAAATAAAGAACAGGTCAGAAGAAAGCGTGCGACCCACGCCCTGCAAACGACAGTAACCCAGCTGTTCGTTTATAGCGCGAACCGACGCTCTCTAACCGGACCGAGCTGGAACCAATGAAACGCACCGGCTGTGCACCTGATTTTCTACGGCACGTCCACACTGGCGCTGGGGATGCTGTGCGACCGGAGGCACTGACGCGTTTTAGGTTCGCTGCGCTCCTTCGGGTGCCACAGCAATGTTCCAGCATCAAAGCCTTGCGACTTGGGGCCGTGTCTTTCTCCAGAGGTGCCAGGATTCCAAATCCTAGCTATTTTTCCTCCTTCTGTACGTCTCCACGGAACAAATATGAAATAATCTACCGGTATCAGAGGGAAAGGTAATCCGTGGCCTGGTGAAACCTGATCTTTGGAATGGTTTCAGTCGCTCAGACACTCAAGATTTGGCCACCCATCTGTGGCTCGCTAATTGGAAGGCGTGCGTTCCTTCCTTCGGAGCGGGATGTCATTATAGGGAATAGTCATCTCGTTATACCCGTTCTGGGAAGTGGCAGAAGCCCAGGAAAAGTCTGCTGGGGGGAAGGCATATTGTAACATTCTGGGGACTCGGCCAAATCACAGCCCCGAGACGCATTCGATAAGAGGTACAATCTGTCAAAAACCGCCACTTACGTTTGCAAAACGTTCTCCGGAAGCGCGAGTAACGAAGGCAGTGCCCCCGCGTGCTCTGCTCGTCGGGGTGGGGCTCGCCTTCCTCAACGACAGTAACCATCCAGGAGGCAAGGCTCTCCCCGCCAAGGATCCGGCTTCCCCGCTCCGCCAGAATCCGGGCTGGGATTGAAGGCCACCCCTCTTCCCAGCAGAAGAGGTGCTCGGAGGGCATTAGGATGTGAGGGAAGCTGTTTGCAAAAATAACGCTGGCCAAGCGGACGGGGGAGGAACGGTGCTTCCTCCGCGGACGACCAGCTGCCCCAGAGAGCCCCAGGTTGTCCCCGCCGGCTGTTGGGAATACATACATGCTATTCTTGCCCTCTTCTTCCCACTGAAACCAGCAGAGCCCTGCAGCCTCAGGACACGTGTCCTTCCCGCTTTATTCTGTGATCAAATATGCATAACATAAAATTTACCGGTAGCCTTAAGTAATTCACACTGTGGTGAACTGTCCGTCACCACCGTCCGCGTCCAGAACTTTTCCCTCTTCCCCAAACTGAAGCTCTGTCCCCCGAAACCCTAATTCCCAGCCCCTCATCCCCCAGCCCCCAGCACTCTCTGTCTCTAGGGGTCTATCACCAGAGACCTCATCCAGGTGGAGTCACACAGCCTTCGTCTTTCGCGGCTGGCCGATTCGCTCTGTGCAATGGCTTCAAGGTTCATTCACATGGTGGCAGGTGGCACCATTTCCCTCTCTTTTAAGGCTGAAAATACCCCGCTGTAGGTACACACCGCATTTCACTTATCCGTTCCTCGGCTGCTGTTTATTTGTTGCATCAGCAAGTAAGCCCAGCGGGAACAGAAAATAAAATGAGATCGTTGGATCACACACGCACGTGCAAGACACAAAAGCAGCCTCGTTCCTTTATTTGGGACCAGGCTTGAGCACACATGCAAGGGAAAAACCCCCTACCCGGGTCCACAATTGTCTCCTCCCTCCGTCTGCAGCTGATGCGAAAGGCATCGCTGGAGAAAGTTCTCTTTCTGTCCCTGATACGCCTGGGACTAAGTAACACATTAAAGTATCTGGTCATCTCAATGGCGGCACAGAGAGCGCATCAGCCCCAGTGCTGTCTGCGACGGTGTCTGAGAAGTGGTGATGGATTACACAAGAGAGCGGATGGCGGAGACGGAAGGGAGGGTGAGGGAGAGTTTTTCACCCTGGCGCTCTTCTTAGGAGAAATGTACTTAATGGAGACCTGTGGCAACGCAGCCCAAGAACACAGGTTTCCTCCAACACAGGTTCTCCCAGGAAGGCCAGAGAAAGAAGGCAGAGGGTACTGCCTGTCTCTGAGAAGCCAGGGGTGGGGCAGGGGCACATCCTCTAAGCCCTTCCTCACTTCTTACCCATACCCTCATGTGGAAAGAGCCAGCAACTGAGCCACAAATAAATTTCCCCGCCCCCGGAAAATCTAAGAGTCTCCAAGGAAATACAGCAACATGGCACCAGGGTTTGATGTAAGTTTTAACCTACATCAAAATAAAACATAAATAAATGTAAAGTGATATATTCAGTTATCAACTCACACATATAGTTTTCTTTTTTTTTTTTAATTTTTGTTTTGTTTTTGAGAGAGAGCACTAGCAGCAGGGGAGGGGCAGAGAAAGAGGGGGAGACACAGAATCCGAAGCAGGCTCCAGGCTCCGAGCTGTCAGCACAGAGCCCGATGCAGGGCTCGAACCCACGAACCGTGAGATCATGACCTGAGCCAAAGTCGGACACTTAACCGACCGAGCCACCCAGGTGCCCCTATAATTTTCTTATCTACAAAACGGGAAGGGCTGGTTCCTTATGGATATTTGTGATTCTGGGATGCATTTTAGTATTTCCGGCTGATCTCCTGCCCTGGGATGCCTTTCCTCCACACCTCCCCCCACTCACCCCTTCCACCCCCCACCCCCCCAGTCCCTTCCTGACATTTACACCTCAAGTTCAAGCTCACCCCTCAGAAAGTACTTCCTTAACCGCCCACCAACCCGTTGTACTCCACGCGGCACTGACCCTTACCCAATATCTTCTTGTATATTAGTTTATCTCCTTCCTTCTAGAATGTGCTGCCCGTGAGCACAAGCCTCTTGCCCATCTCTACCGCTGGCCCCCTCAGCACCAGAAGGGTGCCAACACTCAAAAAACATTGGACACAGTCTAGCAATTTTCCAGAAGGGTCAAGTGCCGCTGCAGATGGGTGGATGCCCCACATCTCAGCCCGACAGCGTTTTCTGCGGAGCGTGGCGTGGGCTTGGCTACCGGCGCCAATGCCTTGCCCCTCAGAGACGAACTCCCTCTCCTGTGTATTAAGTTCTGGGACCGTTGGCCGGAGGGCTTCAAGCGGCTCCTTAAAGGCAGCGCTGTGTTAAGTGTTCTCAGTAGAGGGAGCTGGAGGGCCACGGAGAAGGAAGAGGCTTCCCGCTGCTTCCAGCCTCCAAGCGGTCTGGGCGGTGTGGGGACGTCCGACACACCCCGGGACTGGTGCCCCTGGGGGAGACCTACGGCTCGCCCAGCAGCTCCGGGCGGCTCTGGCCTGGCCAGGCCGGCCACCTTCCTGCTGCCCGGTGGCCGAACTGCCCCTTCTCCTGCCAGATCCCAACTCCTGAGTCTGCCCTTCCGTGGTGTTTCCTGGTGACTCAGACTTACTCTCTTATCACAGGGCCGGTGTCCTTTCTATTAAATGTGTCCTGTTTTGCCCCAGGTGACTTCTGTCGCTTCACTGGACTCAGATTTCTAACCACAAAGGTCCTGCCCCAAAGCTCTGCTCAGGGAATGTTAAGTTGTTCTCTGCCCAGAGGGGGCACGCATTTGGCCTCAGGGCAGAGCGACTGGCCCCACACTGGGCCACAGGTCAGCTGGTGACAGACAACGAATGGCCTGATTAACAAGGGTCAATCAACTAAAATAATCCTTGTCTCTCTCCAGCATTTGGTGGGGAATACAAACATCGGCCCGTCTTTATTAATTTTTTTATTTGGGGGAGGAGGGAGAGAGAGACGGTCTTAAGCAGGCCCTACGTCCAGCTCCGCGCCTCGAGGGGGGCTCCAGCCCACGACCCTGGGATCACGACCTGAGCCGAAATCAAGGGTCGGACACCCAACTGACTGAGCCATCCGGGTGCCCCAATCAGCCTGTCTTTAAAGACAGACTAGTCATGACCGTAGCTACCCCTTCGGGGGCATTGGGGAGGGGACTTCCTACCGGATTCCCCTCTAGGACCTTACTTGTATTAACTACTTTAACCATCCCAGCGATCCAGGGATGCGGGTTACCATTATCATCTCCATTTTATAGACGATGAAACAGAGGCCCAGAGAGGTCGTGTAACTAGATCCAGGTCAACAGATGGTACATGGCAGAGCTTGGGTTTGAATGTAAGCCGTGGGGCTCAAGAGGCCGCATTCTTCATCATTTTGGGAAAATCAAAACGTGTGCCCATAAGACAAGAGTCCATCTTTTTAAAAGATCACCCTCAATTAAATACTCCCGTTAAGCACATCAGTTGAATACGATGGACTATGGAGAGGGGGCAAATGGAGATGGGGGGTGAAGACAGGAGAGAAATGAACACATTAACAAATAAAGAACACAGAGAGAGAAGGGGCTGTCAAACGCGTGTGCACAGTTACCACGCACGCGGTGATGGCTGTGATCGACCCAACCCTATGTGCGTGGGCCGGCGTGCAACAAATGCCCGTGGTTCAAGACGGCGGTGACAGGGATGACGCGTGCTTGACCACAACCCAGAGACCGTGTGGCGGGAAGCGGTCTGGCCTTGACCAAGTAGTGCAGGACATCTCTTCGCTCTTATAAAAACAGAACAGGTAGAATGTGAGCTCCACGTGGTCGGGAGCTATCTAGAACACAGGTTGGCGCACAGTAGGCTTACTATTTACCGAATGAATGAACTAGAGCACCAGGAGCAACTCTCCCCCCCCCCCGGGAGTTCACGCCGGACGGGGTGGTCGAAGACCCGCCGTGAGACGCACCCTCCAAGAGCGTGTGGACGGAGCTGTCCACACGGATAAGGAAAAAACCACATTTGAGTCATCCATCTGAGGCAAGTGCCTTGCCTTTTTCAAATTTCGAAATTACGTCTTTTAAAGACCACGTGTGTTTACATTCCTGTCGGGAATGAGTCCATCAGGTGTTCGAATAAGCTGTTTCTCGTTCGTTTCCCCGCCCTTCGGAGGGTGCCCGATATTTAATACCAAATCAACGCAAGGAATCGATTTCAAATGCTGACGAGAAATTAGCATACATCAAGCAAAGATGAGCATCTGAGAGATCGGGCTGTTGGCTTTGCCCTTGAGTCAGAAATAGGCCCTAGGACCTCACAGCACCTGTTGCTGGAGGGGACCGTAATTAATATGTGTCCCCATAAGATGCCCTTAATAAAATCTTCAGTGAAACATGTACAAGTCAAGCACATAGGAGTATTAAAATTACCGTCCGCAGACGAAGCACATGACGAGCTTTCTAAAGTTAGGGCCGCGTCAGCACAGCAAGCCACACCCAGCACTAATTTTTTCTGTGTGGCCTGACGGGAAATATTCCCCAGTCCTTTCTCTCCCTCTCATGGTTTCAGTTGCATCAGAAAAGATCGACTTCCAATATCCTGAGAGGTGTTTTCTAGCTTCCAAGCGGCGGTTTGAATCCTATGGACAACGTTCCATAATTGCTGAACATCCGGCCTGGTATCAGTTTCTTGGGGATGAGAAGAAACAGTCGCCTTAGCCAAGGTCCCAATCTTGAGTGTCAGAAGCTAATATCTATCAGTTTCCTTTCAGACTCATGCGGTGCATTGGGATGCCTGGGGGGCTCAGTCAGTTGAGCGTCCGACTTCGGCTCAGGTCGTGATCTCACAGGTCGTGAGTTCGAGCCCCGCCTCGCGCTCTGCGCTGACGGCTCGGAGCCTGGAGCCCGCTTCGGAGTCTGTGTCTCCCTCTCTCTCTGCCCCTCCCCCGCTCACACTCTGTCTCTCTCCGTCTCTCAAAAATGAATAAAAAGGTTAAAACAATTTTTTTTTTAACTCATGCAGTGCATACAGACAGGGTTATGTAATTACAATCAAACGGCGACCAGAGCGTGAGTCTTGAATTACTCGTCCTGGGACAGACAGAGCTATTTATAATCACACTGAGGCTGGGGAATCGAGTAATTGTGGACCAGGATGAATCTGTGGCTCAGGGACTGACATGTAAACGGGCAGCTGCCAGTTACAGGCAAAGAAGCCCACACCACCCACAGACCACAGGGCAGAGGGACACCTCGCACAAAGGGACACACCTCCTCCGGGAGTTGTGTGGGGCCAGGCTTTCGGCAGCAAACCACCAGCTACTCTTGGCAGAGAGATGTGAGCCTGGGGAGGGCACGAAGGCCTCTTTTCTTTGATTCCCTTGCCGGGTTGAGTGTGTTAGCTCCTTGCAGAGGAGCAGAGGAGTGGATGCCCAAAGAGAAATTTTGGACAGGGCAGAGGCTCCAGGGTGTGAATAAAATCACTCTTTTTATACTAACAGGGCTGGGGTTTATTTCCGAGAAGGGGAAATTGAGAAGTTAAATAGGCAAACGGTTTATTGCTCGGGAGTAGGGACTCTGGGATGAGTGGAAGGACTTGCCTGTCCCATTCATCCAGCAGCCAATCAGGGAGCAGAGGCCCCACGATGCTCCTGTGAGGTTGAAATTGCAAGGTGGTTCAGGCGCTGAGCTTTGGGGTCAGACGGGTCGGGGTTTGACTCCCACCTCAGTGTGAGCCTATTCAAATCCCCGAAATTTGTCTATGAAGTATAACGTATCTGAAAAAGTTTCCATCCCCACTAACGTAGTCGATCGGTCCAGGATTTTTGCCTTAAAGGTCGCTGACATTCTGGCCCCATGGAACTGGGGTTCCCCTCCCTTACGCTGCTGTCAGGGGAATGACAGCTCCTCCCAGACCCTGTTGCCCCATTAACATTGACATTCGGGACCCTTTCCTGCCTCCTCTCAGCTCTTTGTTCCAGATCCAACTTGTCAAAAATTGCAGGGGCCCCTGGGTGGCTCAGTCGGTTGAGCGGCCACCTTCAGCTCAGGTCATGATCACACATTTCATGGGTTCGACACCTGAGCTGGACTCTGTGCTGACAGTTCAGAGCCCAGAGCCTGCTCGATCCTGTGTCTCCCTCTCTCTCTGCCCCTCCCTCACTCACACTCTGTCTCTCTCAAAAGCTGAATGAACATTTACAAAAAAAAAATTTAATTGCAAACCACAGTGGATTGTTAGCCAGTTATCACCAACGCGTTCGTGTCATACGACCTCAATTTCCTCAGGACTTTTTCCACTTAAGTCCGTCCAACGCATATTTATAAGGTGCTAAGTTAGTTTCCTATTGTTGCTGTAACAAAGGACCACAACTTTATGGTTCAAAACAACACAAATTTATTCCTACAGTCCCAGGAGTCAGAAATCTAAGATCAGGAACACCTGGGTGGCTCGGTCGGTTAAACGTCCGGCTTTTGATCTCGACTCAGGTCATGATCTCATGGTTGGTGAGTTCGAGCCCCGTGTCAGACTCTATGCTGACAGTGTGAAACCTGCTTGGGACTCTCTGTCTCTCTCTCTCTGCCCCCCCCCCCCAATCTCTCTGCTTCTCTCTCAAAAATAAATAAACTTAAAAAAATGTTTAAATCAATAAAAAATAAAACCACTGTTGTCATTATGGTCACAGACTTAAAGCAAAAACATGAGCATAATGATGAACATATGAGGCATCTCAATAAACAAGAGGAAACTGTTTTAAAAAAGAACACAGTGGAAATTTTAGAACAGAAAAATACAGTGTGTAAAATAAAATACTCATTGGCTGGGTCTGGCCGAAGGAAACTGAAGAGGGCCTCCGTGCCCTAAAGTGATCTAATACACAAATAATTGGAGTCTCTGAAGAAGAGAGAAGAGATATTAGAGCATAAAAATTTTTTGAAGAAATAATGGGCAAATGCTCAGCCATAAAAAAGAGTGAGATCTTGCCATTTCCAGTGGAAATGGACCTAGAAGGTATTGCGCTAAGGGAAATAAGTCAGAGAAAGAGAAATATCACATGTTTTTGCTGATATGTGGAATTTATGAAGCAAACAAGCGAAGAGACAAACCAAAAAACAGACTCTTAGGGGCGCCTGGTTGGCTCAGTTGGTGGACCATGTGACTCTTAAACTAGAGGTTGTGAGTTCAAGCCCCACGTTGGGTGTAGAGATTCCTTAAAAATAAAATCTTACAAAAAAGCAAAAAAAAAAAAAAAAAAAAGTCCACACTCTTAACTACAGAGAAGAAGCTGGAGGTTACCAGCGGGGAGGTGTGGGGGTAAAATAAATAAAAGAAATTAAGAGTATAGTTATCGTGATGAGCACCGAGTACTGTATAGAATTGCTGAATCATATTGTACCCATGAAAGTAATGTAGCTCTGTACATTAATTAGATTTCAATAAGAAAAAAAAGGAAAGAAATAATGGCCAAACTATTTCCAGATTTGATGAAAACAGAAACCCACAAACCTTCAGAGAGAATAAACACAAACATTCACCCCAAAGGCACATGATACCAGATTGCTGACAACCAGTGATAAATAGATCATCTTAAAAGCAGCCAGAGAGGGGTACCTGGGTGACTCAGTAGGTTGAACATCTGACTTTAAAAAAAAAATTTTTTTTAACATTTTATTTCTTTTTGAGACAGAGAAAGACAGAGCATGAATGGGGGAGGGGCAGAGAGAGAGGGAGACACAGAATCGGAAGCAGGCTCCAGGCTCTGAGCCGTCAGCCCAGAGCCCGATGCGGGGCTCAAACTCATGGACCTCGAGATCGTGACCTGAGCTGAAGTCGGACGCTTAACTGACTGAGCCACCCAGGCGCCCCGAACATCTGACTCTTGATTTTGACTCAAGTTATGACCTCAGGGTTCCTGGGATGAAACCCCTACATCAGGCTCTGCACTGACAGCATGGAGCCTGCTTGGGATTCTTTCTCCCTCTCTCTCTGCCCCTCCCCTGCTTATGCACTCTCTCTCTCTCTCTCTCAAAATAAATAAACAAACTTCAAAAAATAATAATAATAAATAAAAGCAGCCAGAAAAAAAAAGATCCATCACATAAGGGAAAGCAATGATAAGATATATGAACAGTCTCTCTTTCTCATCACAAAAAAAGGAGGCCATATGTTAATGGAACAACAACATTAAAAAAAAAAAACCAGGAAAAGAATCCATCAACCTAGGATTTCATATCCAGAGAAAATAAACCATTAAGAAAAATGAAATAAGAGCCTGTTCAGGCAAACAAAAGCTGAGAGAGTTTGTCACCAGCACACCTGTACAACTAGAAATATCACAGAAGTTTGTCAGAGAATGAAATGGTACCAGGTGGAAATAGATGTGCTTGGAGGAAATACAGAATTCCAGAAGAGGAAAAGTGAGTCAAAAATGAGGGTGGGTTGGTGCCCCTGGGAGACTCAGTCGGTTAAACGTCCAACGCTTGATTTTGGCTCAGGTCATGATCTCACAGTTTGTGAATTAGAACCTGGGGTCGGGCTCTGTGCTGATGGTACCGAGCCTGCTTGAGATTCTCTCTCTCCCTCTCTCTCTCTCTCTCTCTCTCTCTCTCTCTCTCTCTCTCTCTCAAAATAAATAAATAAACTTAACAATTTTTAAATAAACACTTTATTTTTTTTTCAACGTTTATTTATTTATTTTTTTGGGGGGGACAGAGAGAGACAGAGCATGAACGGGGGAGGGGCAGAGAGAGAGGGAGACACAGAACGGGAAACAGGCTCCAGGCTCTGAGCCATCAGCCCAGAGCCTGACGCGGGGCTCGAACTCACGGACCGCGAGATCGTGACCTGGCTGAAGTCGGACGCTTAACCGACTGCGCCACCCAGGCGCCCCTAAATAAACACTTTAAAAAATGAGGTAGGTATTAAATATTTTCTTCTCTCTTTTTTTTTAAATAGCTGTGGAAAGCAACAGTTCTAACTGTGGGGTTTGTAACTTTTGAAGAAGTCAAACCTATGGAGTAAATGCCAGCCGCTACGGTGCAGGAGGAATTACCCCCAAGGAGACAGGAAGCTGGCGGTTAACATGAGGCGTCAAGGTCAAGGTCGGAAACAGAGCCCCCTCACCGCGGGAGAAGGCCGCCTGAGGTGGGCTGGCTGCTGCAGACCTGTGTATTAACAGAGCATTTTCAGAGAAGGTGCGCAAGCCAAGTCTTGAAGGAGAACTAAGCCGGGACGGGTGACAGGAACGGGGGAGACCGCCTGGGGACAGCTCCACGCGGAAGGAACAGCATGTGCAAAGGGCCCAAGAATGTGGGCGGAAGCATTCATGCGAAAAAACTGTGCACATTTTGAGGGCGCCTGGCTGGCTCTATGGGTGGAGTGAGCTTCTCTTGATCTCGGGGTCGTGAGTTCGAGCCCCACGTTGGGAGAAGAGTTTACTTAAAAATAAAAGGAAAAAATGTGCGTAATTTAAGTGTGTACTAAGTGTGTGTGTGTGTGTGTGTGTGTGTGTGTGTTACAAAAGTTCACCCACTTTCATTTAACTTTTCGGTCAACATGTCTTTCCTTCATGGAGCTCGGTCTCTTGCCTCTACCCTCTTTCCTGTCCCCCCAGAATCCCCAGTTTTCAGCTAGATGGGGAAACTGACAAAAATCCTCACATTATGAAGCAGTGACGTCCTAGCAGGTGCATATCGAGGGCCTCATGTGCTAGGTTCCGCACCCCTGTGTTTCACGTGCACCGTGACTTTGATTTCATCCCCGCGACAGCCCACGACTGCTCTGTGGGTGGGTACTATTATTGTCTTCAATCCTAAAGAAAGAAACTGTGGCCTGGGGAGGTTCGGTAGCCTGCCCGAGTCTTGCAGCCGGTGGGTGAAGGAGCTGAGATTAGGACCTAGGCAGTCTGGCTCCAGGGTCGAGGCCCACACTCTTAGCCATTAGGTCACGGGGCTCTCCTCGCAGAGCTAGGGTGCTGTCGTTCGTGCTGTGCATCAGACACAGCCAGCGTGTGCGGAAACTGTAGAGAAACATCTACCTGTGCATCAGAGAGAGCTTCTCAGAGAAAGTGGCACTCTGGTCGGGAAGGATGAGTAGGAGTCAAGGGCAGGGAAGGGAGGAGTAGGGGAGGGGGCATCCCAGGCAGGTGTGTTTTTTTGTGGGGGGTGTCAGTGCCCAAACCCAGAAGAGAGGATTTGGGATGGGATGGACCAAGAAAAAAAGAAAACGGGGCGCCTGAGTGGCTGTCGGTTGAGCGTCTGACTTTGGCTCCGGTCATGATCTTGTGGTTCGTGGGTTCAAGCTCTGCATGGGGCCCTGTGCTGACAGCTCAGAGCCTGGAACCTGCTCCAGATTCTGTGCCCCCCCAGCCCCGCCCCTCCCCTGCTTGTGTGCTCTCTCTCTCTCTCTCTTTCAAAAACAAATAAACTTTGGGGAAAGTGGGTGATAGGCACTGAAGAGGGCACTTGTTGGAATGAGCACTGGGTGCTGTATGGAAACCAATTTGACAATAAATCATATTTAATATAAAATAAATAAATAAACATTAAAAAAAAAGAAAACAGTTCTCATCGGTCACAGATTGAAACAAATCTGTTGGCCTCTTCTGCTCAGGAGTAGCTTTTGAGCAAAACTATCCTCCAATTAGTAGGCAAAGAAATGTCTGCGACACGCTAGCTCCCCTTCTTTTAAGTTATTTCTTAAAAATGACTTTTTTTAACATTTATTTATTTTCGAGAGAGAGACAGAGACAGAGCCAGAGCATGAGAGGAGGGGCAGAGAGAGAGGGAGACACAGAATCCGAAGCAGCTCCAGGCTCTGAGCCATCAGCACAGAGCCCAATGCGGGGCTCGAACCCACGAACCGTGAGATCATGACCTGAACCGAAGTCGGACACTTAACCGACTGAGTCACCCAGGCATCCCAAGCTCCCCTTCTTTCAAGCCAATAATTGAGTTCTGGAGAGACTCAAGGGGTCAATAAAAAATTATTGGGAGACTGTTACATTCCAGAGACCATCGTTCTCTTAGAGCTCATAGCCTGGGGTGGGGAGAGACCCACAGCAGAAAACAGGTATATCTAATGCGGTCTGTATGTGCTAGGACAGGGACGTTCCCTGTTGTAGGCTTGATTCCTCCAGAGGCAAACCTCGAGACAAGAATTTGATCTAACCGTTTAGTTGGGAGGTGGTCCCACGAAGCCCTGGTGGGGGGGACAGAGACACAAGATAGAGAAGGAAAGGAGCCCTTGCATGGTGCTTGGTTGCCACGGTGAACATCCAGCTCCTTCCCACCAGGGGTGTCTGGGGGACTGTGTGGTACGTGCCCCCAGGGTGTCCTGCCAAGGAGTTAGGAGCTGGGTATTTATCACCATCTCCCATCCACCACTGACGAGGGGCCGCTCCGCACACGCCTATACCCGGCACATTCAGATAGCCCTGTGCTCTGGCTGTGCAAAGGCCCTGGGACAGAGAAGCAGGTGCAAGAGTGAATGCTGCCTTTAGGCGACATAAGGAGCCCAGGAAGGCTTCCTGGAGATGTTAGTGCATAAGCCTAGGTCATTCAGGTAAGAAGGAGGAGGGAGCAGAGCATCGCAGGCAAAGGAACATTAACCATATTTCTCGGGATTATTTGTGTGAGTGACGTATTCCCCGCTGGGTGTAAGTTCCTCTGGGGCGTGATTAGATCTTACTCAGCTAACCTTTCTCAAGTATGTGTTCCTTTTGTGCTGGGCTAGAAAAATCTAAGGTCAAGAAATATGAGACCGGCTATAAACGGGCCACCTGGTCTACCCCCGTTCTGGCCGCAGAGAGAGATGGTCACCAAGACAGAAGGACAGCCTGAAACTCCTGTCACCACACAAAGTTTAAAAAGGTTTCCCTGTGTGTAACTTTGTGTGAGAGAAGCCGCACAGTCTTTTCTTTACCAACTTCATTTTTGTACAAAAGAAAATATTATTTTTTTTAACTAAAATGTAGAGAACGTGCATTTTCTAAAGGATTACATTTTACATGTTAATTTAACCTATTTTGTAAAAATATCAACAATATGCTACGGACACCATTTATAGCCACAGACCTATTTCTAGAAGGTTCTGGAATATCATATGTCAGATTCCTTTGCCTTTTCTTAACCGTATATTTATGTTAAGACCTTCAAATGAGGTCGATATAGGTAAATTGTTGCTTTCTATTTTCTTCAGTCCTTTGAATAGCTCTTGCGTTTTCTTTAAAATAGGCAGCAATTTCCCCCCAAACACTTGCTCACGCTACGGCGAAGGCAGGAATATCAGATTTTGCCATGATTTTGCAGATCTAGGCCAGTCCTTTATTCTCAGGGCCTTCGACGTCTGAGGGCAGGTTTTCCTGAAGCAGTTCCCACCGCCCAGAGGCAGCTGCGACACCTACATTATACTGACGTCTGGCGGCCACTGCGAGGTCGTGGGTGGTAACAGCTCCTCAAAATGAAGAAAGACGCGGCGTTGTTTTCCCTGAGTATGCTGAACTCAGTTTTTATTCCATTTTTAAGGCTTCTTCTTAAATGTTTTTAATGTTTATTTATTTTTGAGAAAGAGCATGAGCAGGGGGAGGGGCAGAGAGAGAGAGAGAGAGAGAGAGAGAGACAGAACCCAAAGCAGGCTCCAGGCTCTGAGCCATCAGCACAGAGCCTGATGCGGGGCTCGAACCCACGAACCGCGAGATCATGACCTCAGCCGAAGTCGGATGCTTAATTGACTGAGCCAACTGGGCACCTCTAACAATTTTTCCTTTGATGGATGTGATTTTCGGTGGCAAGTCTGAAAACTCTTCCCCTTAGACCCAGAAGATTTCCTGTTTTTTATTTATTTTTTATTTTTTAAATGTTTATTTTTGAGAGAGAGAGAGGGAGAGAGAGAGAGAGAGAGAGAGAGAACATGAGCAGGGGAGGGGCAGAGAGAGAGAGACAGACACAGAATCAGAAGCAGGCTCCAGGCTCTGAGCTGTCAGCATAGATCCCGAGATGGGGCTCGAACCCATGAACCGTGAGATCATGACCTGAGCCGAAGTCAGACGCTTAGCCGACTGAGCCTCCCAGACACCCCCCGTTTTTAAGGCTTTGATCAAGATACGTACCAATCTCTCCGGCAGCTATGTCTCCAATTGAATGCTGCTACTTGCAACTGGCCGGACCGACGCTGGTCATTGAGCACTGTCCTGGGAGCAGCCACAGTGGAAGAAATAGACGGATGGGAACCTCCCACAAACTTACCTATTTACCTTATTCTCACAAATCATCTTCAGAGCCTCAGCTCTTTGGTGTTCAGCAGGGGACGTACGAAGGGTGGGAGAAGGGGGCACAGGGTTTATGATTTTTTTTATCCATATTCATCACCTTAAAGAAAATACTCTCAATGTGGCACGCCGCAGAAAACAAGCCGGCCATCACCTGCCTTAGTCATTGACGTTTCGGCTGTGTGTGTGTCCCTCTCCGGCCATTGCCCCAATAATCCCTCTCAGAGAGTGGGCTGGGAGAACTTCTGGAAGGTGCTCCTGAACCACCTGTAGCAGAGTCCCGTGAGGCGGGGGTCCAGGCGCGGAACCCTGGGTTCCAGAAGCTGGAGCTCAGAATCGGGCTCCCTGCGATCAGGGCTGGGCATCTGATCCCCTGCGGTCACCCTGGTGGATCCTTAAGTACATTCAAAAGTGAGGACCACCACGTAGGGGCTCTAACTCAGGACCGGGGATGGTGCCTTGTGGAAACTCGGGAGACTATCAGCAGAAACCCTCTCTCAGCCCGGAGGTCTGTAAGGCGATGGCCCGCGCTGCCCATCTCCCAGGCCCGCCTGTGCATGGACCTCCCCAGTCACCCGGAGCGCCCGCCACCCTTTAAGGGCAGCCGGGCTGCGTTGGGCATCTGCGTGCAGCGTCGGCTGCTGGTGACGGAGCCCTACCTCCTGCCTCCGAGCTGATGGCACAGAACACCGTGTTCAGGCCACACTGGGCCCGTCACCTCGTCTCCACCTTCATACCTGGCAAGTGGCAACGCCCCACACGCTGCCCGTGAGCCTACTGGCTCACGGGGAGTACCGCCTGCAGGCAAGAGGTGATGAAGGCGGGGACGTGGGGGACAGAGTCCAGGACGGAGGTCATGGAAGTGGGGACAGAGGTGACGGGGGCAGGGATGGAAGGGACGGAGACACGGACACGGGTGATGGAGTCAGGGACACAGGCGACAGAGGCGGGGACCGAGCCGGGCTGTGTGAGGACATCTGGGCCAAGGAGCGTGCCCGCAGGAGCGTCCTCCCCGCCCCGGGAAGACTCCAGTCTGCTGAGCAGCTCTGTTCCCCTGGCTGCCAGCTCTGTCTGATTCCCCTTGGCACAGACCCTTCCGGTCACGGGAATTTGGGGCTCCCGGTGGCAGGCCGGGACCTCTGCTGTTGGAGGTGCGGGTGGGGGTCAATGGCTTCTCCCCATACTAGGCAGCTGAACGGCGGTCTGCAAGTGGCTATGGCCCGACTCGCCGGTCCCCTGAGCTGGGGAGCAACCCAAAGGGTGCTCCCGGACCCTTTTCAGGAGAGAAGCGGCGAGAAGGCGGTACCCAGCCCGGGTCAGCCCGTGGTGTCCCCGTAAACAATCAATCCGGGAAGGCGGGCCGGCCCTCCCACCTGTGTAACATCCCCGGCAGGCCCCGCGGAGGCCGGCCCCGCACCGAGCCCGAGCACTGGCAGGTGCAGGCCGGTTCCCCTTCGCGCACTGGCTCTGCCCTGGTCGGAGGAGGTGGACCTCGGTGCCTCTGGCCGCTCGGGAGGGCTTGGCCCTCCCCAGTGCGGTAGGGGCAGCGGGACCATGGAGACCCCCGGGATAAGTGGACACAGACACCGGGCACAGATGTCGTGTCCAAGAAAAGAAGGGTGTCCACCATCTAGATGGCTGAGAGAGCTCTGGACGTTCCTTGCTCCTCGCCCTGACCTCTCCCGGCCAGAGAGAAGGGGTGGGCAGCCCCTTCAGCTGTGGGATCTGGGCGCAGCCCCTCACTGCCCTGTCGCCACCCTCCCCCGAGGGCGGACAGTGGCCGCAGTTCCATCCCTCTGTTTCTGGGTTCCAGGCAAATGATAGATCCCGTGCACCCAGGACCTTGCCAGGCATCCTGGAGAGGGAGGGTCTCGCAGCCCCCAGGAGCCGGAGCCCGCCCTCGGAGCTCCTCAGGTCTACAACGCCAGGGAGAATCAATCACAAGCCCAACGGGCACTTCCTGGCCATTAACCGTGCCCCAGCCCCCATCTGGGCATTCGGTCTCTATTCTCAAGCCGTCTCTATGCAAAGGCGTCGCCTCCCTCTTACGTATGTGGAAACTGAGTCTCAGACAGGGGACTGAACTGGCCCAGCGCCACCACTGGTTAGTGGCACAGCCCCACTTTGAACCCAGCTGCATCTAAGTCCCAGAAGAAGGCGGTGGGGGGCGGCAGGCGGGGGGGGGGGGTCATCCGCACGGGGAGCCAGAGACAGACACAGCGAGGAAGTTGGAAACACCACGAGGAGAGTCCCAAACAGGTCCCTGGCCCCCTGCCACGGGTTGTGGCCCGTGTTTATGGCTGCTTTCGATAGGATATCTCCTGGCCACCGCTCCCCACCCCTGCCCAAGAAGGCCGGGTCTACACAGCCACGCTTTTCTCCTGCTTTGTTTATTGCTGGATTCCCAGGGCCTCAACTCCTGTCTGGCTACTGTGGGCACTCAGTAAGTACTGGAATGGGTCCATCAGTCAATCACTGGGTGGCTGACCCAGACGGGCCAAGAACTGAGCTGACGAAAAACCCTGACAGTGCCTGTTTACTCTCACAGAATTAATCCAAACGGGTGCTCCCTGCCGTCATTTTGAACATCCCTGCATAATATGTCTCCCACATGCACACACACACACACACACACACACACACACACACACTCTTCAGCAAAAACCCACCCGCCCACTTCTTGAATTCTGGGCAGTGAAAAGTACAGGAAGGGTTTGGGCTTTGGGGCGAGAAACTCGTCAGTAAATACCAATTCCTTCCCATTTCTGCGTTACCACTCCCAACATCTCATTGGGAAGTTTAAAATTGTGCGTGCTTGTGATACCTCTCAACACTGAAAAGGTGAAACAAGGGGTGGTGGGGTTTTTTGTTTTTTTTTTTTTTCCTCTCTGTGTATTTTGAAATTGGCTCAGCGCCGTTTGGGCAAAATCTCTGTCCGTCTGCTGCCCGGCCGGGCTTCACTCAGCGGAACACTGCTCAGTCGGGGTTACGTGAAGCTGAAGAAATAATGGAAAAGGCACAGAAAACCTCATCCCAACCCACGCGGCTGATCATTTTCCAAAACAGCATTCTTGCCAAATGGGCTTTTGGCTTGATTCGCTCAAACGACTTTCTTGCTCGCTGCCTAGAAGAGGCGTTTTGGCAGGAAAAGGGATCTGCGGTGTGAGTCTCTCATTCTCATTCTGATCGGGAGAAGCAGGATAGGAGAGAAAGACTGTGAGGCGGGGAAAGTTCGTCCGGCGTTCCCTTGCGGGCGCCTCTCCCCAAGCGCCTATCCTGTCGCCCAGTGGCCCCAGGCAGCCGGCCCTCTGCCCCCTTCCACCCAGAGCCAGCCGCTTGCTTTGTATGTTCACCCCACAGGCGTTTGTGTTTAGGACTTACAGACAGCCTGTTCTAATTGCCGCTGTACAAACGGTGAGGTTGATATTATTATTACACCCATTTTACAGATGAGGACACTGAGGCTCGAGTTCAGGAGCTTGCCTGAGACCCCACGCAGAGCCGGGCTTCCTACCAAGGCCTCTGCTCTGCTCCATCTGCTTGATTCCACCAACACTGGAGCGCTTTCAACCTTGAGCTGGACCAGCCTGATCTCATCCCTCCAGAGCCTACAGTGGTCAAGGCGTTGGTCTGATCGCCCCTCTGCCATAGCGAGGGAGTGAAAAGATAGTCTCCAGAAGCATCTGCATCATTGGGGGCCATTTGTCCTTCATGCTGAGGGGCAGGGCTCCCAGAAGGAGATTTTTCTGACCACTTTCGACCACCACACATGCACCCCGGGGCCCCTGTGTCATGCGTAGAGTGACCACACTCGTCATTCTAGAAAATCTACGACAGAGCTTTTGTGCTTGCTTCCTTCAGAGGACCATTTGACAGACAAGGCTGGGGGGAGGGGGGAAGGCTCTGCATGTTTGGGAGGGGGGAGGGTTACTCACGTGTACTTGAGATTCTAAAGTTTGGCAAGAGATCCTGTAGGAACCCTCAGGAAGCCACAGTTTCCAATGTCCTTGGTTTCACTGCTGTTGGTCACCATTAACGTTTGCTTTGCGGATAATTTCCGCATTTATTTGGTCATAAAGACCTATCGGTTTCCCACATAGCTAGCTATCTGGCCCAGAGCACTGTGACCTTAAAACCACTTGGAGCTTGATATGGAAAAGCAAGCCAGGGAAAACGGTCTTCATTTGGAGAAAAGAGGAGAGGAACAAGTAGGACAGACGCGTCCTAGGCAGAAAGGGAGGAAAGGGGCGAGAACGAGAGTTCCAAATCTTGCACGTAAGAATGGACTCCTGCCTGCCAGGGCGAGGGGCTGGCCGGTACCAGCTCTGGCCACTGGAGCACATCTCTGCGGGAACCAACGGCCATGGGACAGGACAGAGACAGCCCTGGGGGGAGGACGAAGGTGGCAGGGTGCCCAGGGCAAGTCGCAGCCCCTGGGAAGAGAGGAACGGCTTGAATCGACCGCGCGCAACTTTTCCCCACGGAACGTTTCCTTCCGGACATCTGACTCAGAAGCCAGCAGCAGGAGGGATTTTCCTGGCTGAGCTGGAAGTTTCAGGACCAGAAGCCACCCCCGGCCTCCAGCCTCTGCCATATGGGGGCTGGGGGTCTTTTCTGTCCCCACAGCTCAGGAGCCCCTGCCCCACCCTGATGCTGGGGTCAGTTGGTCAAAGGGGCAGGACCGTGTCGCACACGAGACAAGGCCAGGGTGCCCCAGCCCCAAGACAGTGGTAGTGCCTGTCCCTGGGTTGGAGAAGATGGCCCAGAACTGACCCCCAGGCAGGATTCTTGTACAAAGGTCCTGGGGCTGCCTTAATAAAGCCAACTGCGAGTCGAGCGGCTTAAAACGACAGAAATTTACAGTCTCTCAGTTCAGGAGGCCAGAAGTCTGAGCTCAAGGGGTCAGCAGGGCTGGGTCCCTCTGAGGGCAGGGAGGAAGCATCTACTCCAGCTCTCCCCCAGCTTCTGGGGCTTTGCCGGCAGTCTCGGGGGCCCCTTAACTGGGCTGCCTGAGGCGTCCCGCTGTCGAATAACCCGGGCCTCCCGCCCAGAGCCACGTAAACCTCCACGGGCCCAGGGGCCCCTGGAGGACTTCGTTTGTCGGTCAGGCTTCTCCCCTTGAAGCATCTGTGGCGGATGTCACCAGCCTCTGGAGCACGGAGGCCTCGCTGGGCTCCTCCGGGGGTGGGGGTCCCCCCTCCCCGCTCATCCCGGGGCAGCCTTCCCCCCCCCAGGCCTCCGCCCCCAACTCCCGCTGCAGATTCCAGCAGGCAGCGGCACCCCCCACCCCGGGGGCAGCCCCACCACAGACCTTGCCTCCCGGCCCCTGAGTAAGGGAGTCTGGTGACCTCCCTGGTACTCAGCTCAAGGGCTTTGCCTAGCTTTTGCCACGCAGGCCCCAAATCGCACACCTTCTGTGTGAGCAGTGGCTTCCATGAATAGCACAGTGTCGGGGCGTCCGGGTGGCTCAGGGGTTGAGCGTCCGGCTTCGGCTCAGGTCATGATCTCACGGTTCGTGAGTTCGAGCCCCACGTCGGGTTCTCTGCCGTCAGCGCAGAGCCCGCTTTGGGGCCTACGTCTCCCTCTCTCTTTGCCCCTCACCCGCACACTCTCTCTCTCTAAAACAGATTAAAAAACAAAAGCAGAAAACGTTAGAATACATAGCACAGTCTGGCAGGCCGTACAAGCACATGGGCGGCCGGAAGGTCCTGGCTGTGTGAGTTAGCAACGCTCGGGTGTTCGTTGACTGCCCGGGGACCCGGGGAGCCCACCGTGTGTCCTGAAATTGTTGTGAAGTCACAAAACTGGGAGTCACGCCGCGCCATCATCTGGTGAACCTGACTTCACCAGAACAGAGGGCCCCGCGTGCCCGGGGTCAGCAGAAACAGGCAGCGGCCAGTAGGTGGTGGAAAAACCTCGCCCAACGGGGCCGATTCCCCCGGGGGCCGGGACCCGAAGCCCCAGCGGCCTCCCCGCGCTGACAGCCTGGCACTTGGGAGAAGAATCCAATCAGATGTGTAAGCAAACCTCCAGACTTTTCTCCTCGCCTTTAACCATGCCCACAACCGCAGCCTCTGAGGCACCTGGGCTTTTCGTCTACAAGGGAAGGTTTTCTGAGTTTTTCTTTCTGCACACAAGCCTCACGGAGCAGACCTGCGTCCTGATTTCAGGCGTGTTCTTACGGACAATTTTGTAAATGATTCACAGAATAAATTGTGAGCTTTCCCGGCGCCCTTAGTCCCGGGGCTAACGTGGTAGGAAGAGGGCCAGGGAAGCAAGGGCACATTGGAGGAGCCCCCGCGTGCCAGGCCCCGTGTGCCAGCTTTTATGGGACGGCACACCGCGTCTGCCTGTCCCATGAAGGGGGTACGATTGTCCCAATTCACAGAGGAAGAAACCGAGGCCCAGAGAGGCTGGCACCAGGATGACCTAAGTCGTGGTCGCCTTCCAAGTCCGCGCCCTTCCTAGACCCCAAACAGCCATTTATAACCCGGTGCCAAGCACATTCTCGCCTCCACACCCTTAGAGAAAGGGACGCAGCAAGTCAGAGGAGCCTCCCAAAGCCAGTGTCACTACTCAAGGCCAAAGAGTCAAGAGCAGGAAGCAAATGCATGTGGGGAATCGTGATGAAGGGAAGTGAATTCTCCCCTTACAAACGCGACTGTGGGGTTGTCTCATGGAAAAGGAAACTGGAGGGGTGCCTGGCCTGCTCATTGGAAAAACACGTGACTCTTGATCTTGGAGCCCCACGTTGGATGCAGAGATAATTTAAACAAATAAAACTTGAAAGAAACAAAGAAAGAAAGAAAGAAGCAAAGAAAGAAAAAGAGAAAGAAAAAAGCAAAGGAAGAAAGAAAAAAGCAAAGACAGAAAGAAAGAAAGAAAGAAAGAAAGAAAGAAAGAAGAAAAAAGCAAAGGAAGGAAGAGAAAAAGAAAGAGAAAAAAGGAAAGAAAGAGAGAAAGAAAGAAAGAAAGAAAGAGAAAGAAAGAAAGAAAGAAAAGAAAGAAAAGGAAACAAGAGAGGAAGGCTGAGTTAAAAGAAATCCCAGCATATCCAGTTTGGAACGACTGGGACCATGACCATGGGGACGCAGAGGGCCTGCGGCTTTGTGCCGGGAGCCGAGGTGACAGATGTTTCCCGCAGCAAAGCATTCAGAACTCAGTTGAAAAAGTGCAACGAGAAGAAAGTAGCACATCCAGTCACAAAACCGGTTTTTCTGGCATTTTCTTACTATCTCAGAGTGTGATCGGCGGCCCTGGGGACAAAACAGGCCTCCTCACTCAGCTGGGACTGATGGTCCACAGGCTAACCCTTGGCCACCAGCCGGTCCTCCGCCAAGGCTCTTGCTAAAGCCCCGTCCTGACTGTCCCTCCTTCTCCCCTCCTTCCTGGTCCCTGGGGTGTCTCTGGTCCAGCAGCCCTGCTCCTCGCTTGCGTTCCTTCCTGCGCGAACCCTGCCGTCTCTCCGGGAGCCCACATGGGCTCCTGGGGTCCCTGGCGCCCCGTGACTGCTGAGCACAGGGCGGGCACCCCATCCCTCCTCCAGGAGCTCCCGGCATACAGGACCGTGGCACTCAGCGTGGACCCCTGGTCACTGTCCGGTACGAGGCTCGTCATGCTGCTGACACGACCCTGCCCCCACCTCCGTGCCTCCGGTAGGGAAAATCTGGGACCAGGATTTCCTTAAATCCCCCAATTACACAGCTGTTCTCATTTGTTCTCCATAAAGATGATCCAGAAAGGCTCCATTTCCAGCTCCTAAAGATGAGTCCAGCCAGGCCACACTCTGCCACCTTTGGGGTCACAGCTCCGTCCTCGGGGGCCACGCCCGGGAGACTGGGGCCACCCGAGGCTGTGTGTGTATCAGCGAATTGGCTTCCGTGTGTTAGAAAGACAACCACAGGCCGAAAACGGGGGCACTTGGGCCAAGCCACCAAACCAAGGCTTCATACCTAACCTAACTGCACTTCCGGCCCCTTCCAGAAGCGTAGTCTTAACCAGCCGGTCAGGAATTTTCAGTCCCCATCGCTGAGGTAACCGGTCTCCTAGGTCCTCTCCATCCCTCCCACCCAAAGGGAGCTAAGACCCCGGGCCCCTTCCCGCCGAGGCTAGTGACCTTGCCGGGAACGATCCTTTCTTTTCTTTTGCTAATAACTTCCACCCCCCCCCCCCCAGAAAACCCTTCCATTTTGTAACTAATTCCTGCCGAATTCTCGAATCGCTTAATAAAGCCAATTAGCTCTTCAAATGTACTTAGTTGAATTTTGTTTTTTAACACACCGGGGGGCGGGGGGGGGGGGCGGGGGGGCGGGGGTGTAGGGCACATAACTACATCCGGAATCTGTGATTTGAGACCAGAGATTGGGTCTTTGGTAGAAAGAGCCAGAAAATCTACAATCAAATTCTAGCTGTGCCATCTACTAGTTATTTGTGAGTCCAAACGGATCGCATAGGCTTACGTAAGACTCCGTTTGCCCAGTGCGGAAACCAGAGATGATCATTTTTGTTCTCCTTCCCTCCCAAGCTTGTGAAGACAATCCAATTATTGTGAATTGAATATGGGCTCTTTTTTGATGTTGTTTAATCTAAAGCGCTGTAAGCATGCAGGGTCTCTTTTTCTCGCCCTGAGGTAAAGGGAGAATCGGAGGGATGGGTGTAACTAAAGCCACCGTCTAGTGCCAGGTTTTGTGACCGCGAAGATGTCATGTGGATGATTGCCCAACCCCCCAGAGAGAGCTTCTCGTCTATCGATCAATGGCAACCACACATCTTTTTTCAAATACGGGATGTCTGAGAAAAGCAAAGTGTTTATTAAATAAACGCTCATAAATGTGTCTATAGACACTATCCAGAGTCTACCTATTTCTACGTGGTTCTTGTGACAAAGAATGCCATGGGGCTGGAACCTTCTGTGACCTCTGAAGACCAGTCAGGTCTGTCCTCAGGGGTGGAGCCCAGGGGGAGGCCACCGTGGCGTCCAGGAGCCGCCAGGTGAGGTCAGGAATGCCACTAGAGGCTACGGGGAGATGGGATGGGGACGGGGTAATAACCAGGAGAGGGGTGGACGAGCACACAGGGGACACAGCAGAGTCCCCTGGGCCCTGATGGATACCATTATCCTCCAAAGACTGGACCCCCGGACGTCCCTGAGCTGGGGACTTCCCTGGACAGAGGACAGGAGTATCCAGAGCCCCTGGCTCGGCGAAGGTCTGGAAGCAGGACAAGTTCGAAGACACCTGTCCTACCTCAGTGAACACCTGTCACACCTTTAGGCTCAAAGTCCTAGGAGTAGCTATTTGCCTACCTTCTGCCCTGATCTGTGAGCCAGCAACTGCCAAACCTTGTCACCCCTCGCTATTGTTTTCACGGATCCCACTCCGCTAGATGAATGCAATTATGGTGTCACCTTTGCATCCTGGAACACCTGCCAGGAGGGAATAATGAAGCAGGTGACACCTGAGAGGGTTGCAGGGCCAGATGACAGTCCCCCGGGAGCTAATGACTTTTGGACACATTCCTGGGGGTGGAGGCAGGATGGGCTGCTGGGGGTCCCCTGGGGGGACGTCAGCGCACAGCGGGGAGGTCAAATCCCGCCCCAAAAGGCCGATGGATCATTAACCCAATTAGCATGATAAGCTGGTATTTCCATATGGCTCAGAGCCAGGCTTTAAAGCCAATGAGACCCCCCTGAGGGGTGGGGCGTGCACTGCCATGGCCCAAGTGCCCCCTTTCCCAGAGAAATTGCACCCCAGGCTGTCCAGGGCCACCAGACTCCATCCAAAGGGGGGGGGTCTCCAAGTTTGGCTCCTCTGGCCTCCAGCCGCTCAGGGTGGAGAACGACCCCGTGGACGCCTGCTAGTGACGAGGGCGGGAGGTCACTCTTTGGGGACGAAAGAAAAGAAGCAGCTTCCTAGGAAATGTGGAACCCGGTTTCTCCAACTCAGCCCTGCTCTCCAGGATTCAAGGTCCTTGGCCACTTGCTTCTGGGAACTTACTCACTTGCCTAGAAATACCCCCTCTCTGTTGTTCCTTGAAAACAAAGCCCGGAAACATTAGAAAAATCCTTTCATTACCTGGTACAGGGCTTCACATGGACACAGCCCCGGGGGACAAAAACGCCCAGGCTTGTAGCCACGAACAAAGAAGGATTCATCGACCCTTCTGAAAGAGACGCACACAGACACAGACCAGTGCACGCCTCCTTTTTTTTTTTTTTTTAAATGTATTTTTTATCTGGAAGATAAATATATTTTATCTGGAAGAAGAAGTTTACCTCGGGGGAGGAAAAACCAGTTGGGGACTGAACTTACTCAAACCGATCTGATAGCCACATCCATATTTTAAAAAGGAACCTCATGTGGGGCGCCTGGGGGGCTCAGTCAGTTGGGCGTCCGACTTCGGCTCAGGTCACGATGTCACGGTCCGTGAGTTCGAGCCCCGCGTCGGGCTCTGTGCTGACGGGTCAGAGCCTGGAGCCTGTTTCGGATTCTGTGTCTCCCTCTCTCTCTCCCTCCCCCGTTCATGCTCTGTCTCTAAATAAACGTTAAAAAATAAAAATAAAACGATGCTGCAGTGGGGGCACCTAGGGGTTCAGTCGGTTGGGTGTCTGATTTCGGCTCAGGTCATGAGTCATGATCTCGCTGCTTGTGGGTTCGGGTCCCGTGTCGGGCTCTGTGCTGACAGCTCAGAGCCAGGAACCTGCCTCTGATTCTGTGTCTCCCTCTCTCTCTGCCTCTCCCCTGCTTGCTCTGTCTCTCTCTCTCTCTCTCTCTCTCAAATAAAACACATTTTTAAAAATTTAGAAAAAAGGGGGAGCCTCATGCATAAGCACCCTGGCGGCCCCAGGAAGGACCCCTGGAGAAAGGGAACAGCCACCACTAACGCGATTTCCGGGAATGGGCCCTCGTGTCATTGCAGCTCATTTGTGCTGTTTCTGCAGTTCCGAAGGCGGAGGGCAGACAATGCCCGGCTGGCCCCTCCAGGCGAGCAGACCCGCAGGAGAGAAAGTACCGGAGACCTGGCCCCGCCAAGCCTGCCCATTAAGAGATCGGAAAGGGGCAGCAGCACTTGCAGACGACGCGGGGTCCTGCCCTGGGTAGATGCGTCTTGAGCTCACGAACACTAAGGTTTCCTCAAATGCAGCATTTCCGGTGAGCTCAGCGCCAGGCCTGCTGATGGTGAGCTGGGGGCATGTGGAAGGTGGGCCTGGGGGCAGCAGTGGACGGCAGGGGGGCGGCTGAGCCCTTCCACTGCGGGGCAAAGGGTGCAGCTTGTCGGGGAGGACACCACCGTGTCCCTGCGGTGTCCCCTGAGAGTTCCAGACCGTGACCCGTCCAGAGAGAGTCAGACCAACGCGCCTCTGCTGGTCCTGCTTTTGGGAGACTTGCTTTTCTGCGATCGAGAAGCATCTGCCCCATCAGAGCCCATTGAGAGTCAGGGTCAAGGGGCCCATGGCTTACAATCACTCAGCAGATCGTCTGCTCCTGTGTCGGGTGTGTGTGTGTGTGTGTGGTGTGTATGTGACGAAGGAGGGCAGAGGTTGCTGTGGACTGGGGGGTTGAGAAGCCTTCCCGAGGGCATTGGTGTTGAGCAGAAAGAGAAAGACGAGACGTAAGAACAGTTATTTTAGGCTGCGGCCACCGTGCGGTCTATCCCTGGGAGAGGCCACCTTTAGGCGACAGGCTTGAGCGCCGGAATCTGGAGAGGGCCACGGCGAATGGCCACGGCGAACACCCGGCTAAAACAACCGGGCCCATCGGGCCACCAACCCCAAAATATCCATAAGCCCTACCTGACCGATGGGCTACTTACACCCAGGCATAGTTGTCAAGAAGGGAAGATCCCTCTTGGCCCCAAAGTTCCTCATCTTCCCCCTTTAAATATGGTCCCTCCTCTGCTGTCCTGCCCCCCAATCCCCTGCCGTCCCTCCTCTGCTGTCCTGCCCCCCAATCCCCTGTGGTCCCTCCTCTGCTGTCCTGCCCAATCTCCTGCCATCCCTCCTCTGCTGTCCTGCCCCCCAATCCCCTGCGGTCCCTCCTCTGCTGTCCTGCCCCCCAATCCCTTGCGGTCCCTCCTCTGCTGTCCTGCCCCCCAATCCCCTGTGGTCCCTCCTCTGCTGTCCTGCCCCCCAATCCCTTGCGGTCCCTCCTCTGCTGTCCTGCCCCCCAATCCCTTGTGGTGTGTTCAGTAAACTTCTGTCTCCTTGGTTCTACCTCAGGTGAACCTACGACCCCCTGGGCAAACCGGCTTCCACCCGACTGTCACCCCACATCTGGGGACCCCCGTCCATGGAGACACACACCACATGCCTGACGGGCGCTATTTGCCCAAAGCACATTTTTGCAGAGCCTCCTGGGATATGTTGGAACTCCAGAACAGCCCCCAGCAGTTAACCATTTCCAGGGAAGAAAAGAAGGCAAGACCGAGCAGCCACCATCAGGCCAGGAGGTTGCCTTAATGGCATCAGGGACGATCCATCAGCCCCCGCGCTGGTTCCAACGTGCAGACTGGCCCCACACGTTCTTGAGTTACCAGTGCAGGATCTAACCCCCCTCGAGCGCTCAGATCCCAGACCAGCGGGAGCCAGTGGGCTGATGGCCCCAAACCCTGGCCAGCCCGGGGCTTCCATCATGAGGACCTGGACTCTGTCACCTTACGATGGCCTTTGCCCCAATTCCCGGCTGCACGCCCTATGGCGCAAGCCCCTTCCTGCACATGCATCATCCTTGGTTGAGCACGTGCCCCCGTTTGTCGTTTGAGGAGACGCTGCTCTGGGACAGTTCCCCCGTGTTCTCCTTCGCTTGTTCCAAGAACGGCCTTCCTTGTCCTATTCTTGGGCTTGGTTGTTGTGCCTTCTGGCTTGAGGAGGCGAACCCAGCTTCGGGTAACGTCAGGACTCGGCCGTGCTTCTCAGGAGGGGAGAGAGCGAGCCGGGCTGGCGCTGCTCTCTGGGAGATGTAGTCGGGGGCAGTCCTGGCCGGCAGGAGCCAAGGATACCTCTGCAGAGGGGACCGGGGCCCAGCACGGGGTCTCCTCGCCTGTAAGGCGATGGTGCGGGGACCTTGGGCCTCTTGTGACTGGGGACACATAGGCAGCTCCTCTTACAGGGTAAGAGCTAGCAAAGCCCTTAACGATACTGTTCACCATGCCTCGCAATATTGTTTTTTAGATATCGTAGAATACTCATGCAGTAGAATATTTTATTCGGGCATTGGAGTAATTTATTCTTCCTCTCCTCTACAGACGCACAGATACCGGAGCTCCGGTGCCTTCCTTAAATGGGTGTAGGATGTTACATTGTGCAAAAGGCTCTCGGCACGAGATCACCCCGCACCAGGTGCCTCCCCAGGGGTTACCGACTTAACCCCTCTGCCCCATAATTTCCTCTTCTGGGACACCGGGTCGATGGTTTGTAAATGACGCGGTAAAGGTGAGGCCCCCCAGTAAACGCTGGCCAGCCTCCCAAGCCCGCCTCCGTCGCACGGGTTCTCGGATTTACTTCAGATGTCTGCACGTAGGGCCGGTTGGTCTGGTTGATAGAAGATACCCGCTCGAGCCTCAGAACGTGCCAAGGAGTGAAAAGGGAAGAAGACAGCTGGGCCACGTACGGGACAGATAAACAGACTGGGAACGGGCCCATATGCAACGTAGTGCGTCTCTGTTTTCCCCTTCTGCTTCCTTCCCGGCAGGATTTCCAGGCACACGGCACTCTGGGTACACGTAGCATCTTCCTGTGTTCTCTCCCGCGGCAGGTACAGTCAAAAACCTTGTACCCGGAGGTTCCATGACCAGAAACTCACAGAGCTTGCGTATCTTAATTCCAAAAGAACATAAGGACTTTTTATTTTATTTTTTTAATGTTTATTTTTGAGAGCAAGAGAGAGAGAGTGAGAGCAGGGGAGGGGCAGAGAGAGAGGGAGACACAGCATCGGAAGCAGGATCCAGGCTCCGAGCCGTCAGCACAGAGCCCGACGCGGGGCTCGAACCCACGGACCTCGAAATCATGATCTGAGCTGATGTCGGACGCTCAACCAACTGAGCCACCCAGGCGTCCCAAGGACTTTTTAAAAGATATTTTAAAGTATATAAAGTATACTTAAAGTGTATAAGACAAACGTATATCCTATGAGAAATCGTCAGAGTAAGAAATAAATAGACTTAAAAGAACCATGACTTAGAAAAGTGTTTCCTGGGCCACCTGGGTGGCTTGGTCAGTTAAATATATGACTTTGGTTCAGGTCATGATCTCACGGTTTGTGAGTTCGAGCCCCCCATCGGGCTCTGTGCTGACAGCCTGGAGCCTGCTTGGGATCCTCTGTCCCCCTCTATCTCTGCCCCTCCCCTGTTGGCCTACCTCTCTCTCTCTCAAAATAAGGACACATTTAAAAAAAAAGGGAAAGTGTTTCCCATACAGAACCTGTGAATCAATCGCATTTGTAGGAACGTGTAAGAGAGGAACTACAGAATACCCTTAATATTTAGTGAGAAAGTGGTGAGAGATTGTATCACTCTTCCACCAAAAATTAACTTTCCACGCCCACTCACCTGAAAATCACTTAAGGGCGCCTGGGTGGCTCAGTTGGCTAAGTGTCCAATTCTTGATTCCGGCTCAAGTCAGGATCTCACGGTTTGTGGGTTTGAGCCTTGAGTCTGGCTCCGTGCTGACAGTGTGGAGCCTGCTTGGGATTCTCTCTCTCCTCCTCTCTCTGCCCCTCTCCCACTCCCACTATCGCCCACTCTCTCTCAAATAAACATTTAAAATAAGCAAATAAAGAAATATTTAAAAGCAAATCACTGGGGCGCCTGGGTGGCGCAGTCGGTTAAGCGTCCGACTTCAGCCAGGTCACGATCTCGAGGTCCGTAAGTTCGAGCCCCGCATCACTCTGGGCTGACGGCTCGGAGCCTGGAGCCTGTTTCCGATTCTGTGTCTCCCTCTCTCTCTGCCCCTCCCCTGTTCATGCTCTGTCTCTCTCTGTCCCAAAAAATAAATAAACGTTGAAAAAAAAATTTTTTAAAGCAAATCACTTAAACTCCTCTGGCGTTAGTTACTTATTTATTTTGAGAGAGAGAGAGAGAGCACAAGAGAGTACAAGTGAGGGAGAGGGTCAGAGGGAGAGAGAGAGAATTTCAAGCCTGGTCCACGCTCAGTGTGGAGCCCCACTCGGGCGGGACTCAATCCCGTGACCCTGGGATCATGACCCCAGCCCAAATCAAGAGTCTGACGCTCAACCGGCAGAGCCCCCCAGGTGCCCTCCCCACCCCCTCCAAGACGTTATGTTTAATAAAAGTTTTATTTACCAGGATACTCTTGTTAACATCTGCAGGAAGGAAGGAGCAAGGCCCCGCTGTCCTCAGCTTCTGCTTCTAGCCTTTCCTTGATAGTCTTTTCTTTTGTTCTCCTTCCAGAAGATGAAGAACAGGTTCCAACCACAGGTGCTGGGCCCAAGGTTCTGCCGCGTTCTAGAGTAGAGGACCTCGCACCCCACCAGGAGGGATGCGGCCTCCCACTCCCGAGAGCAGTGGGTGGTGCACCCAGCACAGCCCACAGAGGCCAAGAGGACTTCTAAGGACCACCCGGGGAACAGGATATGCTGGGACTCCAGGAAGCAGGAGAAGACCTGGGGGGATCTGGGGGCCCCTGTAATTCCTTCCTTCCTTCACTAGTTCAATAAATATGCGCTGAGCAGCTCAGCGTGCCAACCTCTGTCCTGGGCCTTTGGGATGCGTCGTACACAGAACAGGCAAAGACTGTGGCCCACGTGGACCTTATGTGCTGCGGGAGGGAGGTGTGCCCCAGAGAGAGACAGGGGACGGTGGATTGCAAAGAGAATGAGGGACTCGTCTGTATGGTTTATTATAAAGTGTAAGCGCTGTGGAGGGAAAGGAAGAGGGAAGGAAAGGAGGGAGGGACAGGGGATAATAGGAGGGGGTAGGGGAGAGTGAGGAGGGAGGGAAAGGGTTAGAGGAAGTAAAGGAAGGGGGAGGGAGGGGGAGAGTAAGTAGGAAGGGAGAGGGGTGAGGGGCAGGGGTGGGGAGGAGGAAGTAGGGGGAGTAGGGAGAGGGAGGGAGGGGGTAAATTGAGGAAGTTGGGAAGGGAGGTTGCAACACAAAATGGCAGGGGAGCCTCAGGGTCTGGGGGCCCCTGGGCAGGGTGGGGAGGGGGCTGGCCGGCTGGGACTGGAAACAGAGACAGGCACCCTCTGAGCAGGGCCTGTGGGAAGTGAGGGGGTGACGTGTGGGGGTCTTCACAGGGGCAGGTCCAGAGGGAGCGGAAGAAGTCCCCATTGTGACCGCCATGTTGAATTGGAGGTGTCCCATTGGGGGCAGAGGCCGCAGGGTCTCCGTGTTGGGAGCTGAGGCAGAGACGGCTGGGCTGAGCTGGTGACTCCTGCTCACTGATGGGATACTTCAAGGCCACCTTCTTCAAGGTTCTGGGAGAGCCCCACAGGGCGGACCAAGTACCACTTGGAGCCGGCATCTCCTGGGCTTGAGGCCCGAGGACAGAGGGAAACCGGGGCAGGGGTGGAAGACAGTCCGGAGAAAAGAGACCGGAGGCGGGATGGTCAGCCCTGGATCAAATGCTACCGAGGGCTCAGGTCAGGCGGGAGCCCCCAGACTCCATTCTGGGGCGCCGAGCCAAAAATGATTTTCATAACCTTGACTGTCCTTCCCTGGGTTGTGCAAGCCCGTCCCCAGGGTCCACACGTGGTTTCCATCAAGGGACTCCATCAGGCTCAATGTCCCATGTGGTGACAACAGGTCCTCAAGGATAGGAACTTAGTTATTTAGCCTCCACCTTCAAGTACAAAATGCCCCGGCCCAAGGTTATCACCAAGAGCTGGAAAAATAAAAACATTGCAGCCGTCACTTGCCGGAAAGGCGAGTTCACCACCCAATGGCGACATTCGGAAATAGAAAGCAGCCAGCCTCCAGCCTTCCAGAACCAGTAGGGCAAGATTGTTTCCATTTCGTGACTGGAACGCTACTGTTCCCTGCCCTTGTCAAGTACAGATGCATTAGAGGATTTTCTTTCAAAACCAGAGAAAAACTTCACTTACGTGGACATGCTCTAAAAATATTGATGAAGGAAAAGCCGTCAAATTCTTTCTGAAGTTCCTGCAGGATCCAGGACTGGGGTGCAGCAACCCCTTCACTTAGTATGGGGCAAGCTCCTTGTTCTCCGAGTCTCAGTGGCCTGGGGGTGCTTGTAAACTGGGGGTGCTGATGCTCACTGCCCACAGCTGCTTAGGGAGTAGATGACACAAAGCGTGTAAGAGCCTGGCTTATGGCCGCTGACAAATAATGGAGATTGGCCACCTTTAAACTCGAGTCCCAAGAAGGTAAACATTTTTTTTTAAGAAGATAAACTTCTCCCAGAGGGCTCGTCCCCCAAACCCCCAGGAAGCCCCAAAGTCCCAAAGTCCAGTCCTAATGGCAGGCAGCAGGTCTGCCTGCTGGAACCAAACCCCCACTGTCCCAAGTGACCCAAGGGAGGGATGTCCAGGTGAGAGCCCCAGGTGCCCGGGTCTCTGGGAGCGGCCACTCTGGCCCCTTTCTCCGCATCAGGCAAGAATATGGGTGGGCCTTTGCTGGAGATTGGATGGCTGAAGGGAGCAGCCGTGTACCCCGTTGGCTTGTCATTCAAATCCTGTGACTATGGTTTAAAAACGAATCCTTGCCATCCTGCTGTGTAAACAGGCCTCCATCCTGCTCTTTGCAGGAAGCATAACTTTCCTGTGACTTTCTTGTTGGCTCTGGACTCGGCCCCCACCCACCTGAGGGGAAAGAGCCCCAACCTTCCAGAAAAACAGCAAACGAACCCCACCCACCATAACTGACCCAACCCAGCCCTGGTCAGCCAGGCTCCAACTCCACCCTCTTCTCCCAGGGCTTCCGGAAGGTGGCTCCTTCCACAGGACCAGGCCCGCTCACGCCCAGAAGGGTACATTGAAAGAGTTTCTGGTAACTTTTTTTTTTTTTTTAAAGTAAGCTGTATGCCCAACATGGGGCCTGAACTCATGACCCCGAGGCCAAGAGTTGTATGCTCTACCGACTGAGCCAGCGGGTTCCCCAAGTTTCTGGTAATTTTTCATAATGACATCACTGAAATCCTAGGTTTTTAAATTAAAAAAAATTTTTTTAAATATGGTTTGACCTATGTTTCCCTATCACCATCAATAACAATAACTGTAACGGGGCGCTTGGGTGGCTCAGTTGGGTACGCGTGTGACTTCGGCTCAGGTCGTGATCTCACTGCTTGTGAGTTTGAGCCCTGCGTCGGGCTCTGTGCTGATGGCTCAGAGCCTGGAGCCTGCTTCGGATTCTGTGTCTCCCTCTCTCTCTCTCTGCCCCTCCTCTGCTCACACTCTGTCTCTCTAAAATGAAAAAAAAAAAACGTTAAAAAATTTTTTTAAATCAACAAAATAAAATAACAGCTAAAGTGCTTAAAATGTGCCAGCCCTGTGTGAGATGGTTGACATGTGTTGTGTCTTAATTTCCCAGTGTCCAACGAAATAGGCTTTATCTCCCCCCTCACAGACGGGGAAGGCCGCGTCAGGAGGCAAAACAGATTCAGAATTCAGCCCCAGTGTGACCAGGGTGGTGTCCCTCCCTCTTCAGATAACCTTCCCCACCCTCCCTGCCACCAGCCCCATCCGGCCCCGCCCCACCCAGGCCAGACTTAGGCCTCTTCCTCCTCCTTCCCCCATTTTCCAGCCCCGTCCCGCCCAATTAGGAGGGCTAGGTGAAACTTCCAGCAGTTTGGTTCTCCACCAGCCTCTTGTTTCAAGAATTCTTTCTCAACTGTCACACGACTCACGTCTTCTGATCATATTATCCACAGCTGTCCAGATTCAACCGCAAGCTCAACGCTACCCTAGGTCACTCTCGCTTGTACACCTCCCCTCCCCGCACCCCGTGCCGTCCTCCCCTCCCTCCCGCGGGAAGGACAGAATCTGGGACCGATCTCTTTTTACCTTGGGTGCGTTCTGCGCCTGTCTCCCGCCACTCAGTATTCGACAGAGGAGCCCCTGCCGTGGGGCACACAGTGCAAACAATTTCCTGTGTATCTTTGGAATTCCCAAGTGCCCTTTGAAATCACCCCACCCGGACGTTGGTGAACCCTTGTGGTCTGACGTCTCCAGCTCAAGGACCTCTCGTAGGTCTCTTCACCTCCGCCAGCTTCCTTCTCCCTGGACTTCTGCAAAGTCAAAGACAAGATCTGGTGGGTTTCCCTCGGTCGTAAATACTGCCTTTCGTGGCTCTCCCTCCCCGGCCCTTTGGCTCTGGGGTTGTAACAATCCCCCAAGTTACGAGAGTTATGTTGACCGGCTGATCTAGCACAGCGGGCTTCAGCTCTCTCCTTTCTGCCTGCTGCTGTCCCTGCTCAGCTTGTCATTTCTTCTCAAACATTATGCCTCTTTCTCCGAAAACTCTTCTTGGAGCTCCAAGTGCTCATTCTTTTCAAAACGGTAAAATCTCGGGGCGCCTGGGTGGCTCAGTCGGTTGAGCGTCCGACTTCGGCTCGGGTCACGATCTCGCAGTTCTTGAGTTCGTGCCCCGCGTCGGGCTCTGGGCTGACGGCTCAGAGCCTCGAGCCTGCTTCACATTCTGTGTCTCCCTCCCTCTCTGTCCCTCCCCTGCTCATGCTCTGGCTCTCAAAAATAAACATTAAAAGAAATTTTTAAAAAATAACAAAAAAATAATAAACACACTAAAATCTCTTCTTTTCTTCATGTAATAGGTTCTGAGACTTCCCTGAGGGGGAAACAATGTTAGCTCAAAATTAGCTCAGGAAGTATTGGCTCGATGGCCCTCTTTCAGCCAGACTCTCCTCGTGAGTCTGGGACCTTCTCATTGTCTGCGCACATAAGCAAACGCTAAGACGGATGCAACTGGGGGGCCAGCCTGGACTCTCTCTGTAACCAGTGGGGGGCTCCAGGGGAGGGCGGAGAATGAACCTGGGGGTGGGGTGAGCTGACATGCTTCTCCTTGGAAATGGTGCAGAGACAGCATGGAGACAGGTGGGCAAGGGCTAAGAGCGGCTGCCATTTTGAGCCCAGCGGGTGGTCCTGAGCCCTTGACTCTGCAGGCAAAGGCTGCCGGCCACCCTGTGCGCAGCACTCCGATGGGATTTCTGATGTTTCTAATGAGTGCTCCCATAGCTGCTCCAGATCTGCCCACCCACCCTTCCAGCCTCCCTCTGCTGATGGGACTCCAGGCCTGTCTCTAAGAGGTCACAGGGAAACACCAGAGAAGCTCTTGGTGGGGGCCAGACAAGCTTGGGCCTTTCGGGGCTGCCCCAGCCTCCCTCCCCCTCCTTTTTGTTATGGGATCCCCACGTGACCCGCAGCCCTGTCCTCTCCCCTCTGGGTCCTGGCTGTTCACTAAGGGACCTGCCAGACCAGGAGTTGTACCCCCATCCCCCAGCAGGCAGCCCACAGGGGCAAGCAGGTCAGATGTTAGGCGTGGCTACTTTAGGTACAGGGAGGGCCCTGCCTCTTTGTGGTCTAGGGGACCACCTGCCTTCTCCTCCGACCCTGCCCGGACCACCCATCGTGGGCCGTCATACCCTGAGCTTGTTGGTTGGGGATGGGCTTCTGTACCCCGACCTTGAGGGGGTGGTTTCCAGGCCACGTTACTTCTCCTTCCAGCGGAGATGACCCAGATCTGACTGACGCTGGGAGCGGGGGGGGGGGGGGGGGGGGGGGGGAGGGGTGAAGAGACTCACCTGCCTCTTCTCCGCACCTTCTTCCTTGTTTGTCTCCTTCACTGCCTCCCTTCTGCACTCCTATTCTGTGCTCCGGCAAACTCATAAATCCACACAGAGGACAGTCCCGTTCTCCAAATGGCCCCTGTCCAAACAGATGCTCGAATTTGTCTTCCCCCAGACTTTCACCGGGAAAGGGACGCAAAGAGGCTTTCAGAAGCTGACCAAAACAAATACGACACAGTAAAGAAGACGTGCTTGCAGCCGAACGAGTCGTCTGTGGCACCCACCCGCTTCTGATTCCGCCACTCGGGGACTCCGCCTGCCTTGGTGTTAATATCAATGAATCGTGATGATGTAAAGTTCCAAGTACGCAGGAGAGCTGTGAACTCCGGAAGGGTGCTAACTCTGGCAAAGAGGATTCCCGCTCCCCCCCCCACTGTCCCCCCACCCAGCATCACCTGTGGGATCCCAACCAAACCCCAGTCTCCAGAATGAGGACTGGAAGCGGTTCCCAGAACAATGGGAAGGATGGAGCTGTGTGGTTACAGGGAGGGAACGAGGCCATTCTGACCAAGCCCTGGAGCTGAGGAAGGCTGACAGCTCGGGTAGGCACCCCCCAGATCCCAGAAACACACAACCCAGGGGCAAGTCTTAACATCCAAGACATGTTCAGGGAAGGTAAACGTTGACTGATTCTTACCCAGCGAGTACGCCCACGTAGGTTGTTCTGTGCCGTTGACTCTCACGATGGTCAAATACACACCTGAGCAGAAAGAACCATCATTTCGTGAACCACAAAGAGAAAGATATGTTACCATTACCCCACGACATGAGGCTTTCTTATCACTTAGGGGTTTTGTTTTGTATCTTCGAAAGCGGTTTATAGTCCTACTTGGCCATTCCTGTGTGAACATAAAATATAGGTGAAATAGACTGGTGAGTTATTCCTTCCTTTAAATTTTTAAATGTTCATTCACTTATTTTGGGAGAGAGAGAGAAAGAGCTTGAGCAGGGGAGGGGCAGAGAGAGAGAGAGACCAGAGAGAGACAGAGAATCCCAAGCAGGCTCCACGCTGTCAGCACAGAGCCCGACGCAGGGCTCGAACTCACGAACCGTGAGATCATCACCTGAGCTGAAACCAAGAGTCAGACACTTGACCGACCGAGCCACCCAGGCGCCCCAGGATAGTTGGTATTTAAAGGGAAGCCTGACGTGAGTCTTATTTCCTCCTGTGCTAAAATGTGCCTGATTCGTCCCTTTGAGAAGGGAACCTCGTCCAGGTAGAAGAACCCAGGCTTCGGTGGCCGGTGAAGGCTTCAGATCCAGCTCATCGCTGTCTGCTGGGATCTAAGGCAGATCCTCAGCGCCCCCCACTGCAGCACGGGCACAGGACGCCTGCCCCGGAGCGACAGAGGACGCAGTCAGCGCCCAGGACGCGGTGGGACCTCAGCGCCGCTGTCCTTCGCTGTCCCTCCGAAACGGGGACATCTGCCCTGCCTGCTTCTCACTGTGCAAGAGTCACATCGCTGCAAAAACTTAGCAGCAGTGAGTGGGCACTGAGCACACGGAAGGAGCCGCTGTGCACCTGTCTGGACAGCGCTGGTGAGTCCTACCCTCTCCACGCTAAATGCTAACTGCTCCCTCTCTGTGCCCCTTGTCCCCTCCTCACGGATTCTTGCAGCAGCCTCCTAATCGGTCCCTCTGTCTCTGGGCTCACCACCACCCATCTCTCCTCCACCTGAGCTGGAGTCGTGTTTCCAAAAAGAAAATGTATTTGTGGTGTGACCTTGCTAACCTGTCATCTCTGATGGAAGGGGCTATTTGTCCCAGGTGGCTCCAGCTCTGATGCGGTCAGTGGCACAAAGGACGGCTCAGCATGTCTGTTAAACGAGCCACGGGGATGCCGTCTGCAGGATCACCCGGCCCTCCTCACCTTCTGTACGCTCCCCGGGCCAGTGTCCTGGGGTCCTCTCCAGCTAGACCATCCTGTGGTCTCTCAGAAAGGTCACATGACAAGGAGCACAGGCTGTGAGGTCTCCAGAATCTGAATCCCACTTTCACCACTCAGCAGTCAAATATCAACTCTGGGGGCGCCTGGGAGGCTCAGTTGGTTGAGCTGCTGACTCTTGATTTCGGCTCAGGTCACGATCCCAGGGGCGTGGGTGGGAGCCCCGTGTTGGGCTCTGCGCTGGGCCCGGAGCCTGCTTTAGATTCTCTCTCTCCCTCTGCCCCTCTCCCCTGCTCGCATGATCTCTCAAAAAAAAAAAAAAAAGAAAAGAAAAAAAAGAAAAAAACCCACACAAAAAAACATATCAGCTCTGCCTCAGTATCTCATTTGTAAAATGAGAATGATCATGGTGCCTGCTAACAGTTATTATTAGGAGTATATATTTCACCGAGAGGACTGGCATGTTTTCTACCAACCGATACTATTTTGAAATAAATCTCGTTTCATTCATAAATATTGCAGCATGTCTGATCTAAATAATATCTCTTAAACACACACACACACACACACACTCTCAATGCCATTACTCTAAAAACATTACTCTAAAATACTCTAAAAATATCAATAATAGTTCCATAACATCATCCAACCAGTGTTCAAATTTCTCTAATTGCCTTACAGGTAACTTTTCCTTTTTGTTTAGTCATGAGCCAAAGAAGATCCCTGTGCTGCAAATGACTGATAAGGGTCTTGGGACTCTTTTGATCTATAACAAGACTTGGCAAACTTTCTGCAAAGGGTTAGACGGTAAACATGTTAGCCTTCGAAGCCACATGGTCTCTGTAGCAACTGCTGAAACAGACAGACACGGCTACGTTTCAATAAAGTTTTATTCACAAAAACAGGCAGCAGGGCTGAATTGGTCCCCCGGATGTCATGTGCCAACCCGCGACGAAGAGGCTTAATCAGATTCGGGTTCGATTTTCCGGCGAGAACATTTCACTGGTAGCATTGTGGACTTCCACGAGGAAGCACGGAATGCTGGGTGGTCCCTCTGCTTTGTGAAGTTCTCAGCCAGGGATGCTCAGTGCCCAGATCCATTAACCCCTTAAGGGCTGCTCAGTGACAGTGTTCCAAGCCCATCATCTTTCTTCTTCGTGTATCAGCTGCAAACCTTCTATGAAGAGAAGTTTCCCCTCACCAATTATTTGGTTATACTGAGGTGTAGTTTGTACAGGAAAGTCAAGACAATAGATGCATGATTCTTCTCCCTTCTCTGCCAGTTTTTTTTTTAAGTTTATTTATTTTTTGAGAGAGAGAGGAGAGAGATTGAGAGAGAGGCAGAGAGAGAGGGAGAGAAAGAATCCCAAGCAGGCTCCATGCTGTCAGCACAGAGCCCGACCCAGGGCTTGGTCCCATGAACCCTGAGGTCATGACCTGAGCCGAAATCAAGAGTCAGATGCAGGGTGCCTGGGTGGCTCAGTCAGTTAAGAGTCCAACTCTCGGCTTCGGCTCAGGTCATGATCTTGTGGTCCCTGGGTTTGAGCCCTGCATCAGGCTCTGCGTGGACAGCGCATAGCCTCCTTGGGATTATCTCTCTCTCTCTCTCTCTCTCTCTCTCCCTTCCCCTGTTGTGCTTTCTCTCTCAAAATAAATAAATAAACTTAAAAAAAATCCCCCCCCCCAAAAATGAAAGAGTTGGATGCTCAACCGACTGAGCCACCCAGGAGCCCCTCTCTGCCAGTTTTTGAAAATAACACATTGGGCTCCTTAGCATGCTTCCAAAAGAATCAATGTACTTTTTCAAAGAACATTATGATCGAATAGGTTTCAAGATAATTGAAGTGTTTTGAGCCATTGCAGTTACCACTTCGAATGCTGTTTGAATCGTCCAGGCTCTGCCTTAGCTCTGGACAGAGCCTCCAGAGCCTTTGGTTACATCCTTGCTTCCTGGTAAGACAAGACGCTCCAGGGTCACAATGCTCAGTTTCGTCCCCAGACCTGGGATCAGCCTTCTCTGGGGAGCCACCGTTTGCTTTACGGGGAGGGGGTGGGGGATGTGATATTTAGAAGCCCTAATGTAGGCACTACAGATGTTCATCGTATGTAGGTGTTTCCAGTAGACACAGCAAGGCTTCTTCTTTTTTTTAAAGTTTTATCTATTTATTTTGAGAGAGAGAGAAAGTGTGAGCAAGGGAGGGGCAGAGAGAGAGAGAGAGAGAGAGAGACAGAGAGAGAGTCCCAAGCAGGCTCCACACGGTCAGCACAGAGGCGGATGCAGGGCTCGAATTCACAAACCATGAGATCGTGACCTGAGCAGAAGTCAGATGCTTAATCACTGAGCCACCCAGGCGCCCCAAGGTTTATTTATTTACTTTTTTAAGTAAGAACGACCTCAGGAGTACCTACTGGAATTTCCAAATCAATTCAGGACCACAAGTCTCCAGAGCTCTTCAGTCGGACACCTTATTCCCTTTCTCCCATGCTCTATTTCCTGGTTCGCCTGGGGAGCTTTTAAAACCAGCCGTTCCAGAGGCCGGCCCCAAACCAACTGCCGGGTGGGATCCCGCAGGTGCCTCACGGAGCAGCCAGGCTTGGTGCGCAGGAACCAGTGCTCGGGGCCGCCCGGGGGCTGGGTAGGAATAAAGCTGGAGACCTGTCTACAAGCCCGTCCATCCAGGAGTGAAGCTCTGTTAGGGTGAGGAGTGCAAGGAGGTAGAAGCAGAGATAAGGAGGCACACAGCACCTTCCAGAAGGGTGGCTGCACTGCACGGGGAGGGAGATAAGCCAGCAGCCTTCACAAGTGGGGTCAAGATGGGTTTTACCAAAAGGGAAGTGGGGGCTGTCTGCATGTTTGTAAGTTTCTGAGAAGGAACCATGAGGCAGACAGAAAAGGAAACCACAGGATACTAAAGAGATGAGCTGATAAGATTCCCCTGGGCTGTAGGGGGTTGGCGTCTTGCTCTGTCTGGGAGGCCCTGGGAGAGACACAGGAAAGGGCCCTTTGATTCTCCGAGTATGGTCTGACCCTTTCAGAGGGCCCTTTAGCTCAACGCTATTTTCATGATGACAGTAAAGTGTTACTTGTCTTTCTCACTTTCCTTCGGTTCTGCGGGCTGGGTGGAATTTTCCAGAGGTTTCCGAATGGACGGAATGCAGAAGGGTATATGAGAATCCAGCTGCCTCCCGTTAAGCCAGATAAAGAGACTTGCAAAAATGCAAAATAATCATTCTTCTCACGTTTTGAAAAAGTTAGTTTTCGTTAAAATGGTATTTGATGGGGGCACCTTGGGTGGCTCCGTCTGCTAAGCGTCCGACGTCAACTCAGGTCATGATCTCACGTTCTGTGGGTTTGAGCCCCGCGTGGGGCTCTGTGCTGACAGCTTGGAGCCTGGAGCCTGTTTCGGATTTTGTGTCTCCCTCTCTCTCTGCCCCTCCCCTGCTCACACTGTCTCTCTGTCTGTCTCTCTCTCAAAAATAAATAAATATTAAAAGAAATTAAAATGTTATTTTATGTTGTTGTATAATGGGTTTGTTACATTATTTTTTAAGTGCATTATTACATATTGTTAACAATTGTTTTAATTCCTAATTTGGTAACTATTGATAGGTATGATCTACATAAACAAAAGTTCCTGGGGCGCCTGCCTGGCTCAGGCCGGGGAGCATGCCACTCCTGATCTCCGGGTTGTGAGTTCGAGCCCCACAACTCGAGATGGTCCAGAGATTACTTAAAAAATAAAAAGAAAATCTTAAAAGATTTTATTTTTAAGAAATCTCTACACCCAGTGTGGGGCTCGAACTCACAACCCCGAGGTCAAGAGTCGTATGCTCCACTGACTGAGCCAGCCAGGCGCCCCTAGGGTCCTTAGTTTTTAAGGGAGTAAGAGGGTCCTCAGACCCAAAGGTGTGAGAATTGTTGGTGTAGGAGCTCAGAGTTAGTGCTGAGAACCAATGAACGTCAACAAACACATCGGTGACAATCTTCGTGACCAAGCAACACGTATTCCTGGAAGGAATCCTTGGTTGGCTCCTTGGGCAGGAGGGCAAGACCCTTTCTCACCCTCAGCTGGGCCAGGCATTTCTGGGTGAGGACGTTTGCTCTTTGCAAGGCGGGGTGAGCCGGTCTCACTCGTAGGCCTCGGTTTCCCCATGTGGACCCAGAAAGTGTGGCTGAAATGGTGGCTCTTACAGAGATTCCTGGGGAATGCTGGGGTGCTACAGGGGGTGTGAGGGGTCCACCTTCTCCCTGCCGCTCACCAATGCTTTGGGACACAGCTTCTTTCTTAGAGAAGGGCTTCGGGGAGTGTATAAAGAACCCCTAATTAGCTCCGGAATGACAGGCCTGCCACATAAGGTTCCAGGGAGAAACCTGGGAGGTAAAACTATTGTTTCCCAGACCCAGGCTGCACCCTCGTTGGGAGTAGGTAGGGGTCGGGTCAAGAACTGCAAGACCATTCGTAACAGAGACGGCCATGGGGACAGTCATCAGATGCCGTCACTTCAGCCCTATTAGTTTCTGAGAAGACAGCTCCAGTGTCCATGAAAACTACATGAGGTCCCCTGTGACCAGATCTTAATGCGTCTGTTTCCCGTAAACTTAAACTGGCGTTTTCAAAGTGAAAAGCTCATGAATGCTCACACTAGGCGGGGGCCGGAGTCCCACAAAGGACACACCTTAATTAGACTTGATTTTCAAAATTTTCCCTGGTGGTTTTTAATAATGAGAGCAAATGTCTCTGATGTTGAACTTCCAGTCAGGTAGCCCCTATGCCAACGTCCTTAATAAATTGCATGTGCTTTTTTTTTTTTTTTTTCCCCAAGGTTGTGTTCTTCCGACAACTGTCTGCACTTCTTTTTGGACCCCCTCAAGACTGGACACCAAGGAGTATAAATAATCATTCTTTAAAAATTATACTTCGTCTACAACCTTGAATTCGAAATGTGAATATATGAATATAATAGCTCTGGAATTACTATGCAGATTTATGGGGATATCAATTTAGGTTATATCACAGGCCCTACTAGGCCTTTCTTTTTTGAGGCTGGGGATTTGTTAAAGTTGGGATACAGTCTGGGGAAAATGCGATTTTTATACGCACAACCGAAGATCTCTGACATATGGGTCTCTTGCAGAGCGAGACCTGATTCTAAAATCGAGAAGACAGGAATAAAAATCAAGTCTCGGATAGAAGTAGCTGGAAATTACAGCGAGGAGCGAAGCTTTGCTCCAACCTTCCCACTGTTTGAAGACGGGCTTGTTTGTTTTTTAAAACAGCCAGCATATTTCAGCTGGAGGAGGTAGAAAAGATTCGCCTGGTCCTTGTTTCAGTGGAAATCAATGGACCTTAGTTTGTGTAACTGTTCCCCCCCCCCGCGTTTAGTACCTAAAATAAAATAGCCCTCGTTGCTGGCACTGCTGAGCCCCTTCTTTGGTCTTGGTGTCTGCGGCTAAACAAGTATTAATTAGATAATCCGCCGGGAGCTGGCGGAGGGGGAAGCGGAGGGTTGAAAGGCAACGTGCAGCCTCGGCGGCCCTGATTTTTGCATCGTGACTGCAACTCGCTTGGTGGACTGAGGGAGTCCTGGGGGAGGTGAGGGAGCAGCTCCCGCCAGCTTCCCATCTGCATTACGGACAAGCGTGGGGCGGAGAAGCCCAAGCTCAAAGCCAGAAGCGGACACCACCTCCCGGGCGGTGACGGTGGGCGCCAGGGGGAGCCGAGGCTCGGGCAGCCAGCAGAGGCATCCAAGCCCCATCCCCTCCACCCCCAAGATTTCTAGGGAGAAGTCTCCAAAGCTCTCGCGTCCTCCCTGCCTCCCCCACCCCCGCCTCCACTCAGATTTCTTCCAAATCTGCCGGGGGGCCGAAGTGGGGACAAGGAAGCGGGAGTGAGCAGGCATGGGGGTGGGGAGGGGGGTGGGTGTTCAGCGCACGGAAAATGCCCAGAGAGGCAGCCAGACTCCGCCGGGCTGAAGTGCGGCGGGGAGGAACTTGGCGAGGGGAGGCTCTGACTCCTGGTGACGCTCGCGGCTCTTTGACGATTCCCCACTCTCCTCTCTGACCCTCCACTCACCCCCCCGCCCCTGCGGGGCCCCCTCGCGCGCGGGGTCCCCGGGCCAGTTCAGGCCCTTGCTGCCCCTTTAAGGGTTCCCGAAACTTTCCCCCTGGTATCAGATGAGCCTCGTCACATCCGTTGGCCGTAGCAGCGGGGCGCGTTCCGAGGAAATTCGGGACTCGAGTTTCCCGGGGAAGAGGCGCGGCCCGAGACGAGCGAGGGCGGGCGGGGCGCGCCCGGGGCGCTCCCGCGGACCCCGCGCTCCGCCGTGACCTTGGCCGCGGGGGAGGGGCCCGGCCCCTGCGGGGCAGCCGCCGCCCGCCAGAGGGGGCAGCGGCGACCAACTTGCTCAAGTTGGCGGCGCGGGCTGGGGCGGCTCCGGCTCCGGCGCCTCCTCCCGCTCCTGCAGTCCTCCTCCCGCGGTGCTCCTCCCAGCCGCCGCCGCCGCCGCCGCCCGCCCGCCCCGTGCGCGCCCGGCCCTGCCCGCAGCCCCGCGCCGAACCTCCGAGCCGCCGCCGCCGCCGCCACCGCCGGACGGGACGGGCCGGGCCGCGCGCGCCCCCCGGGCCCCGCCGCGGGCATGGGCGCGCAGGCCCGGGCGCTGCTGCTGCCGCTGCTGGCCCACTGGCTCCTGCGCGCAGCCCCGGCGCCGGCCCCCGCACCCCTCACGCTGCCCCTCCGCGTGGCCGCGCCCACCCCCGGGCCCGGGACCCCCGCCGCGCCCCGCGCCGCGCCCCGAGCCGACGGCCTGGCGCTCGCCCTGGAGCCCGCCGGCGGCGCGGCCAACTTCTTGGCCATGGTGGACAACCTGCAGGGGGACTCCGGCCGCGGCTACTACCTGGAGATGCTGATCGGGACCCCCCCGCAGAAGGTAGGTTGGTGGGCGCTCGCCCGCTCCCCACCGCCCCTGCGGTCCCCCAGGCTGCAGCCGCGGGTTTCCCGGGGGGGGGGGCCCGTGGGGGGTGGGGCGGGGGGCGCCCGGCGGTGCCCGCGCGCGGTTTAGCGTCGCCCCCGACCACACGCCGGCAGGGCAGAGCTGGGGGGCGGGGCGGGACGCCTAGGGGCCCCCGCCGGGCCGGGAGCGGGGCGCGCGCCCTGGGGACGCGGGGCGGCCGGGCGTCCTGCCCCGGGGCGCTGCCGAGGGCGTGCGCGAGTGTTTCAGAACTTGTGCGTCCTCCGCTCCGAGCCGCCGGGCGGCGAGCGCCTCTAAGGGGCAGCCCTCCTGGCGAGCGGGGAGCCGGCGCCGTGGGCCTCGGGCGCGATGCCGAGGCCGCCAAGGGGCTCACTTCGGGTTCCTCTTCTGCTCCCCACGATCCCCCCACCCCCATGCTGTCTCATGGCCCCGGGAGCCCGTGGCCGGCCCCGGCGGCGCAGCGCCCGGGGAGAAGGATGTGTGCGTGCGCCCGGCGGAGGGGGCCGCGTGGCCGCGTCCCTCTCCCGGAGTTGGCTCGTCGGCGTGCTCTCGCCGGTCCGGCCGCCCAGCCTCTCTGCACCGAGCCCGGCGTCCGCACACGTGGCTGCCGAATGTATGAAAACGCAGTCGGGCGCCTGCGGAGCAAACAGGGGCCGAGCCAGGCTGCCGGGGACCGAGTGGCCTCCCGAGGACAAAATAAAAATAAAACCAAGCGGCATTCTTTTTCTCCTAATCTGATTTTCATTTATTAGCACTTTTTTTTTTTCTTTTTTTTTGTAACGAGAACCCAGTGGCCCCAGGCTCGGTAATCTAAAGAATGGGAAAATTTCAGGAGTCGAGTTGGCGCTCCTCCTCCTAACACATTACCTAATCCAAGTGTGATGTGAAGTCAGGTTTTTCTTATCAATCGAGTACGGTCTCAAGATACTTTATTTTTATTTTTAACGTTGTCATTTGGGTTTTAATTCAGCTCTGATTCCCCCATAAATAGAACATACTCATGACTTGGGTGTAATTCTAATTAAATTATTCAAGACTTTTCTGAAGAGGAAAGATGCGCCATGCTAATTCTTTTAAAAAAAGAAACTCTGCAGAATAACTTCTATACTTGCTTAATTAGTTTAAAAAAAAAACAAAAAAAACAAAACCCTTCAGACATGTGTTCAGCTCAAAACTTTGACCCTGCTTTTTGCCTTTCATCTAAGTGGTGGCTCCCGGGGTGGATGGTGGGGAGGGAGGAGGGGGAAGGAGTCAGCTGAGGAAGCTTAACTTGACCGCGGAGGCTGGTGCTGGTCAAAGCCACCACGTGAATACTCCAGCTGGTAGTGGGAACTTTGTACTTTTCTGCCTTCCCAAGATTTCACAAGATATTGACGATCCACCTCTTTTGTGGCCTAAGGATGATGTTTTGGGACCGGAAATGACTCTCCTCTTGGGAATGTGTGCCTTGAGGGCCAGAGCTCCTGTTAATTTCTTGAGTGGAAAGGAATTCTTTGTACTGAAGTAAAGATGAGGGCCGTTTGGGTGCTGTGATAAAAGGGGGTTTGAAGTCTGCCTCCGGCCGGAGAGAAGGGGGATGGGGGAAAAAAAAAAAGTCTCAAGAAAAGCTTAAAAAAAAAAAAAAAAAGCTTTCTCTGGGGCTCTCACAACAAAAACTTTCATAAATGATAGCTTTTCTTTATTAATTAATGCAGTGACCTTTCCTTTATTTTATTATTTTTTTTAAAGTAAGCTCTGGGTCCAACGTGAGCCTTGCACTCACGACCCCGAGATCAAGAGTCGCATGCTCTACAGGCTGAGCCAGCCAGGCGCCCCGGTGACCTTTACTTTAAAATGATGAAGTTTAAATAACAGGAATGTATTGAATGCCTCGTGTTTGTATCCTTACCTTGGCCAAGGGAGTAGTTCATTCAAGGTTATGTCTCAGTTAAAGATTAGCATGTTTCCAGGGAAGGCTGTTTTTAACAATCCAGATTTAATTTTTACATTTGACGGGGAATGAAATATTCTGTTCCTCCTTCTTGGCCTGATTTAGTAATAAGCTGTTTTATAGCAACATCCGTGTGTACGATCTTTCCAAATGCCTACTATAGGAGTTAGTGACAAGTGCACTGGAATTCATTTCTTCCCTGTCCCCTCCCGAAATGTCTCTGGCCACCAGCAGGGTGTTTGCAGCAGGCCCTGGGGTGACTTCTGAACTTGGAGTGAGGTTCCCTGCTCTATTAATGGCCAAGAGTTATGCATTTATTCTCTGCTGATTCTCCTAAGCCTAAAATAAAACTTGCTTAGGTGGAGAGAAAAATGAAATTGTAAATTCAAGCATTAAATAACCAAGAATTTTTGGAGAAGTAACAGTCGCAGATCGTTCAGAGGGCTCCCCTCGAGGCAAGCAGCCTGCTGCGTGTCTCACGGGTGCTCTCCTTGGGGGTTCTCACAACCACCTCCCAGTTCTGATACCCACTTAGGGGATGGGACAACAAACCTGAGGAGGTTGAATGGCTGGCCCAGGGGACGGGACAAGAAAGAGAGCCAGAAATCGGGCCCAGGTGGCTGGAGTCCAGAAGCCGAGTTCCGGACCACTGGGCCCCTGCCTACCTGCTCCCTTTCCTTTCCGCCTCCTTTATTTTACTTTTCCCTTTTTCAAGTTTGTTTATTTTATTTTATTTTATTTTATTTTTAAAGTTTGTTTATTTTTGAGAGAGAGCAGGGGAGGGGCAAAGAGGGAGGGAGAGAGAGAGAGAGAGAATCTGGGCTGACAGCACAGAGCCCAACTCGGGTCTCAAACTCACAAACCGTGAGATCCTGACCTGAGCCGAAAAAGCAAGAGCCAGACGCTCAACAGACAGAGGCACCCAGGCACCCCTCCGTTTCCCTTTAAAAAGAAAAATTTGGCCTCCAAGTACCCTCCCTGTCCAGCCAGAGCTCCCTGGACCTTAAACCCCAAGGTGTCAGGGACTTAATAACGTGACCAAAGAGAGACTCCAACCCCCGCGGCCCCTTCGTCCTTTCCCTTCCTTCAGGGCGACATGATGAAGAGTTGGACCCAGGTGTGCCTGGGGGAGAGCCACAGGTCAACAGGAACCAGAGCCACGCAGGTCCCTGCTCTCCCAAGGGAGAGCCAGCTGTTGGACACGCGCACACGTGCTCGGTCCCCGCATGCCTTAATCAAGAACTGGGGGGGGTCTGTCGTTCTGCCTGATACTCTTCAAGACGTCACGGGCATCTGCCCCGAAGCCCGTGGGAGAGCAGGACCACGTGGGCATGGGGATGCGGGCCAGGTGTTGGATACCATCATGTGACCTCGTTCGAACAGTGGAGAACCCGCCTCTGCTTGAACCATACGGTTTGGTCGTATTAATAATAATAATGGCGTGCTAAAATGATGATAATTATAGCAATTTCCATTATTTAAACAAACCAAAAAAAGGCTTCCATGCTGACACGATAAACCCACTGGAAATGCTAGGGGGTCTGCAGCTCTGTACCTGGTAATGGCCTCAAAAGGCCTCCGGGGTTTCTGTTGAAGGATTGTTCTGTCCTCTCTCCACCAATAGGGATGAAACAGACAGAAATACGATCTTCATACTTAACCATTCGAATGTAAAGAGCTACAAAATTATTTTGGGGACTCCCATTTTAATCACGGCATGTTGGCTTATCACTTCTTAGTACACAATTGTTTGGAAGACTTTGGATTGAAAATATGTGCCAAGGATATGCAATTTAGGAGTTTGTCTTTTTTAGAACAAGCAATCCAGTGTCCCTGAATTACATTAAGCCTCACTGCAGGCAAGGCCTGGAAAAAGGGATGGGCACCGAGAATAAGTGTTGTTGTTTTTTTTAATGTTTATTTTTTAGAGAGACAGAGAGAGAGAGAGCATGTGTTCGTGCGTGCAGAGAATAGGGCAAAGAGAGAGAGAGACAGAAATCCAAGCAGGCTCTGAGCTCAGGCTCTGAGCTCTCAGCGTAGAGCCTGACGTGGGGCTCAAACCCACAAACCGGGAGATCATGACCTGAGCCGAAATGAAGAGTCGGACGCTTAACCCACTGAGCCGCCCCGGCGTCCCCCGAGAATACATTTGCCGGAACACAGTGAGATGGTAAATATTACGGACAGTGACGTGTCTGGGGTTAAAAGAACAAGAAAGTCAAGGCTAGGTTCCCACCAGCTTCTGTGAGTGGAAGGTGCCAGCTCCTGAGCTCTAGAGAAAGAATTAAGATCCAAGTCCTCCTGCGGAAGATGGGAAGGCCAGGCCGAGACATCTGCGCAAAGCACCTTAGAGGGACCGTCTGAGAAGTCGCTAGCAACCGTTAATATTAATAGCTAACCTTTATTTCAGGCTCACTGGATGTTGGGCCCCACGCTAAGCATTTTGCACAGGTCACCTCCTCTAATCCTGCAAACAGCCCTGCGAAGGGCGGGTAAGTGACTTGACTTAGTAGTTTTCAGATGGAGAGAGCGAGATCCCGAGAGGCCCAGCAATCTGTCCGTGGTCCCACTGGTGAGAGGCCCAGCTGGGGTATCGATCTGTGGGGTCTGCCCAGCTCCCCGGGCCACTACCCCTCTTTTGCATCTGGACTTTCAAAAAAATACCCATTTTAATTTACCCGTGGATGACCTGGGTTTTGCGGGGAGCCTCCAGGATGCTGTGGCATCACACACTCGTGACCGAGGACAGGCGATCGGCCGCCCTGTGCTGCCCTGCTCTTATCGGTTGGCGATCTTTTGAGTTCTTAGTTTTCTGCAGCTGCTGTGACAAATGGCTGCAGACTAGGTGACTTTAAACAGCAGAAATACATTCGCTCACTGCTCTGGAGGGCGGCCATCCGGAATCAAGTTGTCGCCAGGACCCCGTTCCCTCTCCTGCCTCCCCCATAAGCCAGCCTCTGCCTCTGTCTTCACAGGAAATCCCCCGCCGTGTATGTCTCTGTGTCCAAATTTGCTGCTTCTTAGAATGACACCAGTCATTGCATTAGGGTTCACCCTGATCCGGTCTGACCTCCTCTTAGTGTCTTCACATCTGTAAAGACAGGCGCCAGGGGTTAGGATTTCTACGTAATGTTTGTGGGGGAAACCGACTGAGCCACCCAGGCGCCCCAGTGGGACACGAGTTTTAATCCAGAAGTTCATTCTGAGTTTGTCATTCTGTGTATTTTCTTTCATTCTATCCCGTGTTTCAGTTGCCAATAATTTTTTTTTATGTATTTATTTATTTTTCAGTGTTCATTTATTTTTGAGAGAGAGACAGAGTGTAAGCGGGGCAGGGGCAGAGAGAGAGGGAGACACAGAATCCGAAGCAGGCTCCAGGCTCCGAGCTGCCAACACAGAGCCCGATGAGGGGCTCGAACTCTGGAACCGTGAGATCCTGACCTGAGCCGAAGCCTGAGGCCCAACTGACTGAGCCACCCAGGTGCCCCAGGACTCAACATATTTTTTAAACGTTTCTTGTCACGTTGCACAAATTCTCGAGTTGCCAGAATCATTGCCTAACTTGACCAAAGTCCATTTGTGTAAGCTCGGATCACTGGTATTTTAAATACCTATGACTAAGAAATACTCATGTTGGGAACAACAAAGATGTAAAAGGCTTGAAAGCTTGTATTTCATGTTTTAAAGACTATAAGGCATCTGTCACCCGTCTTTATTGAACATATTTGATACAGAATACACACCTTTCACTTGTAGTACTCCTACCTGTCATATCTAGCCCCGTCTCAACTTCTGACTTCCTTTGTTGCAGATAGGTGGGCTTAACCTCCTTTGGGCTTCCTGCTTCCTCCTGGAATGATTGCTGGCGTCTCCTAACTAAAACTTGAAAAGGGGAGGTTTAAGGTTAGCTCGCGAGATGAGTGATTTCTCCACGGTGGTAGTCCATGCTGTGTTGAACCCGAGGACAGGAGTTTCAAGGCGGTGGCTTTTTCCCTTCCCTGTGGCGCCTGGCAGCTCTTGGGTTTATTTTATATCACAGACACGGTATGAGCAGGTCAAGCCTTTGGCCCGGGTGTCGGGGTCCACCTAGGCTGAGGGTGGGGGTTGGTGGGCGCTGACTTTTGCCCCAGCCCCAGGCAGAGTGCAGCAGGAGTAGCTGGTGCTTCCATTGCGATGATGTTAGAAATAAGCCCACCGACCCAGTCAAAGGAGGGATGCGGAGACTCGAGCACAGTGAAGCGAGGCTTTAATCAACATTCTTGCAAGAGCAGGTGTCTGACGGACAGGCACACTCAGGGCAGTTACAGCAGACAATTTATCTCCTCGCGTGCAAGTCCCTCCCCTGGTTCTTCATTGGCTGAGCACTACGGGGGTTACAGCCTTACCGGGAAGTCGCCTATGCCCACCGAAAGCCAAAAGTGGTCTGGTTGGAACAAACGTACATTCCCTGAGGTGACACAGAGACTTTCAGTCCCTCCTCCCTTTGTTCTTTGGTGCATGCTCATTGCAAAGCCCCTGAAAATAAGCCCGTGAGACAGAGAAGGGAAGAAGAACCAGGAAGTGAAATGTCTAAGGGTTTGGGACTCCATTGTGGGGGGGGGGGTGTACATATTTCCCATAGGTTATAAACCTACTATTTAACTAGACAGCACGGCATTTATTTGGTATTTCTTTAAAAAATTTTTTTAAGTTTATTTATTTAGAGAGAGAGATAAGAGAGAGACTGGGCAAGGGGCAGAGAGAGAGAGAGAGAGAATCCCAAGCAGGTTCTACACTGTCAGTGCTGAACCCAATGCGGGGCTTCAACTCACAAACTGTGAGATCATGACCCGAGCAGAAATCAAGAGTCAGAAGATGCTTAACCGACTGAGCCACCCAGGTGTCCCTTGGTATTTCTAACAGTGAATCCTCTCCCTTCTCACAACGATGGGCACTTCTGTCTCCAACCCAAGAGCCTCCTTGTATGACCAGCAGTGAGGCCTCTACTCACACTTCGCTGCATTGCCATATGCTGTGGATTCCTCCGCTCACTCTGTTCTGCCTGCCCAGCCTGGGTTCGATGTTGACAGCGGGGCTCATCAATCAGATGCTAGTGACCGTGGATACTACCTGGAAGCAGAATGGCTGTGAGGCAGGTGGATGGCCCCGCTTAGCTTCTGTGACGTCGTGTGTGCGTATTTGCGGGTAGAGTGTAAGGGTGTGTGCCCGTATTCTGAGCTCCTTTCCTGAGCCGTGGAGAACTGGTGTGTGATGCGTGGCTGGATTGGCCACCCCTTGGGGGCCCTTTGTCCTCTTCTGGCCCAAACGGAAGATTTGATTATTTATTTATTTATTTATTTGCCCATTGCTATTCGGTAGCTTTTTTCACCCCTGGGATCCCCAAAGAGGACAAAATGCTCCTGGCTTGCTGGTGTAACCGCATTCAAGACACTCAACTAGGAGGTTTGTTTATGAGTTCGTGCACACCAGCCAGCACCGGTCACAGGTTGGACGTTTTGGGATCTTTATTATATGACACGTCATATACCTGTACCTGATAATACACAATCTCAGCACTGCCGTTTTAGGAAGATAGAGAGCACTGTCTGAAGAGTAAAGCAGTGCTGCCCTGGGCCAGCTTCATCATTCCAGGGAGCCGTAAAGGGCGGTGGGAACTTCTCTCCTTCCGGCACCACGATTTATACCTGGCCTCGCTAAGGCCAGGCTCGCGCTCCCCAGTGCCAGGAGCGCCTCCAAAGCGCAGGCGCACTGAATAAGTGGCCTTATTGGCGGTATGTGGGGGGACTGCTTCAGTTTGCCAGCCCTGCAACCCACCCCAGAAACAAACAAAAAGCCCACAAGCCAGGCCCTCAGAAAGTGGTGCCGTGGAGGAAAACGGGGGAAGGTACCGAATCAAAAAGTTTTCCCGGGAGCAGAGAGGTTAGGACAGCCAGGACCCTGGTGAGAAGACAAGCTCCTCGGGGAAGGTAGGTGTGGATTCCAGAAGCCTCCGTGGGCGTCCAGAGCCCTTTCCGCGACATCAGGCCGCGCCCGGAAACCATAAGCTTTTTCCAGCCAGACAGGCCCCTGGGGAGCCGGCAGAGCTGTGCAGTCATTTGGGAAGCAGGTGTTTGGGTGCTGACCGTAGAGGTGCTGCTTGCCAAGTGCTGGTGTGGGAGAACCTCTGAGAGCCTCAGTTTCTTCATCTGTAAATTCTACCCGGTGACGTGAGATCCCTTTCAGAGGCTCTAACACGCAGCGTTTACAATCTGTTTTAGTTCTGAGCGCTCGTGAAAGCTCTAATAGTCAGCTGTGTGCAGTCACCCGGGCATCTGTTAAAATGCAGAATCTGGCTCCGCACCCTGGAGGGAGGGGAGGGCATGGGTCACAGGTCACAGCTCACAGCTGGCCGGGAGGGACTAAGAGTGCCTGGTAGGGCTGGGTCGAAGTAGTTTCCCAGGACCCAGCCCCCGTGTACTGGGTGAGTCCTCTGCATTTTGCCCTGGTCCCCTGGTCCCCCTTAAGCAGGCACTCGGCCCCAGCCCGGGGACGCTGTTTGCGAGCAGGACAGAGGCCAGATTCTCCTCTGTGTGGTGGTTGGCTGCGTGGAACCTGGCACGAGTAGCTTTTCTCATCTTCCTAAATGTTATTTGGTCAGTGTCTCCTCTGCGGGTTCAGCAACCTCAAGCAGACTGCCTTCCAGAAGCTTCTTTGTGTTTGGCAGGTTGGAAACGAGGAGAACGTTTTCTCCAGGGACCGTGCTCTCACGGCACGTGTGCTGACGGTGTCCTTTTTAACTTTTCAGTCTGTCACGGGGCAATAATTTGTAAAGCGATAAAAATGGGTTAGTAGAAAAACAAAATGGAAATTAAAAAGTGTGTAAACACAAGCGCTCCTTTTTCAGTTCCTGGGTGCAGCAGACATCCGGTTTCCTGGTTGGGCTGATGTCTGTTTCAAGGCTTCCTCTCCCATCCTGTGGCTACCTCGTTGCCCATCAGCCCTAACTGTTGGGCTTGTGGATCGGGCAGTCTGGGGAGGCCAGACTTCTCACTGATACACGTGTTCTAGAAAGCTTGCTCTGTAAGACGCGGGGCAAGTCAGAAATTAGAAATGGTTCCAGCCACTGATTTTGTTTTGCTGTCCCTCCCTTTAGTGGGACGGTGGTTATTTTTGCTAAAGTGAAAAGGGAATATGGTGGTGCTGGTTTCTGTGCTTCCCAGCCCCTCTCCAGCGGGGGTGGGAAGAGAGCTTTTACACCCTGCAGCAAATAGGTCTAACCCAGAGGTTTTCTCTCCCAGGATGTTGTGCCTTCTCGGGGACATTGGGCACTGTCTTGCGATGTTTTTTGGTTGTTACAACTTGGGTGGTGCCACTGGCATCCGGTGGAAGCCAGGGACGCTGTTGAACATCCTGCAAGGAAGGCACGGGACGCCTCCCCATGGCAGATGATGGTCTGGTCTGAACTGTCACCGATGCCAAGGGTGAGAAATCCTGGTAACTTGGCCTGTCACCCGCGCCGGCCTGGGAGCAGTGAGGGGAGAATGCCCACGAGAGGCATCTGCCGTGGGCACGAGCCAGCAGTGGCTGCTCGTGACGCCCGTGGACCTCCCCTGATCTTCAAAGCCCTGTCTTGTTCCAGCACTGCGGGTCTCCTCCTTGGGCACGTTTATTGAGTGACTACTGTGTGCCAGGCCCTGTTCTTCGGGCGGGGCGGGGGGGGGGGAGTGCAGTTTGGCTGCGGCCAGCAGCGTGGGAAGACGTGGAGGGAACCAGGTGAGGCCAGGCAGGCGAAGACAAGGGCTGTGCACTGGACAGGGTCCCTCACCGCGAATGCACGTGGGCCCTGGGTGCTGCCGACGGATGCATCGGCCTTGGGAGTAGCTCATCTTTCCTCTATTTTCTTTTTTTAATTTTTTTAATGTTTATTTTTGAGAGAGAGACCGACAGGGCATGAGTGGGGGTGGGGCAGAGAGAGAGGGAGACACAGAATCCGAAGCAGACTCCAGGCTCCGAGCTGTCAGAGCCTGACGCGGGGCTCGAACCCACGAACTGTGAGATCGTGACCTGAGCCGAAGTCCGGCACTTAATCGACTGAGCCACCCAGGCACCCCCGTCTTTCCTCTATTTTAAAATTGCGCTTTGGGGTTAGATTTTATTAGAACAGAGTCCTTAGAGAGGCAGTGTGTGTGTGTGTGTGTGCGTGTGCGTGTGTGTGCGCGTAGGGAGTGAAGAGTGGGTGGGGCGAGCTAACCATGGTTAGCCAGGAATTTCTGAATTAAAAAAGAAAATTACGGGGGCGCCTCGGTGGCTTGGTCAGTTACGCGTTCGACTCTTGATTTCAGCGCAGGTCATGATCTCACGGTTCGCGGGGAGCCCCGCGTCCGGCTCTGCGCTGACAGCACGGAGTCTGCTTGGGATCCCCCCCCCCTCCCTCTCTCTCTCTCCCTCTGCCCCTCCCCTGCTTGTATGCTCTCCCTCAAAATAAATAAATAAAACTTAGAAACAAAATGAAAAGAAAGGAAAATGACGCTCAGTGTGCCCAAGGGAGGTGGGACGCCAGACGACCGATGCTTGTCTAACGGTGCCTTCAGTCAGGTTCCCCAGGGACAGAAGGAGCGCTAAGCGTGTGGATGGGTGCTGTATTTGGCAGGTGATCCCGGGATTCGTGTGTAGAGGGTGGGGGAGGGGAGAAGGGAAGGGAAGCGTGCGGGGAGAGGTTGCAGGTGTGGGCAGCGGTACACGAGCCCCCTGAGGGTCTCTGAGAGGATGCCCAACGGACTAGGGGTCCCAGGTGAAGGGCAAGGACGCTGGGCTCCCCCTCCCCCCACCCCTGCTCCTGCAGGTGTGTGCCCGAGGCTGCTCCAGAGTGGGCGAACTAATGGCTAACCTTTGGCATTTGTGGTCCTACAGCTGGTTAGAGCAGGCCACCAGGCGGTCACAGGGGCCGCGCACTTGGGGCTTTGAGGGTCAGATACACGGAACGGTTGGCTCAGCACGGGGTTTGCTGCGGCCGCTGCAGCCCTCCCGCTGGAGCTGTGGCTGGCACCGGTTAGGCCAATATCTGGGCAAGGAAAGAAGGAATACGTTCCGTCACTGAATGTACTTGAGGGCATCATTTCGGCCTTTCACAAAGCAGTTTGGAAATGCTGCTTTAAAATCCTAACTTCCTAAAGCGCTCTAGAATCTAACTCACGGAAGCCTCTGTGAGTCAGTCCAGAGTGTGCTTCTCATTGAGACGCGTACTTTGAACTTTTTTCCAGAAGAGGAGGATGTGATGTGTGGGCACTGAGCAAGGGAGAATGCTTGGTGGGGGGGTGGGGGGGGAGGGCAAAGGGAGATGATGTTTTGAGGTTAAAAACAACCACAAAACCTCCTTTGAAGGTCGAGTGCTCTGAACCCGAGACTTCCAACACTTTTGCGTGCCAGGTGCCTTGCGATGTCTGAAGGCAGTGAAGCAAGGGGTACAGGACAGGGTCAGGTCCCAGACACCCTGACACTCTCGTGAAATCCACAAGCTTACGGAAGCCTAAGGATTTATCATCCAGCTGTGCGCTTATAGTGTATATAACACCAATTAAAAATTTTTTTTAACGTTTATTCATTTTTGAAAGAGACAGAGCTCGAGCAGAGAAGGGGCAGAGAGAGAGGGAGACACAGATTCCAAAGCAGGCTCCAGGCTCTGAGCTTTTCAGTACAGGGCCTGACGCGGGGCTTGAACTCATGAACGGTGAGATCATGACCTGAGCTGAAGTCAGACTCTTAACCAACTGAGCCACCCACCCAGGTGCCCCACCACCAATTCTTTTCTCCTTTTTTTTTTAAAGTTTATTTATTTATTTTGAGGGGTGGGGGAGGCGGGCAAGCAGGGGAGGGGCAGAGAGGGAATCCCAAGCAGCCTCCGCGCTGCCAGTGCAGAGCCCGACACGGGGCTCGAACCCACAAACTGTGAGCTCATGACCCGAGCTGAAATCAAGAGTCGGGCTCCACTGAGCCACCCAGGCACCCTGTCTGACACCAGTCCTCGAATGTACGCTCATTTCAGAAATACCTAAGATATGTTCTGTCGCCCTAAAGTCTGTAGACATGTGCGTTTTGGCTCCTTACCCCTGCACGGGACCTGGTAGTTTCTGTGACCCCATCTGCCCCACCCAGATGGGAGAGACTGGTGGTCCTTGGGTGGGTGGGGTTGCAGGCCTCCTGCTGGGCTCTTTATAGAGGGCCGAGACCATCCCCACCTTCCCCTCCACCTCTGAGCTGGTGCCTGCTGGCTCACTCACTAGGGGACCTGTTCATCCCAGTCTCTGTGAACACCAGCCTCGCTGTCCTGGGTTTGTGAGCCATGCCGCTGGCCGGACAAGTGAAACATCCTAGTGTTCGTGTTCAGGCCTCCAGGGAGGCAGGGGCCTGCCCAGCCTCAAATCTCAGCCTCACGCTCCACCCCGGCTCTGCCAGTGCCGTGCGTGGGGCTCCCAGTCAGCGGCACACATTTCCTGTGGCTGCTTGGGGGCCGGCCCCACCTCAGGTCCCCCCTGCCCCCCCCACCCCAGAAGTGAATACAGACCCAGCAGTTCTGGCCCCTCCAGCCGGACAGACAGCATCTCTCCGCAACGTGCAGTGTCACCTTGCCTTCCACACGGACGCTGTTGCAGCTGTGGTTTGTGATTCTTTGTTTTTCTTTCTTTGAATGTTTGTTTATTTTTGACAGAGAGAGAGAGAGGGACAGAGCACGAGCAGGGGAGGGGCAGAGAGAGAGGGAGACACAGACTCGGAGGCAGGGCTCCAAGCTCTGAGCTGTCAGCACAGAGCCCGACGCGGAGCTCGAACCCACGAACCGTGAGATCATGACCTGAGCCGAAGTTGGACCCTCAACCGACTGAGCCCCCCCCAGGCATTCTGGTCTCTGATTCGTTGTAAGCGAACCATGTGTGAGATAGTGAGCTAAGGGAGATACCGGGAAAGTGGCGTTCTGCGGTCTGGTGGTCTGAAATTTCATGGCCGTGTGCCTTCGAATGGCTGTTTTTGTTGGTTGGTTGGTTCTTTAATGTTGGGCACGTGGTCTTTTCGGTCTAGAAGCTCAGGATGTGCAGTTCTGAGGGATTTTCTAGTAAAACGTCCGCTCTCTTTTTTGGGGGACCAAAAAGAGTTACCCAGATGTTGAACTTCTGGTTCCGTCTCCTGTCCCCATCCCTTGGTCTTTGCTTCTATGGCAGATGCACGGCTGCCACCTTCACTTTCACTTTCGAGAGCGCTTTCTTGTTCCTCTGAATGTTCCATTTCCTGCTTGTACTTTATTCTTGCTCCAAAACTGCATATCTGCTATTTCTCTGAGGAAATTACTTGCGATTTTTTTTTTTTTTTTTTTGAATTTTCTTCCAGCTTCCTGCCTTTTCTCTGCTGCCCCTGAATCCTGCCTGCCCTTAGGGGCCTGGTCTGGTCTGTGTCACAGGCCACAGACTTTCTTTCCTCAGATGTCCGGGGATGAGTGGCTGACTGTTCATATTTAAAAGGCAAGTGTTAGGAGCGCCTGGCTCAGTCGGTAGAGCATGTGACTCACGGTCTCAGGGTTGGGAGTTCAAGCCCCACGCTGGGCGTGGAGCCGACTTTAAAAAAGTAAATCATGTAGGGGCGCCTGGGGGGCTCAGTCGGTTGAGCGTCCGAATCGGGCTCAGGTCATGATCTCCTGGTTCGTGGGTTTGAGCCCCGTGTCAGGCTCTGTGCCGACAGCTCAGGGCCTGGAGCCTGCTTCGGATTCTGTGTCTCCCTGTCTCTCTCTGCCCCTCCCCTGCTCACACTCTGTTTCTCTCTCTCTCAAAAATAAATAAAGATTAAAAAAAAAATTTAAAAAGTAAATCAATTAAAGGGAAGCATTAAAAGACCAGAAGGAAGGCTGTGTGTGTGGACCGCGTATAGAGTGAGTTTTTGTCATTTACATGCGTGCCTAAGTTTTGAAACATGGCGGTGACAGTGACCCTGTTACCTGACCAGTGAGCGATACTTTCACTTGGGTGGTCAGATCAGAACACCTTCCCAATCCTCTCCTCTCTGGCCTGCGGTGGCCTGTGTGACTCAGCCCATAGCGGTGGACAGTGGGACGTAAATTGGGGTCTCCTGGAGGGTTTCTGGGAAGCTTCTCCTGATTAGAACAATGGATGTGGCTGGGATTATAATTCCTGCTCCTTCCTGCCATTGATGAAGGTGAAAGCCTGTCAACAGGTAGCCAGCGTCTGACCTTGAGAGACAGGTTTGGGGGGAGCAGCAGAGATTTGACGCTGGTTTTCTGTGAGGTGTTGATCTAATACCAATTCTCTCTAGACACTTCTGGACGTGGAGAATAATCCCCACTTGTTGGAGCCGCTTGAAATCTAGTCTTTACTTGCAGCCAAAAATGTTCCAAGTGATGTGCCATCAGAGGTTTTTGGGAAAAAAATAGCTTACTAATTAAAAAAAAAAATACTTGACAGGCCCCTGGGTGGCTCAGCGGGTTGTGTCCCGACTCTTGATTTCAGCTCAGGTCATGATCCCAGGGTTGTGGGATCAAGCCGTGCTTTGGGCTCCACGCCAAGCATGGAGCCTGCTTAAGATATTCTCTCTCCCTCCCTCCCTCCCTCCCTCCCTCCCTCCCTCCCTCTGCCCCTCTCGCTTGCTTGTATGCTCTCTAAGATAAAAATGAAAAAGTTACTTAATGCAATTTGTCATTCCTCTTAACCTCTCCCGAGAAGAGGAGGACAAGTCTAAAAAAGTCTTCTCCTTAATGTCTTTATTGCTGTTATTGGCAAGATGCTTAGGACCACCAGGAGGAGTGAGAGGGCGAGCAGACTAAGGCCCATGGGCCAAATCCACCTGTTTCTGTAAAGTTTTATTGGAATGCAGCCATATGGATTGTGGATTATGTGTTGTAAGTGGTCTCACTCTACAGTGGCAGAGTTGAGATGAGGGGGCCTAGGTGGCCAGCTGGCTGGCGGTGGTTTTGCTCACACCGGCAGGTGGGAGCTCTCTGTGTGGGCGTGGGGGCGGGGGAGCTCCTGGCTCTCTGAGGATCCCACTGAATACCCCGCAGGATGAGAGTTGAAGGTGTAGACATCGGCCACCTCCAGGATGTACCTACCAGTCGTGAAGTCAGATGAACACGTTCTTCCCTCAACCCCCCTTTCCTTTGGCTCTAGTCCTGGGGAAATCACAGGCATTATTGTGAACCAGGTGGGGAAACAAGTACATCCAGTCATGCCTCCCCTTCCCCAGGGTGGATTTCTGAGCCTAAGGCGGGTCTACCATACTGGACGAGCTTGAGTTTTGTCCTTAGACAGGGCTCGGCCGATCATGCCCGAAAATGAATGAATTCCCACAAAGCTTTTGGAAGAATGCAGCCTTTGCCCAAGACTTCATTCAAGGATGGGGAAGAACAAGTTTCAGAGCTTGTTTGAAGGCAGTCGTGTGACTACAACGTTCTACCAAAATATGACGCCATCATACAAAGGCTCTGGAGGGGGGTTGGGAAATGTCTCAGAATTATGTACGCATTTGCCCTTTGACTCACAAATTTGCTTCCGCGGGTTTACACAGGTTATGGGGGGAGGGCATGAAAAGCATCCCCCAAGGCTATGGTGATGTCACCTGCAGCCGCAAACCATTGGAGACAACCTGGATGTTTGTGGAAAGGCGACTCCCAGAGGGAAGTGTTGGTCTACACTGTGGGACGCGATGCAGCTGTGAGTGAGGACTGTCGTTCAAAACTTCAAGTGAGGAGGGGCTCCTGGGTGGCTCAGTCCGTTAAGACCCTTGATTTCGGCCCAGGTCGTGATCTCCCCGGTTCGGGAGTTCGAGCCCCACATCAGGCTCCGTGCTGGCAGTGCAAGGCTGCTTGGGATTCTCCCTCTCCCTCTGTCTCTGCCTCTCCCCTGCTTGTGCTCACTCTCTCTCTCTCTCAACATAAATAAATAAGCTAAAAAACAACAATGACAACAAAACACCTTCAAGTCAGGAAAGCCAGATGGAGGGTAGCATGCATCTAGGAAAGCAGGTAGGCGTGTGTAGGCGCCTGTCTCCCCTCCCCCCACCCCCCTCGATGGTGCGGGACAGAGGCCCCCAGAGCTGGGTGACTGTGGGGCTCCGTGAGCGCTGCCTTTGTTCCGTCACCTGTTCTCTGCTGACAGCCCGCAGAACATTCTCCAGGCTCCAGCACATTATCCGTCTGGTATGTTGGAAAGATCAAGACCTCTAAAGATAAGTTACATGCTTTCACTTCCCAGAAAGCCACCGTTGCAGACTGGCTGGCTTTTATTGTGATTACAGGGTGACTGGCAGTGGTTTGCTACTTAGCAGATACTGAAAAAAAATAATAAGCAATTAAAACAGGTCCCTTTAAGGTGGTATTTTCACACCGCATTAGAAACGGCTTTTTCATAAGAAACTCCTAAGGAGAGATTGAATTTAATTGTTTAGAGAGAGTGGGAACATGAACGGGGGAGAAGGGGAGAGAAAGAGAGAAACCCAAGCAGACTCCGTGCTGTGTGTGGAGCCCGCTGGGATCAAGACCCTGGGATCATGACCTGAGCCACAATCAAGAGTCAGACGCTTAACTGACTGAGCCACTCAGGCACACCCCCAAAGATGATATCTTTAAATGTTTCCATCATTATTTAACTTCTGCCACCAGAAAGGTATGTTTGCTATGTACATAAACACTTTTGAACCCTTGGAGACCAATCTTCCAAAGAATTTTAATTACTTAAGAAAAAAAAAAAAAAAACCCAACCACCTAGAGAAAAGTAGCACCTTCTGGTTAGTTTGCTAGAACTACTGATTGACATTAGGGAAGGTGAAAGTTTAAGATTCATCATCCCCATTTCACAGATGAGGAACCTGAGGCATAGCTGGTGGGCGAGCAGAGCCAGGATCTGAAAACAGCTGGTCTGGGCCCCTATCTTGTGCCCTGAACCACCTCTAAACTCGCTCTTAGCATGTAAGTCCTAGATATATACATGCATGGGGCTGAGTACTCAAAACTTTTTCTTTTTTAAAAAACTGTTTTTAATGTTTATTTTTGAGAGAGACAGAGAGGGACCGAGTGCAAGCGGGGGCGGGGGGGGGGTGTGCAGAGAGAGAGGGAGACACAGAATCTGAAGCAGGCGCCGGGCTCCAAGCTGTCAGCACAGGGCCTGACGCAGGGCTCGAACTCACGAGCTGTGAGATCATGAGCTGAGCTGAAGTCGGACGCTTAACCGACTGAGCCACCCAGGCGCCCCAAGAATGTTTTCCTTGACGGACTAGTTTCTCCACCAATTTTCAGAGTCACTAGTCCGTGAGAATTCGGGTGCCCTGTAAGGGGGGATGGGGCTGGTTCGATTCAAGAGAAACTGCTCATCGATGAGCTGAGTTCGTGGGTGTCTTGGAATAGCATAGACAGACGCCTAGGAAAGAGACATTCATTGGTTCATCCGCCAGTCTGTTTGGACGCCTGGCCTTCTGGAAGATGTGCGGGCTGCCTTGTTTAATAAGCGCCTCTCCCGGAGCAGCCCCAGGATAGCACCGGGCGGTCGGAAGCTTTATCTAAACCATAAATATCACCTCCCAGCAGCGATGGCCTGGCAGAGCCTGCGTGTGGTGTCTCCCCTTCCCCATCGGCGGGTGTCACTTACGCCCGCCTGAGTTGTGGCGCTGTCCGCTTTTTTACGGGCGACCGCAGAAGTCAGGGTGCGGCTTGGATTTGCTTGACTTTTCCCACCTGCGTAGGTGGGGAGGCGTGTGGGCCTCCCTTCCCAGCCTGCTGGCTCCCCTCCGTCCTCCCTCTGGTTCTCGCTTCTGCCCGCCTCCCTGCCTCCTTCTGGTGGATGCTGCTGGAAAGGGGAGGAGGGGGGGAGGAGGCCGGCTAGGAGCAAGGTGCTAGGGACGCCTGTGCGGGTGGCATCTGATCTGGGTGACCGAGTGCACATGGCACCACCCGGGGGGCCCCAAGGAGGAGCTGGTTTTCTGGGACGCGGTCTGGGGGCCAGCTTCTATGAACTGCACTGCTCAGTCTCCCTTTTCCCTTGGCTTGGGATGAGGGGTGAGAGAAGCTGGTGCGGAAATCCCACCCCCTCTCCCCTCCGGGTTCAGGGTGGCTGGACTTCCCTCCAGCACGGCAGCTGCCGAGCCCTGACCTCTTCCAGGACCCGGCCCACCCTGCCCCTCCTCCCTGGGCCGCAGGCCGCTGGACACCTGGCTCTGTGATCCTACCCCTTCCCACACCCCTGCCGACAGCCCCTCCTCCCCGTCCACACCCCAGCAGACAGCCTCTCCCCACCACCCCTGCAGACAGCCCCCCTCCCCCTGCGAACACCCCCCCACATCCCTGCAGACAGCCCTTCCCACCTCCACACCCCTGTGGACAGCCCCTCCCCACTCCATACCCCTGCAGACAGCCCCTCCCACCTCCCCACTCCTGTGGACAGCCCCTCCCTACCCCCTACACCCCAGCAGATAGCCCTCCCCCGTCACCTCTGCTGACAGCCTCCCCTCCCCCTGTGGACAACCCCCCACATCCCTGCAGACAGCCCCTCCCATCTCCATACCCTGTGGACGGCCCCTCCCCCCTCCACACCCCTGTGGACAGTCTCTCCCTACCCCCACACCCCTGCAGACAGCCTCCTCTTGTGAACCCTGAGTAGAATCCCCTCTCCTGTTATGTGTGCTCAGCTTCCTGCAGCTGGTGAGGGGGACACGTGAAGCACTTTGCTTACTGCATGAGTCTGTCCAAATCTTTGGAACTCGAGGGGCGCCTGGCTGGCTCAGTCGGTAGAGTGTGCAACCCTCGATCTCAGGGTTGTGAGTTCAAACCCCACTTTGGTCGTGGAGCCTACTTAAAAAAAAAAAAAAAAAGGAAAAACAAAAAGCAAATCTTTGGAACTTTAAATTCAGGCACCGCGTGCCTCAGTTGGTCTCTGGCAAGTGTCCTGAGCTGCAGAAGCTCCGGGAAGCGGAGAAGACAAGGGTCATCCCATCTGTCCTTCCTGTCTTACTCTGGGTTTGGATGTCTGTGCATGCTTGCGCATGGGGACTTGGACTGACACCGTGTGATCTTCGGGCCGTGTCCCAGCGCTGTGCGGGCCCGGCCTCTGTTAGGGCTGCATTGTGTGTCTCCCCTGCGTGCCCCCCCTAAACCCAGTACCTCCGAACGTGACTGTATTTGGAGGTAGGGCCTTTGAAAGGTGCCTGCGTACAAGAGGCTGTCAGGCCCTAGTTCTCTTTGCCCCGTGACCTTCTGAGAGGTGAGGGCGCCGATGGCAGGGTGCACGGGCACAGAGGACCAGCCACCTGGAGAGGCAGCAGGAGGATGGCCACCCACGCACCCAGGAGAGAGGCCGCAGAGGAAACCGGCCCCGCTGACTCCTTGACCTTGGACTTCCAGCCTCCAGAGCTATGAGGAGATGAATTTCTGTTAAGACACTAGTCTGAGCCAACTGACACACCCTGCCTCCGTTCCAGCGCAGGATGGGGTCCCAGTGCACGATGGGGTCCTAGCGCACGTGGCCGTCCGGAGGTCTCCCCACTTTTCCCACACTGCCCTTGGTCACCGGGCAAGGAAGGAGGACGGGGGGCGGGCCTTCCCTGATAGAAATGTTCTTTTGCTGTGATATCCCATCAGGCTTTATTTTCTGGACCATAAAAAACAGGTCTGGGGCACCTGGGTGGCTCCATCGGTTAAACATCGACTCTCATTCTTGGCTCAGGTCATGAGCTTGTGGTTCGAGAGTTCGAGCCCCGCGTGGGGCTCTGTGCTGATGGTGTGGAGCCAGCTTGGGATTCTTCCTCTCCTTTTCTCTGCTCCTCCCCTGCTGGTGTTCTCTCTTTCTCCCTCAAAATAACAAATAAAAAACCCCAGCTCCTATTAAGTCTTTTATTCTTCAATCAGCGAATGCTAAGAGAGCACGCTGCAGGTCAAACGACTGTTCTTACCGCACTAATGGCAGATTCAAGAGAAACATATTTTTTGAGAGAGAGGGTGCAGGTGAGCGAGGGTCAGAGAGAGAGAGAGAGAGAGAGAGAGAGAGAGAGAGAGAGAGGAAGAATCCCCCGATGGGCAGAGAGAGAGGGAAGGAGAGATTTGGTCTCACCCAGGGCACGAGCTCACTGCTCGTGGGGCAAGGGCTCACCCATGCGGGCTCGAACTCACAAACTGTGAGATTACGACCCGAGCCAAAGTCAGATGCTAGTGAGTGAGCCGCCCCTGGCGCCCAGGAGAAGCACATTTAATAGAGTTAAGCTTATTTATTTTTCGCAAATCAAGACACATCCACTTGGGAGAAATTGTGACATTCAGGTGCATCAGAAAATTACGGCTTCTTTTATGGCCAGCGATCGGGGGGCCGGGGCCAGCCAGCCACCTGCCTTTCTGAGCAGTCGAAACCAGGACTGGAATGTTTTGTACGAGGCCTGGCACTTAAGCGTATGAGGCTTTCAGCTTGGACTCTTAACCGTCTCGCCTGTCTCGCAGTTCATTGATCTCAAACCTGGCAGCGGCAGCCTCCGGGGAGAGGAGATTTAAGACAGAAGGGCCGATGCGAACGTCCGCTTTGTGCGGGAGCTGCGAGGTGTGCCTGGGCGCCGGGTGGGAGCTGTGGGCCACGGCCGCGGGCTCTCGTGCAAGTCAGAGCAGGAGATCGGGAGGTGGAGTGCTTTTCCCAAGTGTGTGTTCACACTCCTCTCTGAGGCCTAGCTCTTCTGACAGCGGAGGAGAAAAAGCGTGTCAGTTTGTGCAATCGCAAGCAGTAATCCATATTCTCGCAGGATCCTTTAGGCCTGTTGTTAGTGACTAACACCAAAAGTTGATCGTTTTTCTTTTTTTTAAGTTTATTTCTTCATTTTTGAGAGAGAGAGCATGAGCAGGGAAAAAGGGCAGAGAGAGAGGGAGAGAGTCCCAAGCAGGCCCCACACTGTCAGCCCGGAGCCCGACGCGGGACTCGAACCCACGAAACAGTGACCTCACGCCCTGAGCTGAAACCAAGAGTCCGACACTTAACCGGCTGAGCCACCCAGGCGCCCCTAAAAGGTGATTGTTTTAAAAGTTGCGGTGGATGCTAACAGTTCCACGCTCCGGACAGGACAGCATGCTTGGGTTAGGGTTCAGGCACAAATCCGGTCTTGGGCTGATGTTGGCTTTCATGCAGTTTTTAATATCGTAAGGAATAGTGAAATCACGTAAGACGGCTTTGACTGTGAATTGTTTGCACAGGCGTTTGTGGTAAGTGGGCAGGGGACTGTCATCCAGTGTTGTGTGTATCGTGGCACGGATGTGCGGTGGACGTGTATCGTAGTCGAGAGTCAGGCGCTCTATACTGAAGTATAGTTAACACAGTGTTACATTAGGTTCCGGTGTGCCGTAGAGTGATGCAGCCATTCGGTACGTCACTCAGGGCCCGTGATGATGAGTGTCCTCTGCATCCTTCCTGTATTAAAGAGAAGGAACACTTTAGGGGCACCTGGGGGGGGGGGCCCAGTTGGTTAAGCGTCCGACTTCGGCTCAGGTCGTGATCTCACGGTCCATGAGTTTGAGCCCCGCGTCAGGCTCTGGGCTGATGGCTCGGAGCCCGGAGCCCGTTTCGGATCCTGTGTCTCCCTCTCTCTCTGCCCCCCCCCCCTCCACTCATGCGCTGTCTCCTAAAAATAAATAAACATTCAAAGAATGGTATGGATTCCAGGTTCTGTTCTCTGGGCTGGAGATTATATCTAGTGGTTCCTGGGGTGATTCCAGTGGACAAAACAATGACCCCTTAGATTTAGTTCTTCTGTTTTTATGTTACTCAATAAAATGCAGCCTGGTGTCCGAGTCTGGTTAACTGGTAAGGCAGTTACTCTAACTCACTTGTGACAAAACACACTCAGCAGATATTTGATGTGCATTGACACATGTCAGTGGTCATGTGACACCCCCCCCCCCCCCAGGCACGGAGGGTACAGCAGTGAGCCACAGCCACAGCACATCTGGTGTTACATTTAGGGAGAAGAGACCGATCCAGTAAATACACTGCTACTTGGAAGGTGGATTGAAACGCAGACAAAGGCATGCTGGGCGTGGGGGGGTGTTCTTGGGTGCTGCGGGGTGGTCAGGGGAGGGGTCTTCAATGAGGCAGCCCTGGAGCAGAGGCCTGAAGACAGAGGGAGTGAGGTATGTGGGGAAGGGTGTTCCAGGCGGAGGGAACAGCCAGGGCAAAGGCCCTGAGGAGGATGTGTGCTTGCGTGTTGGAGGTGCCCCCAGGAGGCCCCATGTGGAGCACGCCGGTGTGTCAGTAAGAGGAAAGGTGGCTGGCAGCTACGTGGTCAGGAAGGTAAAATTAGGAGATTAGTCTTGGAAATGCTAAATTGAGATCCCTTCAGGGGCAGCTGAATATGCACGTGGGGGGGAAGGTGGGGACTCAGGAAAGGTCCAAATGCCCTGATGGCCAAGGGGCGGGAGGTCTAGCGGTTGGTCTTGGCATGTGATGTGGGTAAGAGCTGTCCCCAGCGGTTCAAGAGAGAAGGAAGCAGAGGGCTTTGAAGCCGTGAATAAGTACAGTCACCTCATTCTTTGAAATGTTTTAAGTTTATTTATTTATTTTTGAGAGAGACAGGAGGGGAGGGGCAGAGAGAGAGAATCCCCTGCAGGCTCCGTGCCGTCAGCACAGAGCCCCACATGGGGCTTGAACCCACGAACCCTGAGATCGTGACCTGAGCCAAAACCAAGAGTCCTACGCTTACCCCACTGAGCCCCCCAGGCGCCCCAAGCACAGTCACCTCTTGCAAGGGGTTTCCCTACAGGTGCGCAGGGGCCGCGGTTGTAGGAAGCTCTCAGGTGAAGACAGTTGTGGGTTGTTGTGTTTGTCCAGATGGGAAATGGAACAGCCTGTTTGTAAGCAGGTGGGAGCGATCCTGGGGGGATGTGCTGACGATGCGGAAGAGAGTCGGGGGCATCGGTGGTGTGCCATCCTGAGTGGGTGGTGGTGGGAGTTGGGAGGGGTGGGTGGGATCTGTCTCTACCTTTGCTGCATCAAGGGCATTTAGATGTCCTGCAGAAGGGTTCTCTCACACGTATGTCGGAGATCTTGCCAAGGTTAGTATGTTGCATTCTTTTTTAGCCAAGTCTTAGTTTTTCCTGCCTCTAGAATGTTCTGGAAGATTTGTGTGCGGCTGTTCTGTACCCTAATTAGGGAAATATCTGTATTTTGCTGGCGTGGAGACAAAAGAGGGAGGCATCTGTCACTTCTCTTTTGGGTTAGCATTCTTTCAAAATATCTGGACACCGTAAAAATGTGGAGATCAATGGAGATTTAATGTCTTTCCTGAGAGGAATTTACTTGGAAGGGCTTTAAAAAATCTTTTTAGCGGAGAATGATCTCTTTGATCGCCATATGCCTATTAAAACACTTTTTTCCCCTCGTGGGTTTCACAAGAAAAGACCATCAAAGCCTTTTACAAATCACACAGAAGTAGCCTGTTTCTTAAATGGCTGGCCTGAAATTAGCAAAGGCCAGCAAACCCAAAACAATGGCCTTTCTGGGTGACACCTTCCCGGTTTGGGCCCATCAGACAGCAGTGCAAAGACACGATGCAAAACGGACTTAACGCTTTCGGTTTTGAGAAGGTGTCGTTGCAAAGGCTCGGTCCCGTTCCACGGTAGGCTGAGTACCTGAGTACCTGAGTACCCTGCCCCTCATCACGTAGAAGCATCAGTGTTACTAGATGGCTTTCGTGCCTTTGCGACGCTTAGGGTTTAAGTCACACTGTCTGCTTCCAAAGCACTTCCATGATCGTATTGAACGTGTATTTTCATAAAACCGTGTGAGGCTAACCTGGCAAGTCCGTTTGGCCGGTGAGGGTTTTTTGTTTTTGGTTTTTTGTTTTTTTGTTTTTTTGGATCTTTATATTTATTGCTTTTAGTTTCAATTTTGTTTTTTTTTTATTTTTTAAAAATTTACATCCAAGTTAGCATCTAGTGCAACAATGATTTCAGGAGGAGATTCCTTAGTGCCCCTCCCCCATTTAGCTTATCCCCCCTCCCACAACCCCTCCAGTAACCCTCCCTTTGTTCTCCATATTTAGGAGTCTCTTCTGTTTTGTCCCCCTCCCTGTTTTCATATTGTTTTTGTTTCCCTTCCCTTATGTTCATCTGTTTTGTCTCTTAAAGTCCTATATGAGTGAAGTCATATGATTTTTGTCTTTCTCTGACTAATTTCTCTTAGCATAATACCCTCCAGTTCCATCCATGTAGTTGCAAATGGCAAGATTTCATTCTTTTTGATTGCTGAGTAATACTCCATTGTGTATGTGTGTGTATATATACATATGCATATACATATGCATATACATATGTGTATATATATATATATATACACATATACACACACACACACACACACACCACATCTTCTTTATCCATTCACCCATCGATGGACATTTGGGCTCTTTCCAGACTTTGGCTATTGTTGATACTGCTGCTATAAACACATAAACATTGGGGTGCATGTGTCCCTTCGAAACAGCACACCTGCATCCCGTGGATAAATGCCTAGTAGTGCAATTGCTGGGTCGTAGGGTAGTTCTATTTTTAGTTTTGTGAGGAACCTCCGTACTGTTTCCCAGAGTGGCTGCACCAGCTTGCATTCCCATGGCCGGTGAGTTTTAACTCGAGTTCAGCACTGTTTATTTACAGTACAGTAACAGGTTGTGTAGTGGGCATTTCACGTCCCTAGTCTCATTCTTTTGTGTTTCACACACTTAACATTGACTACAGTACCTTTGACAAACAGCATCATAAAACAGAGGGAGTTATTTTTCTGAAGTTATTTTTCTTAAGTTATTTTTCTTTCCCTGTGTAGCAGGGAAAGGACTTAGACATTAAACTTTTAATTCAGTGGATAAACCTCAAGTCATTAATCTCTGATTGTGTGTGCTTCATTCATTTCCCGTCCTACAGTTGATTCAGCAGAGACTGAAGGCCATCATAAAAGAGAAAGCTGTTTTTTTTTTTTTAATTTTTTTTTTCAACATTTATTTATTTTTGGGACAGAGAGAGACAGAGCATGAATGGGGGAGGGTCAGAGAGAGAGGGAGACACAGAATCGGAAACAGGCTCCAGGCTCTGAGCCATCAGCCCAGAGCCCGACGCGGGGCTCGAACTCACGGACCGCGAGATCGTGACCTGGCTGAAGTCGGACGCTTAACCGACTGCGCCACCCAGGCGCCCCGAGAAAGCTGTTTTTAAAAGACAATTTTTTTATGTTTATTTATTTTTGAGGGTGAGGGAGACAGAGTGTGAGTGGGGGAGGGGCAGAGAGAGAGAGGGAGACACAGAATCAGAAGCATGCTCCAGGCTCCGAGCTGTCAGCACAGAGCCTGAGGCGGGGCTCAGACTCATGAACCGCGAGGACATAACCTGAGCTGAAGTCGGATGCTTAACCAACTGAGCCACCCAGGCGTCCAGAGAAAGCTGTTTGGTTTTTGTTGTTGTTGTTGTTGTTTTGTTTTGTTTGTTGTCTCAACGTTAGGTGGTGAAATCTGGAATGCACACCCAATCTTCTTTGGGCACATGGTAGCTGCTCACTAAATATTTATCGGAAAAAATAATCTTCCCCAAAGACTTGAAACAGAATTTCGAAGAGATATTTGCACACCCGTGTTCTCAGCAGCCTTAGTCGCCATAGCCAACAGGTGCAAGCAGTGTGGGTGTCTGTTGGCAGACGAGTGATAACCACAATGTGACATATCCATACGGTGGATTATTATTCGGCCCTAAAAAGGAAGGACATTCTGGACATTCTGACACCGGTTACAATGTGGATGAACCTTGGGGACATGATGCTGAGCGAAATCTGACAGACACAGAGAAAAACTGTGGGATCCCACTAGAGGGTCAGAGTCCCAGCGTCGGAGGTAGGGTGGTGGGGGCTGGAGGAGGGAATGAGGCGTTAGTGTTTCCAGTCAACAGAGTTTCAATTTGGGGAAGATGAGTAAGTTCTGGAGGTGGATGGCGGGGGGCGGCTGTTACAACAGTGTGAATGGACTTAACAGCGCTGACCTGCAGACTCCAGTACGGTTAAGGTGGCAAACGTTATGTGTATTTCACCGCGATTAAGAACATGACTCTTGCTGTCTAGAATAATGGCCAAAAGCAGCCGTTTTATAATAACAGTAACTTGACGGTCTTGCCCGTTGCTGCAGTAAAAGTGTAAACGCTTTGTCTTTCTTCCTAACGTTGACTAAAAACTGGCAGTACTTGGACGTGGGAACCTGGGCGAAGTTAATCCCGTGTCTCTTTTCGGAAAGTTTAGATCTGAAATGGCTTTTCAATTGCGGTTACCAACTCTTGAGCACAAGGGAGCATTTAGTGAAACTCCGGAAATATCTTGAGAGTTAAGACGTCATACCTTTGATGAGAGTCTGCTTAAACTCCTTCGGAAAATGTGCAGAAAGGGCTGATTTTAAGCTAAAACAATGTCTCCTAAGATCCCTGGAAACCTATAATGGATTTTGGGGACTGAGCGGTTAGTTGTCTCTTTGGGAAGGAAGAGGCTACCTTGCCTTCTGGAAATAAAAGTTTCCCTCCCTCCACAGTCACCCGAATATGGGACATACCTGCTTCTGAGCTTTTTATTTATTTTATTTTGTTTAATGATTTTCTTTAAAAAAAATTTTTTTTAATGTGTATTTTTGAGAGAGACAGATAGAGAGTGAGTGGGGAAGGGAGCAGAGAGAGAGGGAGACACAGAATCTGAAGCAGGCTCCAGCTCTGAGCTGTCAGTACGGAGCCTGATGCGCGGCTTGAACCCACGAACCGTGAGGTCATAACCTGAGCCAAAGTCACTGAGCCAGCCACTGCTTTTGAACTTTTTAATAGTGCTTTCTTTAAAAAGCACCATTTAGGGGCGCCTGGGTGGCGCAGTCGGTTAAGCGTCCGACTTCAGCCAGGTCACGATCTCGTGGTCCGTGAGTTCGAGCCCCGCGTCAGGCTCTGGGCTGATGGCTCGGAGCCTGGAGCCTGTTTCCGATTCTGTGTCTCCCTCTCTCTCTGCCCCTCCCCCATTCATGCTCTGTCTCTCTCTGTCCCAAAAATAAATAAAAAACGTTGAAAAAAAAAATTTAAAAAGCACCATTTAGCGTGAATTTTCATCTCCATGGCAAAGAGAATCATTATTATCATTGGCCTCAGTAAACGAGGTCTAGCCTTGTAACTCTGACACATGACTGCTTAAATATCTGCCTTCCTCTGTCAGTGTAATTGCATCCTGACAACAGGTAGCTTACATAAGCCCAGAGGCCAAGGGAGACTCCAGCCTGGGAGGTGTCCAGGGCTGTGACATCTCCATAGAAGAGAGGCCTCCACCTCCCCAGCCCCCTCCCCAGTTTACCTACACAGAGGGAGGGGCCGGGCAAGCAAATGGAATCATCCAGGCCACCTGTCACGGAATATCCCTTTGCAAACAAGCGAGCGTTGTGGCTTCCAACTTTCTTCCAGAAGCTTGGTCGATGTGAGGCTGCTTATGGCAGTGACCCCAGGAGTCTGTGCTTGACTTCTGTGTCCAAGGGGCAGAGAACCAGACCCCCGGACTGTTTTGATTCCTGAAGATGTAGCCAACAGCCCACCCTTCTTCGGGCGTGACACCGGCTACGGTGAGCCCAGTGACACATGGGCTCCTGATCCTGGCCCTGGCCCTGCTGGTCACCGGACAGGGCAGCCCTGCGTGCCTGACCACTCCCAGGGCTTGGCGTGGGGATGTTGTGTCGAGTGTCTGCAGCCTGAAGCACAGGCGGAGGCCTAGAACACCACGTTCATAGGTGAGGTTGAGAGCAAGAGCCGGAAACCCACAGACACAGCTTCCTCAGGGCTTGGAGGTGGGTTTAGAGGGTTCTGTTGCCTCTTTCCATGTGTGCTCTGAGGCCGTTGCTACTCACAATGAAAACTGTCCTTGGACCCGGGACGCTGATGCCCTTTCCGGGCTGCTGGGGGCTGAGCCTTAGGCCAACTCTGCCCGGAGGAAGCCCAGCCTTGTGGGGTGCCCCGGCACACTGGGGGAGACCCAGGCTGCAAATGTCCTTCCTTGTCTGAATTCTGTGGGCAACAGCTAGACTTAGGTGCGCGGATTTCGAAGGCTGAAACTATTCCCTCCTGTTTTAAAGATGAGCAAACTCCGGGCCAAAGAGGACTGTTCCCGGGGCGCCCGGCTGGTTCAGCTAGAATTGCTTCCGACTCTTGATCTCAGGCTCGTGAATTGGAGCCCCACGTCGGGTGTAGAGATTACTTAACTACACAGAACTTAAAAGTGACTGTGCAGCCCGCTAGTGGCCAAGTGGAGACCAGATCTCACCGCTTCACTGGGGGGGGGCCTCAGTCCCTGGCCTTTGACGCTTGGGGAGGCATCTGGCTCTCTCTGCTTTGGGAGACAGGCCCAGGCCTCTGCTTTGGAGACTCCCCACTTACGAACCAGGCTTAGGCACCTACTGAGGTTCTGTTCAGAGGGAAGCCCTTGGAGAAGTGCTCCTGGAGCACGTGTCCAGCCGAGAGGGCCGGTGTGGGCTGGGCTCTGGGGAGCAGGCTCTGAGCAGAGTGTAGCTGCCGGGTGTTCATGGTAGTGCTCTTAGGGTCCACGAGGGGCCGAGGAAGCAGGAGTGGGCAGAGGGGGCCGATGAAGCCCAAAGGTGGCCTCGACTGTCCCCCCCCGGGACGCTCGGGTGCTAGGAGGGCCCTGCAGAGCCCTCCCGAGTTGGGCGGACATGGCCAGGCCTTTGTTATCCAGTGTCACTCGTCATTATCTGTGGCTGTCCCCAGGAAGGGCGTGGTCTTGGGGGAAGAGGCCAGGTGACCTCTCGCAGCCGGGCAGTGGGGAATCCGGGCAGCGCCCGCACGCTCTACCGCCATTGCGTCTTCCACGGGGGGACAAAAGGGTATTTGAGACCCTAGGTGCTTAGACGGTTCTTTTGCCTTGTGGGGGCAGGGCCAGGGCACGTGGACTTCCCATCAGCGGGAAAGCCCATCTCTCTCCTGCCCTCCTGTGCTCCCGGGGGCTGGCTGGGAGAAGCGTGTGCAAGAACTCGGAGCTTCAGAGTTGTGCAGGCTGTTCACCAGGATCTTGTTCACTAACGTCACCTTTGCTGGTTAGCGTTGAGGTGCGAAGGGCAGTTCAGGCTGCTGAGGGTGGGGCGCGGGCCCCGCGGGTCCTGCCACAGCCCCCCTCCCCCGTCACCCATCACCCAAGTGTGAGTTCCACTCCGCGGTGGCCCCAGAGGGTAAGAACGGCCACTAGAGGCGCTGTGGGAGAGAAACCGGGAGCCCAGTGGAACCCCCGAAGCCCCGAGGGCATCAGACCCTAGGAAAACCCATCCGGAGGGCGGAAATTAACTGGCTCCAGCTCTGAGTACAGACGGCACCACTCATTCATTGACTCAGCAAACCTTTATTGAGCTCTGTGCTCAGGGCTAGTGCATCGAAGCCGCTGGGGTGACCCAAGGAGGCAGAGGAAGCAGAACAGCTTGAGGAAAGGTCCAGCGTGTGGAACATACGGGACACAGAGACTTGTGAAAATGGAGGCAGAGGGAAGAGGAAAGGAGGTGGAGGGTCCCAGTCCCCCAGGGGACCGAGTGTGGAAGAAGGACTGGTGGAGTGAAGCGGCCTCGCTGGCCCTGGGGTTTAGAGTCTGAGCCGAGTGTGGGTGCTCCTGGCGCCCGGGCCACCACCCCGGTGTTTTGGCACATGGCCGCGTTCATGTGGGCACCGCCTGCTGCAGGAGAGTGGCCGCAGTGCCCTCCCCGGGGAGGGCTGCTGGGGACCCCGTACCAGTTCCGGCGCTGATACACCGCGATGCAAGTCAGCCCGCAGACGAGGGCGGACAGAGTCGCTCCAACCCCTTTGAGAAGTTAAAACATCCCGGTGAGCAGGGCACAATTCTGGGCGCATCACACATGAACGATCTCAGGTGCCCCTCAGAACAGCAGCCTTTAGCCTTCCGCTTCACGGGTGGATGAGGACGCCAACGCCCGGAGAAGGTGTGTCATTTACCTGAGCCCCCACAGCCAGCCAGTAGGAGGCTAAGCCGGCGCCCAAATCCAGGCGTCACAGACCCTGAAGCCACTATATTGTCATGCTGCTCTGCTTTAGAGTAAGTGCAGAGCAAATCCTGGGACCGTTGGCAGAAAATGAACCTGAAGCCAGCAGCCTATGAATGGACACCATTAAGGGCCCGGGCTCTGGATGTGTGATGAAATCTCCCCCACCCTTCGCCTCTCCAGTCTTGCTATGGGGGGGGGGGTTGTGTCTGGAAAGTTTCAAAACTCAGGGACCACTCCCTCCCTGCGGTAAAACCACCCCGGGGATGGGTTTTCACTGCAGAGGGAGCCGTAACTCCTGTGTCCGGAAGGAGATCAGCCGTGTCTGATCTGGGTTGACTTCGGTTCTTAAAACAGGGAAACAGGGACCCCCGCATCAACCCTCCCGCACCCCAGATCCCGCGCTCCTAACCTCCACCTGTACGGCCAGAATTAACCTGCCAAGCCCTGAGCACCCTGTGGAAAACCTTCACTGCTGGTTTTGTTTTGTTTTTTTCCTCCAAAAGGAGCTGAGGAATCCATGTGGCCCTTGACGTGTGTTTTTCTAGTAGGAGCCTCGTTGCAGTAGTGAAAGCCCAAGCGTGCGTGAGCGCAGAGCCTGAATAAATCGTATAATCAAGCTCCTCTTAGCTGAGTTCGGTAACATCTGTTTGTGTTAAGTGGGGCCCCGTGAAAGTGATTCCCCCCCCCCACCCCGTTCTTTATAAAACAACCTTAATTTTAGATTGTGGAGAAATGGTGCGTGGCAATTATTTTTGCTTTCTGCAACAAGATGTGTTTAAGTAAATGAGATTCATCTCCAGAACCGAAGCAGAGAAAGAACCTGGTTAACAAGATCAGCGCCTATCATCACGCGTAATAACTGTGGGCAAACAGCCCGCGTAGCTGGGCCGGAAAATGCCGCTGCTTGCGGGTTCTGCTTGCCGGCCGACTTCAGCAGATGGGCGGCTAATGTAATTAGGAATCGTTGTGTTCAATGAGCCATTATTTAAACGATCTGCTCATTTTCCTATCTATTAACCTGCTGAAAAAGAGACAGTGATATCTGAGAGATCTCCAGCTGCTAACCGCTAACTGGACGCGTCACCCAGTTCTTTCCTTTAACGCGATGTTTTGCCCTCCTGCAGCGACGAGCAAATGACTTTCTGCAGGGTGATTGCCCCATGCATCAGCAGAAGATTAAGGAGGGACAGACAGTGGGAGACACGCACAGGCTGGATGTAGGTTTCGGCTGGTGGTAGAACGGTCCCGTGGGTCGTCATCTTGGAGGGCTCTTCGCTTTCCTGACCACACTTGGCTTTCGTTCCGTTCAGGGTCTCTGAGTTTAAGCATATTTGGTCTCTGGGGCACATAAGGCAAGGTTTGCCAGAGTCACCCTTCTCGCGTGTCTCCCTGCCCTGAGACACTGGTGGGGGCAAGGCTGTGAGGCAGGGAGGAGCCCGTGACTGCAGGGAACAGCTGGGTCTGGGGCTGCCCGGACTTCTGGGAGGCGGCAGAGCGCGCTGTCCAGCTGTCCAGGTGAGGAGCCGGCAGGTGGAGGTCTCAGGCCGTCCGATGCTGTGTTCACTTCCTGGCACTTCATGCCACCCTGGATGCTTGAAGGGTCTTTGCTGCTGCATTTAGAGAATGTACCGGAAGCTGCAGTAAATACCAGGGCACATGGGTGGGCACCAAAACCTCTGCTTTTGTCTTAATTCCTTTAAAAATGTTTTAATGTTTATTTATTTTTGAGAGAGACAGAGTGCGAGCAGGGGAGGGGCAGAGAGAGAGGGAGACACAGAATCCGAAGCAGGCTCCAGGCTCCGAGCTGTCAGCCCAGAGCCCGTCGCGCGGCTCGAACCCATGAACCGTGATATCTATGACCTGAGCCGAAGTCAGATGCTTAACCGACTGAGCCACCCAGGGGCCCCCATCATCTTGTTCTAACATTGGTTACCCTTGGATATTTAAGAGGTAAACATGTGGTTATTTTGTAGAGCACCTGGGACATGAAGTGAGCCCCCCCCCCCCCAGCCATTTCTAGAAAACCTAAATACTTTGCACACACATATCAGGAGTTTGATCTCGATCTCCCTGCAGCTTCTTGGCAGGTGCTCCTTCTCCCAGGTGTGCTCTTACCCCTACAGGTCAGCTGATTAGCGGATGCCTGAGGTGGTCATTGTGGGGAATGACAAAAGGAGACAGGAAAATCTGTTTTGTGGCTTGGATTCCTCCCGAAAGGGGAGCTATGGCGGGACGTCAGCACACACGACGTCTGTCTCCAGCATCGTCGCACAGAAAAAAGTGTCAGCTTGTTGCTGTGCAGAGACGTTACTTGAAACACAAACCCACGGTGGTTTCCCTGGACATCCGTCCCTTGCCTGACTTTGGACTGCCTCATTTATTGGGGTGATTTCTCTCCTCCGATCCTTTGCTCCAGGAACAACTGAGGTGGCCGGCTTTGCCGAGCCATGACTCGAATTGAATTTTCTTGCAAGCTGAGCCCTGCTGAACTCGCTGGGAAAGAGGGGGTCGTACCAGATGCCTGGACGGTTAGGAGTCGGCTGTGGAAAAGAACGGAGTCTGTATTCTGGTGCAGCTTTCTCTGCTTTCGTGTCCCCCTGCCTTTGCAAAGTGGGGCTTTGTTTGTTGCGGTAGACGTAAGCGCAGGGGTGTGTGAAAGTTCTGGTAAGATGCGGAGGCTGTTGGGGGGTGGATGTCTACCCAGAAATTCTCCTAGGCGATTGTGCCTCTGACCACGCTTGTTGTGAAAAAGCACTCGGTGTGGAGGTGGGATGCCCCCAGGCAGCCGGCCTTTCCTGCTGGGTGGCTGGGTGCTTGGAGACCCAGAAGCGCTCGTAAAGATGGCACGCTTTTCCTGACCGACCATGAGTGTGGGCAGGAAGGATGCTCATGTTCAGGATTCTAGAGTTTTCTCGTCTGTGATTTAATGACAGATGAAGTATTCCTCACTGTTGTGAAATTGTTTTTTGTTGTTTTGTTTTATTTTTCGGGTGATCGATATGTCTTGTCACACTTTCTTCTTTTATTTATTTGAGAGGGCGTGAGAGCAGGAGCACGGGAGGGGCAGAGAGAGAGGCCGAGAGAGAATCCAAGCAGGGTCCACGCTTTCAGCGCACAGCCTGACGTGGGGCTCGAACCCGTGAACCACGAGATCATGATCTGAGCTGAAATCAAGAGTCGGATGCTTCACTGACCGAGCCACCCAGGCGCCCCTCACTCCCTGATTTTAAAGGTGTCGAATTCCCCGATTGGCCTCATGAAGGAGTCCTGGGGTTTTACCCTTCTCCTTTGTTTCTCTGCTGCTTTCCTCCAAGCAACTTGAGAAGCTCTTCTTGTCCTTAGGAACCATTTAAATCTGGAAGCGGGATCCCGTGTGTTGCACGGCTGAGCGTGTGTCAGCTTGGACCCAGTGTCTGCTGCTGGGACAAAAGCCTTGGTGCTTGACAGGTTGCATTTTGGCAGTTCGTTCCCAGGATGGGTAAAGGTGCCATCCTTGCTGTTGTCACATTGGCCATATGTGATACTGCGACTTACTAGAAGAAATCTGTGTTTGATCTTGGTCCAGTTCCTGGCAGAGCTCCTGAAACCCGAGGAGCTCCCCCAGGGATAGGACTGCTATTCAGAGCGAGCCCCCGTCCGCCCGCACCTGAGTGACGTTAATGAGCTTGCTCTCGGGATGGGGAACCAACCTGGGAGGAGAGTTGGGAGTTCAGGCTCGCCTCGGGAGGGCAGACGGGCTGGAGGTTGACCCAGTCACCAGCGGCCGACGATTTCATCAGCCATCCTGAGTGTGAGGCCTCCATGAAAACGTGAACTACAGGATCAAAATGGAAATGGGACATGGGAAGCCATAGGATTAGGAAAAATGTATTGAGTCGGACGTATGTGGGATGGGCTCCTGTCTTAAAAGAACTGATTTTGAGGGGATTGCTTTTACGTTTATTTATTTATTATTATTTTATTTTTTAAATTTTTTTTACGTTTATTTTTGAGAGAGAGAGAGCGAGAGCACGAGCACGAGTGGGGGAGGGGCAGAGAGAGAGGGAGACAGAATCGGAAGCAGGCTCCAGGCTCCGAGCTGTCAGCACATGAGCCTGGAGATCGTGACCTGAGCCGGAGTCGGACGCTTAACTGACTGAGCCACCCAGGTGCCCCAATGTGAAGGGACTTTTTAAAAACCTGCACAGAGATTCTGATAAGCCTGCTTTGAGGATCATGTTGTGTTGAGTCACTGACACTGAGAGTGGGAGCGGAGAGCTCTGCCCTGTAGGAATATCCGGCCCTCCCGGCTGACCTGCGCACGAACTCCTCCCCCGGGCGCACCTGCCCTGACTGCTGGAGGCACGCGAGGTCTTTGCGGCTCCTTTCCGGTCCAGCCCAAGTACACGCAGACTTGGCGACAGCCGCAGGGCTGTTGGGCATCACATGCTTGAACGGGGAACCAGATGATTTTTATTCAAACTGCAGGCTGTCTGACATCTCCTCTCTGTAGGGGAGTGAGATTTTGCACCTTTTCCAGTGACTCCGTGTTAGTAGATGCAGACGAAGGGCAGAATTCGCTTCCTAAAGTTAAGGCGTATCGAGTGATTTTTATCATCTCTTTACTCAGTACGTTTTAGAGTCACGTCAGGCCTCAGGCCCCAGATCTGTCCGCCATTCCGCCAAGTGTCATGGATGGGATCTTCAGTGCTGGGAAGGGCACCCTCTGAGGTCACAGAATTGGCTCTTGTTTGGGAAAACGTGGGCAGTGCATTCGCTGTGCCCACAGCTCCAGGGCAGGTGCTCCCAGGACGGGTCGTTACTCCCGGCCATTTCCACAGCCTCCTGCAGGGGAAGGCCAGGGCACTTCGATCCGGGAAGCGGGAGCCAGAATTGCTGTCTGCCTGGCAGCCTAAAACAGGGGCCTCCGCGGAGCCTGCCCACAGCACGTTCAGGCGCCCCAACTGTACCTTGTTTATTTTTTCCCGAATCTGTATTGTCTTTCAAAGGAAAAGTTGGTGTCTTTGATTTTTTTTAACCTTTGAGAATCCTTTAGCTGTTCACTCAACACATACTTGAGCGTCTCCTCTGTGCCTGGCCCCGTTCCGGGCACGGGGACAGAGCAGCGAACAAAATAGCACATAACCCTGCCTGAGAGCTCACACGCTAATGGGGTGAAGGGGAAATGGGTAGCTCCTAGAGCCAGGAAGTGGGTAGGTGGGTTAAAATAATGTGTTTGGAGTAAGACGGCGTGGGTTCAGACCCGGCCCTGCCACGCACACACCCGTGCGTGGCCAGGTTGGTCAGCCCCTCTGCACCTGCTTGCCCTATCTGTGAATAAGGGTGTTGACGCTGCCCTCAGAAGGCCCTTGTGAGGGTTCAGCACGTTAGTGTCTGTGCAGCACTGTAAGGAGTCCCTGGCACATAGTAGGTGCTGAGTCCTTGGCACATAGTAGGTGCTGCTAGCTGCCTGCCATTGCTGTTGTTACCGCAGGAGGGCATGAGCGTCATGGGAGCAGAGGGAGGAAGGGAAGGGGGTGCCCAGCAGAGGCAGGGAGGTGCCATTCAGAAGGGTACATTGAGAGGTGCCCGTTGAGTAAAGCCTTGGAGGACATGGGGGGATGTGCACTGCGGGTTCCCTGGGAGGGCACTCTGTGTCCCGGGTCCCCCCGGGAGGGCATGCTGTGTCCCGGGTCCCCCCGGGAGGGCACTCTGTGTCCCGGTTCCCCCCCACCCCAGGAGGGCACGCCGCGTTCCGGGTCCGCCCGGGAGGGCAGTCCACTTCGGCACAGGCAGCAGGTCGGGGGGCAGGGACGGCCCCAGTCTGGAATGTCCACGGAACAGCATGGTGGGGGTGGAGTGAAGTCGGGGCGCCGGGGACTTGGCAGCCGGTGCGAGGACTGAGGTTTTCGAGCCGAGGGAGGGCAGGGGGTGGTGCACTCTGACTTACACTTTTGTAGCTTCACGGTGGCCACTGGGTGGAGCGGACCAAGGCAGGAAACGGGGACGCTGGTTGGGAAAGGCGGGAGACGGTCATGCCACTGGCCACATTGGTCCCAGCAGAGGTGATGAGAGACGGGCAGGCACGGAATACAGCCCGGAGGAGGGGGTGTGGATGTGGGGCATGGGGGAGAGAAGCGGTGAAGGTGTCGCCACGCTGTCTGGCCTGAGCTGACGCGACGGAGCCACCGTTAACAAAATGGAAACAAAGTCTATGGACGCGGCAGGCCTGGGGGTGCCGGGGGCTCGCTTCTGGACACGTCAGACTTGAGACAGTGTGTATGTTTCCTGGGGCAGCCATCGTGAAGCACAGACCGGGTGGTCCGAAACAGAAATGCCTCCTCTCACAGTCTGGAGGCCAGAAGTCTGAGGTCAGGGTGGCGGCCGGCCTGCCCTCCCTCTGGGACTCTGGGTCGAGTCCTTCCTTGCGTCTGCTGGCTGCCGGTGGTGGCCGTTAGTCTCTGGTGCCCCTTGGCTGCACCTGCCTCTGTCCAGTCTCTGCCCCTGTCCCCTGGCCTTCTTCCTGTGTGTCTGTATCTTCACATGGTGTTTTCCTCTTGTAAGGACCGCAGTCCTGTCGGATGACGGCCACCCTAATGACCTCATCTTAATGGCATCCGCAAAGACCCTATTTCCAAGTCAGGTCACAGTCACAGGTTCTGGGGGGTTAGGACCACGGTGTGACTTTCTGGGGGACACATTTCGACCCCTAACAGATGGCTGTTGGGCATCCAAGTGGAGGTGTTGAGCGGGGAAGGCCTGGGGGTGCCCGCGTGGGAGATGTAGGGGAGTCACGGGCGTGTGGAGGGCAAAGCCGTGAGACTGATGAGGTCGTTGCCACGGGGCGAGTGTGGCTGGTGCCTGGCGGTTGCAGGGCCAACCTGTGGGGGACTCCTGCACACGGGGCAGAGGAGGGGCACCCGGCAGTGAGACTGAAGTGGGCAGGCAGGAAGTCGGAGGAAAACTGGGAGCGTAGAGTCCCGGAATCCAGAACGAAGACCGCATTTCCAGGACAGGGTGGCTGACTGGGCAAGATTCTGCTGAGGGAGGGGGTCAAGTGAGAGAAGCGTGGAAAACACTGGATTTGGCAAAACTGAGGGTTTTTTCCAGAGCAGCTGTGTAAGTGTTGAGAGAATTCTAGGTAAATACTTACCCACCTGGGTTATCTCATCAATAGCTTATGTTTTTTTTAGCAGTTGTTTTTTAAGGTTTGTGTATTAAAAGAATATTTTTTAATGTTTATTTTCGAGAGAGAGAGAGAGAGAGACACACACACAGAGTGTGAGTGGGGGAGGGTCAGAAAGAGAGGGAGACAGAATCCAAAGCAGGCTCCGGGCTCTGAGACGTCAGCACAGAGCCCGACACGGGGCTTGAACCCGCAAACTGTGAGATCATGACCTGAGCCGAAGTCGGACGCTTAACCGACTGAGCCCCCCCAGGTGCCCCTCCCTGCTGTTAGCTTCTTAATGGGCTGTTCAGATTTCAATTTCATAGCGACTTTTAACACAAATTTCTCATTGATACAAGTTTTTTTCCAAGCAATACCTTGTTCTTGGTGCTTAGTTTTAGAAAGAATTCTTCGAGAGCGTTGCCTTCTTCCAGTAACCTGATAGTTTCTGTTTTTTCCCTTCAAAATAAAAGCTGCAGATTCTCGTGGACACTGGCAGCAGCAACTTCGCCGTGGCAGGTGCCCCGCATTCTTACATAGACTCGTACTTTGACACGGAGAGGTGAGTGACGGGCGCGTGGCTGGGCGCGGCAGGGTTTCGGGGCACCGCGTGAATACTGAGCAGACACTGGCATAAGAGAAGCCGAAAGGCTGTGTTGTTTAAAGGGGGATCTGTGTATGTATGTATTCGTGTGTCTGTGTAGACATCTGCGTGTATATTTGTATGCCTAGATATCTGTGTGTATGTAGACCTGTGTGCATGCGTCTATTTGTGTAGACATTTGTGTATATGGCTGTGTGTGTATTTGTGTGTGTGTGTACATATTTCTGTGTATGTATAGACATTTGTATGATTGTGTGTATTTGTGTATATATGTATATGGTTGTATATATATCTATGTGTATGTATATGTGTAGATATCTGTGTATGTGTAGATGGGTGTGTATATTTGTATGTATGTGTATATGGTTGTATTTGTGTGTATATATTTGTGTAGGTGTAGATATCGGTATATGGTTCTGTATGTACTCGTCTGTGTGTGTGGTTGTGTGTATTTGTATTTGTAGACATCTGTATATGTAGATATTTGTATATAATTGTGTGCGTATTTGTGTGTATGTGTAGATATTGCATACGTGTGTATGGTTGTGTATCTATTTGTGTGTATACGTATATGGTTGCATGTCCATTTGTGTGTGTATTAGTAGATATCTGTGTATGCATATATGGTTGTGTGTATGTGTAGACATGTGTGTATATGTAGATATTGTGTGTGTATGATTGTGTGTATATTTGTATGTATCTAAATATTTGTGTGTGTAGATATCTGCGTATGTGTGTATGGTTCTATATATATGTATATGTGTATATAGTTGTGTATATATCTGTGGGTATGTGTATGTGGTTGTGTGTATATAGATGCACAGATATCTGTGTATGTGTATATGGTTGTATGTGTGTAGATATCTGTGCATATGTGTATACGGTTGTGTGTATATTTGAGCATATGGTGTGTGTATATCTGTGTATGTATATATTTGTGTATATGTATAGATATCTGTGTGTGTGTGTATATTTATGTGTATGTAAATATTTATTTGTAATGTAGATAGCTACATACGTGTGTATAGTTGTGCATATGATTGTATATTCGTGTATATGTGTATATGGTTGTGTATATATCTGTGGGTATGTAGATGTGTAGATATCTGTGTATGTGTATATGATTGTCTTTGTGTATATGTGCAGATATCTGTGTAGATGTGTAAATAGTTGTGTGTATATTCATATGTGTGTATGGTTGTAAGTATATGTATATATTTGTATATGTATAGATATCTGTGCATATGTGTATATGGTTGTGTGTATGTTTATGTGTCTATATGACTGTGTATCATTGTGTATATGTAGACATTTGTGTATATGTACATATTTGTATGTGTCTATGATTATTGTATATTTATGTGTATGCATATGTTTTTGTGTTATGTGTAGATACCTGCATACGTTTGTATGGTTGTGTATGTATTTGTGTATATGGTTGTGTGTGTGTTTGTAGACATCTGTGTGTATGTAGATATTTGCATACGTGCATATGGTTGTGGGTCCTTTGTGTGCATGTGTAGACATCTGTGTATGTAGATACTTGCATACGTGCATATGGTTGTGGGTCCTTTGTGTGCATGTGTAGACATCTGTGTGTATGTAGATATTTGCATATGTGTATACGGTTGTGTATGTGTTGATCTCGCTGTGAGTATATGGTTGTGTGTTTTCCTGTGAGTCGTGTACTTGTCTGGGTATGCGTGTACACACAGGTATGAACTCCTTCCAGGGGAATCCATAGGAGGATTCTCCTATCAGCTGTGGTGCCTTCTCCTGGCATTGACTTGATAAAAATCTGAGTCAGCTGGCCTTTTTGTAGTCACACCCGGTTTGCAGACAGCACACCGTCCTCTGACGGTCCTCGAGCCCCTCTAGTCCTGATGTGGGGGGGGCTCGAGCCGGGAGGGGAGCGTCAGGCGTCAGCGTGAGGCTGTTCCGGGCCGCGGCCTGGGCTTGCTCGGAGGGCCACCTTTGCTGTCCCGAAGTTCAATGGTGGTCAAGGTGTGGTTCACTGGGACCACTTCTGTGACTCGCTTAGAAAGGAGCACAGAACATTCAGTCTGAGGACAGGGCTCCCAGCCTGCCATTGCGGGGCAGGCACCTGAGAACAGTGTGGAGCCTGGATGGCATCGGGCAGCCCCCGCTGGGCTCCCGGGACGGCCCCCAGGGCCTCGTGGCAGCGTTGGGCCCCAGAGGAGCCCACGGGGTCAGAGTCGCCGTCTTCTGGGTGCCGTTGCTGCCCAAATGCCATGCACATTTCGATTTCACGTCTCTTTTTGTGACCCTAAAGTTTAACCTTAAACAGAGAAAACAAATAAGGGGAATGCGGTTGGCTCTTCAGGCTGGTGAGCCGTTGCCTGACCCTGAGCTTCCACATTCAGTGTCCTGCTGCCCGTCCTCTACATGCCTCCCTGCTCACTTTCCTCGTCCGCAGTCTCTGTTCCCCAGCTTTGGTTGAGGGAAAATAACAATTGGGAAGCTTCAGAAAACTGTGGGCGTCGATAGTAAGGCAGGAGACGTCGCCCCGTGTGGGAGAAGTGCCCGCCTGTCTTCTCCCGATGCCACAACTCGGTCTCCATTTTGGTGGCACAACAGATGTGGTCCTCTGTAGGCACAGCTGGAGAGCAGTGGTGGCAGGTGCTAGGCAGGCCTCGTGGGGCCACCAGATACCCCGTGGGCCCGTCCTTCGAAGAGCCTGTGGCTTAGTGTACGACCCCGTGCACCGAGAACCTGTCGTTACTGAAATTCCGGGGCGAACTTCCCAGCCAGTGACTGTTTATGACAGAAGAAGACTTGTGGGTGCCCCAGAGCTTTTGCTGTAGCCACAGACGTGCAGCAGGGGGGCGTATGTGTGTGCACACGCGCGTGTGCACGAGGCTGGGGGCTACCCTCTGCCCTTTCCCCTTCTGATGGGCCGTCCATCCACATCCTCTGCCCCCAACTGCTCAGTCTGGACTGTTTCGTCCTAGAGCAGGACTTGGACTTGGTCCAGACCTTGATTTTATTCACGTAGCACAGGAGGCCCAGGAGGCCAAGAGACTTGTCCAAGATCAAGCTCCTAGGTCAACAGTTCCTGAACCTTCGGCCCTGGCACACTCCCTTTTTCTAGCAAGTATTTCGGAATGCCCTGAATAAATTGGAAAGGCAGTATCGCTTACCTGCATGTGTTAAGTCTAGACGCCCCGGGACCGTACGGGGAGGATGGAAAGCGGTCATGTGGACAGAGGTGGTCGGTACCTTGGTCTGTGCACACTCTGGGTCGGCTGCAGTGGGAGGGCTGGGAGGTGGGGGCACATGAGGCTGTGAGCATCCCCGGGGGCCTTGCAGCAGCCAGTGCAGAGGGGGAGAAGGAGGGTTGAAGTGGACTCAGACCCCCAGAGCGGCTTGGGTTGGTGACATGATTTAACAAACAGGCGAAGAATCTTGGTAAAGTTGTCCCTCCCCCAAAAGTGTCACCTTCCCCGGGTTGGCTCGCATCTCTGGAAAGTGCAAATGCGTATTAAAAATACGTAAAAAAATGTATCTGGGTGGCATAGCAACCTTAGCCCTCCGTCTTCTTCACACTGCAGGCTGTAGTCGCGACACGTACCTGGTGTCCCCACACCTGCCCTGTGCTCAGAACACGCATGTGCAGCACACTCCCTATGCTCTGAACCTCGTACTCGAGGCTCAGCTGTGTCTTTAGTGGCTTTCCTCCCCTGGGGTAGCTCTGGTTTTCATCACGGATCTGCAGACACGAGAGACAGTAGGAGAAAGTTCAGTAGAGTGAAGCCAACATTTGAGAGATGTGTGTACTCACATTAGATTCCAGGATGCAATTTTTTAAAAAAAGTTTTTTTTAATGTTTATTTTTGAAAGAGAGAGAGAGAGAGCACGAGCAGGGGAGGGGCAGAGAGGGAGACACAGAATCCGAAGCAGGCTCCAGGCTCCGAGCTGTCAGCACAGAGCCCGACGCGGGGCTCGAACCCACGAACCGTGAGATCATGACCTGAGCTGAGATCAAGAGTCGGACGCTCAACCCACTGAGCCACCCACGCGCCCCTCAAGTGTGCAGATTTAACCCTGTGGATGAGTGTTCCCTTCCCGGTGGGTAGACAGTAGGGCTTGGGCAAGCGCCCACAGCCAGGGATCAATAAAGGCCAAAAGAGCACTTTGCAAGCCAGTCCCTTCTGCCACGCAGATGCGGTTATTGAAACCGCGGTAGGTTGCAGGCAACGTTACAAATACCGTGTACGGTATTTACCCGAGCGTAGCCTGCGGGGGTCTTTTCTCGTTTACCTTTTGCTTTGTTCACGGTTTGGTCGGACAGTGGTCCCGTCTCAGGCTTCGGGAGGACACGTCTTTCTAACCTCGCCGCTAACCTTGCGGCCGGGTTTGTGGTCAGGCGGCAGATGTTTCTGTTTCTCATATTTAGGTGTTGAGCCTCGTTTAAGGTGAAACTCGTGAGAACGTCTGTAGCTCTCCCGATGGCTAAGCCTTCCCTCCCGCTAACTGGCACAGGAGGGCTGAGGGCTCCCTACCAGCTTTTGGGGCCCTCAAGGGTCTCCTGGGCTGTCCACACGTGGACGAGCAGAGATAACAGAACCTACCAGCGGGCGGGGGACGCCCCTGGCTCTGTCGCCCAGACCTGAGCCCACCTTCTTGGTTCACAGGTGATGCTGAAAAGTTCTCAGTACCCAGAAGACATCACCCACATTTTGGGCCTCTGGCCGGCCTTTTAAGAGGACTGTTCCGTGAAGCATCACATTTCTGAGTTTGGGGCCGGTTCTGCTCAGTCAGTGGTGTCCCTACTAACAGCGGGCGTCTGCAGGTTAAGCACTCGCTCAGATTTACGCCAACGTTCTTTTCTCTCCCTTCCTCTGTGCCCCCCACCCCCCGCCCCGCCATGTTTCTCCCAGGCTTCTATTTGACGCAGATTTAATATTGGAAAGATAGGAGCATTTTCTGTGTAAATTATGTATTACTAATTTGCCTGTTGCTTTGAGCTGACTTTACAGTTGGCCTACGGTATGCTTTCCCCCATTGTATTTGATGGATGCCAAGAGAACGTTCTCCCTTCCCTTCTTAGTTTCTGACAAAGGGTTCTTTTCTGAGATGTAGCTGCCCGCTCTATGATGTTTCTGTGTTTGCCTGTCCCTCTGATCTCCCTCAGTTATAATAAGGTTCCTGGTTGGGTTTGTCAGCCTCTGATTCAAGTCCCCCAGTCTTTGGATATTCAGGTTTAATGCTTCCTGAAACATTTCCCAGTAATTGGAGCTTTGGCTTGGGGTTCTTTGACAAGAGTTCTTTGATTTATGGAATGAGCCGTCAGACTACCATTAATCATTTGTGTAGCTTTTTCCCATCAGAAGCCCTCCTTTCATGGTGGCAGACGTTCCGATGAATTTCTACATGGCAAAAAGAAGATTGTGTATTTCTTTAGATGTACTTCTTTTTTAGCCAATAAAATAGCCTCTGGCCAATTGGCTTGATTAAAGAGCCGACATACTCATTCCCCTGACCTTCTACTAATCTCTTCGGGAAATTAAACATCTTTCCATTAAAATGTCTCCTCCTCCCATACTCCATGCGGGGTGAAACCCCCAGGGTAGTCGTGGCAAAGGAGCAGTCGATGCCTGTCGGTAGAATTAGGATGTTAGGGGACTACCGGTGACCAACTGAAGGAGGCTGAGCTGGACCCCTGATGCCCCCAAGAAATGCCTCCTGTCTCCGTGTGCGACGATGCGGACATTTGATGATTTAGATCATTTCTCAAGCCCACCCATGGTTTGCCTGTCCCAGACGGGACTGTTGGAGCCCATGAGCTTTGGCCACTGTTGAGGGTGTTGACGAGTCTCCAGGATAGACAGGCTAGCTGAGCAGCCCCAAGGGCCATCAGTGGCCCCACCCACTCTGGTCCGGTCACTCCCAGAGCGAGCAGAGAAGGGGAGGGAGTATCTGGTCACTTGGGCCAGCCCAGCAACCCCAAAGGTAGGTTCCAAACCCCCAAACAGGCAGAAGAGCCCCTGGCTGCATTCTTCCGGAGGTTCCACGTTCCCGGGGTGCGGTGGTTTAAGAGAACCAGATCAGACCTCAGGACCCCACTCTTCACTTCTGCCCTTACACCTTCTCTTTTTATGTCCTCTGAAAGCAACAGAGGGTTTCTTTCAAAACACTACAATGTTCTGTGGCTCTTTTCTCCTCTGCTTGTTGATTTCACTTTCCACTCCTGTGTTCCGGGCAACACTCAGAGGCAGAATGACTCCTGAACTGGGTTCCAAGTGGGTTTTTTTTTTTAATGTTTGTTTATTTTTGACAGAGAGAGGGGGGCAGAGCGTGAGTGGGGGAGGAGCAGAGAGAGAGGGAGACCCAGAACCCGAAGCAGGCTCCGGGCGGCTCTGAGCTGTCAGCGCAGAGCCTGATGCGGGGCTCGAACTCACGAGTTGTGAGATCACGACCTGAGCTGAAGTCGGTCGCCCAACCAGCTGAGCCACCCAGGCGCCCCTGGTTCCAAGTGGGTTTTATTGCCGTGAGCAGACTTTTTCCTGGCTGCCTGCATCCTTGATCGATTGGGGTTTCTGAGCGCCCAGAACGGACGCCATGGGAGGAGCCAATGTGGGGTTCTCTCTCAGTGTCGCTAATTAGTGAGCGGAGCCCTTGAGAGCCACAGCATTTTAGTGCCAATGAGTAGGATGTTAGAGCGTGAAGGCAGAGGAAGACTTTTCTTTTTTATTTATTTATTTTTTTTTTAATTTTTTTTTAACATTTTTATTTATTTTTGAGACAGAGAGAGACAGAGCATGAATGGGGGAGGGGCAGAGAGAGAGGGAGACACAGAATCGGAAACAGGCTCCAGGCTCCGGGCAGTCAGCACAGAGCCCGACGCGGGGCTCGAGCTCACGGACCATGAGATCGTGACCTGAGCTGAAGTCGGACGCTCAACCAACTGAGCCACCCAGGCACCCCAAGACTTTTCTTTTTTAATTCAGTCCCGGAAACTATGTGTCCATAACCCTCAGAGCTGCTTACCATTCATCCCTGAGGTGTTCGCCCTTTGAGGTTCGTTTCGGGGAGCTCAGACAGCATGCATTTACTTTTTTCTCGCGTTGTCCACAGCTGTGCTTTCTACAGGGGTGACTGCTAGCCGCATGTGGCTGTTGAAAATACGTAACGTTAGGTGAAATCAGTTTACCTCTTCAGTCACCCTGCAATCGTATTTTACCGCTCAGTGGCCCCTACGGCTACCATGTTGGACAGCACCGATTTGTATTATTTCCGTCACTGCGGCCAGTTCTGTTGGACCGCACCTCTCTAGGACGCAGGAGAACGCTGCCTTTAGACACCAAGCCCCCTCCGCCGCTCCTGACCACCTTAACCAAGCCGTTCGACAGACTAACCCCCTTTCCGAGGGATGGCTGGACTTCCAAATGAGACCGTTTTGGGAATTCAGTAAGAGTAACTCTGTAGGAGCGTTTTCAGGGAACAAAAATTCTTACCTCTTCTAATAGTAGTTCCTAGATTGAATAAAGATAGCAAGTGATTAGATAATTACAATAATGGCAGCTATTTTCGTTGCGTACCTGCTGTGTCCCGGGGACTTTGTTCTAAACGCTTTCCAGTATTAACTCTTGTTCCTCAAACTTAAACCACCGCACGAGGTGTGGTGCTGTGTTGTCGCCTTTCAGCCAGAGGCACAGAGAGGTTAAGCAACCTGGCCCTTATCACACAGCTAGTAAGCGGTTGAATGCAGTCAGCGTGACATCACCTGCCTCTCAGCTCTGCGGGTGGCACTGAAATATCCAGAATGCCTCCCCCATGAGGGGAGTAGCAAGCTGGTCAGGATAGTGGAGAAAACACGCCAAATACATGTAAGAGGCTGGCTCAGACTCCGACGATATTAGCAAATTCTAATGAGTGTTCTATACTCTGGGCACAGTAGAAATAAAACAACTTCTCAAAAGACGGTTGTGGTACTTCAGGTGGTTTTGGGGAGATAACTGATCATTTAACATTTATTAAGGCAGCCTTTTTATTTTATTTCTAAATTTTTATTTGTTTATTTATTTTGAGAGAGAGAGAGCGTGAGCAGCAGAAGAGAAGAGAGGGAAGAAGAGAATCCCAAGCAGGTTCTGCCCTGACAGTGCGGAGAGCCCGGCTCGGGGCTCGATCTCATGAACCCGCGAGATCTTGACCTGAGCCGAAGTCAGACGCTTCACTGAGCCACCCAGGCGCCCGAGATAATTAATCTTTTAGATCGGAAGTTGGCAAACCAGGACCCGCAGGCTACAACCCAACCTGCTGTGTGTTTCTGTTCATAAAACGTTACTAGAATACAACAGCGCCTTGTTTATGTACCGTCTGTGGCCTCCGTCCTCATTAGATTTGCATAGCTGGGGAGTTGGAACAGATCACATGACCCACCAAAGGTAAAGCACTTGCTTTCTAGCCCTTTCCAGAAACAGTGTGCTGACCCTGGACTGGATCCTAGGTAGCCGCTCTCGTTAGCAGTGGTGGATTTGCGGACTCGAGGAATGACCCGAGATTGTCAGCAGGGCCCGAATAATTCAGTGGTTTCATTGCGGGTCACCGTCGCTGCGTGCAGCCCCTGCCACACATCAGGCACACCTGAATTAGTGCTGGCGGTAAACTGGGTGTTACAGCAACCCTTGGGTGCCCGCGTCTCAGTGACCTTGACTGCCTTACACGTGCGACTTCTGATGGGTCCCCTAGTTCTCCGTGTGCGTGGACCCCTCCACCCTCACTCTTCTGTGTTCTCCCTTGTCAGGAGACAGGTGCACACGAGGTGGTCACTTAATGCTGCCGCCCCTTAGAGATCATGGCAGAGCGATCCAAGAGGGCAAATATCAAAAGCAGCCATTCTGTACAGTTTGTATCCCATTACGAAGTTAACGGAGATCAAATTTCTCCAAAAATCTTCTGCCAGTTTGTAAAATTTATTATTTGAGAGAGAGAGGGCACTCCCACGCATGCCAGCAGGGGAGGGGCAGAGAGAGAGGGAGAGGGAATCCCAAGCAGGCTCCACCCTGTCAGCACGGAGCCCGACCCGCGAAGTGCGAGATTGTGACCTGAGCAGAAATCCAGAGTCAGATGCTTAACTGACTGAGCCACCCAGGTGCCCCGTGTCTGCCAGACATTTTAAAAATAACTCTTTTTTTTTCTGATTGTGGAAGTTAAGTATGCAGAAATTGTAGATGGGCCTAAAAAACAAGGGGAGTCTCCCCTACAAACCCCACCACCCAAGGGAGCCACCGACATTTTTCTTGTACCGTATTCCTGTGTCGTTGAAAATGACTTAGTCTGTTTCGGTTTTATGTAATATTCCGTCATAGAGATATAGTATGGTTTGCTAAACTGTGTCCTTTCTACTGGGCGCTTAGGTTGTTTCCAACCATTTGCTATTACAGATAAAACATAATGGCTGTCTTTGTACCTGAATCTCCACCTGCATCATGGGCGTTTCCTTAGGATCAAATTCTCAGAAGCGCGATTACCGAATTAAAAACTGTCAAATATATTTAAAGCTTAAGAGATGTGCGCGCCCCCCCCACCCCACCCCCACCCAAAAGAGGTCATATCATCTCCGATTTAACTTCCTTCCTGACCTCAGGCAAGACTGCGTTAGTCCATGTAATCCTACAACAAGGACTGAGTGTTCAGTGATAAATCAGCGAAATAAAAACCACAGGCAAATGGGGGCACTTTCCACTGATCTGTTTGGTGATTTGACACTTCTCTGAGGAAGTGGACAGTTTTCCTAGGGTGAGTGTGGTGTGAATGCTCAGATATTTGCCTGGAGACATTCTTTGGGTCCTTTGCTGTAAATCAGCAGAGTTTTTAAACTCAGCTGGGTAAGAGAATTACCTTACAGGTTGGGACACCACAGGGCCTTGACACCTGCCGTCCTCCCTCCCGAATGTCCTTCCTATGTGGCTCATTGTCTTTGTGCATGTCTCACACACATGTGGTTGCTTTGCAGACGCCTGGGTCACCTCCACGTCACTGCCAACCCCCCCCCTCCCCCCACCGATTTATTCTCTGGAGAGTCCTTAACACTCTTTATCACCACTTGGAATTTTGTGTATTCGTTTGTTTACTGTCGGTCTCCCCAAGGGCAGGATTCTCCTCTGCCCTGACCATCGTCTGAATCCCTTCCTGTTTTGGTATCCCCCATATTTTGGTGTGAGTATAATGAGCTTTGGAGCCTTGGGGACAACCTGGAGAAGGAGCCTGTGACATCAGGAGGAAGGCCGTGGAGGTGGAGGGGATCACTTGGTATTTTCACACTGATCGTACATGTGAATCTGAACCCCGGGCCACTGCCCGCGGCCCCTCCCTGTGTCAAAGGGAAGCCACTGCAGGGCCCCTGTGAAGCCAGAGGGCCAGGCAGGTGCCCAGGTTTGATTTCTGCCTTCAAAGGCTCATCCAGTTAAGTAAAGCCCCTGACTTACTGGCTTCACAGGGGCAGATGTCGACCCCGGTACCTCCCTCACACGTGGCACGGAACCACTGCCACCCAGACGTTAGCGATCGTGTCTTGTGGGAAATGCCACTTCGTCAGCAGGGCCACTGTTAGTCCTGAAGAGTTGACCGTCAGAGCCCCCCCCGGCGCTTAGCACAGCGGTCTCCGCCACGGGGACCGGCCGCCGTGTCAGCACGCGGGTTCACAGACGAATACGATGCCTTCCCTCGTGTTCCGCCAGGTCCAGCACGTACCACTCCAAGGGCTTTGACGTCACTGTGAAGTACACGCAAGGGAGCTGGACGGGCTTCGTGGGGGAGGACGTGGTCACCATCCCGAAAGGCTTCAATGGCTCATTTCTTGTCAACATTGCCACCATCTTCGAATCCGAGAACTTCTTTCTGCCCGGCGTCAAATGGAACGGGATTCTGGGACTCGCGTATGCTGCCCTGGCCAAGGTAAGGCCGGCGTGGACCTGAGTGAGTCAGAGGGGGGACGCGTCTGGGGCCAGTGCTCGGACGGGCGGCGGGTGGGTCCGGGCCGCGGGGCACAGGCGGTCCGTGAGACTCCCATGGTGGAAGCAGACCGTGGTCACAGAGCGCATCGTGTTTCTGGGCGTCTGAAGCTTAAGGTAAACGGTGCAGTCCTTCGAACTTTCCTGCCAAGATGCACCCAAAGCGTTACTTTCCCTCATTTGTCTTAGTTCTGCCTGTTTTACTTCTGCCGTGTAAAAATGTTAACAGAACCTGAATCACTTGAATTATGGTGGTGAGGGGTTTTTCTTCGGGTAGGTTCAAAAGAAAACACACTTTTTTTTTTTTAACGTTTATTTACTTTTGAGACAGAGAGAGACAGAGCATGAACGGGGGAGGGTCAGAGAGAGAGGGAGACACAGAATCTGAAACAGGCTCCAGGCTCTGAGCCATCAGCCCAGAGCCCAATGCGGGGCCTGAACTCAACGGACTGCGAGATCATGACCTGAGCCGAAGTCGCATGCCCAACCGACTGAGCCACCCCGGCGCCCCGAAAAGACATTTATTAAACTCCCACCTTCGCGTGGAGACACGGAGCCTGTAGGAGGTCCTGAACCTCAGCCGGGAGGCTCCCCACCACGGAGGAGAGCTTCGTGCTTTCTTGCTGTGGCTGCAGACACCCCTGCAGACACCCCCCACCCCGGAGCCCGAATGGGGCCTGAACGCACGTCCTAGGGACCGCCAGCCAGTGGCCCAGGAGGCGCGCGGGGAAAGTGTGGAACCCTCGCTCTCTTCAGCATCAGAACCTGCACAAAATGGGAAAGACAGAATTGAATGTTCTCCAAACATTTGGACTCAGGCCGGCCCAAAGGAAGGGAGGTTGGTGTGCAGGAGTGTGGGGGGGCGGGCTTGCTCACAGGCCCGGGGATTTCCACCAGGAAGGGAGCCAGAGGCCAGCAGATTAGGACCCAGGGTGTGCCCCGGGCTCGGGCTGTGCACACCTGAGCAAAGCGGGAGGTCACCCCACCTAGTCTGCGGTGGGCACCACACCTTGCCCTTCTCGTTGTTCCGTGCCAGGCTTGGAGCCAGAGCGGAGTGTGAAACCACAAGGCGCACGCATGTGGGACCTACCCACCCAGTAACGGCAGAGCCCCCCGTGGTCCGTGAGGGCCCAGGAGGGGAGGCCTGTTTGCTCTCCCTGCAAGGATGTTTATTCCAGCCCAAGCCCACTAGTAAACGGTGCAGGGGGGGCCAGGCGGGGAGGGGGCAGCAGGGAGGAGTCGGGGGAGGTTCCCAACCCTGTGGCTTCTCAAGGAGAGACAGCCCGTGAGGCACATCACAGGATGTTGGTTCCCTTGAATCTCGAGACCTCCCCATGAGGCCAACTTTGGAAGGCCGTGTTCTCCCATTTTGTGGCTGTGCAGACTGAGGGTCAGAGAAGCTTACCTTCCTTGCCCAGAGCCAGTCTGCAGACCCTGGGGGGTTCTGGAGCCCCCTTTTTCTCTCAGTACTGTGTGGTGAACTTAATGGGAAATCTGCAGGCTCTTGACCTACATTCCTTTTTGTTAAGTTTATTTTTATTTATTTTGGGAGGTAGAGAGGAGGGGGAGGAGCAGAGAGAGAGAGAGGATCCCAAGCAGGCTCCCAGCTGTCAGCACACAGCCCCACGCGGGGCCCGATCCTATGAACCACAACGAGATCAAGAGTCCTACACACAACCGACTGAGCCACCCAGGCGCCCCAATCACCTGCCTTCCTAAATACGATTTCCCTGACAGCGTGACCAGGGACAAACCATTCCCTGTTTACCTGACATTGACCGCGAAAGGTGTGTGCCCGGTTGGTGTCATGGCGGATCATTTGGAGGGTGATAGAATGAAGCTGAATTTCCCGGAATTGATAATGTTGATAATAAACTTCCCGGGAAGTAATGACTCCGGGGTCCCTTTGGGTGTCCGGACTCCCCACGTGACCTTTTTGTGCGTGAAATTCCGAGATTGCCAGCGATGGGGTCCCGTCCCAGCCTGGGGGAGACAGTCGCGGGATGGGTGGGGCGAGGCGCGTGGCGGGAGACCCGTGCCAGGCGGCGCAGTCTGGATCGGGGTCTGGAAGAGACTGGCCGAGCCACTCAGCGGCCACCACGGCGTGTGGTGTCTCGGTCCCCCTACGCGCCTCCTGGACCCAGTTCTCTTGGTTGATCCTGGCACCTGCATGTTTTTAAACCTCAAGAGGGATCCTGAGGCGCCGTCCTCCTGAAAAGTGACTCGACAGAGTAACAATGGATCCCTTGCCGGGCACCAGGCACTATTCCAAGCCCTTTGTGCGTATGGACCCATTTGAGTCCCACGACAGCTCCAGGAGGCTATTATTTCCCCATTTTCCAGATAAAGAAACAAAGGAACAAGTCACACGGCTGGCAAGGGATGGAGCCAGAATTTAGTTCCAGGCAGCGTTTATTTACTTCGCTGCCTCCCGTGCGGGTGACCGGAGGCACGGCGGCCTGGGTCAGCACCACACCCGGCCTCCTGCGGGAGGGGACTTTGTCTCTCCGTCATCGACCCAGATGCCAAGTCCTCTGCCCACCTCGCGTACAGAGATCATGCCGACTCCTGGCAGAGAGTCGTGGAAGCAGGACTAGGAGGCCAGAGACAACAGAGTTAAATCCGTGGGAAGATTTCTCTTTGCCAGCGGGCTCTTCTCCTACTCCCTCCAGAATTTCAGTTTTAATTCTTACAGGCAGCAAATAGTTCTGCCGGTGACCGTCGGGGGTCAGAATGTGCCAATGGCACCTGTGCCACCACCGGCGAGTTTCCGTCAAGAACCAACAGCTCCGAGGGGCGCCTGGGTGACTCGGCCGGTTGAGCGCCTGCCTCTTGGTTTCGGCTCAGGTCATGATCTCACGGTTTGTGGGTTCGAGCCCCGCGTCGGGCTCTGTGCTGACCCCCACGGAGCCTGCTTGAGATTCTCCCTCTCTCTCTGCCCTTCCCCAGCTTTCTCTCTCTCTCTCTCTCTCTCTCTCTCTCTCTCTCTCTCTCTCTCAAATGAAATAAGAAACTAACAACTCCAAGTGATTGGTATCGCCCAGTTGTCAAAAATCTGCCCGGAGGTCCCTGACCTGCCCTGAGACCACCAGGGGGAGGCCCACCCCCAGCTCAGAGCTGCTCGCACGCCGTGCCTCTTCCTCCGAGTCCTGGAGACTTGGGGGTGCCCAAGTGACTGCCAGTGCCACGGGAAGGGAGGCACGGGCCGCTCGGGCCCCGCGGGGAATAGCGGCTTTTCTTTTTTTTTTTTTTTCAACGTTTATTTATTTTTGGGGGGGACAGAGAGAGACAGAGCATGAACGGGGGAGGGGCAGAGAGAGAGGGAGACACAGAATCGGAAGCAGGCTCCAGGCTCCGAGCCGTCAGCCCAGAGCCTGACACGGGGCTCAAACTCACGGACCGCGAGATCGTGACCTGGCTGAAGTCGGACGCTTAACCGACTGCGCCACCCAGGCGCCCCGAATAGGGGCTTTTCAACCTGAGGATCCCAGGGCTGTCCCTTCCCTGCTACTTTCCTGCTCCCCGGCGTTCAGTGGGTGCTGTGATCAGAGGTGTCTCGCGGCGCGCCAGGCGACCGTGGCTGAAAGGAGTGAGTGACGTTTTCTGAAGCCACAAAGGCCGCACCTGGAGACGGCTCTCTTGTTACTCTGAGATGGCCACGATTAGAGTTCACCACCCATATCGGCGACCTACTTCCACGTCTCACCCCTGCCTCCCGGAGAGTCCTGGTGACAAGTGAGACGGCGTCGTGGTGGCTCTACAAACACCCTCTTCTTTTTGCGTGCCGTCCCCGCGCAGGGGCCTCGCTCATCTACCGTATCGCTCCAGTTTTAGAAATACTGTCTTATTTTTACACCAGAGCCGCTGCAGCGGGGAAAATGCCGCCTGCTGGGAAGTCTGTTGTAGGTTTTTCTGAATTACTGCAGCTTGTTTGTTGTTTAGCCGTGAGACAAATTAGGAAAACAGTTGGTACGTCACGCGTGGTGTCTGCTTTGGGTCACTCATCTGTGCCGTCGCCGTTTTCCCTCCTACAGCCGTCAAGTTCCCTGGAGACATTCTTTGATTCTCTGGTGGCACAAGCGAGAATCCCCAACGTCTTCTCCATGCAGATGTGTGGGGCGGGCCTGCCCGTCGCTGGATCCGGTACCAACGGAGGTAGTCTTGTGGGTATCTTTTAGTCTTAAAGGGGGGGACAAAATCACAAATCAATCGGGCAGTTTTTTCTGTTTCATTGACACCCTGATAGGAATAGTAGACGTGGGCGCATGCAGAAGCCCTGTGGAATTTTGATAACCTTTGTTCTCGAACCTTTAGAAAATGGATCCAATTGGGAATTATTTTTATCTTTCCTAATTACCTTGCCATCCAAAAGCTGATGATTGTCATTGCTTCCCCCAAATCCATTAAAGCTTCTTAAAAAATTTTTTTTCTTTGAAGGGTAACAGTTTTTGGCGGGTTGGGGAGCGGCAGGTGAGGAACCGTAGGGGTTGCGGTGAGCGGGCTTTTCTCTGCCTTGGGGAAGCAGAGGGAAATGCTGGTGATGTCATCAGTGCGGTGGGGAGACAGGCACACCTGTATATCCTTTGTGTCTCTGTGCGCATGCGTGCGCACACAGCAGAAAGCTTTCTGTTACACAGACAGATCAAAGCCATCAGCGCTGTGGATATGCTGTGGCCTGGGCGTCCCCTCAGTGAGCCCTGCACCCCGATGTCTAAAGCAGGAGGTGACAGGGACGATGTACAAGAAGGGCACCTCTGGGCACGTGCCCACAACCCCTCTAATCGAAGCAAGCCCAGTTGCTTTCGTGTGCTAACAGTACACACAGTCTTTTTTTTTTTTTAACGTTTATTCATTTTTTGATAGAGACAGAGCGCGAGTGGGGGAAGGGCAGAGAGAGAGGGAGACACAGAATCCGAAGCAGGCTCCAGGCTCCGAGCTGTCAGCACAGAGCCCGACGCGGGGTTCGAACTCACGAACAGTGAGATCATGACCTGAGCTGAAGTCGGGCGCTCAACCGACTGAGTCAGCCAGGCGCCCCGAGTACACACGATCTTAATACCTTATGTACCCCCTTTTCTGGACAGAGGGCAGCCTAGGATTCATGGGGCGATGTTTTATAGTTTGACAGCATGCAGTTTTGGGTAGGGAAGCTCTTTTGTTCTGCTTTCCACGCACAATTGCAAGACAGTAAGTCTAAGTCCTCTGAGGAACTAAATTCTCGTCAATCAACGCAGTTAACTATTTCGCTTCATGTGTTTGGAGGAAGCGAAGTCTCGAGACCGTAAGGCTAAATTGTATGTACTTCCTTTACATAATGGAAACCCCCAGAGCATCTCGATTAGACTAGGGTATGATATTGTTGGACCTTTGGATACATGGCCCCCAAACGTTCCCTGTTTAATTTTCAAGCATATCTATCTGTTTTGTAACATCACAATAACGTGAAGGTACTGATCCCAGTGAGGATTCACCTTCTGATCGCATGCTTTCTCTGTGTAACGTGTTGCTATGCCTACGTATTTTTTCTTACCCCCGTAAATATTTTTCTTCTCAGGTCCTGGGTGGAATTGAACCAAGTTTGTACAAAGGAGACATCTGGTATACCCCTATTAAGGAGGAGTGGTATTACCAGATAGAAATTCTGAAATTGGAAATTGGAGGCCAGAGCCTTAATCTGGACTGCAGAGAGGTATTTGCACCGCGATCTCTTTGTGTCTGCCCTTGTGTGGCTGGGTCGCTTAAATACTACCGCTGGGACCCGAATAGAAAAATAGAAGGTCCGTTACGTTACAAGATAAATCATAGATTCATTACATTAAAAGTTACAGGGCCTTTTTTGTATGATAATGAACTCCTCCTTCCAGAAAATTTGTTTCCTTCCAGTCACTTGGCTTCGCAGGGGAAAATTAGCATAAAATGGTGTGTGCGGAGGACTGTCCCAAGGGCCACGTCTTTCACTGTTCGTCTGGGCCTGATGGTGACTGGACTGTGTTGAAGAGAATGGAATGAACAGGTTTCGTCAGTGCGACCGGGAAAGGCGGCGGGGGGGGCGGGGGGGGGGCTAGAAATAAGCAAAATGAAACTCAGATCATCAGCTTAATCCTCCATTCGCCCCCCCCCCCCCGCGCCCTCCCCATCACTCAGCTGTCACTCGAGGGGGCGCACCTCGCCTGTCCTCGCGGGAGGCACACGTGTAGAGCTGGGGCACCAAGCCACGTGTGAGCCGTATTCACGCCCTGTCTGCGTTTGGCTCCTTTGTGGCCACGATGGCATTATGAGGAGGACAACGTGACGAGGTCGGCCTGGTTTGTAGAATGTTCAGGATGAAAAATACAAACCCAAACGAGCTTTCAGGATGGTTTATAAAAACCACAGCATTTCATTAAATCCCCACCTGCCATCGCTTCCTTACGGTCCGTGCCTTCTGCCACCAGTTCCCAAACGCACACCCGTCAGAGCTCGATAAAGCGGTGCTCCCTTGCACTGCGATAGGCCCCAAAGCCGGGTTTGTCGTCAGAGACCCTTATCTGCCAAATGGGAGGGCCTACAATAAAATACAAATTCCACGTGTGGGTGTGAGATCCTTTTCCTGAACGTGGCTGTGCTTCCATCAAATGCAGGTAGCGGGTGTCTGTTAAAGAAAGACTCTCTGTCCTTCTCTTTCTCCATTTGTGGGCTAACACTTGACTTTGTATGATTTGTATACGTGGTAATTAACGTGTCGCGCCCGTCTGGAAAGACAAGTGGGTCTTTGCCCTCGGGGGCTCCTCCAAGGACATTTGAGCGCCCCCAAATGGAGGAATTTCTGCATGGAGAGAGCTGTGGACGGCGGTCACGGCACTTCCTTTTCCTGGCCTCAGTTTCCTTATCTGGGAAGTGAGCATTTGGGCTAGTGTCCAAGTTCCAAGAATAGGAAAGGAATTTAGCCACCAGTGAGGGACCACGGCTGCCTGAATGCGTATGTAGCAATGACAGCAATAGCAGGCTGCAGCCACGCATCGATTATGGAGTTTCATGTCTGTGCCTTTTCCCCGCCAACTCTCCTCTGTTCTAGTACAATGCAGACAAAGCCATCGTGGATAGCGGCACCACACTTCTGCGCCTGCCCCAGAAGGTGTTTGATGCGGTTGTTGAAGCCGTGGCCCGCACGTCTCTGGTGAGTCCTCGGGGCGCTGATAAATCTCGGGGACCGCCAGGTCATGACCACGTGCTGAGGGGTACTGCTTTGTACTCCAATAGTCGTCATCCGAGGATTTTGAGGGGTTGGGTTTTTTTTTTTTTAAACTATGACTTATTAAATTCACAGTCTTACTCTTAACCAGCAAAGAATTTCTTCACTTTAACCTCAGAGGACTTGGATTTGAAGGTGCAATGCTGTTTAGTGTTTCAAACAATAGTGTAGTGGGCGTAGGACTTTTTTTTTTAATCTAAGAAAAAAAAATCCACTTGGTAATACTCTATATTAAAGTACATTGTAGACCAAGGATATATTTGCAGCCTGTAAAACAAAACAAATAAACCAAAAATTGTACTCTTTTTTTTTTTTTTTTTTTGGCCTTCATCCAAGCTGTGCTGGAATTTTAATTCCTTACTTCTATAAAAGAATGTGATTCACAGAAGACGAAGGTCAATCAAAATCAGGCCCACGTAATCATGATTAAAACCACGGCCAAGGGCGGCATGCATTTTGGAGAACTGGCTGACGGGTGTTCCAGTATGGCTCCAACTTTCCAGTTGGTTCGGGGCAACGGGATGGACCAAAGGCATTGACCGGGGAAGAGCACAGCTTCAGGGGTCTGACGCGCTTGAACGTAGCTAGGTGCCCGGGGTGGGATTCGAGCCCTCGGAGTCTCCATGCCCTCGTCGCCGGGCTGTCGTGAGGGCCGAGGTAGAAAGCCCCCACACGGTGATGCCCGGGGAGAGGAAGCCTCTGTTTCATGTTCAAACCACGGTGCCGCTGCTGCTCCTTGTTCAGACGCGTGCCAGACGTTTCCCTCAGCTTCTTGGGGGTTTTCATAAGCCTCTGTCTGCACGGGGCCACGCTTGCAAGGTCACCAAAAGCGCGCGTCTCCCACCCAGAGTCTTTCTCCTGAACGAATGCCGGCCCGACCGGAACATGCGTAGCAGCTGCTTTGTGACGGCTTCTCGCAGAAGCATGGGGAGGAGCACGGGGCTCTTGGTTGTCCTGAACCAGACTTCAAGAGTCCGAGACCGTCATGGGAAGAGCGGCAGGTGATCCGAGAGGACGAAGAGGGGCCGTGAAACAGACGCAGGGCCGAGGCCCTTTTTGAGCTTGAGAGGATTTCCAGGCAGCAGCGGTCAAAAGCCAGAGTAAAGCCTCCTCTCTTGTCTCGTATCTGCTGAATCAGAAAAAAGTGGCAAGTAAAGTTTTTAGTGCCCTAAATTCAGAACGCTGGCTGCAAATCAGACCATGCTTAAAATAAGGAGCCATATGCTGATTTTCTTCAGTAGTGAAAATGTCCTCAGCAGACCTGACATGAGCCTCTTCAGACGGAGTATTCTGGGCCGTAAATGTGTTCGGGCTTATCCTGCAGAAATGCTCGACGCGTGGGTACGTGTGACCCCAGCCAGCCTGTGGCCAGCCCCGGCCTGTGCGGGGCCCACGACCCCAGCCCCTGTGTGAGCCCCGCGGGGAGAGAGCGGGCCACGCCTGCCAGGCGCGGGGACCCCAGACGGCGTCACAGCCCCCGTTCGGCGGCGACGGACTTTGTGAGAAAATCAGGAGGTAGAAGGAATGAGATTACAGAACGTGTTTGCCTTGTCTGAAATTACCCTGTGACCTCAGAGCCTGTGTCAGGGAGGGGAGGACCCGGGCAGGCTCTCTGTCTTGGGCCGAGAAAGTCCAGGGAGGGCAGACGGGGTCCCTGGGTCAGCGCACGTGGACCACCGATGGCCAGTGTTCTCGCTTGTCGTGGCGTAGGGTTTCTTTCCAGTTAAGGGGATGGCTGACTTCTTTTTTTTTTTTTAAGTTTATTTATTTTTGAGACAGAGAGCGTGCGCAACAAGTGGGCAGAGAGAGAGAAGCCCAAGCAGGCTCCACGCCATCGGCGCAGAGCCCGACGTGGGGCTCAAACCCACGAACCGCGAGATCATGACCTCAGCTGAAGTCGGACGCTTACCCGACTGAGCCACCCAAGCGCCCCGGGAAATGGCCGGCTTTGGGGAGTTAGACGCAGTGCAGATGTCGGGCTCGTGGCCTGGATTGTTCAGCTGGGATTTTAGGAATGCGTGGTTTATAGGTCTGTAATTTGAGAGGAGCCTCATGGGGAGTTCTGTGTATGGCAGAGACCGGGGCTCCCCGTCCCCCTAGGTGAAGTGCCCTTGTGTTCTGCCCAGCGCTTCCCCATCTGTAAAATCCAGAAGCGGGACGACACCTGCTTTTGGATGACTTCTGACCCCAAACTCTGTGATCTGAGGGTCAAAACTGTCCCCCGAGGACACGTAGCTTAGCCTTCCGGGAGGCCCTTGGACTCACAGACACCTCTTTGGAGGTAGATGGTCCCCCATCCGATTCAGAGCTATACCCCTTCGGTGAGTTACTGGGCACCCCCCTGGGCCTGATCCCTCCGTCTGCACATCGGTGTCGCTCCCAGCACTGATGTGGGGCCCCCTTCCCCGGGTGCAGGCCCGGCCGCCCTTGTCTTAGCTCATCCCTGGGTCCAGCAGATGACAGCCCCACCCTTCTCAGCTCCTCTAGCAGGGGATTCTGCCCTCTGATACACAGTTCAACTCGACTTAACTTTTATAAAAGGTGAAAATATATTAACGCCAACATTAGAAATTTTACAGATCAGTCACTAAGTTTCATGATGGATGTTCCGTGGGAGGACGAAAAACTTTGGGGCATTTTCTCCCCACTGTGTGGCCCAGGACGGGGTGGAGGGGGGCTTGCACCTGCCGGGTGTGGTCCTGTAGTACACGGCACTCAGGGTTTGTGCAGCAACACCCAGTTTTCTCAGTTCTTGCCCCGATTGGCCTGCACACCATCCCTGCTTACCTGTCTTACCTCCTCTCTGCTTCCATAACACCCTCCTCCTGGACTTGTGGTCCCTGCACCCTCTTCATGGGGTCTCCTTTGCCAGCCTGATCCAGGGTGGGTCCTAGGCCCTTCCCTTCTCCCTGTGTTCTCTCGGAGGGATTCCATCGACGCCACATCACCACCCATCGGTGACTCTAGCCAGGCCCGCCCCCTGGAGTTGAGACGCAAGAACCAGTGGCCTGTGCACATCCCACTTGGACACCTTACTGGCTTGCCACACAGCTCAGATCTCTCTTAATGGTCTCTGGTGAAGATGCCAGGGCGCTATCATTTCCTGTGTCTCCCCTCTGTTCCTTCCGATCCGCCCCACCAGCCTCCACTGCTGACCTCGGTTTTACCCATTGAGGCAGTTTCTCTGCCCGTCCGTCCTCCCTCAGACGCATCTCCCGTCCTCCCTCAGACACATCTCGTGCTGGCCCCCCACCCCCGCCCTTAGCTCAGCTCAGCTTCTTGGAGATGCTCTCTCTCCACTGTCTCCCCAGTGACAGTCACCTGTTACTCCAAGTGGGTGCTCTCCTAGCTGAGCCCCCTCCCATGCCCTCGTGGCCCCGCCCCCTCCCATGCCCTCCTGGCCCCGCCCCCTCCCTTGCCCTCCTGGCCCCGCCCCCTCCCTTGCCCTCCTGGCCCCGCCCCCTCCCTTGCCCTCCTGGCTTCGCCCCCTCCCATGCCCTCCTGCCTTTGCTCCATCACACTCAGTCCCAGCTGTGCCCCTGTCCCAGGCTCTCCTAGATCTGTTCCTGTCACATACACTCCTAGAGCTCTTCCTGCCGCACACTTCTCTCGTTCTGACCTGAGCTGGGCCCTCGCTCTGCCGGCCGTTTTCGAAGAGGCACACCCGGCACGGTTCTTCCCTCTTCGAGCCGGCAGGTGCGGGAAGATGCCCTCCGGAACCTACGCTCGCCCTGGTGAGCTGATGGGAGTTAGTTGCGTTGGACTTGTGGACTCGGCAACTGGTGGGCATGTGCCGGTGGCGTTGTCCATCCAGACCCAGGGCGGGAGGCCCAGGTGGACGCTGTGTGGCCTTGGCTGTTCGCTTTTCCCGCAGATGCTTCCTGAGTCTCTCCTGGGGGCCCGGGGTTAGAACTGCCAGGTGGGACAGACAGCAGGCCTCTGTCCTTGAAGGACTCAGACTGTGGTGCAGGAAACAGAAATTCGGCAGTTCCACCAACAAATGTCAAATTCTAACCACCGCAGGAAGAGAGAGCGAGGGGGAGAGCTGCATGACGGGGTAGCAGCACGGTGGGGAGGGTTTCCTGGACAGGAGGGCGTCTGAGCTGATGTCTGGAGGAGCAGAACGATATCGCCGGAGAGCAGAGAGCCCCCCACAGGGCTGCGCACCGGGATGAGTTCCGCGCTTGGAGTTCAAAGGAGAGGCGATGCCCGAAAGGCTCGGAAGGTTCTCTCTCCTAAAGGGTCGTTGGCGTTCCTTCACCTGTGCTCCGGTTTCCCCGCCCATAAAGTGCTGGGGGGTGGGGTGGGGTGATACTGTGCTGGTGGGGTTTTTTGAGAATTCAAGGAATTACTGCTGCAGGGGGCTCGGAACAGCGCCTGATACCAGTAAGGACTCCGTGTGCCTGGGGGATCTTAATAGCTGGGGATTCGTCATCACCGCTCGCCTTCCAGAAGACTGCTGTCTCGGCCAGGCCGTCCCGAGGAAACGTTGTTTACCGCCACGGGCATCTGGCGAGGGGATGAGGAGAGCTGGGAGCGGTTTCCTCTTGACGCGCCAGACGAGTCACGGTTTCTCACGTGCTCTCTTTCTGTCCAGATTCCAGAATTCTCTGATGGTTTCTGGACTGGGTCCCAGCTGGCTTGCTGGACGAATTCTGAGACGCCTTGGTCTTACTTCCCTAAAATCTCCATCTACCTGAGAGACGAGAACTCCAGCCGATCGTTCCGCCTAACCATCCTGCCTCAGGTACGAACCGGCCCGTGTGCTTTTCTCTCCGGGTGCGTCCCGTGCGGAAGTCAGGCACTTGGTGCGGGACGTGCCGGTACAGATAGCACGTCTGTGTGGGGTGTCGATCGCCACGGTGATGCCGTGTGACAGGTGACCGCAAAAGCCAGCAGCCCCGTCCGCGAGCGTGAGTCTGGGCGGGTTGCCTGGTCTCCGCAGGCTCGCTGGCGTGCTTGGCCGGGCCTCGCTTGGGTGGTCTGGGGTGGCCTCGCTCACGAGTCTAGTGGCTCCCACCGTCCAGTGGCTGACGCACGGGGGTGGCGGGGCTCAGAGAGAGAGGGGAGACGCGCAGGAGCCCCCGGAGCAGGCGCACAGCTGGCCATCACCTCCCCGGCACTGCTGCCCCTGGGGGCCCGGGCGGGGGAAGTGTGCCCACCTCCCAACGGGAGGGGCTGCGCAGTGCCATCGCAAGGGCCTGGCAACAAGAGAAGGTCGGGAATTGAGGACATTTTTGCAGTATCCACCAAAGCACCAGTACGTGTTTTGGTTTTTGGTGGTTTTTTTTTTTTTTTTACTTTATTTTTAATTTTTGTAATGTTTATTATTGAGAGACCGAGAGAGACCGAGCATGAGCTTGGGAGGGGCAGAGAGAGAGGGAGACACAGAATCCGAAGCAGGCTCCGGGCTCCGAGCTGTCAGCACAGAGCCCGTCGTGGGGCTCAAACTCACGAACCGTGAGATCATGACCGGAGCCGAAGTCGGACGCTCAACCGACTGAGCCCCCCAGGCGCCACCTCCTCTTCCTAAGCTTCTAATCGAACAGCATTTTGTACCCCACTCCATCTCGCTCTGGCTCTCGCTCTGGTCCCCCTTCGGGAACCTCCCAAGTGCCCTCCATGTACCCCAGCCCCCTTCTTTCTCTCCTAAAAACGTTGCCACCTAATCTTCTATGTGGCTGCTCTGAGCCTGCTCTGCCTGCCGTGAGCCATCAGTGGGTCCCCGCTCCGTGCGTACTGACGTCCTCATTCCCGGTGGCTTTCTGGGCCTCGCTGGACCCTTCCTCGCCCTCCAGCCTGCGCCCTGATACGCCCTTGACCCACCACTCACCGGTCACCGTCCTCTAGGGCTCTGTGCTCACTCCGATCGCTTAACCTTTGCCCCTGCCTGAAATGCCCTCTCCTCCCCACTCCCTCTGCATATCCAGATTCTTCCCATCCTTCAAGATCCAACTCAGACAAACCCTCTTTTGTTGACCCTCCGCTGAGCAGAATAACCCGTTGTGAGGCTGCCCTTCAGACTCATAATGCATGTTGTTTAGTCGTCTCATCAGGCATGCAGTCGTGTCTGTAGGGTGTGTTTTATGCTGCCGCCTTTTTCATTCGACTTCTGTTTTCTTTAAAAGCACACGCACGCACCCTTACAGTTCTCCCTCAGCTATATTAATTCCTCGAAGATAAGAACCAGGAGACTGAAGACCTTGTTCCTTCCCAGGAATGACTGGGCCGGGGAGGCTAGTGGGTAGTAACTGTTTTTTGAACAGACCGGATGAGTGTGCCTTTGTTGTGACTTGGTGAATTGGGGATAAAGGATGGGATGGGGGGGGGGTAAGGCAGGAGGAGTCATTTCAGAGGAAAGAAGGAAGTGATAATATTGCCTTTTTCCTTCTCGACTGTATATGGGGGGAGGGGGGACGTGCCTTCCAGGAATGGAGGGTTACAGGGGAAGGGCCCAGAAGCCTCGGGAGAAGACTTCACAGAGGATGCACGCAGCCGGAGCCCGAGGCTTCGGTTACGTTCTCAGCTCTGCCCCTGACTCACACTGTAACTTTGAGCAGATCGCCTCGCCCTTTCTCCGTCTGTCCCTTTAACTATAAAAGAAGATTCACGATACTTGCCAGAGACATTCTCGCTGCATACGGTGCTGTGTTTTCTGTGTCTTTAAAATAATTGCGCGCCGTGATTGCATTTTGGGCACACCTCGAGAGGTAGGCATCATTTCATCAGCGTGGTTCGTAACTAAAGTTGAATCCTAGCTTCAGGACAAAGGTGAGCACGTAATGGTAAATTAATGGCATGGGTTTGGCTGCCAGCATCAGGGACTCCTAAGAAACAAAGAAAACAGGCATTCGGCGGAAAATCTGTTATGTCCACAGCAGGCGGTTGGATGGGCAGTTGTGAACTGTCGCCTGCTGAGAATCTCACAAGCTCCGGGTGCCACTGACACACCCCTCAGGGTCAGCGCTGGGGGTGGGGGGGGCAGCATCTCCTAATACTCCTGCGCCCCACTTCCTAACATTTAGGGCAGCCATCAGGGCTCCTTGTCCCCAAAGTTTTAGAATGGGGGGGCCCCTGCCTAGGACCTCCGGTAACAGCAGTACTGGAGGGGCATATGCTGGCTAGTGCAGGAAAGCGTTGTGTCAGAGGCATCTCTGAAATTTTGTCCGTCTCCGGCGCTCTTTTCCAAAAGCACATGGGCTGAATCTGTTTTGGCCAGTTTTCAAAAGCGGCCCCCAACCCCAGCCCACAGGCGAATTCTGGATTTCTTTTCCCCAGAACCCTAAAAATGTAAATAATGCCAGTCTACCCCTGATCGGTCTATGGGTGCTATTTTCGCGTGAGGCAGACAGTTTATTCTGAGATCTAGCAATACTGCAGCTCTCCTAGCATGTTCCAGCATCTACAGTCTGGAACCTTTACTGGAAGTCGTCCGGGAGACACGCAGGAAGAGTAAAAGATCCCAGATTCAGTCTGCGTGTTTTTGTATCGGTAGCGTCTGTTACAGGACAGCGTGATGATTGATTGGGTTTTATTATAGAATCAGTTGGGGGAGTGTGTGTGCACGTGTTCGTGTACTTTCCTAGGGCTTGCTTACAGAACCTTAGGTGAAGGTGCTTTGACGGCAGGTAAGTGTATCTGTCCCCTGCCTTTGCCTAATTTAAGTTGATCCGGGGAAGTCGTGCTTTTCATTTGGTGCCGATGAGGCTTAGCCCCTCTCACTCAACGTAGCGCACACCTCCTGAGGTCCTCCTGTGTGCCTGTCGTACCCTAGAAGCCTAGGCACCAGGATACAGTGAGGAACAGAATGAATGTGTCCTTGTCTTGAAGGAGGGCTTGGAGACGGACAGACCAGTCGGGCAGGGTTCTAAGGGCAAGGCTGTTCCCTGGACGCAGCAGCCGCTGCAGGCGATGTCCTTGCTCGCCTCCCTGCCTTGCAGCCGCCCTCCCTCTCGCCTTCTCTGCACTGACCGGGGCAGTGATGTTCCTCTTCCTCAGGGGTCCGTTGGATCAGAGACTCTCTGGTTTCCTTTCCTACTCTCGTGTCGTCGCCCCTTGTGGCTGGTGCTCTGTCCTGCCTCCTGCTGTCGGGGTGCAGCCGGGAGGCAAACCATTCCTTCCTTGGGACAGCCCCTCCCTGCTGCACCCTCTGAAAATACCCCCCCCCCACACACACACACACACTCCTTCTGGCAACAAAGCCCAGGGCTCGAGACCTTTCCCTCCAAATCTTCCCTCGTGCTTTTGCCCTTTAGGGCCGCTCAGTACTCACAAGAAGGTCCTTCTTCCTACTCCTGTTGTAATCTCACGCTTTATTTTCCAAATGTTTGGTATTTTGTGTTACTAAGCCACTGTATTCTCTCGGTTGCCTGCATTTGAATACTTTGCTGTTAAAAGAACAAAGGCAGCCTTCTTACTGATGCAAGGATGATTTGCTCTCTGATTGTTTTAAGTTTTGACTCATTTCCTCTGGAACTCGTGCCCCACCCCTCCGTGCCCTGCTCCCCCTCCCCCCAAGGACCTCAAGGGCCATGTTTGTGTTTATTGAACTTCACAGCCCCTGCAAGAAATGGCCCTCAGCCAGGACAGACCCTTCTTCCACGAGGTGTGCTAGATCTTCTCTCTGACTCTGACGGCTTCTCTCTCTTTGAGGGAATAGATCCTCCTGCTTCTGCCTTGCTGCCTCCTTGGAAGCTCCCTTTGGCAGAGGATGACAAGGACAGTGTCCTAGGCCAGTGAGGAGCCTTTGCTGTTGCTCGGGAGAGAAGATGATGCCGATGGTCCAGACTGGGCGGTAGCCATGGGGATGGGAGTGATGATTGCATTCGGATTCCATTTCAGCGGAAGGCCTGCTGTGTAGGGAAAGAGATCCTGGCCCGGTGTTGCAGGGCCTGAGTAACTGGGTGAATCACGGATTTACTGAGACAGAAGACCTCAAACAAAAGGCACATTTGGGGGAAATGTTCCCAGTTCAGTTTTTTTAATATTCGACTTGAGATGCCGGTTGAGTGGCGAATGGGCAGGAAGACGTAAGAGTGTGGCTATGGCAGCAGAGATCTGCCTGGAGGTCAAGATTCGGGGGTCAGCATAGAGCCCAGGGGTGTGCTTAGGGTCACGGGGCCACATGGGTCACCCAGGGGGACAGCCAGAAGGAGAGCCCAGAGCCCTGGAGTTCTCCGATGCTTGCAGTGAAGAAATTAGCGGCCGGTGAGTTGGGAGGAAGAGGAGAGAACCCTTTCTCAGAAGCCAAGCGAAGGAAGAGGTCTGAGGGGGAGACTTCGCTGGGCGACATTGCCGTGGAGGGGCCTGTCGGAGCGGTTCCCCCCGACTCCGCATTTACCTCCTGCCTCCTCCGTAGATGGGGAGCTTCAAGGGGGCAGGCACGGGGTGTCCTTCAGCCCTGTGGTGCTGGCCCTGAGGCAGTATCTAAGCCATGCCAAGTGCTCTGTCAATAACAGCTGGCTGGTTGGCCGGCCGGCCGGCCGGACATCACTGTGGCGCCCCCGTGGAGTTTCAGGTGGAGCACGTGCCTTCGTCACTTTCAGCCTTCGTCACTTTCAACGATGCTTATCACCACGCTTGTGCTCTCAGCTTCTGGATGGCAGGGTGATGTCCCCCGCACCCCTCCCCACTCCACCCCACCGTGTATCGCCCCACAGCACCTGGGAGGCGGGGGCGGGCGTTCCGAACGCGGCGTGACCTCGACAGCTCCGCGACGCTGCCCGATTCATGCCCCTCCTTGTCTGTTTGCTCTGTCCTCTTATGTAGCTTTACATCCAGCCCATGATGGGGGCTGGCCTGAACTACGAATGTTACCGATTCGGCATCTCACCTTCCACCAACGCGCTGGTGATCGGTGCTACCGTGATGGAGGGCTTCTACGTGGTCTTTGACAGAGCTCGGAAGAGGGTGGGCTTTGCGGCAAGCCCCTGTGCAGGTAAGCGACGCGTGCGTTGGACAGAGGACCCTAACCGGAGCGCTTTATTGGAAGCGATTCTTGGTAGCGTGTCAGTTGCTACTGAATTGTTCGGTGCGGGCCTGTCGTCACTGATCGGTCTTACCAGTAAGACGTACCGTAGGATTGTGGAGAGGAGTAAGCGAGACAATCCACGTAAGACGTTTAGTCCTGTGCTTGACACATGGGAAGTGCTTGTAAATGTCAGCGTGATCGTGATAGTTGTCTCTCGGGTTAAATTTAAAATGGTATCTCAAAGGGGCGCCTGGCTGGCTCAGTCAGTTGAGATTCCAACTTCGGCTCCGGTCATGATCTCACAGTTCGTGGGTTCGAGCCCCGCGTCGGGCCCTGTGCTGACAGCTCGGAGCCTGGAGCCTGTTTCACATTCTGTGTCTCCCCCGCTCTCTGCCCCACCCCCACTCTCGCTCTGTCTTTCTCTCTCAAAAATAAATAAACATTAAAAAAAAGGGTATCTCACACCATAGAATAAACATACGTGGACTTGGGGATGAATTACGGGGTTTTTGACAGTGAGATCAAAATAAATAAAGCAGATTCATGGGTAAGCTGTGTGTTTTTCTTTCCCTCCAAGAAATCTTCGTTGTGAAATAAGTCCGTGCCTATCATTGCTATTTCTTGAAATCCTAAAATAATGAGATCAAGGAGCGTGTTTTTCTCCTAGAATTCTTTTGGAGAGCTGGTTTGAGGGTGAGTCAGCAGCGTGGCTCTGCAGAGCTGAGCTTGAGAGAGTGGGGCAGGTGTTCAGAGAAACCAGGAGAGGACAGGGAAGATGATGGGCGGGTAATCCCCCCAAACTCGAGAATGTCTGTAGATGAACAACTTGCTAGAATGGGGTGTCCGCACAGCGCATGGTTTAGCGGGGTGGGGGCGGGGGGTCGAGTACGTCTAGCAGTAGCCCAAGCTGGTGTGGAAAAGGCCAGGGCTGGACGTGGCATGGGATGGAATCGCCCGGACGCGTGGAGAGCGCGTGAGCAGGCAGTGGCCGGGTGCCACGGTGCTTCTGGGTAGGATTCCAGGGAACTCACAAATCCTGGCACTTTGGATTCAGAGTTGGTGGGTAACATGCCAAGGGAGAGGAAAAAAACTAAGCAGACGTGAGGCAGCCAAAGAGTGGGCAACAGGGAGGTGGAACCGAAGAAAATTAGAGGCTGGGGTGAAATACAAGACCACCATGCAGTGCAGGGGTGGAGGTGTGTGGGTTAGATGAAAGCATCCTTAGGCACTAGACGTAGCGACAGGAAGGGCAGGAAGGCTGACTGTGCTGGTCGCTTCGACCCTGACCAGACCTTCCCTGGGATCTAAAACCAACGGGAGAATTTGGGGGAGAGTGTCAAACGATCTCCGCTGATTTATTCCGGAGAGGGAGGTTTCAGTTATTATTTGCTACCCAAATCGTGGTCGTAACATTGGGATCCTGGTTAAGAAAGCAGGTCAGTGATGTGTCATGGTGCCTCACAGCCTCGTTTGGACACATTGGCGTTCTTGAAGGGTAACATAACAATTTGGAGAGTGGGTGAAGAGAAATAGTGAAAGGAGAACTTACATCCGGAATATTGGCCCTACTCATGTGCTGTCTAAAAAAAACCACCCTGGGGCACCTGGGTGGCTCAGTCGGTTAAGCGTCCGACCTCGACTCGGGTCATGATCTCATGCTTTGTGAGTTTGGGCCCCGCAGTGGGCTCTCTTCTCTCAGCATGGAGCCTGCTTTGGATTTTCTGTCTGCCCCCCCCCCCCCCGCCCTCGTCTCTCTTCCCCACTTGCTCTCTCTCTCTCTCTCTCAAAAATAAAACATAAGAAAAAAAAAAAGAAAATACCCAACACCACGTTCATATTTGTTGCAAATACCTTCTTAAACGTTAACGCAGATTTCTCTGACTTTATTGGTGAGCGGGCTCAGAGTCCTTGAGATAATGTTTATCTTTGAGAGCGCATTACCTGTTTTTAGCCTGTGAGGTATCCCTGGGGGAGACCTTTCTCTGGGCACTACCTGGGAGTGTATAATCTGAGATGCTACTCTGTCTCCTGGATGTGAATGTTTTACTTTTTTTTTTTTACATTTATTTATTTTTGAGAGACAGATAGAGCACAAGTGGGGGAGGGGCCGAGACAGAAAGAGACACAGAGTCCGAAGCAGGCTCCAGGCTCTGAGCCATCAGCACAGAGCCCGACGTGGGGCTCGAACTCACGAACCGCGAGATGGTGACCTGAGCCGAAGTCGGACGCTTAACTGACGGAGCCACCCAGGCACCCCTGAATGTTTTACTTCTTATAACCCAGAGAACTAAGAACGAAGGCAATTTTCCTCACAATTTCTGTTCTCTTGTTAAATATCATTAAAGTAGAGGCTGCTATGGCAACAGCCGTATATCGTCCACTTAATTCCGCAGGGAGCGGAATCACCGTGTCTCCTAAGTGAATTGCTGTTGGAAATAGTTTAGTATGAAGCGTCTCCAGGCAAAGCAACATTCGTTCCTGCATTTCAGCATGAATCCTTTGGTAGGTGCGCTTATAGAAGTTTTTCTGTTACTATTTAAAAAATATATATTTAGGGTTTTGGTACTTAAACATTTGATTTCACCAGCCATGGGAATACATGCAGATATGTCTCCTCTCCCGTGCAAACCGTTTAGCCATTAAAGTAATTCCTTCCCTCCAAGCTGCAATTAGGAGCCAGACAGTGGTCTATGGGGCTGTAATAAATGGAAGAGAGACACCGCTTTTTTTTTTTCTCTTTCTAGAAGTGTTTATTTTTAATTCATAACCTGCTTTAAATAACAAAGAAAATGATTTAAGTCACAGGAAATCATGTGCTTTGTACACACTTTTGGAACACCCAGATTTAACAAATGCTAACGTTTTTGTCATATTTTCTTCAAAAATGTGTCATAGAAACAAAGTAAATGGAGTTAGAGACCCCACCCCACTGCCTTCCCCAGAATTACCCTTTAGCTTGAAACCCGTGTACGTTCTTATAATTACTACGCATGTAACATTTCACTACACAGGTATGAGTACCTTGCATTCATCATCTCTTGCTTGGTAACAACTTAGCCCCCAGTTTAGCGGTACTTGACCTTGTGCAGGTGCTGAAGGTCAGCAGCCGAGGAGTGGCTTAGCTGGTGGTTCTGGTCTAGGGTCTCTCGTGGTCTAGGGTCTCTCGTGAGGCTGGAGGGGACTCTTGGAAGCTCACTCCTGTGGTTGGACCTTGCCAACCGGACCTTACTTGCCGTTTGGACCTCACACCAGGCTTCCCCGAGCACACTTAGGACAGTTGTCTGGTCACCCGGGAGCAAGCGATTGCAGGGAGTAGAAGGGCAATAGAGCAACCAAGACAGAAGCCACAGTCTTTTTTCCAACCAATTTTGAAAGGGCATACTGTCGCTTCCGCCCTCTTCTGTTGGTCGCACAGAACCACCCTGGTGCACTGTGGGAGGGGGATTACACAAGCGTAAACACCGGGGAGCAGGGATCGTCGGCGTCACCTTAGAAGCTGTCTCCCATATACCTGTAAATAAGTACCATATAACAACCAACATAGGTTGGTTGGTTGTGGGGTTTTGGTGTTTTAAAATGTATACGGGGGCGCCTGGGTGGCTCAGTCGGTTAAGCGTCAGACTTCGGCTCAGGTCATGATCTCGCGGTCTGTGGGTTCAAGCCCCACGTGGGGCTCTGCGCTGACAGCTCAGAGCCTGGAGCCTGCTTCGGATTCTGTGTCTCCCTCTCAATCTGCCCCCCTCCTACTCACACTCTTTCTCTCTCTCTCTCTCTCTCTCTCTCTCACTCAAAAATAAACATTAAAAAAATTTAAGGAAACAATTATTGAAAAATAATAAAATGAAATGTATGTGAATGCTACACAGTACTATAGATAATAATATATATCCTTTGTCCACCTGCTTTATCGATCAGCATTACATTTACTGGATTTTCCGTGTTGATGGGAGATCACCGATTTTGACTGCTGTATAGTATCCTCTTGGATGAATATACCCAGATTATTTACCCAGTCCTGCCTTGATTAACATCTGGATCATTTCTAATATTTGCAGTTATAAACACTACTGCAGCGAACATCTTTCTGCCTGTGAATGAGATCTTCTGAAAATGGAATTTCTAGATGGTTTGGTATGCCAGTCTTTGGAATTCCTGGCTGCTGTTGGATTTGTCCTCAAGGTAGCTGGACCATCAGGATTCTACAAGAGTTTTCATTTCCTCAAACTATTCTATTCTATTCGTTTTGTTTTTGTTTTTGCTTTTTGCCAATCTATATGTGTGAAATAGTGTCACAGTTTGATTACTTCTGAGATGATGCAACTTTGGATGTTTTCGGGGTGTCTGAGCTTTCTCTCTTATGGTGAATTTTTCTACTAATAGCTTATGGACACTTTTCTACCATATTTTTTATTGATGGCTACACAGTCTTAATATTTGATCTGTTAATTCTGGGGGGCTAATGTGTGGTAAATATCTGCTAATCTCTGGATTTCTCTTACTTGTTTTTATTAGCTTTCACTTACATTTATTGACATTTAGGGAAATAAAATGTACCAATCTCTTCTTCACAGCTTTTACTCTGTACCTTATTTAAGAAATTTTTCTTTAATCTAAGAAAATAGAGATTTTTTTTTCTAGAGATACTATATACTTCTCCTCCCCCCCCCCCCCCATTTTCTCATAATGTGAAGTGGGAATCTAATTTTTATAAGGGCATTCAATTTTCTCAGTACCATTTATGGAATATATTTTCTCCTCGGATATTTTCAATATTTTATTATAAAAAATTTTAATATACAGAAAAGACTAAAAATAATGACATTCTAAATACACATTATCCAGATTTAATAATTTTATATTTTGATGCATATTAGTATGTGTGTATGTAGTTTTTGTTGGAACCATTTGCAAATAGGTTGCAGATATCATGACATTTTACTCCTAAATATTTTACTCCATAATACCTCATCCACAAATACCTCTTAAAATTAAGGACAGGCTCGTATATAACCATAATACCATTATGACTCCTAAAAAACCAACAATATTTACATTGTAATATTGTGTAGTATCTAGGCCATATTCAGATTTCCTCAGTTACCCCCCAAATGGTATTCTTAGCTGTTCTTTTTTTTTCCCAAAAGCCCGTTGTTTTGTAGGATATATTTAGATTTGTCTGGATTTTTCCTAATGGTATCATTTAACATGTTCATTTAACCTCACATTTCTATAAACTTGGTTTGGTTTAGATTCAAGTTAAATAATTAAATAATTTTAATAACATCTTTGTTGTATACCAAGACCCAGTATAAATCTGGATCTATTATTTTTTTTTTTAATTTTAAGTTTATTTATTTATTTTGAGAGAGAGCGCAAGTGGGAGAGGGGCAGAGAGAGAGAATGATTCTGTGCAGGCTCTGTGCTGTCAGTGTGGAGCTGAACTCAGGGCTCGAACCCACGAACTGTGAGATCATGACCTGAGCCAAAACCAAGAGTCTTACGCTCCACCAACTGAGCTCCCCAGGTGCCCCTGGATCTCTTATTTCTGAACATTCTCTTTTATCCCACTGGTGTAGCTGCCTGCCCCTGTGGTATAACATATAGTTTAATATCTGTAGTTATAACAAGACCTAATATCCAGCAGGGGCTCACCTCTTCTCCTTATTCTTCTTTAGATGGTCCTGGCTACTTTTGTCCTTTTGTTCAGCTTGTCAAGATCTCTGAAGAACCTTATTGGGATTTTGATTGCAAGTGCACTGGATGTACAGATTAACTTGAGAAGAAATCAAATCTCTATTTATTTACTTTTTAATGTGTATTTATTTTTGAGAGAGAGAGAGAGAGAGAGAGAGAGAGAGAGAGAGAGAGAGACAAGAGTGCGAGCAGGGGAGGGGCAGAATCTGAAGCAGGCTCCAGGCTCTGAGCTGTGAGCCTCGACGCGGGTCTCGAACTGAGCCACCCAGGCGCCCCCAAATCAAATCTTTATTATACAAGTCTTCTCCTCCTGAATGTGTTAAGTCTTACTTGTTTAGGTCTTCTATTATATCCTACAGAGTTTTTGCAGTTTTCTTCAAGAAGTTCTTATGCATATACCTCTTGCTCAGATACCTATTTTGATTGGTGTACAGGCAACATAGGGTTTGTTTGTATATTAATCTTCTATCCAGTCACGTTGCTAAATTCTCCTTTTAAAATAGTTGTTAGAGGCACTTGGATTTTTTGTGAGAGCAGTCCTATAGTCTGGTGCATGGAGTAGGCTCTTGGAGTTCCCTTCTAATCCTCCGTTAAGGGATTCTCACTTTGCTGAAATTGTTTAGTATGAATGGAAAAACGGTTTGACATTTTCTGCTAATGTTAAACATATTCCTACTCTATGACTCAGCAACGGCACTCTTAGGTAGATGCAGTGAGGAAATGAATGTGTGTTTCCACCCAAAGACCTGACCAGAAGCAGCTTTATTCATAAAACAAACTAAAGCACATCATTCAGTAATTACATTATTACATAAAACCGCCATTTTCATCAAACTAAAAACTGTTCAAAGCCCGACAAAGGAAAATGGATAAACATTATGACACAGCAGTTTTCCTTATGCTGAAGAATGTAATTTAGGATTTCTTTTAAGTTTCATTTTTCCCCCAAGTTAAAAAAAATTTCTAGGGGGCGCCTGGGTGGTTCAGTCGGTTGAGCGTCCGACTTTGGCTCAGGTCATGATCTCACAGTTTGTGGGTTTGAGCCCCATGTCGGGCTCTGTGCTGACAGCTCAGAGCCTGGAATCTGCTTCTGATTCTGTGTCTCCCTCTCTCTCTGCTCCTCCCCCGCTCATGCTCTGTTTCTCTCTCTCATCCAAAAATAAATAAAAATTCAAAAATTAAAAAAATTTTTTTAATATTTACTTTTGAGAGAGAGACACACAGAGAACATGAGCAGGGCAGGTGCAGAGAGAGAGAGGGAGACACAGAACCCGAAGCAGGCTCCAGGCTCTGAGCTGTCAGCACAGAGCCCTATGCGGGGCTCAAACTCAAAAACTGTGAGATCACGACCTGAGCCGATGTTGGATGCTCAACCAATTGAGCCACTCAGGTGCCCCTCATTTTTCCCCAATTCTTGAATCATAATTTAACTATGTGTGGAATTCTAGGGTGACCGTTTTTCCCTTAGTGTTTTGAAGATGATGTTTCAACGTCTTCTGGCCAACATTACTGCTGATGAAAAGTCACTTTCAGTTGTACCAAAAAGGGTCCTCTGTTTCCTCTGCTTGCTGTTCAGACTTAGCTTAAATTTTTAGCCTTCTGGAGTTTCACCATGGTGTATGTAGATATAGATTGTTTTTCATCTTGCTCAAGACTCATTGTGCTCTCTGAATCTAAGGATTCGTGTTTTTTATCATCAATCCTAGAGAATTCTCAGCTGGTTTCTCCTTCACTATTACCTCACAGCCATTTTTACTTCTTTTGGATCCCCTGAGATAAATTTCGAGATGTCTCCTTATTTCTTCCATGTCCCCTGACCTTTCACTCATATTTTCTTCTCTTTATCTTTGCTGTATTCTGTGTAGTTTTCCGCAGATACATCCCGTAGTGCCCTGGTTCTCTCTTCAACTGTGTTCAGTCGACCACTTAAACTATTCAGTGAGCTTTTAATTACATCGACTGTATTTTTCATTTCTGGCAATTCCACTGTGTACTTTTTCAAAGAGACAAGTGTGCTTTTCTGTAAGTTTTGTTCTGTAAATATTGTTGTGACTTGTATTCCCTTTATCTCCATTATTTTATCTAATTTTTGAAAACGGCCAGATCATGTTCAAATTACAATGCATTATATAGTGCCCCGCGCTGTTAGAGGCAATTATAAATACTTCAAGTGTTCCCTCATTATTTTCTTAAGTTTATTTATTTTGAGAGAGAGAGAACCAGCAGGGGAGGGGCAGTGAGAGAGGGGGACAGGGGATCCAAAGTGGGTTTTGCACTGACAGCAGAGAGCTCAATGCAGGGCTCGAACTCTTGAACCGCGAGATCATGACCTGAGCCGAAGTCGGACACTTAACCGAGTGGGCCGTCCAGGCGCCCCCTCTCCCCATTATTTTCTGAGCCTCGTAATCTTCTGTTGCGCTTCTCTAATTCATTTAACAATTCCTTATGGATACATTGAAGTTGTTTCCAGTCTCCTGTTGTTATAGACAGTGTTGCAGTGGATCCCATTTGTCTGTGTTTATTCTCACATACGAAAGTAGAATAGAATTGCTGGGGGTTAAAGGGTATAAACATATAAGAATCTTTTTTTTTTTTAATGTTTATTGATTTTTGAGAGAGTGTGCAGGCAGGGGAGGGGAGAGAGGGCGGGGGGACAGAGGATCTGAAGCAGCCTTTGCCCTGTCAGCAGCAAACCCGATACAGGTAGGGCTCGAGCTCACGAACTGTGAGATCGTGACCTGAGCCGAAGTCAGTCGCTCAGCCAACTGAGCCCCCCAGGTGCCCTAATATTTTGTCATCTTGATGGGTGTCGTCACATCGCCTTCTAAGGAGGTTGTGCTCTTTTCTGCGTTGGCTGTACCATTTGTCTAGCAATGTATACCGTGGCCTGAGTCTCCAGTCGGCGTCACCAACAAGGTGTTGTCACCCCTTTGGGAATTTTGCCAACCTGATGGATGAAGGTTATCTCAGTGTAGTTTTTAATTTGTATTACTTTGTATGCGTGAGGTGGAGTTTATTTTTATAAGTAAATGTCTAGGGCATTTGTTTCTCATTTTCTGTGAACTAGGCACTCATATCCTTTCCCCATTTTTTTTTTCCTGTCGGGTTTTACTTGTTTTCTATTGATTTGTAGAATCTCTGTGGTGTAATGGAATAATTAGCTATTTGGAGGGAAAAAAGCTATAATCCGTATTTCAATTCTACATTATTTAGCAACTTTGCTGATAATAGATTTTGTTCAATTTTTTTTTTAACGTTTACTGATCTTTGAGACACAGAGAGACAGAGCATGAACAGGGGAGGGGCAGAGAGAGAGGGAGACACAGAATCTGAAGCAGGCTCCAGGCTCTGAGCTGTCAGCACAGAGCCCGACACGGGGCTCGAACTCACGGACCGCGAGATCATGACCTGAGCCGAAGTTGGCCGCTTAACCGACTGAGCCACCCAGGCGCCCCTGATAATGGATTTTATTGAAGAAATGCTTTCATGTATTTAAATATGTCAGTCTTTTCCTTTAAGGCCCTTAGGTTTAAAGCCACATTTTAAATGACCTTGTTTATTGAAATTATTTCGTGATTTGTACAAGTACTTCTATGTTTGATTTACCTTGACATAGTTTGTATGGATTAAACCTCCCCCCCATATGATTATCCCATGTTCCTATAACATTTTTCCAAATAATCCACATTTTCTTCACTGATTTGAATATTATCACATACCAAATTCCAGTAAGTATTTGGGGAGATAGGTCTGTATGTCTGGATTTTCTATTCTGTTCAATCGATATATCTTACAGTATTTTTTTTTTAATTTATTGCTCTTGAGAGAGCAGGAGAGAGTTGTGTGCGCATGTGCTCACACATGCATGAGTGGGGAAGGGGCAGAGAGGGCGACCGAGAATCCCAAACAAGTTCCACGCCGATAGCTGGATGAGGGGCTTGATCTCATGAACGGCGAGATCATGACCTGAATCGAAATCAAGCATCAGACGCTTAACCGACTGAGCCACCCAGGCGCCCCCCCCCCCCCCGCTGTTCTTTCTCAATTTTATTTTCCTTTATGAACTTTTCAATCAGCCTGATTAAAAAGCCTTGGTAGTATTTTAGTGAGTTTTTAAACACCGCTATCGTGTAATCTCCGGCATATTCTGTTTTCCTATCGTTTACGGAGAGCTGATCTCTTTGGTTTTGTGTCTGCTGTTCTCTCGTGGCAGATTTTCTTACTTGGTTTGCAGCTACTTGTTGTGAGCTTATCTTTAGTGGGAAAGCCTTTTTTTTTTTTTTCCCTTTGGAGAGAGTTCAGTGCACCTTGGGTTGTAAAAATGTTGCCATAAACCAATTTTGCATTTGTTTCTGCTGAGTGTGAGGCGATGAGCACTTCAGGATTTCTACACCAAGCTGTGTAAATGTCGATGCCAGCCCTGCTCCAGGCGGTGGCAGGGAAGCTCTGCTTCTCACCGGAGGTTCTTCCTTGCCCTTCCGGCCCCCAGACCTCGGGCAGAGTGAGTCTGGCTTCCTGGTTGGCAGAAATTTCCCGGCTCCCTCCCCCAGCGAGCCAGCCTCTACCAGCCATCTCCGTGGTGCCGGGGTCAAGTCTTTGCCCATCCCCCTCCGCACCCCTGTCCCTGGGCTTTGGATCCCCAGTTCTAGCACCTATTTCCGGGCTCATCTACATATTTAAAAATATGAGTTTATCGTCTTTTCTATGTGTGGGAGGAGGAGGACGTTCTCTCTCGGTGCCAGCTAGCACTTGGTGGAGCCCAAACCTTTGGGAGCCTCCCTTTTCTCTTGATGTCTTTTATTGGGTTTCCGTAATAATTGGTGTTTGTCACACCACACTCCGCTATGGGATTCGGCTTGTCTCTAAGGGTGGGAAGCAGAGCAGCGAGTGGGAGCTCTTTGAGGACTTTGCCGGGGAGCTTTTTAAAATACATGATGGCCCACACCCTCCCCTCCTTTTTCAGCCAGGGTGTATCAGAATGGTGGTGGGTGGGAGGGTGATGGTTATTTTGGAAAAAGATCCACAGATGCTTCTCTTGTGCTGCCCTGCCTCTCCTCGCCTCACCCCCCCCCCCCCCAACCCCTACAAAGAATCACTATTCTGGTCTCAGATCAGAGCCGGATAAATACGGCGGTGGTCACCGCGGGTCATAGTGCTGGCCGGCCTGGGGCTTCGGCGTACAGATAGTCTCACGAGTCAGCAGCAGACAGACAGACGTTCAAGGCCGGTGCACTTTCAGATGCCTCTGTGTTGGCTGGGCCAAGTGTCCTAGAGCTAGAAGGATAACAGAGCGTTAAGATTGACAGATCTCTCTTAATGTATCCAAAGCTTCTGAAATACCACTCATGTCTTTTTATAGATTGAGACATTTAACACCCAAGAGCTGTATAGAGTTGAGCTTTTACAACTTGAGACGTACCATGGATTGTGGCAGTCCTTTCGCTGTGAATTTCCTTGTGCAGGTTGAAAGTGGATCATCTGGTACATATTCATGTTTAAAAATAGGAAAGTTAGCTGTTAAGAACAGAGTTTCAGAGCGAGGCCCCTGCCATCTACTTAGAATATAATCAAAGGATTGCAAAGCCAAGGGGCCCCAAAGACATGAATCATGCAGTCTCCGTTCCTTGTTTTATAAAAAAGAACACGGAGGCCTGGGGTAGTTAGTAAGAGGTTTTCGTGTAGTTGCAGCACAAAATGGCCCTGGGTCTAGAATGCCTGTCCTGGAGCTCCAGAATGTTCTTCCAAGTGAACCACGGCTGCTCGAAAGGCATCTCGGTCCCATCACTTTATTTTATATGCCATGGCAGAAAAGACCCCAACCATGATAATTTTTATAGTTGGTAAGTTGATGGATCTTCCGCGGGTGCTCATTATCAACTGGGTCTTCTGGAAGATAGAACCGAGAAAACACAGTTACAATTTTAACCCAAGACATTGATGAAAGATTTAAAATAACAAGATATTAACAAGTGATGCTTAGGAAGCACTGCCCTTACCCCAGGCACTGTACTAAGTGCCTTCTATTAGCTTGGTCCCCATTCATGAAGACTGATTTGTGGGTACCATTGCCATCTCCCATTTTACAGATAAGGAAACTGAGGGGCGAAGAAGTTGAGGAAGTTGGCTAAGGTGACACAGCTCATACGTGGGAAGTAGGATTTGAACCCCAGAAGTCTGACCCCAGGGTCCATGCTCTTAACCAGTATGTAGGATGGCCTCATAATTTCAGTACAAAAAATTAAAATCTATTCCATGGTCATAGAATAATTAGTATATATAAGAAATGTGCAGATCATCCAGTGAATGGAAAATACCCTCCAGAAGTAATTTTAAATCAACTTTCCCTTAATTTTTGTAAACTACTTTAAAGTTTATTTATTTATTTTGAGTGAGAGAGCACAGTGGGGGAGGAACAGAGAGTGGGGGGGAGAAAGAGAGAGAGAGAGGGAGGGAGAGAGTGAGTCCCAAGCAGGTTCCGACCTGTCAGCACGGAGCCTGATGTGTGCCTTGAACTCATGAATCATGGGATCGTGACCTGAGCGGAAATCCAGAATCAGACCCTTAACCGACCGCGTCACCCAGGTGCCCCGTCCCTTCATTTAAAAAAAAAAAAAAAATTGATTTACTTAAGTAATCTCCATACCTAGCGTGGGGCTCCAACTCACAACCTCGAGATCAAGAGTTGCCCTCTCTTCCAGCTGAGCCAGGCTGAGCCAGAGGGGCGCCCGACTTTTAACGTGAAGCAGCTGCTTGGAATACGTGAGGATGCATCTGTTTCCAGATGATACATTTTGACCGGCCGCCTTAAATTGGTGCTGTTTTTTCAAAAACTTAAAAAAATGTTTTTTGATTAAAAAAAGGAATACGTGTACATGGAAGAAAATATGAGTTGGTTGAGGGTTTTTATGTATTTTTATTGTATCTGTGTATATATGAAAAATGTATATGATCTTGAAGAGCAAAGAGCAAATGCTAGAATCAATTAATCACCCCCCCCCCCCCCCCCCCCCTTACCTTGGAGATCTGGGCTTGGTTTTGGTTTTGTTGTCGTTTGGTTTTTCTCTTTTAACCTAAGTGAAATCATATCATGTGTGCTGTTCGTTGACATACTTTTTTGACTGCCCCGTTCTTTTGATTTTTCTTTCTTTAATTTTTTAGGCTTATTTTCAGAGAGAGAGAGAGAGAGAGAGACCGCGCGTGCGCAAGCGGGGCAGGGGCAGAGAGAGAGACAGAATCCCAAGCAGAGCCCCGTGTGGGGCTTGAACTCACGAACTGTGAGATCGTGACTTGAGTGAGCCAAAGTCAGGAGTTGGACACTTAACTGCCGGAGCCACCCAGGCGCCCCTCTGTTTCTGACTTCTTAATTCCACTGTGGTCAGAGAACACAGTATGAACTGAATTCTTTTCTTTTTTTTTTTTTATTAAAAAAACTTTAAGTGTTTTTATTTATTTTTGAGACAGAGCATGAGTGGGGGAGGGGCAGAGAGAGAGGGAGACACAGAATCGGAAGCAGGCTCCAGACGCGGGGCTCGAACTCACCAACCGTGAGGTCATGACCTGAGCTGAAGTCAGACGCTTAACCCACTGAGCCACCCAAGCCCCCCTGAACTGAATTCTTTTCAATGTCTTGAAACTTGTTTCTGGCCCAGAATGTAGCCTGTGTTGGTTAAATGTGCTCTTGAAAGCAAGGTATTTTCGGGGCGCCTGGGTGGCTCCGTCGGTTGAGCGTCCGACCTCAGCTCGGGTCATGATCTCGCGGTTCGTGGGTTCGGGCCCCGCATCGGGCTCTGTGCTGATGGCTCAGAACCTGGAGCCTGCTTCAGATTCTGTGTCTCCCTCTCTCTCTCTCTGTCCTTCCCCTGCTCGCTCTCTGTCTCTCTCTCAAAAATAGACGTTAAAAAAAAATTTAAAAAAATATTCGCCGCGTGGGCGGAGTAATTGCCAGTGACGTCAAGCTGGCGGGTCGTGCTGCTGGGGTGGCCTCTACCCGCACTCACTTCCTGCCCGCGTGCGCTCTTGCTGAGAATGATAAGGGCAGGTCTCCCTAAACTTCTGCAGGTTCCTTATTCTTGTTTGCTACATTTCAAAATTCTTAGGAGGCGCGTAAACCCTTAGTATGGCTGTGCCCTGTTCGTGCGTTGAACCTGAACCCTTCGGAAATGAGTGCCTTCCTCCCTGGCAGTCCTCTTTGCTCTGAGTCTGCGGCGTCTGATGACTGACACGGCCACTGCATTTCTCTTGATTACCGTTAGCCTGACCCATCTTTTTCCACCCGGTGACTTGCAACGTATTTGAGTATTTGTATTTAAAGTGGGCTTCTTACGGGTCGCAAGTAGTCGGGTCTTGCTTCCTATCTAATTCCACGGTGTCTGCGTTGTCGCTGGGGCGTTGAGACCCGAGGTTGGCAGATGGCAGCCTGCAGGCCGGATCTGGCGGGTGGAGGTTTTTTTCTACGACCTCTGAAGATGGTTTTACTTTTTTTTTATTCTCTTTTTTATTTTTTTAATGTTTTATTTATTTTTGAGACCGAGAGAGACAGAGCATGAACGGGGGAGGGTCAGAGAGAGAGAGACAGGGAGACACAGAATCCGAAGCAGGCTCCAGGCTCCGAGCTGTCAGCACAGAGCCCGACGCGGGGCTTGAACCCACGGACCGTGAGATCGTGACCTGAGCCGAAGTCGGACGCTTAACCGACTGAGCCGCCCAGGCGCCCCGGTTTTGCATTTTTAAAGGGGTGTGAAAATAATCAGGACAGAAGGGGACAGGAATCCTAGGCGGCCCCAAAATCCCTAACACATTTGCTATCCGATCCTTCCCAGAAATGTTTGCCGACCCCCGGCTTAGATTATATTTAATGTGATGATTCATGTGGGAATGAATGCTGTTCCCGCGTTGCTACCTGTTTTCTGTTGACCTCTTCTCTCCCTTCCCCGCCTTTTTCTGCTGCCTTTGGATTGAATATTTTTGTTTCTCTTGATCTCGGCGAGTTTATGAGCTGTGGCTATTGTGTGGTGGTGGTGGTACAGGGTTCGTAGCCTGTGGCTTTGATTGACACAGGGGACCGCTTCGGGTAGGAAAGGGACCTACAGTGTTCTTGCATGGTGCCTCACCATCCTGTCCCCCGATGTTGCTGTCACACGTTTTACTTAGGCATGTGTTAGAAACCGCCCCCTACACTGGTGTTATTTTTGCTTTCAGCCAGTTATCTTCAGTGTTTAAAATGAAAAGGAGAGACGTTATAATTGCCCGTGTGGTCACCGAGTCTGGGCCCGTCTTCCCTTTGTGTGGATCCCAGTTTCCATCCGACATCACCGATTTCTGCTCGAAGGGCTGGCTTTGCCGTGGTTTTGGTGCAGTTGGCTGTGATGGTTTTCTCCTTTTTTGGTCAGCTTTATTGAGATATAATTGACAGATGAAAGCTATATGCATTTAAGGTATACAACTTGATGCTTTGATAGATGTGTATGTTGTGGAATGATCCCTGGAAGCTAACATATCCATCACCTACCTCACAAAGGTACTGTCTCCTTCCTTTTCTTCCCTTCCCTTCCCTTTCCTTTTTCCTCCCTCCCTCCTTCTTCCTTCCCTTCCCTTCCCTTCCCTTCCCTTCCCTTCCCTTCCCTTCCCTTCCCTTCCCTTCCCTTCCCTTCCCTTCCCTTCCCTTCCCTTCCCTTCCCTTCCCTTCCCTTCCCTTTCCTTCTCTTCCTCCCTCCTTCCTTCTTTTCTTCTCTTTTCTCTTTTCTTCCTTTCTTCTTTCTTCCCTTCCTTCCTTCACTTAAGATCTACCCCCACAATTCTACTCTCTGCTGCTGAGTTGAACTATTTTAGATTCCACGTGTAGGTGAGATCCAGCCAGATTCTCTGTCTGGCTTATGTCACTTAACATAATGTCCTCCAGGTTTATCCGTGTGTGTGTGTGTGTGTGTGTGTGTGTGTGTGTGTGTGTGTGTGTGAAGTTTATTTTGAGAGAGAGAGCCAGGGACAGGCAGAGAGAGAGGGAGAGGAAGAGAGAGAATCCCAAGCAGGCTCCTTGCTGCTAGTGCAGAGCCTGATGTGGGGGCTCAGTTCTCATGACCCTGAGATCATGACCTGAGCTGAAATCAAGAGTTAGGATGCTTAACTGCCTGAGCCACCCAGGTGTCCCAGAATTTCCTTCTTTCTTAAGGCTGTGCGTGTCTCTTCTTGTGATAAATTCTTGCAGCTGGTGTATGTCGGAAAACATCTTTATCTTCACTTTGAAAGACCCTGTTGCTTGGTACGGAGTTCTAGATTGACAAGGTTTTCCCTTCCGGCACTTGAATGCTGTCACCGCACAGTCTTGTCGCTTGTGTTACTCCTGACATGAAAGTCGCTCTAATTCTGTTTGTTCCTTTGTACAGAATGTTTCGTTTTGCTCTCTATGCTTTTAAGGTTTTCCCTTTGTCACCGGTTTTCAGCAGTTCACTGGTGTAATCTGCTTCGTGCTTCTTATGCTTGGGGATCTCTGAGCCTCTTGGATCTGTGACCTTGCTGGTTCCTTGAAGTTTGGAAAGGTTTGGGGTATCATCGTTTCAGATATGTTTTCTGCTTCCCATCCCTCCCCTCATCTGGGTCCTCTGAGTGTGGCCCTACAGTTTACCGACGTTCTCTGTTTATGTTTTCAGGATTTTGCCCTCTCTGTGTTTCATGGTTAGTTTCAAGTTGCCAAGTTGACTGGTCTTTTTCTCCTGCGGATACATATTCTATTAATATCATGCAGTGCATTTCCCCTCTTGCACAGTGCAGTTTTCATCTCTAGAAATTTGACTTCGGTCTTATAGCTTCTGTCTGTCTGTTTAGCACGTCTGACGTGATTATAGCTATGGTGTCTCTATTCACGCCCGATATTCCCTCCAGCGTCCTGAGTGGAATGCATTTATGGTTGCTGTTTTAATATCCTGTCTACGAATTCCACCATGGGTGTCATTCCTTGCCAAGTTTCATAGGATTGATTCTTTCCCCCCTTGTTATGAACTGTGTTTTTCTACTTCTGTGTGAATTATGAATTGTGTTTTCCTGCTCCGTTGCACACTTGGTGATTTTTTCTTTTTTTTTTTTTTTTGATTGGAGGCCAGACATTGGGAATTTCACCTTGTTGGATGCTTGTGATGTTACAGTTTACAAGAAATATGTGTTTGGTATTTGCCTCCATTTCTGGCACAGAGCTCCTTAGAACCCTGGGAATTTCCAACAAGGAGTGTTGTCTTTTGTTACGTTAGTGAGGTGACTTTGGAAAGCATCTAAGGGTGGGGCTGGCCTGTGATTAGTGTTGGAACTTCCGGTGCCTCCCCCTGGCCTCCAGGGAGGGAGGGGCTGGTCACTGAAGCCATCTCCACTGGCCAGTGACTTCATCCATCAGGTCTGTGCAGCGAACCCACTATGAAAATCCAAAAGGACGGGGCGCCTGGGTGGCGCAGTCGGTTAAGCGTCCGACTTCAGCCAGGTCACGATCTCGCGGTCTGTGAGTTCGAGCCCCGAGTCAGGCTCTGGGCTGATGGCTCAGAGCCTGGAGCCTGTTTCCGATTCTGTGTCTCCCTCTCTCTCTGCCCCTCCCCCGCCATTCATGCTCTGTCTCTCTCTGTCCCCAAAATAAATAAACGTTGAAAAAAAAATTTTTAAAAAATTAAAAAAAAAAAAAGAAAATCCAAAAGGAGAGGGTTCGGGGCAGGTAGATGTGTGGAAATATGGTGCGAGCGTCACCTGCAGGCACGGAGGCTCCTCCCCCTCCCCCCAGACCTCGCCCTGGCCACCTCTTCCATCTGGCTGCCCCTGAGTTTTGTCCTTTTATAGTAAACCAGTAATTCAGTAAGTACCCAGTCTCTCTGAGTTCCGTGAGCCTCTCTAGCAAGTGAGTGAAGCTCAAGGTGGGGGTGGTTGGTACCTCCAGTCTGTAGTTCATCAGTCAGAAGCATAGGTAACAACCTGGGCTTTTAACTGATGTCTGAAGGTCGGGGGTTGGGGGACAGCTTTGTAGGACTTGAGCCCTTCACCCGTGGGATCTGATGCTGCTTCCGGGTAGACAGTGTCAGAATTGAGTTGAATTCGTGGACACCCAGCTGGGGTGTGAGAATTGTCTGTTGGTGACTTAAGCCCCAGCTTGTTAAAATTGGGTCCAGGTATCCAAAACAGTGCTGAATACTCCTGTATTCCTGCAAATATGCTTGAGATGTGTTCCTGGGCCACATTTAAGTTAGAGTCCTGCCTTGTCTTGCTTTTTTTTTTTTTTTTTTCCTTAATGCTTATTTTTTTTATTTTAGAAGATAGAGCGGGAGCAGGGGAGGGGCAGAGAGAGAGGGAGAGAGAATCCCAAGCAGGCTCTGTGTTGATAGCGTGGGGCTTGATCCCGGGAACCCCGAGATTGATGAGGGAAACAAAGGCAAGAGAAATGTAGCTGAAGTTAAATTTAAATCTCCTTACAGCTCGCAGCCCACTGACACTGACACGTGCCGAGTGTGACCTTGCTCAGGGACCTCCTGGCTGCCTTACTGCCTTGGTGGTTTTGTTTTATCAAAGACCGAAGGTAACCTCATCTTGGCAGCAGCGAGCCCCTCAAGGTCCTGAAAGCCTAGCTTCCAAGTTCCTTAGAGACTTACGCCGCCCCTCACCCCCACTAACTTAGAAGTAGATCGCCGGTCACTCCTCACAAGCCCGGTGCAGCTCTTTCCGCCCCTGGGTCCTGTCCCCGAGCTGGAGGACAATCACCTTTTGCACCAGACGTCGCAAGAATTCTTTCTTAGCCGTTGGCTCACGAACCCCACTCCGTAATTTCATTGTTTCGGCGCCCTTACGTGGGGCTGTGAGCCTTTCCATCCTCTGGGCTCTGCGCCTCGGTGCGAACTAGGTGAGTCCTCTCTCTTCCTTTACTCTCATTTCAGGGGCTTTTCGAGAAGTTTGGTCCTAATGGAACACTTTGATGTCAATCGCTCGGGCTGCAATCCTCTAGTCCAGGGCTGCTCCACAGGGAGGACAAAGCCCGCCCTTTGGCTGGAAGTTAGGACCCCGGCCGATTTGGTAGTAAGACCCAGGAGCTGGATGCCCTCTCTTTATCCCTGTCCTTGTACGACGTTGTCTGTCTTGGGCACGGGACAGCCACCTAAGTCACCAGGACGGCTGCCAACCTTCACGGCTGCCGTCTGAGATTTCCTCCTCATTGGTCTGATGTGATCCCCTCCACGTCCCTGGTCTGGTTGCTTCTGGCCCTGGGACCTCCACTGGGAGCCGGCCGAAACTAGGACCCGACCGATTTAAAACCCAGCCAAGGACTGTTTCCTAGGAAGTGGTCTGTAAGGACTATATATGCGTCGGAATGTGGCTTGGACCATGATGGAATTCTGCCTTTACTATTTTTCATCAGAGTCCCCTACTGACTACTGAAGTCCTGTCTTCTGCAGGCAACAGAACAGGTAGACTGAGGTACCCTGCATCCAGCTGTGAATGGCCCTAAAGCAGGCTCCCAATCTCAGGGCCTCTTGTGGAATGTGTTTGGCTACTAATCAGGCTGATAAACTGCCTCCAGATATATTGGATGTTTGTCTAAACGGGCCTCCTGCGGAGGAGCCCCTCCCGGGTAGCCAGACTCCTTTGGTTTCATTCTCGACCTCATCAACCGGGTGCCGGGACTGCTGTCAGCCTTGATCGTGGGTTCCATCCGCCAGAACGCGATCCCCGCGTTCTAGAAAAGCGGTTACAAGATCAGGACCTGGGCTGAAACCAAGAGTGGGACGCTCAACCCACTGAGCCACCCAGGTGCCCGTGGCCCGTGTTGCTTTGAAGCCTCTAAGATCAGACCAGAGCGCTGTGCGGTCTATGGTTCCTTTCCCAGTGATGGAGGAGAGACCCTTAGTACTCTGATTCATGCCCTGCGAGTTGGGTTTGGGTTTTTTTCCACTGGGACACGGCGTAGACAGAAAGCGGTTGGCGGTAGATAGAGTTGTCAGCTCTGCGCGGGAGCTCCAAGCCCTGTTCCTTCTAGGCCTTTCAAGTGGATCTTGGGCCCTCCGCTCAATTTTGTCAGCTCTCGGCTGAAGGCTCAGCGGGAGGCCCTCTGGAGGTGTGTGGAATTTCTGCCTACAGCTGCCTCCGGCCCTTCACTGCCCTTGTGAACCCCAGCAGTCCCCAGCCCTGCCTTGCCCCCCACCCCCAGCCCTGCTCTGTCCCGCCCCCAGCCCTGCCCCTCTGCCCTGCCCCTCCTCTCAGTCCTGCCTGGACCTCCCAGCCCTGCCCCGCCCCTGCCCAGAAGGCTGCCCACCTCTGCCCGTGTCCCCCTCCCTGCACCACAACCCAGAAACGTTCTCAAGGCCACTTTCCTCTATCCCTCGGGATTTAGGCTCCTTGCGCGGTTTGCAATATCTTCAGAATCTTTGTTTCATCATATATTTTGTCCAGTATTTTAGTTGTTTCAGGTGTGTGTGGGGGGGGGGTAAATGTGGCCCCTCTTACTCCGTCTTGAAGCAAAAGTGGTTTTAGGTGACTTTCATCGCCTCACGTTCCGCACTGGTCCTGGTTTTGGTACCTGCACTAAGCATGCTTCCCAATTTATAAAGTAAACACGCTTTTTAAAAGACAGAGGACCTGCTCTGGAAAGGCACTTGCCACTTGTTTCTACTACGTGAAGGATTCTTACAGCTCAGGAGAAAAAGGCAGAAATTATAATAGAAATATAAATGGCCCAAGAGTTTGTTGTTTAAATGGTGACCACAGCCGCGGCACCTGCCGTCTGGACGGACAGGAGGCCACCGCCCCTGTGTTCCTGGGTACACACAGGCTCTGGTCCCTTGCTGCGCTCTTCCAGCTGACTCAGAGGACGCCGTGAGTCCACACACACACACACACACACACACACAATCCCCATGAGCAGGAAAATGTTCCAATCACGTCTGTTTCTTCCCCCATTTTAAACCCTTCTTCTAAGGCCATCGTTCCATTGTTTGTTTGACTTTTTCTTTCCTCACCAAAAAAAGATGTTATGTGGCAGACCTTAGGGTCTTGAGGCTTCCAGTTACAGAAAAATCAAATGCTTAGTGACAATGTTTTTTGGGGGACTCAATATTCATTTCTGCGATTAAACATGGGTGAAGTGGGTGGCAAGACCGTCTTCTTTTTCCAAGTAAAACGTAAAATGCCACATAAATTCTGTGCTTCTGAAAGGGGCAGATAAATCTGATGGTAGAGAAATGCAGTACTGATAACCCCCAGACTTGCTTTGAGAAATACTCTCCGGGGTGCCCGAGTGGCTAGGTCCCTTAAGCATCCGACTCTTGATCTCAGCTCAGGTCTTGATCTCAGGGTCATGGGTTTAAGCCCCATGTTGGGCTCTACTCTGGGCATGGAGCCTACAATTTTTTTCATTAAAAAAAAATTTTTTTTTTAATGTTTATTCTTGAGACAGAGACAGAGCATGAATAGGGGAGGGGCAGAGAGAGAGAGGGAGACACAGAATCCGAAGCAGGCTCCAGGCTCTGAGCTGTCAGCACAGGGTCCGACGCGGGGCTCGAACTCATGAGCCATGAGATCATGACCCGAGCCGAAGTTGGTCGCTTAACTGACTGAGCCCACCTGGGTGGGCTCCCTGGGCATGGAGCCTACTTAAAAAAAAAAAAATAGAAAAGAAAAAGAAAGGAAGGGAGGGAGGGAAGGAGGGAGGGAGGGAGGGAGTGAGGAAGGAAGGAACGAAGGAAGGAAGGAAGGGAGGAACCCTCCTGACCTCGTCCGTGGTAAGAGCTCTAGCCCGGTGTCTGCAAGTCGTATTTCCTGCGAATTCAGTGTTGCACTCACATACCGTTCCTGATTCTGGGCCCTTCATACACTGCAGGGGGGACGCGGGGCAGGGAAGACTCTCTTGGGCAGGCCGGTCTGGCCGGCTGGTCTTGGAGCCCGGAGGGAGTGTGGGGCAGGCTGACGTGAAGGCGGCATGAAGTCAGGTGGACGGCACCGGGCCATCCCCGAGCTTCGGGCAGGCTCTGTCGAGCTCCTCGCCGTAGATACCACTGTCCTCCCTACTTCCTTCCCCTCCTTCCCTCTGAGCCGCCCCGTCTCGGTCGTCCTCCCCAGGCGCTGGGCGATGCACCCTCGCCCGCCGGGCCCCGCGGCCCTGCCAGGCCTCGCCGGGGCCCCCGAGGCTTCTGGATGTGCCCGTCTGCACGTCGCTCTCCCCCACGTGGCTGCAGCACCTGCAGACCGCGGGACGTCCCGTGCTCGGGTGCGGGCACTGAACGCCGTGACAACGTGCTGACGCAGAGGTCCCCTGCCTGAGCCACTGGCTCCTGACCCGTGAGGCCGTGGTCTCACAGAGCAGGCGTTGTCTCTCTCTCGTTACACGGCGGAGATGGGCTGCGCCCCTCACAGCTGTGGATTTTCCCCCTTTCTGTCTCCCCAGAAATTGCCGGTGCTCCAGTGTCTGAAATTTCTGGGCCTTTCTCAACAGACGACATAGCCAGCAACTGCGTCCCCGCCCTGCCTTTGAATGAGCCCATTTTGTGGATTGTCTCCTACGCTCTCATGAGCGTGTGTGGAATCATCCTTCTGACCCTGATCGTCCTGCTGCTGCTTCCTTTCCGGTGTCGGCGCCTGCCCCCGGACCCCGAGGTTGTCAATGATGAGTCCTCACTCGTCCGGCATCGCTGGAAATGAAGAGCAGGGTCCGAGCTCGTGCGCGACCTTGAACTCTCTGTTGGGAGAATTCCGTTTCAGGTGCAGCAGCCGGGGTCCTAAGGCAGGGTTCCTTCCTGTAACCACTAGTCTTAAATCTGTTCTGCTCCCAGATGCCTTCCAGATTCACTGTATTTTGATTCTTGATTTTAAAGCTTCCTTCTTCTCCCTCACCTCCGAGAAAAATTATAATAAAAAACACCTCATTCTAAACGAAAACAGAGTGAATTGGGCTTCAGGCTTTATGTGACTGGTTATGCCAGACTGGCTAAGTGTGCGGCCAAGACCAGCTTTGGCTCATTCTCCCCTTCCTCCCGTCTCTGGAGAAGGGAGTACGTATGGTTCGTAACTCCTCCTAGCTAATGGGAAGCTTTTCATATTAATTGCATGGAAGGGTATTTGGCACCAGGCCTCAACCTGGATCAGAGTGTACGGGAGCCTTGCAATATGGCGGCAGGAGGAGCAACCTGGGGCCTGATGATATGACCATCCTGCCCGCTTCGGAGTTGGAAACAGAACCCTTTTCTGGGTCTCTCTGTGGTCTGAATGGGAGCTCGAATCCTCCGGGAGAAGAACATCCCTCCACGGTCTTCACCAGCCTCTTCTGAAGACGGGAAGCCTATTGTCCATCATGGTAGAGTGCAAGGGAAGCCTCCTCTTTTGTGCTCGTGCTTGTGTAGTACCGTGGGTCTGAAAATAAGAAGCTACCTCTGCTGAGACTTTGCCCGGGGCCCCGCGCCCGGGTGGGGGCCGCAGGCAGCTTGCTTGCTGCCCTTGTTGCCCTCGGCTGGAAGAATCATCATTCCGCTGGGTGAGAGTGACAGGTGCTGTTCTGTCACCCAGCTGGCCATCATCCCACAGGCGTACTCGTACTTAAAATTAACAAGTGGGGTTTGGGTGAGAAAAACAGATCCTATTTCGCCAGCTTGGTTGTTTGTTTTTTCCAGATCTCTGAAGGTAGGTTGGGTTATTACCTTTTAGGAAGGTAGGGAAACGGCCGAATGCCCGTCCTTGTGACCAACACTCAGGGGGAAGGAAGACACAAGATGTGCGGAGGACTTGAAGGAACTTCGGCTTTTCCCCTGCTTCCAGACCATGTGTCCGCGTCTGCAGAACCCCTAGACTCCAGTGTAGCCATCTGAACCCGCGAGAACAAATCCGTGACCTGCGCGCTGCTCTCCTTTGGCGTGTTCGGTCTCCGGCGACGAGGTGGGTGTGCAGTGCGATCTTTATTTGGGGAACCTCCCTCTTGCTATCATTTATTCGATAAACTAATTTCTTCGCAAAAAAAAAAAAAAAAAAAATCCTTCGTGCTCTGTAGTCAGCCTTCTGTGATCAGATGTAATTAGAAGCGTTCACAGTTCAAAGCCAATATCCCCTCTCTTGTTTGGGCGCCCAAGTCCATGTTCACTTTGCATTGCTATTGGGGTGAGTTGGGTGGATGCAGGAATCCTACTGGGAAGGCTAACTGGAGTTTCTGCTCTGGCTGGACCGTCACGTGTATTCAGAATAGGCTACATCACGGTGGGGGAGGGGGGGTCAGCCATCTGCTCTGCCCACTGGACCAGGGCACATCCGTCCTGAGGAAGAGACAACCACAGAGATGTGGGGCCACTTATACGTGTCGTGGTGTCCTTGTGGACACTACAGCAACAGAAGGTTTGAGTTGATCTTAGAGCGTGAATCTTCTGTGCTCTGTTCAGGAAACAGCTGGAACACGGCGGGTTACGAGGCCCTCTAGAGATGGGATGGCAGGAGGGGGTTTCCCTTATTGGATACTCATTATCAGGTCCGGTCTCGGCTAGGTGGCACGTAGTAATTGCAGAGCACGTTTCAGAGTTCGAAATCTCTGGAAGCCTAACTCTCTTGTCCTGTTGGCTTTTTCATGGGTTCCCGCTTTGTGGTCCACTTCGCACGGAAGTGATGGCGGTCCTCCCAGACCGGGTCTTCCCTTGGCGGTGAAAATCCAAGCTCGGGCACTAAAACGAGGGAACTGCAGAGGTGACCCGGGCGGTTTTGCCGCCTCGTCCTTCCCACGGATGTCTTCTGTTCCAGTCTCTCGTGTTGGGTTTCTGGGCTCGTGTTAGACCAGCAGGCACTGTCCCCAGAATGCATGATGACAGCAAGTCAGTTTCAAGCTCTAGGGTAGCTGATGAAGCTTGCTGTAATGCTGTGGGTTTCCTATCAGATTTCGCCACCTTTTCATCCCAGATGTCATGGGATGTGACATTTTAATGGAAATGCTTAGATTACAAAAGTGTAAGTTAGCAACCAGAATGAAATAGACGGTGGAATGTGGGACATTTTTCTAGCATGCTTTGCTGTCGAAAATTGGACATTGAGTCAAAACCCTGGTTCGTGACACCCACCTCCTCGAGTTATGTAAATTGATACGGAGCTTGGGAAACCTTCTAGCAGGCCTGCTTTGAACAGGAAGGGAAGTAGCAATTGTCTGACCGTGTCATTTTTACCTTATACCACGCTATGGAAAATGCTGGAAGACAGTCCTTTCTTTTTTTTTTTTTTTTTTTTTTTTTTTAATTTTTTTTCAACGTTTATTTATTTTTCGGACAGAGAGAGACAGAGCATGAACGGGGGAGGGGCAGAGAGAGAGGGAGACACAGAATCGGAAACAGGCTCCAGGCTCCGAGCCATCAGCCCAGAGCCCGACGCGGGGCTCAAACTCACGGACCGCGAGATCGTGACCTGGCTGAAGTCGGACGCTTAACCGACTGCGCCACCCAGGCGCCCCAAGACAGTCCTTTCTTGAAAGCTGCAACTTAGCATTATGCTTTTGTCAAACCTTGGCAACCCTCCCATGAGGAGTGGGATGCTTCTCCGTGAACCATAGGTTTGTTGTGTTTTTTTTTTTTTTTTTACTAGGGTGATATTTTATATTCTTGGTAAGTTATTTGGAAGCCCCAAATGCAGTCCTGTCTTCAGTCTCTAGACCTCTTTGAAAACTAGCAAGAAACAAGATGAGGACTGAGTCCTCCCCCCGCCCACCCCCGGGAGTTTTTTGTTTTTTTTGGGGGGGGGGACAGAGAGAGACAGCATGAACGGGGGAGGGGCAGAGAGAGAGGGAGACACAGAATCGGAAACAGGCTCCAGGCTCTGAGCCATCAGCCCCGAGCCTGACGTGGGGCTCGAACTCACGGACCACGAAATCGTGACCTGGCTGAAGTCGGACGCTTAACCGACTGCGCCACCCAGGCGCCCCCCACCCCCAGGAGTTTTAAAAAGCGCCACAGTGATTGGTACCACACTATTCTGTATTTTTTCTAAACCAAAAACCAGTATCTGGCATTAAAGAAACGGGTTCCTCGCATGAGACTTCTGGGAATGCTGTCCTTCGTGAATGCAGCCCACTCCTGAAAACTTGGAACCAGACTCCCTGTGAAATGCAGAGTGTTGTGGTTGGAGATCAAGGTGGGGTCAGTTACGGCTCAGAATCACGAAAGTAATCCCCAGCAGTGCCCCCACCGCTGACATCTCCGCAGAGCCGTGGGTGATAGATCTTGCAAACGGTTCTGACTTAGCGTTGTCTTATTTAAGAAGTGAGGAAGGACTGTTTGATCATTTAATAGGTCCCCGTGGAAATGAAAATTTGTCACGTTCTTCTCTCCAGGTCCCCCGTGTGGTGGGTTACCGTCACAGTTCAGTTCTGAGTTCTGGCCCAGGGCCTCGTGATGACACGGGAGATAAATCCCTGCCCTCCCCCTGCCCAAAAACCTGTTCCATAAGCATCAATAATAGAGTTTCCCCAACTTATTCTTCTTAGTGGAAACCAGATACTTGGGTGGACTCCCCAGATGTTCTTGTCTTGAACAGACTCATTAGAATTGATATCACAACTGTTCAGAGGCAATACTTTGCCACCAAGAGGGTTTTTTTTTTTTTCTGTTTTAGGAAAAACAACTAAACATCATAAAATGTAGAATTTGGGTTTTGCCAAGAGAGGGACGAGGTTTTTAGCGCCAAGAAGACTCCATACAGCAGAAGCTCTCGCATACATTTGTAGTGGGTTTTAAGAATTTCCGATCAGAACTTCTGTCGGTTGACCAATTACGTGGCAAAGCTGGAAAAATACATTTTGCGAGTGGGGAAGGGAAATAAACACGTAATCCAAAGTATGGCGACTACATAAGCGGAATTCGCAGTTTGGGAAAGCTGCTCGAATTAATTCCGGGAATCCTCACGTTTCTTACCCTTAGAGTTGCTGAATCAGTGGCAGGTGGGATTTACTCTCTACAGCAGCAAGCCCGAAACTTCAAGAACATTCAAGCCGGAGTCACGGGTCAGGTGTCAGCATGGGCAGCGTGATAACGCGGCCCCTGACACTTCGCATTGCCCAAGCCAGGTGAAGATTGGTTCATTCGAGGACCAGGGAAGGGGGTGATTGGGACTTCGAAGGTTCTAGAATCTGAGAAGGGAGGTGGGGTAGGAAGCCGGATCCTTTGTCGGCAGATGGCTCTGAAGGATCTGCTGGGCAAACTGAGGACGTCCCAGGATGTCATAGGCAACTCATTTCCACCCCCTGGAAATGATTTTTTTTGCACCCATACTTTCCAAGAATTTTCCAAAGGAACCTCTAAAGGGAAACTTGCTTTACAGCCATATTAGTTGCGTTAGTATTCTAACGCAACTAGAGACACATGAACTCCCAAGCAAGACCTAGTCCTTAGGCTGTAGACTCAAGGTTGTACACTGGGATGTTCCTAGGGCAGGGTCGAGGGGCCGCAGCCAGAGCGGGTGGTCGGCAGTTACCTTAGGGGTGTGGGCATCAGACAGTTGCCTTGGAAGCCAGAGCGACTCAGACTCGGTCACGTCCGCCCAACCCTGCCGGGCAGCCCCCTGACTCAGGAAGAATCCGACAGGTCCCTGACCGCACTCCTCCTCTAGGGACGCCTGCTGTCAGAGACACTTGCAGAAAGAAGCGTCAGCCCCTGTGCCCCTGTGCACAAGCGTGGCCTTGTGGCATCTCACAGGCCATACATCTCGCAGCTCACCCTGGTTCTGTTCAGAATCAGCGCAGTTCCGTAGGCTCCCCACGTGTCCAGTGAACTCCAGCCGCCGCTTGAGCCCACGCCCTGCCTCGGGGAGAATGTCATCCTGGGGGCGGGTCGGCCGGATTGTAGTGACGCCAGCCTGTCTGCGGAACCTCTAGTCTCGTGAGTTCCCGGGGTGAATTTCGAGTGTCATAAAGACACGTGACTTCAGCCAATCAGTACAGCGTTTCTCCCTAGTCCTGAGCCTTCTCTGGGTTTCTTAGCGTCAGTGTTACGTACACGTGTCTGGCGTTTCTAAACTACATCGTGCTGGGTGATGTGGCCACACGTTTTTCTCTTGAAGATCTGCCTGTAGCCAAAGGCTGGGCCGGGAGGGTCCATCCGCCTTCCTAAATAACCGTGTGTGCTTTGTGGCTGGGAGTTACAATCGGGATCGTTTTTTCACTTTCCTAGTTGGAGGCCATGCGCCATCTAATGTGTCACGTGTAACATTCTTGTATCCGTGAGCTTGGCAACCCTATTTAGCCCGGGAGGTACCTGGAACCCGGGAGGAGGCGGCCTGAGCGAGTGCCCGTAGGTCAGCTGTACTTCGGTAATAAGCATGTCTCAACCCCGGAGCGATGGCTGGGATCTGCTACGCGCGAATGAAAGGTGAATTTTTGCCATCCGCGATGAGGTATTTCCTACTGCTCCTGTTCATTTGCACAGTCAGGGAGACTTCAGGCTTAAAATCTCCACGTCCGGTCCCTGGAGGCGGTGACTCTTTTTTTTTTTTTTTTTTCCGTAAGAAGGGTGACTTTGCTGCCGCCTTGGGGTGTGCCTGCTCGGGCCGGGAAGCTGCAAACCTCGGATTCTCAAGTGGTGCCGACCGTAGCACTTCGCAGACCGAATTGGTGTGCGTGTCTCAGATGAATATCTTCCGTGCCCGGCTCCGTGCAACTTGCATTTCTGACAAGGCTGAAGATTGTTTATTGTGTCCCTCTTGGGATGTCCCTCCGTTGGGGGCGTGCCACGGTGATTGAACCTGAGGGCGCGCTAGGCCAGCAGTTGGCGGGAGGAGGTACGCGCCCCGCCTCGGAAGTGGCTTCGCAGCCACGGCCACGGTCCACGTGGTTGGGCACCTCACAGTCGGGTTTTCTAAAGCCCTTGTCTTTTTACACTTGTGGGCTCCCCCACTTGAAGACGTATCCCGTTGGGAAGGAAACAGAGGAGCTTGGTTTGTTTGAATAAACGCCGCTTTCGACTTAACTGGGCTTGGAGTCGTTTTCATCCTTTTGTTCGAGTCACACTTCCGACGTGGCTGGCCGTGGCGCGTGTCATGTTCCGCTCGCCTCCACTGCTGCCAGATGGGTTCCTGGGAAGCGTGAAAGATAAAATTGAGGGTAGGGGGATGATGTACCTGGCGGACAATAGAGTACTTCGGGACGTGAGGCCACGTCTAACCATCTAAACCATGTATAGATCAGCACGTTTAAGGGGTCACAAGGACCGGACAGGATCCCCGGGCCGCCCTGCCCTGTTCACCCTGCAAGGAGATGGTGTCCGAATCCGACAGACCAACCAGCCCCAGGTCACACGCTCAGGAACACACAGCCAGAAAAGTATTCGCCTGGGAAGGGACCCTGGTCTGTCCACCTGCTGAGCAAATCTGCACCACAGTGTCTCACCAGGTGCGGTGCCGAGCCATAGCTTCCAGAAGCATCGGGGGCCAGCCGAGTGGGTTCAGCTTCCAGACAGGGATGTTGCCAACTTGGGGGAAGCAGAAGTAATGAACGAAGACAGACGTCACCCGCGAGCTGTGATCTAGCCGCTACGCCAAACCTTGAAAGACCCCCTTTCAATGATTAGATAGACGCGTTTGGTGATACCTAGGCAAGAGGGGGGGGAAAAAAAGGGAATTTCAAGCCATTAGTAAGTGAAGCAATAGTCACTGGAGAAAGAGAACAGGACGTTTGCTTCCTTATAATGAAAGAGATCATTTGATTTCAGTGTGGTTTTTTTTGCTATGCTGGTTTATCATATTTTGCCCTTCCTTAAGCAATGGGTGGTGTTGAAGATGTGGTTTTGTGTGCTCATCACTAGGTGGTGCTGTTGCAAAACTTTGTGAAATAACATTTCTGCTTTTAGTTATTTATTTTTCATTCTGTGTACCTTTGTTGGCAAATTTCATCAAGTGTGCGCATGAAATGAAACTATACCCCACAACTATCCAAGGATGTTTACTCTTCCTTTCTACTCTGAAGTAGAATCTTCGAAAGATGCTAGAAAATGCAGTACATCTTGGGGGGTGATCCCCACATGTGCATTTTCACCTCCTAGCTATTTGGCTGCCGCACAGGGAAGGAAACTGAGTCACAGGTGCCGTAAGCTCTCCGGGTTCTCGCTGTCAGTGGCAGCGTCCAGAGTTGAAAAACCACCTTGTCTGATGACCAGACCTGTGATCACAACCATATTCTGCTACTGTTTTCATGAGGTTAAACATGGAGAATCAAAAAGAAAACTATTTTTAAAAATGGGAACTGATGTATGCTAAAATAAAAACGCTACCTGGGTAGATATTGGGAGAAATATTTGTGTATTTACACATTGGCATATATGTATGTATTTATAAATAGAAGGATGAAGCAAACATTTGTTGGACGATGAATTCTGGCCTGGCTGATCAGAGAGATGACATTTCCTTCCTCAGATCAGGCCCTAGCAGGTACACATCGTTACTAAAAATATCTTGTGAACTGTGCGTGGAAGGCAAGGGTACGGAGAAGACAGATGACAGAAATTGAGAGGTCTGGGGAAAGGAAGCTCTCACCCACAGGAGAAGAGTCCGTAGGCCAAGGTCTTTTTTGGGGGGGGGGTGCAAAGGGGTGATTTTATTAAAGCACGGGGACAGGACCCGTGGGCAGAAAGAGCTGCCCATAGGCCAAGGTCTTAAGTGTGTCATCATGGTAAGAAAAAAAAATAGTAATAACAGCAAAAGACCTACTGCCCTTCGCATACAAAATTTCATACCAGTAAGCCAAAGGTACTAACCATGTCTTTATTTTCTGTGTTCTGACGCTCGTACATGTGGTACCTTACTGGCGGTGGAGAGACTGGGCTCCCGGAGTTCGCCAGTTCCTAGAGAGGGCAAGCAGCTCACTCCAGAGTAAACGACACTGGCTCCAAATGTGACCCAAGCAAGCCAGAGCCCATACCCCGCAATGGTCTCCTTTATCTGGTTCCCACACTCTGGGCCACTCTCTCCCCACCCCCCCCCCTGCCGCCCGGAGCACCCCAGGGTCAGGTACCAGACAATTAAGGACAACCTCTGTGCCCCAGAGCCTGCTGAGATCATTCAGTCTGGCCAGACAGCCCCTTTTAACCCTGCCTTGCCCATTCCTTCCTCTGGAAACCAGAGTGAAGGCTCTTGTTTCCCCCTCCTCCTCCCTCTGCCTCCCCCTGTGGCCCTGTATGGCATGCCACGCCTCCTGTCTCCAGGGATCTTCCTTCCTGACAGCCCCTTCTGTTTCTGCTGTCTCACCATACCTCATTAAAACAAAGCTCAGCTACCCGTTAAACACCAAAGAAGAACATGAGAGCCGAGAAGAAAAACACACAAAAGCTGGCAAATGGTGGTGGGGGGGGGGGGGGAATGGTCATGAAACGTGAAATTGCTTGATCGATCTTACAACGTGTGCAGAAGTTTACATACTTAGGAATCAAGTGAACCCAGTTTTTAAAAAAAAATTTTAACCATTTATTTATTTTTGAGAGACAGAGAGAGACCGAACATGAGTGGGGAAGGGGCACAGAGAGGGAGACACAATCCAAAGCAGGCTTCAGGCTCTGAGCTGTCAGTGTAGAGCCCGACGCGGGCCTTGGACCCACAGACCGCAAGACCATGACCTGAGCTGAAGTTGGACGTTCAACCTCAACCAACTGAGCCACTGGGGCGCCCCTAGTGAACCCAGGTTTTAGTGACCAGTCGCTGCCTACGAGGTGAGCCATCTACGGTGCTGGGGCAGCGTGTAAGCTGGGGCAGGCGTTCCAGTGAGCCTGAAGAATACCCACGTCCCCTCTGAATGGATACTTCTGGAATCTATCCTCAAGAAATAGCAATGTGGACAAACCAGGAAATGATGCAGAGAGAGAGGCGGTTTGCTGAATGATATGCCAGTATCGCATCCATTTTTCAAGAGAAATAAACGAATAGGAACGCGAGTGTGTAAAATGTAAGAATCTAGTGAGTATATGACATTCACCCGAACCTGTTACCTCAAAAATTGGGAATCCTGGGTGAAAGGAGTAGTTTAGGGATTTTTAATTAGTTTTTATTCAAGTCCTACATTGGCATCATTATTAAAAATTCAAATAATCTCAGGAGGCTTTTCACAAAAAGCAGTGGTCCCCAACTCACCCCTACACTTACTAATACAGTTTTAACATATAGGATGGTTAATGGAATTAATATAGAATTAATATATAATATCCCCCCCCCCTTAGTCATCCTGCTCAACGTTGTATACTGATTCTCCTAGATATCTTTTAGAAATATTGGGTCATGTTTCTAAAACTATGCTGTTGAGATTTGTTTTGGAACCGTGCTAAACGTATAGATAAATTTGGGGAGAATTTACATCGTTACAAAATGAAGACTTTGAACCCAATGGAGCGGGTCGTTTTGTCTCGACTTGTCCTCTGTCCGGTCCCGAGCAGACTTTATTTCATGTAGATCCACACCTATTTCTTGATAACTTAATTCCCCAGGGTTTTGAATTTTCTGTCATCATTACGAATGGGATTTTTCTATGTTCGTCCTGTAATTGACCACATCAGTAAACTTATTGTTTCTGACACGTTTTTGTTCGGCTTTGACTTGTCTGGGGGGGTTTCCAGGAAGACGATGAGGTCATCTGCAAAGGATGGTAATCTTATCTCCTTTCTGAGATCTGTGCCTTCTGTGTTCTTTTGTGTGTGTGTGTTATGGCATAAAATACAATGTTTGGGTGTCGTTTTCCCTACTTTTTGCATAGGTTGTATGTTCGCAGAGTTCAAAAACCAAAACACGGCGTGATGAGAAGTCTCCTTCCCACTCCCGACTCCTCATCCGCCTGGTTTTTCTCTTCCGTATTGCTCTCCACCTCTCCCAAGGTAACCTGTTAGAGGAGTTTGCCATGTAGCCTTCCAGTTTCTCTTTAGGCATTGATCAGCACACGCTCTTATTTTCTCTCTCCTTTTGATAGAAAAAGGTAAGTATATACACCATTCTGCTTCTCTTTTTTTTTGCCCCCCACATAGCTCACCTTGGGAGATTGCTTCCCGTGTATTTCCCAGATGCTCCACGTCTGCAGTATGCATGTACATTCTTGATGCAACTGGTCCCTCGGTGACATCATCTGGGTTGTTTGCTCTCTTTGGCTTCTACAAACGTGGCTGCAATGAATAACCTTGTACAAACATCGTTATGTGGGCAGGTCCACGTGTACGGTGAGTTTCCAGGAGGGGAAGTTGCTGGGTCAGAAGACAGCTACATGTGTAACCCTCACAAGCGCTGTCGAATTGCCCTTTTTAAGGGTTATTCCAGATTACGCTCCCACAAGTAGTGCATGAGTGTGCCTATTCTCTCATCAGGAAGCTGGTAGCTTAACTTGCAGAATGTTTGCCAAGCTGATGGGTGGAGGGTGACATTTCAGTGTAGTTCTCATTTGCATGTCTTTTATTATGAGCAACTTTGGATATCTTTTTATGCATTTAAAAGCCAACTGAGTTCTTTTGGGGCGCCTGGGTGGCTCAGTCGGTTGAGGGCCGACTTCGGCTCAGGTCATGATCTCCTGGTTCATGGGTTTGAGCCCTGCATCGGGCTCTGTGCTGATGGCTCAGAGCCTGGTGGCTGCTTCGGATTCTGTGTCTCCCTCTCTTTCTGTCCCTCCTCCGCTCGTGCTCTGTCTCTCTAAAATAAACATTAAAAAATTTTTTGTTAAGCCAGCTGAGTTCTTTTCCTATGAGCTGTTCACATCTTTTGGCCATTTTTCCATAGAACTCTTTGTTGGTCCATTTCTGGGGAACCATCACGTGTATATCGGTGTGCATATTACAGGATTTACATACCGAAGTCTCCTTACATGTTAACTTCATGCTGTGTGATTTTGGCAAACTAACCCTTCCTGCTTGAATTTCCCAGCTGTGAAATGGTGTTAATACTAACGCTCCCTCCCAGGGTTGGTATACAAAGTAACTGAGCTAATCTTGGTAGCATAAGAAGTCCCGCCTCCCCCGGGATGATGGTTTTTTAAAATGATGGCTTTTAACATTTTTAAGATGTTAGGGGAGGGGCTGGTGGTGTGCACCTGGTGGCTCAGTTGGTTAAGCATCCGACTCTTGATCTCAGCTCAGGTCTCAGCCTCGTGAGTTCAAGCCCCACATTGGGCTCTGTGCTGGGTGTTAAGCCTACTTAAAAATAAAGAAAATAGGGGCGCCTGGGTGGCGCAGTCGGTTAAGCGTCCGACTTCAGCCAGGTCACGATCTCGCGGTCCGGGAGTTCGAGCCCCACGTCAGGCTCTGGGCTGATGGCTCAGAGCCTGGAGCCTGTTTCCGATTCTGTGTCTCCCTCTCTGTCTGCCCCTCCCCCGTTCATGCTCTGTCTCTCTCTGTCCCAAAAATAAATAAACGTTGAAAAAAAATTTTTTTTTTTAAATAAATAAAGAAAATAAAATAAGATAAAATCATAAAGTAGACAGGTTGGCGGGAGGGGGTTCTCATCAGTCACAATTTTGTTTTCCAGTTCGTCGCGTCTTTTGACTGAATATCACGGGTTTGGGTTGTTGTGTTTTGTTTTGTTTTTGCCTTTGAGAAAGGTGTGCACACTCACACGTACTCAACTTTACACAATGTTTTCTGATAAGCCTTCTGGATTTAAGTCTGTTAGAAAAGACTTCCCACCTGGATGTTTATAAAGAGCCTTGTACACATGTTTTCTTCTGATTATATTTGTGGATTGCTTTTTTGGTAAACATTTCACCTTCAATCCATTTGGAAGAAGCTCATGCAAGGTGTGAGGTGTGGCGTTTCCATTGGAAGGTGCACCCAGTTCTCACTCTATTCAATAGCTCACCCTTTCCGATGACTTACGATGCCTTTTTATCGCACGCATCATTGTGTGTGGTTGTGCCTCCAATGACGCGTGGGGTTGTGCCTCCTTCCGGACTCTCTGTTCCCTGTGCTGTGCGTTCTCTTTCTCTCCCCTGTGTTTCTTTTCCATCGGTCTGTTCTGTGACTTGCCGTGAGCACCTGGTTGTTTCAGTGTTACAATTTCTTTTTCAGTCTTAGAATTAAAAAAAAAAAAGTTTATATATTTTGAGAGAAAGAGAGAGAGAGAGGGAGGGAGGATCCCAACCTCTGACAATGCAGAGCCCAGTGCGGAGCTCAGCCTCACGAACTGTGAGATCACGACCTGAGCCAAAACCAAGAGTTGGATGCTTAACTGACTGAGCCACCCAGGCGCCGCTTCTGTATTATAATTTTACACAAGTTTTCATCGTCATGGCTACTGTGTTCATACTGCCCTTCTTTTTAAAAAAAAGTTTTTTTAATGTTTATTTATTTTTGAGAGAGCCAAAGAGACAGACCGTGAGTGAGAGGGAGGGGTAGAGAGAGAGGGAGACACGGAGTCCGAAGCAGGCTCCAGGCTCCGGGCTGTCAGCACAGAGCCCGACGTGGGGCTTGAACCCACAAACCGTGAGATCGTGACCTGAGCCAAAGTCGGACGCCCAACCGACTGAGCCACCAGGTGCCCCCAAATCTGCTCGCTTCTATATACCGATTTTGTATCATGCTTTCGTAGTGAATTCCTTAGTTTGGTCAACGCGGGCTCCACCCTGACAGCAGAAAGCCTGATGTGGGGTTCGAACTCAGGAGCTGTGAGATCATGGCCTGGGCCGAGGTCAGACACCTAACCCACTGAGCCACCCAGGCACCCCTCTTTCATGACTTTAAACCTGATACTACTTGAGAAAGAGATGATTTGTTATGTTGAGGAAGTATCCATTTCTCATAGTTAACTTTGTGTCAGTGTGGCTATGGAGGTATTTTTTTTAGATGAGATTAACGTTTAGATGAGTGGACGTTGAGTAAAGCACATTACCCTCTATACTGCGGGTGGGCCTCGCCCACTCAGTTGAAGGTCTTAAGAGAAAAAAGATGGAATTCTGCCTCCAGACAGCTTTCAGCCTCAAACTGCCAATGGACCCTTTCCTGGGTCTTCAGGCTGCCTGGTCGTCCTCCAGATTTTGGACTTGGCCAAGCTCCACGGTTATGTGAGCCAATTCCTTAAAATAAATCTATGGATCTATCCATCCTCTTGGTTCTGTTTTTCTGGAGAACCCCAACTGGTATACCACCTATTTTTTTTTTTTTTTTGAGAGAGAGAGAGGACGTACGCATGTGTGCACAAGTTGGGGAGGGGCAGAGGTAGAGAGAATCTCAATCAGTCTCCGCGTTCAGCGCAGAGCCGACACGGGGCTCGATCCTATGGCCCTGGGATCATGACCCGAGCCAAAATCAAGAGTTGGATGCTAAACTGACTGAGCCACCCACGGTGCCCCCATCTGTTTCTATCTTATTGAGAAGTTTATCATAAATTTTACAATTATGTTAGGTACTTTTTTTTTTATCATCTATGGAGGACGCCGTGATTTATCTCCTTAGATTTAATAATATTGTGAGTTATATTTCCGGATTTCCTGATAGTGAACCATTTGCCCTTCTGGAATAACCTGTATTTGGTTGTGACATGTTTTTCTTTTTGATTCTTTTGACTCTGTTTGCTCGTGTTTTGCTTAACACCTTCTGAACCATATTCACAACTGTGTTTTGTCTATCGTTTACTTTTTCTGCAGCCTGCCAGGTGTTATCAATGCTGCGCTCACTTCATAAAGATAATTTGGATGTTTACCCTTTTCCTGCGCTCTGGGAGAGCTGATGTGTGGTAATGGGATTACTGGTTCTTGAAACGTTTGGTAGATTTTCCTTAGAATTCTCTGTGTCTGATGTTTTGCCAACTAGCACCTTGACTCCTTTCTCTGTGTCTTCCGCAGAAACAGTCTGTTTAGATTTTTTCTCTCTTGACTTAAAATCGGTTTTGATAAATTATATCTTCTTATAAAATTATGCATTTTAATTCAGGGTGCCAAATTATCCTTACAAGTTAAGCATAACAGTCTTATGGTTCCTTTCTGCATTTTGCCTGTTTTTGTAACTTGTTTTTCCTTTATTCTTCGTTTTGTGTATCTGTGCTCTTTTTTTGTTTGTTTGTTTTGTTTTCTTTTTTCAACGTTTATTTATTTTTGGGACAGAGAGAGACAGAGCATGAACGGGGGAGGGGCAGAGAGAGAGGGAGACACAGAATCGGAAACAGGCTCCAGGCTCCGAGCCATCAGCCCAGAGCCTGACACGGGGCTCGAACTCACGGACCGCGAGATCGTGACCTGGCTGAAGTCGGACGCTTAACCGACTGCACCACCCAGGTGCCCCTGTGCTCTTTTTTTAAAATTACTTTTGTTTCTTTATTTTTGAGAGAGAAAGAGAGAACAAATGGGAGAGGGGCAGAGAGAGAGGGAGACACAGAATCCGAAGCAGGCTCCAGGCTCCGAGCGGTCAGCACAGAGCCCGACGCGGGGCTCGCACCCACAGACCGTGAGATCATGACCTGAGCCAAAGTGGGATGCTTAACCCACTGAGCCACCCAGGCACCCCTCCCTGTGCTCTTTTTTTTTATTATGTCAGGTTAGCTCATGACTTACCCATTTTATTTTTTGAAGGGTTTATTGTTCTAAAGGTTTTACCGATTAATTCGACTGTTTACTGTCCTTGTTCATTTCTGTTTTATGAATCTCTTTTCTCTTTGTTTTGCTTACATATCTTCTTGATTGATGATTAATGCATTTATTTTCATTCTGTTTCCTTGATAGAAGCTTTGTGGCAATACGTTTTCCTCTGAGTGCGGGTGGAATCGTATCTTAACCAGGCTTCATGCCCAGTGCACGCCTGACCTCCCACTGGGAGACCATGACCTGAGGCGGAAGCAAGAGGCCTGACACCAGGGTGTCTGGGTGGCTCAGTGGGTTGAGTGACCGACTTCGACTCTGGTCGTGATCTTGAGGTTCTGAGTCGGGCTCTGTGCTGCAAGCTCGGAGCCTGGAGCTGCTTCAGATTCTGTGTCTCCCTCTCTCTGTCCCTCCGCCTCTCTCTCTCTCTCTCTCTCTCTCAAAAATAAATGTTGGGGGCGGGGAAAAAGAGTCCTAACACTTAACTGACGGAACCACCCAGGCGCCCCTCTTTCTTTTTTGAGCACCTTACGGCACAGCATTGCTGCCTTCTGGCTTTGAACATGGCTTTGGGGGAAACTGATACCAGCTTTTTATCCCTCCTATTTTATATGACTTGACATTTTTTTTTCCCTAGCTACCCTAAAGACTCTTGACTCAAAAGCTCTCTAATGTGTATATAACGACCTGTCTCATGCTGACCATTTGGGGTCCAGGAAAGTTAAATGTTTCTTCCGATCCGATGCTTTGGCCCCTCCCCACTTGTATGTGAACTTCAGTTATACATATGGGATCTCTGTCTTGCTTGTCTTTGATAACCATCATTTTATAATACTTGAAAAATACTGCTTTATTCCCCTAATTTTTTTTACCGGCCTCATTTCTCTCCAACCATGTTGCCTACTCTGTTTTCCTAAGCACCTGTTTTCCTAAGCATTGTTTCCCCCACGTGTGTGTCTTCTGATGACTTTGTCTTTTTCTTCTGCGTCTTTCTTGAGTTTGGTCAGCTTGGATTTCATCTCTTCCTATTATTTTGCTCTCCTCAAACGTTTGCTTTGCTTTCCTTCATTACGGGTCTCCTTCACTGAAGGAATTGCTTCCGTGAGGTGTTTTTGTTTTTGTTTGTTTTAATTGGTGATGAAAGGCACGCTCGCATTTGTCGTCCGCTCTCTGAAGACCCTTTTCTGGAAAGTGTTCTTTGTTAGATGGGAAGCTTTTCCACATGTTATTTCTCGTAACATCGGCTCATCGGTTCTGCTCTATTTCTTTTTTCTCTTTTTTTTTTATATTTTAATTTACTTTTTGAGAGAGAGAGAAAGAGTATGAGTGGGGGAAGGGCGCACAGAGGATCTGAAGCAGGCTCTGTGCTGACAGCAGGGAGCCCGACGTGGGGCTCGAACTCAGGAACCGAGAGATCACGACCTGAGCAGAAGTCGGACGCTCAACCGGCTGAGCCACCCAGGCGCCCCTGGATTTCCTTTTCAAACCACTCCCTCACGGGGGAGCAGGGGACCAGCTGTCCACAGGAGGTCCCGCTGGGACAGAGCATGTGAGTTCACACAGCCTCCTGGGTTTCCTGGCTCTAACCTTGGCAGCTTATCTCTCCTTGGGCTTATCTCCGCTCCTGGTTTCCGGAGAAATAGAGAGTTCAGAGCTCTGTGGCTCCCATTCTTTCGTGCTTCTCATGTTGCTTCTGTGATTCCCAGGACAAGAAGGACAAGTTGCTGACTTACGTGCCGGGGAGTCTGGCCTTTGCCATTTATTGTATATATTTTTATATCATTTCAATGGGGTTTTTTTTTGGCGGGGGGGGGGAGGCGTTGTTTTTGTTTTTGTTTTTTACTACTGGAACGTTTTCGTTTGGTTATTTAAATATTTTTAAACCTTTTTATTGAAACGTGAATAAAGATTTTATTACAAACATATTGTTGGGTTTTTCTTTTTCTTTTTCTTTTGGGGGAGAGAGAGAGAGAGAGAGAGAGAGAGAGAGAGAGAGAGAGAGAGAGAGAATTTAGAGCAGGCTCCACACCAGTGCAGAGCCTGACGCGGGGCTCGATCTCACGACCCGGGGATCATGACCTGAGCCGAAACCAAGAGTTGGACCCTTAACTGACTGAGCCTCCAGGCGCCCCCAGTTGTGTTTTTCAAGGTGGAAAAAAATGGCAGTGATCCAAGTGTCCAGCACTAACAGAATAGAGTAATTGTTATACACCCATAGGGTACAATGCAAGGCAACTTTTAAAAATCTATTTTAATAATTTTAAGGTCAGGAAATGATTATACTAAGAGAAAAATGATATAAACTGTCTATGCAGTGAGATCACCGTCTTAAATGTATACACACACACACACACACACACACACACACACGTACAGACAGAGACAGACCAAATACTGGAGAGAAAAACACCAAAATGTTGACGAAGGAATTACAGGTGATTTAAACCATTCTTTTACAAGTTGTGTACTTCCTAAATATATATTTATAATCAGCAAGTACCATGAAAAAATACATTTGAAAATCTTGCCCATTGATTTCTTGCTGTCCCTCTCCCTCGATCCTTCCTTCGAGTCCTTCTCCCTCGATCCTTCCTTCTGTCTTGGTCAATGGCAGCCCCACCACAGCCTGGGCAGGAAACCTGAGTCATTCTCCTGTCCTCTTGGTCCTTCATTCCCCACCCTGGGTGGGTCATTAGTCACTTGGTTCTACCTTCTAGAGGCCTCATATCGATCCCCCCTCTCACTCAGGTGCTCCAGTGATCTGTCTTCTAGGGTTTTCTTTTTTCAATGTTTGTTTGAGACAGAGAGAGCGAATGCAAGTGTGGGAGGAGCAGAGGGGGGTGGGGACAGAGGATCCGAAGGGGGCTCTGGGCTGACCGCAGAGAGTCGAACGAGGGGCTCGAATTCACAAACCCCGAGCTCATGATCTCAGCCAAAGTCAGATGCCTAACCGACCGAGCCACCCAGGCGCCCCTGTCTACTGGGCTTTTGAGTTGGTCTCCTTGTTTGTACCCTGGCCGTCTGCCTGTCCCACCTTGACACCGCCTTCTCTCTGGGTTGAATCACCTCCAGCCTAAACACCACCCCTGGCTTACTGCAGCAGCAGGAAGAAGAAAAGGCAAATTCAAGCACTCAAGGCCAGCCTCAGCCTGACCCGAGTCTATCCCATGACACACCTGCTGCACTCCCATCTCGGTATACCCTGCCCTGTGGCACCCTCCTGGGTCCACGTGACCGTCCCAGCAACCAGAACCAATGCTGGCTGACTCTGCCCCGCCGAGAACGTTAACAGGTGCTCAGTGGAAGGACCTGTTACCGAGGTCGTGGCAGTGCAGGAAGCACGGAGCACCCGGGTCCAGACAGAACCAGTTCTAAGCCATGCTAGAAAATGGTCATTTGTCGTGGGGCGCCTGGGTGGCTCAGTCGGTTAAGCGTCCGACTTCGGCTCAGGTCGTGACCTCACAGTCCGTGGGTCTGAGCCCCGCGTCAGGGTCTGTGCTGACAGCTCGGAGCCTGGAGCCTGCTTTGGATTCGGATTCTGTGTCTCCCTCTCTCTCTGCACCCCCCCCCCAATAAATAAACATTAAAAAAAAAAAAGGAAAAAAATGGTAACTTGTCCTAACTTAGAAGCATGGGAGAATAGGAACGCCAGGTTCCTGCATGGCAACCATTATAGCACCCAATTCGTGTTTTGATCGTTTGAACGTGTTAGCGGGAAACGCTCGTGTTCGGTCGTCTCTGGGCTTGTTTTCTCTGGACCCCACATTCTCCTTGGATCCCTCTCGCAGTGCCGTAAGATAGTTAGTGCAGACAGCAGCCCTGGGTCCTGGGAAACAGAGGGTCTGTCCGCTCTGTCGGTATTTGGATACTTTTCCGGGAAGATACCCAAATTCATACTCCTCTCAGCAGTGGGATGAGACTGGTCGCCTGACGTATATTAATATTATCTGTCAAGCCCCGCCTAGTTTTAGAGGCATCTGCTTGTTTGCAACATTACATTTTTTTGTTCTGTGTATCACGTATTTTGCAAACGGTTGCTTCATTTCATTGGTCCATTTTTTAAAACTAGTATTTCTTTTTTTCTAACTTTTTTTGAGACCGAGAGAGTGCACAAGCCAGGGAGGGGCAGAGGGGGGCAGGGACAGGATCAGAAGCACGGGGCTCGAACGCACGAACGATGAGATCCTGACCTGAGCCAAAGTCAGATGCTCAAGTGACTGAGCCCCCCAGGCGCCCCTTCTTGGTCCATTTTCTACTCGGGGTCTCAGGTTCGCTCTGCTGGATGAGCACGAAGGCTGAGCCCTGCACGTGTGAGGAAGGAACGTTCAAGGAGAAGTGCACGTCCCAGCCCAGCAGGCCGGGGAAGGGGCAGATCTCTCTGCTCAGGGTCGCTAAGTCACATCTTGTTTATTGACTGCACTCCATGCACTGGGAACAAGCACCCGTGCCAAGGAGGAGAAGGATCTGGGAGCTGGCTGAGAGCAGGGACGCTCCAGTCCCCGGCTTGCTGGCCCCTCAGGAGGACAGATGGAGGAAACAGTGGTTTTCAAACCTCTCCTGGCTGCCATTCACCAGGAGTGCCCGTTCCCATAATGGCCCCAGACTCTCTCTCTCACCCCCAAGACCGCAGATACTCTTTGCAAAGAATTCTCTGGGTCAGAGCTTCTCGGGGTTTAACATGACGCGAATCGTGGCAGGATCTTGTTAAAATTCGCCTTTGGATTCTGTGTCTGGGGTGGGGCCTTTTTTTTTTTTTCTTTTAATGTTTTTTGACATTTTCATTCATTTTTTGAGGGACAGAGAGAGAGGGAGACACGGGATCCGAAGCAGGCTCCAGGCTCCGAGCTGTCAGTGCAGAGCTGGATGCAGGGCTCCAACCCACGGACCGTGAGATCACGACCTGAGCTGAAGTCAGCCACTTACCCAACTGAGCCACCCAGGAGGGGCGGGGCCTTTGTGACAAGCTCCCTTGATAGGGTCCCCCTTAAGTAACAAGGCCTAGGTTACACCCTCACCCCCAACCCTGCCTTCAGGAAACACGCTGCCGCCCCTCATTCTCAGACCCCGGCCAGGTCTCACCTCCCGCTGGAAGGAAGGCTGTCTCAGCAGGACCTGAGATGGAACAGAAACCAAGCCCTCCCCCCCCCCCCCCCCCCCCGAGGATGTTGATTAGCTGGGCCTGTGTCCAGCCTGGTGGGAAGCAGGCTGCGGCATCGGGCGCCATGCCTGGCTGGGGGCAGATGATGCCTCTTTTCTAGATCAGTGAGTGCATGGTAGCTTATCTGGGTTTCTCTATGCTTTTTATAACCTCATTAAAACGTTTTGAGTCTCCAGACGGTAAAAACCCTCAGTGGACTAGGGGCGTGTATTGAGATCCATTTCTGTGCCACGCACTTGGGCAAAAACTTGTCGGTTCCACTCTTGAAAGCGCTGTGGGGGCGCCTGGGTGGCTCAGTCGGTTGAGCGTCCGACTTTGGCTCAGGTCACGATCTCGCGGTCCGTTGAGTTCGAGCCCCGCATCGGGCTCTGAGCTGATGGCTCAGAGCCTGGAGCCTGCTTCGGATTCTGTGTCTCCCTGTCTCTCTGCCCCTCCCCCGTTCATGCTCTCTCTCTGTCCCCAAAATAAATAAACGTAAAAAAAAAAAATTAAAAAAAAAAAAAGAAAAAAGAAAGCGCTGTGGCCCTCCCCACGAATCCGCTTACCCCCCAGCCCCTTCCCCACGCCCACCCACGCACCCAGCCGCTATCTAGCAGGGATCGGCGCTTTGAACGTAACCCTCCGGAAGGAAGGAGGCCGTGAGCCCGGGTCTATGCCTGTCATGGCCCCGGTGGCCTGTGTCGTGATCCCTGCCTCGGCTGTCAATAAGGCCTTTCTTTCCCTCATCCTTTAAAACTGGCCCCCATTCCAAGCCTCAGGCCTGGGCCTCCCAGGCTCCCGAGGAGCAGCTGTGTGAGTGGAAGGGGGACGGGGCCGTCTGATAACCCCTCCCTGAAGGATGGGGATACAACACCCGCCTCCCCGTGGCGGCTCAGGCGTAGGTGACCCGGGGCATGCTTTTCCTCACCTTTGTCCCTATTCTGTCACTGAATATACGGATGGATGGATGGAAGCATTTGCTAAGCTGAACTCTTAGAAGAAATAGGAAGTGTTGACATAAGGAGTTCTTATTTTTTTAAGAGGATTTGTTTATTTTGAGAGAGGGAGAAAGAGACTGTGTGCTTGCACGTGAGCAGGGGTGGGGCAGAGAGAGAGAGAGAGAGAGATTACCAAGCAGGCTCTGAGCTGTCAGGGCAGAGCCTGATGTAGGGTTGGATCCCACCAACCATGAGACCATGACCTGAGCTGCAATCAAGAGTCGGATGCCTAAGTGACTGAGCCACCCAGGCGCCCCAATACAAGCAGGTTTTTTTTTTAGCTATTTATTTTGAGCACGAGAGAGAGAAAGAGAGCAGAGGAGGGGCAGAGAGAGGGAGAGACAGAATCCCACGCAGGTTCCACACGTCAGCACAGAGCCTGACTCGGGGCTCGAACCCCTGAACCATGAGATCATGAACTAGCTGAGATTAGGAGTCGGACTCAACTGACTGAGCCCACCCAGGCACACCTACAAGCAGTTTTTAACGTCTCTGAAAGAGAAGAGAATGAATGCAAGCAAACCCCTGGCCCCCGGCCCCTGGCCCCTGGCAACAGAAAGATGGAGACACCCCTCTGGGTCCTTTGCTAGGGAAGCCCCAAGTAACCTTTTATTTTATTAAAAAAAATTTAATTTATTTAAAAAATTAATTTTATTTATTAAAAAATTTTTATTTTATTAAAAAAAAATTTGTAGTTGTTTATTTTTGAGAAAGGGTGGAGAGGGGCAGAGGAGAGAACGGGACCGAAGATCCTAGTGGGTTCTGTGGGAGCCCACCCTGGGGCTCAAACCCACAAACTGTGAGATCATGGCCTGAGCCAAAGTCAGATGCTTAACCTACTGAGCCACCCAGGTGCCTCCTCCCAAGTAACTTTTTTTTTTTAATTTTTTTTTAAATGTTTATTTAGTTTTGAGATAGAGACAGAGCATGAGTGCGGGGGGGGGCAGAGAGTGAGGGAGACACAGAATCGGAAGCAGGCTCCGAGCTGTCAGCACAGAGCCCGACGCAGGGCTCGAACTCACGAGCTGGGAGATCCTGAGCTGAGCTGAAGTCAGACGCTCAACCGACTGAGCCACCCAGGCGCCCCTCAAGTAACTTTTTAAAAAGCAGGTAGGGGCGCCTGGGTGGCGTAGTCGGTTAAGCGTCCGACTTCAGCCAGGTCACGATCTGGCGGTCCGTGAGTTCGAGCCCCGCGTCAGGCCCTGGGCTGATGGCTCGGAGCCTGGAGCTTGTTTCCCATTCTGTGTCTCCCTCTCTCTCTGCCCCTCCCCCGTTCATGCTCTGTCTCTCTCTCTCCCAAAAAAATAAATGTTGAAAAAAAAAATTTTTTAAAAAAGCAGGTAAATGGGGTGCCTGGCTCGCTCAGTCAGGTAAGCATCAGACTCTTGATTTCGGCTCAGGTCATGGTCTCACGGTTCATGAATTCAAGCCCCGCGTCGGGTTCTGTGCCGACAGCTCAGAGCCTGGAGCCTGCTTCCCATTCTGTGTCTCCCTCTCCCCCTCCTCCCTTCTTGCTCTCTTTCTCTCTCTCTCTCCCCCTCAAAATAAATAAATAAACACTTAAAACTAACTTCACAAAAGCAGGGAAATATAAAGAAAAGCAAGTCATCGGAGGAAGAGGAAGGAGGAAGAGGCGGCCTCCGCGGTTATGAAAATCAACATGATGCCCGTCTACCTTATTTGCCATTCCTGTCTCCAGCCACTGGACAAACATTTAGGGAGTGGGGACCGTGGCCCAGGTCCCACCCAAGGCCCTGGTGAGGCAGCTCTGAGTGAGTCAAAGACCCTCTCCTCATGGAGCTCGCAGCCCAGGGCAGAAGGGTTAGGTAACAAGCAAGTTCACAGTGAAATGCCTGAGATAATTGCCGTCAGTGCTCAGTGCTGGGGGGTGGGGGAGGGGAGAGGAGAAGTCAGGATAATTATCGTGGGGCCACCATCCCATTTCCATAAATCCCCAAGGCTGCCCTTGTGTGGCTCCCCTGCCCTTCCAAGCTGCCCTTGACACCCGTGTCCCGCCCAGCTCTCGCCCACACAGGTGTCTGGGGGAGGCCGGAGGGCAACCCAGGCCTGGTTGTCAGGGGACGGAGTGCAAAGCCAGCTGGCAGGCCTGCCCTCTGCTCCCCGGCGGCTGTGGCCCTGGCTGTGCCCGCCACGCTGTGCCCTGACGGCCCTGGCCAGGCCAGCTCAGTCCCTCCCACGCTTCCCTCACCCTCACCGCACCAGGGGCCAGGCCCCTTCCCTCGGCAGGAAGCACCGGCCTCACATGACTGTCATTTGCGTGGTGTCGAGGAGGGAGACCTAGGAGGCTCGGGTTGCCTGTGACAACGGCAGACTTGCTCACCCAGTTCCCTGGTGATGACGGTCATCAGGGTTCCTCTCATTGGGCTGTCCCCACCCACGGCCCTCCCATCAAGCGCCATCAAGCAAAGCTCATCTTAGGTACACCCCAGGGACAACCTCTCCCCTGCCTCCCTGCCACTCGCCCAGCGGAGCTCTGATGCAGGGAAGCAAACCACCACGGGGTCCTCGTCTGGGAGGTTCCGGTGGCTCCCCGCCCCTTGCACGCTGACCTTCCAAGGCTCTGATGTCCTACTCTCTGGATGCTGACGGTGAATTACTATTGCAATAAACCAGCTGCTTCCCAGCGATCGCAACATTGGAGCCCTGGCCGCGTTCTCAGACACTCACGGGCACGTGAGTCACCAGGGATCTTGAGAATGTGAGGATCCCCCTTCAGGTGGAGTGGGGGTGGGATCTGCAGTTCTAACAAGCTCCCAGGTGATACAGGACCTGGGGTGGCCCACTGAGAATCAAATACCACAGTAGTCTCTCTCCTCCCATCCTTCATTCTATTTTTAGTGTTTATCCTTGAGAGAGAGAGTACGAACAGGAGAGGGGCTGAGAGAGAGGGGGACACAGAATCTGAAGCTGGCTCCAGGCTCTGAGCTGTCAGCACAGAGCCCGATGCGGGCTCGAACTCACGAACCGGGAGATCATGACCTGAGCCGAAGTGGGACGCTTACCGACTGAGCCACCCGGGTGCCTGACCCCTCCTCATCCTCAAATCCAGTGGCTCTCAACTGGGGGCCCTTAGGCCTACCGGGGAGACATTGTTGGGGGTCACGACGGGTGGTGTTGCCGCCGGCCGACCAGCAGACAGAGATCAGGGGTGCTGCTGAGTCTCCCGCTCTGTCCAGGACAGCCCCGCGGCAGATAATTATCGGGCCCCAAACATCAATAGTGTCCCGGTTGAAAAACCCTACATCCCAACTCTGTAGGACCTAATTTCGTGGACACGTGAGAGTTACCTCGGGTTCTTCGAAGAATGTCGGTTCCCGGGGTCTCTCCGAGACCATGACATCACAATCTCGGGGGTGAGACCTTGGTTCTGTACTTGTCAGATGCACTCGCGGGTCTGCTGTGCAACCCCGGCTGAGAAGCAGGCCTCCACCAGCACTGACCGCTGCGATGGAAGCCGTGGGCTGGGGGCGAGGGCTGGTGTTTGGGACTTTTCACACGCCCTCTGCTTGGCTGCACAGCACACGTTCTTACTAACATCAGCTGCCAGGGTGTGGAGCAGCCCGAACACAAACCGAGTTTTGTGCTCTGCTCCGTCAGGACCTGGGAAAACCCCGAGGGCCACTCTGTGCGCCTGGGGGGGGCCTCAGCCTCCACCCCGGGGAGAGCTGACTGACGGGTCCCCTGCTGCCCCCTCCTGGAACTTATACGGTCGAATCACATGAAATCTCCACCGTTACTCCACTTTCCACAGAATTGATTTGTTCGCTCATTCACGCGGTCATTCATTCGTTCATTCATTTGCTCATTCAGACGCATGAAAACTCTGCAGTGTGTGCCAAGGATCCTTCCAGTGGCCGGACAAACAAGGCTTGGAGAGCTCGTGCCCACGCAGATGAGGGGACCCGATCCTTACGATGCAGGGTGACGGATGCCCCTGACGGACCACAAAGGAGCGGACCGTCACGCTACCCTCAGCCCGCATCCTGCCAGCTGTGGGACACTGAGCAACTCACCGCACCTCTCTGATCCTCAGCGGCCTCATCTGTGAAATGGGTACAGCAACTTCGCTCTCCTGCACTGTTGTGGTTGTAAGTTGAAATCATCGAAGCGACAGCTCTGCAGGAAATGTCGATTCATCCACTCTCGGCCTCTCTACCACACTGGGCGGAAGAGAAGGTGCACGGTGATGGGAAGAAGTTGAATCAAAGAAAGAGCGATAACTTCGTTTGTTTTTCCCTTTAGAAGGAAAGCAGGCGTTCTTATTAAACAGGTTGTGGGGTGCCTGAGTGGCTCAGTCCGTTAAGCATCTGACTTCAGCTCAGGTCACGATCTCTTGGTTTGCGAGTTCGAGCCCCGCCTCGGGCTCTGTGCTGTCAGCTCGGAGCCTGGAGCCTGCTTCGGATTCTGTGTCTCCCCCCTCTCTCTTCCCCTCCCCCCCTCGCTCTCAGTCTCTCTCTTTCTCTCTCAAAAATAAATAAACATAAAAAAATATTTAAAAACCAGGTTTTGAAAATTCTCGTCACCTCTAAGCAAGACGCGTGCATGTGTATTTAATTTAACCACTGCCGATCACTGTTTCACTCTAGAAAGGAACAGCAGCTTTTTTGCTCGCATCTCAAAGGAGGTTTGCCATTATCGGGACAAAGTGAGCCAGGCTGCTTGGCACGGCTGCTCTAAGGCAATGTGACCGAGGACTTTTTGCTTTGCACTCTTTTTTTTTTTTAACCTTTTTTAATGTTTTTTTTTTATTTTTGAGACAGAGAGACAGATCATGAGTGGGGGAGGGGCAGAGAGAGAGGGAGACACAGACTCCGAAACAGGCTCCAGGCTCCGAGCCGTCAGCACAGGGCCCGACGCAGGGCTCGAACCCACGAACCGTGAGATCACGACCTGAGCCGAAGTCGGATGCTTAACCGACGGAGCCACCCAGGCGCCCCTGCTCTGCATTCTTAACCAGGCCTTCTGACTTGTTTCGTTCACTAAGATCAAGAGCAAACTGTGAGAAAGAACTTACTGGTTTTGTTTCTCTGAGAAAACAGCTTTCCTCCAGCCAAATCCTTGATCAAACACACCTTACCTGTCAACACTGATGACAGGAAGAATTGAAGGTGTAACATCACCTTCCTGATCCCTGTGGCCTGAACTCAAATTACAGTTTACTGGTTGGTAGGCGTGCAAAGCATTGTTTTCTGCCACAAGTGTGGTGCCCCAAATACTACCTTGTTATTTCTCCCAGTTGAATCCAACATGGGGCTCTTGAAGATCCGGACTTCAAACGGACAGGATTTATACATAGCACAGGAGTCACAGCATACCCCACAGTCAAGTCACTTAACTGGGTTCCCAATGTCCTCATCTGCAACAGAAAGCATTGAGGGTCAGGAGTCGGGGGGGGGGGGGGGGGGGAACTCTCCATAACTTCCTCCTGGAAGGCTGCGGGGCGCTGGGTTTGGATATCACGCTGTTACGGACCGGAGGCTTGTGTCCCCTCAAAATGCGTATGTTAAAGTGCCCCGTGCAATGGTAGATAATCAGGCCTAGATGACGTCATGAGGGTCTTGATAGGATTACTGCCCTTCTAAGAAGAGGAAGAGACACCAGAGTGCGCGCTCTCTCTCCCTCTCTCTCTATCACATGAGCACACAGCAGAGCAGCAGCTATCCGTGACCCTGGAAGAGAGACTTCCCCAAGAACCTAATGTTCAGGCACCATGGTCCTGCCCTTTGAAGCCTCCAGAACTGGAAGCAAATGAACCTGTACTGTTTTCGCTGCGCAGTATGAGGGGTTCTGTTCTAGCCCGAGCTGACTGGTACAGCTGCTCAGAAGGAGTGGGGTTAGGTGAAGCCTGGACTTTGGGCCAGCTTTGCATTCCAAGAGGCATTCATTCAGCACACGTGTGGTGGCCCAGCGCTCCCCGAGTGCCCCACCCAGGGCGGTGGACGGGGGACCCAGAGAAGGACCCAGAGAAAACACAGGCCCTGCCTTCCACGGGCCTGCGGGGGTGTCTACCAAAGAAGTCCCTGATCCCACTTTATACGCGGAAGTACTGCGCGGGCAGGATTGAGACGGCTAATGGAGCATTTTCCCAGAAGCACTTTAATTCTAAAGTCCTTCCAGGGAGTCTCCTCTTACCTTCCAACAATGAGTGGTGATTATAAAGGGCAGGGAGGAAGCCACGACCGGCTTGGAGCAGCCCGGGCCGGTGCGTGCCTACGGGTAGCAGGAGCAATGACGGGGCTTCCAGGCCGGGAGCTCTCACACTACCCCGCAGGGGGGCCCTTCGCAGGCCCCGCCGCTGTGGGGCACACTCTTCTGGCTGTGGGACCCTCCTGCAGGGACCTTTGGCTGAGCAGTTTCAGCGACCCCAACGGCAGAAAAGCCCAAGGCAGTTTGAGGGGGTCCTACGGCAGGGCGGCCGAGGGAAGGCCTCGGTGGTCCGCCTGTGGCTCCCCGGGGCCCGCCCAGCAGGAGAGGCGGGGGTGGCGCCCACGGGACACGGGGGGGCGCAGGAGAGGCGGTGGGGCCCCCTTTTGGCGCCGCGGGGCCTGCGTGGTGGGGAGGCGGCGGGGAGGGGGAGGGGGAGGGGGAGGGGGGAGGAGGGAGGTCGGGAGAGGCGCCCCCAGCGGCGGGGATGGCGAGGCGGCGCACACCGGCTCCGGCCCGCGGAGAAGGGCGGCGGCAAGGTGAGAGCGCGCGGGCGAGGCGGGGTGAGGCGGGGCGAGGCGAGGCGGGGCAGGGGCGGGACCCCGGGGTTGGAAGGGAGCCGCCCTTCACGTCGGAGGACTCAGGCCCCTTCTTCTCGGCCGCCCGGGACACCCGGCCCCGACCCAGGGCTTCCGGGCTTGACCCCACGTGGGCGGCCGGGGTCGCGCGTGGGGTTGGGGCCCGAGACCCGTGCTTCTGCTTGAAAGCGGGGCGGACGAGACACGTGGGGGGGCATCCGGAAAGGAGGGGAGGCGGCGGAGGGGGGCCCCTGTCGGGTGCCATCCGGGTCATCCAGCGGGGCTGGGGTGCGGGGGGGGGGGGCGGTCGGGGGGGGGCGGTCGGGTGACGTCACCAGAACCGCGTGGCGCGGGACGGGCGGGGCAGTGGGGCCACGGGGGACCCCCGTGTTGGTGCGGGACTGCGGTGAGTTGTGCGACGCTTTGTCCTTCCCTTCGCTGCTGATGCTTTCAGATCTCCGAGGATCCTCCCTCCCGAAAGGACGTGGTGTCCCAAGTGAGGCATCACTCATCCCGAGACAGGCTCCGATCCCGCCCCAGGTGGGGGGGGGGGCAGCTGTCTGCGGGGCTGGGAAGGGGGCCGCCCTCTCTCGGGTGCCTCACAGGAGGGTGGAAGAGAAAGTGGGGCTGCGGGTTCCGCGTGGGGGCCCGGCAGTGATGGGTGACGGTTTGGGGGTGCGGTGGAGGACGAGGGCAGTCCTCCCCAGGTTCCCAACGTATGGCAGCTGGTCCCGCTTCCCAGTCACCGAGTTTCAGAAATCCTGTGTTTTCCTCCTTTTAGCATTTTGGGACCGTTACGCGCGCTGTTGACATGGTTTGTGTTCTTTGCCAAAGGACTTACCTTTAGGAAACATCTTTTCTCGTCGGAATATTCTAGAACAGGTGTCCCACAGTGTGTTTGTGGTAGTCTCTTACTTAACTTTTTCTGTTTGTTTATTTATTTATTTATTTATTTATTTATTTTTAAAATTTATTTTGAGAGAGAGCCGGAGAGAGAATCCCCAGCAGGCCCTGCACTGTCAGAGCAGAGCCTGATGGGGGCCTCCGTGTCAGGAAGCATGAGATCACGACCTGAGCCGAAACCAAGAGTCAGATGCTTAAGTGACTGAGCCACCCAGGCGCCCCAACTTTTTTCTAGATCAAAGCTGAAATTCAGCTAATTTTTCCTCTTGATTGCTTGTGACGATGAGAAAAAAAAAATAACTCCTAAAATCTCTTAAAAATAATAATAGTGACCATTTATGGGTTCCCTTCTTACATCCAGCATTGTTCTGGTACCTTCTCTGTGTTCTCTCACCTCTGGGGTGGGTGTTGTGGACCTCGCTCCCCACCTCCAAAGTAGCTCCCACCCCAGACCACCCAGCTGCTGAGAGATGGAGCTAGGAGATCAGGGTCAGTCTGATCCGATTTCTATGCTCTTCATCCTCCAAATTTCAGTCACTGTAGCCAGCAAAAACTGTTTCATAAAAAGTGAAAACCGGCAGCAAAGGAAATGAGTTTGGGTGTTTGTTTTTTTGGTTTTGTTTCTCACAAACCTCCCACTCCCCGGGGAGGTGTGAGGAAACAGATCACGGGCACTTCGCATCTCGCGGTGTGTGGGTTCGAGCCCCGCGTCGGGCTCTGTGCTGACAGCTCAGACCCTGGAGCCTGCTTCGAATTCTGTGTCTCCCTCTCTCTCTGCCCCTCTCCCTGCTCATGCTCTGTCTCTCTCTCTGTCTCTCAATAATAAATAAATGTTAAAAAAAAAAAAAAAGATGAACATTTCCTCTTCCAAGGTTGGAAGAACTTGGAAGGGTCGGCTCTTCCATTGTCCTATGGCTTTCCTAGGAGACCTCCCAGGACATGGAGAGCCTTTACTTTCCTTGTGGTTGGTCAGCTGGCCTGGACTCTGAACAGTCTCACTCCCAACTCAGCAGACTCTCTGGCAACCCTCAGTGCCTTATAGGACGAAGTGCAGTGTGCATAAACAATAACATGTCTCAGTGCCTGCTAGCTTCGGGCTGTCTGTGCCAGCACATTCCATATATCAGTTCATTTAATCTCAGCAGTTCTAAAAATGCTATAATGCCATTTAATTATCACCCCCCAAAATGAAATACTTAGGTATAAATCTAAAAAAAATACGTACAAGATCTATATGAGGAAAACTACAAAACACTAATGAACAAAATCAAAGAAAAGGTAAATGGGAGAGATATTCCATGTTCATGGATAGGAAGACTCAATACTTGGAAGATGTCAGTTCTTTCCAACTTGATCTGTAGATTCACTGCAATCCCAATCAAAATCCCAGAGAGTTATTTTGTGGATATTGACAAGTTGATTCTAAAGTTTATATGGAGAAGGAAACCACTCAGAATAGCCAACACAGTATTGAAGGAGAAAAACAAAGTCTCAGGACTGACATTACCCAACTTCAAGACTTACTATAAAGCTACAGCGATTAAGACACTGTGGTGTTGGTGACAGAATAGACAAGTAGATCAATGGAACAGACTAGAGAGCTTAGTAATAGACCCACATATAGTTAGCTGATCTTTGACAAAGAAGCGAAGACAAGGGAGCAAAGATAGTCTTTTCAACAAATGATCTTGGAACAATGGAACATCCACATGCAAAAAAAAAAAAAAAAAAAAAAAAAAGACCCAACCCCCCCCCCAAACGAATCTAGAAATAGACCTTACACCTTTTACAAAAATTAACTCAAAATTGATCCCGGGGGCTCGTGGGTGGCTCAGTCAAGATTGCAACTCTTGATTTTGGCTCAGGTCATGATCTCACAGTTTGTGGGATTGAGCACTGCATCGGGCTCTGCACTGACAGCTCGGAGCCTGACTGGGATTCTCTCTCTCTCCCTCTCTCTCTGCCCCTCCCCCACTCACGCAATCTCATTCCCTCTCAAAATAAATAATAAATAAACATTAAAAAAAGAAAAACTGATCCCAGACACAACTGTGAAATGCAAAACTATAAAATTCCCAGAAGATAAACTAGGAGAACACCTACATGACCTTGGGTATGGTGATGACCTTTTAGATACAACACAAAAGGCGCGATCCTGAAAGAAATCATTGATAAGCTGGACTTCATTGAAGTTCAGCATGTCTGCTCTCCAAAAGATAGTGTCAAGAGAATGAAAAGACAAGCCACAGTCCAGGAGAAAATATTTGCAAAGGACACATCTGACAAGGAACTGTCACCCAAAATATACAAAGAGCTCTAAAATCTCAACCATAAGAAAACCAACAACTAAATTTAAAATGGACCAAAGGATTTAACAGACACCTCACCAAAGATATACAAATGTCAGATAAGTGAATGGAAAGATAATCCACATCATATGTCCTGAGGGAAGTGCAAATTAAGACACAGACACCGCCAAGCACCTGTTTAAAATACGCGAAACCCAGAGCACTGACAACGCCAAATGCTGGTGAGGATATGGATCAGGAATGCAAAACGGTAGAGCCACTTTGGACGATTTGGGGGGTTTCTTACAAAACTAAACGTATTCTTCCCGAATGACCCAGCAGTCATACTCCTTGATCTTTACCCCAAGGACTTGAAAGCTTACGTGCACGCCAAAACCCACACACCGCTGTTTTTCGGGACTTTACTGATAATTGTCAAAGCTTGGAAGGAACCAGGATGTCCTTCAGTCGGTGAAGAGATCAGCGGGTGCATCCAAAACAACCATGGGTTAATCAGTGCTAAAAGAAATGATCTGTCAGGTCGTAAAAAGACATGGGGAGGAAAGTTAAACACAGATCGCTGAGAAGAGCCTGTCGGAAGAGGCTACGTACTGTATGATTACAACTGTAGGACATTCTCGATAAACTGTGGAGACAGTAAAACGATGAGTGGTTGCCAGGGGCTGGGGGGCAGGGAGAGATGACAGGCAGAGCACAGAGGATCTTTAGGGCAATGAAGCTACTCCGCGTGATACTATGACGCTGGAAACCTGTCGCTATACATTTGTCCACACCTACAGAATTTACAACACCATGAGCAAATCCTAGTGTAGACGGTGGACTCTGAGTGATTATGACATGTCTGTGTAGATTGATCAGTTTGTAATAAATGTACCCTCCCGTGGGGAATGTTGACGGGGTGGGGGAGGGGAGACTATGGGAAACCTCTATTTTCCGTTCAATTTTGCTATTAACCTAAAACTGCTCTAAAAAACATTGTTAAAAAAAAAAAAGACACCTGGTATATATTTTGCCTCTAAGACAGTGCGGTGTGGCCACAGTCATGGTCTGTGTCCGTGTCCTCCATTTGTGGCCCCTCGCGGGGTCGGAAGAAAACTCAGGTGGGGCTTTATTACCTTTAGTTGGATGACTCCTTTCCTGTTTGTGACCTTCCTTCTTTCCAGATTCCTGTAAATCCTCCTGTTTATGGACTCTGCCTTTGGGCAGCCTTTGATCTGCTCGCTCAGTACCTAAATCAGAGTCCTCCTTTCCCCTTTCGGTCTGCCGCCCTCCTGACCTGTGTCTCATTCAGTGGAATCCTTGGTTCACTCATTAGTTCACGTACTCGCGTGTTCACCAGAGATCTGTTGAGAAACGCTTCTGTGCCAGGCTCTGTGCTGGGCACCCGGGGGCCGGCAGTGCGCGGGATGTGGCCCCGCCTTGGTGGAGCCTGTGTGCTGATGAAGGAGGCAGACATTGAGCGGCTCCCCAAACAAGGCAAAGAACTTGGCTGGTGCTAAGTGCACTGAAGAAGAGTGATAGGGCGAGAGGAGTGGGGCTCTGGGCTTATGCTTTTGGGTGCCCAGGGAAGGCTTCTCTGCAGAGACCCCTTTGTGGGCATGTGTCAATGTCATGTAGGAGTCCTCATTATCCTCGGCCACCAGTCACGGGGGTAGACTGATCTTGCCCTTATCTCTTCTGTCTCCTGCTCGTCGTCCCTTACAGTTGACGGCATCCCTGTTGACAATGCGTTCCTCCTTGTTTACCGTGATGTTTCTCTAGCATCCCAGTCACCTTGTGCCCCCTACTCCAGACTGAGCTCACCACCTCCCTATGCTCCCCAAAGATGCATCCCCACCTCTGGGGGCGGCATGCCAGGAAGCCGCATTCTATCCAAGGGCACTGTTAATCCCCCAAATTAGCACGAAGGAGTATGAGAGCAGACCTTCCATGTAAAAAAAAAAAAACGGGGGGGGGGGGCGGGGAGCCCAGCTCCATCAGGGTAGACACTAACCTCAAATGAACAGCTTATGTTGAATTATAGCCAGTTTTGAATCAACTAGGTCATTCATGAGTTTTCAAGCCTTGACTATATGTATATATATATATATATATATTAATGTTTATTCATTTTTGAGTGAGAGAGCGCATGGGCCAGAGGGAGAGGGGCAGAGAGAGAGGATCTGAAGCAGATTCTGTGTTAACAGCAGAGAGCCCAAGGCAGGGCTCAGATTCGTGAACCTTGAGATCATGACCTGAGCCAAAGTCGGATGCTTAACCAACTGAGACATGCAGGTACCCCTATATGTATATTTTTATAGATGGTCCCAGAGTGGTCATGACTCAGATCCCAGCAAAAACAAACACAAATATTTTCAGGAGCAAATTACTTTCACTGGCCCGAAGACGTTTTCTCACACTTTTTTTTTTTCAAATACAATGCCCAGTGCACAGCCAGTCAGGCAAAAATCTCCATGAGCTACAAACCAGGAAAACAGCTTGCAAAGATTTCAAACAAATTATAATCAGATTATAGACGGTAATAATCTCTAGGTTATAGCTCTAGACTGTTAACTGACTACACTCATTATGATTAAAGTCAAATCAGGCCTTAAGATACCTTCAGGAAACAGAAAATTATATAATATAAAGTTCTATTATAAGTAGCTTTGAAAAAGAACCAAATCGAATTCCTAGAAATAAAAGTCTGTACAATAGCAACAAACTCAAACGACCACGTTTAACAGCAGATTAGATAGAGCTATGTAATTAGTGACCGGAAAGTCGCAAACAGCTAAATAAACATAGTGCAGCGTAGAGAAACAAAAGGGTGCAGAATAAAGGGTGAGTGATGTGGAGACACAGTGATGACGTCTGACACCTGCCCCAGGAGAAGAAGGGAAGTTCGTTTCCAGAAATTTCCAGGCATTTCAACATGTGGAGTCTCCAGCTATGGGATCAGTAAGAAAAACAACTGGTTTAGTTGTTAAGAGGCTAAATCTAATTCTTTGAAAGAAAAGTTAAAAGGCCTTAGCATTTTATGTGCTATGGATTTTTGAGATGGAGAATTTGGAAGCCAGGTCATTCTGAGGATCCAAGGAGACAGAACTTAGGGGCCGTGACTATAGAGTACTGCCATTAGGAGGCCCTGGCCTGTCCTGTGCTGTGACTTCAGCAAGCAAATACACTCAAGGAGAACTTCGTACATTCGGACTCACTTAGAATCCTTTGGAATCCTCACTCCCTAACTGATGGCTTTTGTGACAATTGATGCTTCATTTTACCATTAAAAAAATTTTTTTAAGTCCTTATTTTTGAAAGAGACACATACAGAGTGCGAGTAGGGGAGGGGTAGAGAGAGAGGGAGACACAGAATCCGAAGCAGGCTCCAGGCTCCAAGCCATCAGCACAGAGTCTGATGTGGGGCTTGAACTCACAAACCACGAGATCATGACCTGAGCCGAAATCGGACGCTTCACTGACTGAGCCACCCAGGCGCCTCTCACTTTACCACTTGTAAAGGGGTTAAGATAACTTCCCTTTAGGCTGTTGTGAGGGCTTGAAAAAGATCTCTCGGTCCAGCCTCCAGATCAGAGTGTGGCCCATGCTGGGGGCTCTGTGGCTGGAGTGGGACAGCCAACGTGAGCAGTGACAGCTGAATCCAAAATTCATGGGTAAAGTGAACACGCAAGGATCACTAATACCTGAGCAGAAGGAGACGAGGCGGAGAAAACAGAATATAAAGTCCAGACATCAAAACAAGTACACTTGAGCCTTAATATGGTGACGGGGCAATGCAGTCAATATTAGGAAATGATCATTCAACAAATAGCAAGCAACCGGCCAGCCAGAGGGGAAGAAAATAAAATCTCCATCAGAGTTAATATGGAGGGATCAAATATTTTAATCAAAAAATAAGAAACTGGGGGGAAGGGGAGAAAGGCCTTTCTAAGTAAGGCAAAACTCCAAAGCTGTAAAAACAAAAAATCAGATAATTGTTTTATTTTTTTAATTTTTTAAAATGTTTACTTATTTATTTTGAGAGAGAAAGAGACAGCATGAGTAGCGGAAGGGAAGAGAGAGGAAGAGGGAGAGAAACTTAAGCAGGCTCCGTGATGCCAGCACGGAGCCCGACGCGGGGCTTGAACCCACGGAACCATGAGATCATGACCTGAGCCGAAACCAAGAGTCAGACGCTCAACCAACTGAGCCACCCAGGCACCCGCCCCCCCTTTTTTAAAAATTTTAATAAGGGGAGACCCATTTTAAATGGCAGTGCTTTCCCAAGTAAGCAAGTAAAGTGAAAATCAAGAGTAGGAAAAATTATCCTGGAGAAGACTTTATGACGAAACAAACGTGCATCAGCATGATTGTCAATGAGTGCAACAGCCATCCAGGTCGGTTTTGGCAAACTTTTATCAAAATTACAAATAGCAGAAGCTCGGCAGTTCCGCTTCTAGGATTTTTTTTTAAAGTAGGTTCTATGCCCAGCATGGGGCTCCAACTCGTGACCCCCAGACCAAGACTGCCCTTCTCTACCAACTGAGCCAGCCGGGCGCCCCAACATCAAAGATAGTTTTGTTATTGTTGTTTTATTCATTTCACGTAAGTGAAACGTTCTACGTGCAAGATTCTTGTTACAGTGTTAGTCCTAATGAGAAGTGGAAAAGAATGTCTCTAGTGAGGAGCTTGCTAGATAAATTATGGTCCAGCCCCGCTGTCAGATGCTTTGTAGCTGTTGAAAGAACGAGGGAGAGTTCTGTAGACACAAGTGAAAACTTTCCAAGATATCTTGACAAGCAAGAGGTGAGGGCAGGAGCAGAGTATGTGACAGTTTGTTCACGTGTGTGTGTGTGTGTGTGTGTGTGTGTGTGTGCGGTGGGGTTTGGTTGGGTATGTCAAAAGAAATGCTGGAAGGACATCCAAGAAATTAATAACTCCAGGTTTCTACTAGGTAAAGAGGACACGTGAGTAGGGAGGTGATTTATCACCATATATCTTTTAAGACACTTAAAAAAATTGGACTATATAAATGTATTATCTAGTCAACAAAGTATTTCTCACAGCTACCACAACTCAAAAAGAAAAAGGCTAACAGCTTCATAGAAGACTGGGCAATTGATATGACTAGATGGTTCCTGAAAAAGAAATACAAATCACAAATGGCTTTTAAACCTACGAAAGTATATCAGAGCAATCACTTTTTTTTTAAAATTTACATCCAAGTTAGTTAGCATATAGTGCATCAATGATTTCAGTAGATTCCTTAATGCCCCTTACCATTTAGCCCATCCCCCCTTCCACAATCCCTCTAGCAACACTCTGTTTTTTCTCCATATTTAATAAGAGTCTCTTCTGTTTGGTCCCCCTCCCTGTTTTTAGATTATTTTTGCTTTCCCTCCCTTGTGTTCATCTGTTCTGTGTCTTAAAGTCCTCATATGAGTGAAGTCATATGACATTTGTCTTTCCCTGAGTGAGTAATTTCACTTAGCCTAATACCCTCCAGTTCCATCCACGTAGTTGCAAATGGCAAGATTTCATTCTTTTTGATTGCCGAGTAATACTCCATTGTGTGTGCGTGTGTGTATATCTATAGATACATATATAGATATATAGATATATAGATACATATATAGATACATATATAGATACATATATCTATCTATAGATAGATAGATACACCACATCTTTATCCATTCATCCATCGATGGACATTTGGGCTCTTTCCATACTTTGGCTATTGTCAATCGTGCTGCTATAAACATGGGGGCACATGTATCCCTTTGAAGCAGCACACCTGTATCCCTTGGATAAATACCTAGTAGTGCAATTGCTGGGTCGTAGGGTAGTTCTACTTTTAATGTTTTGAGGAACCTCAGTACTGTTTCCCAGAGTGGCTGCACCAGCTTGCATTCCCACCAGCAGTGCAAGAGATCCTCTTTCTCCACATCCTCGCCAACCAACATCTGTTGTTGCCTGAGTTGTTCATGTTAGCTATTCTGACAGTGTGAGGTGGTATCTCAGTGTGGTTTTGATTTCTATTTCCCTGATGATGAGTGATATTGAGCACTTATTCATGTGTCGGTTGGCCATCTGGATGTCTTCGTTGGAGAAGCGTATATTCATGTCCTTTCCCGATTGCTTCACTGGATTATTTGGTTTTTGGGTGTTGAGTTTGATAAGTTCTTTATAGATTTTGGATACTAACCCTTTATCTGATATGTCATTTGCACATATCTTCTCCCATTCTGGTGGTTGCCTTTTAGTTTTGCTGATTGTTTCCTTCGCTGTGCAGAAGCTTTTTATTTTGTTGAGGTCCCAATAGTTCATTTTTGCTTTTGCTTCCCTTGCCTCCAGAAACATGTCAAGTAAGAAGTTGCTGCGGCCAAGATCAAAAAGGTTTTGCCTGCTTTCTCCTTGAGGATTTTGATGGCTTCCTGTCTTACGTTTAGGTCTTAGATCCATTTTGAGTTAGTTTTTGTGTCTGGTGTAAGAAAGTGGTCCAGGTTCATTGTTCTGCATGTCGCTGTCCAGTTTTCCCAGCACCACTTGCTGAAGAGACTGTCTTTATTCCATTGGATATTCTTTCCCGTTTTGTCAAAGATGAGTTGGCCACACGTCTGTGGGTCCATTTCTGGGTTCCCTATTCTCTTCCATTGATCTGAGTGTCTTTTTTTGTGCCACTACCACACTGTCTTGATGGTTACAGCTTTGTAGTATAGCTTGAAGTCCGAGCAGTCACTTTTTAGAAAATCTGTTTTTCACGTTTCTCAATATTTATGCCAACGTGGATACATGATGGTTATTCATTGCAGCATTGTTAATAGTGCAAAAGACTAAGAATAACCAAAACTGCCCTTCTACACCTATTTAAAGAATATGTTCATCCCAAAATAAAGGGTGTGGCTTAAAGATATGATTTACCATGGTGGGGGGCGTGGGGGGAAGAAGAGAGAGATAAACAAACCACAAGAGACTCTTAACAAACTGAGTGTTCATGGAGGGGAGGTGGTGGTGGGGGGGGATAGGCTAAATGGGTGATGGGCGTACTGGTTGTGATGCGCCCTGGGTGTTGTGTGTAAGTGATGAATCACTGAATTCTACTCCTGGAACCAAAATACACTACATGTTAACTAACTAGAATTTAAATAAAGTTTTGGAAAAAAAAAAGTGACAGAGACGTGCTTCACCCAACCATGGAATCGAACACAGCACTCAGGAAGAATGAGCAAAGCCCGGGTGTGTTTATGTACAAAGCTTTCTAAGATATTCTAACATAAAAAGGTAAGTTGTGAAACACCACGTACAATATATCTATTGTGTAAAAAGACTGAGGGAGATATACGCAGGCTTGCGTATGTGGAGACAGGCTCTGAGGACCACGGGGAATGCTAGGGACAGTAGCTGTCTCTGGGGACTCTGGGGAGGGAACCCTGGACCTAGCGGAGGGAAGGGGCCTGTTGAGGGGGAAGGTCTGTGCAGATGAGCCTGTGGCCCAGGTGGCCCACAGACACACGAGGAATTGAGGGGAAACTGTGTGCTGTGTTCATTTCAGGTGTATAACACAATGAGTCAGCATTCTGTGCCTTACTGCTACACAGCGCTCACTGCCAGCTAGTTACCGTCTGTCCCCATACAAAGGCATTCCAATGTTATACTGTACCTTTCAGCCCTGGGACTTATTTATTTTACAAGCAGAAGTTTGTGCCTCTTCGTCCCCGTCACCTGTTTCACCCATCCCCCCCAGCCCCCTCTCCTCTGGCACCCACCAGTTCTCTGTATTCATGAGTCTGTTTCTGGTTTTGGTTGGTTGGTTGGTTGGTTGGTTGGTAGGTTTTTTCGATTCCACATAGAAGTGAGATTATGTCGTATTTGTCTTTCTCTGTCTGACTTGCTTCACTTAGCGTTATACTCTCCAAGTCTATCCAAGTTGTCACAAATGGCAAGGTTTCATTCTTTTTTGTAGCTGAGTAATATCCCATTATATATCTACAGCAGATCTTCTTTACCCATCTCTCTATCGATGGACGCTTAGGTTGCTTCCATATCTTGTAGTGCTTATTTATTTAAATTTGTTTTAGGTAATGTGGCTTTATAGTACGCACAGGCAAATACCACAGGTTTTTGCTTTTATGTGTTTCCGTCTAGTCTTCATATAGGCATAAATGTCTGCTTTTGTTCCTGCTTTTTCACTTAAAGTAAATTTCATGTATATTTCCCATGTATATTACAAGTAATATATAATCTTGATACCAATCATTTTAAGTTCCTGAGTTGAGTTCCAAGTGGGTAATAGTAATTTATTTAAATAGTCATCCCGCCTTTTATTAGCCTCATAGAATTTTTTTTTACATTTTTCACTGTTCGTATACATAGCGTTTACTTTTTATAAAAGAAAAAAAATTCCTTAGTATAGATCAGCAGAAATGGAAATTATATCATTTTCTTTTTTCTCAAACAATGGGAGCTGCTAGGGAGAATTGATTAGACATGTTTGTTACAGACCGGCTGAGAATGGGGAACAGGGTCTGATGCAGGTGATTAGAGCAAAATGAAAACAAACCCTAACTTAACCAAGGAAGCAGAAAAGCTTATACACTGAAAACTAGAAAACGTAGCTGAAAGAAAGGAAGGAAGTCACCCAAAAATGAAAAGACACCTGGTGTCCACAGATTGGAAGGTTTATTATCATTAAGCTATCAATACCACCCAAAACAGTCTACAGATTCAATGAAAGCCCTATCAAAATCGCAATGATGTTTTTTTATGGAAATAGAAAAATCCAACCAAAAATTCCAGTGGAATCCGAGAGGGCTCTGAATATCCAAAACAATCTTGAAAAAGAAAAAGTTGGAAGGCTCACACTTTCTGATTTCAAAACTTATTATAAAGCTACAGTAATCAAAAACGTGGTACTGGCATAAAGAAAGATTCTGTATACATCAATGGAATGTACCAGAGAGCCCAAAAAGAGACCCTTGCGTATATGGTCAAATGATCTTGGAGAAGGATGCCAAGACCATTCAATAGAGAAAGGACAGTCTCTTCAACAAATGGTATTGGGAAAAGTGGACATCCACATCAAAAGAATGTCGTGAGGCCCTTCCCTAACACCACATACGAAAACTAACTCAAAATGGATCAAGGACCTTAATGTAGGTCCTAAAACTGTAAAACCCCTAGAAGGAAACACAGGAGAAAAACTTCACAACACTGGCTTTGGTAATGATTTCTCGGACGTGACACCGAAAGCACAGGCAAGAACAACAAAAATAGAGGAGACTGTATCAAACTTATCAACTGTGCATCGTAGGACACAATCAACACAGTGGAAAAGCAACCTGCCGAATCAGGGAATATATTTGCAAACAATACATCGGATAAGGAATTAATATCCAGGATATTTCAAGAACCCCTACAGGTCAGCAGCAGCAACAACAAAATCAGACTACAAAATGTGCGAAGAACTTGAACAGACATTTCTCCAAGGATGATATGCTGATGACCAAAAAGCATACGAAAAGATGCTCCGTATCACTCATCATTAGAGACTCATGCAAATCAAACCACAGTGAGATACCAGCCCATAGCCCTGAGGATGGCTACTATTTAAAAAATTTAAAAGCCAAACAAAACATGTGTTGGTGAGGATGTGGACAAATTGGAATACGTGCACACCAATACTTTATATTAGGAATATAAAATGGTGCAGCCACTGAGGGGAACTGCACGGTGGTTCCTTAAAAACTTATAAATACAATTGCCATATGATCCAGCAATCTCATTTCAGGGTGTGTACCCAAAAATAATTGAAAGCAGGGTCTCGAAGAGATGTGCATCCATCTGCTATGTTCATAGCAGCATTACTCACAGTAGTCACGAGGCGGACATAACCCAAGTGTTCATCAACAAATAAATGGATGAACAAAATGTGGAACGTATGCACGACGGAGTATTATTCAGCCTTAAGAAAGCATGAAATCTTGTCACGTGCCCCTTGAGGCAGCCAACGGATGCCCCTTGAGGACGTCATACTAAGTGAAATAAGCTAGTCATAAAAAGACAAATGGTGGAGGCTCCACTTCTGTGAAGTATCTAAAGGAGATGACTTCATAGAAAAAGAGTAGAATGGCGGTTGCCAAGATCGGGGGGTGGGAGGAGGGGAGCTGATATTAACGGAGACAGAGTCTCAGTTTCGCAAGACAAAAATGTCCTGAGATCTGTTGCACGACAATGTGAATATACTGAACACTACTGAGCTGTACGCTTAAAATGTAAAATTTTAAATGTGGCAAAAGATAGTAGGTTTTATATTATGTATTTTTTTTTACCACATTAAAAAAAAAAAAAAAAGAAAACAGCAGGACATAAACGCTCAATCTCCGAAATCAGGTGAGCCAAAGGCAAAAAGCTGAGACTCTTGGTCAATGAAACCAATATCCACTTTATTAAAAAAAATTTTTTTTATTATTTTATTTTATTTTATTATTTTTTTTTATTTATTTTTGGGACAGAGAGAGACAGAGCATGAACGGGGGAGAGGCAGAGAGAGAGGGAGACAGAATCGGAAACAGGCTCCAGGCTCTGAGCCATCAGCCCAGAGCCCGACGCAGGGCTCGAACTCACGGGCCGCGAGATCGTGACCTGGCTGAAGTCGGACGCTTAACCGACTGCGCCACCCAGGTGCCCCTATTTTATTTTTATTTACTTTTATTTATTTTTATTTTTATATTTTATTTTTATTTTATTTTTATTTTTTTATTTAGAGAGAGAGAGAGCGTGTGTGTGTGCACGCATGAACAGGCCAGGAGGAGCAGAGAGAATCTCAAGCGGTCTCCATGCTCGGCGTGGAGCCGGACGGGGGGCTTGGCAGCATGACCGTGAGATCACGACCTGAGCCGATATCAGGAGTCAGATGCTCAACTGGCTGAGCCGTCCCGGCGCCCCCCAACATCCGCTTTAGTGAACCGATGCGCTTGCTCAGTGTAACTTAGGAGCAGGTGGAGCGCAGCCCCGAAGCGGCGTCCCAAGGGAAATGTGCCATGCTGAAGCTATGGTCCAGTTCTCAAGCCCTGGAGCTGGGAGACCCCGTCTTCGGATCGCCCTGATGGGGGGAACCATTGGGGGAGGGGGTGACCCGGAGGACTCCAGCCAAACTGTCCACAGGACATGTGTCCCCAGGCTCCCTGGATGGGGCCACGCAGCAGCTCCTCAGGAGGCCAAGACCACGATGGAGAAGGGTCACGGTCAAGTCCCTTTTGACAGCCCACAGGTTGATGCGTATCCTGGGACTAGGTGAGGGGACTTTGTGTTGCACCGCTGAGGCCTCTGGGCTTTTCCGGAGAAGAGAAACAGGGACCAGCAGAACTGTGGGGGCCACGGACTCGGGGGGTGGGCGTGGGTTTTTTTGCAAAGACCTGTCCACCTGGAACACTCTTGCTCTGCGAAGGTGACCAACTGCCCTCGGAGCCTTAACTTGCCCTTGGCAGTCTGAGGCCACGATGACTACGGTGTGTTCCAAAGAGCTGTAAAAACCTGATGGGTGTCTGGAATGTGAGTCTACACAGAGAGAGACTCTTCCTATTAGGAGCTGGGGCGTCTTCTGGGAAGCTTTCTTCGAACACCTGCCGGACTGCGGCCCTGGCAGCCCCGGGCCTCCATGTGAACAAAAGGGCTTGCAAACCCGTGACCCTGACCGATGGCGCCCGGGGCACTGTCCCTGCCACATTTCCCCAAATCAGGCCCTGAGGTTAAAAAAGGACACGAGGTGGACGACTGTGGTGGGCGGCGGGAACGTTCTGGATGAAGCAAGGAGCCTCATGACTTTGGCCCAGGGGCTGTTGACCGCTAGCCTGGACCCTGCTAGCACTCGGCTTTGACGATTCAAAGGCTCAGGACATGCTTGTCTTTGTAGCTGTTTCCTCCTGTGAGACATTATACTGGGGGCTGAGGCCGCGAACCGTTCCGGGACCCAGTGTCCTGCCTCAGGAACAAACCCTGCTCGTTACTCCCGGCCCCCTGTCGGCGGGGCGGAGGGAGCATCCCGCCTGGGCTGCCGGCCCGGAGCTCGCGGGCGCCGCCCCGCGCACCTGCCGGCCCGCACCTGCCGGATCTGCAGGCACCTGCCGGGCCAGCACCCGCCCGGCCCGCACCCGGCCCGCACTTCCGTCTCGGCCCCTCCGCCCGCCCTTTGCTCTCCTTCCCCGCCGCCGCTGTGCGCTTCGAGGGCGCGTCTCGGTGCCTTCCTCGCCACACGGTCCCAGCGAGGTCCCTCGGGTCCCCAGGGAGCCGCACCTGGAAGATGCGCCCAGGGACGACCGGTGAGTGCTGCGTCCACCGCAGGAGGAAGAGGGGACCTTGGCCGGGGAGACCCGCCCCCTCCCCTACCCGGGACCCCTCCCGGTGCCTGCCACGGCGGAGCCCGAGGGCGGGGCCGGCCCTGGGGCCGGGACTCCTCGTAGCTCCGGGATCTGAAATGCGGAAAGCGAATCCAACAGGGGCCAGTTGGCCGGGGTTCCCGGCGCAGGTAAGACCTACACCGTTTCCCGGCTCCGGAGTCTGACGCTTTGCCTGGAAAGTAGGTCTCAGGTGAGCGCAGGCACAGCCCGACCCAACGAGCTCCAGGAGGACGGGGCTCGGTCCCCGGGAAGGGCGTGTGCCGGCCGGGATGTCCAGGACCTCAGGCGCCAGCAAGGGGGGCGGGCAGTTGCCGGCTAGAGGCACTTGTGGGCTCCACCTGGTGGTCCTCTGGCTGGAATCAGGGGTCATTAGCCACAGGTCAAACTGACCAGCCCAGCAAATTATGGAAAGTGGAGAGGACAGTGAGGCAGCCGTAAAAAAAAAAAAAAAAAAAAAAAAAAAAAAAATTAATATTTATTTTTGAGAGGCAAAGACAGAGGGAGAGCAGGGGAGGGGCAGACACTGAGTCTGAAGCAGGTTCCAGGGGAGGGGCAGAGAGAGAAAGAGAGAGAGAGAGAGAGAGAGAGACTAGAATCCAAAGCAGGCTGAAGGCTCTGGGCTGTCAGCACAGAGCCTGACGCAGGGCTCGAACTCACTCCCAAACCGCAAGATCATGACGTGAGCTGAAGCCAGATGCTTAATGGACTGAGCCACCTAGGCGCCACCGGGAGGCAGCCTTTTTAAGTCCCTGGGGGATGTGGGTGGGCGGGACATGGGGAGGGACTAACAGGGAGTGACCCGTGTCACTGACTGTAACAGTTCTGGTAGCATCTCTCCATAAGGCCCTTGTTATTTTCTCCAAATACCAAAATACTTGAGACCGCAGAAAGCCTGGGAGAAATAGGAAAAGGGAAAGAAAAACAAAACGGTCATCCCACCAGTCATTTGGTCTCCCAAAGCCGGCCTTCCTGACCGTGGCCTCTGTCCACAGTCACTTGCCTGGCTGCCTGGCTTTACAGGGCGCCCTGGGTTCCTGCGTTAACCTGCCCCACCTGCCTCCTTTCTGATTGGTTTTGCTGCTTCCTTCCTATAATCTGAGGGATCCGGATTCCTCCTGGAGCCGGTCCGCAGACCTTGCCCAAAAAGGGGAAGTTCAGAAGTGGAAAGATCTCTTGGCCTCTTTAGCAGCCCCCTCCCCTCCCTGGGGGACAGCTTGTCTGCCGGGAGGGGGTCAAGGACCCTCTTTCCTTCTGACACTAGCTTTCCAGCTGTGTGGTCACAACTCCAGAGAGTTCTAAAGGCCACCTTCACAGCTCCGGACCCGAAGCTTGGAAAGACGGATTTGAAGATTTTTCTTTACTGTGTGGAATAGTCATGTTCTGTACAAAACTGGTTGTTTGTGAACAACATGGCTTTTGGTGACTCGTGTGGATGGTAGGATACATGGGTGGAAATACATGTCTCTTTTTGTGGGAGGAGAAAACATCTCCCCCAGGACACTGGCTTTCATGATAGCTATTTGGGAAGATTTTTTTCCCCCATTATTTCTGTATTGTATTCTTACGATATTTTGCCGGCTACTTGATGGAAAATGCTGAATACTCTCAGATTGCTTTCCCCTCCCTACACCTTTTTCACACATGGCCCTATGAGTCATTGCACGAATCATGTGGTCCTTTCACACAAGGCTCTGACACGGCACCAGATTTGTATTTATATGGATGTGTGTGGTTATGAGAGAAGGTCACCTGCGGTAACTCAGAACCGTGTTGCTCTGGACTTTGTGAGCTAAGGATTTGGCAACGTTCTTGGAAGTGACATTTTCCTGGCTACTTCAGTCCAGCCCTGGGTCTGTCCCAGGCAGAAAGTTCACAGGAAGGACATTTTCAGATCGAATGGGTGAAGTGAGTTAAGCCAGCACCGCCCTTCGCCCGTGGGGCAGCTGCTGGGTGGTGGTTGTCCTAACTCCGCAGAAGTAGGGCGTTGGTGTGCGAACCTTACAAGGCAGGTTACCTTCCAAACCTACTGTGGTGTTCGGGTGTCATACCTGCCAGTCTCTCTGCCCCCAAGCCCCAGTCAACAGGACAGTGACAACTGTGGACGCCGAGGCCGGCTGAGCCTGGAGCCACACAGCAGCCAAGTCTCGAGTAGGATGAATAGGGCTCAGCCACGCCAGCCTGCTTGGCCCCCACCGGGGACAAGAGGGGCAGGTGTGGCCGCCTGCAGGGTGACGGGGGTTTGGGTTCGTGTCGGCGAGACAGCTTCCTCGTCCTACTTCACGTTGAAGAAGTCCCACCAAAGAAGGTGTGTTCTTACGGGCTCAGAATTGCCTTCCTCAGGGCCCCCCCGGGTTGGAGGGGTAGGGGGAGCCCTGAGAGCCACCTGCCTCCAGCCTGGCTTAGCGTGAACTCTGGGACTGCGGTCTTCTGCAGCGTAAGTGAAGGGGCCGGGGCCGGCCTGAGACCCCGAGAATCTGTGGGCGCCGATGAGGGCAGGACACACACACAGAGGCAGGAGTACACAGTGATCGAGAGTGTCTGGAGAGGAGTTTCACTGACTCCCTATCTGTGCTTAGAACTGACCTTCACTCTAGCCCTCACATGTGATGCCTGCCACACGGAAACACATAGGATACGTATCTGTCAGCCACCGAGGACTTCATTACGTCACAAGAAGAGGCCGGATCCTGGTTACAGGGTCACAGAAGGTTCCTGAACTCTGCATACTTCCTCCCCGTCCCCCCCACCTCCTCGGAAGCTGCTGGACCCCCTCCCACGCAGGTCCAGGGAGCCGTCTTAGCTGAGGTCTGGCTCCCACCTTTCCCAAGATGAGTCCTCACCTGTGCCCTGCTGGGGCTCTGGATTCTTCTCTGCTGCCCAGGGTCTGAGGCTATCGCCACAAACTGCCCCGTGTCCCATCTGCTCTTCACTCACCCCAGGGACTGAGCTCCTGATGCAAGTGCCTCAGCTTGTCTGGACATTGTCCAGGCTCCCGGGCCTGCTTTCCCCTGCCAGCCGGGATGCTTCTGTGACTGTGACCGGCCTGTGCACGGGCTGATGGTCTAGCTCATCCCCGGCACCTGCCACCTAGGTCTCACGGTGGACTGGCCCCGGCCTGTGCTGCCCGGTCTCCCCTCCTGCCGTCAGGTGGTTCTGGCTCCAGCTCTCGGCTTCTCTCAGCCAACCCCAGAAAGCCGCAAGGTCACTGGCTCGCCCCTCACCTGAAGCACACACACTCCATAGCCTTCCGAGGAGCCTTGGAAAATGTCCAGGGTCGGGAGCTCATTGGCTTGCAAGGCAGGCCGGCCACGGTTTATACTCTTGCTTACGAGGATGCACGGGCTCCTTATTCGTTCCTTATTTTCTTCCCCATCACTTCCATTCATTTGTCCTTGTTCGGCTGGGGACGAAATCACGTCTCCCTCCGCTGTCGCTGTCCTTTCCACGTTTGGAAGGTAGCATCATGTTCCGGTTCCAGAATTCTCCACGCTAAACGGCACCTCCGCTCCGAGATCTCACACGGGACGTGGCGCCTGGAAGATCCTGAGAAGAATCTCTCGTTGCCAGTTTTCTTCTTTAAATGTGACACTTGGATAAAATAGCCCGGCCGTGATCCCACACACACACACACACACACACACACACACACACGACACAGTGGACTATTGTTGCTTTGAACCTGACACCATTAACGCTGACTCCATATTTCCAGCAGTCCTACCGCACTGTTCACTCGGTGTGCATCCAATGGAATATTCTGGAACATACGTGGCCCATGGCCCATGCACTCTCCTGGAGGACCTTGGTGTGCAATGCTGGCAGGGCATGTGAAGGGCTGGTGTGAGGGTGTGTGGCAGGCCGCACTGAGGTCGGGGGAGCCTTGAAGGGAGAGAGAGAGAAGGCTGGGCGACATGGAGGAGAGCACCCTGTAGTCAGAGGGACAAACTCATACAGACGTGTGAGACAGGAGAGGGCCTGGGCTCCCGTGAATCGTGTGACCCGGTACAGAGCAAACCCAGGAGTTGCAGGAACAGGGTCGGCCACACCTGTGGCTGGTTTTTCCAGCTTTGAGGGGTCCCTTCAGTCCTGCAAATGGCGGTGGTCACAACTGCCCCAGGTGCTTCACAACAGAAGCCATCCCCGCAGAACCTTCTAGCAACCTTCGGGACCGCGGGGTTTGCAGAATGGAAGGAGGGCGTTGATGTCGACGGTCACACTTGAAAAAGACCAACTCATCACGGTCAAACCGAAGCCTCCCATCCTGTCCCATCAGCACGACCCCCAGCGCTCAGGAGCCGCCCCACGCACAAACACACACCGGCTCGAGTTAACATCCCCAGTGGACAACCCGTGGATCGGGAGGACCAACCGAACGAGGAGGCTCCTGGGGGGTAGGCTGGGAGGGCCCCGGCCTCGGAGTTCTGGGCCTTTGCCCCGTGGGCTGATGGCACATTACCGTCCTCACACACCCGAATGTTTGCTACAGGAAGGGACCCACCTTCAAGGTTCGGGAGTCCAGAGTTCTTGGATCTTATTATGCCTCGGTTACATGACCATGTGACCCAGGCGGGACTCCCTTCCCTTTCCTCTTCCGGGGACATGCTGGGCCAGCCCCTCCCTAAAAGCTACCTAAGGACCTCCCCTCCCCCCTTGTCACCTCCTTAGCACGGGCTCAGGTGTGGTTGAACGGGGCTCCTTTATGAACACCGCAGACACTCGTAAGAGACAAGAGATAGCAAGGGTTTTAGGATCTCTTGCCAGGGACAGGGACAAAGACCAAATCTTTATCGTACCCCCTGTGATAAATGGACACGTCATCTGGGCGCCCAGGCGGGTGTGGGCTTTTCTCTCCCTGTCAGCGGGAGGGAAGATTGAGGATGGTCGTGGCCGGGGGAGGGGGAGGCTAGAGAGAGGCAGAGAAGTCCGGGGAGGTGAGATTTATGGTGGAGGTAAACCCATGGAGACTGACCGATGGATTCCATCAGGGCTGGGCGGGGAAGCGTGCCACGAAGGAAGGGTCCCAGCTGCCTGGCACCTGACCCCGTCCATGCACTGGGGTGGGCCGCACGCGGGTCAGGAGCAGACCTGGGGGGCAGGGAGGAGGAAGGGTTTTCCGGAACGTGCCAAATGTGCAGCCTAGACGTCCCAGGGTGCTGACCGCAGGTCCGCGGTGGGGTGCCCCTGCCAGGAACTCAGAGGATCGTCTGGGTGAGCCGGCCCCGGGGTCCTGAGGAGAGGCCCGGGCTGCGCCCTGGGAGGGAGAGCCGGCAGAGAAGGCCAGCCGTGCCCACGAAGTGGGAGCCCTGTCAGGAGCGGGAGGGTCGTCCGGGGAGGCCATGCACAGGGGAGTCTGCCGTCCAGGGACAGGGCGCTGGCCGCGTGGAGGACTTGAGAGGCCTCGACCAGCACAGCCGTCCTGAGCCACCTGTGGGAGGTGAGGCCTGGAGGCTGTGGGAGGGGACAGTTATTTCTAGGTGCTCGGCCTGAGTGGGTGCAGATGTGAGGCAGCCAGAACATGGTGGGGCCAAGCGGTGGGGGGGGGGGGCCCTTCCCTTCCCCTTTTCTTTTTCCACCTTCTTTTCTTTCTCCTCTCCTCCCTCCCCCCTGTCCTGCTTTTTCTTAATTCTTAGGACTGGACCCATTAACACATAGTTAAATGCTGATCGGAAATTTGTGCTGCCTTTGTATGCTGGGCCTGCATCTTGGCACTGTGGGTGATCCTGAACTGAGTCCTGATCTTTGAGATATTTGGGGGCTGAAATCAGAAAGGATTGTGGCAGGTTGTCTGTGAAGGGATGAGGAGTTGACCCCCTAGGCTTCCCCTGACCTAGGAGTGGGTGATGCCTTTTTTTTTAAAAAATTGGGGCGCCTGGGTGGCTCAGTTGGTTGAGCGGCTGACTTCGGTTCAAGTCACGATCTCACCCTTGGTGGGTTTGAGCCCCGTGTCAGGCTCTGTGCTGACGGCTCAGAGCCTGGAGCCTGTGTCTCCCTCTCCCTCTGCCCCGCCCCTGCTCGCACTCTGTCTCTCTCAAGAATAAATAATAAAACATTAGAAAAAAGTGGGAGGAAGGTACCAGAGCCAGTCAACCAGAAAGACTCCCTCCAGGGACTTTCTGCTTCTGCCAGACCTAGGTTTCGCCGCCAACTTGTCTGTGATAATAATGACAGGCTTGGTGGCTGTTCCCAGTGTTACAGGGACTCCAGGTGCTGTTCTCAGTAAATCTTCACAGGGCTCCCGGTGCTGTTCTCAGCATAAACCAAACAAAGTCCCCGCCCTCTGGGATTTTCAGTCTGCAGGCCACTAATGAATCGTTGATGTTAGCATTTGAGGAAGCTGAGACCCAGACCGACCGCAAATATAAAAAATGGGCGTAGAAAACATCCCTAACTTGTTTGCATCTTTCGCTGCTATGGCGACAAATGCTTAGTCTTAGCAGCACCTGCGAAGCCATCATGGTTTCATCGAGGCAGCCATGGGCCTGACCCGGCTCCCACTTACCCAGGAGTAATTTCTCCTCGGAGCGCCCTGCAAACGTGGTGCAGGAAGGGGGCTAGGATGGCACCTGTTCCCCGGGCATCCACCACTGTGTCTTGTCTGTCCCCAGGCACTCTGAAGGCTGTGTTCTTCCTCTTCGCGTCCATATGCGCCTGGTATTCTGGGTACCTGCTCGCAGAGCTCATTCCGGAGGTATCCCTGTCCAGTGCTGCTTATAGCATCCGGAACATTGGTGAGAGGCCCGTCCTCAAGGGTGAGTTCCATGAGATGTGTCGACTCACGGTTCTGAAACCCAGCCGTGGTGGTGAGGGGGCGTCTGGCCTCAGCTGTGCCCAAGCTGGCCATTTGATGTTAATGAAGTTGATCATGATGATGATGGTGATGATGAGGAGGAGGAGGAGGAGGAGGGGGGGGGTAATACTCGCCCTTTGGGCTCCCACACCTTTCTAAGGTAGGGTACCCCTGCTCATCCCCATATGAGATCCCACGACAAACTATGATGTTAGGAAAACAAAGAAACTTCATGTCCAGGAGGTGTCAGATAAAAATAAGCATTTGGAATACAACGCAAACTGGGAATGAAGTGAAACCACAGAATCTCCGTTATAGTCTCCATAGGAAAAGGCGTGGGGCACTCAGGTAGTAATTCGTACCCTTTTTCAAAATCTCATTGTAAGTAGGTAAGCTGGCACGTTTTCAATGCAGAAATGGGTCCTACAAAATTAATTTGTGCAAATATAAAGAACTGGGTAATGATTTTTAAGAAGTTGCAAAAGCAAGGGGGGTGCCTGGCTGGCTCAGTCGGTAGAGGATGTGACTCTTGATCTCAGGGTCATGAGTTTGATTGAGCCCCATGTTGGGTGTGGAGCCTACTTAAAAAGAGATCTTTTTTTCCAATGGTTATTATTTTTGAGAGAGTGAATGGGGAAGGAGCAGAGAGAGGGGGACACAGAATCCAAATCAGGCTCTGGGCTCTGAGTTGTCAGCACAGAGCCCGATGCAGGGCTCGAACCCACGAACCGTGAGATCATGACCTGAGCCGAAGTCGGACACTTAACTAGCTGAACCACCCAGGAGGCCCCCCTCCCCAAATAAAATCTTTAAAAAAAAACTTGTAAATCTCTTCCTTTTCAGATTAATCGCATTTCTGAAAAGCTATTTATTTATTTTTTATTTATTTATTTATTTATTTATTTATTTATTTATTTATCTATCTATCTATCTATGGGGGAGAATGGGCAGAGTAGAGGCAGAGATAGAAGGAGGGAGAGAGAATCCCAGGAAGCTTCCTTGATGTCAGTGCCATGTGGGGCTCGATCCCACAAACCACGATATCAGGACCTGAGCAGAAGTCAGGAGTCGGAGGCTTAACCGATGAGCCACCCAGGCGCCCTTGGATTAATTACCTTTTATGACCACCCCCATAAAAAAATTTTAAAAAACCCATAACTTTCTAGGAAGTGATTATGACTGTTTTTATTTTATTTATTTATTTTTTTTTAATTTTTTTTTTAACGTTTATTTATTTTTGAGACAGAGACAGAGCATGAACAGGGGAGGGGCAGAGAGAGAGGGAGACACAGAATCTGAAGCAGGCTCCAGGCTCTGAGCCGTCAGCACAGAGCCCGACGCGGGGCTCGAACTCACGGACCGTGAGATCATGACCTGAGCCGAAGTTGGACGCTTAACCGACTGAACCACCCAGGCACCCCTGACTGTTTTTATTTTAAATGAAGTTTCCATAGTGAATGTGCATGCGATTGGATATGCCTACAGCATCCAGACTGCGGATGAGGCTCAGTGCCAGGTGGGGCCCACACACATAGAGAACATGGGAGACACCCTCAAAGGGCTTTCTCATCGTCCCCATTGTTATACAAAATGTGCCGTCTGTCCTGGACGTGGGCTTGCCTCTGGGAGCTGCCTCTGAGTCTCCCTTTTGAGTGGGGCTCCTTCGTGTGGTTTCCCAGCCCCCGCCCCTCCCCCAGCGCAGGCCGGGGGGAGGCCCTGTCACCTTCCCCTGCAACTGAAGCACTATCTGGTTCCTGGAAACCCAGAGGTGGCGGGAGAGCGGGTGACCATGGCTGGTGTGAGGGCTGCGTCCTGGCTCCTGCTGGCAGTCGGCCCCACTTTGGAGGGACACATGACTTCCTGGGCGTCCGGTGGGCTCAGAGTTTGGGGGTTGAGCCTAGTGATCGATTGGTGGTTCAGGGCTCGCGTGGATAAGACATTAACAGGGACCGCGTCGTCCTTGGGGCTCTGCGGGCTTTGCTGTGGGGCTCATTTCGTGCCATTGTCAAGCCCCCAGGGAGTGGCCTCCGTGCAAACACAGGTACCCTTTGGCCAAGCACTGCCTGTACAGCCCTCAGCGAACCCCTGGGTCCCTCTGGACACCTGCACTCCTCCGTGCCTGTTGAGCACACAGGGACCTAGTCATCCTTGGCTTTGGACAGGGTTCAAGGTGAGCGCAGCTCCTGCCATCAGCACAGGGACCTCTGTTACTCTTGGCTCAGAATGACGGGAACACCCTCCTGGGAGTGTTTGTTCTCATGTCCTCAGTGACCCCCCCATGTCTGATCAGATCTGAAGCAGAGGAAGGAGCGCGTTGGCCTGTGAGATCGGTGCTGGGCACGGACGGACGGGGGCCCAGGAGCCGGAGGCACCCACAGAGCACTCACCCCCGTGCCCGAGGCCACGCGGGCTGAGCCCCCCTCACTTGGCCCTGACGCCCCTCCACCTCGGGCTTTCCCCCTAATCCGTGGTTTGCTTTTCCACTTCATAAACTATTCTCTGAAAATGACCCACCTCCCGGCACAGCCGCCCAGCCCGGGGAGGGTGGCTTTGGGTTTTTGAAGTTAATTCTCACCCCGCGAGTCCGTGCTCTGCTGGGCTCATACCGTCCCCACGTTGGATGTTGCCTCCCCGCCGTCTTTACGAGATGGTAAATCTGAGCTCACCCCAAGTACCCCTGAATCTGGTGGTTTCCGCGACCCGGCCGTTGGGAATCCGTGCTCCGGCTGCCCTGTGCCACCCTGTTCCCCATGTTTGGTGAGAGGACTGACTGCGTCGGCCTGGCTCCTTTGTGAAGGATGCCGTGCTCGCCCCGGAGGACAGAGCGCCTTCTGGCTCCTTCTCTCCCCTCAGGCCTCAGTCTCCCCCCACCGCCCTTCCTCCTCACGTCTTTGACCCTCTGCCCGGGTGAGGGAGTTAACATGCCGGGTTATCACCTACCTGGGCAAAGGCGGCCCTGGTTTGACTTTTCCTGCCCCTTCGCCCCATTTTCCGCTCCAGTCCATTCTCCCAACCAGCATCTCTTGGTGACAGCATCTCTCTGTTTGGATACCTAATCACAGACAGAACTGTCCTGTCCTGCCGATGAGTGTATCTTGGCATCAGAAGGTGCTGACCCCTTGGCCCGGGGCCTGTGGTTCCGTGGCAGGCGGCGACTGAGAACGCCAGGCCTTCGTCCCTGTGCCCCGTCCCCTCCTCCATATACTGCGCGTGTGTGCCTTGCCCGTTTCTCTGCGGTGGTTCTCTTTCTTCTTGTTGATTTGCAGGGAGTTTTGGGTACGTGTGAAGCTACTGATGCCTGATCACCCCCCTCCCCCACCCCACGGCACATGTCACAATGTACCATGACCCGTCCTAGCTTACCTTCCGTCTCCCGCGTTTGCATGTATGAAATCCTGCGTCGACTGCGGTCCCGTCAGGTTGGGTCTGGTACCTGATGTCTAACAGGTATTTTAGTAAGTGTCCGTGGAAGAATTTGTACGTCACTCGAGGGGTGCATCTGGCGGGAGGCCCCGTGTGCCCCACACACAGCTTGCAACCCCAGGCCGCGAAGGTCAGTTTCAGGAGAGAGCAAGTGGAAGGAGGATCCCTTTGGAGTTTTCTCTCGTATACTCCAGATACGAGGTCGTCGAATCATTTTCTTAGGCACTCTTGCGAGAGGGGACCAAGCCAGGCAAATCAGCCGTGGTGAGCTGCCTTCCCAGATTCTCAGCCGAGGTGAGAGGAGCTGATGACCGCTAAATGGCTACCGTTGCACAAAAAAGCCAGAAAAAGTACTTTTTTTTTAATTTTTTAAATTTTATTTATTTTTGAGACAGAGAGACAGAGCATGAACAGGGGAGGGTCAGAGAGAGAGAGGGAGACACAGAATCTGAAGCAGGTTCCAGGCTCTGAGCTGTGAGCACAGAGCCTGACGTGGGGCTTGAACTCATGGACCATGAGATCATGACCTGAGCCAAAGTCGGACGCTTAACCGACTGAGCCACCCAGGTGCCCCGAAAAAGTACTTTTTAAGAAATGTTTATTTATTTATTTTTTTTTGAAGGGGCAGAGGAGGGGTAGAGGGAGAGGGAGAGAGAGAATCCCAAGCAGGCTCCACACTGTCAGCCCAGAGCCCGATGCAGGGCCCGAACCCATGAACCGTGAGATCATAACCCGAGCTGAAATCAAGAGCCAGACAGTCAACTGACTGAGCCACCCAGGTGCCCCTGAAAAAGCTACTTTTTTTTTTAACCTTTATTTATTTTTGAGAGAGAGAGAGAGAGCGAGCATGAGTGGGGGTGGGGAAGAGAGGGGGCGACAGAGAGAGAGAGGGGGACAGAGGATCTGCAGCAGGCTCTGTGTGGGCAGCAGAGAGCCTGACGCAGGGCTTGAACTCACAAACTGAGAGATCATGACCTGAGCCGAAGTCAGACGCTCAACTGACTGAGCCACCCAGGTACCCCGAAAAACCACTTCTAATTCTGCTCTTAACTAGTTGTCAGTGTCTTCAAGATCCCTCCTCTGTTGCTGAGGGGACATTGTAAATGCGGTCTACGTCTGAGGCTCTTTCCAGTTCCAAATTCAACCCTGCCTTCCAGGGTGCTGTGTCCTCCGGGATCAGCTGCGTTTCCTGCTTTCTAATCCCATGCCCCCTCAGTGAAGGTGCAATGCCACTCCCTTTGGGGGGACATGGGGACAGAAGCTGGTGGAGGTGACACGGCGGTGTGCCCACACAGTCTCCCCGTGGGGTTCAGCATCTTTCTGCATTGGCATCACTGAGCCAGGTGAACCGGTGGGTGTGCCAAGCGTCTGGCACCTGTCACCGCCCTGGGGGCATCTGAGGAATCATTATCACTGATTATGAGAGACACCAGCCCTCTTTGGGTGCCTTCTGGGCTTTGCTTTTTGTGGACCGGACTTTCATCTCCTATAGAACAATGAGGCGAGTTGACATGGCTGAAATGCCTTCAGCGCACGCCCGGGAGCACCCTTCCTCTCTGCCTGGAGCACACGGCAGGATCGCATTTCTGGAATCACCTTCCTCATTTAAAGGGGTGAATGTAGCCATGGTTCCCAAATCAGGAAGTACTTCAGGAAGACAGGTTCCTGGACCCTGCTCCAGGAAATTAAAAATCTGGGTTCAGGGTGGAGCCTAAGAACCTTTATTTGCTTTAGTTAGTGTACGGATAAGAACTAAGGTAGACTTCCCTCAGCAAGAGAGTGATTTCTGGACTGAAATTCCCAGCAGGAGGCCAGCTGTGTGGGAACCACACCGCCCATCAGGACATCGGGTCTTACTTAGAACAATAAGCGGGTTTTTTGGGAGACCCATAAGCAGGATACTGACCAGCAGCCTGGCTGTTTGTGGTGGCTGGGTGTCAGCTTCTGGGTGCTCACGAGGGCTTTCCTGTTCAGTCTTTGGGGAATGAATTTCAGGAAAAGTGCCCAGGACCTAGATGTAACACAGTGTCAGGTATTTAACAGGTGTTTTTTGAATACCTATCTGTGAGGTCAGACTCTGTGAATTTGTCAAGGAGTGAACCTGGTTGGGGAGCACGGTGGGGAAGAGGCAGGGTTTGGACAGAGCTCTGTCTTCTGAGACGATGTATCTGTCTTTCCACACCCCCACTCCAAATAACGAATACGATCTTTGTTCACGTAATGGTATTTTGTGCTTCTAGGGAATGGGTAGAAGGTTAAGAAAACCTTAAAAAATTTTTTCTTAGTGTTTATTTATTTTTGAGGGAGACAGAGAGACAGAGCGAGGGAGGGGCAGAGAGAGAAACACACACACAGAATCCGAAGCAGGCTCCAGGCTCTGAGCCATCAGCACAGAGCCCTATGCGGGGCCCGAACTCATGAACCGCGAGATCATGACCTGAGCCGAAGTCGGACGTTCAACTGACTGAGCCCCCCAGGAGCTCCCAGAAAACCTTTTTAAAATGCCACACAACCGTCCCCAGGCCCTGTGAGAAAACAGCATCTCCACGTCACTTTGGTCACAAGAGCCACATTCTCCTTGGAGAATCCTATGAAAACCAATGCCTCCCTTCTAGAAAACGCACCCACACACATCTACACGAGCAGCACCTGCATTTTGCAAGGGCCTGTGAGTGGCGGGGCCACAGGTTTGGAAGACCGGCCCCGTGGCACTCCCGGCAAAGCGTGGGGCCTTGCTCCTAGCCCACCCGGCCCCCAGGGGAGCTGGCCGCCGTGCAGACAGCAAGTCGGGTCATGCTGCTGACCCCAGGGGAGGAGGAGGCCACGGGAGAACATCCTTATGGGAGCCCTCCTCCCCATCTCCCAAGGACGGCCCGGCTGGGAAACTCCAGCGTTAGGCCTGGGGTGAGAGGGCGGGAGGGATGGGCGGGTCAAGTCTGTACTGTGCTTGCCTTGCTGCGCCAGTCACCTTGTCCGTGTCCCCGTGTCCCCGAGCCCCAGCCAGGCGGGGCAGAGGGGACAGCAACAGGAGAACAGGAACAGCTCAGGTTGGGACCCAGCCCGCACTGCCCCACCCAGCCCTTTGTTTCCTCCCGACCTTCACCAGGTCTCTCTCCCAGGTGGAGTCCCGGCTCCTGGCTCTAGAACAATCCAAAATCCCTTTTCCTCTAACCCTTGCCATCACTGTACTAATCTGCTGTCGTTCTGTCTCCACATTCCCAGGGGGCACAGTGTGGCCGTTGGGCACACGGGACACTGGCCACCTCCGTCAGTCAACACGGCACTCCTGTCAGCGTGCTCAGTGCGTTCAGGACACACGTAGGTCCTTCTCAGCTCTAGGTTGAGAGGACCACATGGCCAGGGCCCTCCTACAGCCTGGGGTGATGGCAAGACCTGGAAGCAGTGTCCTTCTCCGAGAGCAGAGGGCTGCTTCAGTGACTTTCGTTCCAGTTGTGTGGGGAACAGCAGGGTCCGTGCACGAGGGAGCGAGTCTGTGTGCTTGTTAAGGGGACAGGGACACCAACGTTGAGGCAAGGCAGGTACCCGGTAGGATGTATGTGGATCCCCGTTCAAGAATATTCTCTCCGGGTGGGCTGTATACACAGGGTGTCTGCACGCCAGGAGACAGGGCACACCTGCTTTTATTTTATTTTTTAAATGTTTGTTTATTTATTCTGAGAAAGAGAGAGAGAGAGCGTGTGCGAAGACGCGCACGCGCACATGGGAGGGGCAGAGAGAGAGGGAGAGAAGGAATCCCAAGCAGACTCTGCACCATCAGTGCAGAGCCTGGTGCGGGGCTCGATCCCACGAACCGTGAGATCGTGACCTGAGCCAAAACCAAGAGTCAGACGCTTAACTGACTGAGCTACCCAGACCCCCGCCGGACACATCTCCTTTTAAATAGTATGTTAACGTTTTCAAATACTATGCCCCGTGCGTTTTTAGGGAAATTACCTCTAACTTTGAAGTAATGGGTATTCTTATTAAATTGGAAGGAAAAAAAAGAGCTAAAATAAAAACTGTAGTGCCCCAAATCCAGAGACACAGAGGAGATGCTGTATTTTTGGCACTTTTTCGCATTCATGGTTGGACCCCTCGCTTTAAATTTAGAGATGGGGAAAAAATGTATTAAGTACATTATGTGAACACTTATGGAAGTAACGTACTGCTTGAATATATACAATCTATGTTTAGCAACTTTGCAGATGCCCTCTGCATGCATAGAAGAGTCTGGAGGAAGATACGCCGAAAAGAGTCTCAAGCTTCTTTAGAGTGAAAACATGTGGACGGGTTTCCTTTTCTTTCGCTTTATTTTTCTCCGGCAGAAATTAAACAAGGAAAGGTAAAAAACCCCACGGTCCTTTCTTGTGTTAAAAGATAGACTGGATAGGAAGGAAGGTTGGTGAAGGTGGACCGGGGCCTGCAGCCACACGTGTCCAGAAAGCCTTACGGTCCCTCGCGGCTTTCGCATGGGGTGCGGGGTGGGGACAGAGTTCGGTGTCTCTGAAGTCAGGAGGCTTCTCCCCCACCCGGGGGGTGCAGGTGCCCACTCAGTCGGTCGACTAAGAGTAGAGCCGCTGCGTTTACCACATCCCACCCGGGGGCTGGGAGCAGGGCGGAGAGGAGACAGACCCCGTCTCCTGGGGGAAGGGGACCGGGGGGATAAGCTGAGGGCCAAGGGAAAGAAAAGAGAACAGAGAGCTGGGCAGCAGGGGGGTCTCAGGGGCAGGGCAGGCGAGGAGGGAGGGGAAGATGTGGATGGGGCACGCGCTCCCTGGAGAGTTCCGTGTGCCCCCATCCCCAGCCGGGGCACCTGCTTCCCTGTGCTCCCCGAGAAGTTCTGCCCGTCCGGCTCCGGACCTTCCCCGTGCGTGTCTGCACCCGGATTCCCGCCAGCAGGGCCTCCCAGGGCCTCACCATCCGCCTGGCTGTCACAGCCGTGCGTCCTCAGTCAGAGAGGCACGGATCACACCTCTGGTCAAACTGGACAAGCGAGAGGGGGGCTTGGGATTTAAATCTGAACTGGGCACAGCACGGCGGGTTCTGTGGACGACGGCAGACAGAGAAGGGCACGTGGGAGGGACGGCCACATGGCACCCAGCAGAGGGAGGGGCGCGGGGCTGTCCCAAGGCCAGCTGGGCTCCTCAGGTGCTGCCCCTGTGAGGTGGGGGTGCTGGGGAGACATCTCTATGGCCTGCCAACGCTGACCTCGTCGCCCCCTGGCGGAAAAACTCAGTGTCTCAGGCTCATATGGAAGGAAAGGGGTCAGGTGGCCAGAGCAGGGGTGTGTGTGTGTGTGTGTGTGTGTGTGTGTGTGTGTGTGTGTGTGTCAGGGTGTGTAAATGCAGAAGCTGGGTAGATGCTCCATAGATGGCTGTTGCTTTGCTCACCAGCCCCCTTCGACCCAAGGGAGCTTTCTTTCCATATTGTGTGCCAAGAATGTCAGTGAGGGAACCGGCCCTGGGCAGGGGTTCCCTCACCTTCTGAAATTGTTATGCCCGCCCAGCATCCTCTCCCTTGTGCAGATTTGTTATTTTAAGACAAACACAGATCAGGGGCGCCTGGGTGGCTCAGTCGGTTAAGCTTCGATTTCGGCTCAGGTCACGATCTCACGGCTTGTGAGTTCAAGTCCCGCGTCGGGCTCTGTGCAGACAGCTCGGAGCCTGGAGCCCGCTTCCGATTCTGTGTCTCCTTCTCTCTCTGCCCCTCCCCAACTTGTGCTCCGTCTCTCTGTCTCTCAAAAAGAAATAAACATTAAAAAAAAGACACATGCAGGTTAAACCAGCTATAGCTCTAGGGGGATTTCGGACGCTGCCAATGCAAAGTTGGTGAGTCCCTTCCCCACTCCCTTCCCCCACCCCAGGGTGGAGTCTTGGGATCGAAGGGCCACTGCTCACGGTCGAGTAGTGGGTCCATTTGACAAGTACCTGCAAGATGCTAACCGTTATGTTCCTGTTTGTTGCAGCCCCAGCCCCTAAAAGGCAGAAATGTGACCACTGGACCCCGTGCCCCTCGGACACCTACGCCTACCGCTTGCTCAGCGGGGGCGGCAGGGACAAGTATGCCAAAATCTGCTTTGAAGACGAGCTGTGAGTACCCGTGATGAGGACACCCACGTGATGCCTTCCCTTCCCCGGGGCCAGCCCCGCGGCATGCGTGCCCTCGGAGGGAAAGGCAAAGGCTGGGAGTCCAAGCGGGAATGCGGGCGACAGCTGCTGTGTCCTGTGGTGGGGGGTGTCCCCGCCTTGGGCTCTCATTTGCCTGCGGGTGGGACAGCGCCGAGCGTCCATGTTGTGCCCTGCTTCGAACACGTGGCACAGCCCTCCAAAGTCAGAATTCAGCAGATGCCGTCTTGCTTTCCTTCTTTAAAAAAAAATTTTTTTACTGTTTATTTATTTTTGAGAGAGACAGACAGAGCGTGAGCGGGGAAGGGGCAGAGAGAGAGGGAGACACAGAATCCGAAGCAGGCTCCAGGCTCCGAGCTGTCAGCACCGAGCCCGACGGGGGGCTTGAACTCACAGGCTGTGAGACCATGACCTGAGCTGAAGTCAACCGACTGGGCCACCCAGGTGCCCCTTGCTTCCCTTTTGTTTTTATGGTCCTCACCCTTGTGGATTAAAGCAGATGTTATTTCTCCTGGCAGCCCACACCTCCTCCTTCCTGACGGCCTGACCCACGATAGCTTAAATAAATCTCGGCGCTTAGAACTGCCCTGGCCTAGTGTTTGCCTCTGCCCGGGTGGCCCTACCAAAGCACCGCGGACCGGATGCTTAAACAACAGCCATTTATTCATTCTCTCACAGTCCTGGAGGCTGGTTGCCCAAGGTCAAGGTGTGGGCAGGGCTGGTTCCCTCTGTGAGGGGGAGTCTGTCCCAACCTCTCTCCTGGGCTTGCAAAGAGCTGTCTTGTGTGTGTGTGTGTGTGTGTGTGTGTGTGTGTGTGTGTGTGTGTCCTAATTCCCCCCCTTTAAAAAGGACACCAGTCATATGAAGTAGGACCACGCTAATGGCCTCATGTTAACTTAGTCACCTCTTGGAAGGCCCTTCCTCCAAAGAAGGTCACGTTCTGGGGTTCCGCGAGCTAGGACATCAGCATGTGGATTTTGAGAGGCCACAGTGCAATCCGTAACACCTAGCTTAAGGATGCTTAGGCCATGAATAGTTACTACAAAGGAAAGAGAGCGTGGGCTTTCCCCAACACGGAGGAGGAAGTCTTTCCCGATCATCCACCCTTTTCCCAAAACTGGGCTCGCCTTCCTTTCTCGTTGCTGGCTGGTTCATTGCGAGAGATGCACGTCCCTCTCTCCAAGTTTTAATTCGTCGTCTCTGCACTTAGCTCATCCTCCCAAGGAGCGTAGCACGCCAGGGCACGAGCCGTAGACTCGGCACCTCCCCCCTTGCCTGGTCTCAGCACATTCCCCATTCCGTACGGACACTGGATGGAAAGCACACTGCCCTTTGGGGGTCCCTTACTCACCCAAGGCCCACTTTACTCAGCCCCGGGGGGCTTATCGATAAACATTCCTTCACACAAACCCCCCGGGTGGGGCACTTGGTGGCAGAATAGTAACAGTAAACATGGCTCTTGTGCTCAAGGAGCTGATGTCACAGTTCAGGGTTCTCCACCTCAACACCACTGACCCTGTGGACCAATGACCTTGTCTGTGGCGTGGGTTCAGTAGCATCCCAGACGTCCAGCTGCTGGATACCATAGGCTACCCCGTCCAGCTGTGACAGCCATACGTGTCTCTATACACGGCCGCGTGTCTCCTGGGGGCCAAGCCCCTCCTTCCCCACCAAGAACTGTTATACTTGGGAGAGAACAGATTTTTCAGTCTTCCGTGGTGAAGGCGATATGGTGATTTTGTGGGTGGTTGTGGAATATTCCAGAAGCAAATGTACCATTGGATGGGATTGCCAGAGAGGTCCATGGAGGAGACAAGGTGGGGATTCGGCTTGAAAACTGAGCAGGAGCCTGTGGTAGAGAAGAGGGGAGGGGCACCTGGGGGGCTCGGTCCATTGAGCGTCCAGCTCTTGATTTCAGCTCAGGTCATGATCTCACGGCTCGTGAGTTCGAGCCCCACGTCAGGCTCTGCGCTGACAGCGTGGAGCCTGCTTGGGATTCTCTGTCTCCCTCTCTCTCCACCCCTTCCCTGCACTCTCTTTCTCTCAAAACTAAAGGAATAAACTTAAAAAAAAAAAAAAAGAAGAAGAGGGAGATGCTCTTCCCAGAATCACATCACTAGAAGGGAATTGTTCCAAATTAGACCCAGAGCACCAGGTTCCCACTGGTCCACACTGCCTGAAGCCTTCCCCTGACCATGGTCCCAAAGCAACGGCTTCATGCCAACCTAGGACACACTAATGCACGTATGTGTTAACTTCAGGCGACTTCCTGTGAGGTGTCCCGTCTGTCATCCCCATGGCACAGTCAAGGGGACCGACTCACAGATTCAGCAGCCTGCCCCTCGTCACTCAGAGCTCGTGGCAGAGCCAGGATTCTGCCCTGGAGTCCAGGGGTGTGCTGGGAAGACTGGCTTGAGTCCAGTAGTCTAACGGAACAACTCACGATATGAATAGGCGGGACCCAAATGTAGCTCGCCTGCTTTCAAACAGTATTCCAGATGGTTTTCAGAACACGGCGTGGTGCAAAGCAGGACAGACTCAGATAAAAGCAGGTTAAAAGGGACAGGGGAGTAAACCCAGGCAGAGGCCTACGGAGCGTCACTTGCCGGGCGTAGCGTTGTGGTTTTTTTGTAGTCGACTCACGGAGCAAGAGTGCTGGGTTGTGGTGATCATCATATGAAGAAAAAATACAATTTATGTAGAAAGACAAGGCGGTTCTCTGCTGCTCGTGTCCTTAGTGCCACCAGCCCTTACTGGGCACCGCGGCCGTGCCGGCCCCAGGGACAGCAGTTTCCATCTCTCAGCAGCCTCTTTCCTTACTTCCCGTCTCTAATGGCAGCCTCGGGCTGGCCCTTGTTGGCTTTCCCAGGTTAGGCATCATCTGTGGGCCGGCCACTCAGTGGGTGAGCGGTCCCCCCACACCGCCCACTGCTGTCTTCCTCCACACCGTGGTCCTGACCCACGCCTTTTAGCGTGATCAAACCCCAGCATTTGCATCAGTAAGACCGTCAAGAGAAAATCCAAAGGACTTTTCCTTGATATGAGCGTGTTACTGAGTGGGAAACGGTTGGAGAACAGGAGACCTCCCAACCGACCGTGGTTGGAAAGCCCAGGCCTCAGTAGTCGCAGCGGCGTTTACGAGGCAGGCGTGAGTTAGTGCATTGTGGTCCAGGGTCACTTGTCACTGGAGACGGCCATGCCTTCCGGAGGCATGACCTTACTTGTTCGCAGCTGAAAAGTCACCCGGATGTGGGGAAAGGTCACATTTTAAGGTCAGAGGCAGTGTCTCCGTGTCAAGTTTTGGTTACGTGACTGTGATGGTTGGTCTAGGGATATATTCAAGTGGTGGCCTCCGGTTTTGTTTGCTTTTTTTTTTTTAATATTTATTTATTTTTGAGAGAGAGAGAGCATAAGTAGAGGAGGGGCAGAGAGAGAGGGAGACAGAGGATCTGAAGCAGGCTCTGTGCTGATGGCAGAGAGCCTGACGTGGGGCTTGAACTCACGAACGGTGAGATCATGACCTGAGCCGAAGTCAGATGCTCAACCGACTGAGCCACCCAGGACTCCCTGTTTGTTTTTTTTAAACACGGCTAAGTGAAGGTTCTCCATGGCTGAATCACATCGTGTACAACCATCGTGTCTCCTTGTCTTTTTGTTGGTTGTCAGCTTGCTTGGTTTTCTGTTACTTACATCAGTTTAACCCCAAAAGGTTCTTCTAGTTAAAAAACAAATCTAATGTCCCATCAGATATCCACCAAGTTCCTCTTCTGGAGCCTTCCGACCCACTCGGGTCAGCCAGGTTGCTCTCGGGTCACCGTGCAGCTGCCGTCTGGCACCCCTATCCACCGTCATCCTGGGACGGCCTTGTCTCCCTCTCTGGAGTTTTAACTCCTTTTTCTAAGATATGGTGCCTTCCACTTTCCTGGTCCCCTCCTGTGTTTTGCTGAAGGCGGGCCGGGCGATCAGACACCACGTGGATAGCAAACCTAACCAGATATGGAGGGTGATCAGCTATCAAAGGGAGGGGGACCCGGATAAACTGACTTAGCAGAGTTCTTCTAAAATTGGACAATGCAGACATGAGCACAACGTTCGAAGTCAGGCCTGAGTTAAAAAAGGAGCTCAGGGGAGAGTTTGGTGAAGGAGAAAATCCGTGTGAGCAGAGGGGCACCAGGCAAACCCACTCCTGGGAGAGTCAGGCTCTGCCGATGGCCGGCTTGGGTTCCAGATGCCCCGGTGGCCTTGCTGAACCCTCCAGAGACTGCAAGGCTCCGTCGCCCTGTCTTTGGCTTAGGGTCAGACTCGTATTGCGGTCTGATGGCTCTCCCCCCTTAACTCAGCCCCTTCCCTCTCTCCTCTTGTAGGCAGTTCCCCTGATACAAATTCTTGTGCATTTTATCCTGTTCGGATAGCTGCTTCTCAGAGGATTCAGATTAGCACAGTGAGAATGACCATTCCCCCATAGTCTGTCAGCCCAGCATGTTGACAGAGACTTTGATCTCTGCCTCTCTGAGAGATAGAAATTGAAGTCTCAGATGAGATTTTTACTTTCATTGCTTTTGCCGTGAGTGAATTGAGGATCTTTTAAGCTAAGAGCCTTTGTGTTGATTTTCTGTAAACTGTCTGTTCATATCTCTTGCCCATTTTCACCTCTGTCACTGGCCTTTTATTGGTTTACAAGATTCTTTACCTATTAAAGTAGTCTCTTTTGTGTGTTTGTAAAAAATCTTCTCCGTATTTTATCTGTTCACTTATTAAAATGCTATTTTTAAAATATATGACCTTTAACAAAGCCAAAAACACTGTATGGGGTGCCTGGGTGGCTCAGTCGGTTGAGCGTCCAACTTCGGCTCAGGTCATGACCTCGTGGTTCGTGGATTTGAACCCCGTATAGGGTTCTGTGTTAATAGCTCAGACCCTAGAGCCTGCTTCGGATTCTGTGTCTCCCTCTCTCTCTCTGCCCCACCCGTGCTTGTGCTCTGTCTCTCTCTCTCTCTCTCTCAAAAATAAATAAACATTAAAAAAAAAAAACGAAAGAAAAAAACCTGTATAGTGAAAGCAAAATTTTAAAATTTTAAAAAGCAACAAAACCAGAAAACAACCCAAGTGTGATGGTATGACGAATAACTAGTAGGTCTCACATAATAGCAGGTGGTCCGAAAGCTGCCAGTTAAGGGAAAACAACTCTTAGATTGGATCACGGCACATAAACCTCCAATTTTTATGCTATACATAAAAGCATACACATACCCGAGAATTGAGGTCACAGGGCAAACCACCGGCCTGAAAACGGGAGAGACGGGCAGATCCCCAGAATCCCACGTCAGCTTGGAGCCAGCACCAGGCAGGAATCCTTCAGGGGCAATTGGTCAGTTGCTGCTGACGGGGGGGGGGGGGGGGGTTTGGACCATTTTGAGAGATTAAAACTCCTGCAGGCCAAACCTTGGAGGAATCCCTACACTTTCCTGCGTTTTTCTGCCTGGAACCCCACCAGGCTCTCAGAGTAAAGATCAAAGAAAAAATCCCCTCCTGCTTTTGTCAGGGGGAAGGGAAAACAGCCGGTCTGAAATATGCCCCCAGGGCTCTGTTCTCCTTCACGATGGCCTGCCTTCAAGAGAAACTTTTTGCCAGAGTCTAACCAATGTGGGTTTTCCCTGATACTAACTGACCTGTGGGAGGAAATACCCAACACCAGAGGGGCCCCCTCTAAACCAGCCCCCCTCTAACCTTCCTGTCTCACCTAAGGGGTCAAAGAAACAATATGGCCTCTTGTGAAGCCCACCGCCCAAGTAGCACAGGCTCCCCAAAAGATTGAGACTCAGTCTTGGGACTGCACAACATTTCCCCTTCCCCTACATCTTAACGTCACACAAAAGAAGCTCCTTTGACATAACAGGGGTTTGCAATTGGTTGAGCATCTGACCCTTGATTTTTGCTCAGGTCACGATCTCATGGTTCGTGGGATTGAGCCCCGTGACCTCCTGCTGTTAGCATTGAGCCTGCTTGGAATTCTCTCTTCTCCCACTCTCTCTCCCCCTCCTGTTCTCTCTCTCTCTGTCCCTCCAAATGAATAAATAAACATTCAAAAAAAAAAAAAAACCAGAGGGTTACAGCGTAAAAGAACCACAAGGCTAAACCCAATTTTAAAAAGAGTCTCTAGGCATATCCTAGACATAGGAGAGAAATTTTAGCCTTTGGCACCTACAGCCCACAGCAAATACCAAACACAGCTCACTCCTAGTCAGGTGAACGTAAACACTCACGCTAAAGTTCTATTTACCTCTGTTCCTTTTTTCAAAAAAAAGTATTCACTTATTTTTTCATTTCCATGCAAGTTAGTTAGCATATAGTGCAATAATGATTTCAGGAGTAGATTCCAATGATTCATCCCCTATGTATATGCCCAGTGCTCATCCCAACAAGTGTCTACGTTAATGCCCATCACCCATAACCCTCCAGCAGCCCTCAGTTTGTTCCCTGTATTTAACAGGCTCTTATGTTTTGTCCCCCTCCTTGTTTTCGTATTATTTTTCCTTCCCTTCCCTTATGTTCATCTGTGTTGCATCTTAAATTCCACATATGAGAGAAGTCATATGATTTTTGTCTTTCTCTGAGTGACCAATTTCACTTAGCATAATAACCTCCAGTTCCATCCACGTAGTTGCAAATGGCAAGATATCCTTCTTTTTGATTGCCGAGTAATACGCCATTGTATCTATATACCACATCTTCTTTATCCATTCATCCATCGATGGACATTTGGGCTCTTTCCATACTTTGGCTATTGTCGATAGTGCTGCTATAAACACGGGGGTGCATGTGTCCCTTCAAAACAGCTCACCTGGGGGCACCTGGGTGGCTCAGTCAGTTGAGTGTCCGACTTTGGCTCAGGTCATGATGTCACGGTTGGTGGGTTCAAGCCCTGCATCAGGCTCTGTGCTGACAGCTCAGAGCCTGGAGCCTGCTTCAGATTCTTTCTCCCTCTCTCTCTGCCCCTCCATGGCTTGCATTCTCTCTCTCTCTCTCTAAAAAATAAACATTAAAAAAAATTTAAAAAACAGCACACCTGTATCCCTTGGATAAATACCTAGTAGTGCAATTGCTGGGTCATAGGGTAGTTCTGTTTTTAGTTTTTTGAGGAACCTCCATACTGTTTTCCAGAGTGGCTGCACCAGCTTGCATTCCCACCAGCAGTGCAAAAGAGATCCTCTTTCTCCGCACCCTCGCCAACATCTGTTGTTGCCTGAGTTGTTCATGTTAGCCACTCTGACAGGTGTGAGGTGGTATCTCATTGTGGTTTTGATTTCTATTTCCCTGATGATGAGTGATACTGCGCATTTTTTCATGTGTCAGTTGGCCATCCGGATGTCTTCTTGGGAGAAGCGTGTATTCATGTCTTTTCCCGATTTCTTCACTGGATTATTTGGTTTTGGGGTGTTGAGTTTGACAAGTTCTTTACATTTTGGAAACTAACCCTTTATCTGATATGTCATTTGCAAATATCTTCTCCCATTCTGTCGGTTGCCTTTTAGTTTTGCGGATTGTTTCCTTCACTGTACAGAAGCTTTTTATTTTGACGAGGTCCCGGTAGTTCATTTTTTGCTTTTGTTTCCCTTTCCTCCGGAGATGTGTTGAGGAAGAAGTTGCTGTGGCCAAGATCAAAGAGGTTTTTGCCTATTTTCTCCTTGAGGATTCTGATGGCTTCCTGTCTTACATTTAGGTCTTTCATCCATTTTGAGTTTATTTTTGTATATGGTGTAAGAAAGTGGTCCGGGTTCATTGTTCTGCATGTCGCTGTCCAGTTTTCCCAGCACCATTTGCTGAAGAGACTGTCTTTATTTCACTGGATATTCGTTCCTGCTTTGTCAAAGATTAGCTGGCCATACACTTGTGGGTCCATTTCTGGGTTCTCTATTCAGTTCCATTGATCTGAGTGTCTGTTCTTGTGCCAGTACCATACTGTCTTGATTACAGCTTTTTTAAAATTTTTTTTCAATGTTTATTTATTTTTGGGACAGAGAGAGACAGAGCATGAACGGGGGAGGGGCAGAGAGAGAGGGAGACACAGAATCGGAAACAGGCTCCAGGCTCTGAGCCGTCAGCCCAGAGCCTGACGCGGGGCTCGAACTCACGGACCGCGAGATCGTGACCTGGCTGAAGTTGGACGCTTAACCGACTGCGCCACCCAGGCGCCCCTTGATTACAGCTTTGTAATCCATCTTGACGTCTGGAATTGTGATGTCTCCATCTTGAAGTCCGGAATTGTGATGCCTCCAGCTTTGGTTTTCTTTTTCAAGATTGCTTTGGCTATTCGGGGTCTTTTCTGATTCCATGCAAACTTCAGGATTGTTTGTTCTAGCTCTGTGAAGAATGCTGGTGTTATTTTGATAGGGATTGCACTGAACATGTAGATTGCTTTGGGTAGTATTGGCATTTTAACAATATTTGTTCTTCCAATCCAGGTGCATGGAATATTTTTCCATTTTTTGTACGTGTCTTCTTCAATTTCTTTCATGAGCTTTCTATAGTTTTCAGTGTATAGATTTTTCACCTCTTTGGTTCAATTTATTCCTAGGTATTTTATGCTTTTTGGTGCAATTGTAAATGGGATCGATTCCTTGATTTCTCTTTATGTTGCTTCATTATTGGTGTATAGAAATGCAACCGATTTCTGTGCATTGATTTTTATAGTCTGCCACTTTGCTGAATTCATGGATCAGTTCTAGCAATTTTTTGGTGGAATCTTTTAGGTTTTCCATATAGACTATCATGTCATCTGTAAAGAGTGAAAGAGTGACTTCCTGATTGCCAGTTTGGATGCCTTTTATGCCATTGTGTTGTCTGATTGCGGAGGCTAGGACTTCAAAACTATGTTGAATAACAGTGGCAAGAGCGGACAGCCCTGTTGTGCTCCTGACCTCAGGGGGAGAGCTCTCAGTTTTTCCCCATTGAGGATGATATTAGCGGTGGGTCTTTCACATATGGCTTTTAAGATCTTGAGGTATGATCCTTCTATCCCTACTTTCTGAGGGTTTTTCTCAAGAAAGGATGCTGTATTTTGTCAAGTGCTTTCTCTGCACCTATTGAGAGACTTGTTTGGTTCTTGTCCTTTCTTTTATTGATGTGATGTAGTACATTGATTATTTTGTGGATATCGAACCAGCCCTGCATCCTGGGTATAAATCCTCTTGATCATGATGAATAATTCTTTTAATGTATTGTTGGCTCTGGTTGGCTAGTATCTTACTGAGGACTTTTGCATCCAGGTTCATCAGGGTACCTCTGTTCCTTTTAACTGGCATACTATGCCTAGCTTTCAAAAACAAGTAACAAGCACACTAAAGGTAAACAGCACAGTTTGAAGAGACGGGGCAAGCATCAGAACTTGACTCAAGCATAGCAGAGATTTTGCAATTAGCAGACCAGGAATTTGAAACAACTATGATTAATATGCTCAAGGTTCCAATTGAAAAAGTGGACAAAATACAAGTACAGATGAGCAATGTCAGCAGAGAGATGAAAACCCTAAGAAAGAATCAAAGGAAATTAATTACCGTAACAGAAATGAGAAACACCTTTGATGGGTTCATCGGTAGACCAGATACAAGAAAGGAAAAGTTGGGGAGCTGGAGGATATGTCAATAGAAATTCCCAAACTGAAAGAGGAGGAAAAGGGAAAAAAAGACTGAAGGAAGGGAAAAAACGCAACAGAATATCCAAGAACTGTGGGACAAGTAAAAAGGTATAATGTGTAATAGGAGTACCAGAAGAAGGGAAAGAGAAAGGAACAGAAATATTTGAAGCAGTGTTGCTGAAAGTTTTCCAAAATTATTGACAGGCCCCAAACCACAGATCCAGGGAGCTTAACGAAACCAAATAAGATAAATACTAAAATATCTACACCTAAGTATGTCAAACTACAGAGGATCAAAGATAAGGAGAAAAATCGTATGAGAAGCCAGAGGCAGATAAAACAAAGTAAAAAAAACCCAAAAGCACCTTACCTATAAAGCAACAAGGCGAAGAATTATATTGGGCTTTTTTTCAGAAACCAGGCAAACAAGAAGAAAATGGGGTGAAACATTTTAAGTATTGAAAGCAATGTGTGTTGTCCTGTGTTACATTCCCATCAGTGTATGAGAGTTGATCCACCATCATGCTGCACAAACACTCGTATGCTCAGTCCTTCCAATCTAGGACATCCTAACAGGTGTGCAGTGGTATCTAAGTTTCTAAGCTTCATTTTCCTAATAACTACTGATGTCGCACCTCTTTCTGTGTATGTATTTGCTATATGTATATCTTACTTGATGAAGTGTCTATTTAAGTCAGTTGTCCATTTTTTAACTGGGTTGTTTTCTTTTTAAAAGAAATATTTATTTAAGAGGCGCCTGGGTGGCTCAGTCGGTTGAGCTCCTGACTTCGGCTCGGGTCACGATCTCACAGTTCATGGGTTTGAGCCCCGCATCAGGCTCTGTGCTGACAGCTCAGAGCCTGGAGCCTGCTTCCAATTCTGTGTCTCCCTCTCTGCTTCTCTCCTGCTCAAGCTCTGATTCTCTCCCTCTGTCTCTCAAAAATAATATTAAAAAAATTTTTTTTAATGTTTATTTTCTTTTTTTTTTTAATTTTTTTTCAACGTTTATTTATTTTTGGGACAGAGAGAGACAGAGCATGAACGGGGGAGGGGCAGAGAGAGAGGGAGACACAGAATCGGAAACAGGCTCCAGGCTCTGAGCCATCAGCCCAGAGCCTGACGCGGGGCTCGAACTCACGGACTGCGAGATCGTGACCTGGCTGAAGTCGGACGCTTAACCGACTGCGCCACCCAGGCGCCCCTAATGTTTATTTTCGAGAGAGACAGTGAGAGCGTGTACACGTGGGGGAGGAGCACAAAGACAAGGGAGCAGAGGATCTGAAGCGGGCTCTGTGCTGCCGGCAGCAGAGACCCTGATGCGCAGCTTGAACTCATGAACCATGAGCCTGAGCTGAAGTTGGATGCTTAACCGACTGAGCCACCCAGGTGCCCCTGGGTTGTTTTCTTATTATTGACTTTCAGATTTCTTTACATATTCTGTATCCAAGTCCTTCATCAAGTACATGATTTGCAAATATTTTCTCCCAGTTTGTGGCTTGTCTTTTTTCTTCTCTTAACTGTGTTTATCAAAGAGCAGAAATTCTTAATTTTATTGAAGTCCAATTTACCAGTTTTTCATTTTAGGATCATATTTTTTGTGTCCTATCTAAGATCCTGTCTGCCCAACCCAAAGCCACAGAAATTTTCTTGTATTTTTCTTCTAGAAATTTGATAATTTTCGATTTTTCAATACATATACTGTGAGATACCCCTTTGGGGTTAATTTTGCATATGATGTGAAGTCTGGATTGAAATCACTTTTAAATGTGGATATCCAATTGTTCTAGCACATTTATTCCAAACACTGTCGGGGCGCCTGGGTGGCGCAGTCGGTTAAGCATCCGACTTCAGCCAGGTCACGATCTCGCGGTCCATGAGTTCGAGCCCCGTGTCAGGCTCTGGGCTGATGGCTCGGAGCCTGGAGCCTGTTTCCGATTCTGTGTCTCCCTCTCTCTCTGCCCCTCCCCCGTTCATGCTCTGTCTCTCTCTGTCCCAAAAATAAATAAATGTTGAAAAAAAAATTAAAAAAACAAAACAAAAACAAAAAACACCGTCTTTGTCTACTGAATTTGTACCATTGGCCAAAATCAAGGGACCATATCTAATTCTGGACTCTCCATTCCCTTCCACTTGTCTGTCTTTCATTATATAAACTGCCCTGATAAACGTAGCTTTACAGTAATTCTTGAAGTTCAGTAACATAATTTCTTCAGTTCTGTTTTTCTTTTTCAAAATTATTTTGACTATTTTAGATCCTTTCCATATACATATGAATTTTAGAATCAGCTTACACATTGCTACACAAAACTATTGGCTTCTGATTGGGATTGCATTGGGTCTCTAGATCAATTTGGGGAGAATTGGCATTTTAGCAATATTGAATCTTTTACTCAAGAAACATAGTTAGCTCTCCATTTATTAAAGTTTTCTTCAACTTGTCTCAGTAATGTTTTTACTGTATTCAATATACACATCTTGTAGCTCTTTTACTCTATTTATCTGTAAGTATTTCATTTTTGATGCTGTAGTATATTTAAAATTTTTTTTAATTTCCAGCTGTTTGTTACTAGCATATAGAGATACGATTGATTTTTGGATAATGAGCTTATATCCCACAACCTTGCTAAACTCACTTATTCTAGTAGTTTTGTTTTTACATTGGATAGTCTATGTAGATGATAATGCCATCTACCCACCCCCAATAAAAGAGAGTTTTACCACTTCTTTTCTTTTTTTTTAAGAATAGTTTTTGGGGCACCTGGGTGGCTCAGTCGGTTGAGCGTTCGACTTCAGCTCAGGTCATGATCTTGCAGTTGATGAGTTCCAGCCCCGCATCAGGCTCTGTGCTGACAGCTCAGAGCCTGGAGCCTGCTTCCGATTCTGGGTCTCCCTCTCTCTCTGCCCCTCCCCCACTCATGCTCTGTCTGTCTCAAAAATAAAGATAAACATTAAAAACAAAAAAAGAATATTTTTTTAGGGAGGGGAGGGGCAGAGGGAGAGACAGAAAGAGAGAGAAGGAGAATCTCAAACAGGCACCATGCTCAGCATGAAGCCCAACACGGTGCTCAAGCCCACGACACTGGGATCGTGACCTGAGCCAAAATCAACTGAGCCACCCAGGTGACCCTTACCATTTCTTTTTTAATCTGCATGCCTTTGCTTTCTTTTTCTTGCCTGATTACACTGGATGAAACCTCCACTACAATGCTGGATAGAAATGATTAGAGTAGACATCATTGCCTTTTTCCTTGTCATAGAGGAAACGCATTCCATCGTTCATCATTAAATATGATGTTAATTAGGGATTTTTCATAGAAACCCTTTATCAGTTGAGGAAATTCCTTCTACCTCAAGATTTCTGAGAGTTTTTAATCAGTGATAGATATTAGATTTTGTCATATGTTTTTTTCTGCATCTCTCTTTTTTTAATGTTTATTTTTGAGAGAGAGAGAGAGAGAGAGACCAAGCACGAGTGGGGGAGGGGCAGAGAGAGAGGGAGACACAGAATCCAAAGTAGGCTCCAGGCTCCTAGCGGTCAGCACAGAGCCTGACATGGGGCTCAAACTCACAGACCGCGAGATCATGACCTGAGCTGAAGTTGGAGGCTTAACCGACGGAGCCACCCAGGCACCTCTATTTTTTTAATGTTTAATTTTTTAATTAAATTAATTTTAATTAATTTTTTAATTTTTTTAATGTTTATTTCTGAGACAGAGAGAGACAGAGCATGAGCAAGGGAGGGGCACTGGGAGAGGGAGACACAGAATCCAAAGCAGGCTCCAGGTTCTGAGCTGTCAGCACAGAGCCCGACGCAGGGCTCGAACCCACAGACTGTGAGACCATAACCTGAGCCGATGTCGGACGCTCAGCCGACTGAGCCAGCCAGTGTCCCTTCTGCATCTCTTGAAGTGATTATATAGTTTGTCTTTTTTAGTCTGCTAATATGGCAAATTACATTTTTGAATATTAAGCCAACCTTGCATTTCTGAGGTAAGTCCCACTTGCTTGTGATACATCATCCTTTTTCTATACTGTTGGGTTCAATTGGCTAAAATTCTGTTAAAAATTTTTGTATGTGCATTCATGAGAGATATTGGTCTATGGTTTTATTCTTATTTTTTTTTCTGGTTTTGGTATCAGGGTGGAGTATATTGGTGAGTATTCTCTCCTTTTCAATATTCTGAGAGAGTTTGTACAAAATTGGTATTATTTCCTTAAGGATTTGGTGCAGTTCCCCAGTGAAGCCTTCTGGCCTGGAGTGTTCTTTGTGAGAAGATTTCTAACTGCACACTTCAATTTCTTTAATAAATACAGAGCTACTCAAGTTATCTGTTTCTTCTCAAGTGAGCCCCATTATTTTGGGTGCATAAAGAAAAACCCCATGGGGCGCCTGGGTGGCGCAGTCGGTTAAGCGTCCGACTTCAGCCAGGTCACGATCTCGCGGTCCGTGAGTTCGAGCCCCGCGTCGGGCTCTGGGCTGATGGCTCAGAGCCTGGAGCCTGTTTCCGTTTCTGTGTCTCCCTCTCCCTCTGCCCCTCGCCCGTTCATGCTCTGTCTCTCTCTGTCCCAAAAATAAATAAACGTTGAAAAAATAAATAAATAAATAAATAAATAAATAAATAAATAAATAAATGAAAAACCCCATTGTTTTCCTTACACTACACACGATACTCTGAGTGCATCCGTACCCGATGTGTGGTAGGTTTTTCCCAACATCAAGCAATTATCTGCCACACCGGCTGGGTGGTCCATAATTCAACTCGATTCTGACCCTGTCTACTTGAAGATGGCCTCAGACTCCACAGGTTAAGGGCTTGGTCTCACAAGACTCTCTCCCCCCACACTTCAGATGCAATCACAAGTCCCAGATTGTTCCTATGCTTCTGACTGACTGGCTATAACTCCGAGTTCCCATGACCTCCTCCTTGGGTTTCGCTATTTGCTAGAACGGCTCACAGAACTCAGAGCAACACATTTACTAGTTGGTTATAAAAGAATATGATAAGGAATACACACATCTACGTAGATACGCTCACACATAAGTGTACTCATACGTGTATATATACCTATATGTAAAACACAGGCGTAAACATATATTAATCATACACATGCAATTTGCTTATTTTTGACATAAAAACACACACTGGAGGAGTAAATCAGAAACTAAGAAAAATTAATGGAAATGAGAATGGTATGAGGAGAACAAAGTGGAGGATATAGGGAAGATTTCTTTGGGTATAATTTTATTTTGTGCACATAAGGGTGATTTTTTGAACCGCATAAATGTATTGCATATTCAAAAATGAAATACAATCCAAAGAAAAACAAAAGAAATTCTAGAATTGAAAACTGAAATAGGTCCACTTGGACATCAAATGTGTAATATAATTACACATCTCCTTGTGCACATGTACATATACTTCAGTTGGATATTGTTTTGGGGGGTCGCACAGCTACCCTCAACTTCAGTGATATTCTAGGGGGACTGGTAAGACTCAGTAACAGCTAATACTTACAGATAAGGCTTATTACAACAAAAGATACAGAACAAAAGCTTCTGTGTTGTCTAGTGGTGGGGAACTGTCTCAGTGTGTGTTGAAGTATCTTTATTTCATCTTCATTGTTGAAAGATGTTTGTTCCAGGTTGTGTTTCAACCCATCCGGATACCATTCCATTGTCTTCCGGCTTCCATCGTTTCTCATGAGAGTCAGCTAACAACTGAATTGCTAATCCTGTGAAAGTAACAGCCTTCTTTTCCCTCTCCTATTATCTGTATGATTTTCCCTTGTCTTTGGTTTTCAGCACTTATACCCTGCTGTGTCTGTTGTTATTGCTGTATTCTCTTTGGTGTTCATTGTGCTTCTTTTTTAAAAAAATTTTTTTAACGTTTATTTATTTTTGAGACAGAGAGAGACAGAGCATGAGCAGGGAAGGGGCAGAGAGAGAGGGAGACACAGAATCTGAAACAGGCGCCAGGCTCTGAGCCATCAGTACAGAGCCTGATGCGGGGCTCGAACTCACAGACCGCGAGATCGTGACCTGAGCCGAAGTTGGACGCTCAACCGACTGAGCCACCCAGGCGCCCCTTGTTGTGCTTCTTAAATATGTGGGAATTGAAGGCTTTCATACATCTAACAAATTCTCTGACGTTGCATCTTCTTCTCCATTGACCTTCTGTTCCTATGAGACTCCTAACGAAACATATGTCAGATCTTATTATTTATTATATTCTCTCTAGCCTTCAGTCTATTTTGTATTTTCCATCCTTGTATCTCTCTGGTTTTCCTTGTAGACAGAGCTCTTTTCCTCTGAACTGTCGTTTAGTTCACCGGTTCTTCTGTGCCTAATCTGCTGTTAAACCCCTCTGTTAACTACCGATTGTTAAGCGATTTTAGTTTTAGAGCTTCATTTTACTCTTCTTCTAATCTTCATGTCAGTTTTTGTAGTTTCCAGTTCAAAATTTTTCATTTATTGTCTATATTATATCTATATCTATATTATATTATCTATATCTATATTATATCTATATTATCTATAGTATTATCTGTATTGTTTCATTTATTATCTTCTTTATCGTAAAGTCTGTTGGGCAATCTATTTGGAACCCTCACACATCGTCACTATTCTCTCTTATTTTCTCCTGTCTCATCGACACTTGTTTACGTTGGCATCTCTCCTTATGTGCCAGGTGACATTTGATAGTGTGACAGACCATGCGTTTGAGAAGTTGTGCTGATTTTTTCTTAATTAAGGCATTAGATGATATATTCTTCTGGGGATTTTTGTTTGCTTATACCAAGGACTTGGAACCATTAGCAGAATAGAACGATCTGAATAAATGCTAAGGACTGAGATTTGGCGGGGGCAGGGGTCATCCAGTTGACTTAAAATTTGGAGGCAGCTATTCAAGCTCTGATCTATTTCTGGTTCATTCTTGTTTTTAAGATTCATCTGTTTTTGATCCCAACCCAAAGAGATTGGAGGATTTGACGTGGCCTTCCGTTCGGTGGGCCCAGCTTCCAACTTCTGTCCCACTAGCCTCACATGGTTGTCAAAAGTGCTACTCTTCTTTTTTGACACTTTTTCTGGACTTAGCAAATGCTCCTGAGGCAAAGTAGATTCACATGCTGAGCTTACCTGCTTGAAACGTAGTGTTCTCCCACATCCTGGCTTTGGAACTCTTCACTTCCTTGTTAAGTCTCCAGTACAGTCAAGTAGATAGACTCTTCAAGTCCCGTTTTTAATTTTTTCTCTCCAAGACGTTAGGTTCAGGTGACCCCACTTTCCATGATCACAAATGGAAGTTTCTTTTTCTGTTTCAAGATACTATAGAATATTCTCAAAAATTGTCAAAAAGCTATGCCTCCAAAAAGGACTTAGCCTGGAAAGCTCCCAGGAGAGTTTTGGTAAACATGTCAAGAGCAACATATTATAGTGCCATATTCACTGCTCCCAAGCATGGGAAAAGGAGGGAAACTTCCAGCTTCTTTTTGTGACTGTATCGCTGATTATAAAACTTGACAGAGGGTACGTGCACACACACACGCGCACACACACAATTCCAGGATCTTCAGTAATAGATACCATCTCCAGGAAGGTCAGTCTTCTTACTGGTTTTAGGGCACAATTCGTTTGAAGTGGACATTTCCGATTCTCCAATTTGAAAGTGAAAATTAAGTGACGTGATATAAGGCATTTCTTTGAGGAGGTAAGCTGGGCTCCGCTTTGTGGCTGGGTAAAAGGATCATCAAGAGTCAAGCAAAGCCTCCGTCAGTACGAGGACAGAGGGTGTATACGTGGGTACCAGCCTTGAGTTAGGTCTATTTCCAACTGACCCACCTCTTAGGACTTCATAGCTGTAAGGTGGAAAAATGAATGGTGGTGAGATGGTCGAGGATTCAGTGAAACAATATTTGTCAAGAGCCCGCGCTACACAAATACTTGATTTCCCTCTTCCTGGCCATTTGTCTGGATTGTAAGATGAAAGACGGTTTCCAGGTTTTCTGAGGGACCGAGTCTGTGGAAACTTGGAGGTGGGTATGTGCGGAGCGAGTATGGGGGTGACTTTCAAGGGCGCTGGGCCAAGGCCGGTGCGGACCTGTGACGGGATGGTAAGCACCAATGGCAGTGTCTCTGTCGAGAGAAGATTTTATGGAACGGGGAGGGCTACTCATTGCTTAATAAGAAAGGGACTCTGACTGACCCTTATTTATATTTCAGGCTTATAGGAGAAAAGACTGGAAATGTTGGAAGAGGAATAAATATTGCCATTGTCAACTGTGAGTTATTAAATGTTTTCTTTCAAACTTCTCTAAAAGCTCCCATGATTGGGTTTTCAAAGATACCTTGGGTTTTTTATGATTTTTGCACACGACCTAGTCTAGGCTTATATCTGAATGCGTTTTTAAATTTTTGGGTTATTTTTATAATGCCTCACTGTCCAGATTGTTTGTGGTTTCTACAAAAAAAAATGGGGTGGGGGGCTCCTAGCTGGGTCAGTCAGAGGAGTGTGCAACTCTTGACCTCAGGGTCGTGAGTTCGAGCTCCATGTGGGGTGTAGAGTTTGCTAAAAATAAATAAACCTTTTTAAAAAGTCAAATATAAATAGGCTTTTAAAATTTTTTTTAATGTTTATTTATTTTTGAGGCAGAGAGAGACAGAGCATGAACGGGGGAGGGTCAGAGAGAGGGAGACACAGAATCTGAAACAGAATCTGAGCTGTCAGCACAGAGCCCGATGCGGGGCTCGAACTCACGGATCGCGAGATCATGACCTGAGCCGAAATCGGCCGCCTAACCGACTGAGCCACCCAGGCGCCCCATAAATAGGCTTTTAAAAACCAAAAAAAAATAAAAAGGGCCCACAGAAGGCAGGGTTAAAACCAGCTAAGCATGCTATGGGGGCACAGACCGGTCTGGCGTTGCTCTTGGATTCCTATGAGCCCTGCAGAGGGTGGCACCAGCAGCCAGTCCCCACCTCTGTGAGAAAATGCCACTTGGGCCTCAGGGGAAGCCAAGCTTGGCATCCTCATAGACCTGGGAAAGACATCCTGTCACGATTGCCACTGGGGGCCCATGACCATGAGAACTGTTGCAGGCTTGGGGAATGGGTTTTTCAACGTTTATTTATTTTTGGGACAGAGAGAGACAGAGCATGAACGGGGGAGGGGCAGAGAGAGAGGGAGACACAGAATCGGAAACAGGCTCCAGGCTCCGAGCCATCAGCCCAGAGCCTGACGCGGGGCTCGAACTCACGGACCGCGAGATCGTGACCTGGCTGAAGTCGGATGCTTAACCGACTGCGCCACCCAGGCGCCCCGGGGAATGGGTTTTGTGTGTGTCCTGTGCCTGACAGCAAGCTGAGCACGCGGTCCCCTGATCGCGGGGCTGTGGGAACCAGAGAAAATGTGCCCGCTCTGGGAATCCGGCTGGGAAATTAAAATATGAAGCGGAGAGGGCTGAGGTGGGCACCCCAGTGTTTCTGTGGGAGAGGTGGGTGTGGCAGGAAAGGGTAGGGTCCACCTAACTGAAAGCAGACAGGAGGAAAGTTCTAGAACAGCTGTTCAGCCATGACCTGACCTGCCCACAGCAGCCATGCTTCCTGGAAAGAGGAATGTGTCGTTTTGAGCACCGTGGTGCCACAAATGCATCCCGGGGTCCAGTGACCTTTCTTTTAAAAACTATTTCTTTTTATTTTTAGATATGACTGGGAAAGTGACGGCAACACAGTATTTTGATATGTTTGAAGGAGGTAAGAAAGAAAACTCTTTTCCTATGAAAATCAAAATGAATTCTAAACATTAAGATTAAAAAGAAAACACAGATAAAAACGTCAAACATTCTTATTTTGCCTACTAAAAACGTTCCAGAAGCTCATGTGAATATTCTAGAACACTCTTACACAAGCCCTCCTCGTCTCTAACTGGATTCATGTGGTGAAGTTTGAAGGTGTTGTCTAGAAAATGTCTCCTCTGATCACGCTTGTCCTGGATCTTTTCTTCTGTTCCTTCATCAGATAATGGGAAAGAGAAAACATTTTTTTTTAAATCAGATATGTGTAAAATAATGTAATTAGCCTCCATCCCTGAACAGCATCATTATCCCTATCCTGTTCGTGATGTCCCGCTGGGCTAGGCACACGCATCCCTGGGATGCACTGGACTTGACCGCAGTGGTCAGTCAGGATATAGCAGCCCCTTATATTTTTATTGAACAGCGAGGCTTATTAAAAACAAGTCTTTATGAGGACAACAGAGAAATTAAGAGATGGCTGGATGCGCCTGTTGGGCACTACGCATTTTTACTCTGTAAGTAACGGAAGCGTCACTGTAAATGACAAGCCCCCGTGGTAAAACCATGGGGGCTTGAGATTAGCCCTTCCTGTTCTTTCCGCAAGACCTACCGTGCTCGGTCTGGTCAGCACATCTGATTTCTCACCCCCATTCTGCATATGAGTGTCCTGGGGCCACTCTGCTGTCAGATGGTTCCTCTCGGGTCAGGGCTTCATTAGTCATTGCAGAGAACGGGCCACATGTGCTGCGGTCTCAAGGTTGAGTCATAGAATCTTAAGGAGCCTCCCGTGCCCCTCACCTCTGCTGGTTGCTCCGTGGAGCCCAGCGGCCCGCTCACTCGTGGACCAGGAGTACCATTTACGTGGTCGTGGGAGGAGCTCCAGAAACTGGAGGATTCCGAGCAAACACAGCAGCTAAGAGCAGAGGAGGCTCAGCGTCCGGGGCCAGTGGACCGGGAAGACCCTAAAACTGATTGATTTGCCTTGACCCAACAGATAACTCCGGACAGATGATAAACTTTATTCAGAGCGCACCGTCAAAGTCGTTGCTTTTCATGGTGACCCACGATGATGGCGCCAGCAGGTGAGCGTGTACAGATTTGTCGCAGCAGCAGGGGGGAAGCCAGCTGGCAGAGAGCGCCAGGCCAGCAACAGGGCCCCTCAAGACCATCCTGTAGGAAAGAACACAAATCCAAAGGGCAGGATGCTTTCTTAAGGAGAAAGAATGGGAGCCTCTGACAAAGCAGCCTGTGTTCCTAAAAAACCCATGAGTAGCCAGGGGTAAGTCAGTACTAGAAGCTAAAGAATCTTTCCAGGTAGCAAGACGGAGCCACCACTGACCACAACTAGCGCAGGAAGGCTAACACTTGGCCCAAAAAAGCTTAAACCCAGGGCTGGACTCACAGAAATAGGAAAGGGAGTTGAGAAAATTCTCTGTAGGAGCACCAATAGAATGAAAAAGACACGCCCACACGCGCACAGTACTTTCCGTAGGGAGAGGTCCATCTGGCTCCGCGTTTCTCGCAATTCTGGGTAAACGCGCACACCTTCGCTGCCAGACTTCCAAGGACCTCCAAGTGCTTCTGTGCGCTGGGTTTCCAAGGTGGTTCCCGAACCCAGCATTCCCAGCTTTATGTGACCCCAGCCCTTATTTTTAATAGAGGATCTTACCAGACTGAAGTTATCTGGTGCACACTTGGAAAAATTCTGACTTCGCTCCCTCGGGGAAACTCTGAGCTCATTGTTTTGTTTTTGTTTTTTTCCTTTCCTTGCTGCCTTCCTTCCTCTGCTTACTCAACATTGCACGCTTTTACGATGGTCGGCCTTGTTTTCCATTTTTTGTTTTCTTTTTTTTTGATACTGACCTTTGTGAAAATGAAAGGGACCATTCTGACCTTTGCTGTCATCTTTCGGCAACTTCTGTCTGCTTATTTCGTGGTCAGGAAACAGGAGGGACAGCAGAGCCCAGCGGTTACGTTGGCTGGATGCGAGGACGTGACTACACCCCAAGACACAGGGCTTTTGAGAATCGAGAGTTAAAACTGTGTGTCCCACACTGGTCTTAAGGAGTCCCTCATGTTGTCACGTGTTTAGAAATCCGATATCCCCCCGCTGTTTACGCCAGGAGGAGGTAGATTGCTTTAGAAGCCCCTTTCCCAGGACAAAGAGGGGTGACCCTCTGGTGTCTCCACATGTGACCTTCACACACCCTCCCTTCTCCCCCCAGGTTGAAGGAGGATGCCAAGAAGGTCATAGAAGGACTTGGAAGTAAGCACATCAGGAACATACAGTTTAGGTCGAGCTGGGTATTTCTCACAGCCAAAGGCCTTCAACTTCCCGAAGAAATCCAGAGAGAAAGTGTAAGTGTTTTTCAAAGGTCCTTTCCCACAAACGGTCCGTAGAGCGCGCTCTGTGATTTGAAAGGCTGTGGGTTGGTTACGGCCGCCTACCTCCGAGACATTGCTGCGCCAGGCCGGCCGCGTGGGCTCGTGGCCTGGGACTCTGCATTCCCAAGTCCGGGAAGAATCACGGGGAGGTGTTCGAGATGCCCTTCTGGGTGAAAGAGCCCATCGCACAGTGTGGGTAACCCTTTTCACGTTACACCGTGAAAAGGCGCTCGACTCAAGTTCACACTGCCCAAGCCTGTTTAAAAGCCGAGGACGCTTGAGACTCCACAGTCCGGGACAAGCCTCTCTGTCCTTCGCCTCGGCCGTGAGGCTCGTAGCCGCGCCGGTTTGGGGACCCACCCAGCCTGTGCACGTGATGCGCTTAAAGCAGCGGGTGCCAGACACGCGCTGGGTGAATGCAGCCTTCCTCGGTGTTGTTGCCAGAAGTCCACGCGTCATCGAGTCCCCCCCACCGTGTCCTCTTTGTGGAGGGAGAGCAAAGACCGAGGGAATAAGGTTTCTAACGCAGGAAGTCGGTCGCCTGTGAAACTTCCAACGGAGCATCGGCACCTGTCCCGGGGGTCACAAGCGGGCGCCCCTGGGGACCGTCGCACAGCCCCTTGCAGAGTCACCGCTCGCTGGGACACACGACAGCTTCTGGACGGGAGGGGTTAGCGGCATCGGAGTGAGGGCCCCAGCTGCTCCTGCGCAGGAGAGGCGCCTCCTTTCGTGGAGCCGGAGACTCGCAAGGAGGCAGTGGGCGTCTGGAGGCCGTTGTAAGAGGCTGCTTCCGACTTCAGGTCAGGTGCCCTCCTGGCGCCCTCTGGTGTGGTGACGCGTCTGGGAAGGCAGAAACAGACAGCAGGGGGGTCTCTCCTCGTTCGCAGGACCACCCTGGCTGGAGACGGGGGCTGGGAGAGGTGGGGCTTCAGTGTGGCCGCACAACCAGGTAACTCGCGACCAGCTCCCAAGGGAAGGCCCTCGGCTTCTCCGATGCCCTCCGCCGTAGCACTCTGGAGGCTGGGCAGTCGGGGTTATTTTAGCACGCCTCTAAAAAAGCACGTTTCCCCTTGTAACTCTCAGGTTCTTTTACCGACAGGAAGCCAGCCTCGCAGAGCACGTTAGGAGTGTTTACCCGGCGCCCTAGCGTAGACTTCTTGTTACTAATGGCTGGGTCCGGACACCCAGTGCCCAGCAGGGACCTCAGCGACCTGTCCTAATGAGAAGGGCGTTCCCTGGGCTCCGCGTGGTAGCGCTTGTCTGGGCCAGGGCCGCCTGGACCCACTCTGCTCCGCGAGGTGAGCTGAGCCAGGGGCCAGGCGCAGCCACATAAGGGTCCCTGGGGATTGAGTGGGAACGATGAGCAGAGAGCAACTTCCCGGAGCTTCCCCTGCCCCGGCACGTCGCACGCGTCCACCCCCAACCTGCCGTCCCCAACCTGAGTCTCTGTAAAACACTGATGCCCAGGCCGAATGCAGGCCAGCCGGACTGGAGTCTCAGGGTGGGAGCTGGCTGGTGATTCTGACGCACAGGAAGGGTTGGACCCGTTGCCCTGATTTGCACGGCGGGTTGGAGGCCCTTGCCCCAGCTCTCTTACCCTGTGTCCTCCCCACCTGCCCCCCCCCCTTCTCCACCAGCTCCCTCAGCCTCTCTGGGTGCCTGGCTCCACCCCCACGCCACCTGCCCCAGGTCAGGGACCCCAGCCAGAGCCCAAGCTGGGCCGCCTAGGGGCGCACTGCCCTTACCAGCCCGCCCTCTGGTGCCTGAGTGGGTCCTCAGTATCAGAAAAGCCAGGCGTGAGGCTTGAATCCCTTCTAACTCAACGTTGACATCTCAACAAACAGGTTCCCTACTAATGTTCAGCTAAGACACTTAAAATAAAACCTCATTTGAATTGCAAAGTAGCAGTGGCCCTTGCTCTCCAGGCTTCTCTGCGAGAAAAAGTTTCTGGAAGAGGAGGAATCAAGGGAAGAGCGGGTTTCCAAACGCGGTCCTGAGTTCAGAGAACCCATGTGTTTTGAAACGGGGCGGGGGGGGGCAGGGGGTGGGAGGGGGGGCTCGAAGGGAATTTGGGGAAAACGCGTGTCTTCCCTGCATGGGAGGGTTGAAGATTTTTGCTGCAGTGGCTACAAGAGTATCCGGATGAGACCTGAACCCGTGAGCGGGTCTTTCGAGGGCTGTTAGAGCCGCGGCTTGGGGACACTCAAGGGGGTTTGCTCAGATGCCGGTGAGGCCCGAGCTGGGGGCCTCGTCTCACCCAGAGCTCGAGTCGGGTCCTGTCGGGGGATTCACACGTCTTCCTGATTTGGATATGCGGACTTGCTGCGTGGACTTCCCCGAGGGTGACGTCTGGCTGTGTGGGATGGGCCTCCGGAGCCCTGGGTGGCCCCCAGCCACTGTCGCATCCAGCCCCCTGCTGTTTCCAGGACACAGCCCGCGGGTCACTCTCGCATTCAGAAGCCTCCACCAGCCCTCTCCACACCAAACTGAATCTTAAAACGTAAGACGCTTGCTTTCTCCCGAGCTACCCAGGGAGGGATCCGTCCGTCATCGTTCCACATGCCTGTGGTATCTTACGGGGAGACTCGCGGCGTCCGCGACCTTGACGTCCTGCAGGCAGAGGAGGAGGATGTCCTTGAATTCCTTGCAGCAGGAACCCACCTAGGCGGCACCAACCTTGACTTCCAGGTAGAACAGCACCTCCCCAGAAGGAGGAGTGGTGGCGTCTACGTCATGAACCTGAGGAGAACCGGGAGAAGCTTCTGCCGGCAGCTCGTGCCATTGTGGCCATTGAAAACCCGGCTGATGTCAGCGTCCCTCTCACCCAGGAATCCCTGGCCAGCGAGCTGGGCTGCAGCTGGCTGCTTCGCTCCTGGAACCCTCCGGAAGCAGGTCCAGGCGGTTACGGGTGGCGGTTGCGGACCCCAGGGCTGACCGCCAGCCTCCCAGGGAGGCATCTCATGTTAACCTGCTTCCCGTCGCTCTGTGCAGCCCCGACTCTCCTCTGCGCTGTGTGGACCGGTCACCATCCCACACCACGCCAAGGGAGCTCACTCGGGGGGACGCCGGCCTGGAAGGTTCTGCGTGTGGGTGGCTGTGGGAACTTGTGCCTGATTTCCGCTTCTACGGAGGCCTGAAGACATTGTAAGGGAAGAGCAGGCCGCTGCTGGAGAGGCTGTGACCAAAGAGGAATTTCAGGGTGAACGGGCTGCTCCGGCTCCTGAGGTCACGCTGGCCTGAGGCGGGAAGGTGCCCTCTCTGCCTGTTTGGCACTTTACCACTGGAGACTGAGCAGTCAGCCTGTCGCTGAGGACTGGTCCACAGCTTCCCCTACTCGGGCCACTGAATGGCTAGGAATGACCCCTGATTCTATACTTTATTTTATTTTTTTTATTAAAAATTTTTTTTTAATGTGTATTGATTTTTGAGAGACAGAGAGAGATAGAGCATGAGTAGGGGAGGGGCAGAGAGGGAGGGAGACACAGAATCCGAAGCAGGCCCCAGGCTCCAAGCCGTCAGCACAGAGCCCGACGCGGGGCTCGAACTCACACGCTGTGAGATCATGACCTGAGCCAAAGTCGGACGCTAAACCGACGGAGCCACCCGGCCGCCCCTGATTCTACACTTTCAACGTGAATTTTATCTTAGTAAATCTGTTCTATAAAAAAAGGAATGTAAAACCGGAATGAAACTCATGGAAAGTTACGGAAACTACAGTCCCATAACGATGCGTGTGATCCCTCCTGTGCTTTAGATTAAGGCGTTCCGTTATCTGTGAAAGGATCAAAGACGTGAAAAACTAAAGCCCAGTCAGGATGAGCACACATTTGCTGAGCAAGGGACTGTACAGTTTCCCTGAAAAACATACAGTCCTACTCCCAGAGAATTGGAAAGTAGGTGTTCGAGCTATGCGGTCCAATAAGGCAGCTCCTGGCCAAATTTGCATTTACATTTAAATTTATTTAAATTAAATAGAATTTAGGGGTGCCCGGGTGGCTCAGTGTGTTAAGCATTGGACTCTTGATTTCTCGCGGTTCATGAGGTCGAGCCCCACACCAGGCTCTGCACTGATGGCCCAGAGCCTGCTTGGGATTCTCTCTCTCTCTCCCTGTGTCTCTCTGCCCCTCCCCCACTCGCACACACGTGTGCGCACTCTCTCTTTCTCTCCCCAAATAAATAAACATTTTTGAAAAAGTAAAAAAAAAATGAGTTCCTTAGTCATAGTAGCCACATTTTCAGTACTCACTAACCCAAATGTGACTCTACGGGATAGCATAGACTCCTGGATAGATATCTATTATCATTGAAGAAAGTTCTAGAGCTGCATTAACACCTAGTTCCAATATTATTAAACAAACTTTTTTTAATGTCTGTTTATTTTTGAGAGAGACAGGGAGCACGAGCAGGGGAGGAACAGAGAGAAAGGGAGACACAGAATCCGAAGCAGGCTCAAACTCACAGACCGCGAGATCATGACCTGAGCCAAAGTTGGACGCTTAACCAACTGAGTCACCCAGGCGCCCCCCTGGCTCCAATATTATTGTTTTTTCTCCATTATTATTAAGAAACATGTTAAGAAAAAAAAAATCAAGTACCCAGAGTAGTTTGGAGCGAATCCCATTTTAGGAAGTGATTCTGTTTTTATGACTTTGCTCATCGCTGACACATTAAATATTTGTTAATTAGATTGGTGGATACAGAAAACTCTTTTTCTTTTTTTACACAGATCAACCACTCTGACAGTGCAAGGAACAGATACTCTGGCTGGCCTGCAGAGGTACAGATAGAAGGCTGCATACCGAAAAAAACAAGCTAACGTTGCGCGACCTTAATAAATAGGTTATGTATAGACCAACACCGTGTGGAATGACCCAAGCATCTTAACCAACGGTCAATATCTGATGAGTACTTGGAGTCTGTCTTCAACTGAGCAATATTTGCTAGCTGGATACAACCTTGGCACACGGTGTTTTTACGCCGGGATTTATCTAGTGAGGTCACTAATGAGCAGGAAGGCTGACATGGGTAGGAATTGTGAGGGGAGGGAGGGTCCGGCCTGGCAAGGAGCTTCTGGGGGAAGTGAGCTTCACGTAGACCGCCCTGCATAGACAAAACCTTTATTGTGTTAGCACCAGGCACATCCTCGTTTCGGGCCTGGCTCTCCCAGCCGACTGCGCACAGAGGGCTTACCAGAGCTGCCTTGGTCCACTCCAGCTAAGCCCTTAAACTCTTCCTGGGGGTCCGTGAACTTACTCATTCGCCCCAGCAATTTGGCCGCACCTGCCTTCTGACACCAGCATCATGGAAGTGAGGGAGACCCAGTCTCTCCCGTGAACGTGGGGGTGTCTCTCTGGGGGTGGGGATGGGAGGGAGGAGCCCGGGCAGGGTGAGCAGGGTCTGCTGTCAGGAGGACAACCGTATACCCCCCACTTACCGGAGGACGTATCATGAGATATGGGGCTTGGGGGTAAGGAAGTCACGCGCAAAATTCATACGTTGAAATCCTAACCCCTGGTGCCTCCGAACGTGACCCTTTTTGGAAAGCGGGTCACTGCAGATGCAGTGGGTTAGATGGAGTGGGGTGGGCCGTGAGCTAGCATGACTGTGTCCCTGTGGAAAGGGGGAATGTGGACACGGACGCGCACACAGGGAGAGTGCCCTGTAAGGATGGACGCAGAGATCTGGGTGATGCCTCCACCAGCCAAGGAACCCTGAAGACACCAGCAAACCCCTAGAAACCTGGGGCGAGGCCTGGAGCAGACACTCCCGGGAGCCCGTGGAGGGCACGGGGCCAGGGCAACGCCTGGGACTTCTGGCCTCCAGACTGAGAGTCAGCGTCTGCTGTTTAAGTCACCCAGGCTGTATGCGGCCCGAGGGACACGGATACAGTTGCCTTGTGGTTCTAAACTCTCGTGCCCATAGACCTTTCTGTACTAAAGGCGGGGAGGGAGCATATTTTATTCTGACTGGGATCACTACATTTGCATAGCACCGTGAACTTGATGAGGCCTCGGGGCCTCCTGGCCTAGCACATCCCACAGTCCTGCCCCGGGATGCGAGGCTCCCGTGACACCCCCACCCTGACACAGCACTGGGGCCCCTCGGTCTCTTCGGGCACCTGCGGTGGCCTTCACTGGTGCGTCCCCACCAGGGGCACAGGACCCTGAACCGTCCCTGTCCTGTCTCCTGCTTACAAGGGCACTGAGTGTGGACGTGGTCATGGCCCCCCCGGGTGCCAGCGCTGGGGAGGTCCCCATGTCCCTTCTCATCGTGCCACCTGCTGACGCTCGCCGGCCAAGCTGACTGCCGGCCAAACACAAAGCTTCCTGAAAATGTCCTCCTCATCAGGTTTATGTTTTCTACCTGAGCTTCCACTGTATTCTGTTAAATAACATGGCCGGTGCGATGGCTCCACATTAGCGCGTGTGACACTTTAGGCCTGGGGCACTGCTGCGGGCTAGGCCCCGCCACAGGGTTTTCTTTCGGCAGGTCTCGCGGAACTTTCCTGAAACCATCTGTTCCCTGTCTGCACGGGGCGGCTCACGGCCCAGGAACAGTGTCAGCCGTGGGACGGCTGTGCTGATGGTGTCCCCTGCCCCGCGCTGGGGAGTGCCTCCTCCCCGCAGAGCCCAGTGTCCTCACCGGCCACCTCCCGGAAGCCCCTTTGGCCCCCTCTGCAGGAGGAGTCAGGGGCTCTGGACCAGAGGTAGCTGGAGACAGTGAGGTGGTCACTGAGGGGGTGGCAGAGTGGGGGCCGCGGGCAGGCCTCGGGGTGGGGGTGGGGTGGCCGGGCGGGGCTCGGAGGACCTGTCAACGTCAAAGCCACAGAACGCCCACCACCGAGAGTGAGCTTGATGCAAACCGTGGACTCCGGGTGGTGCTGTGTGGGGGCGGGTTCCTCCACCGGGACCACGGCCCCACTCTGGTGGGGATGTCCACAGTGGGGGCGCCGGGAGGTGGGCGAAACTGCGCCTTCCTGTCCCTTTTGCTTTGAGCCTGTAACTGCTTTAAAAATAGTCTATTTAAAAAAAAAAAAAGAAAAGAAAAACGTGCCAGCCAGCCAGAGATGGGCATGCCGGGGTAGGTCGAAGCGCCCCTCTCCGGGGCAGAGCAGGGGTGAACCCTCCCCGGAGGAGTGCAGACCCTGCCCTTCCCTATGGCAGGTTCAAGCACAGCAGCAGGGGAGTCTGGAAGCAGCTGCCCCTTCCAGAGAGGCTACCAGGGCCTCAAGCCTCTGCCCCCCTACCCCCACCAACCTCAGCATCTCCATTTTCAAGATGCCTTGGACTTTGGGGCGCCTGGGTGCTCAGTCCGTTCGGCATCTGACTTCCGCTCAGGTCACGATCTTGCGGTCCGTGAGTTCGAGCCCCGCGTCGGGCCCTGTGCTGACGCCTCAGAGCCTGGAGCCTGCTTCCGATTCTGTGTCTCCCTCTCTCTGCCCCTCCCCCAGTCGTGCTCTCTGTCTGTCTCTCTCTCTCAAAAGTAAACATAAAAAATTTTTTTTAAAAAGATGCATCTGATCCGAACACCACAAAACTGAGAGGGAGCTTACTCCCGAACAAGCCTTTCCTGGAGAAAAGGGCGTCGCCAGCTGGGATGCACCAGCCCCTTAGTGGACCTTTGTCCCATCTGGCCCACACATTGCCACTGGCGGCCCGGGCCAGTCCACCACGGACGGCACCCTGCGTGAAGGCCGACAGGCTGTCCCATGTGCCCAGCCCGCTTGCTTGTGGACCCTCCACTCCTCGCGCCCGCCCACCCTGGGGTGGAGGCTCCATTGTCACCCCCCGTGAGCTGGGCACGTCCCCATCCACCGGCTGCAAGGACCCCCGCCCGGCACTTTGAACACTCAGGCGCTCCTGCATCTTCCTGGAGAGGCCACTGGGATTAGGAGCCGGCAGGAGGGGGTGCTCTTTGGACGCCGACGGGGGTTCTCCGCTGCCCCTGCAGAAGCTGGACCCGCTCTGTCCAGCTTCTCCGAGCGGTGCCTTCATTGTACCTTTCCTGGAGCTGCAGACGCGCCCTAAGCTGTCTACAAGGCGTCAGCGGGGAAACAGGAAAGCACCGGCTGCAAATCGGCGGCCCGGTCCCCCCCTCCCCCGGGGGGCTCTGGAGTTAGCTCAGCCTCGGAGCCTACAGCATACAGATCTCGAAGGCTCCCAGTGCCAGCGTTCTAAAAACATTTGTTAAGCCTTTAAATTCCTTCTTTAAAGGAAAACTTGCCCACAGAGGCAGTAAGTAAAATGAATGAAGCAAGAAGTGCTTGGGATTTTTTCCCCCGTGGTTTCTAATGTTTAGTTTTGGGGGGAGGATCAGAGACTGAGGCCTGCACCCCGCTTCCTGCACAGCCCCGGCATCCCGAGGGCTCCTGGGGTTCCCTGACAGCCGTGCTCTAGGGATGGGAAGTCCCCACTCACTTCCACTCCGTCACAGAACGGGGAGCCTTCAGGACCGCTGGGGCACACGCCTGCACTTTTGCAGGTGACACAACCTAGGACCAGAAGGTCAACTGGCTCGGCTCAAAGCTGAGCTCCTGGGCGGCAGCCGCCTTTAGTCGGGACCCGGCTCTCTTCCCGTCCCCGCGGAGAGCTCTCCAAGCGGGGGACCCGCCAGGGGTTCTAGAGTGTGCACTGCGCAGATGGGTTGTTGCACGAATGGGTTATGGACTTCCCTTCTTTGGGTTTGCAGCCCTTAACACGGGGAGAGGGTGACAACTGTCTGGGTGGCTCAGGCGTGCTGCCACGGGGCAGCTCAGAACTTTTAGATCAGAGGCCTGCCGGGCACGGTCCAGGACGGGAGCCACAGGCTCAGTGGCTCTTTAGGTGAATTAGAATGAAAACAGAGTAAGCCGCTCAGGTCCTCAGGCTCAGCAGCCGGAGTGGCGCCCGTCTGTATCAGAGAGCAAAGAACAGAACGTTCCCACCGTCGTGGGATGTCCCGTAGGACACAGCTGCTCTAAGTCGCTGCGTCCCCGACTGTGGCCCTACACCAGCCTCCCCTGAGAACTCATCAGCGATGCAGATCCTCAGGCATCCGACTCCCCTGGGCAGCAGACCCTGGGTCCCCAAGCCCTGCGGGAGACCCCGATGTGCAGCTGGAGGCTGAGGACCTCCGCCTGAGCCACCGGGGAGGGTGCTGTTTCTACAGTTCCATTTCTGGGGCCTGGTGTCCGGTCATTTCTCTCACTGCTGCTCAGGAGGAGTGGTCCACACTCCACGTGGGAACGAAGGGAAGAAGGGCGGGTGACTCACCGGGTCTCGGTCCTGAAGGTGCACAGGTGAGAGCAGGGCCGGGTCGTGGGGTTGGGACGGGGGTGGGGAGGGGGGAGGAATTCACGACATCCTCATGCAGCAATTGGCCTTTTCAAAGGACTTCCCAGGAACGGTGGCTTGTGCTGTCAGGCAGGGGACAAAAAGGCAAGTTTCCGAGGCTGCCCCACGTGAGACTTGGAAAGGCCTGTGCTGGTGCCCGCTGACGCAGAGAGTGCATTCTAGAGAAGAGGCGGCTGGCCTGGGGGCCCAGGGCAGCCCCCCATCCTGAATCTGACCACAAGCCCCGTGGCCACAAAGGGGTGGCTTCTGGGACGCTTTGCTCGGCGTCGATGGTGGACCCGCGTCTGGAGGTGGGGCGGGAGCTTGTGCCCCTGTGATATTGTGATTATAAGGTATATTAACACTAGTCACGCTGCTATATATTACCTCCCCAGAGTTTGTAATAGGGTGGCTAATAACACTGCATTGCATCTTTGCAAGTTGCTTAGGGAGTAGATCTTAAAAGTCCTCATGGTAAGAAAAACGAAGCTATGTATGGAGACAGATGTAACTACATTTATTGCAGTGATCATTTTGCCATATATACAAATATCAGAAAAAAATAATTAATTTGAGAGAGAGAGAGAGAGAGAGAGAGAGAAACCATGAGCCAGGGAGAGGGACAGAGGGAGAATCTTAAGCAGGCTCCACACTGCAGGGGGCGGGGGGGATCGACACGGGGATCCATCCAACTACCCTTGGATCATAATTTGAGCAGAAATCAAGATTCAGATGCTCAACCATCTGAGCCACCCACATGCCCCCAGGAAAACATACACACACACACACACACACACACACACACACAATTTAGTCTTCCTTCCTGGCACAGAGCTCCTAAAACCCTGGGAATTTCCAACAAGGAGATAGTGTGGTCTTTTGTTATGCTAATAAGGTGACTTTGGAAAGCATCTAAGGGTGGGGCTGGCCTGTGATTAGTGTTGGAACTTCCAGTCCCTCCCCCTGACCTCCTCCACTCATGCTCTGTTTCTCTCTCTCTCTCTCAAAAATAAATAAACATTAAAAAAAACTCATGTATTGGAATTGGTGTCAGACTTCGAGCCCCAAAGCCTGGTGTTGGGACTTCAGGTGCCTGCTTGCTTGTGACCCTGGTGGCGCAGGGCCACCTGAGTGGGGTGCTGGGAAACTGACCCCCCCCCCCCCCCCGAGAGGAGAGGGCGCCTGCCTTCTAGCATTTGCTACTCTGTATCATGGCACGTAGTGTGGTGTGGCGCCTTCACAGTGTTACTTACACCCTGATGCCAAGACTTCCCGGCAAAGAGTGGCCTTTGTGGGGAACAGATTAGGCATAAAGCAGGGAGTGTTAGTGAGACTCACAGGGGTTTAGATCCTGCACTGATAACTCAAGAACGTGTGGGGCCAGTCTGCAGGTTGGAACCAGCGAGGGGGCTGATGGATCGTCCCTGATGCCATTAAGGCAACCTCCTGGCCTGATGGTGGCTGCTCGGTCTTGCCTTCTTTTCTTCCCTGGAAATGGTTAACTGCTGGGGGCTGTTCTGGAGTTCCAACATATCCCAGGAGGCTCTGCAAAAATGTGCTTTGGGCAAATAGCACCCGTCAGGATCGCAGGATGTCCGGGGCCCAAAACGACTTTTCTTATGTCAAGAAAGCGACGTCTCATCTTTCTTTTCCTGGGGACCCCTAACTCCTTCTGCTCGCAAAACCATAAAACAAGAATAAAACCTGGTAAGACTCTGGGGACAAAGCCACGGAGCATGGCAAGGCCCACGACCCTACGACCGCCGGTGACTTGCATGTGAGCCTCCTTGCCGTCAAGGGCCAGGCTGCATAGATGGGTGTGCCCTGCTCTCTGGAGTAAGGGGGCACTCGATTCACCAGGAGGGAGAACGTCTCCAGTCTGGCCCTCTGCAAAGTAATTTACTGTATTTTTGTCTCATAGAGGTTAATATAACTTACATGATTTCCTTATTTAAGGAGGTTAAATAAGTCGATGGATTTGTTCTTGATGGGAGTTTTACTTAAACAAACAAAAAAGCAGGGGTGCCTAGGTGGCTCAGTCGGTTGGGTGTCTGACTCTTGATCTTTTAGGTGTATGATATTATGATTCATAAGAAACATGTATTTGGCCATTCTGATGACCGGAATGTATTTTTCATATATATTTGGTCTTTGTCCACAGTTCCTGGCTCATGGCTCCAAAAACCACTGGAATTTCCTAAGCGTTGAGGGTGATAAAGGTGTCTTCTATTTATTGATGGAGGTGACCTCTGGACCCCACCCTGGGGCAGGTGCTGGTGTAGGGAGGCCCAGAGAGGAGAGGGTTGGCACTTCTGGTCCCGCCCCCACCCCACCCCCACTTCCGGGGAGGGGAGGCGGGCTGGAGGTTGGGTCAACCAATAGCCGAGGACTCAGTCAGTCATGACTGAGTAATGAAGACTCCATAAAACCCCCAAGAGGACTGAATAGGGAGCATCTGAGCTAGTGAACAGGTGGAGGGGCGGGTGAGTGGTGTCTGGGTTGGGGGGGCGGGGAAGCTCCAGGCCCTCTCCGGGGACCTCACCCTTCACATCTTTCATCTGGCTGTTCATTCATATCATTTATCACATCCCTTTTTTTTTTCTTTGAGAGAGAGAGAGTGGGGGGGGGGGAGGGGGGAGGGAGAGAGAGGGAGAGAGAATCTCAAGCAGGCTTCATGCTCAGCGTGGTGAGATCACGACCTGAGCTGAAATCAAGAGTCAGACGCTGAATGACTGAGCCACCCAGGTGCCCCTTATCACATCCTTTACTAAACCGGAAACAGTGAGGGTTTCCCAGAGTTCCTTTCGCAGCGCTGGTGATGTAGAAGCCTCCGAGGAGGAGGCCGTTGGAGCCTCCAGTCTGCAGCCTGGTTGTCACAAGGACAGAGGACAGCCCGGGGGGGTCCCCTGCTGTCTCCTCCCAGCCAGTGTCAGAGCTGAACCCCCGCTGGTGCCCGAGAACTGCTTGGTCCTGTGTGGGGACCCCCATGCTGCGACTGGGTCCGGGAACCCGCCCGGAGCTGGTGTCAGATGGACATGGGATGACAGCGACTCCTCTGACAGGTGCACGGCCAGGGGTTTCCAGCCCAGGACGCACCGGCTGTGGGAAGGGACCTGGGCGTGATGAGTACCTGAGTCCCTGCTGAACAACCTCACGGTCGCCTTTCCTCTGTAGGGGAGAAGGGAGGTGGCGCAGGCTGCGAGCCGCGTGGGATGCAAAGCAAACAGGAAACACAAGGCTGGCAGGACCGCACGGTGCACAGAAGCTACTGAGCTCCAGGTGGGGAGACTCTCGTCACTTCTGCTGCCTCTGCCTTTGCCTGTAAGCGGAGGGCACGGCTTGGCTGGGGCTCAGGGGACAGGCTGTGACAGGCAGCGGGCCACCGGGGGGTGGGGCACGGCTCTGTGAGTTAGCAGGCGTCCGTGAGGCCTCAGGAGCACACTGCGAGTAGGCTTGGTGGGGAGGGATGGCCGGGGGGTGGGGGAGCACGGCTGAGGTGGGGGCTTTGCACTCACGGGGGCCCCCGGGAGCAGGGTCCCTTCCGGGATTGTGGGGTGCAGGCAGGTTCGTATCTGGGAAAAAGCCACCAGGCTGGGTGGCCAGGTCAGCATGTGATTGAGATGGCTTGATCATGTGATCCACAGTGGCTTGGGTCAAGGTGGTGAGAGGTCAGATGCTGGACGTGTCGAAGGCAGAGTCCACGTGTTTGCCGAGAGGGGGCTGCGGGGCTGGTGGGCAGAGTGGCTGGGGAGGCGTTTGGCCAGGGCTGTAGGAAGGTCGGAAGTGGCCTGAACTGGGATGGGAAGGTGGGGTGGGGGTGGGGGTGGGGGAGGAGCGTGATACCAGTTTTATTTCTGAGAGGGGATGAGGAACCCCTAAATCCTCCCCTAGAACAACAGCCTTCGCAGCCCCCGCAGGGGAGTATCGGTCCCCCCGCCCATTCGTTCACGCAGCCAAAGTCTAGGGGGCACCTGCCATGTGCCCGGTGCCAGCCTGGGGCGGGGGACTCAGCAGTGCAGAAGGCACAGTACCTGCTGTCATGAGGTGACGGGTGACAAGTAAACAGAGAGAGAGCGACTTTGTAGGTGCCCCTCCCTGGGGATCCCTCCTCACGTGAGGTCTCCAGGTCAGTGGGACTGACCGACCCCTCATAGGAGCGCCTTCCCTGCCTCTTTCCAGCCCAAGTTCAGTAGGTGCACCCGGGGGCCAGGCCCCCCTCGCCCCCTAAAGGAGCTGCCCCCAGGCTTGGCTTTCTGAGCACCCCCTCCGTGAGAAAGAGGTGGGGGGGGGGGCTTCAGAGACAGAGAAAGCCTGGCCCCGAGCCTCCCGTCACACCTTGCTTCTCTGAACTCCTCTGAAGTTTAAAACAAAAATGAAAAAGAACAGAAAGCAAGACAGAAACGGGGGGGCCTCCTCCCCGGGGGTCCCCGGCAGCTGGGAAGGAAGTGTGGGGAGAACCCTCTGTCTGCCGGCACTGAGCCCAGGGCCTTCTCCGCGGCCGGAGCAGCCCTTCCCGCCCTGGGGTCTGGCGCCCGGGAAGGGGGTGGCAAGGAGGAGCGAATGACAAGGCCGGCACCGGCTTTCACTCTTGGAGCCACGTTGCGCCTGGCCCGGTGCTGCGCCTTTGCGTAAACCCTCAGCCCTCTAACACCCTCACGGGGTGTCACGACGAGGGATGTGGCCAGCTCACCCACACAGCTAGTCCGGCCCCCAGGTCCCGGTGCCGGACGCCTCCTCCATGCTGAGCGACACCAGAACTAATCCTGGTTTCTAAGGATGTATCCCGAAATCTGACCACGAAGTTTATCTTCAAGAGAGAGCGCTGCCGCTTGCTTTTCTCTGATTGTCCTTGCTTTGACGCAGTCGCCGCCTCCCAGAAGTAGAGCCTAAGACAGGACCTTGTGCGGAGATTTGCAGAGAGGGGTTCCCAGGGAGCAGGTGTAGGGTCTGGGTGGGTGCAGCCAACCCCACGCGGGCCACTGGGCTCCCTAGGGAGCTGGGCAAGAACGTGCACCTCGGAGAGGTGAGAGAAGAGCAGAGTTGTCACAGCCGGCACGCGTCACAGGTTGCCTCAAGGGGCTTAACTCTGTGCTCCCCCCCCCCCCAGGTTGTGGGTATGCTTGGGAGCAGGACAGGTGCAGGTGGGTGCAGGCAGGTCCATACCTGGGAGCAGGGCGGGTGCGGGCAGGTGCAGGCGGGTGCAGGCAGATTGTATCTGGGAGCAGGGCAAGTGCAGGCGGGTGCAGGGCAGGTGCAGGCGGGTGCATCCCTGGGAGCAGGGCAGGTGCAGGGCAGGTGCAGGCGGGTGCAGGCAGGTCCATACCTGGGAGCAGGCGGGTGCAGGCGGGTGCAGGCGGGTGCAGGCGGGTGCAGGCGGGTGCAGGCAGGTGCATACCTGGGAGCAGGGCAGGTGCAGGCGGGTGCAGGGCAGTTGCAGGCAGGTGCACCCCTGGGAGCAGGGTGGGTGCAAGCGGGTGCATACCTGGGAGCAGGCAGGTGCAGGCAGGTGCAGGCAGGTGCAGGCAGGTTCGTATCTGGGAGCAGGGTGGGTGCAGGTGGGTGCAGGGCAGGTGCAGGCGGGTGCATCCCTGGGAGCAGGGCGGGTGCAGGGCAGGTGCAGGCGGGTGCAGGCTGGCGGCCCCGCTGCAGCTTCAGAGAGACCCCTCGTGTGGCTGGAGGGCGAGCTAAGCCCAGGCAGCGCAGGTGGTGGGACGCGGCTCCCGTGTCTTCCGCTCGCACCCGTGTCTTCCTACCTGGGACTGGGTGCCATCCTCCAACTCCTGGTTTTGCCTGGGTTTGAACCCCACCACTTAGCAGCTGGTGGCCTCTGGTGAGCGCCTCACTTCCCTGCAGTTCTGCATCCTGGTCTGTGAATCACGAACCCCGCAGGCACAGGGTGGCGGTGAAAATCCGTGCCTTAGCCTGCAGGGCACGCAGACGGAACGCCGGAAGTGAGAGGGTTCTGGGTCCCGGGCCCGGTGGCCGTCAGTCCCGAACCTGGGACTCTGGCTTTGGCTGACGACCGTGCCTCCTCATGTCCTTGCCTTTTGTCCACGCCGCCTGCTCTCCCTGCCTGTGTAAACATCCATCAGGTCACCCCACAGAGAGATGGGACGAGGCCGGGGGTTTAGGAAGAAGGCAGGTGCGGTAAACAAACACACTTGCGCCCAGTGTCTCGAGGACGGAGGGGCTGGGCTGAGCGGAAGGAGTCCAGCTGGGCGAGGCATGTGAGCGGACTTCCCAAAGCCCAGCCGGTTCGCCTGGAGACCCCAGGCCGTCCCCACTCGGTGACCTTCCTCAGTCTGTCTTCACAAATTACCCACATTCAGCAGCTTAAAACCACCGAGATGTGCCCTCTCACGGCCTGGAGGCCGGAAGGTCCAGATAGAGGCATCAGTGGGGCTGGTGCCTCTGGACATTCTGAGGAGGGACCTAGGCCTCTCCCAGCTCCTGATGGCTCCTTGAGGTCCTTGGCATGCTCGGCTTGGGGCCACATCAGTCTAGACCCACCTCCGTCTACACTGGTCTCTCCCTTCTCCCCGGATCTGTGTCTCCAATCTCCCTCTGCCTCCTCTGACCTGCGGCTGGGTTTAGGCCCCACGTCCAGGTCTTACAAATACTCTTTCTCCAAATAAGGTCACGTTCGCTCTTCCAAGGACACCATTCAGCCTACTGCAGCCACTTTGTTCCCGGAAGGATGGGCTGTGTAGGTCATAGCGGGGGAAGGGTTTGTGACCGGGAGTGGCCCGGGGTGGGTCTGAGACCTGACTTAGACCAGTAGCTGACCCCCCCCCCCCCCGCCCGCCACTTCAATCTGTTTTCTTCTTTTTTTTTCTTTCAGTAAGCTCTCTGCCCAAAGTGGGGCTTGAACTCACGGTCCCAAGATCAAAAGTCAAGTGCTCTATTGACTGGGCCAGCCAGGGGCCCCTGCACTTAATTTCTTGGCCTGGAAGGTGCAAGAGGGACCTAGCACACAAGGCTGCTGTACAAGGGAGACAAAAGCCTGGGAGCAGCACTGGGGAGGCCGGCAGTCAGACTATTTCTAACAGTGCTGACTTTACGTGATCATCGGCCATGGACGTTCAAGGGCGAGAGACCAAACACCCACCTCTCCCAGACGAGTCTGGGCGAGAACTAGTGAGGGCCGGGCAGAGATTAGTTTCCAGAGGGCCTGAGAGATACCACCTCCCATCTCTTCCTGCCTGATGGTCTCCTGTCTGGTCCTCAGCCACAAGTGACACGGAGCCCACCTCTCTCTAGAGGAACGTTCGACGCCCTCTGTGGAAATGCGGAGTTATGCCCAGAGGCTCACATTGTCTTTGCCAGTAACTCAGGACTTACAATTTATAGAAATATTTTGCAGGGGACGAGCCTACAGTATACAGGACAATCTCTCTCTCTTTTTAAAAAATTTGTAATGTTTATTATTTATTTTTGAGAGAGAGAGAAACAGAGCGTGAGCAGGGGAGGGGAAGAAAGAGAGGGAGACACAGAATCCGAAGCGGGCTCCAAGCTCCGAGCTGTCAGCACAGAGCCCGACGCGGGGCTCGAACCCACAAACCATGAGATCATGACCTGAGCCGAAGCTGGCTGCTTAACCGACTGAGCCACCCAGGAGCCCCAGGACAGTATCTCTTAATAGGCCAATGAAGAAATAACATACTCCAAACCAGTGATAGATTGATTACCCTACTGGTCCAAGCAAAGGGGACAGAAACAAAGTCCGAATTTAGTTGAGGTTGCTTTCTACAAGTTGGTTCTTGGAAGAGTCGATCCAGTTAGCCCACCAGGAGCTGATGTCCAGCCACCGGCACAGAGCAGAAGTCCCCTGATTCCAGAGCCTGGCGCTGGGGAGCAGAGCTGCGGGGGCAGGCGGGCAAGACGGCCCCCTTGGAGGGGCCACTGCACGGCCTTCACCCCTGCCAGCAAAGAGGGGCCTTGCTGCTCCAGAAGCCAGTGCCCCCAGGTCTGCAGAGAGCTTTCGAGCTCAGCAAAGGGTAGCCTTGCCCAGACGGAACACTCTCAGTGGGTCCTCACGAACTCTCGCCATTTGAAGTTTCAATGTCCGCTGCGTTCTGCACACCTGTCCATATATTCTTATATCCGTAAGTCCCCAGTGGCGCCCGCCAGCTGCTGAGCGACTGCTTAGTGACAACAGATGTCAAGGATGACGTCCTAACACAGCTTCCTCTATGTAAGTAAACGCACCCTTAGATCTAAATAGCTTCCCATAACTCGTAAACAGGTGGATTTAAAAGCATAATAAACCAATACATGACAGGAAGTTCTCTGCCCCTGTCCCCACGCCCCGGGGGCCGCCGAGACCCCAGCTGTGAGCTGCACCTGTTTACTGCGGCGGCCTCTCCTGCGGACTGGGGCCTTGCTGGGCTGCCAGTCTCCCCTGTGTGTGGGTTGTGTGGGCTCGGGCGAGGGGGGGCTGGCAAAGGTCCAGCCTGGGAGGGGACCACCTGGGGACAATGGGCCACTCTGCCAACTTGTGTCTTTGCAGAGCTCGTGAAGGAGGCGGGAGGTGCTGAGCAGCGGGGAACCCACCCCCCAGCTCGGACTGAATGACAGCTAATGCCTAAGGCCCACGGTTCTTGGCCGTGCCCGAGGCACAGTCTGTTTCCTTTTTTTTCTTTCCCTGACAATGTGCAAAAAAAGAAATGAATCTCGTCCAGCGACAGCCACCGCCATCCGGCACAGCAGCAGGGCACATGATGTATCCCCCAGACTGGCAGGTGGGACGGCAGGACCCAGTTTAGCTCACCAAGAAGTTCAATTTGCCGACACTGAACCTTCAGCAGCCAGGAGGAAGCAGGGGCCAACGGAAGGCAAAGGTAAGTCACGTAGAGGGACCCCCAGGAAGAGTGCGTTCCAGGCGCCGGCCAGAGGCGAGCACCCCAACCGCGGCCATAAACCTGCAAGCGTGGTCTAACCCCAACAGTACGGCTGGTGCCCCGCAGTCCCCCAGGCACCTCTGACATGCACCAGGGGTGCCCGGTCTCTGGGGCAGCAAGTATGGGGGCTTCTTTTCCAGGTGCTGGGGTCTCCCTCCTGGGAGCTCTCCCTGCGACTATTATCACTGTGACCATTGCTGACCCACCCCACTCCCCACCCCACCCCTGCTCAGCAGCCCAGGGCCTGGCTCCTGTCCTCCCTCTGGCCAGGAGCTCCCATCCTGGGTACGTTCTCCCTGCTCAGTGAGACGCCTCCTCCCCCCGCCAGACATCCCACATCAGCAGAAGCAAAGCCTGTGCGGGACAAGAACACAGGGACCTCCCAGAGGCACACGCACCTCCCGTCTGCAGCCCAGCATCAGGAGAGGCACAAATTCTGCCCCAAATTCCCAAGGATGATGATGGGACTCCGATCAGAGGCCAAGGCCGTGAAGTCCGGTCTGTACTGGCGGCCTGTACAGCCAGTACGAGCAGGTGAGCCCCCGTACTGACCTCATTGGCTCCCTGCGGACCCTGGGTGTGGAGCGGGACCTGGCCCTGGCCACCATCGCTGTCATCGGGGACCAGAGCTGGGGCAGGAGCTCCTGCTGGACACTCTGTCGGGGTCGCCCTCCCCAGAGGCAGTGGTAGGCAGAGCTGGGCCGGCTCTGCTCTCCCTGCGGGCCACAAAGCATCCCGGGGGTACCAGGCGTTTCAGACATTGGCCCCGGGAGGCTTGGGTCTACGGGCATGGCCTGGGCTGCCCCCAGCTCTCTGACCCCCTTTCGCATCCATAGCCGTCGCTGGGCCTGTATCCGTCAGGGCCCCGAACCTGACGGCCCAGCCCTGACTCCAGACCTTGTCCAGTGGTCTGTGGCAGGCATGTCTTTGATGACACCGAGCTTGTAAGTCTCAGGTGCCGTGTGAAGTCGTTCCGAAGAATTTTCTCAGTGTTTGGAAAAAGCGATTAGCCAGGGTCATAGCGTGATAAGACACGATGTTTTCCTTAAAAAAAAAAAAAAAAAAGTGATTTTGTACACCTACGATTTAATAAAATAAAGGAAAAAAGGGAGGAAAGAGATAGTAGCCTCCTCGTGGGTTGGGGGAGGCTCCGTCCTGGTCCCTTCCCTTGGTCCCATCTCCTGCCAGTGCTGTCAGAGGCCAGACCCAACCAGAACCCAGGGTTTGGGCACCACCGACGCCGTCCTGCTCGGGCCGCCCCCCGCCCTGGGCACAGAGGAGGGTGTGGGGACCCCAGTGGGCTGCCCAGATCCTGCACAGCCCCCAACAGCAGCTGCCTCGCCAGATGCCCCGGCCTGGGCTCCCTCCAGGTCACTGGCAGCCCAGTCCTTGATCCCAGGGGGTCCTGTGAGATCCCGGTCAGCCCGGCGGAACACCTGATGCACCAGACAGGAAGGATCCGGGGCAGTCGTCCCTCTGCTCTGCCGCGGGGTCGGCATTTTGGGGAGAGGGGCAACATGGTGGAGGGTCTGGGTGCCGGTGGCAGGCATGTGACCCCTGGGCATGTCCCCAGGCTGGAGGAGACGATAAATGCCCCTATAGGGCCAGCAATACAAAGGATACGTCAGTGCTCAGGACTCGGCGACAGGAACGCCCGGCCCCAAGAAGCCCAGGGCGGTTCCAGCCTTTCTGAGCTCCGGCTGTGAAACTGCCCACTGAGAATTCCCTTGAACCCCCTCCTTCGGACGTCCAGACTCTTGCCCTGGCTCTTGCTGCCTCCTCCCTGCACCCACCGTCCGCAACTGTGAGGGGGCTTAGAGACGCACGGATCCCCCTGCTCCCCACATTTCCATCTGTCCCCTTTCCTCAGCCGCCACCTGGACAAATGCAGGTCCTGTGGCCGAAGCCCGAGGCCCGACTCCAGCCCGGGAGTCCTGGGGGCCTTCAGACACTGAGCTGCGACTCCGGCTCGTGTGGCGGACAGAGCAGCACCGTGGGGACGTGGCCACGGTCGGCCTGGAGACACTCCCCTGCCGATGCCTCTGTCCCGGGGGCCTGTGCTCCTTTGTGCCCGCCCAGTCCAGGAGGCCCCCATCACCTCCCAGCCCTGGACAGGGACAGAAATTTTAGTCCAGGACTCTGGGGACACTGGGGCAGCTCCCTTGGGGGGTGAGAGGACAAGGCACCTGTGAACTTGAAGTGTTTGGAAAACTGCTCAGGACCTGTGACCTGGTGCTGAGAGACTCGGCTTCCTCAGGCCGGTCCTCAGGACAGTCTGTCCTCAGGACCCCTCCCAGGTAGGAAGGAGATCCTTGAAGGTGGGAGGCACGGGGTTTCTGCAGGTGAGGCTCTGATGGCCGCTCCCTCACTGTCCTGGCTCCTCCTCTGCTGCCTGGTCCCCACCAGGTGTTTCGGTCCCCACCGGGGAGCCCGCTGCCTCTTCCTTCCAGGCTTTTCCATGTGCTGGTCCTCCTCTGAGAAAGGCCCCCGCAGGACTCCCAGCTGTCCTGGTCACCGCTGTCCTGGGCCACTGCTCTGGAGATGATGAAAGCAGGCCCTGTGGGACGCGGGGCTCCATGTGACCGGTAACACAGCGTCTGGGGTCGAGGCCTTTCCGTGGCTTCCCACGCTCAGCTCCCTGAGAATCCGTGTCTGCAGGCCTCGAATGGCTCAGCAGAGAGACCCCCTCCAGAATGGAGAAGTCCTGCCCCCAGTCCTTTGGTCACCCCCAAATACGGATGACCACCCCACAAGGCTGCTGGGCAGAGAAGGATCTTCCAGGCCAGATTTTCCAGGACTCACTTCCTGTTCCTGGGTGGATCGGCGGCTAATTCCAAGAGGAGAAGGAAGAGGGACGCCGGGAGGTGTTGAGGACTGAGGACACCCACGGGGACAAGACGAGGTGACTGGGGAGCATCGTCCTTATGTCTCCACGCTTGAGCTGGTAACCAATGACCTCTGTCCTTGTCTTGTCCTTGGCTCGCGTGCCCCACGTATCTGATGTCTGCCATCGATGCCCTCCCCTCACCTAGACCATCCTGGACATCATCTCGTTTCAAGAGTGTCCCCTAGCCCCTGGCCCCTCAGTGTGACCTCCTCTGCTGGAGACTTGCAGAAATGGCTGGGAAAAAACACCCCAGACCTGCTGAGTCAGAATCTGGACTTGAACCGAGCTCCAAAATGGGTCGTGTGCACTCAGAGTTTGAGAAACCAGGCTCAGAGCAGAGCCAGCTACACGACTTAGGGGCTCAGAGCAAAATAAAACAGCAAGACCCCTCGTTGGAAACGACTTAGACTCTCAAGATAGTGAAAGCAGACAGCAAACCGGGAGGGGACCCTTCCGAACACGGGGCTCCGTGGGATTAGTCCTGGTTCTGAGTGTGTGAGCACAAAATATCCACGTTGGTCCCTTTTCTGGTTTTGAAAACCAACCCGGGGGAAGACTCCCGTTTTTTCCAGCTCACCTACGGGGCTTGCTCCCAAGAGCACGTCATGGCATGTCTGGTGCCCCCTTGGGCCTGAGGCCACTTGGACATCACTGTGAGTAGCAGCCGAGCCAAGTGCGTGCAGAGCCGGGCAGCTGGGAGGGGGTGACAGAAGTGAGGCGGGTGGGGGGACTTTCTCAGCTCTGTCTATATCTCCTCCCTCCGGCCTCGAGATTTGCTTTGCAAAGCTCTCGTGGAGAACCCCGGGGCCCAAATCTGCATGTCACTTCTCCACTACCATGCCTGTCCTCGCCCCTGCACCGAGACTTGGCTTGCAGATGTGACGGGAGGTCCCTGCTGATGGCACTGAGGGGCCATCTTTATCGACACTTGGGTCTCTGTTACCAAGTGTGCACGCCGTCGGACTTGTGGCCCAGGGACCCTGTCCTTTGGCCATCCTCTAGAACAGGAACTGTCCTGCCCACGGACAAGGCTCAAGTCCAGCTCAAGGATAAATTTTTTTTTCACTTTTTGAGCACTATTATAGATTGCTTCTGTCATATCTATGACATAGCTGTTTTTTAAAACTTTTAGGACGATCGGCGGCTTATAGAACCCGGACACAAGTAGACCTTCCCGCCTACGCAGGTTAAAGGTCGCCATCGGTTCCACAGTAAGGAGGAATCTGAGACACAGGATGGAATCACTGAGTATTTTTTAAGTTTATTTGCCTGTTTTGAGAGAGAGCTGAGGAGAGGGAGAGAGAGAGTCCCGAGCAGGCTTCGGGCCGTCAGCACAGAGCCTGACGCAGGGCTCGAACCCACAAACCACGGGATCATGACCTGAGCTGAAATCAAGACTGGGCCACCTAACCAAGTGAGCCTCCCAGATGCCCATCACTGTATATGATTTACATGTAGGCTGGGATACATATTCGGTATCCCCTAAATTAGATACCGTTCTCAAAACGTCCTTTGAACCCCCAGTGAAGACTCTACAGAAATAATCTACTTGCAAAAATGAACGTAAGGGAAGAAATAATCTTGCTTTCCTTCCGCTTTCTTTTCTACATCTCTTCCTTCCATACCTCTTACCCCCCAAGAGACAGCGCAGGGGGATTCCTGCAAAACGTTCCAGGACCTAAGAGAAGTGGCAGGTGGTGTTAAACAGGGACACGGGTACTACGGACATGGTGTGTCTGCTTACGTGATCTTGTTCGGCTGAGGGGTCCCGCTCCCTGAGTTCCTCTGCTGTCCCTCCAGCAGACCCTGGGGTGGCCAGCGGTTGACCCTGGGAGGTCCCCTCTTCTCAGGGGTCTGCTTAGCTCCAGACTGACCGCCGGCCTTCCGATCGGCCCCCCCCTTTCCAACAGACAGGAAGCAGGCAGATGGGCTTTTCCTTAAGTATCGGGAAGTAGAGGGGTGTCTACGCCGCCCAGAAACACGCTGTACTAAACACACAATTGACTGTGTGTGTTCGTAGTGTGCGTTTATGTGTGTGTGTTGGTACATGCTTTTGTGTATGTGTTAGCGTGTGCGTGTCTGTGTTTATCTTCTGCTCATAAAAGTACTATATACCTGTGTGCGTTATCTGTTTGCTGTGTAACAAATTATCCCGAACCTGGTAACTTCAAAGACAGAATTTGTTCTCTCCCACAGTGTGAGAGTCAGCAACTGCAGGGTCTCGGCTGGGGGGCTGTGGCTCAGGGTCCCTGGGGAGCCGTGGTTGAGGTATCGGCTGGGTCTGCATCGGCTGAAGGCTCGACTGTGGCTGGCGAGCCGCTCTTCACGTGGCTATGAGCAGAAGGCCTCAGTGCCTTACTTTGTGGACCTCTCCGTCGGTCCCTGGTGTCCTCAGGACGGGGCTGCCAGCCTCCCCCAGAGCGAGCCATGCAAGAGAAGGCAAGAGGCAGTCACGACACATTTACTGCTAGTCCCACATGGTCACTTCCGCCATATCTATCTTTAGACAGAAGTCCCTATGTCCGGTTCGCGCTCAAGGTTTCACCTTTCGGAGGGAAGAGTGTGGAAGAATTTGTGGGTGTATTTTAAGCCACTGCCACGGTCACTGGCAAATATCAAGAAGGGTAAAGAAAGAGAACAGAATCCCTCTGTAACCCCACCATGAATGTATCGGTATGTTTTCCTCCAGGCTTTCGGAAGGTGAATGTCTATGCTACGTTTGTGTTTGATGGCCACACTAGTGGCCTCAGAGACCACGCCCCAGGCTTCTGTGAAGTGTTTTCTAAGCACCAGAGACATTTGGAGCCTCCTAGCACTGCTTTTCCTCGGATGGGTCATTAATCTGAAGGCTGGCTTTCCCGTCTCTGGGCCTCCACAGCCCAGAACACCATAGCTGGCCTTGGAGTTAGCATCAGCCATGAGCTCATCAGGCTGGAGATCACCTCCCTGAGGTTCTGGATCTGACCCTCATTGATCTTCCAAGCATCACCAGCGTGGCCGTGGGAAACCAGCCCCAGGACATCAGACTGCAGGCAAGTCTTTCTAGAACTTGAGAATGGGTCAAGCTGAAGTTCGGGAGACTTCTAGGTCTCTGCGGGCAGCAGCAGGGCTTCTGGTGTGCCTCCCCTGCCCTTGCACTGAGTGGTTGGGGAGGAGACTGGGGTAGCAGTGCCCAGGGCACGGGGCAGAGCTATTAGGGCACACTAATAGCTATCACTCCCCAACACTCTCCAGTGTGGTTCCATGTCCATCATCATTAAAGCTTCCAATGGCCAGGACACCTGGGTGTCTCAGTCAGTTAAGCGTTTGACTCTTGATTTTGGCTCAGGTCATGATCTTGCAGTTGGTGAGTTCAAGCCCTGTGTCGGGCTCTGCGCTGACAGCAAGAGCCTGCTTGAGATTCTCTCTCTCCCTCTTTCTCTCTGCCCATCCCCCACTTGTGCTCACCCCCTCAAAATAAAGAAATTAACTTACAAATAAAAGCATCCAGCGTCTGATGTGCTCTGGCCCCACTCACTCATTGGCCACACCCATCACTGTGCCCCACCCCTCATCCACTCCAGCCACACCTGAATCCTCAGTGGTCCTGGAACCTACCAGAAGGTCCTTGTACCTTCTCTTCCCTCTCTCTGAAACGTTCTCCCTGCCCAGCTTTGACGTGGCACGTTCTCTATTTCCCTCGAAGTTCTGACAAATGCCACCTTCTCCGGGATGCCCGATACCCTGGACCTGGTCCTTGTGTCTGTTGTCTACATTGCCTCCTGGGGCACAAACCCCTGAGGGATAGTGCCTGTGTGCGTGATAGTGAATCTCCAGACCCTGGAATGGACCTAATGCCTGAGTACCCGTAACTGATGCATGACTAGAAGGTGATCTTTATGGGGTCTCTCTCTGCCGGCAGACATTCTGGGGAGCAGTTACCACTCCCCAAGACCCTGTCAAAATGCACGGGAAGATATGTGTTTCACACAGTGGTCTCTACCCCAAGCCTACTTCATCCCCAGGGACGTCGGCAATGGCAACGTCTGAGACATTTATGGTCGTTACAACCTGGGAAAGAAGGTTTGCTACTGGCATCCTGTGGGTGGAGACCAGAAATGGAGCTAGATTTTCTATAATGCACCCGATGGCCCCTGCCACAAAGAACCATCCATCCCAAATTGTCCATGGTGCTGAGGTGGAGAACGCTGGATGGTCTGTTCACTCACAGACATCAGACCGCGTGCTACGCATGGGGATAGCAGGGGGAATAAAGACCAACGAGAAGATGCCTTTTAACTGAAGGACAGTTCACGTTAAAACTCACTTCCCGGGGCGCCTGGGTGGCACAGTCGGTTAAGCGTCCGACTTCAGCCAGGTCACGATCTCACGGTCCGTGAGTTCGAGCCCCGCGTCGGGCTCTGGGCTGATGGCTCGGAGCCTGGAGCCTGTTTCCGATTCTGCGTCTCCCTCTCTCTCTGCCCCTCCCCCGTTCATGCTCTGTCTCTCTCTGTCCCAAAAATAAATAAAAACGTTGAAAAATAAATAAATAAAAAATAAAACTCACTTCCCGAAGTCGACTCTAACTTTCCTCGGTGAAGTTTTCCCATGGTTAGGACTTAATTTGGCCTGTTTATATTTGTCGTCTTAATCTGACCCCGGCACTTAATTGCTTATATGATGCTAGCTTGTGCTTATGTGATGCGAATTTCCTACTTGTGGCTATGCGGTATTATCTTCTGTGTGCAGCTTAACATAATTTTATGGGACATCATGAGAGCTAAAGCACATGTCAATTGGAGCAACTATTTTATTTCATTATTTTTTAAAATTTTTTAATGTTTATTTTTATTTGAGAAAGAGAGAGAGAGGGAGACACAGAATCGGAAGCAGGCTCCAGGCTCCGAGCTGTCAGCACAGAGACCGATGCGGGGCTTGAACTCATGAGCTGTGAGATCATGACCTGAGCCGAAGTCAGACGCTTCACTGACTGAGACCCCCCCGCCCCCGGGCGCCCCTGTAGCAAACTATTTTTAAAAATATGTCCCTAGATGTCAGCTTTTCCTTGTTTGTTTGTATTGTCTGTGGGCAAAAACATTATTGAAATTTGGTGTGTAAGGCTTATCTGCTCATCTCTCTCTCTCTCTGCAGATTCTAAGAAATTTTATTAGATTTCTCTAATTTGAGTAACCCCTTCCAAGAACAGACTCCAGAAAAAGTATTTAATATTAAGAATGAGCACATGTAGAGACATTTATTGACATCAGATCCTATCACAGCAGGCACAGAGCACCTGTGGCTTGGGGACCTCTGCGGGACTGCATGGGGACACAGATGGCACGTGACGTGTCACAAAGGCACCCCTGGGCTTTTGGGGCAAATACAACACGTACACAAACACTGTCATAGAAGGCATAATCTCAGAAGCATCACAGGAGAGATTTAGAAAAGAAGAGGTCTCGTCTGGCTACAGGAGGCAGAGTCCTCGGGAAAGAAGAAATACCAGTGGTGGGTTAAAAAAAAAAAAAGTTTAACATTTATTTATTTTTGAGAGAGAGAGAGAGAGAGAGAGAGAGAGAGACAGAAAGAGGGAGACAGAGAATCCAAAGCAGTTTCGGTGCAGGGACTTCCCGACGCTCAAACTCAAGAACCGTGAGATCATGACCTGAGCCGAAATCAAGAGTCAGAGGCTTGACCGACTGAGTCACCAGGCGCCCCACCAGTGGTGGGTTTTGAAAAAAATAGGAAATCAACAGAGAACATAGTAAAGGCAGATGGGCAGGCCTTCCTGTGGAAGGCGTTGGCCAAGCCAACGCCCAGGAGTGTGAAAACCAAGTCATGGTCTCAGTTACCGGTTTTCCACCATCACACCTGTCTGGCCGTATTGTTGGATGCCCAGAGATGTATTCTTCCTTTGTGTGCTTTTTTTCTTTTTTTTTTTTTTTTGGCATCAGATCAAGGCACTCATACATCCAGGGGCAACAGACCATCAACTTGGTAACGTGGACGTTGCCAGCACAGAGGCAGTGAGCGTGGCTCGGGAGGTGGACCCCGATGGAGACAGGGCCAGAGGTAAGAAGAAAGAACCTAACTTCCAGAAGACGGGAAAGAAGGAGGGAGACTTCTTATATATTTAGAAGGTCCCTTAATGCAGCACCGTTAGAGACAAGAGCTCTTCCCAGGAGAAGCTCCATGGGCTCAGGACGCATTCACACCCTGTGGATGGGTATCTCCACTCACAGGGTTAGAGGCGTGGCCAGAATTTGGGGGTTCCTCACCCTTCTTCCTCTGCCCCTCATTTGCATTCACAAACCATCCTGGATGAGGTGGGGGCGAGAACTACCTTATCTGCTATCCCACAATGGTCTGGAAAGGAGAAAGTGACTGGCCCTTCAGATCTGCCTTGCTACAGGTAAAGTTCTTGGGACCCATTGGTGCATGAAAGGCACCTTTATAAGGTCTCAGCGAACATTCTACTGGGCCGATGTTGGAATATGAGGGTCTGCAGAATGTATATTCAAGCAGAATTCGTAGGCAGCGGGGGTCTCCTAAATTTCTTAAAAAAAAAAAAATAGTTGCCTTGGAAGGCGTTACAGGGAACTTGGTTTAAGAGCACACAGTCTCGTTTGAGGCTTTGTTCTACCACTTTCTGGCTACATATCCTTGGGTAATATATTGAACCTCTCCTGGCCTCGGTCTCCTCATCCATGAAATGGTACTCCCAGTAAGTACCTATGTGCTGGCTTGTTGGAAGGATTCCATGAAGAAATACTGTACACGATGGTACTTAGGTCTGTGCACATAGTATTTCCTCAACAAACGGTTGCTGCTATGTTTTTTAATTTGCAATATTACCATTCAACATCCCTTCTCCACCAATCATCCCACCTACCCGTCGAGTTGACCTGCCTGGAACTTTGCAGGTCATTTCCCTTGACTGAACGCACACGCGTCATATAACCGCCTTTCCCGTTTCTTCCCGCATAGGTGCCTGGTTTTCCAGTAAGAACAGAAATAAACAGTAGGGGCAAACCCCTCAAGTATAACGTTTCACCACGCGCTGGACCACGCTTGTGCCCTGTTAGCTGTTGACTTCTCCAAGCATCACAAACGCACTGAGCCAGAGAGAACACTCAGGCTTTGGGTCACCAGTCATCGTAGGTCAACCTTCTTTCTCCCCTCTCAGTCCTAAGTCGTGAAGGGTGCTTTACTGATGGCCACAGTAGGTAGTATCATCGGTCTGGGAGGGAGATCTATCTGGATATCAAAATCTTTGTAGAAGCGGGGTGGGGTGGGGCACTTGGGACTTAATGGACGAGTACAGAGTTTTAGGTCTGCAAGATGAAAAAAATTCTGGTGGGATGGTCACACAACAGTGAGAGTACACTTTAAAGTGGCTACGGCGGTAACGTGTATGTGATGCCCATTTTATCACAATTTTTTTAATAGGAAGCTAAATGGATTATCTATACAGTAGATAAAGGGTGAAAACGAACAAATTTGGTGACTAATAGAGTGGTGGTTTATATAATGCCAAGTTACAAAAAGAGCTGTGAGTCAGTATATTTGCAAACTCTCCACCAGACTGGTTCCCCACCCGTCCATCGCTAACTGCACACTGTCTACACAGCCAGCTCCAGCTCGACTCCTGTCGCCACCATGGCACGGCAATGGCACTTTTTAGGGTCACCAGTGCCCTCCATGCTGACAAACATGTGGTCACTTCTCTGTCCCCATCTTTCTCGACCTCAGCCAACATGGCTGACCGTATTCCCTCCTTCCTGAAATCTTTGCTTCCTTTGCTGTAACACACAGCCTGCTGGTTTCCGGCTCACCATTCTCCCTCGGTCTCCTCCTTCACTGGCCACTGGAGGTCACATTCTTAGTCTCCTGGTCTGGTTGCTTCTTCAGTTCTCTGATCCCTAAAGTCGGAAAGCCAAAACTTGGCTCTGAGATCCTCCCTCCGTCAACACGTGCTCTTCAGGCAAGCTTATCAGGTGAGCTCATGTCTATCAGCCGGCAACTCCCAGATCTAAATTTGTGACCCTTCCCTTTCCCTAGACTTGACATTTCCAGTTGGATGTCTGTCAAAGGTCTCTAATCTAGCGCGACCAAAACATAGCTCCTGATACCCCACCCTGCCTCAGTCCTCCTCCTCCCAAGGCTTCTCCCCCTATTTCCAGCACCACATCTGCCTGCCCAGTTCTAGAACTAAATCTAAGAGTCACACTTGATTCCTCCTTCCCCTGCTTCCATTTTTAATTCATCTGGAGTCCAGATGACTGTCCGCAAAACCAAAACCACATCTGTCCACCACGCTCTATCACCACGTAGGCCAGGCCCCCTTCCTCTCTCGCCTGGACTACTCAAGCATCCTCCTGCTGGCCTCCTGGCTCTCACCTTGCCCTAAGTACACCCTCCACTGACCTTTGAACAGGTAAATGAAGGCACGCCCTTCCTCTGCTTCTACCCTAATGCGTCCACGCCATGTACACGAACCCTAGGCTCCTTTCCTGGACGACAAACCCTCCTGTGACCTGGCTCCATCCGCCTCTGTGCTCGTGGTTCCGTTTCACTCTGCCTTTCCCACCACCCTTCAGTGTAGCTGTGAGCCGGAGGGCCTGGGATGTTCTTTCTCCTTCCTCACGGGGCTGGGTGTGCAGATCTCAGCCCGAACGCTACCCTCCCAGAGGCCTTCTCTCCACTCAGCCCAGCACCGCACCACCCACCCCCACCTGCACTCATTTGCCGGCACATGACTGGATGTCACTTCTCTGCATAACGCTTCTCAATAGCGTTACCATCAAGGTATGTTTCTTTATTTCTCGCAAATCCCAAGACTAATGTATCTGGCTTTTACCCGCTGGAAGGTGACGGGGTAGTCACACAACAGGGACTCTGCAGTCTTGTTCACTGCCGCTTCCTCAACTAAAGTAGCGCGCTTAATAAGCATCTTTCAATTCCATATGAATGTGCAAGGTATGCAGGAAGGAGTTAATTTAAAAAGAGAAAAAAAAAACCCTAAAGCATCTAAAAACAGGTGACTGTTCCCTTCCCTGTGGCGCAATAGTTGGGATATTAGATGATGCTTAGAGCCCACTGCAGGGCTCGAACTCCCAAAGGGTGAGATCCTGACCTGAGCTGGGATCCGGAGTCTGTGGCTCATCCAACCGAGCGTGAATTCTGATAGCAAGTCTCACTCTTTATTATCTTCCCACTTTTTCTCAGGATAAAGGACAGGGATGTAGGCATTCCTGAAAGATTGCTGGCTCCCAGGAGGGGCTTCCCCAGGTTTGCTGCCTCCTCTCCCACTGGAGGGTCCTCTCCTCTCCTTTGGGAAGTGCGGGCGTACATTCAGAGATGTGTCGGCTCTGTTAGTAACAGGAAGGACAACTTCTGCCCATAGGAAGGTAAAACAGAGAGACAGACATTCAGCTGCTTAGAGGCCAGGAAGGTTTCAGGAAATGATAGGCCAGATGCCCAGACTTAACCACAAATTAGAAACAAGGACGAAAATGATGACGTTCGGTTCCCAACATAAACAAACAAACAAACAGAAACATGCAGTGGCCATTTGATGCCCCAGGAATCGAAAGAAATACTCAGAATTCAAAGCTTTCGATCCAACCCAAGTGGGAGGGTATGTGGGGGCAGCGGGGAGACAGGGAGGCCGGGAGGACAATGTCAACGGAGGCACCCACAGGAGGAGGGCAGCGTGAGTCTGTCACAGGAGACACCTGAGAGGGGCACCGACCTTCTGCACAGCAGGGACTGAGCCGTTGCGGGCAATCCGGTGGGCGTCGATCAGTAATGGTGATGCGCGCTGCCTGGTGTCTGGAACCCAGCAGGCGCCCGGGAACGTTTGTTCGATAAATCCCACAAGGCAATTAATGAATTGCATAGCGAAAGAACAAATAAACACGCAGATAAGAGGGGTGGCGGGGCGCCTGGGTGGCGCAGTCGGTTAAGCGTCCGACTTCAGCCAGGTCACGATCTCGTGGTCCGTGAGTTCGAGCCCCGCGTCGGGCTCTGGGCTGATGGCTCGGAGCCTGGAGCCTGTTTCCGATTCTGTGTCTCCCTCTCTCTGCCCCTCCCCCGTTCATGCTCTGTCTCTCTCTGTCCCAAAAATAAATAAATGTTAAAAAAAAAATTAAAAAAAAAAAAAAAAAAAGAGGGGTGGCGATGGAACGCACCGAGAGGGTGTCAGGCGCGGGGCCATCGCAACAGAAGGCTTCGCTGGTCCTGGCCGAAGAAGGATCCCAGAGCCTCGCAGCCTTCAAGTATATTTGAGGAGAAAACGGAACATTCCACTGCCTTTCGCTAACCATCTCACAGGAATCCCGACCAAAGCAGATGTAGCGGGCAAGGCACCGAAAAACTTGTCGTGAGTGTGGTGCGGAATATCACGTCCCGTCTCGAGAAGGGTTACGGGATAGCGACGTGCGGAGCCAGCAGGAGATCAGATCACGAACAAGCTGACGTTGGCGGAGGCAACGAAGGAAGAAATGTTCTTCCAGACACATCGGTATTTCAGGTGACATTCTTCAGGACGGTCCTAGAACAGAACTCCATGGGAGCCAGCCCTGCCTTCCGGAACCGGCCAAGGTAAGGTTACCAAGTGATAGAGATAAAATTATACAAGTTTTATAGTCACGCCAGGTCTGGGGTGGGGCCCGAGAATTTATGTTTCTATCAAGTTCCCAGTTGAGGCCAATGTTACTGGTGCAGGGATGACACTTTGAAAACCACCACTCAAGGTCTTTGGGAAAGTCAAGTCTTGGATGAGCAAATGCATTGAAGTGGTCGGTCATCGTGCGTCCGGGTGTAAATCCTGAGGGCCCAGGTGCTGGGGACTCACTGCTGACGTGAGAAGCATTCAGAGCGGTGTCGGAAAAATGAGCCCCAGCGGTCCTCCCTGAGTTCGCGTAAATAACAAATACTCTGCGGCCAGACTGCCTGGTGTGTGGCCCTGGGCAAGCCACGTAACCTCTCTGGGCCTTCACCATCAATCGTTTTCTGATGAAATACATTCACATTTGTAAAGCCCTTAGAATTGTGCCCATCACTTAGAAAACAGCATGTACGTTTTTTAAAATTTAATTTTATTGGGGTAAGAACACTTAACATGGGGTCTACCCTCTTAACAAAAATTGTTTAATATTTATTTATTTTGGGGAGACAGAGTGCAAGCAGGGGAGGGGCAGAGAGAGACAGAGATACAGAATCTGAGGCAGTCACAGAGCCCGATGCGGGGCTCGAACCCACAAAGCGCGGGATCATGACCTGGGCTGAAGTCAGACGCTTAACCGACTGGGCCACCCAGGCGCCCCTTAACAAATTTTTAAGTGCGCAATACAGTCTTGTTAACTACAGGCACGATGTTGTATGGCAACGTCTAGACCTATTCATCTTGCATAACTGAAATGTCACACCTGTTGATTAGCAACTGCCTGTTTCCCCTCCCCCAACATCTGGCAACCCTCATTCTGCCCCCTGGTTCGGTGAGTTTGGCTTGTTTAAATGGCTCGCGGAAGTGGGATCGTCCAGTCTTCGTCCTTCTGTAGCTGGTTTATTTCACTCAGCCCAACGTCCTCAAGGTCCATCTATGCTGTCACATGCTGCAGAATCTCCTTCTTTGTAAAAGCCAAATCCTATTCCTTTGTGTGTATTTTCTTTATCCATTCATCCACCTATGGGCACTTAGGTTGTTTCCACATCTTGTGATGGGGCCAGCATCCTCAAAGGAGTGCTAATATCTCTTTGGGATCCTGATTTAAACTACTTTGGATAAATACCCAGAAGTGGGATTGCTGGATCCTATGGTAGCTCCATATTTCAATTTTTTGAGGAACATCTCTATGGCTTTCCACGGTGGCTGCATTATTTTGCATTGCCACCAACAGTGTACAAGGGCTCTAATTTTCCCACGTCCTTGCTCACACTTGTGTGGTTTGTTTTAAATGTTGATATTTATTTGTTTTTGAGAGAGGGTCAGGGGCAGAGGGAGCGCGAGAGAGAATCCCAGGCCGGCTCCACACCGTCAGCACAGAGCCCAGTGTAGGGCTCGATCCCACGAACCATGAGATCATGACCCATCGGCCATTTGTATGTCTTCTTTGAAGAAATCTCTATTCAAGTATTGGGCCCAGTTTTGATTGGGTTTTTGGGATTTTATTGTTGTCATCGTTGTTAAATTGTGGGAGCTCTTTAAGTATTTTGGAAACTAGCCCCTTATCAGTTATATGGTTTGCACATATCTTCTCCCATTCTGTAGGTTGCTTTTGCCTTTGTTCATTGTCTCCAGTGCTGTGGAGAAGCTTTTCCACTTCCACTAAGCTGTAGTCCAGCTTATCTGTTTTTGCTTTGGTGGCCAGTGCTTTTGGTATCATATCCGTGAAATAATTTCTAAGACCAATATCGTGAAGATTTCAGCCTATGTTTTCTTGTAGGAGTTTTACCATCTCAGGTCTTACATTCAAGCCTTTGATCAATTTTCAGCTGACTTTTGTGTATAGTGTAAGTTGCATTCTTTTGCATGTAGATCTCCAGTTTTCCATCATCATTTGGTGAAGAGACTATCCTTTCCCCGTGGCGTATTCTTGGACCCCCCCCCCGCCCCCGCCCCCGCCCCACCATCAAAAACCAGCTAACTGCATGTGTGTGGGTTTATTTCTGGGCTCACTGTTCTGATCCATTGTTTGGGCCCACTCTGTAATTAGCAACTGTCGCCCTAATGCACTACCTGGCTTTTCTGAAGGCATGTGTCATCCTGGGGAGGTGAGCTTACCGACCCCCTTATAAAGCCCAGAATTGGCAAAATGATCACTCACATAGGTTGTTGGCCTTAGAAATGAAATAGTTATTTCTCCAGCAAAAATGAATTTATTTGGGAATGACAGAGAATTGCAATTTGGGGGGTAAAAAGCCATGGCAAAACCATAGGCAAGTCCCACAAACAAAGGAGAAGAATTTTATTTTATACAGAAGAAGGGGAAAGTTGGGTTGTTTTGAACTCAGTCCATCGGAGAAAAGCACGCGTTCAGGGTGCTGACGGCTTTTCCCTGGCTGAGCTGCAGGGGTGGTTGGTCGCTTGTAGGGGATGCCGTGCACGTCTCTTCCTGTTGGGGCCTACAGTTGATGATTCCTGTTGAGTCCTCTGCCGGGTCTGTAAGGGACACTTCTTGGACAGTGGTATGGCGGGAGAGCTCCCCCTCCTGGCTTCCCGACTCCCTTGCAGCAAGGTTTCCCTGAGCGTTAACACCAGGGTCCCTCGTGAATGCCCTTGTGCTCTGCCTTGTTTCTGAGCTCTCCTGGGAGGAAGGAAAGGCCACGGTGCCCCGTCTGGCAGGAAGACTTACCCATGGGCTCACGTTGCCTTGTCAGTGTGAGTCAACGGGTTGAGTTTCAACGGGTCGAGTTGCAAGTTACAAAAGTTACAGCCTACCCAAGGCACTCCGTCCTGAGGTGGTTGAGACACCCCACTGAGCTGCCCACACAAGCCAAGAAACAAGCACGTTCTGAAAACCAAATCGCTCGTGGCCAGGGGCTCACAGGGGAGCTTCCGAAACTGGGAAGTAACAACTGCCTAATGTCAAAACGAAGAGCCGATCAATCTGGGAAGCAAGAAGGGAAGGAAGAAAACTATAAACCCTTTAGGAGGGCAAAAGGAATGAACACTGACTCAGCAAATGCATCCTTTTGCAACAGGTTCACACTTTGTCGACCTTGACAGTGAAACAGCCAGTTATTTTCCCAGCCTGTCAGACAAAAGCAACGAATTCTTCTGAGCCAGGAAACATGTACTCCCAAGAACATTGAGTTGGAAGAAAGAAGCCAGTGGCCCTCCAACTGCAATGTGTACAAGAATCACCTGGGGGCGACTGGGCGGCTCAGTCGGTTAAGCACCAGCTTGGGCTCAGATCATGATCTGAGTTCGAGCCCCGCGTCGGGCTCTGTGCTGACGGCTCGGAGCCTGGAGCCTGTTTTGGATTCTGTGTCTCCCTCTCTCTCTGCTCCTCCCCTGCTCATGCTCTGTCTCTGTCACTCAAAAATTAGTAAGCACTGAAAAAATTAAAAAAAAAAAAGAATCACCTGGAAAGTTTATTTAAATTCAGATTCCTGGGTCCCAATCCAAGTTTCTGGGTCAATAAATCGGCGGGATGAGGGGGCAATGAGTTTGCCCTTCTAACTTCCCAGGTGATCCAGGGAACATACCTTGAGGAGCCCCAACTCTAGTGGGATTCCCCTCAGTTCACAGAAGAGGGCTTCGAAAGACGTATCCCTGTCTAAAAGACACAACCTTGTCGAACTGACAAAAACCTTGGTGTTTTGCAAAAAGACGTTGCATTTTGATAGCCGTTTTTGATAGTACATTTCTCAATATTTAAATCGTCTACATTCAAACCTTCATTTTACGTTTGTGATATTTTAAGTTAGTTTTTAAAAATTCATAACGATTATGATAATGATGATTTGAAGGATCAGGAAACAATCTCATACATTTCCAACTATAGATTCAAACTGCCCCTCCCCCCCCCCCAAGGCACCTGTGAGACCTTTTGACTTCCTGGCGTCATCCAACGTCATCCACATTTTACGAGGCCTCGGTACGTAATCCACAAACTGCCTCTAGACCCCAACACACTCCTCCCGCCTGGCTCGGGGACCTCATTCGCCGAGGCAGAGGCTGGACCCGCTGGGCACTCAGGCGTCCGTGTCCACCTGCACGGGCTGCGGAGGCGGTGAGCTGGGTGTGCCCTGGGACCCTCCACCACTGACTCGCTCCGTGGCGGTATCTGGCAATTAGCCTCTCTGAGCCTTAGATTCCTCTCTTGTAAAACAGAGAAGCAACCAAGCCACGTGCTTTGTCCTGCAGTTGGGGGGGGGGGGGGGGCGTTTAACTGAGGTGTGGAGGGTGCTTGGCCCAAAGACAACCCTCTGTCGTGCCTCTCTGTGTCCTTCCTTCTCCTCCCCTTCATTACCATCGCCATCGTTGATTGGTTAGGACTGTACCCCGCCTGCCACCAATATCCAGGTCACGTCCCCTACCAAAGCGCCATTTATCAGTTTATAACACTCAAATTATCACCGACAGAGCATTTTCGTAAAGAGAGCTTACGTTATTTTCAAGTGTACTTGTTCTCTAAATACAAAGCGCAAAGGCAAACCCAAGCCCGGCCGTTTCTTGGCACTTCCCCACTCCAGTGACATAACAAAACTGCACACCGGGTCATTCGAGCTGTATTGCATGCAAAGCCATCCTTGGGCTCTTCAACAGGTGTCCATCTTAAACATTTTTTTACAAATGTTTGTTTATTTTGAGACAGAGAGAGAGAGAAGGTGGAGACGAGGGGGAGAGAGAGAGAGAGAGAGAGGGAGAAAGAGAATCCCAAGCAGGCTCCACACTGTCAGTGCAGAGGCCAACACGGGGCTCGATCTCACGAATCCGCGAGATCATAACCTGAGCCCATGTCAAGCATTGGACACTTAACCAGCTGAGCCACCCAGGCGCCACAACAGGGGCCCGTCTTAGCGAACTTCGCACAAAAGTAGAAATTCCGGACCCCCTCGAATGCTGTCACAGGGGATTCGGCCCACGTATCGAAGAAATCTGTCGGCCAGTTCCATCAAGCTGCGGAGTGTCATCGTTCGCTATTGTTTTGTTCAGAAATCGCTCCCGTCATTAGAAAAGCAAATAAGGGAGAGCCACCGGAGGGCGACAGAGAGGCCACACCTGTGTGGAGGCGGCATCCCCAGCAATGAAGCGGATAAAGTGTTCTTTCTGATCCATGAGGATTCCCGGGGACCCCAGGTGACAGGCACAGAAACTGGCTTCTCTGTCACCCGCTCCCTTTAGACGGCCGCATCCTTCCTGGTGGCCCAGCACATCCTGAGATGGCCCTCCTCGCGTCCCTGCCTGTGGCGTGCTGGCCGCCCCGTTACGCAGGAGCTGCCCTCCATTTGTCTTGCCTGAGAGATGGGATGGTTGGGTGGCCGATGGGATCCTCTCGAGGCCCCCAGCCCAAAACCACACGCTGCTGCCCCAGGCAGGTCCCAGCTCTTTAATGCGGTTACTCTCAGATCGATGACTCTCTCTCATTTTCGGAAAAGTAAGGTGTTTAATCAGGACCTCGGAAAGTTAGGAGAAGAAGTCATAAGGCAGAACGAGACCTGCTTAGACAACAAAATCAGGGAGGAGTTTAAAAACTGGGTTCTCACACTTGCAGCCAGTACCCCAAACAGCAAGTCCTAGGACGAGGCTCCGCCTAAACACGGTGTCATGTTTCCCAAGACCAGAAGCTACTTCTGGCACGTAAGAAGCGTGCAGACAGGTGAACATGCCCACGCAAGAGACCACGGGGCCCCTTAGGCTTTCCTCCAACTGCTTCCCAGCCACCAACGTGGAGCCCCGCCCGCACCAGGAGACAATTCCACCGCCTCCAACTTTCTCTGGCTTCTTCGTTTTGAGGCTGGACAGTTCGACTTACTTCTCTCCCCTTCTTGTCTTCACCCCTAGTGCACGACCGACCGAAGAGGTCAGTGGTTTCGTGTGTGCTGCCGAAGCGAGCACACGGGTCAGTGGTTTGCTAAGAGTGTCCTTGCTTTGCCTGGGGAAGTTCCAACTTTCATTCTGCTATAGCCCTGATGCCAGGAGGGTGTGTGTGTGTGTGTGTGTGTGTGTGTGTGTGTGCGCGCGCATGCGTGCATTGTATCTTTGTTTTAGCACGTAATAAAACCAGCACTCTTCGTGTCTGGATGTGTTCTCGGGAGATCTGCAAGTGCTGTAATAATAGGTTTCTGTTTCCATTGAACGAATCCAGTGCTCTCTACGAGTTACAAACACTCAGCTTCTCTCTCAGGGTGAATACCCTCAACTGAAATGTATTTTCATAGAATAACAATTTGGTTTCCTAAACGTCAGTTTTCCTCGGGGCGTCTGGGTGGCTCAGTCAGTTGGGCATCCAACTCTTGATCTCAGCTCAGGTCTTGATCTCAGGGTCGTGAGTTCAAGCCCCACATCGGGCTCCACGCTGGGCACGCAATCTACTTGAAAATTAAAAAAAAAAAAGTCAGTTTTCTTTAAATTAGCATTATCAGATCATAAATTTTTTCTCATTATGAAAAAAAACCTCCGTTCGGAGCACCTGGGTGGCTCAGTCCGTTAAGTGTCCGACTTCAGCTCAGGTCATGATCTCGTGGTTTGTGGGTTCGAGCCCCGTGTGTTGACAGCTCAGAGCCTGGAGCCTGCTTTGGATTCTGTGTTTCCCTCTCTCTCTGTCCCTCCCCTGCTCATGCTCTCTCTCTCTCTCTCTCTCAAAAATAAATAAACATTAAAAATTTTTTTAAAGAAAGAAAAGAAAAAAATCTCCATTTAGAAACATTGCCTTAGGGTACAGTGGGTAAGCCAGACTTAAATTTCAAAAAGTTCCTATCTTTAAAATGTCTGGGGAATTTATAGAATTCACCACGGTGGTTTGTTTGGTATTGCAGTTAGAAATATCATCCACAGGGGCGCCTGGGTGGCTCAGTCGGTTGAGCGTCCGACTTCGGCTCAGATCTCGCGGTTCGTGAGTTCAAGCCCCGCGTCAGGCTCTGTGCTGACAGCTCGGGGCCTGGAGCCTGCTTCAGAGGCTGTGTATGTCTCTCTCTCTGCCCCTTACCTGCTCACACTCTGTATCTCTCTCTCTCAAAAATAAATAAATATTAAAACAATTTTTTTTGAGTTGAGGCCAAGGTTATAGCCGTGGGCTTGCTGGGCCGGCCGCTCCAGGAGCATCTGCCGTTTTGCACCTGCTCAGGACTTAGTTCGTGCTCCCCGGGAGAGATGGAAGGAAGCACCCGGCCGAGTTGTCATTTCTGCATTATCTTCTGCAGCCCAGGATGATGTAGGCTTAGTGCTGATCCTCTGAATACATGACTGTGCCTGCTGTCTGACCCGTTCTTTGAATCTTTACTACAAAGACAGAATTGTCCACTAGTCCTATTCCAAAATCTTTCTAAGTTGGACTTAAACATACTGCCACAGCTGTGTGGGTTCCCCCTTCAACAACTCTGATCCCCCTCTCAGTAATGGGGTGCCAGGGATGTCCAGCTTCCTTCTGCGCTCTAGATAAAAACCCTCTTCTGCCCAGGCCTGGGTCGGTGGGTCTGAATCTCATTCCACAACTCAGGTGAGCAGGAAAAAGGATTTCTGCCATTTTCCCACAACAACTGACTGTCTTTTACCTCTTTGGCCAGTTGGTAAAAATGATACCTGACTTATGACCGCTCCACCGTTCCTAGGGGCTGTGTCTGAGCCCCCGGGTGCCTCACCAGGGGTTGGGGGACAGGCCTGGTCCTGGATCATCATTTCTCCAGGCTGGAGAGGAGGCCCCACGGCCGTGGAGAGGGCAGGACCTGCAAGGGACAGAGGACAGGACGGATGAGGACAGCAGCACGGGCTGCCGAGGGCCTTCTTAAAGTCACCGTGTAAAATCCCAGGCCTTCTCTGACTTAAATTGTGTTTAATTCCATCTCAACACAATAGTGCCTCCTACAATGTTTAAACAAGGGCGAGAAAAGAAGGAACATGGTTTTTTTTTTCTTATCCAACCAGGACAAAGTTGAACACATGAAAACGAAACAAGCAGAGGCAGCAGAAAATCGGGTCCGACTTCAGTTTGGAATATGGAACAGCTGGCTTTGTCAAGACCAGATTTACCGCGTGGTTCTGAACAGAGTCCGGGAAGAGGTTTTTAACCCAGTGGGCAATCCCGTGTGGGACCGTGAGTAGAAACGGTCTTTCTCAAATGATCGGTCTTTGACTTCGCCCATCACTGAGATGGAGTTGTGCTCGAGTGCGTATTTCTTGGTGAGCGTGTAGGTCAGTGCCACGGGTGTTTGCCCGGCAGATGCCGGGCACTCTGATTGACAGTTGTGTCACTGAGAGAAGGTGGGAGGGGCCGCTACTGTGTATTAAATCCCTTCTGCAGTGATAAATACATATTATCTCAGTTATAGTTTAACAGTAACCCTGTCAAGGGACTTTTAATTAATTCGGGAATCAGGTTTTTATTTTCTTTATTAAAATTTTTTTAAGTTTATTTATATTTGACAGAGAGAGCGAGAATGAGAGAGAGCAGGGGAGGAGCAGAGAGAGAGGGAAAGGGAGAGAGATTCGCAAGCAGGCTCTGAGCGGTCAGCACAGAGCCCCACACAGGGGCTTGAACTCACGAACTGTGAGATCATGGCCTGAGCTGAAGTCTGAAGATTAACTGACTGAGCCCCCCCCCCAGGTGCCCCGGAATCAGGTTTTTGATGCGGCAAAGCATGTACTCAAAACCAGTTCCAACCGCAGAGTTCTTTATATTTCATGCTATGCATCTATTACCAAGCCACTATTATTGGAATTCAGCAAAATACAACCAGCACTAACTTTACTCGTTGTAATTTGGTTTTCCTTGAGGTTCAGAAGGCACTCAGGTCTGGAGCAGCCTCGAACTCACCGAGTCCACAAGACAGGAAGGAAAAACCCTTTCCCTAGATCCCGTAGCCCAGTCACCTCCAAGGTTTCCAACCCTCCGCCCACGCGGGGTGCATAGAACGGGAGGTGGCTTTTAACCCGCAAAGCAGCCCAACTCTGGAAGCCTTTTCTTCATCAGAATAGAAAGTAGTTATCCAGATGTGGGGCCCAGCTGCCAGGCAAACTGGGCATCCCTGTGAAGAGAGGGAACGAGGTGAGCCTTGAAGCACATCCTGATCAGCTCCCAGGAGGGGCCAGGGGATCAAGGGGCCCAGAGGTCTCTCTGGGAGGTGGAGCAGGCGTGGGGGTGGAGGAGGGGGAGGAGCTCCTGTGAAGGCTGGGATGTCCAGAACGTGCTATGGGTCTGCCAGCTTACAGGGTGGGTTCATAGTGCCAGAGAGAATGCCTAATCCTAGAGTTCGGGGCAGCACAGAGAGCGCCTTGCCGTGGTTGGATGCTGACCACTGGAGTGGGGTGGACGGGACCACCGGGACCTCTCAAGGCAACTATCCACTCATCCGAGAATCCCAAGGCTTCCCTGCAAGCACAGGCCGAGACCCCTCCGGCTGACCCTTCTTCCTCCCTCTTCCAGGAAACCAGCAAACGTCTGGCCAAGCGGATCCCATTCGCAATTCAATATTTTATGCTGCAGCGAACGGGCACTCGCTTACAGAAAGCCACGATGCAGATACTACAGGAGACAGACCACTCTTCCCGGCTGCTTCAGGAACCCAGCGACGCCTCCACCGAGAGGAGATTCCTTAAGGAGGAAACTGACCGGCTCACGCTCTCTGGAAATCATCCAGTTAAAGGGGGCAGATGCACAAAAGGGCAGCAATGCTTTGGGGTGTTTCCCGCCGTGCATTCACCGTGAGACGGCCCACGAAGCGGCTCCGCATCTGGGACCGCACTCTGTCGCCTTCCGTGTCCACCTTCGCTGGATTGCACGCAGCACCAGAGTTTGGGTCTGACAGGCACACACGCCCGGGGCAGTCCCCTCTGCCGGGAGAGATGGCTCTCCGGGCCTTGGGCCCCACAGCCCCCCAGTTACGGGGTTCTCAAATACTGCTTTCTTTCTTTGTTAATTCATCTTCCCACCATCAGATTATAAGACCCCAGAGCGGGGAGGTCCGTATCGTATTCTTCTTTGGTATTTCCGGGATCTTACATGGCACCTGTTACCTAGTAGCTGCTTAATGAATGACATCTTATGGAACAAATGCATGATGAGGGTGACCGGCTGCTCTGGCTTAGCTCCAGACTTTGGTCGTTGGAGACGGTGTCCCTGAGCCGGTCACTCTCAGAGGAATCTGGCTGTGCCACCTGCTCCCCACTGTTGACCACGGTCGTGTTTACCACCCCCAGGAGAAACGAGCCGGCGTGATGCTGATTGTCATCTGTCCTGTTTCTCTGGCTGTGATGAGCTCCCGCTGCTATGTGAAGCCCTGAAGAGAAGTTTTATAAGGAAAAAAATATTTTTTTTCATGTTTACTTATTTTTGAGAGAGACAGAGGGTGAGCAGGGGAGGGGCAGAGAGAGAGGGAGACACGGACTCCGAAGCAGGCTCCAGGCTCTGAGCTGTCAGCACAGAGCCCGATGCGGGGCTCGAACCCACGAACCGCGAGATCGTGACCTGAGCCCAAGTCGGATGTTCAACCATCTGAGCCCCCCAGGCGTGCAGAAAAATACACGTTTTAAAAAAATGTCGAGCTTCCTACCAGTGGTCATCTCTAGATTGGAGGATTACAGCTAATTTTATTTTCTTCGTCACGCTAAGCAATAGTCAATTTCAGGGGGATTTTAGGAACATTAAGTGAAACCATTTCTATGAGCTACCTGTCCCCCAAATCCAGCGACTCTTCCCGCTCATCAAACACCTCTCTTCTGCACTCTCTAGGTCCGTAGAGGCTCTGGGGGTTAGCCCTTGAACGTGGCTTCTGAAGAGGTGGCCCACCACACCTGGCTTCCCAGCAGGTCAGAGCGTGGGGCTGAGTGCGGGGCCCACGTTCCCATCGGAATAAGCTCACGGCTACCACAAGCACCTCAAGACCTCCGCAGCTTACCACGACCCGGCCGTGCCCCTTGCTCACATCACGGATGTCCTAGGCCGACTGGCAGGGTTCTGAGCCACACTGTCCCTGGGCCACCGGCATCCTTCTACGTCATGGCCCCACCATCGCCGGCTCCTTCGAGTCTCCACCAGACCCTCTGCATCTGACCAGCAGGTGAGGAACGGGGGAGTGTAGAGGATTTCTGGAAGTTTCCAGGAGCCAGGCTCAGGAGCTGTGTGCCTCGCTTCCTCCCACATTCCAGAGGCAGGCCTAGGGCCTCGCCGGACTGCAAGGCAGGCTGGGAAATGTGGTCCAGCTGAGCCGACAGAAGCCAGGGGAGACCGGCTTTGCCTGTTGCCACACCCGCCCCTACATCCGTGGGGAACCTTCATTGCACAAAACATGGGAGTAAAGGAACAGGCGTGTTCTCTGCTCTTCCTTCTTATCCCGGGGTCACTCACTCACTCACACACACAGGCACACATATGCACACACGTACATTTTCTCCTGCAATGCGCCTGTGGGCTGGCGTTTTGTTCCTAACAAGGGCAGAAATAGAGGAAGACCACCCAAGGGGGAAGGAGCAAAGGTATTTAGCGAGAGCTGACGACGACGAGGAGGAGGAGGTCAGCCACCGTCGCTCGGGGGTTTGGGCAAAGCCTCACAGGCAGGGAGAAGGCTCCGTGTGAGCCCTGGGTGGGGGCTGAGGGCAGCGAGCTAGAAGCAGACGTCCCCTGTGGCCGGTTAGGCGTATATATTTGGCTTTCTCTGGTGAGTCCTAAATCAGAAATAGGGACACAATTTGAGAGAAGCTGTCAGTTATTCAGCAAACCCTGGTCACCTGGGGGCGAGTCGCTGTAGAGGTTATTGCTTCACTTTCGAGATCGTGGGTAGGAAACAGTCTGTCTTCCGCAAGTTTGACTTCCAGCAGGCTGGCCCCCGGGGCCGGTTATGGCAGAGAACAGATTGTTGCAAGAGCTCTGTTTTTACGGATGGTCTGGCCGCCGTGTGAGTATAGTCCGTCTCTCAGACTTTTCCCTTCTCTGGCTCTGGCCCTGGTGCTGCAGGACAGCCCCGGCAGGTGACACGTGCTGTAACCCCAGTCTGGGCTGACGGTGCACGGATCCACAACCCCGTCTTTACACCCCCCCTGATGCTCCTCACAGGGGCGGCAGTGAGGGGGGTGGTGTTCCCTTCCATCAGCGCCTCAGTGATGAGGCCGAAGGGTATTCATGAAAAGGTATCAACCCGGTGGGATAAACAAATCCGGATTCCCCCATCTTGTTTCTACCCCTGGTTGGGGGGAGGGCCTCCAATGCCCCTTTGGTCATGCTCAGTGACATGGTGTGTGGGTTATCTATTGTTACCTAACAAATTATCCCAAGTTTTACCCCCGAAATTTCCTCTCTCGGTTTCTTCGGGTCAGGAATTCACATGGGCCCTGGCAGGTGCCTCTGGCTGTGCGTGTGTGTGTGTGTGCGTGTGTGTGGGTGGGGGGAGGTCTCACAGAGTTGGTCCAGCTTCTGTGGTGGGGTGCATAACGGCCCCCCAAATAGCCAGGCTCTGATCCCTGGTGCCGGCGAAAGCGACGTGGACCCGTACGAAATCTCTGCCCGTGAGAGGCTCCATGATGAGGCTCCATTTCACTTTCTAACCAATGAGCTCTCAAACCAGGCCAGCATCTGTAATTGTTTCACAAGCAGCCGTTTGTCACATCCTGTAGAACGACTGGCCTTCGACCCCAAAACTGCTGATAGAACTTTAGGAAGAGCAAAGAGTTAACTAATGCAGACCAGGAACAGTTTGTGTCGACAGCACCCCACTTTCTAGACTATGAAACACCGAGCCTGGTTGCAGGCAGAGAAGAATCGATTAGACGGCGATTGAAAACTGCTCAGCTGGTTAGCGCGGAATTAACAGGTTTTCTCTCTTCCCTGGTTTATCTAAATAGGTGATTCTTCTTCTTTCTCACAAAACCCCCCTTGCTTTCCCTACCCAAGCGGGACACTTTTTCTGGTCACTCTGGGATCGGTGCTCTTGCAGGTGTCATTCTGAGACCCCAGATAAGCCTCTTGTTTTCTCTTAGTGTCACCCTCCTTCCTCTGGTGTCAGGTTATTTAAATGGAGAAAGGGGTCTTTGCAGGTCTGGGGACACTACAGACTGAGACTGGAAGGTGACCCTGGGTTGTCCCCGTGGGCCCCAGACGCCATCACAGGTGTCCTCGAGAGAGGGAGGCAAAGCAAAGAAGGGGCAGATCGGAAGGGACCACCCTGCCAGCTCTGGAGGTGGAGGAAGGGGCCACGAGCTAAAGAGAACAGGAACGCAGCTCTCGAAGCTGGACAAGGCGAGCAGAAGGATTCTGTCCAGAGTCTCTTGAGGGAGCATGACCCCGTCAACACCATGACCTCAGCCCCGTGAAACTGGCCTCGGACTTGTGGCCTCAGAACTGTAAGAGAGTTTCTGTTGTTGTAAGGCACTGTGTTTGTGGCAATTTGTTATAGCAGCTGCAGGAAACTGATACGGGCTCCAAGCTCACTCTCCTGTCTGTGGACAGGCCTCAGGCGCTGGGTGGCCTTTGGCCAAAGACATCCGTTCTTTGCCACGTCGCCTGCTGGGACTTTACCACAACAGGGCAACCCACATGGAAGGTCTATAGGATTATCAGGATCAGGACGGCATTTTGTAAATAGAAGTGAGTGGCTTTTTTTTTTAAGGTTGCCCAAGTGAGTGTGAAGACAGGTAGTGTGGCAACGACTCTTCAACGCACGCGCCTGTTTCCGTCATGACACCTGGGGCGCCTGGCACGCGGCGGATGCTGTCTCGAGGCAATGAGTGATGGCTGGCGGGTGACTGCAGTGACAACAGGAAGAACAGGATGGCTCATGAGAGCGTGGAAAGGGATTTCCCTTTCTCACCAGCTGTGTGATTTGGGCCAAGAGCCCACCTCTCTGAGCCCCCATTTCCTAGCTGACTGATTCTTTTCTATAGACCATGTGTGTAAAGAAATTGGCAGGCTACCTTACGGGGGCGGGAGGTCAATATCCGGGGAATGCTCCACAGCCACAAGGTGGCATTTTTAACAGAGGTATTGTGTTGGGGGTCTCTCCACTTCCTACACCATATACGGGCCGCCGAAGCAAGCACCCCACTTTCTAGACTATGAAACACTGAGCCCGGTTGCAGGCAGAGGAGGAAGGAGGCGGCCTGGGGTGGAATTTGAGAATTAGGGGGAATTCTCCAGTGGTTGTGCCAATTCCCATAAGCTCCCTGGGAAAGGTCCTGGGAGGGCAGGCCGCAGCGCTGTTTCCTCCTTTATCTGAAAGATAAGCTTTCACAGAGCGCTGATCACCAGGCGAATGCCAGAGAAGACAGCTGGCCGTATCCCAGGAAAAGGCTAGGCCACCAGCCTTCCCGTGGCTGCAGGCTGGGTGGGCCGCACGGCACCAAGCCGGGGCCCAGGGCCACCAACCAGGTCAGCTTCGCCAGACTTTTCAGTTTCTATCTCCTCTGGCTCGCAGAGGGCCGCGGAGAAGGCAAAATCGGACCCTGGCCTTAAGGACCAAATAAACAGCAACCCTGCAGGCTCCGGGTTCTCACGCTTTAACTGCAAACGAATCATCTGGAGAACCCTCTTGAAACTCAGATGGATTCAGTGATCTTCAGGTGGCCCTCGACCCTGCAGGTCTGACAAGCTTCCAGGTGAAGCCAGTGTTGCTGGGCCCTCCTTTGAGAAGCACCGATCCACGGCAAGGGTCTACGGAGGAGAAAACAAAAACGGGGACAGGGACACGTACCCTGGACTCCGCGCTCCGGGACGCCGCTCGGGAGCGCACTGCTCTGCCCCCGGGCAAGGACGGCGTCAGAGGTGGGCGCAGCGACCTCTGCGGTTCGGGGCGCCGCCCCAACCCCAACCTCCTCTCCGTCACCGTCCCCTCCCCAACTCCCTCCCCCGGCACCGCCAGAACCGTGTCCAGGCTGCGCTGGGCCTTCGAGAGGCACCCCGAGGCACCCCAGCCGGAGAGCCTCCACCTGTCCCACCCCGTCCGCCCGTCCGCCCGTCCGCCCGTCCGCCCCGCCTCCGGCTCGGTTCCCTCCGCCTCCCTCACTGCCCTCACCGCCTAGGTTTCCGCTCCCTCCTGGTCTCTGCTTTCCTCCCCTGGCACCGCCCCTCCGCCTCCGGCACCGCCCCTCCGCCTCAGACTCCGCCCCTTCGCCTCCGGCTCCGCGACTCCGGCTCCGCCCCCAGGCACCGCCCCTCCGCCTCCGGCACCGCCCACCCCCGCCTCTCTCTCTGTCTCTCCCTTTCTAGTTCCTGGAATCTTAGAGTCTCCCTCTTCACTTCCTTTTCTGGGAACCAAGAAGGAGAAAAGAAACTGAAACTGAACCTGAGTTGACTGGGAAACGGAAGATCAGGGAGGAGATGCTCAGGGTAATTCGCCAGAGGTCGTCTGAGGACCGGGTCTGCAAGATCGGAGCCGGTTCTCAGACTCACCATTCATTCGTTTATTAGTTCATTCTAGAAACATCCGTTGAAATGCTATGTGCCACCAACTCTGCTAGGTCCCAAGGACAACAGCAACGCTTCGGGCCCGGAGCTGCCCCGTGGACAACCTGGGGGCAGAAATGGGCGTTCACAGAGGTCAAGGCAGTGTGCTGACACTACGCTAGGTGGGTGGGTGCGGGTGGGAGGGAACAGGGGGGCGCCCGGGAAGCAAGTCCACCGGGTCTGGGGAAGGATGGCCGGAGGCTGTGACCTGGAAAGCGGCCCAGTGTGCAGGGAGGGGCAGGAGGAGGAGCACCCCTGAGCCGCAGGAGTTGTGTGTAGTGAGCAAGGTGTTACAAGAAGCAGTGGGGGTGGGGCTGAGCCAGGTGAGGCCAGGCCTGGCACACCAAGCTGAGCAGTTGGGACTACCCCACCCACCCCCACCCCTGCAGCGGGCGACCCCGCAGCATTTAAGCAGGGTGCTGTCCACTCCCCGCAGGGAGTCGAGGACATGCACTGGATTGGAGGTAGGGGGTGATGGCGTGGAAGCTTGCCCGTCACGGCTTTCCATGAGCACCAGCTCTCCTCCGCAGGCCCGGGGCCAGGCTGGCAGCTGGAGAGAGGGCTGGACAAGGACCAGAGGGATCTGGAGCTCCCTGGGCACCCTGGGCTGCGCTGGCAGCAGGGGGTGGGGTCAGTGTGACTGTTTGCCTACTACTATGCTTCCGTGTGGATGCTGTGTTTTTTGCCAGATTATTTTGGGGCACAGGAGACAATAGTAAGAGGGCAGGGCCAGCTGTGCCATGGTGGGAGCCCCAGGAGCTGAGGGCGACCCAGGCTTGAAAGGAGCTCCCAGGGGCAGCTGCACAGACAGAGAACATCACAGTTGGGACTTGGCAGGGCAGGAGAATGTCTCCGGGAGCCTAGGGGGAAGGACAGGCCACCAGAATTGCCGGCCGCGTTTAGGGATGTCTGAGTAGGGTGCTGATCCTGAAGGCTAATTCTCAAAGGCTCAGGGTTTGACACTTACTTCAGAGAATGTAATCAGTGTTTCTTTGGTAGAGAAGGAATCGTCAGCAATTCAGGGGGAAGGCTGTGAGCTTCTGGAGGACAGGAGCTGGATCTTGTTGATTTTAGGATGGTGGGGGAAGATTCTAGAGCACAGGGAGTGAAACCTTAGACTGTGATCTTAGCTCTCCCACTTCCTGGCTGCTTCCTAGTTAGGGGACCCAACGGTGGCCTAATTCCTTGGTCTCTGTCTTCTCATGTGTCATATGGGAGTGATAACCGTACTCCTCTCATAGGATGGTTGTGAAGGTGACTTATTCTCACAGGCTGACACGTAGCACATACTTCCACGGTGCACATGAGTTATTATTTTATTATTTCCGAATTTCACCCCTAACAAGCCCCTGGGCTCTTCAGGGAAGTTCATATAAGGAGCCAATTAGAAACAGCGAGGTACCAACATCTCAGACCAGGAGTCACTGGAGTCATGAGAGGGAGGCTCCTGGAGCGTCCGGGCGCCAATGTAAGTAGCCGCTTGCGCCACTGAGAGCGAGCGCGTGAGCGGCTCCTTAAATTTGGCACACCAGACACGCCACTCACCTTCGCCTAGCCCTGGCCCTGGCGTTGGCTGGTTCCACTTGGTTTTCGCTTTCGCCCATGGCGCTTTCTGATTTTATTCCTCAACAAGGGGGGCTGGGGAGAGCCTCCTGTGGTTTGAAAAAGTCTCATCCCTCCTCGCAGTGAAGTCTTGTGTCTCTGCCTGGCTGCTCTCGCTTTTCCGTGTACGGATGGCACATTCCCTCCTCCATCCTGCTCACAGCCCATCAGGAAAGGGTGTCACTCTTCCTCCTAGTGAGAAAGGCACTGAGGCCCAGAGGTGATGAGTGGCTGGACAAACGTTCCTCGCTAATTATGGGGACAGTATGCGTCTCCCAGCCGGCCACCCTGGATGGGGCTGCCGGGACCCAGCAATGGACCCTGCAGAACAAGGGGACTTCAGCCAGAGAGTTGTATTGTGGGGCCTCCTCCCCTTCTCGGGGTGAGCCACACTGAATTTGTTTCCATCTAGGCTTGCCCGACCCCAGGACTTGGAGCCGGGGTGGGTTCTGGGTCTTTGGATGGAGTGGGGGCGACCCTTCCTAATCACGGTTTTGGGGAGCTTGTTGTCTGGGACTCTGAGCTGAGCTAAGGAGAATGGAGATAGGTGGCCAGCCCCTTCCAAAAGGATATGTCACTCTCCATCTACAGAGGGCCACTCTGGAGCCTGCTTGACCTCAGCCTCCACTTTCCACCCATTTCTATCCTGGAGAAATCAGGTGAGCCCAACTCCAGAGAGGGCTCCAGGAGGACAAGGAGGAAGTTGGTGTGGATCCGGCGAAAATGAATAAAGGGAAACTCACGAAAGTGGACTTGGCTGCTGGCTGGGGAGGTTAGGAGGGGGGGCCACCACTCCGGGTCAATGACAGGAAGAGTCATCAATCACAGACCCAGCAGAAGACTCCCCAGAGGACAGAGCCATCAGTTGGGGGAGGGCGCCTAGCGGGGAGACACGTGTGCCCCGCCTCTCCTACTGGAAAGCCCCGCCCCTGCAGCTCAGCCAAGGAGAAACTGCCATCACCCCAATGCCTGCTCTTCTCCAACAGTCTTGCGCTCGAAACCGCTCCTCCCCGGGCGCCTGGATGTCTCAGTGGGTTGAGCATCAGCACTCGATCTCAGCTCAGGTCCTGATCTCACGGTTCATGATTCAAGCCCCACGTTGGGCTCGGCGCTGACAGCAGCAGTCTGCTTCAGATTCTCTCTCTCCCTCTCTCTGTCTCAAAATAAACTTAAAGTAAAGAAATAAACATTAAAAAAAAAAAACCCAAAACGTCCCAACTTCCTCCAACTTCTCCGTAAAATGACTTGCGTGTGGTTTTGCCGCAGCTTGCTTGTCCCAATGTGCAATTCTCTACTGTTCCCAAATAAATGCATCTTGTGGTGGTAAAATAACCTTTATTTTTAAGGTTAATAGCTGTCTGCATGGGGAAGGGGAAGTTGGCCATTGGCAGAGCGCTTGGGAATTCCTGCTGGGTCCGGAATGATCCCTGTGAACCGCTAGCAGGAATTTCAGACGGCCAATTATCCGTGCCAATTATCAGAGGGTTGGAAAGGAAGACCAGGTTTAAGGGAATGGGCGTGTCTAGGTTCAAGGCTGCATTCTGCTCCGGATGGCTCAAGGCCAGTAGGGCAGCGGTTCTCAGACTGCTCTCGGAGTGGTGGGGGGCTTCCTGGGCCCTGCACTTGAGTTCCTGGGTCGGCAGGTCTGGGCCCCAGAATCTGCATTTCCTCGCAGCTCGCAGAGACACGAGCGCGCGGGCCTGGGATGGGGCTGGGCGCGCGCAGCCCCGGGAAAAGTTGCGGCAGCCGACAGGCACCGGGCGGCGGTGGGGGGCGTGGGGAGAGGCGGTGGGGGGTGATGGGTTCGGTTTCCTTCCTGCACCAGGCGGGTCTAGCTCCCTCGCATCCCCTGAGTTTCGTTTCTCCTCGGAGGCGGGGGCGACGAGGGCGAGGGGGCGGAGCGGGCGCTGCATAAAAGCCGGGCGGCGGCGGCCGCGGCGGCGGCGGCGGCGGCGGCGGCGGCGGCGAGGGGCCCTGGCAGCTGCGCGGGGACAGGTGAGGGTCGCGTTCCTGGGTAGCAGCACCTTCTTGCAAGCTGGGGGGCTGGGGTGGGAGGGCTGGGTGCGGAGACAAGCTCTCTGGAGGCATGGGGGAGCAGAAGCTGGTCATAGTGAGGACGGTGATGATGGTGATGGTGACGGTGACAGTGACGATGATGATGGAAATACTGGCTGGGCTCAGAGGCCGCTTGATTCTGCTTCTGACCAACAGGCTGCTAAGACTCCTGGATGACTTATCAGAAACAGCCCCCCCCCTCCCCCCCGCACCTCGAGGACTTTTGTGCTTGAGGAGGTGGGCCGGTGGAGGGGAGGGGGGCCAAGGGGGTCTCCCAGGGGGCCAGTCTCCCAAGGGGGTCTCCCAGGGGTGTGCACTGAGAAAGTTTCACGTTCAGTGCTGGGCGCCCTCCAAGCCCACCCCGAAGATGCCCCATGGCTTGTATCAGTTTATATTTCCTGCTATCGACCTTAAAAATAAAACCGTGTGTTCTTTGATCAGCAAACGTGGGCTTCTTCAGGAATAGCAGCGATCTGGAATCCGGGACTCGCAAGCCATGGCAAAACCATAGGCAAGTCCAACAAACAAAGGACAGGGACGGTGCTTTCTGGAAGGGGCTTGGGGAGGGTTGTTTTGAACCTAGTCCACCGGAGAAATGCAAGAGGTCATGGCGATGGCAGGTTCTTGGCGGCTGAGTGGCAGGGGTGGCGGTTTCCCGTAGGAGATGACGTACCCACCTGTCCCTGGGGGGGGGGGGGGGCTATAATTGATGATTGTCTCCGGTCGGGGTCTGTTACTGACAATTCTTCCTATGATTGAGGAGAAATGGTACAGCCTCCGCCTTCTGGCCTCCCCACTACTTTAGTAATTTTATTGGTTTTCACATTGCTGGGGAGTGAAAACCAGACAAGTCCACAGTGGGAGTGCGCAGACCAGGGGGGTCTGCACTATCCTGCAGAATTCAGGGAGGTTAGGGTGGAGGGTCCCCGCTAGGGGGCGTCCTGAGTAGCCGAGCAGCCGGGTAGGAAGGAGGGAGGGGCCCGGCATCTGGGGAAGTGCCCCGCCCAACGTACCCCCCCCCCCACCCCGACCCAGGGAATCGGGGGCTGCCCAGGGACCCGCTTCTCCGCTGCTAGCGCAGCGGGGTGGGACTGAGCAGGGGACAGGCTAGTTTTGAGGGAGTTAAGACCGTCCTGGGGGCTGACGGAGGGAGCCAGGCTCGGAGACACCTGCACTCCACCCCGCGTGACCGCCCGAGCTGTGCATGTGGGGGCTCTTGGAATCGTTTGGTCAAATTTAAATCAGGTGGTTGTCGGAAGCAGGATCAAGTGATGCTAACCCCTAGCGGTCAGTCCCAAACGGCTCCTAGAATGTCTAGCCGTGTCATTTTTCCACTTTGGAACAGAGCTGCTGGCCGGGAACCCCTGTCATGTGCACAGGATGCCCCCTGCCCCTCCATTTCCTTCTTGGCTTCCCTCTCCCCACCTCCCGGTACTGAGCTCCCTCCGGGTGGTTTGGTAGAGAGCATTAGGTCTAAAGAGCAGAATGTTCTCCCCTTCCACCATAAAAATTTAAATGTCAGTGGGTTTTTGCAAGGCGGAAGACTCCCAAGAGAAAAAGTGAGTGTAAGTCCTACGGGGATTATTCTAAAAACTGGACTCAATTGTGTTGGGCAGGTGGCAGACTTCCTAGATCAGGGGTTCAGCAGGACGCAACAGGTGGGTGGTTCTTAATAGGGGTTGGGAGACCTCTGTGAGGTCTGGGCTGGAGGGAGCTTTCCCACAAGGATAGCGACCCACAGGACTGCCCTTGGATGGGGCCCCCACCCTCTGCTGCAGAGACTCTCCAGGGATGCCGCTGGTGGCTAGGGTCCGGGTCTGGAAGCCACCCTCTGAAATCCAAAGTGCAGGGGCAGCCAGACAGCCTCGTCCGAGAACGGGGGAGAGGGGGCGGGGGGGGGACCTGAGTGTCCACAGACCCGCCCTGGGCAGTTTCTCTATCCCCTGCCCCAACCTTGGCAGTGAGGGAAGAGCCCATCCTGACCACTGGCAGGGGTGGGGGGAGGAAGATGAAAGTGGAGAGGGGTTCCGGGTGATGTGCCTACCTCAGAGAGCAGCCCACAGTCTTGTCTTAAACACACAGTGTGGGTTAGACGTTTTAGGAGCAGACGCAGGCTGAGAGCGTGACCCCACCATGGCCACAACTGGCGACTTCATTCAGTTCGGTTTGACGGCCGGGTGCCGAGTGTAACTGATAAGTAAGAAACGGGCTTTAATTCCTGAGATTGTCCTGCCCCTGAACTCCAAACTGATCTTCAAAGATCATCTATGAAAGGTACAAACATTTAAGATGCACAGATAAGATTTTGTGTCCAAGGAATGTCATTATATGAAGCAAACAGAGGAGGGGAATGTATTCACACAATCCTGTGTTGACAGAATTTGAACCCGTGGTCATGGGGCTGTAGGCCCTGGGGACCAATGATGCCACCTGACTGGGTGCACTAAGGCCAACTGAGGCAGCTGTGGTCTTCAATGTGGGGCCCCAGTCTGGGACTCCCTGAGTGCACAAAGCATCTCCAAAGGCATGGTTGGTCGGGGGGAGGTTGGGAAATACATTTCCAGATTGTCATACTCTTTCTAATTGATTGCCTTTCCAAATCACCTTTCTCCCACTTTACGATAAAAGGAATACATTTCTCCCCTTTTTTTCTTTTTAGTTTTTTTTTTAACATTTATTTATTTTTAAGAAACAGAGAGAGACAGAGCACAAGTGGGGGAGGGGGCAGAGAGAGGGGAGACACAGAATGTGAAGCAGACTCCAGGCTCTGAGCTGTCAGCACAGAGCCTGACATGGGGCTCAAACCCACAGACCGAGAGATCGTGACCTGAGCCAAAGTCGGACACTTAACTGACTGAGCCACCCAAGCGCGTCTCCCTTTTTTTTTTTTAACCTGTCCCTTTCAACGGCCCCAATATTAAAGGAAGATCGCGTAGCTCTTGGGGGAGGGTCTTGTAAAAGAAGCACAGAGAACATCAGAAACTATCGTTGATTCAGGCAGTAAATCAACAGTAAGGCTCTGTGCCTTATCGGTCTCTCTTAGAATTAAAATACTCAAGATTTACCAAAAGCGTTCTGAGAACCATGAACTTGCTTCATCGTGAGGCCTCTGTGCATCGTTCTTAACAATGGGACCTTACCTTGATGAGTCGTCACATACATTCACCTGGGTTTTGGCCTAATTTGTAAGTTTTGTGTGATTTCAAGGAGGCGTGGGAGAAGAGCTCCGTGTTTCCATCCAACTAGGCAACGTTGCATCGTCAAGGGAAAAGGAAGGTGTGTTGGAGGTAAGTAGGCGGTTTACATTTCTCATAATTTGTTTCAAGTCATAGAAAAATTCCCGCTCACTTTTACCCAAGATGATTAGATGTGTAAAATTTACTATTTAGAGGCATGGGGTCCCAGAAATTTTTTTATTTTATTTTACTTTATTAAAAAAATGTTTTTATGCTTATTTATTTTTAACAGAGAGAGACAGAGAGACAGAGAGAGCATGAGCGGGGGAGGGGCAGAGAGAGAGGGAGACACAGAATCCGAAACAGGCTCCAGGCTCTGAGCTCTCAGCACAGAGCCCGACGCGGGGCTCGAACTCACAGACCGCGAGATCATGACCTGAGCCGAAGTCAGACGCTCAACCGACTGAGCCACCCAGGCGCCCCCAGAAATTCTGAAAAATGAATTTCAGACATATATGTACGGATCTGGAGGGATACAGACAAGTATGGTGAAGTGGACGATTAGCTTCTTTCAAAATAAAATGATATCATATCCATATGAGAAGGTGGATGTTAGCCGAAGCCATCGTGGTGATCATTTCACAAAATGTGTACCTCAGACCTTCATGCTGTACGCCTCGAACGTACACAGTGACGGATGTCGATCCATCAAACCCACCAAACTGGAAAAAATAGAAAAAAGTGAAGGTCATTAAGATACACTCGTATGGGGGGAAATGGAATAAAAATATGAAGCCAGGAGCAAAACGAACAGAGTAAAAGAACTTAAAGTTTAGGCATTTTTTTTTTCAACTATAAGCTTGGGTATCAAAGTTCCATTATATGGAGAGTCCCACAGCAACATTGGGAATGGTTCTATGATAAGTTTCCTTTTACATGTGAATTTTAAAAATTCACGGAAATTTTGTTCTTTGCCACTGTTCCAATTGATGTTGAAAAAATTTTTGCCGTTGAACCTAAAATTGTAATAGGAAACACCTAGTTTTAAAGACTCTTTTGGGGTCTGGGAGCCCATTCCTGAAGACGGCTAAGCTGCCTCCATCCATCATTTGGCTCCTTGTTTCGTTTCAGTCCCTAAAGAGTTAAGGAGCCCACAGTGTGTCCCAGTGTATCTAGTGGTGGTTCTGTGACTGAATGAACCTGGCTTCTGAATTGTGTTAATCCCGATGTGCTTGATTTTAAGCTGATCAAGGGCGGAGATGGTTAATTCTAAAGGAAAGATCACTGACTCAGATCCTGTATCCGATCATCTGTTACTAAATGGACTTGCGGATAAGGCAGAGAAAAATCAGGAAACGGTAAGTTGCCGCCTGAAAATAGCCATGTTTGAGGGCTGTCCTTGTAGACGGCGATGCTCCTGACCCGGGATGCCTGCTTCTTGATCTCTCCTGCCGCGGTTGCTGATGTGATCCCCTACTCGTCCCTCTGGGGCCCATCTGGCCACCAAGTGTAGTGTAGATGTTTTGCCATAGCTGACACTGGTTGGTTGGGGTGCAGTTTCAGCCTGGGAAGACGGGCGGGATGTTGTCCGCCTCCTGTAGGAATTGGCCTTGCTCTGGGCCCAAGGACCACCGTGCTATCCCACACCCACCACATGGTTCCATCCCCTCACCGGGAAGCCATGCGGCATCGTTTTTTCCCCAGAATCCAGAACGTATTTTTGATGGGAACCAAACTTGGCCTCTGAAATCAGTCTGATCTGAATTTTATCCCAATGCAAACACTTCCAGCTGTGTGATCTTGTTTCTAAGATGGCTCTTCCTCCTTGGTGTACAAGTTGGGTTCTCCATCTCTAACATGGGAATGATAACAGTATTTGCCTTCTGTGACTGTTGAGAGAGAGGTCCCTTTACTGCTGTCGTGTGTCTTAAAGTCATGGATCATCAGCCTCTTTCAAGTTGACCCCATTTTCATAATAAATGCTAAACAATATTAAACAATACTAAAAGCCACATTGAAGCACACAGAAAAATAAGAAGGTCCCCAATATAACTGTGTTTCTTGCCTGACTGTAACCGGCAGTGTATGGGGCAGTAAGAACTCATACTGTCACACCCACCTGCTTGGCTGTAGCTTGGCCTTTTCCAGTCATGCTGAACGGTGCTGTCTTATAATCCAGAAATTCCATTTCTAGGTATAGACCTTGGTTTTCAACGTGTGGTCCGCAGACCAGCATCCTCAGCAAGGCCTGGGAAGTTTGACCTGTAAATGATTAGCCCACACATCCACCTCCCCCCAGACCTGATGAACTAGGAACTCCAGGGGTAGGGCCCACATCTGTGTTCGAATAGTGCTTCCAGGCGATTCTATTTGTGCTAAACCACTATGCAAACTTGCAGGTGCCCTCTGAGAGCCATGTTCATAATGGCGTTGTTTATGATAACAAAACCCAGAATCAACACAAGTGCCTGTGAGCCGTGGACGAATGTGTCAATAGCGGTACGCTCATGCAGCAGAATTCTGCTTAGAAGTGGGCATCAAAGCATCAAGATCTAAAAAACAGTGGCAAAACAAAGAACTGAGCCATAGAAGAAATGTATGGTATGGCGCCACTTATACAAAGTTCCAATTCAGGCAACAAGAAGCAATGTATCGCTTAGGGAAAGATGGGTAGGTGGTAAAACCGCGAAGAAGAACAAGAACATGGTTCTCATGAGCCTCAGGATGGAGAGACCCTCGGTGGGGAGAAGGGGTAACAGCAGGAAGGTGATGGGGAAGGGTGCGTGGAGTGTCTTATGGACTGGGATTATGTGTTTTCTTAATTCAGGTGGTTGGTACTATTATTCATGTTTTATAAACTCTTGGGAATAGGTGATCTAAAAAAATGAAAACGAAGAACCCATGAGGAAGGCTGAGACGGAGGCTGGTGGGTACAAAGGTGTAGCCAGGTTTCTGGTACGACCACCATGGGGCTTTCCCTGTGGAGCTGTGCTCCACACCTTTCTGAAGTTTGTTATAGAAAAAACTGGCAGCAGATGCTTGTTAAAAAAAAATGGCCAAGAGGATTTTATTCCAGCCTAATGCCACAAGGGAGAGAGACTGAGGTCAAGGTGGTACGGGAGGACAGGTGGGGATTTACAGCCAGCAGGAAGGATGAGGGAGAGGAGAAAGAATGACTAAGAACAGGTTATCATCAAGGGGACCGAGAGAAAGAGCTTGATTAGCTTTCAAAGGTGAGGGGATTCTTTGCTAAGAAGGATGCTTTGCTAAGTCTGGGCTCAGCAGCCCAGGAGAAGCCAAGTGGAGAACAGGGCTCAAGGTGGTCAAAGAGGGCTCGCTAGCATTTGGTCAAGGAGGTCCTTGCAGAAATCTGCCAGCATTCCCTGTATACAAACTCTTGTACTCATGTACTTTGTAAGGCAGTGGTTCTCAACCAGAGGCACTTTTGCCCCTTGGAACATGTGGCAATGTCTGGAGACATTTTGATGGTCACAACTCAGAGTGAATAATGAATAGAGGCCAGGGATTCTGCTGAATCTCCTGCAATGCACAGGACAGCCCCCAACAACAAAAGCTGACCTGGCAGAAAATATAAATAGCTTCTCACCACGAGATAAAGGAACTACCTAGTAAAACTTATGTATATTATAAAGCATATTCTCATAGTCTCTTCTTAATCAGGTTGTTTGTTTTCTTATTGTCAAGGAATTTCTTGGCAGTTCTTTATGTATGCTGGGTACAAATCCTTTGTCAAATATATGTTTTGTGAATATTTTCTCCCAGACTGTGGCTTGTTTTCCTTCTCTTAGTCTTTTTTAGAGACCAGATGTTTTCAATGTTGATGAAGTCCAATTTATCAGTTGGTTCTTTTATGAACTGTGCTTTGGGGGCCATATCTAAGAAAACATTGCCTAACTCACAGCCAGAAAGATTTTTCTCCTGTTTTCTTCTAGAAGTTCTGTAGTGTTAGGTTTTGCATTTAGGTCTATGATCTGTTGTGAGTTACTTTTTTAGTGTGGTGTGAAATATAGATACAAGGTTATTTTGGGGGGTATATATATGCCCAGTTGTTCCAGCACCATTTGTTGAAAAGCTTTATCCTTCCACTGCATTGCCCTTGCACTTTTGTCAAAATCAGTTGTCCATACATAATGTCAGTTTATTTTTGGAACATATATTCTGTTCCTTTGATCTCTTTCTCAATTTTATACCAGTATCACATTGCTTTGCTTACTGCAGCTTTTTAATAAATATTGAAATCAGTAATGTTAGCCCTCCAACTTTGTTCTTCTTTTTCAAAGTCAGTTTGTTCTAAAAATGTTTTAGACCATTTATATTTATTGTGGTTGTTAATGAAGTTTGAGAAGATCATTTTGCTATTTATTTTCTATTTTCCCTGTCCTTTATTTCCCCTTTCCTCTTTTTCTACCTTCTTTTGAATTAATCAACTACATTTTTGATGATTCTATTTTATTTCCTTTGTTGATTTTCTAACTGTGCCTATTTTAGGGTTTATATTTTACATATTTAACTTGTCAAGTCTAACTTGAAGTGATAGTAAATAATATTTAAAATTTTTTAAATTTTTTTAAATTTATTTTTGAGACAGAGAGAGACAGAGCATGAGCAGGGGAGGGGCAGAGAGAGAGGGAGACACAGAATCCAAAGTAGGCTCTGGGCTCTAAGCTGTCAGGACAGAGCCCAACGCGGGGCTCGAACTCACAGACTGTGAGATCGTGACCTGAGCCAAAGTCGGACGCTTAACTGACTGAGCCACCCAGGTGCCCCTATAACTTAATATTTAAATAAGAACCTTACAAATGTATGCTTCCATTTGTCTCCTCCTAGCATTCATGTTGATTCTGTCATGAATTTTAATTTGACTTATAAGCCCCACAATATATTGTTATTTTTGTTCAGTCATATATCTTTTAAGGATATGTAAGTTACTTTTAAAAAATGTAGTAGTTACCATTTCTGGTGTAGATTCCTTTGTGTGGATTCAGATTTTCATTCAGAATCATTTCCCTTCTGGCAGAAGGACTTCTTTAACATTCCTTGTAGTGCCAATGCTGGTGATGAATTCATTCACTTTTTTATGCCTGAAAAAAACTTCATTTGCCTTCATTTTTAAAAAAAGGTATTTTGGCGAGGTATAGAATTCTAGGATGATGGATTTTTTTTCCCCTCCAGTATTTTAAGAAGGCTATTCCACTACCTTCTTATCTGTATTGTTTCTGATGAGAAATCTGCTATAAATTTCATCTTTGCTCCTCAATGTGTAACGTGTTCTCCGGCTGCTTGAAACATTTTCTCTCTGTCGCGGGTTTTGAGCTATTTGACTATAATCTGCCTTGATGTAGTTTATGTACCTTATGTTTGGGGTTCATTGAGCTTCTTGGGTCTTTGAGTTAATTGTTTTCAAGTGTGGGGAATTTTTACCTATCATTTCTTTAAATAGTTCTTTGTGTTCCTTTCCCACTCTCTTTTGGGATCTCTTCTCACCTATTGTGATAGGTTGATTGAAGTTGTCTGTCTCTGATGGAACATGACCCGCAGGCCATGACAGAATTCTTTGATTCTGCTTTCTTCAGGGACTCAAGAAGAACCTATGTAGCCAGTACGAGGAGAAAGTGCGCCCCTGCATTGACCTCATCGACTCCCTTCGTGCCCTGGGCGTGGAGCAGGACCTGGCCCTGCCTGCCATCGCTGTCATCGGAGACCAGAGCTCGGGCAAGAGCTCAGTGCTGGAGGCCCTGTCAGGGGTCGCCCTTCCCAGAGGCAGCGGTAAGAACTTGCTCTCTGTTTTAATCAGTTCAGGCAGCCATAACAAAATGCCACAGACTGGGTGGCTGAAACAGAGACTTATTTCTCACAGTTCTGGGGGCTGGAAGTCCAAGACCAAGGTGTTGGCATGGTTGGTTTCTCCCGAGGCCTTTCTCCTTGTGCAGATGACCATCTCCTTGTGTCCTCAGATGGCCTTTTCTCTGTGCACACACACGTCTGGCGTCTCTTCCCTTTTTTGTATGGATGCCAGTCACCTCGGGCCCCACTCTTCTGACCTCATGTACCCTTAATTACCCCTTTAAGGAGTGGCCCCAGTGGTCACACTGGGGGCTGAGGCTCTAACACATGAATTGGGAAGGGGACGTGAGTCAGTTCATGGCACCCTCTTGTTGCACATTTTTGTGTGGGCTGTGTATAACCTGTGCATTATGGCAGGTCTGAGTATATGTACTTGCACCCCCAGCCCAGAACCACGTGCATGTGGGTGTCTTTCCTGAGCCCCTTCTCAAGAGGTGACCTTCCAAATGGGAGGTAAAGATTGGTGCTCTGATTAGTGGTGCTATTTGAGTGCCAAGGTCAAGGGATCGGTGGGGCTCCAGGGGAGAGAGGGCAGACCTGAGATGGGCCTTGAAATACAGGTCAGATGTAGGAGAGGGTGGGGTCTGGAAGTTTACGGCAGGGGGACATGGTCAGGGGGCCTGGTGAGGGCAGTATGTGTTCCTGATGGTATGGGTGTGTCCTGGGGGGTAGCGGAGGACATTTACCAGAGTCTGGGGGTTTCCTACGAGAGTGCGCCACCCGAGCTGATGGCAAAACATGAAGCGAGAAGCCGAAAGTGGTGGCTCTCAAGCATTAGTGAGCAAAAAATTACCTGGAATGCATACTCAAAATGCATATTTCTAAGGCCACCCCAGACCTAATGCATCCGAGTGTCAGACAAGGGGACCAGGCGCTTTTAGCAGCCTGCCCAGATGATTATAGAAAAGTTTGCGCAGCATTGATCTCAGGCCGCCGTCTAGGACTCTTGAGAGCAGAGTGCAGGACTGATGTGGACGTGGCCTCCAGGTATTGTCACAAGGTGTCCTCTGGTGCTGAAGCTGAAGAAGCTCATGAATGAGGATGAATGGAGAGGCAAAGTCAGCTACCAGGACTTTGAGACGGAGATTTCAGACCCTTCGGAGGTGGAGGAGGCAATCAATACAGGTAAGTGCCCCACATTTGTTCGCTATCACCTGTTTGGACATCTGGCCACCTGGGTGAGGAAGGAAGGGGTCCATCTGTCACTGTCCCCCTCTTCCCTTTCTGGGCCTGTCCTGTTCTCCTGGGGGCCTCCCTCCAGCCCTTGTCTGCATCAGGCCCCGGCTCCCTTGTGTTTTCTCTTCTTTTACCCTCAGTAAGACCAGTGCTTTGGACAGAATCTGACCTCAGCAATTACTTGCTTAGTATGTAAATAAGCATTGGAGAGTAATGTGGACTTTAAAATTTAAACAAAGAGTATCTGTCCCTTATTCAAGGGCTTCCCCACTCCACAGATCTGATGGAAGAAGAATTGGGTGTGGGGCCAGGGAACCCCTTTCCCCGTTAGCCTCATAAAAGGCATCCGGGACCATCCCCAAACCCTCTCTGGAAGCATCTCATAGGCCTTTTCCTCTGCATGTGTTTGCATAATCCCAGCTCGGGTTGACCTACGGTGCGTCTCAGTGAATGCCAGCCACAGAGACAGAGATCACCCTGTCCCCATGAAGCATCCGAAAGGAGAGATAACACGCGGAGGACATAAGGACAAGTAGTGGCAGGGTTGGCTGCGGCTGAGAGTGAGCAAGGCGGATAGATAATCTCTGCCACGTGGACCTTCGCTTCTTCCTAGTGTGTCACAGCCTAGTCTCAGTCATTTGGGGGGGCAGAAGTGGCAAAGAATGAGCTTGGCTCTTAAGAAGGTAGCAGCCACTTGGGATGGGCACCGGGTGTTTCATGGAAACCAATCTGACCATAAATTGTATTAAAAAAAAAAAAGATAGAAGCACTAAGTTGCATTTATAGACTGTTTTACAAAAGGTGAAGGATGCTTTTACAGTCAGAACGTCATTGTGTGATCGTTGGGCTTAGATTGGCTCCAGGGCCAGAACACTCAAAACCGCTGTGTGTACCCCTCGCCCTTCCTGTGTAACAACGCTATCTCAAAGCCCGGTGGTTTGGCAGCATTGGTTTCTCGCGATTTGGTGATCAGCCGGGCAGTTCTTTCCCTCCAGCTGGCTTGGCTGGGGCCAACCGTCGAGGATGGCCTCGGTCACATACCCAGGCCCTGGGCTGGAAAGACCAGGCCTTCTCCCCATGCGGTGGCCATCCTCCTCCAGGAGGCCAGGCTTGGCTTTTTGCGTGGTGGCGGACGGGAAGGGAGGAGGATCCCCCAGGCGCAAGGTCTCAATCTCTACTGGAGTCCATTCTGTGATGTCCTGTCAGCCACGGGCAAGCCCGAGGTCGAGGGACAGACTCTCCGGTTGGGAGAAGGTCGCCCTGGAGAGGAGCGTGCGTGCAGTGACGGAAGGGAATACCGATAGATAAAGTTAGATCTTGAAATTGTCATCGTTACGGAGGCAGGAGCCAAATGAGGTCCCTTGATAGGATGTCAATGCCAGGGCTCGTTTTGCTCAAAACTAGCACGTTCCCCTCCATCATTTCCCAAACCCTGCCCCAGCGTGCCCATGTGTTTTTATTTGCTTTCATTTTGCTTTGTTGTTAATCTCCTAGTGACGTCAGGGGAAGGATTTAGGCGCTATGCCAGGAAGAGCTCAGGTCGGCCCCGCTCTGGCCCGGTGCAGGTGCATCTTTAGAGATGTTTCTCTTGCTCTCTCCACAAACAGTTCTGGCCACTGGCAGGGAGAACCCTGAATTGTCCTTTGAGTTTCCTTTTAGCCCCGGAAAAGTGAATCTCCTCCAGATATGCCTTATCCAAGCACGGCAGGTAGAAGGTGCTTCCGGAGGATTTGCTATAGGGAGATGCTTGTACTGTATGCTCTATTCAGGTTTTCTCGTTTCCCCCTTCCCTAGCCCAGAATGCCATCGCCGGGGAAGGACTGGGGATCAGTCATGAGCTAATCAACCTGGAGGTCAGCTCCCCTCATGTCCCGGATCTGACCCTGATAGACCTCCCTGGCATCACCAGGGTGGCAGTGGGCAATCAGCCGGCCGACATCGGACGCCAGGTACAACCTCGGTCTAGGGGGGACCGGGGCCGTGCCCTGGACAACAGCGAGTTCCGGGCTGAGTTGGGAGGGTGGATATCAGGAGGTGTGAAGGGGTGGGCTCCGTGGCCTCCACCAAGTCAGATGGAGATGTTCTGGGGAGCACGAGGCAAGGAGACAGAACTGGAAATCCATTTTACAGTGTTTCGGTTTTATACGGGGACCCATTTTTGGTTAGAGTTACATTTCGTGGCATATCGAAGCTGGCGTGTACAGGAAGGGGTTTTATGTGGGGAGAGAAAGCATTAGCAACAGATATGATGGCATTTTCATGTTGGCAAATGTTACCCAAGAGATTTAAGATCTAGGGCACCGTCATGCACTTTGTGGCATCTTCTCTTTCCCTGTGGTTGTCCCCTGTGGAATCCTGGGAGATAGTTAATGAGCTAAGGTCTGGCGGTTTTCCCCAGACCCCAGAGCTCCGTTTCTGCCACGGGAGACTTGGTTTCTTGTAACTCTGGCTTGAGAAATGCTGCAGGCTTGTTTCTTTCGGGGAGATACCCCTGGGACTTGGAGGTCCCAAAGCAAGGGCAAGGTCGGGACCTGTCCCCGCCCTCATACGCCTTCATTTTCTCACAGACCAAGCAACTCATCAGGAAGTACATCGTTAAGCAGGAGACAATCAACCTGGTGGTGGTCCCTTGCAATGTGGACATCGCCACCACAGAGGCACTGAGCATGGCTCAGGAGGTGGACCCCGATGGAGACAGGACCATAGGTAAGAAGAGGGAAGAACCTAGAAACCATAGGAGGGCTTTACTTGGCCGTGGGCTCAGCAAATGATGCCTCTGGTCTCGGCCGGACCCGTGTTTCCCCAAGCGTGGGCCAAGCCCCATCTGCACCAGAAGTAACTGAAGAATGTTTAGAAATGCTAGTGGGGCGCCTGGGCGGCTCAGTCGGTTGAGCGTCCGACTTCGGCTCAGGTCACGATCTCGCGGTCCGTGGGTTCGAGCCCCGCGTCGGGCTCTGGGCTGACAGCCCAGTGTGCCTCACTGGGAAGGTGGAGAGTCATCGCAATAGAGCATGAACTCTTGGACTGGGTAGAAGGGAAATTAAATGGCCGTCACATGCTGCTGTCTCTCTGGCATGAGGGCCAAGCCCTGGGTGAAGCAAGCCCCCCACAGCTGCCTGGAGGGGCATGCCGTCTTCCTGGGGCCTGAGCTGTAGTTCTGTCACTGGCCAGGGGCTCCACCTCAAACCGTGGACTTGGGGGTTGGGGGTGCCGTCGTGTCCCCACGAGCAAGGCTGAGAGGTAACTGCGAGCGCTCTCTGATGGAAAGTCTCCGGCTTGCAGGCATCTTGACAAAGCCTGACCTGGTGGACAGAGGCACCGAGGACAAGGTGGTCGACGTGGCACAAAACCTCGTCTGTCACCTGAAGAAGGGCTACATGGTCGTCAAGTGCCGGGGCCAGCAGGACATCCAGGACCAGCTGAGCCTGGCCGAGGCTCTGGAGAAAGAGAGAGTCTTCTTTGAGGACCACCCACATTTCAGGTACCCGGGGCCATGTTTCCGCAAAGGGCAAACCAAAACGTAGGCCCTCCATCTCTCCTGGGGAACATGGCTGCCGCCCAAAAGCAGACGTTCGCAGTGGGTGTGTGAGTGTGTCTATACCTTGACAATGCCCGTGGGATTTGCCCGGGAGAACAAAAGAGGAACTGACAAAGTACAGCAGAAAATAGACCTCCACGACCAGATAGGGAGGGAACTGGCTATGACAATTGAAAATAAATTAAATAGAAACACAAATACCGGAAGAAAACAGAAATACCTCAGAATAGAAAAATAATTAGAAAGCTCAGAAATTGACCCAGAGACATGCATTTGCTATATGATAAATGTGGCCTTTCCAATCGCGGGCCACATCAGTTTGATTATCTATCAGTCAGGGGCACTGGGGGAAATTGTAAATTTTATGTTATGTACCTTTTACCACAATTTTTAAAAATTGACAGATGTGGAGACCAGAGCCTAGCTGTGAGTGTACTTTCACAAACAGGCATGCCCTTTATCCTAAAAAGTTCTTTAAACTATAAAGAATCTATAATAACTCGGCGAACGCAGATTTGGATAGAGCGAGGCTAGGCCTTCCTTCCTCCAGGCAGCCCATGGTTTAGGTTCTTGTCTTGGGGAAGGGTGTGTCCCATAGTTCAATGTCATCCATACACCTACGTAGGTACGTGTCGGGGTATTTTTGTGAAATCCTATGCCGACACGCATTACGTAGACTTATGTGCATATTACCTACGTGAAGAAGGGTGTGTGTGTTGTGAAAACATATCCATAGGTGACCAAGTGTATCTTTATAAAGACCAGTTCTGTAGTCAGATGACATGAGACATATTTAAAAAAATGTTTTTTAAATGTTTATTTATTTTTGAGAGAGAGAGAGAGACAGTGTGAGCAGGGGAGGGGCAGAGAGAGAGGGGGACACAGAATCCGAAGGAGCTGTCAGCACAGAGCCCGACGCGGGGCTCGAACCCACGAACCGTGAGATCATGACCTGAGCCGAAGTGGGACGCTTGACCGGCTGAGCCACCCAGGCGTTCCAAATGTCACGAGCCATATTTAATGTCTCAGCTGGAAGGGATCCCTCTATACCATTTCTTAAAGAAAGCTTTTTATTTTAGTCCCGGTCAGCTGACATACAGTGTTATATGAGCTTGAGGTGTACAATTCTCTCCAACTCTATGCCATTTTTGAAGTGTCGGAAATAATGAAGACCCTGCCTTCGTTCCGCGCAGGGCAATTCTGCACATCTGTTGGGTATCCGCGGCAGGGCGCTCCATCCGCCTGGGAATAACTGGACTAGCCTTGCCTTTCCCTGCAGCAGAAAGCCGGCTTGTGTTTTCTGGCCACACCAGCATGCTTGTGCATGTCGTGTTCTCTTCTCCGTCCGCAGGGTTCTCCTGGAGGAAGGAAGGGCCACCGTGCCCTGTCTGGCGGACAGACTGACCACTGAACTCATCATGCACATCTGCGTAAGCACATGTAGAGCCGTCCGTTCTCTGACTCGAGTCCCACAAACCCAGAGCTAACCCGCGCGGGCTCGCTCACCGTCCGCGCGCACACACATCTCCCGGGGGATCTCGTTAAGGTGCAGGCTCAGGTTCGGCGGGTCTGGAGCACAGCTTGGGATCCTCGAGCAAGCTCCCAGACGGTGTGTGACTGCGGCACCACATGTTGGGCGGGACCCGATAGACTACATCCGCTTGGCCTAAAATCTCATGCGCCCTGCACGAACCTGTTCCTTTCTCGTTGCCAGCCACTACGGCAATAGCTTGACGATGGTCATGGTCATAGATTTCATATTTTAAATCTCTCCGTGGTTCTTTTTCAAGTTTGTCTGGACAGAATCCCTTTCTCTTTCACCTGTGCGGTCCCTTAAAAAGGTTTCCTTTGCACATATTTCTGTTGTACGCAGCGCTCGAGGAGTCCAGTGTCAGGTGCACTGGGTCCTGGTAGCCATCACCCACAATGACCTGGGCTAGGGTTGCGACCCTGGGCCTATCCTTTCTGGAACTTGATCTGTGGGTATTCATGGAAGCCCCGGTTCAGAATCGGTTTCTCCAGGGAGGTGCAGCCTCCGGCCTGAATCATTTTAGATTCTCAGCTCGAGGCCTGGGGGACCCCTCAGGGAGTATGAATTTGGGCAGCAGACCTGTTTGAGGGCTGGCTTGCGGTTACAGATTTTCGGCAGAGATTTTATGTCCTTCCGCTCAGCACCGAGTTCAGTCCCCAGGAATGGGGACAGAGGGCACGGTTATTCCTAACTCTTTGGGGTCCCAGCTTTGTAGAGTAAGAAGACGTTGGCTCATTAGAGTCCCTGCCTCGAGCAAGCCCACCGGGATTTATTCGTTGCCCCAGCACCAAGTGAGGCTCTGAAATGTCACCTCAATTTTTCTTTCCTACAAATGCCCTGCGAGGCCAAATCTGGCTGTACTCCCGCTCTCCCCGTCCGCCCCTGGGCACCCGTGTCACCTGTCTGTGCCTCTGAGTACCTGCCAGCTCATGGATACACTTCAAGGGATGCTTTTGAGGTGCCAGCCAGCATTTTTTGATGTTTGCGGTGGAAGAGGGCGCTAGCATGCGCCGTCCACCGTGTCGTCAGAGACAGAAGTCCCTGAAAACTTTAAATCTGTTCACAAAAGTTGTTGAATCTCAAATTGTCTCAACTGCTGCTTTTTCAGAGCCCACAAGACAGGTGGCCCTTTCTAATGTCCCTGCAGATCGTAGAAGGGGCTCTTCCTGGCGTTGCTTGGACAGGATGCAGGAACCGTGCAGAGTGGCCACCTTGGTGTGTCCCTGAGACTGTCCCCCCTCCCCCCAGGAGTGGGAATGTGGGGAGGCCTGGGTGGAGTCAGTGCCCGCTAATGTGCCTCCCTCTCCACCTTCGCTCTAGAGCAAGCCAGGAGGTCAGGTGTACCGTGCAGGTGGCCTGGGGGCTCCAGCTTCTTCCCTGTCCGTATTTATGTCTTTGCATTCTTTTCTGTTTTCCTCAGAAATCTCTGCCCCTGTTAGAGAATCAAATAAAGGAGAATCATGAGAAAATAACAGAGGAATTACAAAAGTATGGCTCAGATGTACCAGAAGACGAACACGAAAAAATGTTTTTTCTGATAGATGTGAGTATTGCTCGTAGCATCGAGTCGGAGATTCACACATCATTGTCCAGAAAGGGATCGTGTGCCTCATGCACTTTTCTCTCACTCCCTGAAAGCCGACCCAGGCTCACTGTGCCCATTTAACACCAAAGAGGGGCCAGGGCAGAGGGACAATGGGCAGTGACAGATGGTCACATTTGCCGTATGGATTGCTTATCACGCATGCTCACCCGAGACCCCGAGGGCGGTTGGGGGTGTGGGAGGGTCTGGTACCCCTGTCACGTGGTGAGGAGTCACTTGCCCACCCTCAGCCTACACACGGCCTCCAGACGACCCCACTTGTATCTGGAACATCTCTGCTTATACGTACGTTTTCCTTCTTAACAGAAAATCAATGCGTTTAATCATGACATCACCTCTTTAATACAAGGGGAGGAGTCTGTGGGGGAGGGTGAGAGTCGGCTGTTCACCAAAATCAGACATGAATTCCACAAGTGGAGCACCGTGATTGAAAAGAAGTTCCAGAAAGGTGAGTGCCAGGCACCACCCTAGGCCTGGCGAGGTGGGTCAAGGCGGGTGGTGCGGATGGTGAGGAGAGCCAGAGGAGGGGTGTGTGGGGGCCGCCTTTGCTCCGCCCCATGTCACTGAACTCAGGCCAGCCAGCGCCTGCTGCAGACTTCGGAGGACACCTAGAGAGAACACGCAGAGGAATCCGCCCAAGTCCGCCAGGGCTTCGACCGGAATCAGCCCTCCCGCAACAGTAGGGGGTCAACATGGCGCCCACCACTGCCTCATGCTCTTCGTGGTCAGCTGGCCGTGGCCTTGAAGCCCGTGTGTATCTCAGTGGATTTTGCAGCTGCAGCAGCGACGCAGGGGAAACGAAACATAGCCTGGACACCATCGCTACACCACCAAATTCTCAAGAGTCCGAAAAAGGTAGAGAGTGTGACCTGAAGTTAATTTTTTTAATATTTCGAGATGCTTGAAGTCAATCATATACTGGCCAGTGATAAAGCGGCAGCAGCCGAGGGGAATTTTAAGTGACTTTGCTTCTACTCGGGCAGCTTGGTGGCGGGTTCCATAATGTACCTTGAGCTGACTGGAGGTTCCGACTGGCCGCTGTCCTTGGCTTTGAGTAATGAACGTGAGAGGAGACATCGTGCCACTGTGGACATAATTCGACGGCCACGCCTTTCAGTCGTCTGTTCGTTGGCAGAGGGCATGGAGGGCAGGACGAGATAAATGACAGTGTTCCCTGGTGGAAGACTGGGGCGGTCACTTGCCACTTGCCATCTCTGCGCCACTCCCAAGCTGCTGACCGTGCTGCGGGAAGGGAACAGTCCTTCGCTTCCAGCAACCCCCCTCGTGCATGGCTCGAGGTAAGCAAGCTTATCACAGCATGCGGCCCATGAGAAAATAGCTCTCATTTTAAGATGCTAAATTCCTGCCAACAAGTTATCAGTTGCACGTCACTGGGTTCCCACGTGCAAGAAAATGCATTTGGACCCCTAACTCACCCCCTGTACAGACATAAACTCAAAATGATCAGAAACCAACCTGTGAGCACTGAAACTATAAAACTCTTAGAAGAAAACCTGGATTCTAACCTTCGTGGCCTTTGGATGAAGAGGCGGTGTTTGCATAGGACACGACATCATAGGCGACAAGAGAAGTAACAGACAAGGGGGACTTCATCGGGATAAACAACGTGTGTGGGTCAAAGGGCGCCACCCGCCACGCACAGAACCGGAGAAAATACTTGCAAGTCACACATCTGACAAGGGTCCAGTGCCCAGAATATACAAAGAACTCTTACAGCTCAACAACAAAAAGCCAAATAATCCGAGTTAAAGTGGACGAAGGATGAGAATAGACATTTCTCTAAAGAGAAGACACACAAATGGCTTCTGGGCTCACGAGTAGGCACTCAGCATCATTAGCCGTCAGAGAAATGCAAACCAAAGCCACGGGAGACCCCATCTCACACGCACTAGGGTGGCTGGTATGTTAACGTACCCGTGTATTGGTCTGCTAGGGCCGTCCCAACAGAGCACAACAGACTGTGTGTCTTAAACGACAGAAACCTACTTTCTTACAATTCTGGAGGCTGGAAATCCAAGATCAAGGTGCCAGCATGTTTCGATTCTCTGGAGCCCTCTCTCCTTGGCACGTAGACATCACCTTCTCCGTGCGTCCTCCATGGTCTTTCCTGCGTGGCTCTGTGTCCTGCTTTCTTCCTATAAGGACACCAGTCAGATTGGAGTTCAGTCCACCCCAATGACCTCATTTCAGTGCGATCGCCTCTTCAGAGGTCCCGTCTCCGGACACAGTCACGTTTCCTAGGTGCTAGGGGTTAGGACTTTAACATACCAATTTTGGAGAGATACAATTCAGCCTGTGGCAGCAGATGATAGAAAATGTTCAGCCATGGAAAAGCATGAAGGACGAAACATGCTGCAACATGGACGAACCTTGAAGACACTGTGCTGAGTGAAGGAAGCGAGACACAGAAAGCCACATGTGTTTTGGTTCCATTGATATGAAATGTCTGGGACAGGCGTGTCCCTAGAAATAGAGAGTAGAGGAGTGGTTTCCGGGGGCTGGGCAGGGGAGGGAAATGGGGAGGGAGTCCTGACAGAGCGCAGGGTTCCTTGGGGCGATAGAAGTGTTTGAGAATAAGCTACTGGGGACGGTTGCACAATTTTGTTAATGTACTAACAAATCACTGAGCTCTACGCTTGACTAGGTTGAATTTAATGTTTTATTTTTGAGAGAGAGCAGGGGAGGGGCAGAGTCTGAAGCAGGCTCCAGGCTCTGAGCTGTCATTACAGAGCCCGATGCGGGGCTCGAACCCACGAACCGTGAGATCATGACCTGAGCCGAAGTCAGGTGCTTAACCGACTGAGCCACCCAGGTGCCCTGACTAGGTTGAATTAAAAAAAAAATTTTTTTTTAAGTATATATATCTATTTTGAGAGAGAGAGCATGCGTGAGCAAGGGAGGGGCAGAGAGACAGGGAGAGAGAGAATCCTAAGCAGTCTCCATGCTGTCAGCACAGAGCCCAACGTGGGACTCGATCTCATGAACCGTGAGATCCTGACCTGAGCCTAAACCAAGAGTTGGATGCCCAACCATCTGAGCCACCCGGGTGCCCCATGAGGGTGAATTTTATAGCATGTGAATTTTATCTCAGTTTGTACAAAATTCCTACGAGAAAATATCTCCCAACCAAAAGAGGATACCTAGACCCTGATTCCTGGTTAGTTCTTTTTTTTTTTTTTTAATTTTTAAATAATGTTTATTTATTTTTGAGAGAGAGAAAGCGGGGCGCCTGGGTGGCTCCGTTGGTGAAGCGTCCGACTTCGGCTCAGGTCGCGATCTCGTGGTATGTGGGTTCGAGCCCCGCGTCAGGCTCTGTGCTGAGAGTGCGGAGCCTGCTTGGGATTCTCTCTGCCCCCGACTCATGTTTTTTCTCTATCTCAAAATAAATCAGGAAATGAAAAAGAAAAGCCCACAGGGTTGTTTTCGTAAAATAATTCAGCACCGTTCTTTTCCAGGGTACAAAGCGATATATAAAGAAATTGAGAAATTTGAAAATCGGTATCGGGGCAGAGAGCTGCCGGGATTTGTCAATTACAAGACGTTTGAGATTATTATCAAACAGCAAATCAGAGAGCTGGAGGAGCCAGCTGTCGACATGCTGCGCACGGTAACTGGTGAGTTCTTGATTTGGCTTTTCGGCGTTTTGTTTCCAGGCCCGGGAAAGGCTTGGATCAAAACCAATGAGAGCTCTCCTCCCCGGGGTGTTTTCCAGTATCCAAGAACCCAGTCAATTCTCTGATTCTCCGGGGCACCAGCTGGGTGTTCGACATTTGGAGTCAGTTCCGGCACTACCTGTTTTAGCGCCGACCGGACGGTGTAAGGGCTCAGCCCAGGGGACGGCCCCCAAGTCAGGCTGTGCTCCTGCCGGACAGGCTCTCGGGGGTTCCCACGGCCCCCTCCTCACGAGGTTCTATAAGTTGCCAGAACAGCTCACAGAACTCAGGAACACACTTGACTTACCTCTACTCGTTTATTTTAAAGGATGTACTTCCCCTTTCCAGGTTATTATAAAGGGCGTGAAAGGAAGTATAGAGGATGAGGCCTGGGGGGCGGGGTCCTGGGGCACATGCTTCTGTCTCGTGGAGTCGGGGGCGGGGGGCACCACCCTCTGGGCACGTGGGTGTGTTCACCAGCCTGGGAGCTCTCTGATCCCTGTTGTTTAGGGGATTTTAATAAGGTGGAATCAATGATCACAAAGACATAATCACTTATTAACTCAATCTTCTCCTCAGAGGCAGCGAGGTGGGATGGGGGTGGGGGGGTGGGGGTGGGGCTGAAAGTTCCAGGCTTCTAATCCAGGCTGATCTTTCTGGTGACCAGCCCTCACCCTGAAGCAGTCTGGGGCCCACCAGGAGTCACCTTCTTAGAACAAGAGATGCTCCTGTCACCCGGGAGTTTCTAAGGGATTTAGGAGCTGGGTGTCAGGAACCAGGAGCACACACAAAATACACTTTTCTCATCGTCCACACCTCTGGTCGGCTCTGCGGCTGAGATGGTTATTCCACAGTCTCAAAATACTCTATTTATTTGAATCCTTTTTTTTCCCCTAATGTGTATTCATTTTGAGGGAGAGACAGACAGAGTGCGAGCGGGGGAGGGGCGGAGAGAGAGGGAGACCCAGAAACCGAAGCAGGCGCCAGGCTCCGAGCCGGCAGCCCAGAGCCCGACGCGGGGCTCGAACTCACGGACCGCGAGATCATGACGTGAGCCGAAGTCGGACGCTCCACCGACGGAGCCACCCAGGCGCCCCAGCCATCTATGATTTTGAACGAATCTTGTTTTCCTTTCTTCAGATATGGTCCAGCTTGCCTTTGCAAATATTTCGAAAGGAAACTTTGATGAATTTTTCAACCTCTACAGAACAACCAAGGTAACACTGACCACATGCGATTTAACCAAAAAAAAAAAAAAAAAAAAAAAAAAAAAGTCAGCCTGATGCTAGAAAACAGATTTCTTAGATGAAGACCATCCCAACTTTGTTGCGTACGCAGAGAAGCAGAGAATCAGGCTCAGTGGCGAACTTTATTAGTGGCATCACCAGTGATCCAGGGGAAGAAGCAGTAAGCGAGGCGGACTCTGGAAATAAATGTTTAAAATCACAAAAGAGAGCCAGAGTTCGTGGAGAATGGCCTCATCTGAGGGAAACGGCCCCAACCCTGCAACTCACTGAGGAAGCCACATATACACCTGGCATTTTCCGAGAGTGAGGAGTCAGGAGGAAGCGAGGCCCCCCACATCATGCAGCTGAGACCCGAAGCGTCTACCCTCAGAAGCAGGGGCTCCCCCGGCGTGGTCAGCTCGGCCGCTGTAACGGAGCACCGCTGGGCCGCTCACCCGAAATCCCAGATCAATGTGGCGTATCTGGCATCTGCCGCGGGCCCAATTCCTGGCTTGTGTGATGGCTGCCAGGACCGTGGTATCCTCCCAAGACAGGGAGAGAGAGAGCCAGAGGGAGGGAGGGAGGGAGGGAGCACTCTGGTGTCCCTTCTTATAAGGACATTGGCATCATCCGTAAGGACTTCACTCTCATGGGCTGGATCTCCCAACCCCCCACCCCAATGCCATCACTTTGGGGCTTAAGCTTTCAACTTAACGGATTTGGGGAGACACACACTCTCGGTCCCTGGCACCCAGCACCGCTGGGAACACTGGCTTGGCCTGTCGCAGGCTGGGGTCTTGGGGCCTGCGACTTAAGCTGCCCGGGCCTCTGGCTCCTTATCCACAAAATACGACTAAGAATACCTTGTTTGGAAGGTGTCACGGACACGGAAGAAAATGTCTGGGGTGCACCTGGCCTTATGCATCATAGTCGGTGGCTCCCAGTGGGCTCTGGGGAGGGCAGATACTTTCTGTGCGAGAGATCTATTCCCCGACCTTCTGGAAGCCAGTTGCTGTAAATTGCAGGAACATGAACCCTACGGAATTGAATGGATTTCAATTTGGCCCCCGTTTCACCCCCGTGATCTCTGTGATGGGCATAGATACTGCTGATGAGACGGGAAAGCCCCCAAAAGAGAAAGAATGTGAGAAATGAGGCCCGCAAGCAGAGCCCGTGCAGGTCCCCAGGCTCGGGGCAGGGGGGTCGGGGTCTGGGCGCGCTGCCCGCCCCCTCACACCCCGCCGGGGAGGGAGCCCCGTCCTAGATAAGCCAGCGTGGGGTGCGCAAGGCTGTGGCGCGTTCCAGTAGGAGCCGGTTGGCTGCAGGCTTCAGGGAGGACCCCCTCCCTCGACCCGGCGATTTGTTTCTGAGCGAACTTCGTTCCGCTTCTCTCTTGCCCTAGTCCAAAATCGAAGACATTAAGTTTGAACTGGAAAACGAAGCGGAGAAGTCGATCCGACTTCACTTCCAAATGGAGCAGATTGTCTACTGTCAGGACCAGATCTACCAGCGGGCGCTGCAGAGGGTCAGGGAGAGGGTTTCGGAGGAGGAGAAGAGGAATAAAAAAATAAACAGTCCGATCTCTGAAGAAGTTTCTTCAGGGAGCGTCTCCTTGTGTGAAATCTTTGAGCACCTGCTGGCCTACCGCCAGGTAAGTCTGCAGGCGCCTCAGAAAGGCGGCTTTCGTTCCCTATACTTTTCTTGTGGATGCCTCTCTCTAAGTCTCCGGGGCTCTGTGTGGTGACCGTCAGCCAGCCCCGTGTGCCCGGCCTCCGTGAGCCCCCGTGGAAGCATCGAGCCTCGGGCGGAGGAGCCGAGGCTAAGGCTCGGAGTCACTCACGTCTGGTTTTGACGGGCTGTGTGGCCCTGGCCAAGTTGCTTGACCTCTCTGAGCCTCAGCTTTCTTCTCTGTAGAGCGGTATCTCCTCACCGGGTTCTTGTGAATACTCTGGGAGCTGAGCGTGGGTGGAGCCCTTGGCTCGGGGTTGGGACGTGATGGCAGGAGCCACTCGCAGAGACACACGCTTTCGTGGCTACTGTACATTTCCAAGCGTGTGAAAAAGCAGTCTAATTCACGCTGGGGAAGGACGCACAGCTGTGCTAGAGCCGTTGAGACAGGTCAAAACCTGGACAGATAAAGCCAATAGTCATCTTTTGGCTTACGAGATATCTCCACCAGGTCACTGTTTGGATGCTTTGTGGCAGTGTTTCTTTTTCTTTTTTTTCTTTTTAGATTTATCTTTTTTTTTTTTAATTTTTTTTTTCAACGTTTATTTATTTTTTGGGACAGAGAGAGACAGAGCATGAACGGGGGAGGGGCAGAGAGAGAGGGAGACACAGAATCGGAAACAGGCTCCAGGCTCCGAGCCATCAGCCCAGAGCCTGACGCGGGGCTCGAACTCCCGGACCACGAGATCGTGACCTGGCTGAAGTCGGACGCTTAACCGACTGCGCCACCAGGCGCCCCTCTTTTTAGATTTAAATCCAAGTTAGTTAACAGAGCGTGTAACAATGATCTCAGGAGTAGAATGTAATGATTCACCACTTACGTGTAACACCCAGTGCTCGTCCCAACAAGTGTCCTCCTTGATGCCCCTTTGCCCATTTAGCCCATCCCCCTACCCAATGCCCCTCCAGCAACCTTCTGTTTATTCTCTTAGGGTAGGTAGCCTCTCTCTCTAGGTAGCCTCTTAGGGTTTGTCTCCGTCTCTGTTTTTATCTTATTTTTGCTTCCCTTCCCTTATGTTCATCTGTTTTGCATCTTAAGTTCCACAGACGAGCGAAGTCATATGATGTTTTCCTCTGACTTCTTTTGCTTAGCATAACACACTCTAGTTCCATCCACGTAGTTGCAGATGCCAAGATTTCATTCCTTTTGATCTCCGAGTAATACTCCACTGTAAATATACCACATCTTCTTTATCCATTCGTCCATCGATCGATGGACATTTGGGCTCTTTCCAACCTTTGGCTATTGTCGATAGCGCTGCTATAAACATGGGGGTGCATGTGTCCCTTCGAAACGGCACACCTGTATCGCTTGGATAAATGCCTAGTCGTGCAATTGCTGGGTCGTAGGGTAGATCTATTTTTAGTGTTTTGAGGCACCTCCGTACTGTTTCCCAGAGTGGCTGCACCAGTTTGCATTCCCACCAGCGGTGCAAGAGGGTTCCTCTTTCTCCGCGTCCTCACCAGCATCTGTCGTAAGGCAGTGTTTCTAGAACCCGACCATGCACACAGATCTCCTGGGGTCTGGTTGCAGGTTAGATGTGGATTGCAGGTGTGAGGTGGGGCCAAGGTTTTGCATTTCTAACGGGCTCCGAGGACAGAGACCTTCTTGGAACGGCAAGCCTTTAAACCAAGGCCCAGTAGAAACCCGATTCTCTTTCTGTTGGTTTACTTTTCATATGTCAGCATCAACAAGATTACATTCACATACCTTGTTTTGCATTAGCGGATTTTTATACAAGGTTTAAATGTCTGGTGCAGCCAGAACTGCTCCCGTAATGCTGCCCACTTCTCTTCCTCTTTTTCTTTTCCGCATTGTGTTGAGATACATATCACATAAAATGTACCGTCTTAACCATCCTCAAGTGCCCAGCTTGGGGGCACAAAGCCCGTCCACACTGTTGGGCAGCCGTCCCCACCTCCGTCTCCGGGATTCTTCACCTTCCCAAACTGAGACCCTGCCCCCCATGAGACGCACCTCTCCAGCCCCTCCCCCGGCCCCGGCGCCCCCATTCTACCTTCTGATCCTGTGGACTTTCTGATTCCCGGGAGCTCGCCTAAGTAGACTCGTGCACTCTCTGTCCTTTCGCGTCTGGGTGACTTCGCTTAGCGTCAGGTCCTCAAGGTTCACCTTTGCCGTAACGTGCGTCAGCCTGCCCTTCCTCTTAAAAGTAGCATCATACTCCTTTGTATGGAGAGACCGCATTGTGCGTGTTCATTCACCTGTCCGTGTGCCTCTGGGCTGCTGGCACCCTTTGGGCCACCCTGGATGACGCCGCTGTGAACACGGCCATGTGTCTGTCTGTGCCCCTGCTTCTTAGCCAGAATTATCCTGCCTCTTCTTCCGTGGGTTTCGGTGGGCATTCTTGTCGCAATCCTATTCATTTATCAGTCTGCACCGGGAGAGTTGACATCTTTATGACATGACATTTTTCTTTCTGTGTATTTATTTTGAAAGAGACAGAGAGAGAGAGAGAGAGAGAGAATTCCAAGCAAGCTCTGTGCTGTCAGCGCAGAGTCAGATGCGGGGCTCAATCCCACAAACTGAGATCGTGACCTGAGCCGAAATCAAGAGCTGGGTGCCCAACCAACTGAGCCACCTAGGCACTCCTCTTTTTTTTTTTCTTTAACATTTATTCATTTTTGAGAGAGAGAGAGAGAGAGAGAGAGAGAGAGCATGGGAGGGGCAGAGAGAGAGAGGGAGACACAGAATCCGAAGCAGCTCCAGGTTGCGAGCTGTCTGCACAGAGCCCGACGCGGGGCTCGAACTCACGAACCACCACCTGAGCTGAAGTCGATGCTTAACCGACTGAGCCACCCAGGTGCCCCAACACACCCCGCAGCTTTTTAAACTTTTTATCCTTCAGTCCGTTTAATCTTTTCAGCCGCCTCACGAGGCCGGGCGCTAATGTTATCACTGTTTTATGGGCAGTGGTATTGCTGAGGCACCGGACGAATCGGCTTCCCGAGAGATCAGCCTTATGTCAGGAAAGAGCTCTTTAGGAACAGGCAGGGCGTGGGGAGGGTGAAGGGGGGCTTGAAACTAGCTCCGGACTCGCAGAGACCGCAGAGGGCTCCCTCCGCCCTGTGGCTTTGGGCGGCCCGGCCTCTTTCCTGCTGAATATTTAGCGTTGATTTAAAAAAAAAAAAAATTGCAACATCTTTTCAGCGAAGTTTAACTAATTCGAAAACGGGGTTTTTGTACTCAGTCCACGTACCCTTATTAAGCCCATTCGAGCCGAGCCGAAGGTGCCCGAGTGGCCCCGGCAGGGAGGCGGGGTCAGGCTGCCCTCTGGCCCAGAGGCCGCTGCTGGGCTCCAGACCCAGAGACCCAGGCGGGCACCCGCACCTGCCAGGCCCGGCCCCTCCTGACGCCGGCGTGCTGACGTCAGCCCCTCACCCTCCGTGAACTCTTCTTCCCTGCCAGGAGGCCGCCAACCGGATCTCCAGCCACATCCCCCTGATCATCCAGTACTTCATCCTGCAAGTGTACGGCCAGCGGCTGCAGAAGAATATGCTGCAGCTGCTGCAGGACAAGGAGACCTACAGCTGGCTCCTGAAGGAGCGCAGCGACACCAGCGACAAGAGGAAGTTCCTGAAGGAGCGGCTCGCGCGGCTGGCCCAGGCTCGGCGCCGCCTGGCCAAGTTCCCCGGTTAAGTCCAGCTCCCTGTCCCGTCCGCATCTCTAGGACCCGCCTCCAGCCCCGCCCCCAGCCCCCGGACGCGTGGGGGAGCCCCGCCCTCAGCACCGCCCCCAGCCCCGCCCTCAGCCCCAGAAGCCTGGGGGGACCCGCCCTCAGCCTCCGGACTCGTGGAGGACCCCCGCCCTCAGCCCCGCCCCAGCCCCGGACGCGTTGGGGTGGGGGAAACCCGCCCTCAGCCCCGCCCCAGCCCCTGACGCGTGGGGAGAGCCCCGCCCTCAGCCCCGCCCCAGCCCCGGACGCGTGGGAGGACCCGCTGTCAGCCCCGCCTTCAGCCCCGCCCTCAGCCCCCAGCCGCTTGGGGAGAGCCCCGCCCCAGCCCCTGACGCGTGGGAGGACCCGCTGTCAGCCCCGCCCTCAGCCCCTGGCCGCTTGGGGAGAGCCCCGCCCCAGCCCCTGACGCGTGGGAGGACCCGCTGTCAGCCCCGCCCTCAGCCCCGCCCCCAGGCCCCGGCCGCTTGGGGAGAGCCCGCCCTCAGCCCCGCCCCAGCCCCGGACGCGTGGGAGGACCCGCTGTCAGCCCCGCCTTCAGCCCCGCCCTCAGCCCCCAGCCGCTTGGGGAGAGCCCCGCCCCAGCCCCTGACGCGTGGGAGGACCCGCTGTCAGCCCCACCCTCAGCCCCGCCCCCAGGCCCCGGCCGCTTGGGGAGAGCCCCGCCCTCAGCCCCGCCCCAGCCCCGGACGCGTGGGAGGACCCGCTCCGCTCTCAGCCCCGCCCTCAGCCCTGGACGCGTGGGGAGAGCCCCACCCCCAGCCCCGCCCTCGGCCCCTCCCCCAGCCCCGAACGCGTTGGGGGGGGGGGACCCAACCTCAGCCCCAGACGCGGGGGGCGGGCGGGAGGGAGGTCCCGCCCCCAGCACCGCCCTCTCCCCCCCGCTGGCCCATTTCACAGGCGCGAGGAGTTACTAGCCAGTCTTTCCTGGCACCGTCTGTGGTCTGTGCTTGTCCCTCGAGGGCAGGGACCTGGTGAGAAGACTTAGGTCAGGATTAAGAGGAACGAGAGCTAGACTGGGTGGACGCCGCCGCCTCCCTGGTTAGGAGAAACCAGTTTCCACCTCGGGACTGTCCCTCCGGACCCCTCTCCCTCTCCCGCCGGAGATCAGCGCATGGGGAACACCCTAGAAGGCCTAGTTCCTGCTTTGTGCCACTTGCTATCACGCGCCTGATGTTTCTGGAGCATGGGTGCTGTGTGCGTGTGCCTAGAGGCTGCATTTCGCTGATGTGGAATAAACCCGTTTCTAGCGACACCGCTGCGACCCCGTATTTTCAGGGGCCGTCCGGGAATTTGTACACGACAGAGGCTGCCGGGAGCATGAAGGGCGTTCGGCGGGGTCCCCCCAGCACCCGCTGTGGCGCGGCGCCTTACCCCTCTTGTCAGCCCCACACCTGAGGGGTGGCTCACAGCCGCTCAGGCTCGCAGGGCGCAGTTCCACTGGGGCCGAAAGGAAACACTCCGGCAATACGCACAGGCTTTTGAAGAGCGAAGGCCGGCGCGCGGTGCGGGCGCTCCGAGTCCAGCACGAGGCGTGTGCCCCTTGCGCAGAGGGGATGCGGGCGGCTTCTCACGGGGGTGCCGGGAGCCACCGCAACAATCCCTGGCTGGAGCCGGCCCCCTCGCAGGCCTGGCCTGGGTGACTTCCCGCCGCCCACAGGAAGATTCTGCCGGGACCAGGGACGGCCAGAGGCGCCGGAGTCGCAAAGGGGTCTTCTTTGCTGCGGTTCCAATTTGGCAGGGGACTGAAGGGAGGTGGGGGAAGAAGGCTGACTATGTGCTGCAGAGCAGGGACCTCCCCGGGCAGCCCACCTGCCGCGGACTCACGAGGTGCTGGCGGTCACTTTCACTTTGGCCCCAGAGAGCAGGTGTCTAGGGCTCCCCCAGGCTTGTCCGAGGCCGCCACCAACAAGGGGGAAGTGTACAGTCCCTTCTCCCGTGTGTTCAGGACCCAGGGAGAGAGAGCCCTGGAGTCCACTTTGGGTCACTTCTTTGCTCCGAGGGCAGCCAGCCTCAGACAAAGGGTTCACGTGCCTCCGTAATCTCCCCTCCGCCATCCCTGCCCCACCCATGAGGGACACTGTCAGGATTAGAGCCTGCGTGCCTCTCCAGATTCTGCTGCCCACCCTAGAGCACTAGTAGGAAGGTCCATGCGTCTGTGAAGACTGTGCTAGAATATCTGTGATGCCCACTCCCGAACCCTTCACGTTCGGTACATCTGGGGCCCCGCTGAGCCCACAGGATGGCACCGAGTCCGGAGCAGAGCAAGGAGACGGGCCACATAGAGCGGACTGACCTAGAAAGCCTGGGTTTTCCAGAACACAGGGTCTGATGTGCTGTCGGTGCTTAATAAATGCTATGAGAGGGAGCGGGGCACGGGACACGCTGGGCATTTGTTCAAATGGCTTTCTGGATTCGTGACTATCTTCTAAGATGCTTCAGAGCACCTGTTTTTTGTTTTTTGTTTTTTTTAAGTTTATTTTGAGTGAGAGAGAGAGAGCGAGCGCACACAAGTGGGCTCATAAGCGGGGGAGGCATAGAGAGAGGAGAAGAGAGAGAATCCCAAGCAGGCTGCCCGCTGTCAGCACAGCAGCCCCAAACTCCCGAACTGTGAGCTTGTTCTGGTCTCACGGAGTCGAAGCACGAGTCCCGCAGACGACAGTGAGCAGAGTGGCAGAGTGTAATGAGAGAAAGCACGAAGCTCTCAAGAGGGAGAGGGGTCCCGACTGGGTAGCCGCCGAGCATTTCTGTCCCTGACTTTTTATGGGGACCTGATCAGGAAGTCCGTGAGGCTCCAGGCGGGGCTGGAATACCTTTCTCCTGTTGTCCCTCTCAAACCCCGCTGCCGCTCTGGCCTTCCACCTGCAGCTGCCCACTGCCTCTCCCTCACCTCCCCCTGCCTAATGTTCACCCTTTCCCCGCTCAAGGTCACCACCGGAGCTGAAGTCAAGAGTCAGACGCTTAACCGACTGAGCCCCCCCGGGCGCCCCCAGAGCATCTGCCGTTATACTGTCCTCGAGGAAAGGCAGACAAAACAATCAGGCACCCAGAGAATTCCCCCAAACGTCAGGTTTTGTTTCAGAGGAAAGGAATCCAGGCGGCGGATGTTGCACCAGGTCGCGGGGAATGAGGCACACAGCGCAGCTTCCGTCAGACCTGTTCTGTTTCTCCAGGGAAGAAAGGTCCAAGCGGTTCTGTGGGATCTCGGTTGGTTATGAGATGCCTCTCTGTAGTCCCAGTGACTGACGAACACCGTTTATGGGGGTGGTTCGTTAAACATGGGGCAGCTGGTACATCAGTGAATCTTTAAATGTCACTTTATTCTAGCACTTCTCTTAAAACACTGGGGAAGGGGGAGCCTCGATCAGAAGGGGAAGAGACTCTGAAATCGGAGTGGGGGCAAGGAAGCCACAGGGGGACTGAGGAAGAGCTGGGAGCAGACCCGGAACCTGGGTTCGAGGCAGGACTGTCCCCCATTGACAACACAGCCAGGCACAAATTGAGGGGGGTGCATGCTTCTAAAATTTATTTTAATGCCTGTTTATTTTTGAGAGAGAGAGAGAGAGTCAGAGCACGAGTCGTGGAGCGGCAGAGAGAGAGGGAGACACAGAATCCGAAGCGGGCTCCAGGCTCCGAGCCGTCAGCACAGAGCCCGACGCGGGGCTGGAACTCACAACTGTGAGATCATGAACTGAGCGGAAGTCAGACGCTTAACTGACTGAGCCACCCAGGCGCCCCTGGAGGGCACATGTTTCAGTGCTGGAAACCCACCCACTGACCCAGTGGCAAGGAGAGACACAAATCAGCACAAATGATTCACTTTTATTAATACGTGTGTTTTCCCTTTAATGATGAGTGTTTGGGGTTCATTTATATCAAGCAAATTAACTTACATCTTTTATAAAGCCTTTAATCCAAAGCTCCAGCGTTCTGGCTAGATCTTTGAGGTGCAATCAGCCTCATCCAAAGGCCACTCACCCGGCGACTCTAGCGTGAAAAATGCAACTGAAGATTGTCAACTGCCTTGGCCCATGTGGACTTTCTAGGTATACGGTTCACTGCTCTTCGCAGATCCTTTATTTCTGAGTCCCCCTACCTGCTAACATTTATTCGTAATTCCAAAACCAGCACTCACGGCGCTACGGCGGCCAGGCGTGCGGGGCGGCAAAAAAAAGGGGAGGTGCCTCGCCGAGGACACACAGCGGAGTCCTCCTTCTCGTTTCAGCTCTCGCTGTCAATAAATGTCCTTTTGTGATCTGGTTGGGGCCAGGTTTCCAGCATTTTTGCACTTTCGGCTGGTGATCTCTGGGTTCGACACGGCCCCAGGTGTCGTGGAGAAGCGTGGTCTCCGTGAAGTGCCTCACGGGGAAAACACGCGTGCAGATAAGCAAGTTCGGGAGGGATGGAGCCATCTGCTCGGGCTCAGTGTTGGTGCAGCAGCTATATATCCAATTAGGCGTCTCTGAACAGAAGCACCCACAAAACAAGGTCAGGAACCCATCGGTTGACAAAGACCGGAGGCTCGTCGACACCTGACCTTGTCTCTGTCCCCCAGAAGCAACGATTCCCCATTCACGAATTCAACGATCGTGATGGGTTTATGGAACATAATTACCATGAGTGAGGATCCCCTGTATTTAAGGGTATTGTCTAGCAAAAATGTGTGCTTTTCCCTGTTTTTAGGACCACTTTTCCCATAATTTTAACACGTCTTAACATAAAAATTTTAAACTTATTTTGAGGGAGGGAGAAAGCACGAGTGGGGGGCGGAGGGGCAGGGAGAGAGAAGAAGAGAGAACCCCAAGCAGGCTCAGCACTGCCAGCACAGAGCTCGATCCGGGGCTCGAACGCGCCAATCTTGAGATCGTGACCCGAACTGAAATCAAGAGTTGGCCGCTTAACCGACTGAGCCACCCAGGCGCCCCACGTGTCTTTCCACAACTCTAACACATAATGAAAACAATCACCTGTCACGGGTGCAGGATTTGGGGGATGCAAAGGATCCGAATGGAGTTCTGGTCTCAGGCAGAGAAAAAAACTCAGTGTTTCTCTCCTGCCCACAGTCCCAGTCCCATCTCCATGGCACTGGCGCCCAAGAGAGCTCGGTCACCCAGAAATAACAGGGACTTTGGGGAGACAGCTTCAGGGTACAAGATGCTGGGCGCGGGTTTGGACAGGCTGGGGCTGAGGATGTGTGGGATACCGGGCAGAGAGATCTGGAAGACAGTGGGGTCTCAGGGTCTGAGTCAGGGGAAGCGGGAGCCATGGGTGACAGCCACGCGGGAGTTACCACGGACGGGGATGCCAGGGTGGCTCAGCCGGTTAAGCATTCGACTTCGGCTCAGGTCATGATCTCACGGTTGGTGGGTTCGAGCCCCGCGTCGGGCTCTGTGCTGACCGCTCGGAGCCTGCTTGGGATTCTCTCTCTCACTCTCTCTGCCCCTGTGCTGTTCATTCTTTCTCTCAAATAAACAAACTTGGAAAAAAAAGTTACCACGGGACACCTCCGACGGGACCACATCCACCAGCACCCCCCCCACCCCGCCCCGCACCTCAGTCCTCAGCCCCGCCCCCCTCGCCCCTGTCCCCGCCCGCAGCCGCCCCCCAGCCGCCCCCCAGCATCACCGCCCTCCGAGGAGGTGCAGACTGGCTCTGCTCACCATCCCCATCTGCAGGGACTCCATAAATCCTTGGAAAACAAATGTATAATTTATTTGTACAGTATTTCACAATTGAATTTTACAGTTTAAAAAAGGTACAAAACAGAGGACAAACAGGCGTCACATAAAAAGAAGCCAGGGACGCAACACGTTCTCGCCACGACAATGCATTTTAAGATCCGGCTCGGGGAGCGGGCCCCTCGCGGTGTGGCGGGTCACGCGGAACGGAAGCATCCATCCGGGGAGTGGGGCCGCCACCGCCTCCCGCTTCAAGGTTAAGCCCTAGCCCTCCGGGCTAAGCCCTAGGTGGTGGGATCCTTCATTTCCTTCTTGGAAACCAGTGCGCTTGAGAGGAGGCAGCACCCCCCCCCCCCAAAAGCAGGACTCAGCGCAGAGGCCATTAGGCTCCACACTCGGCAATTCAACCCCAGCCCTTCCCTCCCTCCCGGGGAAGCCTGAGGGGCTGGAAGGGGCCACAGGTTCTCCTCTCTGTGGCCAGCACAAGCCACACCCCCGGCACAGAACACTTTGGAAAGCGCCTCAAGTCCCCCGCGCGCGGCCCACTTGGCAAGGCCAAGAGTGTCAAAGAGCCAATGTAGCAACTACTTAGAGACATCACAGCCAAGACTCCCGGAGCACTGAGGTAGTAACACGTAGGAACTTTACATGGAAACAGTGTATCTTTAATCACACATCCCTGATTCCCGCCCCCCCTCCCAGGGGGTGACCTCAATTTCCGTGTAATCAGCAGGCCCCAAGAGGGTCAGCACAGCACCCCACTCCCCCGCACCCCACAATCTGAAGGGAAGAGGGTGGGGGAGTGGGGCTGGCTCTCCCCGGGGGCGCCCAGCCCCAAATACAGTGGCGTCTGCGTTTGCAAGGACTTCCCTTGCCCCGAGGGGTCTGTCTACACTCTCACCCTGTTGAGCGGGAGAGAAGGTTCTTGCTGCCTTTACATCTTGACCCGTGAAGGGCTGGTCCCTTTATTTTCAGCCACCATCCAGGGCTGCTAAGAAGGCACTAAAAAATGATCAGCGAAAACCCCCGAGGGGGTGGGGGAAGACTGGCCCTCCCTAGCAATGACCCCAGCAGGCTGACCCTGAAAGTCCCACCCGGCTTTCTTCCCTTTCTGTCTCAAGCCGTCCAGCAGCTGAGAAGTCACCAGCCCCAGGCGCATCCAAAAGGTGCATCGGCCCCCCGAGTGGGCTTAGAAGGAAGACCCCACCGGGCGGCCTCTATCCCTCTGCCCTGCGGTGGCCCTGGGCGCCCACACCCCGCTGGGCCTGGTCACGCCTTGCAGACCAGGCGTCCAGGAGCGTGGGCCTGTGGCCTGCACAGAACTATGGAGAGTGCCGAAGACAGACAAATACACTATTTAATAACAACGAAAGGACCTTCGAATCATTTCTAAAAATACAGCACATCACGCACGGGGAGTTAAAACTCAGCCCCTTCATCTTCTTGTGGAACGGTGTCGAGGACAAAGGCCACGCGGATTAGCCGTTTGCCTGTTCAAAAAGGAAACGAGAAAAAAAGAAACGGCTTAATTTTCTTAAGACACAAAAAGGCAGCAAATTCGTTTTGTCTCCTAGACTGACTTATAACCGGAGCAGCAAGCTTAGCGGGGCCAAGAGACGTTTTTTTCCTACAGGGCAACGGTCAAGGACTCGGGCTGCCGAAGGAAGGGGCTCCAGGCGGACAGGGCCGGACGGGGCAGGAGCGAGAACGTGCGGAAGTGACCCGTGTAGCCTCGTCTGGGAGGCGCAAGTCGACCGCAGCCCATGAAGGTGCAAGTGCTTACTCAGTGCCGGCTTCCCTCTGCCGTCTGTCCCGCCACCCGGCCCTGTCCCACCGTGCCCTGGCCAGCCTGAGCCCCCAGCAGCCACACCACACCCCGCGGACTTCTGGGCTTTGGGACGAGAGTAGAGAGCAAGGTGGGGAGGGGGACAGGAACTTACCCTCATTTGTCGATAAATCCAGTCCGTAAATACGGTCACATTTCCATACACGCCTGGTCTGTTGGCTTTGGCACAGCCTGATCCCCAGCTCGTGTCCCCAATCAGCCACCAGATGTGACTCTTCATAGTGACCAGGGGGCCTCCACTGTCACCCTGGGGGACACAGCCAAGGGCGGAAGTTTAAGCCACAGCCCGCACACACAACTGGCCACGCCCGGAGGGATGGGGTCAGGGCGGGGGTCGGAGTGGGGGTCCCCGTGGCAGTTATGACACAGTGTGCGGGTTTTGTGTCCCCCCCCCACCAAGAGGGACAGTAATATAATCCCCAAAAGAGACTCTTCCAGTGACGACCTTTAGCCTGTATCAGGTAGCAGTTAGTTACTAAGTAAATTGTTGGCCGTATTTTAAAACGGTTGCAAAACTTACTTCTGTTCTGCTCCCAAGCCGACAAAATAAAACCCTTCGGGGCCGGCGGCCGGGCACGCGCGTGCTTTTACACCATCAGTGTCACGGCGGCTGGCCACGGCCACCCCGGAGCTGACCCCCCGCGTGCCAGGGACATGGACCCCGTGTCCGTGGGGGCTGCGAGGGCACCCTCCAGTCACCTGGCAGGAGTCGATGGTCCCCTGCAGGTAGCCCGCGCAGATCATGGCCGGCGTGACCAGGTTGTTGTAGACATACTTGCTGTTGCAACGCCAGGGCTCGATGAGGGGCACCATGACGGCGTTCAGCTCGTCCGAGGTTTTCCCTGAGACGGAAGACAGCATCGGGCGGCTCCCGTGGAACAGTGGCCTCCCTCCTGGGGACGCGCCAGTGCGCACCCGAGACCGCGGGCCACGGCCCCTCCCTCCTCCTCCTCCTCCTCCTCCTCCTCCTCCAGGGAGGCCGGGTCATCCCGACAGCTGACGGCTCGGACTTGGCACGGCTCTTCCCAATCAGGGAGGCCTTCCTGGCCCTGGAGCTCCGGAACGCTCTGTGTTCTAGAATCTTCCTCCCTCTCCGCCCAGCGCCTTGGTTCTGGGGCTCCGTCCTCGCCAGACCGCTCCCGGGCCCACAGGGGCCAGGCTGTGTTTCCGTAGCCCCACGGGGCTCCACCGACGGTCCGGTCCCGCTTCCCGGCTCCCCTGCCCACTAAACCTCTCCACAGCAGGGTGGGCCCTTGTGTCCGTCTACCCCTTCCCTCCCATCTCGCTCCCTCCGCGTGGGGTTCTTCCAGGCGCCACGGGCCTCACGTGACAAAACAGAGCCTCTCACCGCACCCCTCCACCCCAAGTCCTCACCACCCCGTCCTCCCTGGCTCAGAAAGTGGCACCACACCCACCCTGGGGCTCAGATCCCCAAGCAAGAAGCTGACCGCCCTGGATCCCTCCCTCTCCCCCTGCTGATGTTCAGTCCACCTGCAAGGTGGTGGTGGGGGGGTCTGCCCCAGACATGGTCTCCTGCCTCCAGGCCCACCTCCCACAGCTGAGCCGCCAGCGCGTCCCAGACATGATTCCCCTGCACTTGGGGTCAGCCCCCTCCTGCCTGCATCCTTTCTGTGACTCCCCAGAAGCCCACCGGCTCATGCCATTCTCCTTAAAAACTCCTGACGGCTCCCTAGCTCACGCAGAATACAAGCCAGGGTCCTCCCCAAAGCCTGTGAGGCCCCCCCACAGCCTACGCCGTCACCCCTGACTCGCCATCCCCCCCACCCCGCCACACTGACCTTTCTGTTCCTTCAACAGCCTCATCATTCAGATCTCCAGTGTCGCCTCTTACCAGAAGCCTTCCCTGATCACCCCTTCAGAGCAGCCAGGCCCCCGCCGTGACAACTTTCTGCCCTTTGAAAGCACCCAGTTCAGCTCTTTGTTTGCTGGCTGACCACATCCCGCCCCCCAGACATCCGCGAGGAAATGCGACATTCCTGAGGGCAGATGTTCCTGTCTTATGCTGTGCGGTGACGGTGACAGTGACGCCCTCCCAGCCCATAGGAGGTGCTCCACAAACACGTGTCGATTTTCCCACCCATCCGGGCTGCTGTGAGCCCAGGGTAAGGCTCAGCTGCGCTAACTTTCTTTACACCAGGTTCCTGGATGCCCGGCTCGGCCACCGTCGCCCCGATCTGCCCCCACATCACCCAGCTCTTGTCCTTTCCGCCTTGTTCTAAAGGGTCTCTTGGGTGTTGCCTTGAACACTTTCCAGAAGGACGTAGACAGTGCGTGAGAGGCCTCTTTGTACCACCAAGCGCTTCTCACGCTCCGCAAAAGTGGAACCGCTAAGCTCCCCTTCTCTGGGAAGTTTTCTCGGAGAGGAAAGTCAATCGTAGCAAAGCCCGCTGAGCGGGTCTGCACCACGACTGTGCAGCTTCCCCCCCCCCCCCCCGGGGCATCGGGGCAGACGGACGCAGCTCCAGCGGCCTGCGGCTGGCCATCGCGGGTCATGAAAGCCCACCCTCACCGAGCCCACTGTCCCTGAGCCCCCGGAGGGCACGGCCGGCTTCCGGGGCAAGCCGTTAGCAACAAGGGGACGCGATCACACAGCCTGTACGTCCCTCGCATTGATGCGGCCTCTACGCTTCGAAAAGCAGTTTCCACACACATTGCTTCCCTTCCGTCTTAGTAAGGACACAGTGCCAGGTAGGGCAGGCACGGGTTTTTTTTTTTTCCCCATTTAGCAGATGGGGAAACTGAGGCACGGAGCCTGAGCAACGTGGCCGAAGTGATCTAATCGCGTGGGAGCGGATCCGGGATCAACCCCCTGGCCCCCCCACTTCCAAGCCCGGTGCTGGGCTCCGTGGGACCCGCGTGGCCAAGAGCCTCACCTTTCTCGTGGGTGGCCCCCCACCCGGAAATCCAACACGGCTGTTCCGGCTCGAGCATCAAGCCTGGGTTGGGCAGGCACACCGGCTTCACTTTGTCTGTTCCAAGAAGAGAAAACAGCGTGAGCCAGTCTGGTCTAACTGAAGGCTGTGCAGCGACCGTCTTCAGCCCGGACACCCCCCCCCCCCATCTGCACGCCGCGGGGCCCGGTGCCACCACCATCACCCCAGGAGAGTCCCAGACCCCGACCTCTCCCCGCACGCCCACGTTCTGTCCCTGCCGGGCCCCTCCTTCTCACAGGTGAGGTGCTCCCTTCTCTGGAAGTTAAGCTGCTTAGAAACAGAACTGTTTGCTAGCTCTGCTTCTAGAAATTCACACTGAACTCTTCAAGAAACAGAACTAAGAAAGAGGCTGCAAGTAGTGAAGCTTTTTTCAAACTTAAATCTTCAAGGAACAAAAATTTGACAATAGACACTGTCGGCAGGGGACGAGGGGCAGAGAGGACACACGTGTGTCTCGAGAAGCTGGCGGGCACTCCCAGCCTGCACCTCGGAGGCCTTGCTGGACACGGCCCCCAAGGACCGGTTCTTCTGGGTCCACATTGTGTCCCAACTTGAATGCAAACACCTTGATGGGGGGGGTGGTGGTGGTGGCGGATGAAGGCCTGGTCTGTCTCTGCCCGTGTGGGCTGGAACATTCCGGAGGACCCCTTGGATGGACTAGAATGGGGGCCCAAGCTAAGGGAAACCATGGCTTGCTTTTCGTTGTTGTAAACCGTTAAGTTTCTTGTTTTCAGGATTTATGTGAAAAAGAAAAGTCCTGACAAATTTTAGATCAGCGGTTCTCAGCTAGAGGCAATTTCACCCCCAGGGCAGGTCTCTCGACGTCTGGAGACATCCGTGTCACAACTGAAGGGCACCAGTGGCATCTGGTGGATGGGGACCAGGCCAGGACGGCTCCAAAGCGCCGTCCGACCCCGAAGGCCAGCAGCGCTGTGGTTGGAAAGCCCGTGTGGACTTTGACGCATGTCGATCAAATCACAACTCTGGACGGTAGAGGAAAAGTGCACCGCTCACTCCCTCCCCCAGCCCGTCACAGGTGCACGCCCCCCGCACGCAGCACAACCCCCCTCCCTCTGGTTCCATCTTCCCTGGACACGCGGTCAAAGTCGTCCACACGCCCCCGAGCCCCACGGACGCGGTCACATACCATCAAAAGTCAGAGGCGTCTGCAACTTCATAAGAGCGATGTCATTGTTCTTGGTCTTGGAATCATAGTTCGGGTGGGAGATCACTTTTCCCACTCGGTACCCGTGTCCATAGAACATGAAAGATTGCTTCAAAATTCCCACGAAGGCCGTCCAGTGCCGTGGGTTGTTCAGTGGTCTGGAAGGTAAAGCCGAAGACCACTCAGCACCTCAGAAACGCAAATGGGAAACACTCCTTTGGTGACTTCCAAAGTCACAAGCCGGAGCCAGGCGTCCCGGAGGCGCCATGACCCTCTAGAAGCAACACGGCCAGGCCGGGGAGGTCTCGGGCTCTTGTCCCTTGGCGCCTTGCCGTGGCCCCACCCACCCCTGCACCTCGACAATGAGGTCCATTCCTCCTGTGCCTCTCTCTTTTTTTAGTGTTTTTATTTATTTTAGGAGAGAGAGAGAGAGAGAGAGAGAGAGCAGGGGAGGGGCAGGGAGAGAGGGAGAGAGGGAATCCCAAGCAGGCTCTGCGCATCAGCACAGAGCCCGATGGGGGCTCAAACTCACAAACCGTGAGATCGTGACCTGAGCCGAAATCAAGAGGGGGTCGTTTAACTAACTGAGCCACCCAGCCCCTCCACCCCCACACTTCTGTACCAGCCGCAAACCCTCAGAACATCGAAGAACGCTGTTTCTTGGTCTGACTGCCTCCCTGAGGTTCCAAACCTCGTTTCTTGCAGGACTGGGTCTTACTTGCCTTCACGTATCAGGTGCTTAATAAGTGCATGCGGATGGCTAGATTGTAGGCCTCACAGCCATTAGGGCATTAGCTTCGTCTAGGTGTTTCCCTTTTAGGAGAACCCCAGATCCCGGGAGCTATCGGAATCCGGTGGAAGGAAGTCAGGAAGGGAACACCAGTGGGTGACAAACGTCGCTCCTTCCCCCCCCCCCCAACGGCCTGCAGGTGTGCGAAGGGGACACTGCGGTCAGACACCTTGCGTGAACGGTCCGGGGCCACACAGCCAGAGGACGGCATGGCCAGGACCGCAGCCAGCTGGAGGTCACGCTAAGTCGGAAAGACCTCTCTGCCAGGGGTTTCCTCCAAAGGAGGCATGTGGCCAAAAAAGTCTGTGTTTAAGGAGAAAGGAGGGGGCAGCGTCGTCCACAAAAGCGGAGGCTGTAAATTACGGCTGCCCCGTCCCGAGGGCCACGCTGTGGCCAGGGATGCTTGACCGTGGGTCCCGGGGAGCCTTGGGGCAGGGCAGCGGGAAGTCCCCTGGCCTGCGGTGGTGAGGACAGGCTTCCAGGGAGTCCGGCTCTCCCAGAAGGACGGGGCTCCCGAGAGAGGCAGGAGCCGCGAAGCCGGCGGCAGGAGGGGGTCCCGCTCCCCGCGCTCCAGCCCACCAGGCCCCCAGGTCACGCCGCGAAGGGGGCGCCGGGCCCCACGCACGGGCCAGGACACCGGAGCTTGAAGAGATGGGAGACTCCGCCCCAGGTCACGCTGCCCCAGAGCCACCTCCAAACCCTCGCCCCCCCCCCCCCGACCTCCCCCCGCCCCCGGGGACTCACTCCTCCACACAGTGGGCGGCCGTCACGATCCACTCGGGGCTGATGATGGAGCCTCCGCAGACGTGGACGCCCTGGACGTGCAGACTGGCCTGCCACGGCCAGTCCCCCGGGGCGGCGCTGCTCCCGCCCACAATGCGGCTCTGGCGGCCCATCTTCGCGGTGACCCCGCACTCTGAAGGCGACCAGCGCGGGGCAGGTGAGCGCGGGCGGGGCCGCCCCACCGCCCCCGCAGGGTGGGCCCGGTCCCTCCACCCGAAGTCCGGCCAGGCTGGGGGAGCACCCCACGCGTTTGGGGTCTGAACTACAGAGAATGAGTCCTGGTCTGTTTCCGGTTGAGGGGAGGAGGGGACGCTCCCCCAGCCCCCCTCCCAGGAAGCAGCACTTCCGCTACCACTTGATGCCCCCTCTCGCTGTCCCCTGCGCACCCAGGCGGGCATCCTGGGGAGCAAAGGCCCTGGGGCCTGCTGGAGTCGTGGACAGACTGAACGCTCAGGGGCCCCAAGACTCCTGAACGTTGCAAAAGAGGGTGGGAAGGAGGGAGGAGGGAGAAGGAGGAGGGAGAGGGAAGAGGAAGGTGAGGGAGGGAGGAGGGGAAGGGAGGAGGGAGAGAGGGTGGAAGAGGCAGGAGGGAGGAGGGGAGGAGGAGGGATAGGAAGGAGGGAGGAGGGAGAAGGAGGAGGGAAAGGGAGGAGGAAGGCAAGGGAGGGAGGAGGGGAGGAGGAGGGATAAGAAGGAGGGAGGAGGGAGGAGGGAGAAGGAGGAAGGAAAGGGAGGAGGAAGGTGAGGGAGGGAGGAGGGGAGGAGGAAGGCGAGGGAAGGAGGAGGGGAAGAGAGGAGGGAGAGAAAGGGTGGAAGAGGCAGGAGGGGAGGAGGAGGGGGAGGGAGGAAGGAGAAGGAGGAGAGAAGAGGGAGAAGGAGGAGGGAACAGAGAGGAGGGAGGAGGAGGGAGGGGAAGAGAGAGGAGGAAGAAGGAGGGAAGAAGGACGGAAGAAGGAGGAGGGAGGAGGGGAGAATGAAGGAGGAGGAGGGAGGAAGGAGGAAGAAGGCAGGAGGAGGGGAAGAGAAGAGGGAGGAGGGAGGAAGGAGGAGGAGGACGGAGAGCGAGTGTGAGTCCTCAATGCCTGGCCTGGCCTGCTGCTACTTGTGACAAGTTCTTTGCCAGAAAGGGAGAGGAGGCTTCCTCTCTGGAAACTCTGAGCGCTGGCGGGGAAGGAGCCACAGGACAGAGGCTCCTGGTCGTGCGGGCGGGTGATGCAGGGGCCTCAGAGGCACAGGCAGAAGTTCACAGTGGACCCGAACCCGGGGAGAAAGGGAGGTTGGGGGGGATGCTAACGTCCCAGGGGCTTCCCTGGGTAAATCTCCGAGCCCCTCCAGTGTCTGCCCTGTCCCCGTCACTGCCAGGGCAAAGGAGGTGGGGCTCCACGAGCGTCCATCCAATGGGAGCTGCCTGGAGGTTTTGCTCGAGGGGGTGGGTCTCCTGCCCCACGAAGTGGACAGCAAGGTCCGGAGAGCCAGGGTGAGCACCACACCCTATTGGTGCCTGAAAGAGCCTGAGCTGAACCTGGCTGGGGAGTTACGGCCAGGATCCCGGGTCACGCGGTCCACCCGGGGGCATCGGCTAGTTTGACCTGTTCACACTGCAAAGCTGAGCTGCAGGACCAGTGTTTCATTCGAAAACAGGGCCAAAGAGGAGGGTACAGGGAGGGTGCCTTCCACACGGATAGAGGCTGGGAAGCCAGAAGCAAGCCAAACACGAGACGGGGAGACCCACGGCCTCCGGCGCCCCGACAGTTTCCTGAGATTGCCTGTCCCCGCAGGACGGCTGCATCCCTGGCCCTGAGGCCGGAGGCATCTCCAGGACACCGCAGTTTCAGAAAGGTGTTCCTTGAGTGGAGCTGGGGTACGGACCAGGCGCAAGGCTCGGACACATCCCACCCCATCACCCCGCCTCCCCAGATGCAAGGGATGCATTTCTGAAGGTACAGGGTGCTCCCTTTGGAGAAAAAGCGGGGGGTGGTGGAAACCAGGAATCGCTTACCTATACAGCGTAAAGAAACCACCGTTTTTGACGAACAGACATCACTACAAAAGAACAGGGGGTGTTCTGGTCACTAGAATACATGAGATGCTTGACCCTCAAAATACTTAGAAATAAACATTTTCTTCCCATGGTCGCACCCCCCTGCCTCCCCAGACACAGAAGGGCCCGCGATCGAAGAGTCAAAAAAAGAGAGCACATCCACGTGGGGGACCCTGGCATCGAGCACTGAGTCCCAGCCCGGGTTTCAAGTCACAGCTGTGTGACCCCAGGCTCGTTACTTAACCTCTCTGTGCGTCGTTTCTCCATCTGTAGGGTGGGATAACAGTACCTGGTCATAGACTGGTTGTGAGGGTAAGCACCCAACAACATGAGCTACTATTTTTATTTCCAGAACTGAAAATCACCCTCTAATTTTGCAAGGAAGTCATCTGTAACCTTCCGGGTTCCTGTAACTGCTTTACACGTATTGCACAGGAAAACGAGACGACCCCTCGTTGGCTCAGGAGCCAAAGAAAAGTTAAGTCACTCATTTGGGAGGTAAGTGAAATTACATCTGAAAAATAAGTAACCAGCGCATTCCGTCTCAGAGTGAATCTTCCCCTGACAGATGGTGGAGGAGAGCGGGTTGGTTGCACCCAACGTAACCACATTCAGGGGGTCCACCCCGGGGCCTGACCAGAAGCTTAGTCCAGACCACAGTGACCAACAGCCCCCTCTGCTGGCTGCCAGGAGTGACGGCACCTGCTTGCCAATCTCCCGTGTAGCCTGGCTTCATGCCAGCCCCCTTCTAGAAGGAAACAAGGCATTAAGATACCAATCACAAAATCGCCTCGCTTCCCAACAGCATCCAATCCAGAGCAGAGCCCTGCTTCCTTGAACCTCCCCCAAACGACTCGACACAAGCCCAAGTTCCACACATAAAGTCAGCTTCTGACACCCTCACATCGAGATGCCCCCCGGTTCCACGGACACCGTGTGTCCCAGGCGTCTTCGGCTGTGCGGCATGGCAACGCCAAGAGAAGACACATTCCCATGAAAAGAAAATGTTTTCTGAGGGTCACAAGGCTGACTCTCTTCCATGTGGAGGGGCCGCTGTCCGGCCACCAGCGTGTGGTCACATGGAGTCTGCGACTCGGGGATCAAAGCGAAGAGAAGGGAGCCTTCCGCACCCCACCCCCCCACCCCCGGCAGCCACCTTGTGAGTCCCGGAGGTGGTGGCTCTCCCTCCCCGCGCAGCCCTGATCCCGCATGGGAGTGTCACCGGGAAGGACAGAAACACTCAGCATCGACAAAGAGCCCAGGCAGCTGTGTTTAGCTTCCTGGGCAGGCAGACCGCGGCCCCGCCGTTTTGATGTGCACCTGGCGAGCACAGCCCTCCTCCTGGGCTCACTCTGTCACGTTCCTGGGGACAGCCAGGCTGGGCAGCTTGGGCGGAAATCGACCCCCCCCAGCCACCACGGCCAGCGGCCACCAGGAACGCAAAGCCGCCGCCGGCCGCCCGCTCAAAGGAAAGGAGGGGTGCCACGTCACTTCACCCACCCCAAGGGCAGCCCCTGGCACCTGGCCCACAGGGAGGTGACGGCTTGGCCAGCCACCTGGGGATGAGCGATAGGGACCTGGGAGCTGACCAGGGCTTGCACACAAAGACGCCGTGCGACTTTCACATGAAAGAGGAGGCAGGTAGCAACGACGGTCTGGGGAGACGGTGAACACTTCAAACACGCGCGAGACAAAACAAGCAGCTCAAGCACCCCCTGCCCCCCCCCCCAACCAGCTAGGCCACCAATCCTGCGATCTGCTGTTCGGGTTCTCTTCCACCCACTGGACACACTGAGACCCGCCCCAGGCCACAAGTTGGCTTCGAGCTACAGGACACGTGGGCTGACCCGGACTAGCTGCTCCCTCCCGGGCCCCCCGGGATGCCGCGCACGCCCGGCCGGGTGGCATCTGACAGGGTGGCTTGGGGGCCGGGGGACCAGCCATCCCTGCTGCTGGGGACCGAGAGGGCCCCTGGGGAAGCAGGACTTCTGGGCTGAAACGGGCACCATCCCGGGCGAAGCGGGATGGGCTGGTCACCCCCCTTGGGACGCTGACTTTCTCGGGGGTTCGTGGAGACATACCCTGACCCGCAGTCCGTCCGTCTCTAATGTCTGGGGAGTATTTTAATGCGGTCAGGAGGACTCTCCACTTTCATGTTACCATGTTTTCCAGGGCCACCAGGGCCGAGGGCAGAGGGCACGAAGACCATGGCAAACAACCCTCAGCTGCTCCCCGAGAATGAACCACCCCCACTCCGCGTCCGATCTCCTCCCAGAGAGAAACTCTCAGCGATGCTGGAATCGCAGTCCGAGAACGCCACCTCGGGACTGTGACTCCCCATGGTGTCTCTTGCTCGCTCTCGTTACAAAATTTCTTAAAGGAAAAATAAAGAAATCACCAAATACCTGTGGTACAGTTTCTTATAGAGATCCATATGGTTAGCACTTGTGTTCACCCTCATAAAGCTGGTGGCCCCACTGTCATCCGCTACTCCGTGGCTAGAATAGAAACTATTCCTAAAGGAGACGGAAAACCTTGATTAAAATAATGGCTTCGTGACAAGCGACGGCAAATCCTTGGGCCGTATCGCCATACTTCTCTCGTACGGTGTTCGGATAAGGGGGGACACCTTAGCATGTGGGAAACAAAACCACAAGGTCTGATCAAGTGACGCTGTCTAATAATCCTCTTTGGACCCAATAACCCGGAAGCGTCACGTGAAAGCCCTCCGTGGGCCCTTTTCTAATCTAGTTTGGGCGAGGATAGAGAAATACGGACAAAGAGGATGTGAGTACATGTAACCTAAGAGAATTTACGGATGTTAAAACACTCCCCCGCTATAAAATCCCGTCGGGTCCTGAACACGATGGGGGCATTACTACATCCGTTGGGGATGGCATTTGGAGAGATTTCGCTGGCTAAGATGCCAAGTTTCTTTCTTTTTTAAAAAAAAACATAATTTATTGTCGGATTGGCTTCCATACGACACTCAGCGCTCATCCCGACAAGTGCCCTCCTCAATGCCCATCACCCATTTCCCCTCTGCCCCACCCCCAAAGATGTCACGCTTCTTATCAAGCAGTGATTAACCTTGACTACTGGCATACGGAGAACCCCCCAGTGCTGCGCAGAAGTCACACAGAGACACCCCGAGGAAGACGTAGTGACAATAAAATCACACAGCCTTTCCCCGTGTGGCCAGACGGCTGCCCTGCACGCCAAGGGACACCCTGGGGAGCCCCTGGCTGGGAGCCCCAGGGAGGGTCCCTCCTGCCTCTCCCCCCATCCCTGTGGCCACAGGCAGGACTGAATTCTCTTCCACGGCAATCTGATGCCACCTGTCCCCCATTCAAAGGCTCAGTGCGTCCCCCAAGCATGTATGCAGTGACGTCTGCACATCTGTGCCCTCTGACCTCCCCCAGCCCCCCGCCCCCCCCCTCCCCCAGCCAGGGAGGCCTGAGGAGGTGAGGCCTCAGTACTCCTTAAGAGCTCCTTGAGAAAAGGAGTCCCCGGCCGGCATCCTGGACCTCGGTGACCTTGACCGTGGGTGGGAGCGGACGGGGAACCGGGAGTGGATGGAGGTCCAGGAGGCGGCAGGGCTGGGGGGTAGTGAGTCTTGCTCACCAGGTGCAGGGGACGGGGGCAGGGGGATGCGGTGGGCACCTGCTGGCTTCCCTGACCAGCTCTGGGAAGGAGCCAGAGGCCCCTCCGGGGAGGGCGGAGAGAATCTTCCCTCCGCTTCTGCGGTGGGGCCGTACTCACCGGTAGCCCATGTCCTGGCACGCGGCCCTTCCGTAGCCCTCGCTCCAGTCATCCTGACACACGGGGTGCCACGACTTCCTCTGGGACGAATACACCTGGAGGATGAAGTTCGGTCCGTAGAGGCGCACTGCAGCGAAGGAGACGCTCCGTGAGATTCTGGGGGCCGTCCCGACGCCACTCGAGCCCCCCCCCGCCCCCACACAAAGGCTCAGAGGCGGCGACACGAGGGGTCCCGTCCCCACGGCACTGACCGCGCACCCCTTCTCGGCTCTAAAGTGCTCTTTACCCCCAAAGCACTGGCAGCGGGTGTTCAGACAAGAGCCGGAAGGCAGGAGAACGTAAGCGACCGTGGACGGATGAATGGACACAAGGTGGCCCATCTACGCCACGGAGTGTCATCGGCCCTGAAAGGAGGCCCACGCAGGCCCATGCGCTGTATGAAAGGCCCAGAGTGGGGCATCCAGAGCAACACTCGGTGGATTAGTGGTTGCGGGGGACCCTGGGGTGGGGGGAGGGGCTGAACGTAGAAAAGCCGCTGAACTGTATGTTCTCAGGGATGAATTCTATGGTACGTGCGCCATATCTTGATAAAGCGAGTATTTAAAAATAAATGAAAAAGATAAAGGGTTTTTTTTTTTAAAACAAAAAGGTCTTTTTTTTCAGTTTTATTTATTTATTTTGAGAGAGAGAGACAGAGACAGAGAGAGTGGGTGGGGAGGGGCAGAGAGAGGGTTATCCCAAGCAGGCTCCGAGCATCAGCGCAGAGCCCGATTCGGGGCGCGAACTCACAAACTGTGAGATCCGTGACCTGAGCTGAAACCAAGAGTCGGACGCTTAACTGACTGAGCCCCCCAGGCGCCCCCAGAAATGATCTTTAAACAATCATTTTGAACAACAGATCGACCATTCTTGCCCAACACCCCGGATCCTGGCAGAGCACCAGAGACATGCCACACCCCCCTGGTGCAAGGTTCTGCCTCTGAATTCAGTCACACTTCGCCCAAATGACCTCAGTGCTTCTGTTTAAGGAAATGAAACACCTTAGACGTCGTCTAAACCTCTCTCTATGCCAGTGACTTCTCCCTCCCTAGGGGTAACCACAATCCAGAATTCCGAGAACGTTCCATGTGTGAGCGGCTGGATCAGGAGGGGCACAGCCACAGAGCGGGTCCCGCCCATATGGCTTGAGGATTAACTGGTGTCACATATTCATACAAATGACCTTGAAAACGGCATGCCTTGAAGGAGGGCAGGCTGCTAAACGCTGTGTGACGTACGACGTTCACTGATGCACAAAAGCATGTGAGCCCATGCTCTGAGCTCCGGGGGGAATCTATGTGACTTAACATATAAAATGAAGACCTGATTATCGCAGACCTCATTCTTGCCCCACTTCTGTGGCCCCAACTCAGTGGACGTTCTGGCTCATTCCCTGTGGCGTGACCAGCCGCGGTCTGATAATTTCCTAATGCTTCCTGGATGGGTGATCCCCATGCGCCACGTGGGAGCTAGCCACGAGCTCCCTGAGGTGGCTAAACAAACCGTGGTCCATCCAGGCAATGGAACATCATTCAGTGCTAAAAAGAAACGAGCTATCAAGCCAGGAAAAGCCGGGGAGGAAACTGAAATGCGTATCACCAGGTGACAGAGGCCGTTCTGAAGAGGCTACAAACTGTATGATTCCGACCATAGGACGTTCTGGAAAAGGCACAACTATGGAGTGGTTGCAGGGGTTGGGGGAGGGAGGGATGAACGGGCAGAGCACAGAGGATTTTCAAAGCAGTGAGGATACTCTGTATGATACTGTACCGGTGGGTACGTGTCATTGCACATTTGTTCTAACCCGCTGTCCAAATGCAAACACGTCACACGTTTGTCCACAATGCCAAGTGTGAACTAAGGACTTGCGTTAATAATGACATACTAATAATTGGCTCATCAATTGAAATGAAAGTCCCATACACTGTGTGCAGGGCAGGGGGCCCTGGGGCGCCTGGGTGGCTCCGTCGGTTAAGCGTCTGACTTTGGCTCAGGTCATGATCTCACGGCTCGTGGGTTCGAGCCCCAGGTCCAGCTCTGTGTTGACAGCTCAGAGCCTAGAGCCTGCTTCGGATTCTGTGTCTCCCCCTCTCTCTGCCCCTCCCCTGCTCTCTCTCTCTCTCAAAAATAAACATGAAACAAAATTAAAAATAATTCCAAAATTAAAATAAAACTGACACTGTGGCATAGCAGACAGTGAAGGAGACGTTTCCTTTTTGGTTTGTGGTAATTTTAGGGATTTTTTTTTTTCCTTCCATCTCGTGTCTCTGCAGTCAAATGCTCACTAGGACAGGTGATGGGGATTAAGGAGGGTACTTGTCATGACGAGCACGGGGCGATGTATGCAACTATCAAATCACTCTCCTGTATACCTGAAACGAATATTACACTGTATGTGAACTAACTGAAGTTTAAATAAACACTTAGACAAATGTTAACTAGGAGAACACGACAGCTGACGCCCCAGAGAGCTGGAAACGGTCCCGAGCTCAAGTTCTTTTCTTTCTTTTTTTAAGTATCAGGAACTTCTCGGTTTTACTGAGGTATAGAGGACAGATAACAATTGTACATACTTACGGGGTACGACCTGGTGTTTTGAGACGTGTGTACCCCGGGAACCGGCTGCCACAATCAAGCGCACCCACCACCTCGCACAGATCCAGCTTTCTTTTCTTTCCTTTCTCCTGCGGTGAGAACACCTAAGGTCTCCCCTCTCAGCCGCTCTCAAGTGCGCAGAACAGGACGGTAACTGGGTCACCTCGAGTGGTTCTCCAGTTTCTCTGGCGACATTTAATGGCCACAGAAACCAGGGCGACGGATGTAGAAAGCGGATTAGCATTAACAATACGCATACGTTCGATATATATATTCAAGAATACACGCACCCCCGGAAAAAGAACGCTCTCTGCGCGCACTTGAACGTTTTCAACTGGACGGGCGATATTCTTTAATGTCAGAAGATGTGCATTTTGTTGAAAATAATGTCCGCTCCACAAGGTGGACAAACTGCAAGCACATCAAATGTGTGTTCTGATCCGACGCAGAAGACACGCACGATGTCACGGTCACCTGTTTTGCTTTATATAAATAATCAATGTGGAAATTAAATAATCCCAAGTTAAGGTGGGTCTATCCAATTACAAAATCTGACCCAGCGATCTTGCTTCTGGAGGTATTTCCTACCAATATTCTCCTGTGCCTGGAACATGCACGTTGGGTCCCCCAGAAGAGGCTTCCCAAGGCATGTCTACACCCAGGAGCACGGAGTGTGTGGCTGAGGGAAAGCGAGGGCTCACGTCCCAATCAGAAATGGTCCCAGGATGTGTCATCAAGGCCCGTGCAGTCAGCGAGGCAGTGACCACTGGGAGGTGAGGACAATACAAAATATACACACACGTATTTGCTTTTTCACCTAAAAACTATCCGGAAGAGAAGGGAGAGATGCCTATCTGCTGCCCTTGAGAGAGAAACGTGATTGGCTGGTGGATGGGCACATGACCGTGCGCGCGTGCTCGTGTGCGTGCAGGGTAGGGGAGGTTGAGTTTTCCCCGCGCATCCTTGGGTACTTCCTGATTTTGATCTGCCCGGGTACATTAGCTCAACGTGTTGTAGGAAACAGACACAACGTAAACATTAAGAAGACAGGGAGGAAGAGGAACTTGAACAATTCGTCTTGCTAGAGTTCAGCGTTGCCCATGTGCGCCCGCCCATGCGTATGAAAACACCATGCTCTGAATCGCAACGCCCCTTACTTAGGAAAATGGCGACAAATATGTCACCAACACATGCTCTTCACCACGCTCTGAATCGCAACGCCCCTTACTTAGGAAAATGGCGACAAATATGTCACCAACACACGGGCAAGGCGGTGTGTTGAAAGTTTAACGAGCTGGGGCGGGGGGGGGGGGGGTCACTGCCAAGTGCAAACGCTCTCCGGGATACCGGCAAGGCTGTGCTGTGGGGGCTCACGGACCGAGGTGTGGGCCATGGACACAGGCTGCCCCAGGGCCACACAGAGCCGGCGCCCAGGGCCCAGCCTTCCCCACTGGGGGGTCCCACCAGCCGGGGCCAGCGGCGTGTCCTGCACAGGTGCCGTGACCTGGCTCAGAGGACATGCAGGAAAGCTGTCTTCACCCTGGAAGGCCCAGGAGAAGAAAGGGGACCCACATCCTCAGCTCCTGTGTTTAAATGTTTTTATGTTTATTTTTTTGAGAGAGGGAGAGACAGAGCGCAAGCAGGGGCGCGCGGCAGAGAGAGAGAGAGGGAGACACAGAAGCCGAAGCGGGCTCCAGGCTCCGAGCTGTCAGCACAGAGCCCGCCGCGGGGCTCGAACTCATGAACCGTGCGATCATGACCTGAGCCGAAGCCTGACGCTCAACTGACTGAGGCCCCCAAGCGCCCCTAGTCTGCCCCATGTTTAAATGAAACCCTCGGGAGTTAGGAGAAACTGGACAGGAGAGGAGTAAAGCCGCTCCTGAAATTTCTGGCGATGCCCCTGACGCTACAATTCCGAAATTTCTGTTTGCTTAAAAACAAGTGGTTGTCATATAAACGTGTCAGAGCGTGCGGCAGGACCCAGGGCGCGGGGACATAGCATCACAGCGCCACGGCCGTGGTCCCCGCGTGCCTGGGTCACACTGCCTAACATGTTCCGCCGGAGGACCGCAACGTAAAAGCTTTTCAAGACAAATAAGCCAGCTCCAGCCAGGGGTGGAGCTCAGTTACCGGCACCTTAGACGATGCTTCGTTCCTCCATCTCCGCCCACCCAGGCCACACGGGCACGGCCGGGAAACAACCAGCCTGCGTGCTGTCCCCTCGGCCGGTGCCGGACTGAGGTCAGACTCACTCTGCCGGTGGCTGTCGGTGGATGCAGCACCGCTCCCGCTCAGGCCCCATCTCCGATTACAGCCACGCCACCACCCTTGAAATCACTTGCAACAATCGACAGAAAATACCGAAAGCAAAGCCAGGTGCCCGCTCTGTGATGATAGACACACGTGATTCCAAAGGCGAGCCGGCTTTGAAAGTACATACTGCGCCCCCCCATCTCCACGTTAAATACTTCGCTCCTGCAGTGGCTGCGAGGTGACGCCCCGGGCCAGCTGGGGGCGCCCCGTCACAGTGACCCAGCCCTGCAGTCCCCCTCTGTCCCCGCTGTGTGCTGCTGGGCCAGGAGCACACCCTCTCTGAGCCTGGGTCCTCATCTGCGGTCAGACCAAAGGTACAGCCTCCAGGTAGCGGTTCAGTGACCTCCCGGGTGGCCGTGCCGGACACAGGCCTGGCCATCTTGCCTAGGATGGGGCCGCGGTCTCTGCGGTGGACACCAGGAGCCGGGGCACCCCGGGCAGAGCGGTCGCGTCCCCAGGCGCACGCAGTCCTGCGACTTACCGCATCGGTTCTCGTCCTCCCCGCTGGGGCAGTGCAGGACCCCGTCACACCAGTGAGAGGGGCTGACGCAGGTTCCCGAGGACCCGCACTCGATCCCGGACACCAAGCACTTGTTCTCCACTTGCAGAGAGACGGGAGGGAGACCCAGTCAGCTGGGGACACCAGGAAAACCCCACGCACCCACCGCGAGCGCCAACGTCCACTCTCGGAGCCCCAAGCGGCACGAGAGAAGAGCACGTCCCCCCTTTGTCTTAATAAGGAGCAGATGCGTCCTTGACCCCATCATCTACCAAAGGAAACAGGGCTGGCCGTCAGAGGCAGGGGGGGCCCTGGTGCATCACTTCCAGGGGGGCGGGGAGGGGCTCCCAGCCTTGGGCTTGGACAGCACCCCCCGCCTTCCTCAGGTGACCTCTGGATCCGTAAATGCCCTGAGTCCCCTGCCCCGGGCGGACGGAAAGGCCGGGCTGTGGTTAAAGAGCTGCTGCAGGTAAGACCCGCCCCAGCGCGTAGCAGGTGATGCTGCACAGAGATCCAGGGGACAGGTGGCCCCGGGGCGGCAGCTAGCGCCCCAGAGCACCGCGTAAACCCACCGTGGTCAGTACTCCACCAACAGCATGGGATTCCCGCGACCCACGGGGTAGGAGGAAGTGGGAAAGTGACTCCTAACAACGGGGACCGTGAGATTGGAGGAGGAGGATGAGGATTCTGCGTCCCCGTCACCGAACAGAAACAACGAGCCCCACCCCTGGAGAGCGGGACACCCCACAAGGATGCCCCCCTGCACTTACTGAACTTCCAGAGCAGGACGGCGGCCAGCACGGCTCCCGCCAGGACGGCCCCCAGGGTGAAGGTGATACACAGCACTTTCTTCGCCTCTGGGGAAAGGGGGGTGGGCACACCATGTGGTTACAGAATTTCTTAGAAGGCACACTCTCACATCTCACCACTCTCACATCTCGCTTGTATAGTACAGCATATCATGAGATAATAACTTTGTTTAAGTTTATTTATGTATTTGGAGAGAGAAAGCCACAAGTGGGGGAGGGGCGGAGAGAGAGGGAGAGAGAGGGTCCCAAGCAGGCTCCACACGGTCAGCAGAGTCGGGACTCGAACCCCCAAACTAGAAGATGGTGACCTGAGCCACAGTCAGATGCCCAACCGACTGAGCCGCCCAGGCGCCCCATGATAACTTTTTATACACTCAAAAATGAGGCTTTTAATTTTAAGAACGCATCCTGGGAGGTCTCAACCTCTTCCGCGCACTCAATGTTATGCGTTTTAGGGCACAAAAGCAAAACAGGAAGCCATGATACGAAGTAACATATACTTATGTTAAGCTCTTTTTAAAAAAAGTATCATCTTAAAATAGTCCCATAAGTGATTAATGTAAAAAATTGCCCCAAAGAGGGAAAATGCCTTGTTTTAGTAATTACAAGTATAGGCGCACCTGGGTGGCTGAGTCGGTTAAGCGTCTAACTTCGACTCAGGTCATGATCTCGCGGTTTGTGAGTTCGAGCCCCGCGTCAGGCTCTGTGCTGACAGCTCAGAGCCTGAAGTCTGCTTCGGATTCTCTGTCTCCCTCTCTCTGTGCCCCTCCCCTGCTTGCACACTTTCTTTCTCTCTCTCAAAAAATAAATATTTTAAAAAATTAAAAAAAAAAATACAAGCGTAAGATAGCAGTAATAATGTCCCCAAACTATCACCTCCCTGGCGCTGGTGTTCAAGGTAGAATAAATTGTCTTACTCAAGGCAGGTTAGCGAATGGATGCCGCAGACCCACAGCGTCCCGTTCGACAGCCACCAGCCACACGTGGCTGTTCGCCCTTCAGTTACGTATCATTAGGGGTATTAAACAGTTCCGTAAATTCAAATGCTCAACAGACATGGGGCCGGGGGCTGCTGTACAGAAAGGGCGGGTGTAGAACATTCCCATCACTGCGGAACGTTCCATCGGGCCGTGCTGACATCAGCCTTTTGGTTGGAGGAGGAGCACTGAGCTCACATCTCAGCTACGAATAAAGTCATTTGCAGAGGGTCATCAGCGCTCTCTAGTCAAAACAAAACGAGGGGCCCCTTGTTGGTCAGAGTGTAAGCCAAGGTTCAGAGGGCAGGGCCAGACAGGGCACACCCAATAATTAGTGGCTCCGGGGTGGGGGGTGGGGAGCAGAGGGTAGAGAGAGAGGCTGAGGGCAGGGAGGCGGAGAGGGCATTCAACAGACCCTCCGACCCCCTCTGTTTATAGGACACCTGGGTGTCCCGGAGGGTGGGGGAGGCCCGGGAACCCCACCTGTACACGGCTGTGCTTCTGGAAGTCACCCGGGGCTAGAGTTCAACTTCTGGAGTCAGGTGGACTAGGGCGGACCCATCTGTTTGGGCTCAAAGCCACGCCTCTCATCTTGTTATCAAGTTCTTAGGAATCACCAGGGAGCCTGCTAACCTGCGTTCCTGGCCTCGATCACCAGGAATTCGGATTCCACTGGGGGCGGGGAGGCATGAATTTGCAATTCTAACAGGCTCACAGGGGAGGCGGAGGCTACTGGTCTGAGGAGAGCCCTGAAGTTACCAGAACTGGGCAGGGCGGAGAGGCAGAGGACGCTCACAGGGGAAATTCCAAATGGCCAGTTTGACCCGTTAGCCAAGGACAGTTTCTCGCTTCAGGGAGCTTCCCTGTATGCTGTTTGATCTAGGATAAAATAACGTGCCCGGTGAGCTAGAAGCTATTAAGTATTCTGAACCTCTCAAGGGGCAGAGGGCAACCTGCCCCCCTCTCACTAGGAGCAGGTGCGCAGCGGGACCCCCCATCCCACCTTCGCTGGACAGGCATCCTGCAGTCAGCGTCTGCTCGGTCCAGACCTGACTCGGGGCTGGTTTGCAACCGTGCTACTATTGGGTTTAATTACAACTCACTGCCCATGCCCCTTTGTCGTTATCGATTCGGTCTGCCGTTGATTCGGCCCGCCGTTGATTCGGCCCTAGCGAGCCCAGCACCAAGCATCTGCATCACTGACCGTTGGCCTCGATTCCTCCAAAACCCAGTCTTTAAGCAGTGCACGCACTGGGACGCAGCGTGAAACATTTAGGACCGTTGCTACGGCAAATAGATGCATTATGTCCCCAAGTGGCCCTTGCACTCCTGAACCTGTGCCATTTGAGGGCGCTGAAACTTCCGTTCTCTCCTGTGATGACGGCCAGGCCACTCTACGTTTGTCAAAACCCACAGGACGCACAAGGGAAAGACTGTGATCCTAATGTAAAACTATGGACTTTAATGACAATGTATCCACATTGGTTCATCGATTGTAACGAGCGAGGCCCGCTAGCTACGGCAAGATGAGGGGACAGACTTGGGGGTAAGAGGGGTAAGAGGGACTGCGCCCTGCTGTTGGGTAAGCCTAAAAACTACTCTCAAAAACTGTCTGCTAATTAAAAAAAACATTTCCAAGGCCGAACATTAGACTTATCAAATGTCCGTTGCGTCTGTAGAAGTCAATTAAAAAGGTCTTAAACATAGACAGGTAGGTTCACTCAGCTCGTTTTGAGTTTAAAGGGCAGTTTTGTAATGCAAAGTCACACATGTAGGCTCCTGTTCTTCCCTTATAAAGTCACTGATAAGGACTGTACAGATTCCTGTCCAATTGCCTGTCATCACCAGGTTTCCCCCCAGAACAGTGGAAATGTGGGTGTCAGGCGAGTGGGCTCCCCTGGTCTGCCTGCCCTTTCAAGGTGCTGACCTCAAGAGGGGACCCTTGGTTTCTGATCACCACCCCCTTTTTTCTGGGAGGCAGGTACCACTGTCAGGAGTTCCCTAGCCGTCTACACCCTGGCTTCCTTCCAACCACCATGGTGAACTAAGACCGGGGCTTCTGGGCGTGGCTCTACTGACATCTTGGCGGGGTCTTCCGTGGCGGGGGGCTGTCATGGGCACCACAGGGGTTCAGCGGCATCCCTGGCACCTGCCAGTCACAGCCTCTGCCCAGTGTCCCTGGGGGTCAAAATCAGCCCCGATTAAGAACCACGGGTCTCAACCTCCCCAACTACCACCAGAAAGACATCAGTGCAGAGGCGGGCATTTCCTTGATCCGAGAGGAACCAGGGGAGGGAAAGAGGGAACCGTATAGGAAAGGAGAAGGGGTAATTGAGGAGGAGGACTGAAGGGTAGGAGATGTGGGAATAAAAAGGAGTAGAGGTTGGGGCGCCCGGGGGGCCCAGCCGGTGAAGCGTGTGACTTTGGCCCAGGTCACGATCTCATGGCTTGAGTTCGAGCCCCGCGTCGGGCTCTGTGCCGACAGCTTCCGATTCTGTGTCTCCCTCTCTCTCTGCCCCTCCCCCGCTCGCACTCTGTCTCTGTCTCTCAACAATTGGCATTAAAAAAAAAAAAGTAGAGGTTGACGAGAGGAGGAAGGAACAAGAACCCTTTGCGAAGGGTGGGGGAAGCAGACGGAAGCGTCGGGGCGGAATTAAGGGTGACGGCGCTGGTTGAGGGCTACAGGGGTCCAGAGACGTGCACACGGAGCCTCGAGCAGCACAGGCCACGAGGACTCACTTCTGTGCTTTGTGATGCGCTGCGGGGGCAGGCGGAAATCCACTTTATTGTTAATCTTTGACCGGACAAGCTGTGTGTACATGCGTGCTTGCAAAACAAAAACCCCGTCGACAAAAATGCGAATTGTTGCGTCGCTAATACCAGTCAGTACTTGTTTACCTGCTCTACACCTGCTCTGCTGTGGATCCTTTTTAATTTTACTTTATTTTTTTTTAAATGTGTACTTTAAAAACATTTTTTAAGGTTTAGTTTATTTTTGAGATTTATATATATATATATATATATATATATATGTATAGAGAGAGGCAGAGCACGAGCAGGGGAGGGGCAGAGAGAGAGAGAGACACAATCCGAAGTGGGCTCCAGGCTCTGAGCTGTCAGCACGGAGCCCGACGCGGGGCTCGAACCCACGAGCCGTGAGATCGTGACCTGAGTCGAAGTCGGACGCTTAACCGACGGAGCCACCCAGGCGCCCCTGTGTTTATTTATTTGGAGACAGAGAGTGTGTGTGAGCAGGGGAGGGGCAGAGAAAGAGGGAGAGAGAGAGAGAGAGAGGGAATCCCAAGAAGGCTCCGCGTTCGATCCCATAAACTGTGAGATCAGGACCTGAGCCCAAATCAGAGTCGGCCGGTTAACAGACTGAGCCACCCAGCACCCCGCCCCCGCCCCCGCCCCCCCTCCACGAGATCGTTAAAGCCACGAGATACGTCCGTGTGGCAACCACACCAGCCACCTCGTTCGCTGAGCACAAAGGCCTTGTCCCGCGTCTCAAACACGACTCGCCGTTCCAGGGAACCGCACCACAAAGACAGGGTGGGTGGTGACTCCCGTGGCCTAGTTCACCATTCATTCCACACGACCCAGCGACGGGCCCGACAGGCAAGAGCAGGACAGGGAGGCCCTGCGTGCAGACAAGGCTGCGACAGGAGGGTTAAGGAAAGTGAAGAGAGGGCTTTGAGGCCAGAAGGGCAGTGACAGCGAGGGAGAGGGGAGCCCCGGCAGACAGAGGATGGTTAGCGACAGAGCCACCGGAAAAGACAGGCCCCAGCGCCTGGATTGTTGTAGGAAGCAGACGGAGGACGGTTAGCGACAGAGCCACCGGAGAAGACAGGCCCCAGCGTCTGGATTGTTGTAGGAAGTAAATGCAAAGGGGTCCTACTTGAGGTGCACACTGTCCCCGACGGGGACTTGGGCTGCGTGTGGCTGCTGGGCGTGGAAGCGTGCGTCAGCACCCTCGGCGCGTACTGGGGCACTGCGGGTGGGTAGTAGGGAGCCGGATACACCGAGTAGGCGCCGGGGACCACGGCGGGCCGCGGGGGGTACAGGCCTTCAGGCTGGTATCCATGGTTTTCGTAGAAAGGTCCGACACCTGGCGGGGGCCCCTGGACAATGAAGAAGAAGATGAATCACATAAAACCCCAATTGCCCTAAAGGTTACACGCCCACCCGCGGTCCTCAGACGAGGTGCTGATAAGGCTGCTGCAGACTCCTGTCGGGCCAAACACGGAACTCACCTGCAGTAAGGACTAGCCAGAACTTCCAGCTGGTTGTCAACGGTTTTGTATTTGCTCACTAGTCACTTTTTGAAGTAAAGAGCGAGTTAACGGTCAACACCGCAATTTAGTGAAGAAGAAAATATGAATTAAAGACAAAACGTGCAGGAGTCTGGGAATGGGTCAATACCCAATCCCAGGGAAGGAGATTCTCAGGGGAACAGTACCGGCTGTATCTGAGCGGCAGCCAGGCACCTGCATGCACGACCTCCTGGAAGCCTGACCAGACCCCCCGAGGATGGTGCAGGGATGACTGACGGACGCGCCCATTTTGCGGAGACGAACGTGAATGATGGAGGCTGAGAAATTTACCTAAGGGTCCACATTAGACATGCTATTCTAAAAGTTCTTTTTCTATCTCCTCTTCTCTTACAGAGACGTGTCACCGTTTACTAACGGACATTTAAATAGCTTGTGGATGGGGGCTGTGGGCACGCACGTCCGCAGGGAGCCTGAGGGGTTCTGTCGCCCCGAGAGCAACCGCTGGGTCTCAGCGCACAGGGTGTGCAAGGGGCTACCCCAACCCGAGCTTTTTTTCCGTCTCCCTCCATCTTCTCCGAATGCCCTTCTCTTCTCCCTCTGCCTAAACGCCGCCTTCTCCCGGCTGCCCCTTCAAGACCCCGCCTGGACCCCCACCGTGTCCTCTGTTTCCGTCCTCCTTAATCGCCCACCGGCTGGGCCACGCTGGGAGGCCACGCGTGCCCCCCAGCCTTCTTCCCACTGATTCATTTCTTCCGTTTCTTGTGGACCATGGTCTCCGACAGGACTGGTATTCCGAGCAGAGGAGGCACCACACTTAGCATTTTAAGCGGGGCCTCCAGGGAAGCGAGATTATACAGCAATGCACCAAAGGCGGGCTCTCAGGGTTCACCTCTGCTTAATAACTCACTGACGCTCTCCTTCAGAAGTTCAAAGACTGTAACTCTGAGCCAGAGCAGTGCACAGAAGGGGAAACAGTGTAATCTGTAATCTAAATGGGGCACCAGAGGCAAAAAAAAAAAAAAAGCACACGTGTTTGGTCTCTATCGGAAGCATCTAAGAACATGCTGTCCCACCCAGGGAAGGTTGTAGCAGGCACAGTGGCCTGTCCCCACAGAGTCTTGTGCAGCGGATAGGAAGTTTTAAATGGATCCAGTGACTAGCTACCGGCAATGGCTAAAGGGGAAAAAGCGTAAAGATCTATTCTCCAGATAGAAGATACGGGAAATGTCTGTTATGACACACAGCTGCCCTGAACGCATGCATTCCCAGGTATAAGATGAATCAGTGAGACTTGGGTGGATCCTGAGAAACTTAACAGAAACCCATGGGGAAGGGGAAGGAAAAAAAAAAAAGAGGTTAGAGAGGGAGAGACCCAAAGCATAAGAGACTCTTAAAAACTGAGAACAAACTGAGGGTTGATGGGGGGGCGGGAGGGAGGGGAAGGTGGGTGATGGGTATCGAGGAGGGCACCTGTTGGGATGAGCACTGGGTGTTGTATGGAAACCTTTTTGACAATAGAGTTCATATATTGAAAAAAAAAAAAGATAAATCAGTGAGACATAATGGGGATCAAGGATAAGGACACTGCATTAGTCTCCAGAGTTGCTGGCGGTGGGGGAGTCCAGAGAGAGGGATGGTCAGCCCAGTGCTCCATTCGGTCACAGCCTCCCCCGGTTCATCAGGACACACGGCTGCACAGGGGTCTGCTGTCCTTCCCTGGGACTGCCTCCCTCCGGGCACCCTCCTGCCCCTTTTCCTTCCACACATCCTATCCTGAAACCCCCCTGCAGGGCAGGAAGAGAAGAGGCCCCAGTGAGTAGTGCACATACCCCACAACCGCCCCACAGCTCTGGGGAGCTCTCAAGGGGTGCAGCTGCTGTGTCCGCACTCCCGCCCAGCCTCACCGAGAGAGGGCCCCGACCAGCATCCGTGGAGCACACGCATTCCCTGCGGCCAGCTCTTAAAATGCTGCCCAGCACACACCTCAGAAAACAACAGCAGGAATTAAGGGCACGAAGAAAAGGCTGGGGAGGTAATTATTAACCACTTACTGAGTTTAAAGCCATCCTGAGTTTATCAGCAGCATCAGGTAATGGTACAGATCCGGAACGTTCAAGACGACCTAGAAGACAGAATGATAAGACTGTGGTACTTCCATACCGGTGAGTTTTTTTTTTAAACTTTTTTTTTCAACGTTTATTTATTTTTTGGGGGACAGAGAGAGACAGAGCATGAACAGGGAAGGGGCAGAGAGAGAGGGAGACACAGAATCGGAAACAGGCTCCAGGCTCCGAGCCATCAGCCCAGAGCCTGACGCGGGGCTCGAACTCCTGGACCACGAGATCGTGACCTGAGCTGAAGTCGGACGCTTAACCGACTGCGCCACCCAGGCGCCCCCATACCGGTGAATTTTTAGGAGACCCGTGGGGAAAGAACCAGAAAGCTTTCTAGGTGAGAGTTAGCTCCGGAAGAAACGGCAGTTCTACCGGTTCACCTTGGCCCTCACCCTCGCCTGCCTCTTCCCCAAGCACGGGCGGAAGAAGCCTGGTGCTTGCCTGCATTAGGGTCCAAGGCCAGTGACGCTTAACACGGCTCTGGCCAGACATGCCCAGGCTGCCTCTTGCAACAGAGGATCCCGGCAATACAAGCAGGCACGAGGTGCCTCTCAGACCCTCAAGTTCAGGCAAGGTTAACGGGGGGGCAGGGACCTGGGGTCAGCTCGTGGCCATACCCCTTCCTGGAGGTATCACTGCATCAGCGCCTGAACCTCTCTGAATGTGGCACAGAAATGGGTACGGAGTCGGGCACGGTCCCGTTCCGGTGAGGATTTTTTTTTTTTTTAACGTTTACTTATTTTTGAGAGAGAGAGACAGAGGCAGAGTGTGAGCGGGGGAGGGGCAGAAAGAAAGGGAGACAGAATCCGGAATAGCGGTCAGCACAGAGCCCGACGCGGGGCTCGAACTCACAAACCGCGAGATCGTGACCTGAGCGGAAGTCGGACTGAGCCACCCAGGCCCCCCCCACCCAGTGAAGATTTCATGAGGGGGCCCAAGCAAGCAACAGCCGGCCAGGAGAGCCTCCCTCCCTCGCTCCTGCTGAGTGCCCACGGGGACGGGGTGGGGGTTGGGGGGGGTAGGTGTCCCCTGGAGAGCACGTGGTCCAGAACAGTACCCGAGGGAGGTCACACCGGACTTTCCAAATAAGCCATGTGGAATCTCCTACTTCTTAATAAACATATGTAAAAAACCCTCCATAAAACACGTCCACACGCGCCCATTACACCACCTACCACCCCAAATCCGAAAAAAAACCACTTCGGAACTGATCGTTTTGATCGTTTCTGAGGTTGGCGGTAATGAAAAGAAGGCGCTTTTGTTTGCAGAGGTTTGTGAACAGTTGTGACAGCAATTTCTAGAAACACCATCCACACGGGATGCGTTATAGTAAAGCCCCCATTCGGCCATCACTCCCTCCCTCTTGTGGGCACAGGAAGGGCTGCCCTGGGCCCCTCCCTGCTGTCTCGGAAGGGCCAAAGAACACTGCAAGAAATGGCCCTCCCAGCCCTCCACCCACGAGACCGTGCTCCCAGTGAGAAAGTTCTGGCCCTCACACGGCCCGTAAAGGGCCTGGCACACAGCAGGGGCTCAAACGGCGGCCGGCAGCACAGTGCAGTGGGTGAGCCCGTCCCCTCCGGGACCTGGGACCTGGGGCAGGTCAGCTAACGTTCCCATGCCCCAGCGTCCTCATCCACAAAAGGAGATCAGAGCAGCCCCCACTACCGGGTTGATGAGCTGTGAAACCAGTGGATACCGATGTAGCCCTCGGTGTCTGCAGCAAGGTCAGAGATGCAGACATTTCTGTTAAATAAAAGTGATTATAAAGCTGACAGATGTTGCCGCTGGGGGGCTGGGGGGCTGGGGACTGAGAGGAGGCATTTGCACACTTGCCTTGGGTACTTCTCCCCAAAGGCCAAGTCCACCCACCCCGAAACCCCAGGGGAGCGAAATGCGACACTCCAGCCCACGGTCATCACTGGACTCGTCAAACTCAAAACACACGTTAACTTGCTGTAAATGAAAATGTGAGGATGGCTTTGTAATCTTGGGAAACCTCCCTGAGCGGGTCACCATAAACAGGCACCACGTCATTTCTTTACTGTTCACGTAGAGCCAAAATACACGCGTGAGTCCATAGGGATAGCTGTGGGATTTTTTCACTTTAAAAAATCAAAAAGGGGCAACGCTGTTCTAGATACGAGGAAAGAAACCTGAGCAGTATGCACTTGGGAGGGTCCCCATGGAAGCCTCTACATGGTGTGATAATCACACATTAAAACACCTGTCCAGGGCGCCTGGGTGGCTCAGTTGGTTAAGTGTCCGACTTTCGATTTCAGCTCAGGTCATGATCTCACAGCTCATGAGTCAGAGCCCCGAGTTGGGCTCTGTATTGTCAGCTCAGAGCCTGCTTGGGATTCTCTCTCTCCCTCTCTCTCGGACTCTCTCTCTCTCTCTCTCTGGCTCTTTCTCAAAATAAATAAGTAAACTTAAAAAAAAAAATCCACCTGTCCTATGTGTGCCCCTTGAAGAACAAGGGCTCTAAGACCCAACACATACAGTGTCTCCCGCTCCCCTCTGGTCCAAGTTGGGGGAAAAAAATCACAGCACATCCCCACGGTTACTTTGCGAAGCACTCTGCCTAAGCAAACATTCTCAGCCCTCTGGTTTCCGGCTCCCCGCGCCTCTGAGCTGTCTCACCAGTTATAGGTTTGGGTGAAGTTTCAGGAAATGAAAATCTGATCCCTCTGGTGTCTTTCCCAGTTTGAGCGCCCTCTGAAAAGAATGATCACTCAACGCTCGAAATCCATGCTCCTTGTCCATTCGAGATCCCTAACAGAGAGAGACGAGGAAGCCAGGGAAGGAAGGAGCCCAGGCGGCCGCAGCCATGAATGATCCAGTAAAAGCCACAGGACCCAGAAGTCATGACAGGATAATCCTATCTCATCCAGAGATCCCACGAGCCACGCAACCTTAGAACCAGAAACACCCGGTGCGCCCAGATCAGCCTCCCCGGACTTTGGAACAGAAGACAGGAGTCACACTGCCTGTAACTTTCTCTGGCTGAAAAGAAAGGAAGGGGCAGGGTCTCACTCTGGAACTGGATCTCTAAGAAGCCCCGCCCGGGAGGCCACACGGGGGCGGGTTCACCTTCAAAACCGGCACGTGTAGAAAAAAGGTTACGTGTCACAAAAACACACAACAAACCAAACCAAACACAGACCCTTACGCATTTCCACAGCAAAGCAAATCTCTTCAACTGGTTTTTGAGCCGAGCAAGACAGCCTAGATGGGGAGAGACGTGGTTTCTCACACATCCTTTCCTATCATTTAAAGGACACAGATGCTTGTCCTCGATTCCGGCAAGCCAGCCATAACGAAGCACTTTTCTCTTTAAGTGACAAAAGAGCAGATGTGTGACCAAGCTCCTAGCCCCTCCTTGTCCCCGGCCAGCTCCCCACGCCGGCACCGAAAGGTCCGCTTGAGTCACACAACACGACACGGTGGTTTCGGTCACTCGGGGCTCTCTTTGCAGAGAGCTGGGTCACCCCGAGCACCTGCCCGGCCACTGCTTGGCAGGACCGTGCCGTGGAGTCCTGCCTGCACCCCGTGACATGACGAAGCTGTTTCCAAGCGATAAATTTCTTCTTTGGAAATCTCAGAAAGCATTTGCTTTCTGAGGCCCCCCTTCCTTGACCCCTGTACCCCTTTCTTCAAACTTCGAAGCGAGCAACACCAACAGACACTCCTTATCCAATGAACAAATGATCAAGGACAGCCCCTTTATGCCTCAACCACTGCGTCAAATCACAAGTGTCGTTATAGGGCGCCTGGGTGGCTCAGTCGGTTAAGCGTCCGACTCTTGGTTTCGGCTCAGGTCCTGATCGCGCGGTTCGTGAGTTCGAGCCCCGCATCTGACAGCGCAGAACCCATTTGGGATTCTCTCTCTCTCTCTCTCTCTCTCTCTCTCTGCCTCTCCTCTGCTCATGCTCTCTCTCTCTCAAAATAAATAAATAAACTTAAAAAAATGTTTAACCCCCCCCTCCCCAAATCCAAAGCACTGTTAGATGCAAATTATCGGACAGTGGTGGGTTTAAGTAGCAAGTCAACATGAACGAGTATAAGACAATCGGACAAAAGGCCTACGCGGTGATTCACACAGGAACAGTGCAGGCACACAGAGGCAGAGTCATCACCTCAAGAGAGGTTCTGCCCGCATCCTCCAAGTTTCTTTTTCTATGAATGCCTCATTGTCCCGGTTGAGATTACAAACTTTTTAGGGCAGGAATTGGGTCGGGTCCCTTTTTTTCTTTCTGTCTTTTTTCTTACAGCTAAGCTTTGTTAGCTTACTAGCATACAAGAAAGCGTTCCGATATTTCTTGAGTTCCAGAGGCCAAAGGAGTAAGACGGAATCTGAGGGACAGAGCAAGCCGCAAAGTCTGCACCTGGACGAGACAAAACCAGCCTCCAAGGTGAGGACGTGGATGACCTCACGGGCCCAGGTGCACAAGACTGAGTGCACACCTAATGTGACAGGCCGGCTGGGGAGGCGTCCGGGTCCCTGCAGGAGAGAGGAGTCCCGAGACGTGCAAAGGCCCCGGCTAGGGTTGAAGACCTTGCCCAAGTCTATCTGTGGAATGGGATAATAAGGTAATAGGGTTGTTTCGAGGACCAAGTGTGTCCGTTTCCAACACCGTGGCCAACACACGCTAGGCACTGAACAATCACATCGTGACAGCAGCTAAGATCTGTTTGCCTGTAGCGAAGGGACTGTCATGTGCGAGAGACATTCAGTTTAGTCTGTGTAAATCCAAAGGACGCAGCCAGGATCAAAGCGGTCAGCGGTATCAGAAAGGCAGGTGTAACCCGATCCCGGGAAACCAAATTTCCAACAGTGAGGAAGTTTAAATAGTCAACTAGTTGCCTTGGAGAGAACAGAGTTCCTCAAACGGAAGCATGTTTGATCTGAGACTGGCAGGTGGGCTCTCCACGCGTATTGGTCCAAGCGTATTCTAGAACGGTGCTGAGCTTTGACTGGGGGGGGGGGGGGGACGGGGACGATGAAGTCTTATTGCCTGAGGTCAGACACCCGAAGAATGACCCAGCACCCCTGGAAAACAGGCCCCACGTCCCCAGAGTTCAGATCAAGGGTTGAAATGAGCTCAGGTGTGGGGTCCTGCCAGGACGGCCCCTCGCAGAGCAGTGACCTTGAGGGACTCCGATGCTGGGTCTCCTGCCTCATACACCAATAAGTGGTCATGAGGCCCAGGCCACGTCTCCTTCCAGCTCAGCTCTCGCTTGACGATATTTCTCTGTCGAATGTCCGCTGGACGCCGCGGCCTCCTGCCGGTTTCCCCCGAGCCCCCAATCTCTCCCGCCATCGCACAAGCTTCCAGAATGTCGCTACTGCACATGGTGCCCTCGAAACGTCCTGTGCTCCCTTACCACACCCCTGCACCCTCATACAGTGGGGACGCCCACGGCTGAGCTCTGTCCACACCAACAAAATGCCCTGAGTTTCTACCCAGCAAGCCCTGTCCTCCTCCTCCTGGACTCGCCTCTACGAGCATGTCTTTGGGCCACCTTCCCTCTTCAAAGTTCACACCGTTCACAGTCCACATGACTGCCCTCACTCCCACCGGAAAATCGGCGTCTGCCTTTCTCCCCCGATGCCTCTAAGGCTGCCCGTGACCGTGACATTTCCATACGTGCTGGTGCCTCTGCTCCCAACCACCGTGCAGTGGCCGGGACAGACCGAGTCCCTGGCCGGCTCTTCTCCTTCCTGACGGCCAGCTTTGCCCCTACGGCGTCCCCCTCAAACTGCCTGTATGACCAGCCAAGCCCTTTGCTACTCCCCAGGATTCCTCATGTGCTTGAGGCCAGGGTGGCCCAGAGCACAGAGGGCCCACTACCCAGGCCCTCTACCCCTGGCCCACTACCCCTGGAGACGTACAAGCCGGGCTCCCCGAGGTAGCCTTTCGGGTCCCTAGCACCAAACCAGGATGGGACTCACGGTGCTTTCCCAACTCAGGTCTCAGCGCTCAGGTATGTGATGCCCTCACACCCCATCCACAGAGGCCACCAACTCATCCTGGGAGGACCCAATGTCAGCAGGTCCCTGCAGGTGCCCCGGAAAGGTGGGGCGGGGAGGGCGAGCAAAGGCCAGCAGCTGTGAGAAGCAGGATGACCCCGGGAGATCCAGAGCAGCAGAGGAAACCAACATGGAAAAGCACTCAGACCCCGAGAGCCTCTCCAGACGCCCTTCACTGCCCTCATCAGAGGCCGTACGTAACCAAAACTGGTCACCACTAACTCGACCCTGCCAATTTTCCTATTATCAAGGCTTAGACCTGCCCCTGGCCCTCAAGCCCTGGGATTTTCTGGAGAGCTTAGGAAAGTATATTCCCAAGCTCCGCCCCGCTGTCAGTCTGATACAGCGACTGGACCCAGGACAATTACCTGGATCTCATTAGGAAGCTCTCCCAGGACCCCTGCCACAGGTTTGGGTGGAAAAGAGTGAGCCACTGGCCTGGGCTCCTGCTGTGCAATTCCGGGTAGGCCCCCAGGTATCTGGGCTTCCTTGTCTACTGCACATGTTCGCCTGAGTCTTGTCCCTCAACGTCCCAATAGCCAGGGAGTTCAGCTCTCCCCGCGGAGGAGTCCTGCACACATCTGCCTGGATTATTCTGGAAGATTCAGCACCGAGTCCAGGTGGGGCTGTGGGCAGGTGCTCCAATATTAGGATAGGGGGAACGAGCCTGGCCCCCAAGCAAGTCCCTTCCGCGTGAGGTTTCCTTGGGCCCTGCTCTCAGCTCCCTGAGCCCTTGTCCACACGGTTTCTATGACACTCCCATCTTCTAGAGGAAGGAAAGGCAGTCGCACTACCTGTCAGAGCCCTAAGGAGCCAGACAGCCTGGCTTCTTCCCCAGGTCTTCCCAGGGGTTACGGGACCCGGAGCAAGTATCTCACCTCTCTGCCTCAGTTTCCCCATAATTAAGTACGCCACAAAGAGTTTGGAATGACACCTGGCTGGAAGAGAGTGCCTCATCCAGGTTTGCCATTATTATTATAACACGAGTGCGGCCCCGTTTCCTCCTGCAATTCCGGGGACTGAGCCCAGGGCAGAGCCAGCCGCGGGTGCGAGGCCCGAGCTCCAAGCCGTGTCCGGGGCTCTGGCAACAACACAGCCTTGTTAGGAGAAGCCTGACCTTGTGAATGTTGAAGGGAAAAGTGGCTTGGCCTGACTCATCCAAGCCAAGAACAAAGGCCACACTGCTCCCGGGTTGATATTTAAAAACAAAAAACAAAAACAGAGGAAGGAGTTGAGTGACCGATCTCCAGGCAGAGGGTCTCCACTGCGGGAACGCCCCCCACCCCCCAACTCTTGGGCTGAGCGTTTGCTTGCTTGGCCGTGCCCTTTCCTGGTAACCCCAACCCCCAGTAAGGCTGCCGTGGTGGAGGGAGGCAGGCAGGCCTCACCTCTGGAAACGCTGAGAAAAGGAAGCCAGCGACTTCCTGGGGGTTCCCCCCCACCCACCCAACCTGGCCCACCAGGTCCCCTTGCCTCACCCAGCAGCGGCAGCCTGAGAGCCTGCGTCCCCAGGTTCCTGGGCCTGGGTAATCTTTGTCCCCGTTCCCAGCCCCTACCGGCCTTCAGGGGAGGCTGGCACCGGCCTCGCTTCCGGGAGAACCTCCCCCCACCTCCCAGGCTAAGTCAACAACCCTCACTTCAGGGTTCCTGAACACCTTAAAACTCCCTCCAGGCGGCCTTTGTAAGTTTCCATGACCCGGGTGAGGCTCTGTAGCTGCTAGGCCAGGAGCACAAAGGCCAGCGCCCCCCTGGGTGTGCCCATCTTAGCCCCGGAACTGCTGCGCCAGTTGGAATCTAGGGGTCCGAGGTGTCAGGGCCGAGCCCCTGGTGATGCCTGCCCACCGGGTGGACCTGCGCCTCCCAGCTATCATTTCCCTCCCAAATAAGCCACTAGGATTCCTCTTGACTGCTCCCCGCCTCCCCTGTGCGTTGGAAAGGGATTCCGGCTTTGGGATTCCAGGCCACCCGGCTGTGCCCTTGGGTGGGGGTGACCGCTTCAACACCGCTCAGGGCTCTGGGCTGGCAAATGCCCTCTGGGGTGTGGACGCACGAACTTTGGGGCCATAAGGCAATTCTTCCGCAGAGCACGTGGGGCCACGGGCAGGACGCCTGTCCACGGCCAGGCCGGTGCGCTGAGCCCCGCAGCCACTGTCCAGGTCCGGGCCTGACGGCGTGCGGTGGACCGGAGCGCCGGGGCGGCCCCGTCCTTGTCCCCGGCAGGGAGCGCGCGGCCGGGGCCAGGAGCGCTCCTCCCCGGCGGCTTCCTGCGGACCCCGGTGCCCGGGCGGCCCGGCTCTGATCCGGGCTGTGGGCCAGTCCCTCCCCGGAACGGCCGAGCCGTTCGCGCCTCGCCCGGGGGCCCTGTCCCCGCCGTCCCCGCCGCGCCGGCCTATCGCTCCCGGAATCTACAGCGAGTTTCCAGTTTCTCCCCACCTCGGGAGAGAACCAAGAAGTAGAAGGAGTTCAGGTAACACTCCGGGGCTGCAGAGATTTCCCCGAAACAAAGAAACGGATAGGCAACGCTCTGTCCTCCTCATCCCCCCAAAGGAAAAGGCGCACCCCTGGTCCCCAGCTCCGGGGCCGCAGAAGGCGGGGGGTCCTGGAGCCGGCTCTGGCCGAGGGGACCCACCCCGAGGGACCCCGAGGCACTCTCTGCTCCGACCAATGAGCCAGGGACGCGGAGCGACGTTCCCGGCCGCGCGAAGCCGGCCCCCTCCGGCCCCCACCGAGGGCGCGCTGCCCGGCCCTGCCCGGGGCGTCCCGCCGGCGGGAGGACGCACCTGCTGCGCTGGCGCTGCTCACACCTGGCCTCACCTCCAGACGCCGCCACCCAGCGCGGGGGGGGGGGGGGGAGGGGGACGCTTGGGTTGTCCCCTGGCGCCCAGATCCTTCTTTTCGCGCCTGGGACCCGCGCCCCAGACTCCGCCGGGAGACCCGGCCGGCGCGCCGCTCACCTGCGGGGCTCCCCGCCCGGCGCTCTCCGCCCCTGGCTCGTCCTCCCCTTCCTCCTCTTCCTCCGCCTCCTCGGCCTCCTGCGGAACTCGCGTCTTCCTCTGTCCGGAGTCCCCGCTTTAATCCCGGGAGGCGGTGTCGGAGCGCCCAGGGCGACACCCCTAAACGCGGTCCCGGGGCACCTCGGGCACCGGGAGGGGACTGGGCGGGGCGGCGGGAGGAGGAGTTTCTTCCCGGGAAAGCCCGGGGCGCTCTCCTGGTCCCCGCCCGCGGGGTGGACCCCTTGGAGCTCCGGCTCGGTCCCCGGAGGGTCGAGGGCGGCGTAGGGTTCTGAGAGGCGCGCCTCCCCCCCCTCGTCCCCTGGAGCGCCCCCGTTGCGAGCGCTTTGGGGCCCCGAGGTCTCGAGTTTGGGTTAAGGAGGGAACTTCTGGGGGGGGGGGCAGTGATTGAGTCCCTGCCGGAGCCCCCCCCCACCCCGGAGCTCCTGGACAGAGCGTGTGGCCTCTGTCCCCACGCAAGGACCGCCGAGGACCCTCTCCAGCCCTCCTGTGCCTGCCTTTTTTTGCCTTCGGATCCCAAGTCACCCCCACCTTCCCCTTGTCCCCAGCAGTGGTTAAAGGGCTACCCACCATCACGGACAAGGGCGGGGGGGGGGGGGGGAAGCGGGGGAGATAAACCTTCTCCAGAAGGCAGGCTCTTCCCTGTCCTTAGGATCTCTTTCCAAATTTGCAATACACAAAACATGGATTGCTTTCCGATAAAGTGGGAGCGGAAGAAAACCTACCTCCGGCCAACTCACATGACTCTTTGGCAGGGAGCTGGGCTTCCCTAGGAAGTTCTTCTCTTCCCGACCTTTCCTTTGTCTCCCACCCTCACAGCCACCGAGGGGACCATCCCGAATATTCCCCAGCACCCACCCATCTCTCATACTTTACAGGTGTCCGGGTTGTCCCCAGTAGAGGACATTGCCCAGGCAGGGTTGTGAATGACAGACGGGTCGGGTCGGATGGTCTCCTCCCGGCCACTCACTTATCTCGGTTTTGAATGGCGTGTTCGGGGCTGTCCAGAAATGAGCCCGTGTTCCACCAAACCCCCAAGTCCACCTTCACACCAGGTGGCACATGTGTCTCTGTGTTCATCCCTCTTCTGCTAGTTATTCTCGTCACGGCCATTTCTCCTTCTCTGCACGGCTGCGGGGAATGTTTGTTGGAGTGGACACACCTCCCAGGAGTTGACCATCAGCCTGGGAGCCAACTTGACCTCCGCGCTGGAGGTGGCCATGTGGCCAGTCTCGGCTCAGCCGCTCTGTCCCGTGCCCTACCAGAATTCCTGCTTCAGGGATGAGCTCACGACTGGCTCATGGCCCTTGAGGTGAGGGGCTTAGGGGAGGGGCTTGGGGATGTTCTTCTCAGGGAACGTCCAGAAACCTACTGCCTTGTGCAGTGGAGAAAGTCCCTCCTTCCAAAATGACAGCATAGAGAAGACTAGAAACCCAGCTCTTCACGGCATCATTGAACCACAGCGTCACATCGGCTCCCAAGTTAGGCCCACGTTGGCATCTCTTTCATGGATACAGGCGGCAAATCAGAATGGCTTACCAAGCGGAGTAGCTGTGATACAATGAAAGCAGAACCTTAATTTCTTTTTTCATTAAAAAACTTTTAAACGTTTATTCATTTTTGAGAGAGAGAGCATGAGTGGGGGAGGCGGGGAGAGAGAGGGAGACACAGAATCCGAAGCAGGTTCCAGGCTCTGAGCTGTCAGCACGGAGCCTGACGCGGGGCTCCAACTCACGAGCCAGGAGATCATGGTCTGAGCCGAAGTTGGACGCTTAACCAACTGAGCCACCCAGGGGCCCCTGTTAATGTCCTTTAAAATTACAGCTGCATTGGGGCCCCTGGGTGGCTCAGTTGAACATCCAACTTCGGCTCAGGTCATGGCCTCACGGTTTGTGGGTTTGAGCCCCACATTGGGCTCACTGCTGTCAGTGCAGAGCCGTCTTGGGATCCTCTGCCCCCCCTCCCCCCGCTCAAAAATAAGTACACATTAAAAAATTACAGCGGAATTTGCAAGAAGAATTGGGAACTTCTTGGACACAAAAGTGAAGTGTGGGTCTGTATCCGGGGAAGGGAGGAAGGAGCCACAGTGGCACACATCGTGGAGCCATCAAAAGTTCTGAAGAGCTTTACACCCAGGGGATGAGGGTGAAAGGCAAAGTCAAAGGCTTCAGCAAGGTGGGAAGTTGGGTAGGATACCACCACAGCACGTCAAAACACACAAAGCTCTCTCAGAAAGAAAGAGGATGCAAAGAAAAAATTGCTATCCATCCCACTGGAAGGTGATGACCAACAAACTTGTCTGTATCTTAGTCTTGGCTCTCTGTAGAGAAGGAATAATACTCCCCTGAGAATTTGTAACTACAAACAGTTCCTCCTATGACAGTTTAAGTTTTGAGCCTAAATTCTCACTACCTTGGTGGCCAGAAAACATCGAGCCAAGAATTTAATCTAAGGTGGTTCTAGATTGGGGATGTCCCAGCACACGGCCAGAGCCAACTTGGATCCTCTCTCGTAGAATGCTGCTTGTATGGGTTGATTTTATGTGTCACCTCGACTGGGCTAAAAGAGGTCCAGCTTGCTGGTAAAACGTTGTTCCTGGATGTGGCTGTGAGGGTGCTTCTGGAAGAGATTGGCATTTGAATTAGTACACTGAGCACTGCCCTCACCAATGCAGGTGGAAGCAGAGGAAGGGCGAAGTATGCTCTCTCTGCCTGACCTGGGACATCCATGTATGCCCGCCCTCCAACACTGGTGCTCTTGATTCTCAGACCTTTGACTCAGATTAAATCATGCCGCTGGCTTTTCTGTTCTCCAGCACGCAGGGAGCAGATTCTTGGCCTCCATAATCACACAAGCTGATTCTGATGGAGAGAGAGAGAGAAAGAGAGAGGAGAGAGGAGGATCTATCCTGTTGGTTCTGTTTTCTCTGGATGACCCTGACTATTCACCCCTCAGCCCAGTGGAGGGGCGGGGGGGGGGGGGAAGTCCTATACAGTCACAATTAAAGAGAGCGTTAATTTAGTTAAAAACAACAAATAGAAGGCGTTAGGAAAAAAGTCAGCGAGAACAACAAGCCATGGAATCAGACCATAGCTACTGGAGTTATTAGATACAAATAAGAAAATAAGTATGTTCGCTATATTTTAAAAAAGAGAGGGGCACCTGGGTGGCTCAGTCGGTTGAGCGTCCGACTTCAGCTCAGGTCACGATCTCGAGGTCCGCAAGTTCGGGCCCCGCGTCGGGCTCTGGGCTGATGGCTCAGAGCCTGGAGCCTGCTTCCGATTCTGTGTCTCCCTCTCTCTCTGCCCCTCCCCCGTTCATGCTCTCTCTCTGTCTCAAAAATAAATAAATGTTAAAAAAAAAAAGAGAGAGAGACTCTACAAATGAATAAGAAGCAAGGATCTGTAAAAATAACTTAGCAGACCTGCAGGGGGAAACACTAAAAAGAACTTCCAAAGAAAAAGAAGCATTCCAGTAGCTGAAGAGGGAATTCATGACACAGACCGGAGAATTTATCCAAAACGCACACAAAGGGACTAAGTTATTTTTAAAAATATATGAAAAAGAAGCTGGGCGGTATGGAGAACAGAGGAAGAAGATCTAAACTATGTCTGGGGGCTCCTGGGTGACTCAGTCGGTTAAGCGTCTTTCTCCATCTCAGCTCAGGTGTTCATTCTGAGGGTGGTGAGTTCAAGGCCCCGTGTTGGGCTCCTTGCTGGATATGGAGCCTACTTTAAAAAAAAAAAAAAAGATAAATAGGTCTGATTAGATCTCCAAAATGTGATAACAGAGAGAATGAAGTAAAAGTGATGATTAAAACTTTTCTAAAATTGATGAAAGTCATGAATCTTTAGATTATTGAAGCACAACAAATCCAAAGCAGGAAAAAGAGGAATCCATAGTTAAACATCCTATAGTAAGAATGCAGAACCCTTAAAATAAAGAGGAGACCCGAAAAGCCTCCTGGAGCAGAAGACTTCCCCACCCCACCCCCTCCCAGGACAGGCAGCATAGGAAGGAATCAAATGTTCAGAGTGTTGGAGAAAGTGACTGACAACCTAGGATTTTATATCCTGTAAAAAAATTTCTTTCAAGGAAGAGGGAAAAGCCATTCCCAGACACATCAAGACAGTATTAACCACAAGAAGGAAACTTGAAAAGGATGTAGTTCAGGAAGAAGAAAATCCCAGAAGGAAAGACTGACACACAGAGGCAGGAGGGAGCCAAGGACGTGGTAAAAATGTGGATAAATCTAAACCAACATTGACAGCATAAAACAGCACCCATGAGGAGCACGTGGGTGGCTCAGATGGTTAAGCGATTAAGCGTCTGACTCTTGATTTCCGCTCAGGTCATGATCTCGTGCTTCATGGGATTGAGCCCCATGTGGGGCTTTTGATTTCAGCTCAGGTCATGATCTCACAGTTCGTGAGATCGAGCCCTGCATGAGGTTCTGCACTAACAGCATGGAGACTGCTTGGGATTCTCTCTCTCTCTCTCTCTCTCTCTCTCTCTCCTTCTGTCTCTCCCCTGCTCTTTCTTTATCTCTCAAAGAAAAAAAACCCAAAGAAACAAAAAGCAGCACCCCCAATAATGTGTAATTTGCAAAGGTAGAGTAGAAACAACAGCAACAACAACAAATAGAGCTAAAATATCAGAAAATAATAGCATGAAAACAGTGGTATCCCCAGTGGAATGAACAAGATCAACATATTTGAATGATTGGATTCCTCTGGAGGAGAACAAATATACTGACTAACATTAGACATTGCTGATATGCTTGTTAAAAGGATAATTACAAAAGAATAAGAAATAGAGTATATGTTGATATGTCCAACTGCAAAGAGGAAAAAAGGGAATAAGTGGGAAAGAACTAAATGAAGTCAAACAAAATGAAGCAAAGAAGAATAAGGGAGGGAAAAGGAGGAAAAGTGAACCCAGAAAGAACAGGACAGATAGAAAGCGCAAAGTATACATGTAGAAGTGTATGCAAATTCATCAGTAGTCATACTACATGTAAATGCTCTACGCTGTCCAGTTAATAGGAATGGATTTTTTTTAATACATAAATTATATGATCATCTAATTTTTAAGACAGCCATGTGCTATGCTGTTTATGAAACATCTGTAGAATGGACATATGTAAAAGAAAGCTGGTTTGGTTTTATTAATAATGGGCAAAATAGATCTGAGAATAAAAGGCTTTATTGGAAATAAGGGAGGGTCACTTATCATGATAAAGTAAACAGATCGCTTGGACAATATAATAGTTGTGAACTTATATATACCTAACAACAGAGTTTTAAAAAATGTATAAAGGAACATTTATACAGTTATGAGATCTTTACAAAACTGCCTTCTTCTCTCATAGCCATCAAAGATCAAGCAAACAAGCAAATAAACATCAGTAAAAATATAGAAGTTGTGTACAACATAATGAGCAATCTTTATTAATTAGTAGATGCTTACACCAAGTAATTGGCCAGATGATTTTCCAGGTTAATTGCTAGAAACAGTTAAGAGGGCACCTGGGTGGCTCAGTCGGTTGAGCATCCGACTTCAGCTCAGGTCATGATCTCACAGTTCATGAGTTTAAGCCCCGCATCGGGCTCTGTGCTCACAGCTCAGAGCCTGGAACCTGCTTCAGAGTCTGTGTCTCCCTCTCTCTCTGCCCCTCTTCCATTTGCCCACTCACTCTCCCTCTCTCTCAAAAATAAATAAACATTAAAAAATCTTTTACAGGAACAGTTAAGTAACTTCCTATTCTAGTCGTTCAAAAATTCTTCCAAGAAATCGAAAAACAAACAAACAAAAAATTTGTTTATTTATCAAGGTCCAAACCAGCAAAGACTGTTCAAGGAAAATTACAAGCCAATTTAACTCATGAATATAAATGTAAAAATTCTAAACAAACATTAACAAAATGAATCCAACACTCTACAAAAAATGATTGTGATCAGGCTGGATTTCTCCTGGGAATATACTATTGCTTTAACATTAAAAAAGCTATCAGTATAGTTCAACACAATAACAAACCTTCCCTAATAGATTTTAAAAGAACATTCAGTAAAATTCAGCATGCCTCCATAATAAAAAATAAAAGTCCTTGGCAAAGATGAAATAAAAAGAAGCTTTCTTATCTGATGAAGGAGATCTATAAAAATCTCCACAAACATCACCCTTCGTGGTGAAATGAAAGGGATTATTGCTAGCACCAGTTCTAGTCAGCATTGTACGGAATGTTTTGGCCAGGGTGAGAAATTAACCTGATGAGAATTTCCAAGGAAGAAACTAGTCTGTCATTATTTGAAGATGATGTGACTGTGTACCTACAAAACCTCAAAGATTCAAGAGGAAATCAGTAGGATTGCTAAGAAAGGTTGGCTGTCAATGTAGATACAGAGAGAGTGCACAAAAAAGTCTGCTTTCTTCTACGTCACCAACTAGCCACTGGAATGTTCTTTTTATTTATTTTTTATGTTTTTATTTTTTCTAATGTTTATTTATTTTTCAGAGAGAGAGAGAGAGAGAGAGAGAGAGTGAGCAGGGGAAGAGCAGAGAGAGAAAGGGAGACATAGAATCCCAAAGCAAGTGCCAGACTCTGAGCTGTCAGCAGAGACCAATGTGGGGCTCGAACTCACGGACCATGAGATCATGACCTGAGTTAAACTCAGACGTTTAACTGGCTGAGCCACCCAGGTCCCCATAGAATGTTCTTTTTAAACGTATCATTTACGTAACAATGGTAGCATGATTTGGTGGGAGAATGTCATTCTCAGAAGAGGCACGTGGAAGGATTGAGGCATGAAGGGTCATGATGTCTGCAATTTAATTTCAAAGGGCTCATCAGAAAAAGCCATCTAATTGGCTGTAGGAGGAGTGTGTACATGTGTTCATTATACTAATATTCCATACTTTCTGCATCTTTGAACTGTGTCATCATAAAATTTGAAAAAAAAAAAAGCCCAACAAAGGTAACAAAAAATTAGTTGCCTTGAATAAATCTTACAAAAATATGTGAAAACTCTTATGGAGGAAATTATAAGCCTTTACTGAAAGATATGAAAAACCCCATAAATGGAAAGAAACACAATTCACGTATAGAAGATTCAATATTATAAGGATGTCAACTGTCCCCTCCAATGGACATCACACATTTAGCACAACAGCATCCAAACTTCTGACACGTGTGTAGTGATGCTCACTGATGTAGTCTAAACTACATATGCACGAGTGTGAAAGAACACAGGGCCAAAAACAGGCAAGACACGCCTGACAGGGAGCAAAGACACGACAGGATTATTTCCAAATAAACGGTCTCAAGAAGACCAGTTGCAGGAGATAGGGTCTGATGACCTCATTATAAAAAGGTGTGCTGGGGCGCCTGGGTGGCACAGTCGGTTAAGCGTCCGACTTCAGCCAGGTCACGATCTCGCGGTCCGGGAGTTCGAGCCCCGCGTCAGGCTCTGGGCTGATGGCTCAGAGCCTGGAGCCTGTTTCCGATTCTGTGTCTCCCTCTCTCTCTGCCCCTCCCCCGTTCATGCTCTGTCTCTCTCTGTCCCAAAAATAAATAAACGTTGAAAAAAAAAATTAAAAAAAAAAAAAAAAAAGAACAAAGAAAAAAAAAAAAAAGGTGTGCAACGATGCTGGTGTGGGGAAAAGAAGACAGTGAATAGGGAAGACCAGAGAGCCAAGAAACAGAACCACGGGTGTACGGGGTCTTGAAGTGTTAACAGGCGACATGCAGATCGGTGGAGAGGTCTAATGCAAACCGAGTATCGCGTGGCTAAAGACGGCGTTAGAATCCTGTATCGCATCGTATGTGTGGGCGGTTCTGGTGAATTACAGACCATATGTGAACGTAAAAGTCCTGGCACTTTTAGGAGAGGAGGTGGCTTTGCAATGACACGACGTCACCAGAACTCCCTGTCTTGTGTGCACCTGTTGGGGTCGGGCCATAAGGGGTCCTGGGGGGATCTGCTCCCGTATCGTGTTGCTGGTCAGCTATGCACCTCCTTGCACGAGGTAGTGGCCAGGCCTTTCCCCGGATCCTCCCGCCTCTCCGACTCCTGGGCCAGGCGTGTGTGTCTAGGTCTGTGTCGACGAACCCTTGCCCCAGCTTCCGGAGGACACCTGCATCAAGGTCACGGGCAACCGTCTGGCCCCATGGCCTCCAGCCCATGCACGTGGGTTCCAGCTTGTCTTTGCCGTCCCATTTGTTACATCTGTTGTGGACTGAATTATGATCCCCCAAACTCGTATGTTCAAGTCCTAACCCCCAACGGGACCGTATGTGGAGATGGGGTTTTGGATAATTCAGGTGAAATGAGGTCACAGGGTGGGTTGGTGATTGATGGGGTTGGTGCCCTAATAATAATAATAAGAGAGACCTCTGTGTGTGTGTGTCTGTCTGCGCCTCGGTCTCTGTCTTGTTCCTCTCTTCTTGCCCGCACGGCCACGTGAAGACACGGCAGGAAGGCTGCCACCTGCAAGCCCGGGAGGGAGCCCTCACCAGGAACCAAAGAGGCCAGAGCCCTGATCTTGGGCTTCCCGCCTCCAGAACTGTGTTTAAGCCACCCTGCCGTGGTATTTTGCTGTAGCAGCCCAAGCTGGCTAAGACGGCATCCTTCCCTGCCCTGCGGTCTCCAAGTTTCAGCATAACTTGTGCAGACAAGAAGCACACAGCGGCCGCTGGCAGCTCCCTCAATTGCATGATCCCAGATCCTCTCCCCAGTGCCCTGGAGAACACACAGACATGCGCCGTTATGGGACGTGGAACACAAATTAAAACTCGGAGCGCTCCAACGTGGAGGCGCCTTGAGGACGTTATGTGGAGCGTAATAAGCCAGACACAAAAGCACAAATATTGTACGATCCCGCTGATATGAGGTCCCTAGAGTAGTCAGAGTCCTAGAGGCAGAAAATAGAGTGGGAGTCCCGGGGGTTGGGGGAGGGGTTACTGTTTAATCGGGATATTGTGTCCACTGGAGAAGATGGAACGTTCTGGAGATGGATGATGGTGATGTCTACACCGCAAAGTCAATGCATTTAAAGACCACTGAACTATACCCCTAAAAATGGTTAAAATGGCAAATTTTATGTAGTGCGCACACACACACACACACACACACACACACACCAGACTAGCAAAAATTAAAGTCACTCAATACTGTGTATGACCAAAATTAAGTCAGCTGCAGGGAGGGGAAGAGAAAGGAGGAAGGGTTTAAATTCGTACAACCACTTTGAAAACCTTTTCAGTATTAGGCTGTAATGTTGAAGACACATAAAACTTTCACCCAGAAATTCCACTCTTTTTCTAAAACATTTTTTAATTTTTTTTTTTTTTGAGAGAGAGAGAGAGAGAGAGCTCGAGTTGGGGAGGGGTAGAGAGAGAGGGAGACACAGAATCCAAAGTAGACTCCAGACTCCGAGCTGTCATCACAGAGCCCGACGTGGGGCTCGAACCCACAAACCGCGAGATCATGACCTGAGCTGAAGTCGGACGCTTAACCGACTTAACCACCCAGGCGCCCCATAGAAATTCCACTCTTAAATGTATGCCCTAAAGAAAACTCTAGCAGTGTGCCCAGAAACTCCCACAGCAGTGTTCACAAAAGCACTATTTCTGTTGCAGAAACCTGGACGCCACGAAACTCCTGTCAAATCACAGCTGTACCCATTATCGTGAATAAATCCCACAACATGTTGAGCAAAAAAGCAAGTTGCAGCAGGGCACATACAGGTGGCTCCAGTCACATAAATATCTAAACATTCAACATCAGTGACATCTTGTTTCGAGGTATATGCGTATATACTTACCTACGAAGACCATGAAACATAGAAAGAAACGGGCAAACCCCAGATGCAGGATTGTAGTTTCCCCCAGTGGGAACGGCGGAGGGTGCAAAACGAGAGCCTGACCGGCTGGGGTCGGTGACAATCTGTTAACCGGGACGGTGACAACATTGGGGTCCCCTTCCTTTTCTCTCGTACCTTCTTTTTGTAGTATCTGTACTCTGTTGTATGGATGGAATGTTTCTTAAGTTTAAAAATGATGTACGATGGGGCGCTTGGGTGGCTCAGTCGGTTAAGCGTCCGGCTTCGGCTCAGGTCATGATCTCGCGGTCCGTGAGTTCAAAACCTGCGTCCGGGCTCTGTGTAGACAGAGCCTGGAGCCTGTTTCCCATTCTGTGTCTCCTTCTCTCCGACCCTTACCCATTCATGCTCTGTCTCTCTCTGTCTCAAAAAAGGAAATGAACGTTAAAAAATTTTAAAAATAAAATAAAATAAAAATAAAAATAAAAATGATGTACGAATAACCGTCCAACTGACTGGTTTTGAAATGTGTGTCCCTGACAGCAAATCCGTTGATGGGAATAGTTCGTGGTCCGCTGTTGGTAAGACCTCAGGCCCCCCTGCTATTTAAGACGGAGAAGCTAGTTTTGTATTTTGATGGTCATGTTAACGAGCTCAGAGTCCCATAGTCAGAAGGAATGGCGGAGAAAACACACCCCCTGCAGAAGACGGGACACAGAGAATTGATTCCCAGCAGAGTGCTGTCGGAAGGGCGTCAGCGCTTTGTTTCGGAAACCATTTGAAACCTTCTCTGGGTGAGCTCAGGACCTCCGGGGTGTCCTGAAGAGACGGACGAGGCCTCTCCTAGACGCCACTCCTGGGCCCCTTCATGCAGACACCGTGCTCCCAGCGGGTTCCTCACGTAAATCCACATCCCAGTTGTTCAGACAGGGAAGAAGTTTTCAATAGTCGTTCTTTTCCGTGGTGGAAGCAAGTGACAAGGCGTGGCTCCAAGGCTCAGTGGGCACTGGGTCCCCGGCCCTGTAAAAATGACAACGACCTTTTATCAAGCACGTATCATGCCAGTGACCTGGTTGCAAGACAGGCGCGTGGGTTTCCCCGTTTTACAGCTGAGGAACACGGGGTCTCCAGGAGGGCACCTCGGCTCCCCGGGTCCCTCGGGTGTGCCGAGACCTGGGCTGGCTCTCTGGCCTCGGGTGCGTCTTGGGCAACCAAGTAGGAATGGGGGGCTGGGCTGACGTGCACTCATTGAGATCAGCAGGGCCCCTGGGCCCGGCTCTGGAGGCCAAGTTGCGACGTAAACTGTCCCCAACACACCTGAGTCATAATGATGGAGGAAAAACAGGATAATTGTGATAGAAAGTTCCACTTGAGAAGGGGAGGGAAGAAGCAGCGTTTGGTGGTCATGTGGCTTCCCTCAGACGCTGTCCAGCGGGGAGGACCACGGCCCCTGCCCTGCTATCCTGAGAGGTCCCAGGGGCCTCAGCTCTGCCCTCGGGGGCTTCCTTGGTTCCGTGGTCCAGAGCGGAGGGCTCTCCTTGACTCCTGTTGCCTGGGCGGGCATCTGGGTGCATCTGTGCCTCCGGGCAGAGGGATTACAGGCTTTTCTGGGCTAGCCCAGGGCCCCTCTGGGCTGAGGTCCGTGCCAGGCTCCCCGAGGATGTGGGTTCCATCAGCCAGGGTCCTGGTCAGACAAGCTCCTCGAAGCTAGACTCAGGCCTGGTCCACTGGCCTTTATGGCCCATGTCCTGTCACAGAGAACAGAGGAGCTGAGAAGAGGTCCCACCTCCTCCCTGGGAGACCCCCCTCCCCCGCGTCCCAGCCAGGCCGGGGGGGGGGGCCACACTCTGGCCTTTCTCATGGCTTTGTGACCTTTTTTTCACCCACGTTTTCTCTCCTGGGCAGACTATGAATTCCCAAGCTATCAGGCTTCCTTGTAGGCGACCCTCTCTACCCTCTCGCGGCGGTGGATGAACAGGGATACAGCTCTACGCCTTCAAAAGCGCAGGCTCTTTGCTTACACGCCGGTCAGCTCCTGGCTACGTGTGTCCCCCGTCCCTGCACCGAAGCTATTCCCCTCATTCCTAATCCCCCCGCTTGCCCCACCCCAGCCTACGACATCCACAGCTGCCCTGTAGAGAGCCGCCTGGCCCTTGAGCACAGCCACCTGCTGAGACTGTCCACGTCTGATGGCCAGTTGACCGGAGCCTCTGTCTCTAATTCGGGACAACTCGATGGGCCACCCTGAGAGCCAGAGGCGCCCAGGTTGGGGGAGGAGGCCTTGGGAGTGACCGCACCAGAGCTGTGTCCTTCCCTCTGCCTGACTCTGCCACCTGCACTCCCAGAAGGATGGACCCAATAACACTCCCCAAGAAACTTCCTGCCTCCCAGAGAACCTGGAACAGGACAGAAGTCACTTAACCGCTGGATGCCCCTAAAGTCTCGTAGAGACACAGCTCGGTGGAAATGAGTTCCGGCGTATTAAAGGTTTCAAAGACCACCCAGCTCCTACTAAATGCCTAGTTACTACGACTACTGTAGGAGAACTAGTAAGGTATTCAGGACATGCCACATCCTCCTCAAACAAACCTAGCAAAACACCTACCCTGACTCAGACCCACGTCGCCATGGGGACATACTCTAGACTCTCGAGTTGGCACTCGTGGCTCCAGGAACCATAAAGTAAAGGGACTCAATTCACACATGTGAATTAATCCACCTCTAATGAAGCGTTCTGGAACGAACCTCTGTGGGGAATGAATCACCAACCTCAGCCCGGGAATGCTGAGCTCTGCCTCGGGTCAAACCACACGTGTGCTTTGGAGCGTCCAAGACGGCTGTCCTCACAGCCCTCCGCCTACCCTCTCTCGGGGCCCAGTGGATTGTGTTCAGCTTGCCTCTGTGAGTGAAGAAATTGCTTCCATCACGTCGAGACTAATACTTAATGCCGCATTGATGAATGCCAACATGTTGGGCATCAATGGCAGCGTGACTGCGGTCTCCTGGGCAAGGGCAGATGCCAGCCGGCTGTGGGTGCTACCGTGACCTTTACGGCATGCCCACCGGTGCTGCACTAGCTCTAACGACAACGATTTATCGTCAAACGGACTTCGTTAAAGGTCAGCCTCTAGAACTCTATTTCAAGCCCACTTCCTGGGCTTGGAACGAAAGGCTATCTTAGTCAAGACTGGCGAGGCACACGGGGCTGTTTTGCAAGGCAAGGTGGCCGTCACGAAGCCTTTCCGTGCACACGTCCTGCTTTTCAGAAGAGCAAGGTCCAGCAGACCTGCTGCCCGTCTTGTCCGTGAGGACTCTTCAGGGGCTGGCAGTTCCTGGCACCAGAAACTTGTGCAAAGCCAGGCCGGCAGCCTCTTCCAGGTGAGGCGAGAGGGAGGCGGTGAGTAACTCCAGGGTGGGAATGGTTTTCCCTCCCTCCCCCGACAGGGAGACCTGTGCCCCAACTTTACATGTGCTCGGGCAAGCTACGTGGGGCAGGGCTCCTGCTGTACATGCGTGAAGGAGATTCCCCAGGGTGGGCACCAAGGCGGGTGGGCACAGGCAGGTCGGAGTCCCCTCCTTTGCCCTCTGCTTGGGTACGTTTCGCAGACGGCATACCGGATGTCACCGGAGGAACAAATACTGACGCTTGACAACGGATGGAAGTGGGTTGGATCAGAGCTCGAAGACCCGTTCAAAGAGTTTGGTTTGACCTCCCGCGGGGGCATCCTCGAGGGTTTGAGAGGAAAGATGAGATGAACTTGCACCTGTGGCTTGTGCCTCGTTCCCTTCACCCACCCAGGTACGGCGCAGGGAGGGGGTGTTTGAGGGGCGGGGGCGAGGGTGGTTAGACACCAGGAATAGTATTCAGCATCATTTGCATGCCAAATATGTTTCCGTCCCTCTTATTTCTTTAGCCTCGTATTAAATTTGTTTCTTCAAAAAAAACCCAAACAAACCACGTTTCTTTATTTAGTTTGAGAGGGGGCAGGCAGTGAGAGAGCCTGTAAATATGCATACACATATATGTGCTCACATGGATGTGTGTGCATATACACACATATGTGTGCGCACATATATTAGATATAGACACTTCTTTTTCTTGCTGGCTTTTAGAAACTCTGTTTTAGTGAGTCTGTCCTTTAAAGAATGATCACCGAAACCACCCAGGCCCACACCTAAAGCAGCTCACTGTCTCCTTTAACAAGATCAACTGTTCCGCTGCCCCTAGAAGCATGACTTTACCACTCTAGGAGACTCTGGCCCAGCAAGTGGCTTGACCATTCGTCGCTGAAGCCTCTGGGAGCCCCCCGCCCGCCCCACACTTCTTCAGTGGCAAGTATCAACCACTGATGCCCTAAGATTCTTTGAATCCTTCCCTCAAACTCCTCGCCGGGCTGTTCCCACCAGTCCCGAGTGTTGCAACAGCATCCACACACCCAGTTGCACCCAAACCCTCCCCACCACGTCCCGAAAGCCTTGCCCCAAGCTAAACCTCCAGTCCCCAGTAGGTCCTGCCTGGGTCCCCTCTCCGGGACACTGCAGGCCCCGCCTTACAGCTGTGACTGATGAGCTTTGAATGGACTGATCCCAAAGAGGGAAAAGTCGGACAGCTCACCTGGACGCAACTCCCCCAAAGATTTAAAAATTCTCCTACTCTTTTTAATGAGGCCCTGCACCAGGATTTAGAGCCATTTCGCATCTCCAACCCGCACGTAACTCTACTGCAATATGTTGATGAGATCTTGTTGGCGGCCCCTTCTCATTTAGAATGCCTGAGTGCCACCAAAGGACTCTTGAGTCTTCTGCAAAAACCGGGGTACCGAGCGTCAGCCAGAAAAGCGCAGATCTGTCGTACTGCAGTGACCTATTTAGGTTACAACCTTAAAAAAAGGTAAGCGCTATCTCGGTGAACAAAGAATTCGGGCTATACTCGATATTCCTAGAATTCGCAAACGAGTCCGCGAGTTTCTGGGGGCAGCAGGCTACTGCTGACTGTGGATACCTGGCTTTGCTGAACTGGCAGTCCCTTTGTGTGCCACTCTCAAGGGGTCTCCGGACTCCTTCACGAGGGGGGAGACTCAGACTAAAGCCTTCCAAGCCTTACGAGATGCTCTCATGACCCCACCAGCCTTGGCTTTGCCAGATCCCACCAAGCCATTCCATTTGTTTGTAGCCAAAAAAAGGGGGGGGGGTAACCGAGGGAGTTCTGACTGGGCGCCTGGGACCTTGGCGCCGACCGGTGGCCTATTTATCCAAACGGCTGGACCCAGTTGCTTCCGGGGGGCCCCACGTGTTCGACAAACTGCCCCCACCGCACTCTTAGTTGAAGACGCAAACTAACCTTGGGGCGAGCAGCCGGTCTTTGTCTGGGTGTGTTGGCAGGTATCTGGGGAGCCTGCGCCTCACAATAATGGACGATCTTATGTAGCCCGACAGTGACAAATTACTCAACAAAGCAATAAAGAAAATAAGCCAGCGGTCATGTTCCCAGTTGTAAAAGTCTTGGAGTCCTGGGTACAAAACATCGACTGTAAAACCATAAATTAGGCGGCTATGAAGAAGGAAGGAAAAAAGATCGACTTCCTCTTTTACTGACTGTAAAAAGGACTGTTCGCAGTCCTGCCGGCGGTGGCCTGGGAGGGACTGGAGATCATGGCTCCGCGGGCGGAAGGGCTCAGTGGGAGTGGGAGTGCCCCCCAGCCAAAAGGAGAAGGACGAAGCGGTCCGGGCCATGCCGGGTGGAACGGCCCAGACCTCAGGGACCCCTTAGGTCAGAGAAGTGGTTCGTACTCCTCTCTGCCTCTAAGTACTTTCACAGGCAAACTGCTTAAAGCCTCTGGGAATTTATCCCTTTATCCGAAAAAGAGGCACAATAACACATTTCCGGACTGCGCAAGATTCAATTAGCCGGTGAAGGAAGAGAGACTTTGTGCACTGTGAAGAAGTTGTCCTCTTTTCCAAGGAGGGGTGAATTCAGACAACTCTCAAACCAGTCTAGGTCTAGGGTGGGTTGGACAGAGGCATCCATACCTGGGGATTGTGCAGGTTGTGGACTGCACAAACCCAGGCAGTGCCTTCCACATCTGTAGTCACGAGGGACGTGTGTATTTAACATGGCAGTTTTCCAGGGGATGCCAGAAAACATCTCGTGGAGGTGATGTGTTCCAATTCGTATGGAAGTGCTGAATGCACCCCTCATGAGGCAGCCTGTCCCTACGCTTTCTTGTAAGATAAACTAACCCTACAGCACTGCTCTCCTCCACGTGGTTTATGAAGCTGAATCATGGGTTTGTATCTTAATTGTTCTTTGACTTAAATGTATGGTTAGAGGCCAGAAATAAAGGCATCGATCACTTTAATGTGATTAAATGTGCCAAGCCACTCTACGTTGATTTATAGCAAAGCTCTTACTTGGTTGTAGTGGGCCCAAACCAGGTGTGACACGTCTTCCTAGAAACACAGAATTCAAAAAAAAACATTTGAACTAACAGTTTAAAATGGAGACACTTCACATAAAATCCAGCCTTCCGAGCTTCTCTTTAAAACTTGGAAGAATTGGGGCGCCTGGGTGGCGCAGTCGGTTAAGCGTCCGACTTCAGCCAGGTCACGATCTCGCGGTCCGTGAGTTCGAGCCCCGCGTCGGGCTCTGGGCTGATGGCTCGGAGCCTGGAGCCTGTCTCCGATTCTGTGTCTTCCTCTCTCTCTGCCCCTCCCCCGTTCATGCTCTATCTCTCTCTGTCCCAAAAATAAAAAATAAAACGTTGAAAAAAAAATTAAAAAAAAAAAACAAAACTTGGAAGAATTGGCCGACAGCCCGCACGGATCATACGGAGCAGCCATGGCATCCAAGTGGCTGGCCCCGGCATGGCACATGGTCGGAACCCTCCTGGACTGTTCCAGAAGGCTCTGGGTCTGGTCCACACCTGACGCCTAGTCCCAAAGTCCCCATGTCCCTGGAGGGCTGAGGTCAGAAACTCCCGTTAAGTAGGAAACACCTTCGCCTTCTCCGTGCTCTCTCCTGGCCTCTTAAATTCCTTAGCTTAGAGGTGACGAGGGAAACAGCAGAGGAGTCCCCACACCCCCCCATGCCCACCTCTATTCCGCAGGGCAGACACACACCTTTCCGGGGCACCTGCAGCGCGTCAGGCCCCGTACCGGGGGCGCAGAGGGAGCCCCGTGTGAGTCCTCATGCAGCCCCCATCCAACTGAAGACAGAAACTCATAAACAATAAATACGTAGAGTCAGAGGGTGCTGAGGGCTCAAAAGGAAACAACCAGGCTAAGGGGCCAGAGTGGCGGCAGCAGAGGCGTCCCGCTCGTGCTAGAGGCAGGGGAGGCCCCCCAGTAGGGCAGGAGGGGCAACCAGCGGTCTTGCCAGAGGAAAAACTTTCCAGGCAGAGGCCCCTGCAGGAGCAGGTGTGGAGCCCAGAGGAGCAGCCGAAGAGACACGGGCCATAACAGACAAGAGACTGGGAGGGGGGCCGATGGTACAAGACCTCGGAGCAACAAAAAGAACTTGGGGTTCTGTTCGGAGTGGGTGGCGGTCGAGAGGTCACACGGCCTGGCTTGCGTTTGGAAGGAGCACTTTGCTCTCGGCCGTGATGAGACCGAGTTGCTGGGGGGCCACGCAGGCGAGGAGGGTCCTTGGAGAAAGTGCATCCTGTGGTCCTGGCACCGGGGGACGGGGGACGGAGCCAGATGATGCGGACCTTGAAGTGAGAAGTCAGAGAGGTCCCCCAGGGCTTTGGCCTGAACAACCAGAGCAATGGGGGTGCTGTCGGCTGGGATGGGGAAGGCAGATCTGGGGGACGAGACCAAGAACGTGGCCGTGGGCATCTTGAGTCGGAGACGCTGCTGTGGGCTGAACTGTGCCGCTGCCCAAATTCATGGGAAACCCCAAACCCCAGGGGCCCCGGAGTGACTGCATTTGGGGATAGGGCCTTTAAAGGGGTGATTCAGTGAGAATGAGGTCCTCAGGGTGGCTCTAATCCTGTTTGGCTGGCGGCCTTGTAAGAAGAGGAATTCGGACACGCGGACAGAGGGACGACCATGTGAGGACATGGCGAGAAGACAGCCACCCAAAAGCCAAGCAGAGAGCCCGGGGAGAAATCAACCTCGCAGACACCTTGGTCTGGGACTCTTGGCCTCCAGAGTGCGAGAAAGCAAATGGTTTCAGCCCCCTGGTCTGTGGTGTTCAGCAATGGCAGCCCTGGGAAATGAACACGGACAGCCCTTAGCCCTCTGAGTGGGGACAGTCAGTATGCTGTTGGAGTTCAGGGACTGGACACAGAGTTGGGGGTCAGCACAGAGATGCTGCTGAAAGCCAGGGGCTGGGCGAGACAGAGCTCCAGGGGCGCCTGCGTGAAGGTCAGGGGGACCCAGGGAAGGAGAATGAGAGGGAGTAGCCCGTGATGGGGTGGGAGGCTGAGTGACAGGGTCCAGGGAGAAGGAAGCAGTCGGCTGTGGTGTGAGGGAGGACCAGACCGCACCCGACTGGATCCAGAAAGCACGAGAAGGGCAATTCTAGGGGACCGTGGGTGGCAAACACCGGTCAGGGGTCAGGAGAGAGCGAGAGAAGGAAGTGACGCTTCATGTCCTTTTGAGGCACGATCGTAAGGCCAGTCCAAGAATAGGGGATTTCCTTCTATGTTATTTATAGAAGGGACAGCCAGCGTAGACAAGGACAGTGCTACTGGCCTTCCCAGAAAGCACACAGCCCTGTCTATGCAGGCGGAGTCGGGGCGCATCAGGGTGTGGAATCTGATCCTCCTGGAAAGGACCATCATCTCCCCCAGCGCGCTGCTCTGTTTCCCTCTCTGGGTGACTCAGAGCGCTCCCTCTGCCTCGCCCTTGGTTTCCAGGAAACTCGAGGCAAATTTATTGCGTCTACCTCTACGGCCCTCACGCTGTCTTCTTCCTTTTGCTTTCTGTCTTGTTTATTTCAGTCACCTTAGTGGGTTTTTGAAATTTAAAAAAAAAAGTTTTTTTAACGTGTATTTTTGAGACAGAGAAAGACAGCGCACGAGCAGGGGAGGGGTAGAGAGGGAGAGAGGGAGACCCAGAATCCGAAGTGGGCTCCAGGCTCCCAGCTGTCAGCCCAGAGCCCGATGCGGGGCTCGAGCTCACAAGGAGTGAGATCGTGACCCAAGCCGAAGTCAGGCGACGCTTAACCGACCGAGCCACCCAGGGACCCCTAAAAATGTTTTATTTTTAAAATGAGCGGCTAACGAATCAGTCCCAGCAAATATTCCTTGCACAGTCCTTCCGGCTCTTCTGGGTGGACACCATAGTCAGTTTGAATCGGTCTATACCCTCCTAAACATTCCAGACTCTGGGGTTTTTTTTGTTTCATGAGGTAGGTTTAGTCATCATACTGATGACATTTAATTCTCAAATTTTCAAACCCAATGCATCTATTCATTTTAATACAAAACCTTATACCCAGACACCACACAGCTGCCTAGAAAGAAAGGCACAAACCCAGAGCGTCGCTGGAGGTGAGGGTTCGCTGCTGTTTGGGGGCATGTCTGCCCGCAACGTTTTGCTGAGAAAGCTGTGAAGCCGTCCCCCACGTCGCCCCATGGGCCCTGCAGTGCCAGGAGGGGGGTCCGCGCTGGCAGAGGGCAGGACCCCAGCGTTCGCTGCTCAGGAAGACCGCACTGTGTGGCCGTCTGCTGAGTGCACGTGGGTCCCCTCGGGTGGAGGCGACCAGCAGTCTGTACAAGAGGGAACGGAAACAGTTCATCTCTGCTTGGAAGAGGGCACAGCCTAGGAGCTCCTGGCTGAGCAGCCGACGTCTGCTCAGGTCATGATCTCCCGGTTCATGAGTTCGAGGTCATGATCTCCCGGTTCGTGAGTTCCAGCCCCGCATGGGGCTCTCTGCTATCAGCACAGAGCCCGCTCTGAGTCCTCTGTGGCCCCCTCTCTCCGCCCCTCCTCCGCTTGCTCTCACTCTCTCAAAAATACATAAAGATTGTTTACAAAAAAAAAAAGGCACAGGCTAGATATCAAGCACGTACACCCCCAGCCCTCCTGCCTCTTCTCCCCGAGAAGGGAACTTCCTCTCCCTCCAAAAAAATTCTCTTTCTCCTTTCATTTTATAGTTTTTTAAAAGGGTGCTCCCCAGGAGCGCCTGAGTGGCTCAGTCGGTTAAGCATCCGATGTCTGTTCAGGTCATGATCTCACAGTCTGTGAGTTCGAGCCCCTCGTCGGGCTCTGTGCTGACAGCTCGGAGCCTGGAGCCCGCTTCGGATTCTGTGTCTCCCTCTCTCTGACCCTCCCTCGTTCATGCTCTGTCTCTCTGTGTCTTAAAATTAAATCAACATTAAAAAAAATAAAAATAAAAAATAATAAAAATAATAAAATTTTAAAAAGGGTGCTCTCTAAAACATTCTCCTAAGGGTTTAGACTTTGGGACTGTAAGAACCAGAAAGACCCATTTTTGGTCACTTCTCTGACGCTACCACCTCCAGCTTGGGAGAGATCAAGTCCAGAGCCGGCCTGGTCTGGACCACGGGCGAAAGCGGGAAGGTAAGGAAAACATGAATTAATACCTAAGACTATCCGGCTACACACGAAACCCTTCCTAACACCACCGCACAGGACGCGGTGACTGCACGGACACCTTTGTGACAGTGAGATTAGTAAAAACAACAGGATTTAAGATTTTTTTCATGTTTATTTATTTTTTGAGAGACAGAGAGAGACAGAACACGAGCGGGGAGGGGCAGAGAGAGAGGGAGACACAGAATCCGAAGCAGGCTGCAGGCTCCAAGCTGTCAGCACAGAGCCCAACACGGGGCTCGAACTCACAGACCGCGAGATCATGACTTGGGCTGAAGATAGGCGCTTAAACGGCTGAGCCACCCAGGAATCTTCTTTTTTTATTCTTGAGAGAGAGAGACAGAGTGCGAGTGGGGGAGGGGCAGAGAGAGAGGGAGACACAGAATGTGAAACAGTCTCCAGGCTCTGAGCCATCAGCACAGAGCCCGACGCAGGGCTCCAACTATGAGATTATGACTTCAGCCGATGTCAGATGCTTAAGTGACTGAGCCACCCAGGCGCCCCAACACAACGGGATTTTTAACAGCACTTTTTTCTCCAGCATAGAGGAACAAGGAGGTGACCCAAGAACTTGAAAATAATGGGGCAGTTGTTTTCTGACAGCAAAATGGTGCAAATCAATTCACAATGGATCAGAGCATAGGTGGCAAAGCCAACACCAGCAAGACCTTACCTTCATTCAATTGAACACGTGACTACAGCTAAAACAAGCAAACAAACACAGTGGAAGAGGGTTGAGCGGACGTGGAAGATTGGAAAAGTGCCATCAGGGAGGTCCTCTATGTACATATGAGTGTGTGACGTCCCCAGTCATTCTCACATGCCATCCTATGTAAGAGTCACCTAAAAAGCTTGGTTAAGAAATACAAACTTATGAGCCTTGCCTCCGAGAGCCTTCTTTGGTGGTTTCGGGGGAGGGTGATGCTGGTGGTCTAGAACATACTCTGAACACCCCCTTCCAAGGTCTCTGGGCTTGGGGGATGGGAGGCTGCCCCTGAGAAGGACTATTTTGACACTATTTTTTTTAATTTTTTTTTCAACGTTTATTTATTTTTGGGACAGAGAGAGACAGAGCATGAACGGGGGAGGGGCAGAAAGAGAGGGAGACACAGAATCGGAAACAGGCTCCAGGCTCCGAGCCATCAGCCCAGAGCCTGACGCGGGGCTCGAACTCCCGGACCGCGAGATCGTGACCTGGCTGAAGTCGGACGCTTAACCGACTGCACCACCCAGGCGCCCCAATTTTGACACTATTTTGACAAAACTCCCAACTTCATCCCCAACCTGCTGTCGCCGAGATACCCTCAGCATGGAGATAAAAAGAGGACTGGATTTGGATTCTGTCCCATGGGTAAGTGGCCAAAGGGACCACATCTGCAACTGATAATCAGTCTTGCATTTAACAAGTCATACTGAAAGCCAACTGGACTTTCCTTTTTTTTTTTTTTTTTTTTATGCTTATTTATTTATTTTGAGAGAGAGAGAATCCCAAGCAGGATCCGCACTGTCAGCGAAAGCCCAACGCGGGGCTCGATCTCACGAACCGTGAGATCATGACCTGAGCTGAAACCAAACGTCGGATGCTTAACCGACTGAGCCACCCAGGCGCCCCTAGACTCTCCTGGAGATGACACACAAGCATTTGGAAGCACTGAGCGGGAAACCCATCTGAGAAGGCTCACCTGTGCCAGGCGCCTGGAAGGCATGTGGGGTGAGCTGTGGCAGATTTAAGGGAGCCGCTGGGTGGGGCAGGGGTGCCGGGCAGAGGAGAACATTTGGAGGAGGCTTGGGGGTGGGGGATGGGAGAGAATCCATCATGGTGCCTCCCAGTGGAGTTGGGGATGGGGGTGGGGCTGGCTGGAACCGGGTAAGATAGAAAAGGAGGCAAGATGAGAAGCAAACGGAAAATGAGTAGCCAGGATGATTTCTGGTCTCTAAAAAGGCAGTTCCTTACCTGGGAGACAGTTGTGCTGGAGCTAAAGCTCCATGAGGCCATGGCCCCTTGGCCACCTCCTGATCCCAGTCGTGAACTCTTCCTTGGGATACGTAGATGCTCCCTAGAGAGGGGCTGGTTGATTAGCATGTTCAGTTCAGGGTGGTTAAAAAACACGTTTTAAACCCTGGCACCGTCATTCATGAAGGGGAATCATGAAAGGTGGCTGAAATTCTCCAAGCCTCAGCTGCCTCCTAACGCGGACACCGTGCCTCCCCGCGGGTTACCGGGACGATGACAGGACACGAGGTATAGAAAGGCAAGAGAGCCACGCTTACCAGACTCTGCTAACGCCCAACCTGTGATGACCACACTTGGACAGCATCTGAGAACTGTCAGAATTCCTTCACGGGTGTTCTCCAGGCCCCCAGCACCGAGAAGATAGAGAGGGAAGGGGTCTTTCTATCCTTACAGAATAATAGTGATGACAGCTTGACACAGAGCCACAGGTGGGAGTGAGCACGGTGACGCATCCAAAGAATCAACACACCGAGGTCCTGGTCTTGAGAAAGGAGACTGTGGCCCAATTCTCAGAACCTGGGCGTTTTGGTCTGGTTGTTTATGCACCTTAAACTCATACTTCCCCCATGGTGTGGGCGATGTAGACACGAAGCTTGAGCCTTACCCAAGAGAGCTTGACTTCTAGGTGTGAAATGTCTTCCCTCCCCCCCGAGATTTAGTGAAGACGTGGTTAAAGGAGAACATTCCTGTTGTTACAAACCCTAGACTAATATAGCAACTAGACGCCATCTTATCAGGGAAGAGTTTGGGAGGATAAATGAATTTCCTGGTGCCATGTTGGTTCTTGTTCATCAGCAGCACCCAAAAGGCACCCAAAGCGATAGGGAGGAATAGTTGAGATGGGAGAGTTTGTGGTCAATGTTTTTGGAATATAGAATCTGTGATGCCAATTATATTGATTAAGTATAATAAATATGCAAATTAGAAATGTCATTATTTGGGGCACCTGGGTGGCGCAGTCGGTTAAGTGTCCGACTTCAGCCAGGTCACGATCTCGCGGTCGGGAGTTCAAGCCCCGCATCAGGCTCTGGGCTGATGGCTCAGAGCCTGGAGCCTGTTTCCGATTCTGTGTCTCCCTCTCCCTCTGCCTCTCCCCCGTTCATGCTCTGTCTCTCTCTGTCCCAAAAATAAATAAACATTGAAAAAAAAATTTTTTTTAAAGAAATGTCATTATTTATCACAGAAATGCAATCACATAGATGCCATAGACGAAGTATTTGTGTCCCCCCCTCCCTCACCCCCCGAACCAAAAATTGGCACGTTGAGATCCTAACCCCCAGTGTGGCGGCATTCGGAGGTAGGCTGTTTGGGAGGTGAGTAGGTCACGAGCGTGGAACCTCATGAAAAAGATGAATGCCCTCGTGGGAGGGGCCCCGCAAAGCAACCTGGCCTCGGGCCCCATGTAAGGACACAGGGAGAAGACGGCCAGCTATGAACTGGGGGGAGGGACCTCATAGGATCTGCAGGCCCCTCGATCTCAGTCTTCATGGCCTCCAGAGCCAAGAAGTGTTTGTTGCTTGACAACACTTGGTCTATGGTATTTGTGTCGTAGCCGCCTGAATGGACTAAGGCAACAGTTCATTTTTTTTTAAGTTTTAAGAGGGTTAACCATGTGCCTGGCACCTCGACCGCACTTCCTGAATGTGACCCACTGAGATTCTGGGCATGATACTGGGAGTCGGGGGCATAGCCCATTTTGCACTCGAGGCAGAGTTTGAGTGTGTAGGTCAGAGCTTCACGGCGGTCAGGAGCCGGGCCAGGGACAAGGAGAGGGGACGGAGGGGGGCCCGTGTCCACTGCACGTCCTCCAGCTGAGTCGCCGGGCTGGGCACCGTGTGGCACGACCATCAAGCTGGGTGAGATGTGGGAGGTGGGCGCCGGGCTGGGCCAGCAGGGTCAGCACCCCTGCCCCAGGGTCGGTGTCAGTGGAGTCATGCCCAGGCCTGAGCCCTAGAGGCCGTCCCTGCTCCCAGGTGGCTCCGCACGGTGGGAGGTCGTGTTTTCCACGTTTCTAAGTTTACTTCTGGGCCGCAGGGGGAGACGTGGCCGGGTCGTTAGAAAGGGCACAGGATCACCTGTCCTATCCGGGAGCTGGGCCGGCGGCTGGGACGCGGGATGAAGAGAAGAAGGTAGAAATGGGGCTCAGGGAGAAGAGACTGAATGGGTCCTGACCCTTCCTTGGCCAGGGCGAGCAGCCAGGATGCCTGGGGTGAGGGGCCCAGACAACCCCCCCCCCCCCCCCAGCCTCCTGCCTCCCCCAGGACCGGTTCCACCAGCGGGAATCTGGGTGGTATGTGTTTACTTGCTGAGTGATTCAGATTCTTTTCTTACCTTTTCTCCCTGCCCACTTGGGGAAACACTTCTCTTCTTCCCACTGGGCAGCCTGCGGTCACCCAGGGCCTGGCCCGGTTTTTCCAGTTGGTCCAGAAATGTCTGCTGAAGTGTGTTAACCCCTGGGGCTCGTGAGCAGGCTCCTCTGGGCCTGGAGGAGAGGGTGTTTCCTTGCACACATCCTGGCAAATTTCCTGTCCCTGGAAATTTCGGGCAACGGACCTCGCTGGATATGTCCGTATTCACTGCATATGCATTCAGGCAAGGACTGGAGTTTCTAGGGAATCCAGGTCTGGGTTCCAGGCCCCCAGGGCTGAGCCCTCAATGTCAACGACACCACTTTGGCCGGTGTCCACATCCGTCACACAAGCACTTGTGACCTGCCGGTCCTACTCCCCTGCCCCAGCCGTCCCAGGACACGATGGATCCGAAGCGGGGTTAAAAAGAGAAGAGAGCGCTAAAGCAATGTACAGAATCAAACATAAAATCACAACCTTGACCCACAGGCGCCGGTAACTGGGGGCAGATGGGACTGGGTTTTCTCGGGCATCAGCACATCCAAGCTTTTGCTCACCGTCAGTCATGGTGAAACAAACAGGCTGTTTATGCAAAAGGTCTGGGCATCTCCTGCCGCTGACGCATATTTGCAAGAGGCCCGATTAGGGCTGGGTCCCTAGTCTGTGGACGCTGAAGCTTATCTGATGTGGGAGGACCCTCTTTAAGAAGTAAAATACAGGGGCACCCGGGTGGCTCTGTTGGTTGAGCGTCCAACTCCTGGTTTTGGCTCAGGTCACGATCCCAGGGTCATGGGATCAAGCCCTACATTGGGCTCTGCACTGATTTAAGATTCGGTCTCTCTGGCCCTCCCCTGCTTGCATGAGCTCTCTCTCTCTCTCTCTCTCTCTCTCTGTCTCTTTCACAAAAAAAAAGTAAGGCAAAGAATTACAACTACAAGAGCAGATCAGAAGCACATACCTTTTTAAAATGAAAGAAGAAACCACAACAAATCACAAGTGCTAAAAAGCTAACCGTACCCCAATATCACAGATCTAGAAAAACAACGTAAGCGTTTCGTTAACTCTATAATAACACCTTAACTGCATTTCTGGGGTGTATGCACTTGGCTTACTTCTTACGACCGCGATTTAAAAACAGCGTGCCTATCGAGGGGCCGGACGAACGCTTCTTGTGCCCCTCAGCATGGTGGCTTCTGAGTCCGTCCATCTGGAGCCCACAAACAAAGGACACTGGTAATCCAAAGAGCACCCCCACCAGCACCGTGGGTGGCAGGGGCGTCGCTGGAGGCCATCCCCACACGTCACAGTTAACGCATCACCTTCACATGACGACAGCAGACAACATAAGAATTACTCATCCCCACCGAAACGTACCCCCCGCTCAGCTTCCCCTTAGCACCCGTCCAAATGTGCCCGAGAGGCTGCTGCCTCACACCAAGAGGACTGGAATGAAGGAAAACGTGGGCAGAAAGAGGCCGGGGTCCTCGGCACTGCAGTGAAAACGTCTTACTTTTGCAGTGTTTTTTGCAAAACGCTGTGACCCACGAGCACCCTCCCAGGGCTCCGGGTAAACCCCGCTGGACGGGATCAGTGTAAGGGAGGGCATGAGGGTGGCCTTAGTCCAATCTGACTGGCGTCGGAGAAAGAGGAAACGCAGACACAGAGCGACCCCGGGGGTGCGTGTACAGAGGGACCACCGTGGGAGGGCACAGGGAGAAGGGGACCATCTACACGCCACGGAGAGAGGCCCCGGGAGACACCAGCCCTGCCCACGCCTCGACCTCGGACCTCCAGCCTCCAGCCTGTAAGAGAAGAGATTCCTGTTCTTCGAGTCGCCCGGGGTTGGGGTTGCAGGAGTCCGGGCCACAGCCTCAGCAGACTCCTACGGGGTCGGGTCGTGGAAACCCGGGAGCGAATGTGCCCCGCGGGCGTTGTGATCGGTCCCGGGCGCTGCGTCCGGGGCCGCTGGGGTCGAGTCAGATGAGGGCTGGCCACGTCCTTCCCAGTTCACGTTTTGAATTTTTGTCTGATAATACATGGGCAGATAAATATTTGAAATAGTTCAACTGTCGCTGAAAAAATGTATATGTACATAAAGAAGAAAATAAAACCGTCCTGAAACTTGTTCGTTGTCTACAGTGGCTCGTACCGCGAAAAGTGTTCGTCGTCTTGAACACCTGGCGATGACATGAAGTATGTAAACAGAACACAGAACGTGGGCTGAAAACCTGAACCGCGCCTTTCGAGGGGGATACATGTGGCAGCCAGAGCCTGAGGGAGATGGGCTCCCGGCCTGAGGCCAGCAGGGGCCTGGGGGGTGGGCTCCCGGGGGGGGGCATGGACACCCAGGGGCATTTGGAGACACGAGGAATTGGAATCAGACCCTGGGGCTTGAAGCACAGGCGAGAACAAATCTGTACAGACCTCCCTCCCACGGTGTTCTTACAAGCCTGGTCCCGGGAGGCGGGTGAACAAGGGAGCCACAGCAGGTAGGGGAGAAACTCGGCTGCTGGGCCTGGGTTCCCCAGCCAGGGCAGGACAGGAGCCTTGAATGCCGATGTGAGAGCTGGCTCCGGACAGGGAGCAGAGGGAGAGGAGGAGGGAGCCACAGAGACCCACGGCACGGGGTCGACGAGCTCTCCTAGAAGGGGCTGGACACCAAAGCCCCATTATAAACTCGGATGCTGGGAGGCACGCAGGAAAACTGATCTTTAGGGTATGACTTCTCCCTGAGCAAATTCAGTTTACAGAAGGCCTGACACAGGCTTCATAATGGGTCTGAAAGTCTGTTCACAGCCACCACTGGAGGAGGAGTTTCTATTTTTCCATTTGGATTTTGTGGTGTCCCGGAGGACATTTTTTGTGTGCAGACAAGACTATTTGCAACCACCTTTAAAAACCTACTGTTTGATTTATCCGTAACTGTATATTTTATTTTTTTAAATTATTTAGTATGTGTGTGTAAAAGAGAGAAAGAGAGGCAGAGAGAGAGAATCCCAAGCCGGCTCTCAGCTCGAAGCCCAACAGCGGGCTCAATCTCAAACCTCGAGATCATGACCTGAGCCAAAGTCAAGAGTCAAATGCTTCACCGACTGAGCCACGCAGGCACCCCCAAAGCTGTACGTTTTTAAACCTCTGTTTTTTTTTCTCCCTTGGGCTTTATGTTCAAGTCACTTACTTTAATATAAATCTGGAGACTTTTGATAATCACTTATGGGAGGAGAGGAGGCTTCCAAAACTGTTAATTAAGTGTCCTTAAACGTTACGAATTGCATTTCTTATTTTATGTATTTAAAAAAAATTTTTTTTTTAATTTTTTTGTTTCAACGTTAATTTATTTTTGGGACAGAGAGAGACAGAGCATGAACGGGGGAGGGGCAGAGAGAGAGGGAGACACAGAATCGGAAACAGGCTCCAGGCTCTGAGCCATCAGCCCAGAGCCTGACGCGGGGCTCAAACTCCCGGACCACGAGATCATGACCTGGCCGAAGTCGGATGCTCAACCGACTGCGCCACCCAGGCTCCCCTAAAAAAATTTTTTTTAAACATTTGTTTATGATTGAGAGACAGAGAGACACAGAGCGTGAGCAGGGGAGGGGCAGAGAGAGGGGAATCAGAAGTAGGCTCCAGGCTCTGAGCTGTCAGCACAGAGCCCGACTCGGGGCTTGAACTCACAAACTGTGAGATTGTGACCTGAGCCTAAGTTGGTCGCTTGACCAGTTGAGCCGCCCAGACGCCCCTGCACTTCTTATTTTAAAATATTTTTATTTTTGGGGGGCGCCTGGGTGGCTCAGTCGGTTAAGCGGCCGACTTCGGCTCAGGTCATGATCTCACGGTTCGTGGGTTCGAGCCCCACATCAGGCTCTGTGCTGACAGCTCAGAGCCTGGAGCCTGCTTCAGATTCTGTGTCTCCCTCTCTCTCTGCCCCTCCCCTGCTCATGCTCTGTCTCTCTCTGTCTCAAAAATAAATAAACGTTAAAAAAAAATTTTTTTAATACATAAATAAAATATTTTTATTTTTGCTTCAAGTGCCTCAGTTGTCTAACAAAGAAGACCTTTTCAGGCACTTATTCCACTATAACGACTTAAACTTACGAAGGCAGCGACTTGCAAACTGGCTCAAATGTTTTAGTACTGTTTTAAAAACTTAGTCTTTAGAAAAAAAATTCTGTCTTTCAAGTTAATGTCAAAGATCCAAATCAATGAGTCAAAAACACACTACAGGGGCGCCTGGGGGGCTCAGCTGGTTGAGCGTCCAATGCCTGATTTTGGCTCAGGTCACGATTCCAGGGTCGTGGGTTGGAGCCCCACATCAGGTTCTGTGATGAGTGTGGAGTCACTTGGGACTCTCTCTCCTTCTCCCTCGGCCCCTCTCCCCCGCTAGTGCTCTCTCTCTCTCAAAACGAACAAACCAACCAACCATCGGGCCTAGTTGATTCAATTTGCAGGCTCTTCAAGAAAAAGGGAACACGGGGCGCCTGCGTGGCTCAGTCGGTGAAGCGTCCGACTTCGGCTCAGGTCATGATCTCGAGGTTCGTGAGTTCAAGCCCTGCGTCAGGCTCTGTGCTGATGGCTCAGAGCCTGGAGCCTGTTTCAGAATCTGTGTCTTCCTCTCTCTCTGACCCCCCATTCATGATCTGTCTCTGTCTCAAAAATAAATAAACGTTAAAAAAAAGTTTAAAAAAAAAAGAGAAAGAGAAAGGGGACACATTTATGACTAAGGAAGGACCTCCAAAGCCTTGGAAGGGGCTCACGCATTCGAAGGACTTGCAGATTAAGCCGTATTCGTTTCACAGGAAATTCAACTCTTATCTTGGTTTCTCTTCAAAGCCTTCCCAGGGGTTCAAATTGACCTACCTGGACTGTTCTTCCACCACCAAAAGGAATGAAACGTTGACACCTATGGCGTGGGGGACCCTCGACAACACGATGCCGAGCGAAAGAAGCCACGTATTGTGTGATCCTGTCAGTGGGAAAAGCCCAGAACAGGCAGATCACAGCACCAGCCAGCACATTCGTGGTTGCCTAGAAGTGGTGTAGGCTCGACGGCCAAAGGGCGATGACAAGTTCCAAAATTGACTGTGGTGATGGACGCACAAGTCTGTCACTACACGGAGCACCACTGAACGGCACCTTTACAATGGGCGACACAATGGCATGTGAATCACATGTCAATAAAACTGCTGCACAAAATCAGTCACCTGCCAACTAAAACATTTGATATTCTAGCCAAGTTCAGGTGATCCATCAGGCACTGAGGTCCCTGACTGGCCAGAGCCCATTGGTGGGGACTTCCACTCTGGCTGTGACATCCGAGTGGCCACCAAGCACCGAGCGCTCGACTGACAGCAAGGTCTGAGGTGGGTGTTGCGATAACACCTCAGGACGTTAGGGGTGGTGGGAAATCCTCAAGGCCACCAGAGAGAGCAAACAGATGACTGATAAAAGGACAGAAATTAGCAGACAACAGACCTTTCATCACCGATAGAGGAGGGAGCATTCTCACAGTGCTGGCCGACAATGGCCATCATGCCAGCATCTTGTTCTCAGCAACAGCTGAGTGAGATCCAGAGCGAGAGTGAAAATAAAGGTATTGCCAGACAAGAGAAGATTCAGAGAACTTTCCTTGTACCATCTCCCTTTCAAAGAATATTAACATATGAGCTTAAAAACTAAACTGAAACCAGTGTCCAGCAGGTGGTTTAAGAGGTAATGGAGACCACAGATGGGGGCACCTGGAGGGCTCAGTCGGTTAAACGTCTGACTCGGTTTTGCTTCAGGTCATGATCTCACAGTTCGTGGGTTCGAGCCCCGCATTGGGCTCTGTGCTGACAGCGTGGAGCCTCCTTGGAATTCTCTCTCTCTCCCTCTCTCTCTGTCCCTCCCCTGCTCGTGCTGTCTCTGTCAAAATAAATAATATTTTTAAGAAAATATATAGTATGGTGTTAAAGACACATGGTCCCTAAAAGAATACAAATTCCGGGGGTGTGGAACCGTCAGGGAACACATCAGAGAGACCAGGGGGTAGAACAGAAAATGAGGGAGCAGACTTCCCTTTGCTGGGGACTGCTGTGGGCTGCAGGTGTCACGGTGGAGATGAAGGCAGAGGGTGCCCGGGGAGCTGGAATTCCTGTCCCCTAAGAGGTCCTTCTAGCCGACCTCAGAATCAGGTTGACATGAGACAGCTTAACAGAGAAAATCAAATGTGATCGTGTACGTGCGGGGAATCCACACAGACACGGGCATTCCAAAGACTGTCGGGCAACAGGAGGCATGCGTGGGATTCTGAACTAAGGAGAAAGGGCCAGGGGTCTGGGACCTCAGAGGGAAGCAATGCACCTCCTGGGCCACAAAAAGAGTAGATGTTTGGGTCACCTGCACAGCTCGGTCGGTTAAGCGTCCGACTCTTCGTTTCAACTCGGATCATGATCTCACGGTTCGTGAGACTGAGCCCCGAATCGGGCTCTGCCTCTGCACTGGGCGTGGAGCCTGCCTGGGATTCTCTCTCTCCCTCTCTCTCTGCCCCTCCCCTGCTCTCTCTCTCTCTCTTTTCTCTCTTTCTTTGTCTCTCGAAATAAACATTAAAAAGGTAATTAGATGTTTGCCCTGCTAGACAGATAAAATTGATCTCTGCTAATAACCTTTATTTTGTAAAGACCCCCCCCCCCAGCCGAGACTTGTCTATGTAGTTAAGGGAGGGGCAAAAGTTTCTCTTGAGCCCACAGGGTCTCAGTTGCCTTCAGCTCAAAATACTCCGCATGGCAAAGTGACATCTTCTTGGGGGAGGTGCTGTTTCTAACTCCTTCACCCCCGACCAAAAGAAATACTGAGGGGTCCTATTGATTAGGGCCACACAACTCAGTAATAGCAGGTTGTGTGGTGTCCAACAGATGTCTCTCAATACGACACAGGGCCCCCTGAAAATTTGCTGAGGTTCCCCAGGGTGCCTTGACACCCAGTTTGGGAACCATCGCCTTACAGTCCTGGGTAATACCTTTCCTTCACCTGTACGTCACTCAAGAGACTTACCTGGGAGGTGGGTGACTTCCTCACAACTTGGGGGTGCCTTCAACGGGGGGGGGGGCACTGTCTCCGTGGACCTAGCAGCAAGGCAGCCCCTGATGGAATGAGGTCACTCTCTCGGGTCCCTGTCTCCCAGCTGCGCTAGGACTGGGTGGGCGCTGGGCAGAGACACCGGGGGAGTCCAGTCACTGAAGCGAAGGCAGGGCTGGGATTCACTGCAACTTTGAAGTCTGGCTGGGTGGGGCTTGACTGGGGTTGGTTAGGGTCACAGGATTGGAGGAAAGAGCCGGGAGGGGATCTTGAGGGAGGGGATTGACAGAATCTTTGGGCTGTCTGTGGATACTGTCCGTTGGAAGCTTGATGGATCATTCAGGAACGTCCTACGCTGAGAGCTCAGGCCATCTGCCTGGGAGCAGACGCCGAGAGTAGAAAAGTCACGCCAGTGAACACGTGAGATGGTGTCCTTTCCTTAGATGGGGGTGTGTGTGCATGTGCGCGTGTGTGTGTGTGTGGTTTCTGCTCTCAAATCAGTTCATCTCATTAACAGATGCATTTCCGATAAAGTTACCGAAGCTAGAAGTCACAACCGCGTCCGAGTTTGTACCTCACATCGCTGTCACCTGCTGTGCCTTAGCCAGGCGATAAGGACAAGTCAAGAGCCACTTTCCCATACTCCGTGCCCTGTGTTCCAGATCACTTAGATACTACATTTTCTTCTGGAGAACAAAGTAGGTTCGCCCCCAAATCAAAAACCAACCCGGACTTTGTAAGGAGACACTTTGAGCAAAGTCGAACGGGAGGGAAAGGGACTCCAGGCAAGGGGAGGAGACCGTGGCCACAGCAAGATCGCTCCGAAGCTCAGGCAGCATCTCAAGAGCCAGGCGAAAGGGGGTTTTGTTCCTAGAGAGGAGCGGACAAAGCTCGAGGGAACGGTGTGGGGAAGTGACGTGGAGGAGACACGGGAAGCCTGAGAAGCCTGATCAGTGTCAGGAGGGGTTGCTGCCAGCTCAGGCCAAAGTCTGGTGGCCCGGAAGGGACCTGAACTCTAGTTAATCAGCATTTTGTTTCAATGGGGCAGTGGGGATGAGCAGTTGAGCTAATCATTGACGAGGCAGAGAACGGAGATTTGGGGGTCCATGCCGGGACGTGTCACCGGTAAACCAGGTGGCATCTGTAAGTCCTACCAAGTCCCGTGAGGGAGGGCGTTCCTTGGAGTAAACCACTTACTGCGGACGCGAAAGGGTAAGGGGATTTCATAACCCTCAGGTAAAGTTCAACGCTGTCCGTATTTAATAGACTATATTCTGGGGATGCTGTAGGGGTGGGGGGTGGAGATGCAAGTCGGGGAGAAAAGAATCCACATAAAATTCCTGGCTGTTCAAGAGAAGAGCTGGTTCTTGGCTTTGTAAATGGCCAGCGGCTGGGGGCGCCTGGGTGGCTCAGTCAGCTGAGCGTCCGGCTTCGGCTCAGGTCACGATCTCACGGTTTGCGAGTTCGAGCCCCGCATTGGGCTCTGGGCTGACAGCTCGGAGCCTGGAGCTGCTTCGGATTCTGTGTCTCCCTCTCTCTCTGCCCCTCCCCTGCTCACACCTCTGTTCAGAGCCTGGAGCTGCTTCCGATTCTGTCTCTCTCTCTCTGCCCTTCCCCCACTCGCATTCTGTCTCTGTCTCTCTCAAAAATAAATAACCATTAAAAATAAAAATAAAAAAAATAAATGGCCAGTGGCTGATGTCAAATTGCTGCGTTATGGAGATTCAACTGGATGCACTTTAAAGATGATGAAAGTGTTCTTTAAGTGTCAATATCCACGATGGGCTGGATTCCACCCAAAGTGCAAGGGCCTCATGGTCTCGCAGAAATGCGAAGTTATACGAGGGAGCATTTGAAGGCGGCTGCCCCAGTGGGTGGGTGGGTGGTCCTATGAAATTAGTAAAGATTGCTCATGTTTCGGAGGTGCCAGATACGAGCAGCCTGTGGCCCATTTACTGCACGTGCAAAAGCAGTATCCAGGCTGACGCCCAGAGTGCCTCCCAATTCGCTTACAGTCACGGAGCTGCCTCATGTCCCTGAAGACAGGGGACACTGGCCACCAAAGGCCCTTTCGTATGAGAAAACCCATAAAGGATTTACTGACAGATTGGATCGCCAAACCTCTACTGACAGTATAGCATTTATTAATCCCATCACACGCACGAAAAGATCAGATGTCGTACAAATAAATTCCTAATCACCCGAGGACTGACTTTCCACACGCAGTTCAACGAAGACTTGCCTTTGAAGCATGGTTCGTGCGTGTGCGTGCTGCGGACCCACAGCTGCGTGTGCCATGGGGCAGCTTGCCAGAGGACGTTAGACGTCTTCACTTGGGTCTAATTCCCTTGAGCAACAGCCAGGTGACTGAGGAGGGTGCCGTCCCTAGAGACTGTATCCCAAACTGTGAGTGCTACTTACATAACCCCTTTGCGTGTTAATCCTTCTGTGGGTGAATTTGCACAACACGGGCACCCTATTGTTTTTAATGTAGTCTTTAAAAAAACCAAAAAGTTTACTTAAAAAAATAAATAAAACAAAAAATAAAGGCTTCTTTTTAACACCCTAGTCCTCTGAGTGTGAGGTCATACTTTCTGGAGTAATTCGATCCTCATTAAATATCTTTTCTTCTTTATCTTCTGTTAGTGGTTCAACCAGGTGGCCACTCGAAGCATCCCTACTGAGCACGGACCGAGGTCACTTGAGGCTCTTGTGCTGCCGGGAAAAAAGAAGTGTGCTTTCTGCAAAATTGTGCTTCACGATACAAACATTGTTTGAAAAGCAATTGTGAGTGCCTTATAACATGAGAAACCCGATACGAACTTCCAAAGAAGAAAACCTAATCTTTTCCGGGGGAGGATTTCTTTGGGGGGAAACAACGTTAGTGAGGGGTATACACAGCGGTTGTGATCGCTGAAGACTTTGAGGTCATTGACACCATCAGTGGCTTTTCTTTGTCACTATACATGCTTTTTGCTTGTCAATTACGGTTAGGTTGGTTTTATTATTAACTTACCTGGTTTTAGGTTGTTTGGGTACAGCAATGCCTTAATAGGGTTTTTGGTCTGGAACTTAATAGGGTTTTTGGTCTGGAACTTAATAGGGTTTTTGTTCTGGAACTCTCTCACAACTAAGCCCTGCATCATCGGCGTTCACGTGTGTCACCACCCCTCCCAGGCAGGGGTGGATGGAGGCTCGTGCTTGGGGGGCTTTGCCGAGGCAGTGACACCGGGCTGCCTCTGAATCCGCACAGACTGAAGTGCGTGCAAAATTCTCTGAAGGAAAGCATACTAAAATTATTGGATCGTTTGAAGTTTTATAGAGCGTCGTTTATAATATCAAATAGTATATACAGGCTGGTATTCTTTTCTAAGGGAGACATAACTAAATGAGGCATGTACATTTCTAGGCGATCTTCATTCACCTTTGTTGTTGTGACTGAGTCCTTTTCTGCCACAGAGTGAAAATGGGTAGATGTTGGCAGACCTCTGGGTCTTTTGCTGAAATTAAGTTCATTGAGATCGAAAAAGTGTGTGAGTTAGATGGTCTTTACATCTTATTTATTTTTTTTATTTCTAGGAGCCCAGGAGATATATGCACAGTGGACAGCACAATTGTGTGTGTGCACACACATGCACTATGCTTTCACACATACATGCATGTGCAGCATCATGATCTCACACATGCACAAACACGCACATGGCCGCACACGTGTGTGCTCAAACATGACAACACACATGGGCACACACTCACACACCGTCCTGTAATCCTATGTTTTCTTTGTAACAATTTTGTACCCTGGGGCAAGATTCACACAGAGAGAGTGGGTTGGCTTTAAATTTTACTGCTGCCAGGGGAGGGGAAAGAAGGAATAAGGAAAGGGGGTGAAGAATCATTACAAGTTTCAGACATTGCATATATGATCGTGTTTTATAGTTATATGTAATGATCAGATGTAGTTTATGGAAATTCTCATTCTCTTCCTATGAAGAAAATTACCTAAATGATGGATCTTGAAATAAAAACTGTCTGAAGATCAAGTTTCACAAAAAAGGAGAGAGGGCATGATCTCTGACACTTGGTACTCAGTTGGCCTCGGACCATCATGAGCAACCCCCCAAGCCTTTGACAGTGGTCCCCTGGAATGCTGCCTGGGTCAGGCTGCATCATGGACAGGGCAGGGTAAGAGCCAGTCCCAGAGCTCTACCTGAACCTGGCTGGCTGCCTCCCCACCTGGCATGGTTGTCCTTACGGGACACAAGATCTCATTCAATCTTCAAAGCAATGCTCTGTGATAATCATTCTCTTTCTAGTAAGGCAACTGAGAGCATTTGCATCTTGGTAGTAGTCTTGGATCTGGGGACTTATGAAGGCTTTACAAGCCACTACTTTCTTTTTTTAATTTTTTTTAATGTTTATTTATTTTTGAGAGAGAGTGAGACAGACAGAGCACGAGTGGGTTAGGGGCAGAGACAGAGGGAGACACAGAATCCAAAGCAGGCTTCAGGCTCTGAGCTGTCATCACAGAACCCAACGTGGGGCTCAAACCCAAAGACCCCAAGATCATGACCTAAGCCGAAGTCGGATGCCCAACTGACTGAACTGCCCAGGCGCCCCACGAGCCACGACTTTCAAATAACAAGTATCTTCAGAAGAACTGCAAAATTCTATAGACTGCCAAGCAAAGGGAGTTGTCATGGAAATATACCCTTAGATTCACCAGGTGATCCTCTGTTCTCTCCAAACTTAGCAGAAATGGTGAATGTCTCCTTGTCGCCCATTCCGTCCCTGCCCCACCATGTAACCACAGCCCTGTGATTGGAGGACAGATCTCAGAGCTAGAAAAGCTAAGCCAATCACAGCAGCTTCCTGGATAGCAATGGGTCAGAACATTCCATCTACGCCAACCAACACATGGCCTTTCTCTAGTGGACAGGAATTGGCTCAGGAACGGACACGTGAGTGGTTCTGGACGATGAAACACCGAGGGAAGTTGGTTGCCCTCTCCCCAGGGGAGGTGCAGAGACAGACGGGGAGAGAGAGAATCCCAAGTGGGCTCCATGCTGTCAGCACAGAGCCCGACTTGGGGCTCAATCCTACAAATGGTGAGATCATGACCTGAGCAGAAATCAAGAGTCAGACGCGTAACCACCTGAGTTACCCAGGAGCCCCATACACAAAATACTTAATGTACACAACTATTCCACACACACATATTGGCTATAAATTGAGTGAACAAACTCATGGAAGAGGCAAAATCAACCTGCCTATTGGTGTCCAGGCCTAGACACAGGCAGTACCGCTGGAATGTCACTTCCAAGTGGGAAAGGACACCAACGGGGCCCTGTGTGTGGCAGGAGCTTGCTGTGGGCTCACTAGGAAACAAAGAACAGGGCTGTGGCTTTCCTCTGGTGAAAAAAGAAACTGATTGCTTTTGATAAAGACTGTTTTCCTGGCATTGGGCCGGGGTGGAGACACGGGCGGAGTTAACCGTAAGCCATCAGCCATAATAGAAGAGAGTAGAGGCCCTGAGCGACGAAATAGGAGCTTGCAAAAGAGCGTCCAGAACACAGGAGGGAGATAAATGCCTTGGAGGCGTTTCCAGTAAGTACAACAAATGAGAGAATGCCTCTGAGGAAATCTGAAGAAAAGAGCAATCACCAAAGGGATTTAACTCCCTGGATGCGTTCCTCAAAGGCACAGAGGCAGCGGTAACAGTAGAAACAGACAACAGGACTCCACAAAACAGATCGCAAAACAGATTGCAAAGCTAGGGATCAAGAAGCAGGTGAGAAAAATGACTGATTGGACAGCCTGGAAATTAAAACAAAAAACTGGAAATATTGAGATAAACACTGTGATGAAACACAGTTAACCCTGAAGTCGACACCGTTAAAGAGAAAGTTAGTGAAATAGAAGATTGCCCCAAGGAATTAATGCTAATGGGACAGAGAGGCAAAAAAAAAAAAAAAAAAAAGGAAAAATTGGAAAGGAAATGAAAAAAAATGGAGGATAATAGGAGACACTGAAACGCGCATCTAATGCAAGTTCTGGTATTAGAGACCACAGGAAGGGTGGAGGAAATCCCCAAGTGATTTCCTCCCAACAGCTGCCAATTTATCAAAATTGAAGAAAGACGCAATTTTCCAAATAGAAAGATAACACGGAGGAGCGAGCGAGATACACTAGAAACCCCAGTCAGATACGTTGCAGTAAAAATGCATCAGGGACAGAACGACAATCTCAAGGGTCCCAGACAGACAACCTACACGAAGGAACAATAGTTAGATTATCAGCTGACATTTCACACTAACGATGGAAGGTGGTGAGTGAACACTTTCTAAAGGCAGAGGAAAATGACTTTCACCCCAGAATTCTGTGTTAATTCTTGTTATTAAGACCAAACGCACAAGACAGACTTCAGACTTCAAAAGACAGAAGAATTTAGCACAGACTTTTGATGAAGGAATGACAAAATTAGTGACTCTGAACCTCTCAACCTTGGATGCCCGTTAAACCACCTTGGGGGAAATTTAAAAATTCTAGGGCTCGGGCCACACCGAGAGTCAAATGTCAGCTCTTTCACGTCCCCCTAGCTCGTTCCAATATTCAGCCAGGGTTGAAATCACTGTGCTACCTAAAAAAAATGGAGGAAGAAGAAAAAACCCAGGAGACATTCCCAACAGCACGCAAATCAGTGAAAACGATGGCGGTTAATATAATGGATTGTTGTTGCTTGGGGGGGGCGGAGAATCCTCCATAATAACTTCATTGGTTTGGGTGAGGTAATTATTGGACAATCTGATTTCACTGGCTTCGCGCTATCTCGAATGAGCTGTTGTCACTCACTTGTTAGGTGACTTACATTTGTTTGGAGGAGAAAGGTCAGTTCGGTGGCATAAGTCCGAGAAAGAAGGCAGCAAAGGCAGTCCCACCTGCTGTGTACTGGAAACACCTGGGGAATGTTTCAGACCTCATAAGGGGGAGACCTCAAAGGCAGGGGCTCTCGGATCTCCTCAAGGACAATCAAGGTTGAGACCCGCTGAGTTAGGGATTCCCTGGGCCACAGGTAGGGGAAGCAGCAGAGAAGGCAGGCAGACTCAGGAGCTGATCTGTACTGGAAACTAGAAGTAATGCATTGCCGAGTCCCTTAGAAGGTACGTAAGGTACATTCTTCACAATTATTTTAAACAAAAAATGCATGCATTAACCAAATTAATGTCTTTTAGGCACACGGGAAATATCTCCAGGGCTGCGGCTGATGTCTAGGCTTGTTGACCTCCATTACTCCTGGGCCCACTTCTGCATTTCACATCTGGAACCTCGGTCAGCTCGCTGTCGAGTGATGCATTCAAAATTCTTGTCTCAACTGTGTTCTTGGGGGACTTTGGACAAATCATATTCAAAACTCTTGTCTCAACTGCGTTCTTACTTGGGGGACTTTGGACAAATCAAGTCACTGTTTGGTGGTTTTACTTCCTTAATGGTAAAGTGGGGAAGCCTGACCAATCCCAAGTGTATGTGCGGTTATGGAATAACCTGCTATTGTGCTCTCGGGCGGGCCCTGGGCAGTGATGGAAGATAAGATGATTACCTGGGGCTTCTGTGCAAGCCTAGTGACCTTTGTCCAAATATTTCTTTCTACTTCGTTTCAATAAGCATTTACACAGAACACCTGCATCAGCCTCTTCCCTGACAGGACACCACCCCCGCCAGCCCTGAATCTTGAAATCCGTCCCGAATAACCATTCCTGGAACAGGAGTTCCAAACCGAAAGTGCCGAAGGAACCAGATGACGGTACTGAGCGGGTCCAGAAGGCGAGCTAATAGAGGGTGTTGTCTGTGTGCGCGTTCAAGTTGAGCATCAACGCAGCTGTCTACACCAGGGTGTTTCTGGGCTGATTTAGGTGAGATCTTTTCATTAAAATAAAACAAAAGCAGGGCGTCTGGGTGGCTCAGTCGGTTGACCGTCCGACTTCAGCTCAGGTCATGATCTCACGGTTTGTGAGTTCGAGCCCCGCGTTGGGCCGTGTGCTGACAGCTCGGAGCCTGGAGCCTGCTTTGGATCCTGTGTCTCCCTCTCTCTCTGCCCCTAACCCACTCGCATTCTGTCTCTGTCTGTCTCAAAAATAAATAAACATTAAAAATTTTTTTTTAATTATTAAAAAAAATCATATTCTGCTGCCTGGCTCGCCAGTGTTTCCCACTTTACTGTGCACGAAAACCACGAGCGTGCACGGTGCAAAACACAAGAGCCCCCGGGTCTGTGCGCCAGGGACAGGGCTCAGGAAACTGCATTTTAAGCCAGTGGTCACACTTGGAGAAACGCTGCTCCGCTCTCTGCGGGCTTGGGCCTGTCTTCCTGCAGGCTCCATGCTGCAACACCCAGGTGAGGTCCCCCGGGGGACGCTGACGTCCCCGGAGCGGGGGCCACTTCTGCAACCCCCCGGAGTCCACCGCTCAGCTGACGAAGCACGGTGAGAATACAGAACTGTCGTTTACCGTTTCTTTCCCAGGACACTTTGCGAGCGTCGATGCTGCGTGTTGCAGACACAGTTCTCATGGTGACAGCTATCACCACGCACAGCCATCCAGGGCCAGGGCTATGGGCGCCGTTCAGGGACCCCGCGAGCGGCGTGTCCCTGGGAGAGCTGGGTTATCTTTTAGTGTGTCTCAGAGAACGCTGGACCGGTTTGATTCCCTCATTTTACACGTGGGGCAACTGAGGCTGAGAAAGGCGGCTCCTCTGGTCCCTCTGCCCCCTCCAGACCCGCCCCCTCTCCTCCCGGCCTCACCAGATTCCTCCGTGTGGGTGCACCGGAAAAGCCGGCTTCTCACGGTTTTGAGTCCTTCCCCATCGGCACACAGCATCTATGGTATGCTGAGTCTCTGAGCCAACAAACCCACACGATTTGTCGGGAGCCGAGGTCTGCGGCCCTGCCGAGGTGGGGAGAGGTCCCAAAGGCCCCCTTCCCTCACCCCTGCTAGTAGAGCTGCTCTACCTGGGGCAGAATGGCCCTCCCTGTGCAGGGGATCGTCTTGAATGGAATTTGCAGGTCTGCAAAGCCATCTCTTATGTCTCAGGAGGGTAATGGGCTCACAGCACTCTCTCTCTCTCTGTGTCTCTGTCTGTCTGTCTCTCTCTCTCTCACACACACACACACACACCCTTCCAGATCAGGGGCTTCCCTTGGTCTACTCTGGCCAAAATCACAGTTCTGGAGGAAAGGAAGGAGTGTCACCCAGGACAGCACCAGCCTCTTCCCACTGTACCCTCGCTGCCCACCAAACAGTGCAGACAGGGGAGGACCGGGGACTTGGATCGAGGGCCCTCACCGTGGTGGCTGGAATGAGTCTTTGTTCCCTGGGTTCCTGGAGCCCACGGCCGAGGGACACGGGCAAGCAAACCCCCCAGCAGGACCAACAGTCCGAGCCGGTGCCATGAGCCGCTGGCCACAATGACACGTGGCTCACAGTGTTTTGCATTTTAACCCAGGTGGAATGTCGTCGGGGCTCTGTCTCGAAGGAGGAAAAGAAACCTCCACAAACCAGCAGCCACTCAGGAGAACGACACAACTGTGAACAGCTGCCCCTCACTGCACCCCTCCACCCCCTCAAAACCCCTCAAGGGCTGGGCTTGTCTGTCCAAACACGTGCTGCCTTGCCAGGTCACCTGCAGTGGGACGTGGCTCCTGTAGGTGGCTTCTGTGTCCACCGTGTCCACGCTAACGGCTGCGGTCTGCATGTTTGCGCCCTTCCAGATCCGTGCAGTAAATCCTAACCCCCAACGTGATGGTCGTACGAGGTGGGGCCTCTGGGGGGTGCTCAGGTAAGGAGGGTAGAGCCCTTGCGAATGGCGTTAGCGTCCTTATAAAAAAAAAAAAAATAAGACCCCAGGGGCACCTGGGTGGCTTGGTCGGTTAAGCATCTGACTCTTGGTTTCGGCTCAGGTCACGATCTCGCGATTTATGGGTTCGAGCCTCATGTCAGTCTCCGCGCTGATGGTGTGGCTCCTGCTTGGGATTTTCTCCCTCTCTCTCTGCCCCTCCCCCGCTCGCTCGCTCTGTCTCTTTCAAAATAAATAAATAAACTTAAAAAAAAAAAAAAAGACCCAGAGAGTTCCCTGCCGCCTTCTACCACGTGAGGCCACAGCGAGAAGCCACGGCCGTCTGTGAGCCAGGAAGCGGACCTCGAAAGACCCCAGTTCTGCAAGCGCCCTGATCCTGGACTTGCAGCCTCCAGGACCGGGAGGGACAGACGCCGGCCGTGCAGAAGCCGTGCAGAAGCGTGTGGTGTTCTGCTGTGGTGTCCTGAGCTGAGACGACCCTGTCTCACACTGTCCCTTTCCCGCCTTTCCCGGTCAGACCTCGAGGAACGGCACCTGCTACCTGCAGCCTCTTCCCACCTCCTGCTCTGCGATGTCTTGCGGTGTGGGCTCCCTCTAGAACTCGGGAGGGTGCTCTGAGGTGGCCCTGGGACCCCCCCCATCTCAGTCCTCCAGCCGCTGTGTGGTCCTCATCCTCCCCAGACCCTGACCTTGCCAGCACACGTGTCTCCTTGGAATGCCGGCCTCTCTCGCACTGGGATGCTCGCCCGCTCCCCTCCAACGCCTCCGAAGGTATACACCTGCGGGTCCCTGGCTCTGTGCCCCCATTTCTTCCCCTGACCCTCGGGCCATGCCTCCTCTGCTGGCCAGCCGACCCTCCACCTCTCTGTCCTCAGCTCTGTCTCTCGGGCAGCCTTGGACCAGGAAGCTGGCCTGCCCCTCCTCGGAGGGGCCCTTCAGGTGCACCTGCAACTCTGAGATGACATGGCCGAGCAGAGACCCCAAGGACAGTGGTGGAAAAGATGGTTCTTTGCCCCTCGCGCAGCTCCAGCCCCGAGGAACGCAGGAGGAGCGGGCCCCTGCCCCGTCCTGCCTCTGTGCTCGTGTCTCTGTCCCGCCTTTGCCTCCGTGTCTCCACTCCCCCAACCGGGGGTGGCCTGTGGCCCAGGGGACCCGGGAGCCCCAGCTGGTGGATCCTTAGCCCCAGGTTTCAAGGGACCTGGGCAAGGGGTGGGGACTTTGGCTAGTGGAGCAGAAGTGGGTCTGGAAAGAAGGTGTCCTTTCCAGAAGTTTCCATGGAGGTTTAGTATATCTAGGTGGCCACTGGCTGGCGGGACAGAGCAGGTAGGGGTGTGAAGGTGTGGGCACGCTGCTCTTTCGGGAAGTTTGACAGGAAGTAGGAAGGGGCTGCTGTCCGTCATCTATCCGTCCGTCCTTCCATAGAAACCGGAGGGGAGAGGAAGGGGACATAAGTAATAGAGGCCAGTGGTGACGGGAGAGGAACGGGGGGTGTCCTCACGGCCGTATCTACAAGACTCAGGCAACTCCTCCCTCTCTTGTCATTGTCATGCTTCATTTTTTTCATAAATTTTTAGTGTTTCCTTTTATTTTTTAAGAGACAGAGACAGAGTGCCAGTGGGAGGAGGGGCAGAGAGAGAGGGAGACACAGAATCGGAAGCAGGCTCCAGGCTCCGAGCTGTCAGCCCAGAGCCTGACACGGGGCTCGAACTCAGAAACCACAGATCGTGACCTGAGCCGAAGTCGGTCGCTCAACCGACTGAGCCCCCCAGGCGCCCCTCGTGCTTCATTTTTAAACAATTATTCTATTCAAATCCCAGGACCGTTACCGTGCCGTGTAATACAATTCCGGGTGTACAATATAGGGATCCCGGGCTTACAGCGGATACCCCGTGTGCATCACAGCACGTGCACTCCGTCACCCCTCCAGGCTTCATTTTTATGCAACTTCCAGAAAGATGTAGATACTCACTACGGTTCTCCTTGACGTTAGCCCTTAGGCACGTACTTTCAGCCTGGGGATCGTGATTTTCCGCCAAGGAGAACATTTCTGAATTCACATGCAGACCACCCCAGCGGGGATGTGGTCAGCCGTCAGGGCGCGGCCGGGGCCGCAGGGGCCACGGGGTTGCAGCCAGACCCTGACTCTGGGTCTGGCCTTTCCAAGCAGGTGACCCTGCCACCCTCACCTCCCCGAGGTCAGTTTCTTCCTGAGCGAGACCAGACTAATTGTTGCAAATACCCAGGAAATTCCTACATTACACTTGGCCCGTCGGTGACGCCCTTCGGCCTTTCTCCGCCTTTCGGCAAAATGCTTCGTTTCCAGGGGTGAGCGGTGTGACTTACGTGTCACCTGTTCCTGCGAACTAGCACTTTTTTCCAGTGCCTGGTTGCTTCCTTGTTGCTACATCTGATCTTTGTTTTTAGAGCTTTCTCTTCAAAGGGTTTCCGAGGGATACACAGCACAGCAGGAACTTCCTTGGGGAGTCCCCTCTTTTCTACCCCCCCCCATCTTCCTCTTTCTACAGGATTTACCACCCCCAATGGCTCACAGACATGTGACCTGATTTCCTGGTGCCCCTAATCAACACACGATTCTCCTGTAGAATCATCACCTGCTGCTTACTTCCTCCTTAACCCCTTCCTCTCCCCAAAACTCTGAGTAGATGCGCCCGTATTACTCAGATGTTCGTCTCGAAGTATGGAGTGGATTCGTCTGAAAAAAGGAGTCAAACCGGTTTTTATGTTGTGGGATCTCTTGCAGTCTTTTCAAGCAACCGTCAGTGCGCTTTTTAAATTCTGCCTCCCAGGGGCCGCGTTTCAAACCGGCTGGCAGGGATCTCCCTCCAGTGACACAAAATTCGGTGTCGTTTACATTGTGTGCGTTCTGGGACCCACCTGCTGTACTTGATCTTTAGGAAACATGTTACTTATGGATGTGGCAGTGTAATAGAAGTCATCGCCCTAATCCGATGAAAATCCACAATCGATAAAGTCCATAATCGAGAAAATATGGCTTTTGATTGACGTTTAGATTTCGATGCGTGGAGACAAATGGTGAGAAGGGGAAAAATGAATGAATCCTGATGTTTGAGCATATCCTTTTCTCGGTAAAACCCTGTCAAGGGCTTAGAATAAGGATGGAAACCCTAACTCAAGCTCACACCAGGTCTCATCCACCCTCCAGGGTGAAGCACACCCTCTCTCTTGCTCTCCCTTCCAGCCACACTCACTGCTCACTCACTCCCACCTCGGGGACCCCACACATGTTGTTCCTTCTACCTGGATGCGCTTCACTCCTTTTTGCCGGAATCACCCTCAGCTCTGGCCTCAAAGCCTTCCTTCCTCAGTGAAGCTCCCCCTGACCTTTTGATGGGCTCAGATGCCCAGAATGTATGCGTTGACGGTGCGCATGCCTCTAGCAGTTGGCCTGTGGGACTAGATGATGTCTGTCTGTGTTGTTCTCTGTCTACACCTGCTGCTGTCCCGTAAGCAGGCATGGTTCATACAGAGGCCGAGTGTGCTGAATGAAGGACTCACCTACATAAACACTTTCAAGGCTATCCCAATGAATAAATCTGTGGCACCATTTTATGGATGAGGAAGTCGAAGCTTAGAGATAGTAAGTCTGTTGCCCAAAGGCCAACAGCTGGTGAATGAAAGAGACTATTTTCCAAGGCCATTGAGCTAAAGTTTCCCCAACTGTTTCTTAAAACAGACCTGGCTTTGACTGAGTTACCCGGATGAGCATGCTACTGTCGACTTCCCTCGGGGCTCCCTGAACCCTGGTTTGTAATCCAAAGGGCAAAGGGGTAATGCGGTCTTTCTGGGCTAATCTTAGGAGGAAAGGACAAACCAGGAGCTGAATTCTCATTTCCTAGGTGGGACTCTTCTGGAGGGAGGGGCTAGGGTAACAGCCCCCAGGCCTCCACCTCTGGGAACCCTTGTGGAGGACAGGAGTGATGGGAACCAGTATCCCACACAGAGGTAGGCCTGTCCTGCCACACGTGGGAGGGGTTTTCACCTGCTTCTCCAGTGAAATAAAATGAGTGAATGAATTCTATCGGCCTTGCCAATAATGGTCTGGGTGCCACTTTTAAAGAATGGTTTCTATATGAAATGGGATTTTCTCACGAGGTATAACTTAACACAAACCTTATCGATCTTTTACACTTTAGTGAGAATTAGTATTCACTTGCCCTCTGACACTAGCCGTATAGAAAAGAGAAGGGCAGGGAAGCACCTGGGTTATAACAGGCTTAGGGGTCTAAAACACTAGGAGGGAATGAAAGGGCCTGACTACCGTCTTTGTCCAATTTACAGTCTTTGTTGGATGGGCCCTGTCTCCAGGAGTGACCCGGTACCCAAGAGCTGTAAAGAAGGGGGTCCCCAGAAGGAGCAAGTCTGGCTTGAGGATCCGCTCACTCCTGCCCACTCCCTCCTCTGTGGCAGGCGATGGTGAGCAGGTGTGATCCTAGCCCAGGAAACATGACACGGGTGTGACAGGCCCCCCGGGACCCCAAGCGGCTGCGTATATGCCCGAGACTGGCCCCGCTCTGGAGCCCTCCGGCACTCCTGTTGCCCAAGGCCACGCCGGGCCCCCCTGCCTTGCCCCCAAGTCCCATTTCGTCCTGACGGGCTGGCCGGGGTCTCATTCGGCAATTACGTGCCAGGTCCCGTTTGGGATCAGGATGTCGCGGTGGACCAACCAGCAGTGACCTGCCCCGGGGTGGGGGGGTTGCTGCTGGGGACTGGAGCCCACTCCTGGGGCGTGTGCCTCTGGAAGCCACACAGCGCCGAGCAAGGATCGTGCACCGGGGGTTACGGGGCCCTGCCCCAGTCGCCCGTGTGGGGCGGCCGCGGGGTCTGGACTCCCCTCCGTGGCCCCAGCAGGTGACTCTAGTCCCTGCAGGACTGAGTTCCCCTCCTTGCTGCCTTCCCCGCTGCAGGTTCTGCACCCTGGAGCCTCTGCCTCACCCGACGGGCCGTCACCCGACGGGCCGTGAGGCTTTGCACAGACCCTGCCGCCAGCCGCGTCTTCCTAACTTTACCGTAAATTGCCGGGAGCTGAGCTTCCAGAGCAAACACTCTGTTAGCTAGTGGGTCCCAGTTTGGGATACAAACTGTGGTTGTGGCCTCTCTGGGGCCATCAGCCGGCTGCCAACGCTGATGAGAGCCAGAGAGGCCTGGAGGACAGGCCCAGAAGGGAAACCGAGAGGGAAGAGATTGGCAGGTGGGCCTTTGGACCCCGGGGAGGGGGGCAGACTTGGTGGGAGGGGGGCTCCTGCCGTGAGAGGGGTCAGAGAGCACAGTGCAGGCGCTCCAGGGAGGGGAGCAGAGCAGCCCCCAGCCTGGGGACCACCGCTGTGTGGAAGGGAGGGGCAGGAGCCATCGGGGAGGAGGCTCTGTGACCTCACTAGCACTTTCTGGGTGTTTCACGGTGGTTCGTGCGAGTCTATGGCACGTAGCGGCGAGCATTTGAATCGCGACTCGGAATTTCCGGTGATTTTACAATGCTGTAAAACACTAGACTTGGTTCCTATGGCTCCTGTAAGGTACACGGGGCCACTATTTCCATTTTATGGAAGGCGCTGTGCAAACACACAAGCGTCCCCTGGTCACACAGTCCCTCACGACTAAGCACAGAGAGTGAATTCCGGAACTGCCGGATCCCAGGGTGCTGGCAAAGTCCACAAGATGGGTTCCTCCAGGCTGACGCCTTTGGGCCTGTTTCGTCCCCTTCCTGTGTGCAGAGCGCCCCCTCCAGAGATCAAGGATGAGCACAGAGGCCCAGGGAAGTGGGGAAGCCCGGGTAAAAGGCGAGCGGGCAGAGGTGGTGAGGCAGCGGGTGAAAATGTTGGCTTGCGGCCTCATCCAGGCGGCATCGGGAGGTTCCCAGACCCCAGACAGGACACCTGCGGGCTGCTCCCTGACCCTCTGGCTCTCAGGTGCCAGCCCTGAGCCCGGGTGAGCTTCCCTAACACCCCACTCGTCTCCTTACGGAGCCCCCAGGATGTCCTCCAATCCCCTCTCCTAAAGCAGGCCTGGCGATCACCCGGACAAGGGAGGTGTCCCATCCTAGAGCCCGTCTTCTCGCAGACACACTCCCTGGAGACATCCAGACCAGCGGGAGATGGCGTGTCTCCCCTCCAGAGGGGCCTGGGGGCCTGGGTGAGTCCTGCGAGTGGGGACAGGGCCCCCTGGTACAGATGGAGCTTCACAGAGCAGGTGGTAAAGCATCAGGTCCTCCGGGGGGGGCCCGAGGGGGGCCCACGCAGACAGCCGGTGTCTCCTACAATGACAAAATGACAAATGAATGACACGTAAACCCACTGCGCCCAGGGAGCCAGCCGGCAAGTGCTCCCGGAGCGAGCTTGCCGTGGGTGGAGGGGAAAAGTCTCGTATGACAAGTCGTCACTACTGGGGCCCAAGTTCACTGTTACGTGGGAGAGGGGAGAGGTAGCACAGGTAACATCCCCAGAAACAGCACAAAGGGACACCAGGGCCTCCTGATGAGGTGCACGTTTCTGCCCCAAATGCATCACCTGAACTCAACCGCGAGGAAACACTGGAAAACGCACATGGAAGGGCATTGTGCTAAATAACTGGCCAGCACTCCTCGAAAGAGCCAAGATCCCAAAAGGCAAAGAGGAAAAAGGACAAGAGAAACCGGAATAAAGGAGATTAAAAAGGCATAACAGTGACACACAGCTTGTGACTCTGGACCAGAAAAAGGACATCCAGGGTGCACTCGGGGGGTCTGACTGTGTATGCAGGTGAGACCGTGGCATCAGACTGATTTCACCCCGGAGTTTGGTGATGCACTGTGGTGTGGATGGCCTCATCATCTGCGTAATCTGAGTGGACAGTATTCGGGAATTCTGTGTCCCTTGTTTGCAACATTCTTGGGCCTCTAGAATTATTTCAAAGTGAAAAGTTAAGCGGTGAAAACAGTTAATAAAGCAAGCTGAAGGATACATTTATTTATTTGTTTTAAAATGTCTATTTACTTTTGAGATAGAGAGAGATCATGCACAAGCAGGAGAGGGGCAGAGAGAGACACACACAAAATCCAAAGCAGCCTCCGGGCTCTGAGCTGTCAGCACAGACCCAGCGCGGGGCTCAAACTCACGAACTGTGAGATCACGACCTGAGCCAAAGTCGGACGCTTGACCGACTGAGCCACCCAGGTGCCCAGGAAGGATATATTTTATTTTCTTATTTTTTTAAAAAAAATGTTGATGTTTATTTATCTCTGAGAGACAGAGAGAGGGGGAGACACAGAATCCAAAGCAGGCTCCAGGCTCCGAGCCCGACCCGGGGCTGAAACCCACGAACCATGAGATCATGAACTGAGCCGAAGTCGGTCGCTTAAGACTGGAAGACTAGGAGGACACAAAGATGGAAAACACTTGGGAGAAACGGAGTCCCAGAAAATGGGGTAAGAAGATCTAATGATTATCTAAGCGGAATTCTGTAAGGATATAATAGGGACAGTGGGAAAGCTGCAAAACTCAACAAGATAATGGCTAGGAGCTTTCCACACCGTTCACAGACATCAACTCATAGACCTAGGGGGGCCAAATGAGTCCAAAGCAAGTAAATAAAAAGGAAATCCATATCTAAACACATCATAGTAAAACTACAGAGCACCAACAGAAAAGAAAAATCATGAACACAGAATCATACTTAAAATTGGAAAGGAACAGGGGCGCCTGGGTGGTTCAGTCGGATGAGCATCCGACTTCGGCTCAGGTCATGATCTCGCAGTTCGTGGGTTCGAGCCCCACATCGGGCTGTGTGCTGACCTCTCGGAGCCTGGAGCCTGCTTCAGATTCTGTGTGTGTGTCTCTCTCTCTGCCCCTGCCCTGCTCATGCTCTTTCTCTCTCTCTCAAAAATAAACATTAAAAAAAAAAGTTATGATAACCAAGGCAGAGCGGTATTGGCCTGGGATAGACAAATGGACCAGCGTAATAGAACACCATCCAGAGGTAGACCCACACTTATCTGCTTGATTGATTTTTGACAAAGGAGCCAGCGCATTTCAGTGGAGAGAGGACAGCCGGGAAGCTGAAACAAAGGATATCCATATAAAAAAAAAACAAAACAAAATAAAAAAACCACGCCTCAGCCCCTCCCTTACACCAGACGCAAAAATTAATTCGCAGTGGATTATTGACTCAAATGTAATAACTAAAAGAGCAAACCTTTATCTCTGAGCAGGCAACGATTTTTTAAGCAGAGCACAGAAAACACTGGACACGAGAGATCAAAATTGATCATTAGATTTCATTTGGGATCCTTCTAATAAAAATCATGAGGCAAATTAACAGGCAACGCGCAGACCGGGAGAAAATATCCCTAATCCATACATCTACCAAAAGACTTGTATCCAGAATAGACAAAAAGCTGCTACAACTTGATAACACTCATGATGGTTATAGTCTTCTAGTTTCAGAAACACAGTTTCCTATACACTTGTCAATGTTTCAGTAATAAATAGAGTCCAAGCATGGGTTAGCTGGATTCTCTGTTTAGTCTTATGCAGGCTGCACTCAAGGTATCAGCTTGGCTGTGTTCTCATTCGAGGCTTGACTGGAGAAGGATGTCTTCTAAGCCCACTCTGCACACTTCCTTGTAGTCATTGGGCTGAGACCTTAGTTTCTCATCAGTTTTGGCCAGAGGTCACCTTCAGCCCTTAGAGACACCCCAGATTCCTGCCACCCAGGGCTACCCAAAAAGATCCCTTGTTTCCTCAAAGCCAGCAAGAGAGTGAGGGTGAGGTTGGGGCGGGGGGTGGGGAGGAAGGAGAGAAAGGGGGAAGGGAAGACAGAGAGGGAGGAAGTCCAACAAGGATGCTGAAGCCTTATGCGATCGTGACCACATACACCCAGACACCACGGTGGTGTTCACTGGTTAGAAGCAAGGTGTACATCTCCCCACACTCAAGGGGAGGGAGTCGCACAGGGTGTGAGCCCCAGGACTGGGGGGGGGGGGTCACAGAGGCCACTTCAAGAGCCTGACTACCACCGAAGCAAATATAGATCCAACTTTTACTGGACTTTCTGGAAAAGCTGTAATATACCAGTAGAGCTATAACAAATAAACAGAATTGAAAAATGTGAAGGACACAGAAATTATTCTGTGGATAGAAAAAAACATTTTTTTAATGATAGTGCATACTTTGGCCAGATTAAAATTATAAAGCAAATGCTGCGTGACCTGAAAGAGAAGCTATCAGAGAAAAAGAAAGCATGTATGTAAAATATCAATCTAATAGTCAATATAAAATTTCAAAAATTAGATTGTAAATAAAGGCAAGGAAAACTCTCAGAAAATAGAAGCTCACCACATTTCTAGTTTTTTCTTCCCCATATCTCAAATCAATAAAAGTATAAATAGTGTATTGTCAGTATTTAAAAGCTATGATGGAAAATTCCAGAAGACATGAGGTGAGCTTTGGAGAATGGAATGGGTAGGGGTAAGGGAGGGAAAAGCTGTGTTATGATGACCCTACTTTGTGTGTAATAATATTGCTTTGATTTGTAAGATACATACATTTGGAAAAATAAGACCATTGTTAGCCAATAATGGCACCAGAGCTGCAACCAATGAATGACAAATCTAAGAGGACTCACAGTCTGGCATATTTGGGCAAACATAAAATGGCCGAGATTGTGGCCCCCAGTCTTATGGATTCAGACCCCTGGCTTTTGAGTGGGTGCTTTTGCAGCAGTAGACTCACATTAATCAACTTAATAGACACCACTGTATAAACCAGAACAATAACTTACGATTTATAATAAAGTATACAATTGCCTGAGGGACAATTTTTTCACCATGGACACTCGGTCTAGGAAACTAAACACTAACCAGAAAATTGCAATGGTGGATCTGGACCCCAAACAAAGGAGTTGGTTGAATGAATGGGGTGTAAAGGATGTTTTGACGGAAGAGTCTTATCTGGGCTACGGGAATAGTCACAGTCCTTGCCCTGGACTGTGCTTTATGAGCCCAGTCAATGTCTGTCTCTGTGGCCATCTTTTTTCTCTGCTTCCTTTAGCTGATAAGCCTGCCCCACATTCACACACCCAATGAGATTAAGACATTACAGCATTCAGGTCATTGTTGGGACTCAGGGCAGGCTCAGTCGGTAGAGCATGTGACTCAATCTAGGGGTTGTGAGTTCAAGCCCCAAGTTGGGTGTAGAGATTACTTAAGACATTACATCATTCAGGTCAATGTCAAGTCAAGCTTTCTGGGAGCTATTCTGTACGATTAAGAAAGTTTTGCATATCTTTGCCCTCATGAACTCTTTCCCTGTTTCAATTTTACTCTCAGAGGGCATTCTTAGTTTTTAGTTTCAAGTACTTGAAAAGCTGCTCAACTATATTCCCAAAGCACCAAAACAGTTACAAACAGTGTGTTAGCTAAAATAATCCTAAGTTTATTATTCATCCGTCAGTCAAATTAAAGAGTGATCTTTGAAAATAAATTTGTCTAGGCCTGCTTTAAGTTCCTGTTTCCATAACTTTAAAATAGTCTTTTTGCCCTAGTTATCTGAGAGTGATAATAGAGTATTTTTTAGAGCACTTCAGCTTCCTAATAAGAAAGCTCATACAAACTATGAGCTCAGTTCCCTATCAAATGAAGAGAAAAACTAAATTACCGCCTCAGCCTCTATTTCTTCAAATGTTGCTCTGTCTGTTCTCTCCTTTCCTTCTGAAATGCTGTGCTTTCATTGTATCCCCCTCGTCTTGTACCTCCTTTGTCTTTTCCATCATCTTTCTCTGCCTGCTTCCATCTGCATATTTTCTTTGGCTTATCTTCCAGTTTATATATTCTCTCTTCAGCTGGGTCTAACCTGCTGCAAAACACACTCATTGTGTGACTAATGTGTTCCAGTTCTAGAATTTTTACTTTGTCCCAAACTGTTCTCGCTTTTTTAAAGTTTTCAGTTTTCTGTTAAGAATTTTAAACCTTGCCTTTTAAAACCTTGAACACCATAAGCATAATTACTTCAGGGATTGTGTTTGAAAATTCTTTTCTCTAGAGCCCTTGTGTGCCTCTTTTGATTGCCTGGTGTTTTTGCTCATTCTAATTTATGGTGTGTTGTCCCCTCATGTTTCTGGTTATCTCGGATAGGGTGCCAAACATTGTGTTTCAGGAGTTGGTTAGAAGTAGTTTGAGGGATGGTAGGATGTCACCTTTCTCCAGAGGTGACTTTCTTTTATTTCAGCCAGGTACCTGGAGGTACCATCAACCTGGGATCACCTTAATACAATTTCAGTGGTTGACATACTTGGGACCACTTGGGGAACTTGAAGTTGAGTGGTGGTCCATGTGGGGGCTGAGTTACTTTTTCTTTCTTCTGACCTCTAGGCTGTGACCCATTGGGCTCCCAACTCAATGCTTCAGGGAGTCATGGAGACCCAAACTTGGCAGGCCTGGATTCCTACTCTTGACCTCCTGCCTCCCAAGGTGGACAAAGTGCTTCTCAGATTCTGGCCTCCTCTTCCTGAATCAGCAGAAACCCCCAGGACAGAGGCAGCACCTAAGGCTGACCATTTCTCTGCGGGTTTCCACCTTCTCCTGGATCTTTACCCATACCATTTTATGACCTTGTTAGGGCTCCAGTTCCTGGAGTGTTCAAAGACATTTTACCCAATTGTTTTCATTTGGGGCTCTTGGTCCAAACTCTCTCTTCAGTCGAAATAACCGGAAGTCGATCTCGCTCAAAGCCATGACGAATAAACATGGCTTATCACATGCTCTCTTTTCGTTACTATATATTCCTCTGAGCCTCGGACATACAGTGCTCCACACTTCAAATATTTATATCTCAGTTTATACAATCCACAGCCATTCATTTTAATAAACTCAAAGACCAAAGTGTTAATTATGAGTCACGCTGCAACAGTGGGTCATTTGTATTCTTTGTGATCCATTCGAGATTATTCTTCATAACCTTCACATCTTCAAACAACAGGAAGTGGGGTTATTTATTTCAAACAAGAAAAACACACAGAAAGATGGACTGGATCTGAATAAACAGGTGCATCTGTTAAAGTGAAATGTGGCCCAAAGTTTTAAGAGAGGGTTTGTAACACAAACATACCCGCTTACACCTCTTCTGTTGGGTGTGGGTTGTTGTGGGATCACAGAGGGGGCACGGTTAGCCTTCACCAAAGGTGGTGACATGTATGTATCTGATCATGAGCGATGATCTCACGGCCACAGCAAGCTTCTCCAGCAGTTACTTATTCTTTAAAAACAAACAAACAAAACAGAAGAATGCTGAGACACATCTTCTCTGTCACACCACAGCTGGGGCACCTGCTCCCTTAAAATGGGGGCTCCCCGGCCTCAGGGACTCTGTGCATTGAAATTCACTGTCATTCTGTCAGGGCTGCAAAAGATAATTTCCATTATTTGCAGAATCAATGAACAAAGGCCAACATTACCAACTGTCCGTTCCAGGAAGTTCCTCCAGGGGCAGCCACAGTGGACATGGGGGCAGTTAGGGTGTTGGGGTTTGCAGGGACCCAGGTCTGGGCTGCTCTGTTTCCTTAGGAAGTGATTTAGGATAATATGCTAATGAAGATGGTTGGGCTCAGCCAACCCAGCACATGCCACGGTGAATCCGGCTGGGGGCCAAGTCAATGGCTTTCAGGCTTCCCTTCCTCAAGTCCGAGGGGCACTGCCCTTGTTTCCACCAGCTCCTGAAAGCCATCCAACAGCAACCTAGGTCCTCGGCAGGTCTGCCCCCATGGGTGCTCGGGGTCTCTGGCTTTCCCCGAGAGCAGAGCGGGAGGTATTTGGGGCTTCAGGAAGCCAGAGGACCAGCTGCCTTGGACGGGGGATATGGAGACCCAGGTGGGGCTGCCTGGCCGGACTGCGGAGGCGGAAGGGGAGCCGGGGCATCCCCTTTGGGGACTGGCAAGAAGTCTGCAGCCTGGGGAGGGGCAGAAAGAGGGGCCCACCGGACAGGTTGGAGGAAAAGCAGGGGAGGAGGGCGTGGCCAGAGCCGGCCTCAGTTTCTCTCTCCTTGGAGCGGGAGACTGCACTTGGCCACAGAGGACTCGGGCTCCTGACAGCTCTTCCCCTGCCTCCCTGCTGAGCTGACGTGACCCAGTTCCCCACCTTCCTGAGTCCCCCGGCCCAGTGACTCCCCCAGGCGCACACCAGACAGAGCACACTGTCCACCCGGGAGGGACACAGCCATGGAGCCGGTGGGTGCAAATGTGCTCTGCGTCCCACGTGAGTCAGGGGCAGGCTTGGCTGAAAGTCGTCTGGGACCAGGAAAGTGGGACGCGGCCGGGCCTTATGGGACAGCTCTCTCCACACCGTCAGCTGGTGCTCCCCCGACCTGTGGCCCGGGGACACAGCCACCAATATGGAATCACGGGAGTCAGAAAGCACCTATACGTCCCCAAACCAGAGTCGCAAGGGGCAAGGCTCTGCATCATTCCTGACGTCGGGCAGAACCCCACGGGGTGATGTCTGCAATCACTGAGGAACCACGTCCCGGAGGCTGTGATGGGTGCCGGGGCAGGTCGCCCGAGGCCCAGCGGCCGGTGTGCACTTTCTGGGCAGGGGAGAGGGCTGCGTGGCACCCGCCCGTGGCCTGCTCTGCCTGGCACTCTGGGGATGTGCCTGGCTCCCCGGGGCCAGCCACAGGGCTGTGCCTCTGTTTATTCCTCGTTTACCTGGTTCTGAGGGCTGGCAGGCTGGCAGACATCCACGGCGGGCAAAGATAAAAGGTGGACCCAGGCCAGGGGGCGAAGACAGCCGCGGAGGGAGGGAGTCAGGGCTGCGGCTGGGCCCCAGCATCCGCTCCCTGCCAACCAAGTCCTCAGCCGAATGCAGGCTGTCCACAAGGCCCCCACTGCCTGATCGTCAGAAGCGTTTGCCCGGCCCTCCCCGGGGCCTTGAATCTTGGGTGTGCTTGACCTCCAGGGAGCAGGCCACATCTGGGGGGGTCTCGAGCCCAGACCCTCACAGAGGATGGGGGGACACGAGCCGGAGGCAGGGTGGTGAGGGCTGGGGATGGCGTCCGTGAGGGGACTCCCTGGATAGAAGGAGCCTGGCCCACCCCAGGGAACATTCTGCAGAGCAGCAACAGGCCGTCCACGCCTCCCAGCCCACAGGGGACCAGGAGCTGAGCCTGGATGGGGGAACGGCGACCTTCCTGCCTGCTGGCGGCGCCCTGCCCTCCCCCACACTCACCCCGAGCTCCGTGTCTGTCCTCCCGGGTCTTCCGCTGTCCCCAGGGCCTGATCTGAGGCCTCCCTCCCTCTCATCAATGACACTGGGACGAAAGGCCCGTTGTCCCTGGCTTCTCTGTTGATTTCCTTATGGGTCCAGGGAGCACCCGTCTCCCCAGACACGGGCCGAGGAGGGACTGGAGCGGGAGCCCCAGGGGAGGCGACCATGCCGTGCGGTTCTCTGGGGGTCTGCAAGCTGCGAGTTCGGGGCCGAGGCGCAGGCACTGGCAGGGGCGTCTGGCAGGAGGGTCCACCAGGGTGTACGGGGCCAGGGACCTCAGACCCAGAGACGCTGCTGGCGGATGCAGGTGACGGCGGTCCTGGGTGGGACTCTGGGGAACGTGCACGGGTGTGAACTGGGCCCCGGGAGGCTGAGGACCCCAGTCTCCACCGGAGATCAGAGACAACTTTGTTTTGCCTGTGTGCATGGGGATTGTAACGGCTTCCTCGTGGCCACGGCGAGCCCGTGGGGCCGTGCCCAGCGCGTTGCCAGGGCTGGGTCAATATTTGCCACCTTTTTCTCACATGTTTGTTTTCTAACAGTAAACACCCCTGGATTTAGATTTACCTCTGGGGGAAAAATGGGTCAGGGAACTTGGATCCAGAATGATGTTGCTCTGAGGGGCACTGGGTTTCCGCCCTGACTGTGGTCAGAAAGCCAGTATCCAGGGGCACCTGGGGGGCTCAGTCGGTGGAGCGTCCGACTTCGGCTCAGGTCACGATCTCACAGTCCCTGAGTTCGAGCCCCGCCTCGGGCTCCGTGCTGACAGCTGGGAGCCTGGAGCCTGCTTCGGATTCTGTCTCCCTCTCTCTCTGCTCCTCTCCCACTCGCACTGCCTCTCTGTCTCTCTCTCTCTCAAAAATAAACATTAAAAAAATTTAAAAAAAAATAAAGAAAGCCAGTGTCTGAACTGAAAATCCCGCTAAGCAGGCCAGAGCAGGTGGGACGGGCTGAGGGGCACGTGGGGGGCCACGGACGCTCTCAGACCTTCTGCCCTATCAAGGACCCTCCCACACAGTCCAGAGAGAGCTCTCGGGCACACGGAATTCTCCAGATCACTCCAACAAATGCACTGGCATCCAACGTCCTCCGTTATTTTAGGTGAAAATTCTATTAACATGCCCTGAAGAGTGGGGGGAATTTAGCGGGAGGACCGTGTGACTATTTTTGTAAGACATGGAGAAAACACGGCCTGATGGCGTGTGCTGACCTGTGCCCGCCCTGGATTTCCTGCTTTTTAAAGCGTATGCCCTCTCCCCGCACTGGACAGAGATTCTGGCTTCCTCACTTACCCACCAGGGCGGACGCCACTGGCTGCCAGCCCAATATCCAACCCCCCATGTCCTAACTAACAGGGCAGATAAGGCGCCCAGGTAAAAGGAGTCAGCTTTCCAGACTCTCTGAAGCTAGAGGTGGCCGTAGGAACCTTCTGGCAAACCTGCTATGGCTTCTGGGGAAACTTTACTTCCCCGGAACAGACACCATCCCCCTTCTCCCATTCTTTCTTTCTCCTTGAACCACGGGAGCAATGCCCGGAGCTACAGCAGCCACCTTGTAATCACGAAGCAATGATGTGGGGAATGAAAGCCAGCGGTAAGGGTGATAGAGGAGGGAGATGGGGAGAGCAAGGGGGTCTGATGGCACCGTGGGGCCACTGTCCCCAAGCGGGGCCGGGGTTAGTCAGGGTGCGTGTTATTTGCAGGGGAACGAGGGTTCGTATGGGGGGCTTTATAACGTGATCAGAAGAGACCAGGGTTGAAGTCGGGGGGACGTGCTGGCCGTCCCTGTATTGCTGCTGACGAGGACACGGGAGTTGCGTGGCAAGGACACTCACAGGAGCCCCCTGGAGGAGAACTGAAGGCTGAAATGCTGTGAGGTCCCACCTCTCCCAGGACCCCCACACGTGGCCGGATGTGTGGCATGGCCGTGGTTCTGTGGGCTCCACCAGCGAGATGCCTGACAAAGAGACAAAATCTCTGCTTCTCTGGCCCTCAGTTTCTGTTTGTTGGATTGCGTTTCTTTGTTCTTGACTCTAAATTCGGGTTTCTTCCTCATCTAGTCTCCACGCCCGGCTGAGGCGGCAACATGGCCGGGGGTGGGGGGGCTCCCGGGAAGCCTGCCCAGAAAGCCTACCACGGAAAAAGTGCCCTTGGCAACATGGCCAAGGGTGGGGGGGGGGAGGGGGGAGCAAGAGAATTCGTTGGAAACCCTCTTCCGCCTCTGATACAAGGCCACGTACTGTTGGGGATGGTGGTGGGGAGGTGTTTCCACATAAGACAGAACTATTTTTACCGAAGTGTTTTGTTTTTCTTCCTGTTTTACAAGAACGCACACGAGATATAACAGGGGTTGGTATGAACTCAGTCACCCCGAACCCAAATATTTACATTCCAGGTACCTGAGTCTTTCTCTCACGCCTACTGGATGCAGTCAGGTGCCAACAGGTATACGGGAAAAAGTGCCCTGCCCCAAGATGGGGACGCGTGGGGCTCCTGAGGGTGGTCATTGGAGGGGCATGTTCTTATCTACCCTACTTATCATCAGTGATTCTTATTTCCAGTACTCCTGTGCACAACCTTGACTGCTCCTAGCACAGTCTGGGGGTGGAAGGTGGAGGAGACAGGCTGGAGCTAATTCCGCTCTCAACAGCAGAGAACCCCCCCTTATTCCCCTCCCCCCATCCAGGGCAGCCCCACCAGGCTGTTGGCGCTGAGGAAGTCGGGGCCAGGCGGGGGATTTGTATCGCTGGCTTCAGACCTGGCGTTTGTATACGATCGGTGCTCAATGCTTGGTTCACTGCGGTCTCCCTTTTCTGTTTGGAAAAAAAGGGACTGCTGTTGCCTTAAGGAAAGGACTCTTATTTGCACGTGAAACCCAAACAGAAATCTGGTGATGCTCCGGGCATCTGGGCATCTTGGTGCAGCTTGAGGATTTCACGTAATTCACATCACAGCGCGTTTGATGCTCACCGTGGGCCCATTTGGGAGAAAGTACTAGAGAATAACACACACGCACACACGCACACATCCTAGGTCACAGGTCATCAAGACTGAGGTCTCACCCATAGTAAAGACGCCCCGTTATTTTATGTACCTCTCAGCAAAACTAACAGGGGCCGACTAGGTGCACGCTGACATGTCATGTTCGGAAAGATCATCTCCCCCTTTCAGGAGTCTTAGAATGTGGCCTTGACTCAGCGAAAGAGTTCGTTATCTTGACTCGATGGGTGACGCCACGTGGGAGAGACCAGATTCACACGTCTGAAATAACTTTAAAAAACGAAGACAATCCACCGTCATGAGCTACACGGTTTGGCAGAGGCGACAGGTGGTGTCGGGGTTCAGAAAGGAGGGGTGCCAGCCGGTGCTGAGAGACGCGGGAGGCTTTGGAAAGAAGGTGAAGTTATTCGAGCCCCCGAAGGGGAAGCTCTGGGTGAAACAGGAGTCCAGGAAGTCGAGTCGTGGGCAGGACTTGGCACTTGGGCGTGGGGTGGGCACAGCAGGGGCAGTGGGTGTTCAGGAGGCCAGTCAGACAACTGCGGCACAGGCCGCGAGGGTGGGGACACCTGTCACCCGTACAGGACACCCAGCAGGCATGAAGCTCTCCGTGAGCTGTCACATTTCATGCCCGTAACGGCCCCGGGAGAGAAGCAGGCTTCCCGGGAGCCGAGCCTGAGATAAGGACGCGCGCACAGAGTGGTGCACTCAGGAGGGGGGAAGGCAGAGAGGGGATGCAGAAGAAGGTAAACTAGGCCAATAGGAAGGAGCAGGGCTGGTCCCTGTCAGCCCGGGGCTGGCGCAGCGTGGGTGGGCATAAAGCCCCAGGCGTTGCGGACTCAGTCAGATGTGTGGTGACGGCTATGCTCCCAGGAAAGCCAGGACAGGGATGGGGGGTGGTGCTGCTAGAAGCTGTCTCACAGAAGCCAGGGGAAGCACGCAGGTGTGGTGGGTGACGGGGTCGGAGGGCATCTGGGAGCAGCACCAGCGACATTGGCCACAGCAGGCATCATTACCCTCCTGTACAGATGACGCGTCAGAAATACCCAAAAAAGTGATCGCAGTCCCTAGGGGGACGTTGTGAGGACCTAGAAACACGTTCTCTCACTCCGGTTAAAGCACTTCATGCATTTATCCATTCAATGAACAATGACTTCTTATTATTCACTTGTGAACCTGAAAAACAAAACTGCTAGTTGTTTTACCAGCAAAAGAAGACGGGTGTACTTGGGAATAGCAGAGACTTACAGTCTCAGACAAGTTAGCTAGGGCAAAGCCATGGGCAAGTCTGGATAATGCAGGAGCGGAGGCTCTTTTGTGGATGAAAGTGAGGCTGAGGGTATTGTAAGCACAAAGCTCATTGGTGTAAACCGGGAGCTGGAGGTGTCGTGGCTTCTTATTGGCTGGGCTGTTGCCCTGGGAGGGAGAGCCGTCCTTCCTCCTCCTGTAACATAGTGGCTAAGGGCAGGGCGTGTCTCTTCCTGTTGGCTTCGCAATGGAAGATGAGTGGTGGGGCTGAGAGCTCCCCCTCCCGGCCCCCCACTCCATTTTAGTGAGGTCTGTCTTTATTAATTTGCACTCACCCTTTCACTACACCCAACTTACTGGGTAAAGGGTTTGCTTGCATGGGAGAGAAATTGGAATTACAATAGGGAATACAGAACCATCGGTGAACTGTAGAATTTTTCAATTATCTTGTGTTCCCTTGGTTCTACATGAAGATGGGTGGATGATGGATAGATAGAGACCAACAGTCGAGCCCTACCTCACACCGTATACAAAAAGCAGCTCAAAGTGGATCAAAGGCCTAAATGTAAGAGCTAACATCATAACATTCTAAAAATAAAACACAGGGGCAGATCTGCATGACCTTAGATTTGGCGACAGTTTCTTCGACATGAAACCAAAAGCACAGGCAACAACAACAAAAATGTGTGGACACCCTGGACTTCATCAAAATTGAAAAAGATTTATGTATCAAAGGACGCTATCAAGAGAGCGAAAAGACAATCCACAGCACGGGGAAGATATTTGCAAATCCTAACTCTGAGGAGGGCCTAGTGTCCAGAATGTGTAACTCCTGTCGCTCAACAACAAAAAGACGTACAACCCGATTGAAGATGGGCTGGACACTTTGGTGGACATTTCTCCAAAGGAGATACACAGGTGGCCAACAAGCACCCAAAAGGACGCCCCCGTGTCATTGGTCATCGGGGAAAAGCGCGTCCAAACCACAAGAAGATGCCACTTCACGCCCACTAGGATGGCTCCAATGTTTTTCATGCCGAACACAATGGAACCGGTGTTGGGGAGCCCACGGAGGAACTGGGGCCTCGCACCTCGCTGCTGGGAATGTAAAATGGCGCAGCTGCGGTGGAAAGTGTCTGGCGGTTCGTCGAAAGGTAGACACAGAGTGACCATCTGCCCCAGCAATCCCTCTGCTAGGTATATACGCCCAAGAGAACCGAAAAGAGCTATTCCAACAAAAACTTGCACAAAAATGTCCACAGCATCACTGTTCACGACAGCCAAGAGGTGGAAACAACCAAATGTCCACTTACTGACGAACGGGTAAGTACAATGTGGTCTCCCTGTTTGGTGGAATATTACTCAGCCATGAACAGGAGTGGAGCACGGACACCTGCTACAACGTGGACGAACCTGGAGAACATGATTTTCAGTGAAAGTAGCCAGACACAAGAGGCCACGTGCTGCGGGATTCCTTGTTTGTGGAATGTGTGGAACGGGCAAACCCATAGAGACAAGAGCAGATTAGTGACTGACGGGGGCTGGGAGGGGGGCTCCGAGATAGTGCAGGATTTCCTTCCGGATTGATGAGAATGTTCTGGAAGTAGAGGGTGGTCGGGGTTGCACAACATTGTGACTCCGCTAAATGCCACTGACTTGTACATTTTAAAACAGTTAAATGCTTGGGTGCTTGGGTGGCTCAGTTGGTTGAGCATCTGGCTCTTAGTTTCGGCTCAGGTCATGATCTTGGCGTCGTGGGATCAAGCCCCACACTCTGTGTGGTTCCATCTTGAGATTCTCTCTCTCTCCCTCTCTCTCTCTCCCTCTCTCTCCCTGCACGCTCTCTCTCCCTAAAAAAAAAAAAAAATATATATATATATATTTAAATGGTAAATTTTATGTCTTCACACACACACACACACACACACACACATGCACACACACACACACACACACACACACCCCACAACTGCTAAGGGATTTCTAGGAGTGAGACCCCACACTCAGCAGCACTGGAGATTATCAACACTATATATTTTGGCTGATCTGACAGGTGGGACATTTATGCTTTAACTCGAGAAACTTTATTAATGAGCTCAGATAGCTTTCCATACACTTACTGGAAATTCGAGTGTTTTGAATGTTGTATTTGATTCTTTTGTACCTTCTCCTGCCTTGGTTGTGGGGACTTTTAAATTCCGTATTGATCTTTCATCCATCATGCACACCGCCAATATTTTCTGGCAGTTGGGTATCTTCGGTTTGCATGCCGAGAAGATTCCCTTTGGGTTTTGGCGGAAATGACACCGGTGATGGCGGATCGGGGCCAAGTCCCTGCATTTCCCACCCGCGACTGTCTCGGGTCCCCGGCGCATGTACATTGCCTGCATTCTGTGGTCAAGTTTGACTCTCTCGTGCACGTCTTACTCCCTTAACATTCCTTGTAGGCGCTTCACGGCTTGGCCCGCAAGGGCCCTGCGTGTCTGTCCCTCGGAGCGGCTGGTGGGGGGGGGAGGGGGGTGGGACGTCGATCGCACACTGAGCGGCGGCATGAGTGTGACGTTAGAAACCGTGACAGTCACCCAGCAAAAGCTGCCTCGAATATTTCTGGAGCCAAAGGACACAGAAAAACAGCGTCCTGCAACCGACTCACAAGACGACTGAGTAAAATCCAATCGTAGAAAATAAAGCAGCGCTAATGAGGGCTTACCCTGCAAGCAGCTCTCAGACCAACAAGGAAGGAGGCGTGTGAGCCGTCGGCTGGGACAACACGCAGCCGGGAGGTATAAAAGCCGACAGAGAGCCAGAGCTCCTCACACACACGCACACACACACACACACACACGCACTCACACACACACACCGCCTCCTCCAGCCCCACCGCCCCCGCCATGGCCGCGTCCACCCTGTCCGTCTGCTCCAGCCACCTGAGCTATGGCAGCCGCGTCTGCCTGCCCGGATCCTCGGACTCCTGCCCCGACTCCTCCTGGCAGGTGGACGACTGCCCAGAGAGCTGCTGCGAGCCCCCGTGCTGCGCCCCGGCCCCCTGCCTGACCCTCCTGTGTGGCCCCTCCTCCCCCTGCCAGGGAGACTGCTGCACCCCTGCGTGCTGCAAGCCCGTCTGCTGCACCCCTGCGTGCTGTAAGCCCGTCTGCTGCACCCGTGTCTGCTGCGAGGACTCCCCCTGCTCAGCCCCCTCCTGCTGCCAGCCCAGCCCCTGCTGTAGACCCTCCTCCTGCGTGTCCCTGCTCTGCCGCCCCGTGTGCAAGCCCGTCTGCTGCACCCCTGTCTGCTGCAAGCTCTTCTCCTGCACCCCTGTGTGCTGCGAGGACTCCCCCTGCACAACCTCTTCATGCTGCCAGCCGTCCTGCTGCACCTCCTCCCCCTGCCAGGAAGACTGCTGCACCCCTGCATGCTGCAAGCCCGTCTGCTGCACCCCTGTCTGTTGCAAGCCCATCTGCTGCACCCCTGTCTGTTGCAAGCCCGTGTGCTGCACCCCTGTGTGCTGCGAGGACTCCCCCTGCTCAGCCCCCTCCTGCTGCCAGCCCAGCCCCTGCTGCAGACCCTCCTCCAGTGTATCCCTGCTCTGCCGCCCCGCGTGCCCCCGCCCCGCCTGCTGTGCCCCTGCCTCCTCCTGCTGCCGCCCGGCCTCCTGCGTGTCCCTGCTCTGCCGCCCCGCGTGCCCCCGCCCTGCCTGCTGCGGCCCTGTCTCGGGCCAGCCCTGCTGCTGACCGGCTCCAGCTTCTGCCTCTAGAGCTGCTATCTTTGCTCCAGAGCACAGGCGTCCTCTCTCAGGAGCCCCGGAACCCCTCTGGGGGCGCCAGGATGCCCCTGCCCCTCGGTGGACGCACAGCTGCTGCCTCCCGGGGATCTGGACGTGCCCGGCTTCCCTTTCTGCAAAGACAGGTCCCTCAACGGGGTGGGGGGTGGGGGGGCTGCTGCACCCTGGAGCCCTCCCCTGCAGGGCTGGTTGCTCTCATTCCGGGTGACAAAGGCCACTGCTATCATCAATAAAATGTCTGGATCATGAAACAGAGATGGCTGTGTTGTTCCCTCTCCTCTGAGCCCAGAGACCACGCCAACGCGGGCAGCGTTTGCTCTGCCTGGTGGAAGCAAGCGATAAAGACGTAGCCTCCAAGTCCAAGTTCAAAGCCCCCGAAAGAGGAGATCTGCACGCGGACGCCGTCCGCATACTCCACTTCCCTTCCCACCCCACGGCCCCACCCTCCTCCCGGGGAAGAGCCAGGCCTTCCCCGGGCTGGGCCCGGCATGTGAGTGCGGCTGCAGAAGCCTCTCGCCCTGAGTGGGCCTTGGGCCCTGCCCACGCCTGGCCCCCCGCCCGTGCAGGTTAAAGGTGGGACCCTACCTGGTGGGAACCCGAGGGCCCAGTAACACCGCGCTGACGCCCTTGGAGAGAAGCGTCCACACACAGGAACGCCTGCGTGCTGGTCTGGGCACGAGGGCTGACGCTCTGAAGCACCAGCAGATTCCCGCGGGCCCCAGGAGGGGTGCAGGGGTCGGTTCAGGCATCACGCATTCTGCTCGAGGTTTCAAGGCCTGATTGAGGAGACAGGGAGCTAAACGCTGCCTTGTGAACAAATCCTCAGGACAGTGGAAGAGGACGAGCCTGCAGTCTCAGTGGACCACTAGCACTAGAGAGGGTCAGGGAGCACCGGCCAGACCCACCAGGTCAGCGTCAGGCTCCCTATTTGTCCCTGGTGCCAGGGACAGACGGAAGAGGCCCTCGGGAGCAGAACAGCAGAGGCCGGCAGCCGGGAGAGGGGGGTACCTCCTCGCAGAGGCTGGCTCTCCCCACCCCCCTCCCAGGGAAGCAGAGACAGAGCAAAATCCCCAGGGGCCTGTGAAGAGAAAGGGGCTGGATTGTTACCTGCCTTGACTCCTAAATCCCTCAGTTTCCCCACATTTATTCAAAACCTCGTCCATTGGAATTTTAAGAAAAATTCCAGCGTCTGCACAGATAGACGGGCAGATTGGATTCCTCACAGCACAGAGTGAGAGACGTGAGGAAGTTCCGCCTCATCGGGAACCAAAAAGAGTGCAGTGCACGGATGTTGACTCACGTGGAAACCAGCAACCCACAACCCACAGCGGTGCCAGGATAGTGCATGGGAGGGAGGGGCAGGGCCCCTGCAGGACGTGCCCCCGCCCCCACCCCTGCCCCGTGGCACAAGAACATCCAGGACTTTCTGATGGCTCCCCGGGAAAGTCGGTCACAGCTGCAGAAGGCGTGGCCGTCCACCCTGAGGCCAAGCTGCTCCTGGCTGGGGCGTCTACATGGCCAGCTGGACTGCTCCCAGATGGGGTGTCTACACGGTCAGCCAGATTACTCACAGATGGGGCATCTACACGGTCAGCCCGACTGCTCCCAGATGGGGCGTCTACACGGTCAGCCAGACTGCTCACAGAGGGGCGTCTACACAGTCAGTAGGACTAGTCCCAGCTGGAACATCTACATGGTCAGTGGACTGCTCCCAGACAGGGCGTCTACATAGCCAGACTGCTCCCAGATAGACATCTACATGGTCAATCAGACTAGACTGCTCACATTCAGGGTATCTACACGGTCAGCCGGACTAGACTGCTCCCAGATGGGGCATCTATATGGCCAGCCAGACTGCTCCCAGACGGGGCGTCTCTACACCATCAGCCAGACTGCTCCCAGACAGGGCGTCTACACGGTCGGCCAGACTAGACTGCTCCCAGACGGTGTGTCTACATAGCCAGACTGCTCCCAGATAGACATCTACATGGTCAATCAGACTAGACTGCTCACATTCGGGGTATCTACACGGTCAGCCATACTAGACTGCTCCCAGATGGGGTGTCTCTACACCATCAGCCAGACTGCTCCCAGATGGGGCATCTACATAGCCAGACTGCTCCCAGATAGACATCTACATGGTCAATCAGACTAGACTGCTCACATTCGGGGTATCTATGCGGTCAGCCATACTAGACTGCTCCCAGATGGGGTGTCTCTACACCATCAGCCAGACTGCTCCCAGATGGGGCATCTACATAGCCAGACTGCTCCCAGATAGACATCTACATGGTCAATCAGACTAGACTGCTCCCAGATGGGGCATCTACACGGTCAGCTGGACTGCTCACAGAGGGGCGTCTACACAGTCAGTAGGACTAGTCCCAGCTAGAACATCTACATGGTCAGTGGACTGCTCCCAGACAGGGCGTCTACACGGTCGGCCAGACTAGACTGCTCCCAGACGGGGCATCTACATAGCCAGACTGCTCCCAGATAGACATCTACATGGTCAATCAGACTAGACTGCTCACATTCGGGTTATCTACACAGTCGGCCAGACTAGACTGCTCCCAGACGGGGCATCTACACGGTCAGCCGGACTGCTCCCAGACAGGGGATCTACACGGTCAGCCAGACAGCTCTCAGACAGAACGTCTACACCGTCAGCGGGACGACTCCCAGCTAGAGCGTCTACACCGTCAGCGGGGACCGCTGCCCAGGAGAGAACGAGTCGGAGGTGATGGCTGTCGTTACCTTTGGAAGCTTCTTGAACGCCGTTCACGGTGCAGCATGTTCTGGGACCCTCCAGATCTCGGGGGAGCCCGTCTGTGGGCAACTCCCGACCCCAGACACCCCGTCACCCATCGGGCCCGAGACTAGGACGGTCGCCCCCTCCGAGGCATCACTGAGGACACTGGGAGGGCCTCCCCGCTGCCTGGTGGGTGGGCCCGTGTCCCCGGGGTCCTGGAGGGAGGGTGTGTGCAAGACGAGGGCCTGATGAAACGACTGAGCACCTGTGACGGTGAGACAGTGGCTGGCGGTGGGGTCTGAACGGGACCAAGGATGAGGAAGGGCTGCGAACGGCCGGTGCTCTGAGAGCCGCTCCTGAATTTCACATCCTCTATGATCCCGTGACCTCACGATAAGGGAAGTTTCCAGATATGTGTCCGTTGCAGGAAGGACCCCCCCTTGATGGTGTTCCTCTTACACTATTTCTTGGTTCCCAAACAGCTTCCCCCCGGCACCCCAGTGTGCCTTGGCTTCCTTGTGCCGACCACCACGCCCTCTCTGCGCGTCTCCCGCCTGTCCCTGGGATGACACGGGCCCGCCCGGCTACTCCAGGGCATCTCCCGTTGCGAGACCCTCCGTGCACCCATCTGGGAAGCCGCCTCGCCTGTAGGGCTGCAGTCGCTGATTCTGGGCATGGGGACGCGGGCATCTCTGGGGCCCACGGAAGTTACCCACAAAGCCCTGTGCCCCCGGACGTTTGCAGGAGGAGCTGTACTCTGTATGGAGCGGACAGTTTTAATGGTTAGACCGGGGTGGGCTCGCATAGTAATTGCCGAGCAGGGGACTTTTAACCTCACAAAGTCAGAGGGTCACCCTGGGTCCCGCCCAGAGCTGAGTGAGAACTGACCTCACGTTCAAGGGACACAGGAAGCCCTGGGGGCCTGTCAGGCTGAGCTAGGAGTGCCCACGCGCCCAAGGGGCCGCCTTTGAGTGGTCAGTCCCCCGGGCACAGCCATCTGGTCCCCTGTGGCTTCTCTGCAGAAGGAGCTTTCCAGAAGCCTGGGAGCGAGCCCTGGAGGAAGCAGTTTGGGGAAAGCACTAAGGAGAGACAGCACACGCTCGGGTGGGCTTCACATGCGCTCTGGGATTTATTAGAGCTCGGTGCTGGCGGCTGCAGAGCCTGGGCGCTTGCACCAGCCAGGGTGGGTGCCGTGTGGACGACCCGGGCCGGGGTCGGGGGACGCCGGGGGTGACTCTGTCTGCTTGGTTAGTGGGGATCAGGCGGCTTTGCTGTAAGATGGTCTAGTCAGGTCCAGAAGGTCTCAGGTGGACGAGGTCTGCCTGCCGGGAGTTCAGACAGCAGCTGCTTCTGGCCCCACGGAGGAGGGGTCCTAGGAGGCCACGGGCTAGCCGCAGTTAGGGGTGCCACAGGGAACAGGCCTGAGGACCAGGGTGGGGCAGGAGGGCCGGCAGCACCCGGAGGACTGGCAGGAGGGGGTCACACACACAATGGGCTTGCAGCTCACAGGCAGGTACACGACAGGCTTGCAGCTCACGGGCACGTGGCAAGACGTCTGGCAGGAGCTGGGCACATAGCAGGACGCCTGGCAGGAGCTGGGCACATAGCAGGCTGTCTGGCAGCCAGTGGAGCCGCTGGTGTGGCACATGGCGATGTAGGGCTGGAGTGGAGTCAGGGTGGAAAACGGGGCTGGTCTGGAGCCTCCTTCCCCAGGCGGCTTTTATACCCAGGCTGTGGCGTCCCGGCAACAAGCCACACAGGTGCCCTCCTCCTGGTTGCCTGCTTGTTTTCTTCCTCTTCCTCCTGGGTGCGTCTCTTCCTGGAGGTTCTGCGGGAAGTGACTCCGTTCAGGAAACTCGGTCTCAGCCCCCAGGCTCCCTGTGACCCAGCGGCCCTGCGATTTCTGGATTCAGACCCCAGGTTGGATGGCCAAGGACCGTCAGCAGGGACAGGGGACTCCACATCAAGACGCTCAAGGTCCTCCCCAAGTTTATACACCCTGCCCCCTGTCCACACAAGTACCATCCCAGTCACCAGACCCGGGGTGGGGGGACGGGGTGGGGGCGGTCCCCCCGTTTTGATTTGGAAACTCAGTGATCTACAAGGCCTGCTGGGCTCCTCATCGGGGAGAGCCGTGGCCACGTTATTGCAAGAATAACAATGAGGGAGTCCCAGCTTTGTGCCGGGTGTTGTGCTAAGCATCTCACGTGGATCGTCTCATAACTGATTAGTTATCGGTCCCTGCCACCATTCGAGGGGTAGGTGTGCCCCACTTACACGGATGTGCAATTAGGTTCGGAAGGATTCCGTGCTGTGTGCACGTTCTCACCGGGGCGACCAAGCAGCAGGAATTGGAAGCTGCTGGGTTTCACTCTGGAGTCCGTGGTCCTCACCAATGGGCCAAATTATGCTGGGGCTTTGGGGGGGTTTCTGAGATTCTTGGAGCTGTTTGGTAGAATTTTTTTTTAATAGATCAAATTTGGGTATTTTGTCCATTATTCAAAACATTCTTGTGCTTCAGTATCATTCTCTTCTCCTTCTTGTGTTGAACTTGCTTGTTGTTCGACTTCCCGATATTGTCCCAGGGACCCTCTTCGTTTTTCGTAATTCTGTTCTCTCTTCTTCAGACTGGATGATTCCTCCTGACGTGTCTTCAAGTTGACATTGTCTTTCTTCTTCTGTCGGCCCAGGACTGGCATGCCTGGACCCCCAGCTGCACGGTCTGAACCCGTCCGCCCACACCTAAAGACGAGCATCCACGCTGCGCTCGTCCACACTTCCCACTGCTCCTGGAGCATGCCCATCCTACAGCAGTGTCGTTAACACTCCCACGGCTGCCTCTGCTTGGAACACCGCCTCCCGACCCCTCCGCATCTCCCAGGAGCCAGCTCAGCGTCGCCTCCACACAGAGGCCCCCAACCACCCACCAACACCCCATTACTCTCTACCTGCTGAGCCTGCTTTCCTTTCTGGGACTCGGCCCTCTCTGTAATTATTTCAGGCGTTGATTTGTACGCACTCATGTATCCATGGCCCCGGAAGGCCCATGAGGCTAGGGCATCTCTATAGCCAGCACAAAGTATATGTCTGTTGCACGAACAAATCGATGATTACATAGATGGCTATAAGGCAGAAGTCGGTCACCTTTCTATAAATGGAAGACAGTAAATGTTTCAGCCTCTGCAGTGACGTGGTCTGTCTCATAACCACTTCACATTACAGCGCGAGCCCTAGACAGCACGTAAGCAAACGAGCATGGCCGTTTCCAATAAAACTTTATTTGCCAAACAGGCGGCAGGCCACCTTTGTCCCACAGACGTCTCTGCTGCCCAGTTTGCAGATCCCTACTTTAATGTTTTCCCGTGCAAAATAAAAGCTCAAAACACATTATTGCCCCAAAGCCTCCACTGACGGCAAAAAGGAATAAAGGCTCGGCGTTGAGTCGAACCGGTGGCGCTCTGGGCACAGTACCGGCCTGGAGAAGTGACACGGACCCCAAGTAAAGTCGAACCAGGACGTCCTGTTTACAGAAGAAGAAACTGGCCTCTAAGCTAAATTTAATTTACAGCGGAGCGTCACATGGGGGAGGGCGTCTCAGGACAAGAGGGTGTTGGGGAAACGTGGTGGGAACAGCCATGAGGAAGTCCACAGCTGTGCCTCTGGGTGGCCTAGGACGCCCACGGCCCAGTATAAAGGCGGCCCAGGCAAGGAGCCTCCAGACGTCCCCGCCCTCCTCCCTCCCGGACACCGGCCGAGCCCCACGCCAACATGTGCCACACCAGCTGCTCCACGGGCTGCCAGGCTTCCTGCGGCTCCTCCGGCCCCTGCCAGGCGTCCTGCTGTGTGCCCGTGAGCTGCAAGCCCGTGTGCGTGCCCGTGAGCTGCAGACTCGCCGTGTGCGTGCCCGTGAGCTGCAGGCCCGCATGTGTGCCCTCTTGCCAGTCCTCTGTGTGCGTGCCCGTGAGCTGCAAGCCCGAGTGTGTGCCCTCCTGCCAGTCCTCCACATGCGTGCCCGTGAGCTGCAGACCCACCGTGTGCGTGCCCGTGAGCTGCAGACCCACCGTGTGCGTGCCCGTGAGCTGCAAGCCCGAGTGTGTGCCCTCCTGCCGGCCCTCCTGCCCCACCCTGGTCTGCAGACCCGTGTGCTGTAGCTCCCCGTGCTGCTTCTGACCAGGGGTCTCCTAACACCTGCTCCGGGGGCAGAGGGGGCCCCACCCGTGCCCCTCCGGTGAGGACCAAGTCTTCGCCCGGCCTCCGGTTCTGCGCGTGGCAGCTCAAACATTCCCGATGAATCGTCTGAACCCTGGGGCGAGGACGGAGCAGGACGAGCCGGATCCCCCTGTGACCCTGCGTGTCTCTGCCAGGGTCCTTCTCTGTCTCCGGCAGGGAACCCAGCCCGTGTGAGCCCAATAAATCGTGCCTTCCTGAGGCAGCTTGCCCCTGTCTTATTTTCACAGACTTTGAAGTTCTTTCCTCGACGGCATATACAAACCATAAGCGCAGCCGCCCCTCCTCAAAGAGCCCCCTTTCCAACAGCTCAGCTGGAGGTGGGGGCTCCTCGGAGGCCGCAGGGGAGCGGTGCCATCCACACACCCACCACGGAGACTCACACTGCAGAAGGGGAAGTGCAGGGGTAACCCGCCTCGCTGAACAGGGGCCGGGAATCGGGCCGGGCGCCGGGCCTGACTTGGTGCCTTCGAGGATCGCTACAACAGGGAGGGCGGGGAAGCTCGCACAAACCCACCCCCACTACAAAGGGGAGTCTGACCATCCCGGGGAGGAGCAGCCGGAAGTGAGGAAGCCTCGCCCTCCAAGACCCAGGCCCACGGGCCTGCTCAGGACTGACCCGGGGCAGAACAACAGAGCCCTCCTGCCCCTGACTCGGCCTGGCCGGCACGGCCGCAGGAGCAGCAATGGTCACTGGGGGGAGGCAGGCATGTGGAGGGTCCCCTCCGTGGGCAGGGCACACAGGGGCTGCTGGAAACTTAGGGCAGAGCAAGAACTCTGCGCCTCCAGCCCTCGCCCTAGCGCACAGCACTGGAAGCCCAGCACGAAGGAATCCGAAGTCTTAGGTACCTTGAAGGTCATCGCAAGAACAGCAACGCCCAAGCCAAGGTCAACATCTGAGCAGGCTGATCGAAAATTACCCCCACCACCCTGGTGACCTGACAGAAGAGACTCACCAGTTTCCAGGAAGAAACACTGGGTATGTCCCTTTCAATTGATACAGGATATCTGATATTCAAACAAACATTTGAAGACATGGAAAAAAGTAAGCAAAAAAGATCAATCCATTGTCCAGAGACGAAGCAGTCAATAGAACTAGACTCAGGAGTTACTCAGATGTTAAAACCATCAGACAGGAACATTAAAATAGCTACAATGAGCAAAGTAAGTCAGACAGAGAAAGGTAAATACAGCTGACCCTTGAACAATGTGGGGGTCTGGGGCACTGACCCCTCGCAAGTCAAAAAGTCACATATAACTTTTGACGCCCTGAAAACTTAACTCCTAATAGCTTAGTATTGACCAGAATCTTTAGTGATAACACAGTCTATTAACATATATGTTTCATGTTAACATATTACATGCTATATATTCATAGGATAAAGTAAAATAGAGAAAAGGAAATGTTATTTAAAAATTATAAGGAAGAGAAAATACATTTACAGTATTGTACTGTATTTTTTTTAATCCATGCAGATCAAACCCATGTTCTTCGAGTCAACTGTACTATATGATCTCACGTATATGTGGGGGGGAGAAAAGGGATTCCAGAGGGAGGGGCGGGGGGCAGGTAAATGAGTGAAGGGGGTCAAAAGTTACAAACTTCCATTTATAAGTTTTAGAGACTGTAATGTACAGCATGGTAACTATAAAAGAAAAAAACCCAAGTTGATATGTTTCAAGAAATAAAAGAACTATAAATATGAGGACAGAGTGAGAGTCTATTAAAATAGAAACAAACAGACTTGAGGGAAACAAAGAAAACTTCTCCAAATAAAAAATCAAGTCATGAAAATTAAAAATTTAGTGGAACGACTTAAACAGGATATCAGATACGGCTAAAGAGAGAATTAGAAAAATCAGAAGGCAGATCCAAGGAAAATATCCATAACGTGACAAAAAGAGTCGAAAAAGTAGCAAATATGTAAGAGAGGTTACACGATGTGGGAAATGATTAGGAAGGTGAACATGTGTGGTCGATTCATAAATGAAAGTATAAATGATAAATATTAAATCTAGAATAATTGTTACATTCGAGATGAACTAAAGCATTGAAGGGTGTGGGGCATATAAGGCTTCAAATAAATAAATAAGTAACTAAGATTAATATGTTAAATAATCAGGGTTAAAACACAGACCACATATATGACAAGATGGAGAATTTCATCAGAGAAATGGGCGCCTACAAAAGAGTCAAACAGATAATGTAAAAATCAAAATATAGTATCAAAGATGAATTCCTTCAATGGGCTTGTCAGTAGACTTGACACAGCCAAGTGTGGAATCATTAAATTTGAAGATAAGCCGATAGATATTGCCATGTTAAAACCCAAAGAGAAAGACAGTAAGGGAAAAACACAAAAACAAAACATCAAAGAGCGCTAGGACAGTATTAGATCATCACTGATGCAGGTAATTAATTTTCCAGAAAAATAGGAGAGAATAAGGCAGAAGAAATATGTAATTTCTTAATATTTATCATGAACGTTCTAAAAATGAAAGACGTAAGATCATAGACCCAAAGGCTCAGGGCACTTCACGTAGGATAACTATAGCAGCCCCCAACTCCTGCAAAAGATAGTGACCCGGACTCATCATTAAAAGTGTGACTGTAACACCAAAAGAGAAAAGAAAATCTTCAAGGCACCCACATGAAAAAGACATGCTACATACAGAACAAAGATAAGAATTTCTTCAGAGTCCAATGAAAAATTATACAATTCAGGGGCACCTAGGTGGCCCAGTCAGTTAAGCATCCACCTGTTGATTTCAGCTCAGGTCATGATCCCAGGGTCATACGACCGAGCCCCACATCAGGCTCTGCAGTGAGGGCCGAGCCTGCTTGAGATTCTCTCTCTCCTCCCTCTGCCCCTCTCCCTGCCTGTGCTCTCTCTCTCCATAACAATTTAAAAGACAGTGGAATGACATCTTTAAAACACTAAAAGAAAAATCTGTCAACTCTATGAAATTTTAAGAAAGCGTCTTTAAAAATTAAAGGGAAAGAAACATTATTTCAGATAAACAGAAACTGAGAGAGATTAACAGCAGACACACACTGCCAAGAATATTAAGAAAATTTCTTCAAGCCGGTGATTCTGAGAACAGAGAGAAACCTGGACGTACACGAGGGAAACAATGGGTCTAGAAACGATTCTAGAGAGAAGATAATTATAAAAAACTTTACAAATAATTGACTGTCCAGAGCAAACACTGTGGCAATGCACCTGGGGTTCTTCAGACGTGTAGGAGTAAACTAGACAACACTCACTCAGACGGTATGATGCGGAAAAACACTGCTAGTGTCCCCACACTACAGATGAACGGCATAATATCATTTGGAGGTAGACTGTGTTCTGTTAAAGGTATAAATTGTAAACTCTCGACCAATCCACTTCTAAAAGATGTGTGACTAATGAGGCCAAAAGTAGAGATGTAATGGGATAATCGAAATTGCCAAACCTAAAAAGAAGAGAGAGAAAAGAACAGATGGCATAATACAACACAACTAGCAAGATGGCGTTTTACATTTAGATATGGCGACAATGGGGCGCCTGGGTGGCTCAGTCGGTTGGGCGTCCAACTTCGGCTCAGGTCATGATCTTGCGGTCCGTGAGTTCGAGCCCCGCGTCGGGCTCTATGCTGACAGCTCAGAGCCTGGAGCCTGTTTCGGATTCTGTGTCTCCCTCTCTCTCTGACCTTCCCCCATTCATGGTCTGTCTCTCTCTCTGTCTCAAAAATGAATAAACGTTAAAAAAATTAAAAAAAAAATAAACTAAAATAAAAAATAAATATGGCGACAATTTCCACTGAATGCAAGACGTCCACACGTCAAAATCAAAAGACAGAGGTCTTCAAATGGGATACAAAAAAAGCAAGACCCAACTGCCTGAAATCCATCAGAAACCCCAGTTTCAATACAAAACATAATCAATCATTTCGTATATATATGTTTATGTATTGCATATGTATATAAGCATGTATGCTTCCGTATATTTATGTAATATATGCATAAGCATACATGATCAAATATATTGTTGGTTTATTATTGTGAACAAACCATATGCCAAATCAGTTAAAATAAGAAAATTAAGGGTGCCTGGGTGGCTCAGTCAGTTAAGTGTCCAGCTTCAGCTCGGGTCATGATCTCACGGTCCGTGGGTTGGAGCCCCGCGTTGGGCTCTGTGCTGACAGCTCGGAGCCTGGAGCCTGCTTCGGATTCTGTGTCTCCCTCTGTCTGCCCCTCCCCTGCTTGACCTCTCTCTCTCTCTCTCTCTCTCTCTCAAAAATAAACAAACATTAGAAAAAAAGAAGAAATTAAAATAAAAAAAGACTGTCTTGCAAAGCTGGTCTACTGAAAGGAACAATCCAAATGACAGCCCTGCCTTAGTTTAAAGCTAGGTTCTCTTTTCTGCTTATTATGGATCTTTGATAAGAAATACAATTGCTGAGAAGTCTGTTTTGCTTGCTGTTTGCTACGAGCATTGTGAGGCCTTTCCTGAATGTAACCCGCTGTGTAGTAGAATGGGTTGTAAACCTTCCTAAATGTAGTCTGATATGTAATGGAATGAGTGATTGTACATAAACTAACCGGCATTTCTCGCTTCTGTAAACCTGCTTGCTTAGCACATTCCTCACCTACCCTACCCCCTTCCCCCTTCCCCCTTTTTTCCTCCCGCCACAAGTAACGGACAAAGCCTTCCCGCCAAAGGACAGACAAAGGACGCCCAATCAGAGAACAACAAATGTCCTTACTTTAAAATCAACTAATCAGGCCCCTCATAATTTGAAACCTCCCCTGTGCTATTTGTCTCTGTCTATAAAAACGCTGTACCAACCCTGATCGTGGCCTCTTGCGTCACCGGCGACGAGTGCGCAGAGGACCAGGTTCGAACCTGCAATAAACGACCCTTGCCGCTTGGCTTTGACTTACGACTCTGGTGGACTTTTGTGGGAGGTTTCGGAACTTCGGGCATTACACTACTGGCAAAAAATTCCCTCAATATTTGTTTGTCTTACGTGAGACAGGATGGCTGGGGGGTCTGAGTTGGGTATTTTCCTTCTCTAGTGGGTTAAACTCCGGTTAGTAGTGTTTCCTGAGGGAGCCTCGTTGGCAGGTGGGAAACTTCTTCCTCCAGCAAGAGTTCTCGGCGGCAAAACTCACATAAGTGTGGGAACCCCCATGACCAGGTCCCCTGAAGTTTTTAATTTCACAGACTGGTCTACACGGAACCTCCCGCGAGCTGTGAATTACTGTCTGGCCTTCCCTGCCCTGGCCCCTGGCAGTTCCAGCCCCAGCAAGCTGTGATTGTCTGCATTTGCCCTTGGCATCTGCACTTTGGGAGCAGCGGTCTGCCCTGTGACCTGACCTCTCTTCCAGGTCTAGGAAGGGCCTTCGAGGCTACGCATGAGTCCGACGGCGTGAGCTTCCTCTTCCAGAGACTGACCCGGCCCTGAACCAGGGCTCAGCCTTCCCACCACAGAAACCAGCACTGAGTCCTTGAGAGGGCACAGTTCCTCAAGGGGACCAGCCAGCCACAGGGGCCAAGCTGACTACACTAGACACGGGGAGGGGCAATCTCCATTTAGCAAAACTGGACACATATTCCGGGCCTGGGCTTGGGATCCCTGCCTGCGGGCCCTCGGCCGGAACCGCGGTCCCCGAGCTCACAGACTGACCCACCAGCATTACCTGCAGTGTGTTGGAGCAGGGGGCTCAGTGCGGGGCAAACGAGGTGGATGAGCGGGGACGTGGCCACGGGATCCATCGGTCACATCACATCCCGATGCTCAGTACAGCCCAATACAGCTTGAAATGGCCTGTTGCCCAGCTTGGAGGTGACCTCTCACGAGGAGGGCGTACCGCCGTCTAGAACATCGTCAGACACTCCACATCGGTGGGGTTTGAAGCGGTTTTGGAGTGGTGCTGGGGGTCTGGAGCCGACCACGACAACCAAGAAAGAATTCCTGAATGTCTTTGGTGCAAAAAGGTGGTTTTGTTAAAGCACGGGACAGGACCCGAGGGCAGGAAGAGCTGGCCCGGGATTGTAAGGAGAAACTAGTTACACACCCGGGAGCTGGGGCAGGAAAAGGCCAGGGGAAGTTCCCAGAAGGATTTTCTCATGCTAAAGAAGACTCACAGGTTCCCCAGGCCTAGCTCTTGTCAAGCTCAGGCTGCTTTTTCCCTGGAGCAAAGCATCAGCGTTAAAACAGTAGGGAGTTTTATTCTGGGGCACCTGCGTGGCTCAGTCAGGGAGACATCCAACTCTTGGCCTCCTGACCTCATGCTTTGTGGGATTGAAGGCTGAGGGGGACTCTGGGCTGACAGCTGACAGCGAGAAGCCTGCTTGGGATCCTCTCTCTCCCTGTCTCTCGGGCCCTCCCCTGCTTGCGCTCTCTGTCTCTCTCCAAAAATAAACTTAAAAAAATAATAATAGTAAAAGACAGCAGGGAATCCCCGGACAAATGTTATATACTCTGACCGCTTCAAGTCTTTGTCTATGGGCTACAGGTTATAAGGACATTTCATGTTATGTGTGTTTCCTTCTGCCTTTGTTTCCCGCGTCAGCCTTTTTACGGCACCGAGTCCAGAATGGGTAGAAAACGTGAGTCTGGAAACCAAGGAATGGAAAACAGGAGGGTCCCCACTCACCATGTCGCCCAGTGACCCACGTGGGGAATGTGTGTTTGCGGACCCCACAACGGTGAGCTCTACAGGTTTGGGGGTCCCGGTTCCCGAAGGACAACTCTTTTCTACCAACAGGACACAACAGGAATCGCCCTGAACGAGACAGTAGTTTTCCACTGTTTATAGTCGGGTGTTTCAAACTCATATAAATGCTCACGGCATATACATCACGTAAGTATCAGAGGTATGTGTCTCTCAACACAGAGTTTTGTAATGTGCTTATACGTAATCAGTTGGCTTCTCCGAGTCAAATATCAAAGGCTTCTTCCTCGCCCACACGCATAGATCGACCTTGTTCTCTTTAGTGCCCACATAGTAAGTATTTCATTACACAGATACGTGAAAATAACATTATTGGTCTATTAACGGTTTTCTTCTGGTCTCCTTTGTTGTTGTCATTGCTGCTATCACAACTGACGTCATCGTAAACACCTTTTATGTGTATCTCTGTGCAAGCACTTCTGTTGGGACTGAATCCTGGCAGAAATATCCACTTTTTTAAAAAAGCTTTTTTAATGTTTATTTTATTTTTGAGACAGAGAGAGACGGAGCATGAGCAGAAAGAGAGGGGAGACAGACTCCGAAGCCGGCTCCAGGCCCCGAGCTGTCAGCACAGAGCCCGACGCGGGGCTCGAACTCACGGACCGCGAGATCGCGACCTGAGCCGAAGCCAGGCGACGCTTAACCGACTGAGCCACCCCAGAGCCCCAGAAATACCCACTTTATAAAAGAAGGGTCGGTGGGCTCTGAAAGGCTGGCTGCCCAAGGCTGCAATCAGCTCACAGCAGTGGCCACAACCAGCAGCGTGATCCCCAAAGCTGGTCCCCACCGCCATCGGTGGCCCCCTGCTCAGGAGGCTCTTGGGGACCGCGAATGCATCGACCGTAGGAGCCTCTGGAGGGGCTGGCGAAGCATCCACCAGCTGACAGCCGCTGCAAACATTTGACCATTCGAAACCTGCAGTCACTGAACGTGGGGACCAGGAGGCCCCCCACGGTGGAGCAGCGTTTCTCACATCGGTATCCAGTAAACAGACGGAGCCCATGAGCCCCCCGCTCAGCGCTTGGACAGTCCTGCGGTAACAAGGTGAGGTGGCCGATGAGACAGCGGCAGGCAGAGGACCCCCCCACCCCTGTACCTCCACCGGGGATCACACTTGGTAACACACACCAGCCGCACCCAGGGCCTTCGAGAGCCATTCCATTGAATGCAGGGCTCTGGAGCACAGAAGACAACACCGCCTCTTGAGTGGGTGGCCTCGAGAGAGGCTCCTCTCTCTTGTCCCTTTCCAGGGGGCAGTGGGGCCGACCTGGAATCAGCCTTCTTTTCTGGTATCTCCCCCAACCTGTTCTGTCCATCTCTGGAGAAGGAGGGGTTGCCTAGCAACTGGAGAAGGGCAATGACGTCCTTGGACTATTCTGTTCCACTCCTGTGACACTTAACCCTGGTTGATTATTAGCGCCCAGACCGGGGAGGCGACAGCCGTCCTTAAAGAAAAATGAGTTCTAGAAGGTCACCGAGGGGCAGAAAGGGGGTTTCTAGCATGGCTTTGGGAAGGGGTCTGGCGGGTGCCAGACTTTTCGGTTCTCAGAAAGAATCTTTCTTCCTTAACCTGCAAGACTCCTTGGGCAAGCCCACAATAGGTGTTAAGAAAACCCTTTGAAATATGACCCATCCCATTTACTTTCTAATCTGTAAAGCTGCAATGCAAACGAGGTATTTTCTGGCCTGCCTCCCCTGACATTTGTAGCCTCTGTGCTTTGTAAGTGTGTGAAGCAGTTGCAAAATAGCAGTGGTTCAGGCAATGGGGCTACAGCACTAACGGGCATTCTGCGTCTTTTTCTATAAGAATGTGTTAATAATTTCCACTTTAACAAAGAGTTACTGTTGGCACAGCGGTGGAAAGACTTCTCGAAGGGCCACTTGGATCACCAGGCAAACAGTCCTAGAGAAGCATTTGCTTACCCCGAGACTCAAGTATCTTGGAAACTTCAAGGTATGCCCTCGGGAAAGTTAATCTGGCTCCTCTCCTGGTGCTCGGTAAACTGGCACAAAAAAAAAAAAAAAAAACCCAAAACAAAAAATAAACAAACAAACAAAAACCCCGCTTGTTCACACAAAGGAGACAGGGTGCTTTCCCAGAGCTCAGGGTCCCAGACTCCAGAGAGGGCAAGCACGATCTTTGCTCAGTGCTACAGGCCGTGCTGCTGGGATTCCTTCCACCCCACAGGTTGAAATCCCCATAAAAAGGGAAGGGAAAGAAGTCACCCCACATGCCCGCTCCCTAGAGAGCCACTGTTCAGACTTTGGTGCATTAAACAAACAAAAAAAAAAAATCCTGTCTCCGTATTCTGTGTGTTGCATCGGAAGGGAGTCTGTGTTTCTTACAAAGTCGTGGTCAGGTTGTTGGTCTAAATTGGTTTCCTGCTGGGGCGCCTCAGGGGCTCATCAGTTGAACTGCTCAGGTCATGCTCTCACGGTTCGTGGGTTCGAGCCCCGCATCGGGCTCTGTGCTGCCAGTGCACCTCTCTCTCTCTCTCTCTCTCTCTCTCTCTCTCAAAATAAACAAATAAACTTTAAAAATAAGCTGGGTTTCTGCTTTGTTTTCAGAAGCCTTGTTTGTGATACAGACCTACTAACCTTTTCAATCAAATGGCTGACACCCCAAGAACAGACTGGGCTCCCCGAAGCGGCTCGGGTGGCCTCCTTGCTTTCTCCGCGGAGACCTTACATCCCCTCCGGGTGAAATCCTGGCATTTCCCTCCTCCGTTTCCTTGGAGCTGCCGGCAAGGAGCTCCTGACTGACCGCTGTGGCCACAACAATCAGCCTGCGTCCCCGACTGACGGAGTGAACTGTCAGCTCCCTTACGACGTGCTGTGGGCCTGCTGCGCCGTTGGGGCTCTGTCTCAGGGTTCGCCCAGGGGGGTTGTTGTTCCAAGCCTGTCCTTGTATCCCTCCCACCAAGAAGATACACACGCTGAGGTCTGGGCTCCTGGTGCCTGTGAATGTGACCTCATTTGGAAACAGGGTCTTTGCGGATGAGGTCACACTGGGTGGGGACGGGCGTATAAGATGTGCCCTTATAGGAAGAGAACAGTTTGGATAGAGACGCAGAGAGAAGCCACGTGAAGAGGGGGGCAGAGACGGCAGTGACGTAGCTACAAGCCAGCGGTCGCTAAGGACCACTGGCCGCCACCAGAAGCCGGAAGGACACGAATAGGTTCTCCCCTACGGGTTTCTGAGGGAGCACGGTCCTGCCTCCGCCTTGATCCGGGGCTTCTGGCCTCCAAGCTGTGAGACAATAAATGTCTGTTGTTGCAAGCCCCCTGACTTGTGCTGTTTTGTCACAGCAGCCCCAGGGTGGTGACACACAGGGTAAGGAAGGGAATTGGGGGGAGGGGGCAGCATCTGTGATGGAGACAGCCCCTAACTAGGTCATGGGAACACAGACTCCTGTCTTCTGGGCAGGCCTGTGTCTCCAGGAGCTCCACTGGGGATGGGGGGGGAGGGGGCAGCTGCTTTAAGGCGAGGGGAGCTGGGCAGGGGGGGGCAGTGCTCTTAAGCACCCTTCTTCCCAAACCGCAGCATGGGGGTTCCCGAGCCTCACATGCCCCTCCCATCAGCAGCAACGAGCTATGTCAGCACCCCGTGACCTATCTGCCTTGGCTGTCCTGTCTCTAGTCTCCAGGGTGGGCTATAGAGCAAGCCGCATCCAGGGAGCTGGATCTCGGGGCCCCCGGGAGAGTCCCCTGGGGTCGACAGGGGCAGAACAATCCTCAGACGGGGGCAGCTTTGCTGAAGGAACAAGCATTGGCCTGGGAGGGGGTGGCCTGTGCCAGGGCAGGGCGGCGGCCTGATGGGCATGGTGAGCCTGGCAGAGCAGACCTCTCGTGCCCCCCCCCACCCGCTCGGGCCCTGGCTGGCGTGCATCCGTGGGCCACTGTAGGAGCCACAGCCCTGGAGAGCAAGCTCGTGACTCGAAGTCCCCTAAAATCACACTGCTGATAGGATTCAAGCCCGAACACCGGGCATACCACTGTCTCTCTCCCCGAGAGGGCAGCCCCAGACTCCCTCTGCGTTTGCTCACTCCGGGTGGGGGTGGGCGTGGGGGATGCTTGGATGCCCCCACGGAGTATGACAGCAGGAGGGGCGCAGACGGTGCCCTCTGGGGTCCCAAGGTCATCTGTGGATCCCCGGCACGAGTCCTCACCTCTGCCAGTATACACCTGCTCCCCTGTGGGTGTTGATGGGTCCGAGGTGCCCACCTGGAGCGGGGAGGCAGAGGTGCCCCGAGCCCGGCAGCACAACCGAGGGCACCCCACCAGCCTGCAGTCACCATCTGTGGAAGGCCAAACGGTGCCCCAACAGCCTACCTATGTCCTAGGCTCTGGAAACAGTGAGTGTGGCCTGGTGAGGTGAAAAGGACTCTGCCGGTGTGATTAAGTCAAAGATCTTGAGGTGGGGAGGTTGCCCTAGACTATCCAGACAGGCCCTAAATGCCACCGCGGTGTCCTTCTGAAAGAAAGGCAGAGGGAGGCTTCCCATACAGACAAGACATCAGGAGGCCATGCGACCACAGGGACCGAGATCGGAGGGAAGCGACCACCAGCCGAGGGTTTCTGGCGGCCACCAAGCTGCAAGAGGCAGGGAACAGACGGTCCCTTTGGCAGCCTGGGGACACCGATCTCGGACTTGCGGTCTGCAGAGCGGTGAGAGAGTAAATTTCTGTGGTTTCCAGCCACCCGTCTGTAGCGCTTTCCTCCGGCCGCCGCGGAAGCTCTCCCGCTCTCGCGCCCCACAGGGTCCCCGCCAGGCCATCCCAGCTCCACACTCGGGGCCCCACAAGGCACAGGGTCCAGGAGCAATTATGTGCGGCGATCGACGTGACCGTTGCCAATGTGGACCTCGTGCGTTCTGACCCCAAACACTTCCTCTTTACTCCTGCTTGTTGATCCAGAGCAAGAGACACACAGAGGAGACAGGCTTCAAGGGGATCTTCGTTCATCCGCAGTGTGTGGCCCCTTCAGCTCCTAGCAGTGGGGAAGAGGACTCATTGATTCGGGGCCCGAATCCGTTCCTGGAAGTGACAATCCAAGGGCTAGGGGACAGGCGGCTCCGGCCGAGGGGAGGGCCATACCTCCTGCGGGACGGGCCTGTGTACCCCCCACCCCCCTCGTGAATTATTTGTCTTGCCTTTGTGGCTCGTCATGCCTGAGGAGGCCGGCCGGCCGCGGCCCTCACAGCGTTAGCTCTGGGAGGCCCCACGGCGAGAGGGTCGCCGGAGCGTTGTCGCAGCAGCCTGGTCACCGTCTGCCGTCCTGTCACCTGTAAACCCAGGCTGCGGGCCTTTTTGCCAAGAGTACACCTTGGCTGGTGGCAATGGGTGTTGTTAGGAATGTCAGGGCAGAAGCAGACATCCGACGGTAGCAGGTTCCAGAATGTGCCGTAGCCCGAGGACGAGCTTTTACCTCCTCCCAGTGCCACAATCCTGCCCCCGGGATCAGGGGAGCCTAACCCTGGCGCCTGGTATCTCCCCCGTGACAAGGTCCTTCATCCAAGTCATGAAGCTACAATCCTTTCATCCTTCACAATCGGGCCCAGTGCCGCCGCCTCCAGGAAGCCTGCTTACACTGAATCATTCACCTCTGAGGACGGCTGAGATGGTGATGCAGGAAAATTGAACCCCTGCAGCCAAGACGATCCAGGTCAGCCTGAGGCTCGTTACTAATCATCAAGGGAAAGCCACTCACTGTCTCTGAGTCTGTGCATTCTCAGACGTTACTTGAGGATGCAGACGGGGTGGGTGTCTGACGTCAGAGGCATTTCACGGGAAGCTCTGGGCGGGGGCTGGCGCGTAATGAGCACATGGTGAGTGTCCCTTATTGCTGCTGCTGGCGCTCAGCCCCACCCCAACGCCCGGTGCCGGGCGGACAGGATCCCCATGGCCCTCGGTGATGCCGCTCTCCGGTGCCCACATCCTGCACTGTCCCTTTCCCTTCGGTGGGGGCGGGTCCTAGTGACGTGCTTCTGACGGACAGAATCCAAGAGTGATGGGGTGTCGCTTCTGTGAGTAGGTTCCAGGACTGAGTTGCAGCTGGTGGGACTCTTTCCCAACCCCCTGCTCCGTCTGCACGCTCCAATGAACCGTGGAGCCGTCGCAGAGGCCTGAGTCCACAGGCAGGATCTGAGCGCAGCCTCTAACCGCGGCCAGCGAGGAGCCGAGGCCCTCCAGCCAACAGCCCGGCTTCAAGGAGCCAGATCCTGCCCACACCTGCCGAGTGAGCAACCAGCAAGGCAGACACGCCCGGCTGGACCTTGGGATGACCGTGGCCCCAGCCGACCTCGCTGAAACCTTGGGAGGGGCTCTGGAGAAAAAGATTCAGCCAAGCTGTTCCCGGACTCCTGGCCGGCGGAAACCGCGGGATAATAAATGTTCTGAGCCTTCTGGGTTAATTTGTTACTCGGCGCTAGCTAGCCTAGCGACAGGGAGCCACGCCTGGCCACGGACAAGACACATGTGAGGATCCACAGATAAAAACGACCGCCTGTCCTTCTCTTTGGAAACGATAAGCCCCCACGGTGTCCGCAGAAGGGGTGACGGGAACCACAAAGAACCACAAGGCACAGCGTCTGCCCTGGACGCCCTCACAGACAGAGCCGAGGGTCGAGAGGTTGCTCAGCAGGACACATCCGCAGGGCTGCGTCTCTTGCCCCCGAAGCCCTGCAGGACCGGTCCTTAAATAGCTGCTTCCCCAAGAAACCCCGAGTGCTCCCTGTGGGGACCTCCCTAAAGAGGTCAGCCCCGGCTCGTGGGGTCCCTAGGGCCCTGCTCCTGCACCACGGCCAGCATCCACCTGCTGGATCCGTGCCCGGAGCCGTGCACTTGTAGGGGGGCCGAACTTTCCCCCTCAGTGTCTCCGGCTGGGCCCGCGCATTCACAAACAGGAGGCAGGTTTAATGCAAGTTTCATGGGCCATGGGAGCCTTCCTAAGGAAATGAAGATCCCCCCAGAGAAGGCAGCACCTAAATGCGTTTATACCCGATTAAACAGAATCGAACATGAATGTAACTACAATGTATGGGGACGGAAAGGGAGCTCGGAGGTATTTTAACAAGGCTGTTTGTACAGAACTTCCCGCCTCTGGTGACGCGAATACGTCCTTCTTCCGGGCACAGAGAGGGCTCCGTTCTCATGGGACTGTCAGCTTTCAGGAAGGAAGGGGACTTGGACAGCCTGTCTTCACCCACTGTTTTTCAAGCACCTGAATCTCAAAATAATCCTTATTCCAAAGTGGCCATTTGGGGGAGGTATATTCTGCCACCATCACAGTGGTGAGGTATTAGGAACCTCAACTGGGTCACGTGAGTCACGCAGAGGTCGCCCCTGTGTTAGAAGTACCCAGTTGGAGAATATCTGCCGTGCAAAGGCCCGGACTACCTTTCTCCCCGCTCCGCCCACAGCCCCGATGACCCTTTTGTCAAATTAGGGAAGACGGCCCTCCGTGGTACATGGTCAGCTGGCGAGGGGCGGACAGAGGGACGTGGGCCAGACCCAGTGCTCATGCCCCACTCGGCCACGCGCTGGCCGTCCAGGCCCGGGCCCGGCGTCTGGTTGCTGGGCCATCCGACGCCCACCGAGCCCTCAGGAGAGTGCGTGGAGCAGCTGGATATTTGAAGGAAAACAGTCCTGGTTTCCTTCCCCGGCCCCTGATGGACACACAATGAGCCATGAGCCAGGATCCCCGCCGCCCCTGCCCCCAAGCCCCTCAGGAAAGCCTCACCGCGGGGCACCTGTGCGCCCACCCCTGAGACCTGCATTTGTCAGAGGCTAGGAACACAGCAAGACCAGGAGGCTAGGGCAGGGCAGGTGGGGGCAGGGTGGGCGAAGGAGCCCTTGCAAAGAGCTGTCTGCAGTGCTCGGCACGTGCTGACAGGGTGGGGGTGGCCAGAATCCGTCCCCCCGGCTTTGGGCCGCGAACGTGTCCCTGCTCAGCACTGGGTGAGCTCGCTGGTTGTACCCAGGTAAGCCTCACGCCGTCCTGTGTCCCGGGGCAACATCAGGAGACACTCACTCTCCTGACAACGTTCCGCCCCCCCCCAGCAGCCAACCACGTCACCCCCTGATGGGTCCCGGCCAGAGAGCTCCTGGAGGTCACGTGCTCTCTCCTCCACAACAGGGGCCTGGGGACCTTTCCAGCCACGTTGTTAGGCTCTTCAGGGTGACCTGAGGCGCCCAGGCCACAAAGATGCTATTGGCCATGGCATTGCAGGGCCTAGAGATGCCCTTCCTCCACCACCACCCCCCCACCCTACCCTGCACTGTGGCTGTGGCTCCTTCCCACCCACCTGGTAAAATCCAGCCCCAACCGGCCCCTGCAGGAAACCCACAGGCTCACAGGCAGGAAACCCGGAAAATCCACGCCCTCTGGCTTTGCTAGCCTCAACCGGCCTCCCTGCTGACCCACGCCACCCTCTGCCGTGGGATGTACGGGTGTTTTCCCCTGATCCTGGTGACGGCCGTCTCCACGCTGGGTCCCTGGCCTGCGCCCGCTTCCAGACCACAGCAGCGACCTCCCTCCGTTGCACAGGAAGCCCAAGCAGGTGAGGCCTCTCAGTTTTCTGCTGTCCAGGCTCAACCCCACCTCTACGAGAGGAGGGAGGAGGAGGGCGAGCTCCTCTGTCCCGGCCCCCCACCACCCCTGCTCCCCTGGCCTCGCTCTGGGACTCAGTCTCTCCTGTGTCCTCCCTTCCGGTCCCTGCTGGTCCTTCACGTGCTCGGTCCTCCTGTCTTCAGTGGGGACCCTCCTCCCTGTGCCCAGGAGCTCCCCCCACCCCCCCCCGCCCCCAGCCAGGCCTCTTCAGATGAGGTCCCTGCCCCTTCTTTCCTGCCCACCCCCTCGCGTAAACCCAGAACAGCAGCCCAGGTTCTGGAGTCTGTGTCGTGTGAGGGTTTTCATCCAAGGTCTCCACGTCTCCCTTCTCCTCCTGCAGGCGTGGAGGCCACATATCGGCCCTGACGCAGCCTGAGACTGAGAGAGGGGCACTCTAGGACCTTGTAGAGGGGGCAGCATGGCCGCATGCTCTGGGGGGTGGGGGTGGGGGCGGGGCAACGTGAACGTGCAAGAGCTTTGTTCAGGTAGTAACAGAACCTTCCGGACGGCGGCAGCACAGTACTGAGCCTGACACAGGGCCCCTGGGGGCAGGCCCTTCTGAGCCCAGGGCCCTGTGACCGTGGGGACTTGTGACCTTGGGGCCCCGGGAGCTGGGGACCCTGTGACCTCGGGGTCTTGTGACCTTGGGGCCCAGTGAGCTCCATCCTGTGAGATTGTCCAGGTCACGGCCGGTGAGGTCAGCCTGGCCAGGGGCTTGCCCTAGAGAAACCACTTGGTCCTCACAGGGCAGAAAGGGGCAGGGTCCCCTTGGGGCCGGGGGTGTCCCCTGAGCAGGTTGTAAATTAAGTAAACAAGGAGGCCAAGGCACTGAGGGGGCTCCGACGCTGGGGCGGCCCGCCTAAGCAAACGGAGGCCTCAAGGTCGCCAACTCGAAGCTCTAAGGACCACAAGCATCACAAGCAACCACCTAAGGCTCTAAGCTGCAGCCAATCAAACAATTCTTTTTCTGCTCCCTCGCTTCCTCTAGGGAGTCCTCCCCCTGGCCTGGGTCGGGGGAGCACTCCCCACACAGATCGATTCTTGATCAAGTAAGGAAGCTCTTAAAGTTGTTAACGTGTCCCGGGTTATCTTTTAAGGCAGGAGGTGGAAGCTGTGCCTGTCTGTCAGAGCAGGCACGACACGGTCCCCTGGAAGGGGACAGGAGGCAGCGAAGACCCAGAAGGGACCCCGGATGTCACGTCTCAATACACAAATGAAGACGGGGAGGCTCGGAGTGACAGAGCCACCAGGGTCCCCCGGAGGGACCCCGAGGCCCCACGCTAGTGTGCAACAGGCACTGAGCCGGCTAACCCCACGCGGCCCTGGGGACCGCGTTCCTAGTAGCCCACTTTACAGACGAGGAGAGTGAGTCACCACGGGGCTGAGCACCTTCACCACGTCCCCGAGGCCGCAGAGGCAGAGCTGAGCTGCGACCTGGGACGAGGCGCCTCCCGAGGCTGGTGGTGTGGCCTCCGGCTCGCCACACGAGCCCAGGGCTGGGCCAGGACTCCAACCCGCCAGCTCCTGATGCCCCCACTCAGCCCCGTCCCTGGCACGGAGCCGCTGTCCGGGCTGGTCAGGCCGGCTGCGCACGGGGCACGGGAGGGCAAAGGCTCGTGGAGCGGGCCCTGGGTGTTCGAGAAGGCTCTGTGCCAGACCTGCCGGCCGGGGGGCCGGGCAAGCCGCTCTCACACGCAGAGCTGGTGCCCCTGCCCGGTGACTTCGGGGGAGCCCGGGGCAGCTGGAGGCTGGGCTTACGAGGTGCTGGCAGGGGTTAAAAGCGGGTGCTGAGAACCTAAGCGTGTTGGAGCCTGACATGAGACACCGGCGGGGGAGGGGGGAAGAAGACACCACTGGCCGGGGGCATTGTTCTCAGGAGGCTTTGATCCAGGACTCCCACTGTCTCAGGTTAAGGAAGTTTGGGGCTCCACATTCTTGAGGTTTCTCAGCTATGCTCTCAGAGCGGCTGGCTGGGTTCGCTCCACTCGCCGTTCCCTGGGGAACCTTTCTCGTTTTTGCAAATAGCTCCCGCAAAGCATGATGCCGAGCTCACCTGGCTGTGTGTGGGCTTTCTCCCATTACTGTGGGTTCCTTGTAACCGCCCCCCCCAAAAAAAAGATATGTCCAAGTCCTAGCCCCCAGCACCCGTGGATGTGCCCCGATTCGGAAATAAGAAGATGTAATCGAGGTACGATGAGGCCAGTCTGGACGAGGCTGGGCCCCAAATCCAGGGACTGGTGATCTGGAAGAAAAGAGGCACAAAGAGGCATACCAGGAGACAGAGACAGAGACTGAGACTGGAGAGACATCTGCAAGCAAAGAATCCCGAGGCAGCAGCCAAGACAGAGGCCGGGATTCTCAGGATCCACAGAAGTCCATGGGGGAGGGGAAGAAACAAACAAAAAAAAAAGAGGTTAGAGAGGGAGAGAGCCAAAGCATAAGAGACTCTTAAAAACTGAGAACATGGGGCGCCTGGGTGGCGCAGTCGGTTAAGCGTCCGACTTCAGCCAGGTCACGATCTCGCGGTCCATGAGTTCGAGCCCCGCATCGGGCTCTGGGCTGATGGCTTGGAGCCTGGAGCCTGTTTCCGATTCTGTGTCTCCCTCTCTCTCTGCCCCTCCCCCGTTCATGCTCTGTCTCTCTCTGTCCCCAAAATAAATAAACGTTGAAAAAAAAATTTTAAAAACTGAGAACAAACTGAGGGTTGATGGGGGGCGGGAGGGAGGGGAGGGTGGGGGATGGGTATCGAGGAGGGCACCTGTTGGGATGAGCACTGGGTGTTGTATGGAAACCAATTTGACAATAAATTTCATATTAAATAAATACATAAATAAATAACTATTCTGTTATACTATCCAAAAAAAAAGTTATTTCACTTATTGCCCAGTATTGGGTCTCTGATTCTTATAATATGCCCAAGGTTAAGGTCTTACACTTGAGTTCTTGGGTCATACCTGTTAACAGATATGAACCTCGTAGAAATTAATATTAAAAGTCTGAAGCCTAAAAAAAAAAAAAAAAAAAAAAAGACAGAGGCCGGGGGGCGTTCTCCCCCTGCAGCCTTCGGAGAGAGGCCGGCAGACCCCTCCGTCTGTGACTTCCCGCCTCCGGACTGGGAAAGGAACTTCCTGTGGTTCAAGCTGCCCAGTGTGTGGTCCTTGGGCGCAGCAGCCCCCAGGGACCCCTACCCCGCCAGGCCCCTCCTCTGCCGGGCTGTCTGCCATGCTTTCCCCCATCCCCGTGTTACATTTCTGTGACCCGGTGACAGGATGGAGCCCTCCCGGGCCACAGTGGTATTATGCCCCCTGGGAACGGAAGCAGGACAGGAAAGCCACACGGAGTTGCAGGGCCTGGGACAACGCCGGGGAAAAGCCCGTGGGTGCAGGGGGAGGCCGGAGAAGCCAACCCCCGATCATCTGGTGGGTCCGGCAGGCTACCCCCCCCCACCAGGCCGACAGGCCCAGGACACGACGTCCAAGCAGGAGGACTGAGATCGGAAGCGGAGGCCGGGGAGAGACTCGCGGGCTCTCTTCGCCGCCCCACCAGGCCTGTCCTGCCAGGGGCTCCCTAAGCTTGAGTGTCCCCAACGGCCCGGGCTCTCCTGGCTCCACCCTGGCCCAGGACCCATGTCCTCTATCCCTCACCTGCTGGGTATTTCCAGGAGTCCCTCAAAGTCACAGCTCCCAAAAGCAAGCTCCCTTCTCCCTGCCAAGCCAGCATCATCGCTCTCCCCTGGCCTGGGCCATCCCCAAGGTTGGAAGGCAAGGGGCTTCTCCCCCGGGGTCTCTGGAACTCCCCTCATCCCCGTAGCCCCTCCTGGCCGAGCCAGGCCTTCCTCGTGTGACCCCAAGCTGGTGCCCACCTCCCCGTTCAGCCCCACCCCGCCCTGCCTCCCGGGGAAAGACCTGCTTCCACCACTGTCCTGCACACCTCCAGCCTCCCACTGTGTCAGGTGAAGGAATGCTCTGCTCCCAGGGGATGCCAGCCTGCCGGTCTGTGCCCACCCACTCCCTTTAGCATGCCGCATGTTGCCTCCTCCAGGAAGCCTCCTGGGAAGCCGCATGTTGCGGAAGGCGCCCGCCTGCTGGAATTTACCACACGGTCGGCTTGATCACTTCCATGCACCTGTCTCCTCTGCTGTCCACGGCGGCCTCCCTGCAGGCAGGGGCTGTGGGTGGGCACGCGGGGCCCTGCTCGGCACGGAGCTGGTTCCGGGGGGGGCCCGGTGAAAGTCAGGGGAGCAGACAGAGGGCTCAGCAACGGGCGAGGGGCTAGTTCTCTAATCCTCTTCCCTTGTCCATATGCTTCCTGTTTCCTCCGCCATCCTGCTCAGGCCGGTTCTCCTGCTTGGCCCCGAGTTGCTGTGCGTCCGTGAGTGATGGGGACGCGGTGATCATCACTAAACGCCCATCTTCGGGACCGTGGGCCGCCTCCAGAGCGGGGGCAGAAGAGCAAGTTGGGGAGGCGGGTGGGCCGGCCTCGCTGGCTCCCTCAGGCCTGCAGGGAAGGAGGAAGAGGCCAGGCGGTGGGTGGGCCAGGAGCCCGGGGGCCAGTGGGCGTCCCTCCCCGCTGGCACACTGTGCCACCACCTGGGGGGGGACTCCCCGGGGCTCTGTCACCCTACGGGGCCGCAAGACTCATCCAGCGGCTGCAAGCTTCCCACCCTGCCTTGTTATGTGGGAGAATCTGACGAAAGTTCTGTCCTAATTACTGCTCGGCCCCCCAGGGCTTGCAGGTGCTGGCAGGAATCCACCCTCCGCGCGCGGCTGCTCAGAGTCAGGGGCGGCCCAGTGCGGACGGCACGCACCTGCTGGGGTCCAAGCGCTTCCTGCCCCAAGAGGACACAGGAAACGCTGCCTGTGTTTCCAGAAGCTCACGGTAGCTACCGGCTTCGGGCCCTGAACCGTGCGGCCCTCCTCACCCGCCAGCTACTCTCGCCTCGACATCCTCCCTGCGGCCACTGGGCGGCTCCCCGGGTGCAGAAATGTTGGCCAAGAAAAGGCACTTTTTTCTTTTGCATTATTTTCTTTTTAAGAAACCTGTGTGGCGGGGGAGGGGACAGCGCCTGGGTGGCTCAGTCGGTTGAGCGTCCGACTTCAGCTCAGGTCATGTCCTCACGGTTCGTGAGTTCAAGCCCCGCATCGGGCTCTGTGCTAACAGCTCAGAACCTGGAGCCTGCTTCGGATTCTGTGTCTCCCTCTCTCTCTGCCCCTCCCCTGCTCATGCTCTGCCTCTCTCTCTCTCTCTCTCAAAAATAAATAAACATTAAAAAAAACATTTTTTAAATATGTGTGTGTGTGTAAACATATATATGCAGATACTTAGGGGCGACATTGTGTCCCCTTAAATTCTCATGTTCAAGTCCTAACCCCCCCCAGGACCTCAGATGTGACCTTATTGGGAAAAACAGTCATTACAGAAGAATTAGCAAGATGAGGTCATACTGGAGGAGCGTGGCTCTAAATCCAATGTGACCCGTGTCCTTATAAGAGAGGAAATGGGGACAGAGAGAGAGAAGGGCCGTGTGACAATGAAGCTTCCAGAAGCCAAGGAACCCCAAAGGCGCCAGCAAAACCCCAGAAGCCGGGGGAGGGGGTGGAGAAGATTCCCCGTCACGGCCCCATCAGCCCGGCCCACACCTCAGTCTTGAACTTCTGGCCTCCAAACTGTGAGACGAGACATTTCCGTTGTGCAAGCCCCACCCCGCCCCCGCCCGCCCGCCACTCTGTGGGCTTTGTCACAGCCACCTTAGGACACTACCACACGCACACTCACACACTCACTCACACGCACGCTCACGCACAAAATACACACCTGTGGACTAGATACGGAAAATAGAAGAATCACAAACAAGAAAATAACCCCACCTCTCAGAGACGCCACCCTTTTTGGTCTATGCCCTTCCAGGTTTTGCCCCACGTGTGTGGTTTTCACGCTGGGTTTACACCGCACACTTTCTTTTCAAAATATCGTCACTATGTTCCTGCGTCGTTAAAGCTTCCTTGAAATGGTTCTATAATGTCCCATCATAGCTAACCAGTTTTAGTTTGGTTGTTTCCAATTGCCTGCAATTAAAAAGAAATCCAAAATGAACGTTCTCATGCATAAATCACTTCCTCTGTGTCTATTTCCTAGAAATAAAGTTGGGTCTGAGGCAACCACCCCACAGGGCTTCTGCAGAGATTCACTTCCAGCATCCTGAACTCTCCCTACGTAATACAATGGTCGAAGGTTTGAGGACGATGGCCTTGTCTGTTTGAGCCCAACCAGATACGTCTAAGAGCCCAGAGATTAGTCCCTGACCTGGGCCTCAGGTTGTCAATATAAAGAATTCCCAGGACCAGAGAGATGCTTCAGAATGAACCTGCAGCCTGCTTGCTACTCTACAGACGTGGGCGACATCTGCCCTCACAGAGGCCCGAGGGACAAAACTCTTTGCTCTTTGAGAGACATTCTGGAAGCCAGTCTTCTTTTCTTCTGGATCGCACAGCATGAGGGTGTGATGCTTGGAACTGGTGCAGCCTTTTTGTCACCATGAGGGAAGCCCCTTGGGCAGAGCCAGGTTGAGTTATTACTTGCATCATACAGTTGCAGCAGGCACAAAGCCCACCGGCTGTCACAAAGGAAAAAGCTGATAAAAGCAAGCTTTCTGTTCACACTGGCCCTGCATGACTCAGTTTGTCAATGCTTGCCTCCACCATCCCGTACAAGTTGGTGATAGGAAAGGAAAGTGTTCTGGGCAGAGCCCGTGTGCCATCCGGAGGTGAGATCACCCTAGATTATCGAATGAGCCCTAACCCTGGTGACTGGCATCCTTATCAGAGGAGGAAAGGACACAGAGAGACAGCCGTGTGAAGGCAGGGGTGGAGGCTGGAGGGACGCACTCACCATCCAAGGAATCTCACATGTCTTTATAAGAGAGAGGAGACACTTGGGACACACGGACATGGCGGGGTGGGGTTGGGGGGTGCGTGAAAACAGAGGGGTCTGAGTGACACCTCTATAGGCCAAGGAAAGTCAACGGTTGCCGGGAACACCAGAAGCCTTGAGGGAGGCATGGAACACCTTCTCCCTCGGGGTCTCTAGAAGGATCACATTCTCCCTCAGGGTCTCTAGGAGGATCCAGTCCTGCCCACGCCCTGATTTCAGGATTCTGGCCTCCCGGGTGGTGAGGAGAATAAATTTCTATTGTTTCAAGCACAGTTTGTGGTCATTTGCTCCAGCGTCCCAGGCCCCTGATGTGTCTGGGCATCCTCTTTGACTCTGAACCTGAGTCAGCCCCCCAAACACAAAGTCCTGTGATTATAACACAGCCTGTCTGAGGGATTCCCATCGGCGTCCCTCATGTGTGTCCCACCCAACGCCCCCAAGACGGGAAAAGGTGGTCAGCACAAGAAGTGTCAGGCTCAGTAAAGCTGGGAAACCACATCGTAAAATGAAATGTCCCCTGTTGGTTGTAGGGACATTCATATTCGCTCATCATCAGAGCTGAGATGCCCAAGAGGAAACATAAAACTTAAGGCCAGAGGTTTTAACGGGCAGAGTTTCTGTCAGTAGAAACTTTCCTTTAAACAACACTTATTAATATATCGGAGAAGAAGAGACCCAGACACAACTGGGCAATCCCGGGCGAATCCCCTGTGCTCACTGTCTAGACGCTGAGACGAACCGGACAGCGGTGAGGTCACGTGGTTGCTTCTAGCCCCTGGGTCTCAGTGCAGGTCTGCACCCTGCCACGTTGTCTTCCTGGGAAGGGAAGGGCACACCGGACCTTCTGGAAGATCCGAGTTAAATTCGCAGGCACAGGAAAATCACGCTTATTTATTTATTTTTTTTTCAGCGCGAAGTGGAGTTTAAAGCAATGACGTAGGGTTTGTTTTGTGGGGGAGAGGGGTGATGGTGTAGTCTGCAGCCTTTTCTGTCCACAGCTCTGTTTCCACACCCCCGGCCCTCCTTGTAGCGGGGCTGTCTCCGGGGCCGGGACGGGAGAGCTGTGCCATCAGACCCAGGGGCCCGCTGCTCAGAGGGCGCACCGTGCGTGAAATGCTCACTGGCCTTCGAAGACGGTGCGAGGCAGAGGATGTAAAATGTCTCCTTAGTAATGTTTTGTATCTTTACGTGCTGAAATGATAGTATTTTGGCCATAGGCGGTTAAATTATACTATTGGAATTCATCTGGGGGCACTGGGGTGGCTCAGTCGGTCGAGCGTCTTGACTCTTGATTTCGGCTCGGGTCATGATCGAGTCTTGCATCAGGCTCTGTGCTGACAGCGCGGAGCCCGCTTGGGATTCTCTGTGTCTCTCTCTGTCTCTCTGTCCCTCCCCTGCTCACATGTGCAGGAGCACATACTCTCTCTTTCTCTCTTAAAGTGAGTCAATAAACACCAACAAAAGATAATATTAAAGAAGAGAATTAATTTGACCTGTTTCTTCGAACTTCTAAAAATGTGGCTAACATTATGTCTGTGGCTCCCGTCCGTGGCCAGGATCATATTTCCACCAGACAGAGCTGTGGCTCAGGTTTTCTGGTGTGTGTGACTGAGGAAGGAAGGGAGGCCACACCTTGCCCCCCCCCCCCCCGCCGCCCCCAGGCTTCTGTGGAGAAGCGATGTCAGCTTGCTGGGCCGGGGACACTTGCACTGTAAGTTCCCAGAGGTTTCCAGGTGTTCACACTTCGGGTGCAAGGTCTAGGCTGGGGCCGCTGTCTTCGGCTGTGATGACCCACAGGGGGCACGGGGAGCCTCCACCGCCTGCCAAGGAACGAAATGCCCATTCCCCCACCCCTTTCCACTCACTCTGATTCATGGCGGCATTAACGGTCTACTCAGTCCTTGGGTGGACAACCTGGGGGTGGGGGGAACAAGCTGTGTTTGGCCCTCTGTCCTCCAGCCTCCTGTAACGGGTAGCAGCAGATCTGTGTGGGCGCTTGGTGCCTGGAAGCCTGCAAAGTCGTCTGTGAGCGAGTTCTTGAAGGACGAGGGCTGGCCGGATTCAGGCTTTCTAGGACCCCGGCCGGCCGGCACTGAGCACAAGGTAGCCCTTGACGGGCCGCAGGCGGCCCCGGCGACTTTGAGGCCCCAACAGGTTCCGTTTACAGCCTGTGCAAGCTCATGGGCTGGCCGGAGACCTGGGGAGGCGTCGAAGCCCCCCTGTGATTGCGTCCCACCCTTGCCTGCCACAAAAGACATTTCCTTTATAGCAGCTGCAGAGCTGGTAGGAGGCAGAGGGGTCGGGGCAAAAGTAGGGGGGTGGGACTTGGCACTCTCTGGCCAGCAGGGGGCAGCGTGGCACAAGCACCTGCTCCCCCACTCTCCCAGAGAAAAAATGGTTGGCGCGGTCCCCCCCACCCCCGGACCTGTGCGCATGATCTTTTATTTTTTTTTGGAGGGCACCGTTGCTGGCCTGGAGGGATCTCGGGGGCTTGAGATGTTCCAAACCCATTTTCTAAAAAGGGCTGATTCTCTGTTTCGACATGAATGGAGCCACGGTCAAATACTAGGAACACATTGGGGAGCCGTCATGGAAAGACCCCAGCAGATTTGAAAGGAGAGGGAAGCCAAGAGCAGGGAGAAGCCACCAGCCCGGGGTCATGCGTTTGGGAGAATGAAGGCACGTGTGATAGATTATAAGTCAGACGTTAGTAAATTGTGTGCATGCGACTCTTCAAGGACTCAGGTCTGAGAGTCGCACCGCGTCTCCAGAAGCTGGCCAGCGGGGAGAGAGGCCGAGGACCCCAACCGCTCCTTTTCCTCTGCTGGGACACCTCGGAAACGTCTCTGGGGGGTGTCTGCTTACTTTTTGTCACTTTTATTTTGTTTGGGTGCTTTGCATTGATCAAGTCAGTGCTGCACATGCCGGCTTTGGAAGATGCCTTCCTCTCCTGGCATTTCCCTGCAGGGTTTATGGGGACCCCCCGAGGCTCAGCTGGTCGGAACGGCGTGGAGGGGGGCGGGTAGCCCCCACCCCCATGAGGAATGTATCCCCTGGGCACGAAGGTGCAAATGTCAGACCCCAGGTCCAGAGAGTTAAAGAAAGCAATAAAATCCCTACCCGCCTTTAGGAACGATCGACTCGGACACATTTTGACTCGCCCTACACCTCTTGTCCCATTCGGGCTTTCCCTCCCCTCAGAGCCGCCCCCGCTGGGGTCCAGGGAGCCTCCTCTCGAGGGTACGGGATCCGCTCCCTCCTGCCCGACACCTTCCACTTGGCCTCGCGTGGGCTACATCTATAAGACATGTGGTTTATTGCACCGTGTTTTATATCACCTTGATTGTTCAATTGCCTCTAATTTTTATGAGAAGGGGGGAGTGCTGTAAAATGCTTGCATCATCGAACGAGCACCGTGGTTGGATAGGCAGAGACAGCAAACTCTTGCACTGGGCTGCCGGCCGGCCGAGGCGCATCCGGGCCTGGTGCACGAGGGTCTCGGTGGGAGGTGGGAGGCACGGCAGGCCACAGGCTAGAGAGACAGTCCTCTGGTGCCGCACCGGCATCGTCAGCCCCCGGGGACCACAGAGGCAGCCCAGCGTCTGGAGCTCCATCACACCTGTCGTGCACAGACCAGTCGATTCTCGGCACCGAAGTCCGCTCGCCTCAGGTGAGGAGGGGACGGGTCTGTCTGTGATTCCTTTTGGCTGGACCCCGGCTGGACCTGAGCAAGACAGAACTTGGGTTCAGAGCTGTAACTTCCAGACGAGGGAGCTCTCTCCTTTGCCTTGACCGTAGGCTCAGCCGGCGGTGACCCAGCTGCCTCGCGGCCGCCTCTGCTTACACAGACTCAGAAACGCGGGGTGCTGGACACAAGGAAGCACCCCTACCCGGGAAATGGGGGTGGGGAAGCAGTAGAAATCCTGAAGCCCACCTCTTGCCCCTTTGCAAACACCTGCTGTGTATTCTTGCATATCCGGGAAGGTGATGTGAATGTTCCCTGCCCTCATCTTGAGGACTGCAAGCAAGGAAGAGGTGTTTTCTTTTATTTTTTAGCAAAACCAGTCCCCACTGAACGCCCTGAATTCTGTTGCTGGAATCCTAGCCCTCCGGTCACTGCAGAAGTTTTCTGTCTGAGCGATGGGACCCCACACACCGGGCACAGGCAGGGGGGACTGGGGGCATGGGGCAGAAATGACAGCAGGGGCTCCGCACCCTTCACGGCCCCCGACGTGGCCTCCGCACCCGGGCCATCCAGCCGGGCCAGCCCTCGGCCTCTAGGAGGGCACCCGTGCTTCTGGGTTTCAGAATGCGTCGCCCTTCAAACAAAGGCAGGGCCTCGCAGATTCCTATCCTGCCCTCTGCCAGGGAGCCTCGCTGCCAAGACTCACAGGCATGTGTGCCCGCCTCCAGCAACTCTAGCCGAAGGGCCTGGCCGGGGCTTTGATCTGGGTCCTGGAGCGCAGTGTGGGAAGCTCGCTGCAGCTCAGGCCTGGGAACAAGCCCGGGCATCCCAGCTCGCTCCCTCCCCTGCAGGGCTCGGTAGAGGGGCCGTGAGGACAGCCAGAGGCACCCAGGACGAAATGCGGATCTCATGGGGGAGGCTCCAGATGTCCAGGTGCAAACCGTGTCCCAGCCTCCAGCCTGGATGCCCTGAGAGGACCCACGCCTTCCCACGAGGTCACAGAACGCCCGCTCCCGGCCCCCCCGTCGCCCGTCCTAAATCAGCCGGTGCCTACTAGTTACTCATTCAACCACCCATCCGCCAAATGCACCGGGTCCCCACACCCCGGGCGACGTGCTTCATCCAAGGGTGGACAGTGAGTCGATCTGAGCCTCTGGCCGGGTGAAGACTTGAGCCTCGCCCCAAAGACATGTGGGAAACGGAGCCTCAGAGGTGATACTTTCCTGCTCTGTGGCTGGTACATGAGAGAGAGAGACAGCATCCTTGGGAATGGAATGCTTTAAAGATTTTATTTATTTATTTTTTAAGCTTATTTATTTTGAGAGAAAGAGAGAGGGAGAATCCCAAGCAGGCTCCTCAGGGTCAGCTCACAGCCCGACGCGGGGCTCGAACCCACGAACCGCTAGATCATGACCTGAGCCGAGACCAAGAACAGACATTCAACCGACTGAGCCCCCCAGGTGCCCCCGCATTATACGTTTCCTTAAACGTGCTTTGAAAAGACTACCCCTGGACATTCTGGAAAATGTTCCAAAGCCTGTATTGCAGTCTGAATAGTGCCAAACTAGAAAACAGAAGCGTTAAAAAAAAAATTAAAAAAAAAAAAGGGGGGGCGCCTGGGTGGCTCAGTCGGTTAAGCGTCCGACTTCTGCTCAGGTCATGATCTCACGGTCCGTGAGTTCGAGCCCCGCGTCGGGCTCTGGGCTGACGGTCAGAGCCTGGAGCCTGCTTCAGATTCTGTGCCTCCCTCTCTCTCTGCCCCTCCCCCGTTCATGCTCTGTCTCTCTCTGTCTCAAAAATAAATAAACGTTAAAAAAAATTTTGAAAATAGAAGTAAACGTTTATAGAAACCCACAAATCGAGGGGCGCCTGGGTGGCGCAGTCGGTTAAGCGTCCGACTTCAGCCAGGTCACGATCTCGCGGTCGGGAGTTCGAGCCCCGCGTCAGGCTCTGGGCTGATGGCTCGGAGCCTGGAGCCTGTTTCCGATTCTGTGTCTCCCTCTCTCTCTGCCCCTCCCCCGTTCATGCTCTGTCTCTCTCTGTCCCAAAAATAAATAAAAAACGTTGAAAAAAAATTAAAAAAAAAAAAAAGAAACCCACAAATCGAAAGATGTTTCTGTGGGAAAGGTAAAGGAACAAGGCACCCATCCGTACATGGGAGAGGGCTCCACAGCTCCGGCCGGAGCAGGACTCTTGTCCTTTGCTATGGCTACTAAATTTCCTTTTCTTCCTGAGGGATAGACAGACTTATCTTGGGGAGGATGATAGTAATAAATTTTGCCTTGTGAGAAAATGTGAGGCAGTGGGGGGAAAAGAAGAATTAAGGGAATGATTGAACTGTGTGGGGTTATATATAAGATCCTCAAAGAGACAAGTAACAGGGATGGGTTCCTCTAGAACAAAACTATTCCTTCGGTTCGTTTGAAACAAAGTGTATTAGTGTGTTTAAGACTTTGTCGTTTGAAACAAAGTGTATTAGTGTGTTTAAGACTTTGTCGCTCTTAGCTCTGATCTCACGAGTAAACAACGTAAGGGGGGAAAAGGCGCGAGATGAGATGGGTCCCAGGAAGACCGAGTCCCAGTTGAAGCAGAGGCACGCCAGCAGGTGCAGGAGGGGGAGGAGTCATGAAAAGGTTCCCCGGCCTCTGTGGTCGGACGTAGCTGAGCCGGCCCGATGGGCTGGACATAAGCTAGTAGGTGACGCTTGGGAAGTTCGGATGTGCTGTGTGAACGTGAGGTCTGGCCTGGGTTTCGCAGACCAGGGGGCCCTGCTCAGGGCTGGATGGGTCACTGCCTGTGCTGGACGTGGCCGTCGCCCCTGGAGCACGTGGTCCAGCAAGAGGGACAACGAGCAGAGAACAGCACCAGGGGCTATGGCAGGAGCCGTGAAGGATAAGCATCAGGGAGCCGCCCGGGGCCGGGCAGGCGGGAGGGCACCCGTGTGAGCCTCTGCCGGGCAGAGGAGACGGGGCGAGGCAGGGAACACAGGGAACGGAGAAGCCGTCCCGGCAGAGGACAACAGAGACCCGGAGGGGTTTCTTCCAGTCCCCAAGGGAGCAACGACCCCAAAGAGCCCACGCGCCAGTCCCCGTAACCTGTAAAGAGGCTGCATCACACAGCAGAGGAGAGTTCAATTTGTAGGCAGATGTGAGATCGCTAAGCCACCGACCCTAACACAGGGAGATGATCCTGTTTTGTCCCAGCGGGGCCCCAAGTCACAAGGGGCCTTCACAGCGCAAGGACCTGACCCGACACAGCTGGCGGTGAAGGCGGAGAAAGAGGCCCTGAGCCGAGGGGTGCGGGCGGCCCCCAGAAGCGTGCGATGAGAGATGCGTGTGTCTTAGGCCGCTAAGCGTGTGGTTCTTTGTTACAGAGGCAGGAGGAAGCCGAGACACCTGACAAAGCTCTTTCTCTCTAAGTGTTAGCTCAGGACCAGGAAATGACATGCGGCTTATGAGCAAGGACATTCTGGCCATCTTCACGACCAGCCGTCTGTGGGTGAGGAAGGAAGAGTGCAGAAGTGCAGGCGCCTTCTCTCAGAGCAGGGTGGGGCGGGGAGGGGCAGGGCGGGGCCTCGGCGGGGGTCCAGGTGGCGGGTGTCCCCTCCAGCCAGGCAGGCTCCCCCTCCAGCCAGGCCCAGACCGTGCCTCGAATCCCAGCTCTCTGCTAACTAGCTGTGCAGCTCAGGGACGCGACTGAGCCTAGCCAGGCCTCAGTTTCCCCCTCTGCCAAATGGGCACAAGAATCTCAAAGTCCGGGTTGTCAACACAACTGCAGAGGGTAAGCGTAAAGGCTCACACCGTCCGGCAGTTAATAGCAGCTCAAGAAATAAAAGCTGTTGTTAGCCATGGCACATTTATTTATTATTTAAAGTAGAAGGTCTGTCATCTGCCTCAAAGGATTTTGGGCCACAGTATACGAATCAGGACACTTCTGCTACAGTTATAAAGTGAGAGCAGAAACCCCTTAGAGGGCAGGTTCCTGGTGTCTGCGGGGAGCTAATTCCTGCACCCGACGGCTGCCTTGAGCTCACACTCCCCTGGGACCCAGGGCAGGACAGACCGGAGCCAGGAGGGGCTCGTCACCCACAGAATGCCTGCAAGATCCCCCAGGGGCCGGCCTCCTTCCCCAGGAGAAATTCTAGCAGGCATCAAAGGTACACACGTTTATGTGTGTGTGTGTGTGTGTGTGTGTGTGTGTGTGTGTGTTTGCAGAGGTAACACATTCACATGGCTTAAATATATATTCAAACACACCCATATTTTAGAGAATACACATGCGTATCTTCACCGCGTGTTTCACACACACTGAAAAGTCCCTTCGGCTCCCCTCCATCGGCCCTCCTTCCTCAGATAACCATGGAGGGGTTTCCAAGATACCCTTCACGTGTTTCTTTAGGGAAACGCAAGCAAACGGAAAACGGACGCTCCTCTCCCGGTCTTTGCTCAGGGCAGAGAGCGAGCTATTGTGGTGCCCGCTACATTTATGGAGTGCTTTTCTATGCCAGGCCCGGCTCTAAGTACTTTTGTTGTCTGACCAATTTAGCCTGCGCGACAGAGTCAGGTGGTAAATAAATTATTGACTCCGTTTTACTGAAGAGCCCAGGCACAGAGAGGTTAAGTTACCAGCTCCGGTCAGGGGAGAAATTCAATAAACGATCCAGAATCGGTCTGGGGGCGCCCTGCCTCCCATCCTGTCTCCGCCAGAACTCCACCTGCTGTGTCTCTCCCTCCCCTCCCTCTGCCCCTTCCTCCCCCTCCCGCCTCCTCTGTCTCTCTCTCCTCCTCTCTTCCCTCCTTTCTTTTCTTCCTTTCCCGGAACAATGTCTCAATGTTTCATTCCTGCGTATATTTGTTGCCTGTCGCTGCTGTAACAAATGACCACAAGCTTAGTGGCTTAAAACGACACAAAGTTATTACTTCACAGTTCGGGAGGTCAAAAGTCCATCAGGGGGTTCACTGGGCTGACATCAGTATGCTGGCAGGACCGGTTGCTTCTGGAAGGCCTGTGGGAGAACCCAGGTCCTTGCCTGAGGAACACACGGTTTCCAGGGATCAGGACGAGGACAGTGGGGACCATTATTCTGCCTGTCATACCAGGAGACCCCCTCCTTATTTCATTTTATTTTATTTTTTTACAGATAAGCCGTAGTCCACAGCAGAGAAATTCTGCAAATGCATTTACTCGCTCTTCCGTTAACAGATAGTTGGCTTTTTTCCAACCTTTCATCCTTATTAAAAACCCTGCGCCGAATAATCTGGTACATGGTAACACTTTGCACACAGGCAAGCAGAGGTGGGGGGGGGGTACATTCCAGCAGTCAGAGGATTGGCTCAAAGATGCGCGAACAGAGGGGCTCCTGGGGGGCTCGGTCGGTTCAGCATCTGGCCTCAGCTCAGGTCACGATCTCACAGTTTGTGGGTTCGAGCCCCGCGTCGGGCTCTGTGCTGACAGCTCAGAACCTGGAGCCTGCTTAGGATTCTGTGACCCCCTCTCTTGTCTCTGCCTCTCCCCCGCTCCCGCTCTGTCTCTGTCTCTCTCCCTCCCCAAAATAAATAAACATTAAAAAAAAAAAAAAGATGTACAGGCATCTGTAGTTCTGACGGAAATGGCCAGCCCTCCCTATGACTTGTGTCCACCCCAGCGGCGTCAGAGGTGGTGTCCCCCTCCCCCACCCTCCCCGGGGTGCACACGTCTCGCTTTGGGACCGTTGTCAACCCCGGAAAAACACATAACACACGCCTTCGCGAGGAGTCTCATCATGGTCTCCTCTGGTCCGACGGGAGGTGGGGAACCGGTCATACACCGGCCCTGGAGAGAAGTCAAGGCCACTGCCTCAACTTATTACTCAGGAAGTGTTTCGCTCAGGGGGCAGGCGAAGCTCAGAAAGTGTGCTGCTTCCCGACGATTCCTTCCCGGACACGGGATGAAACAGGGGATGTGAAAACGGATGGTGGGCCATCCAGTAATGGACGTGGCACACGGGCTTCTGCCAGGAACTAGAATCGGTCGGTCTAGCCCGAGAATGCCAACTCCACGTCTCGTGCTCCTCACCGAACAGAGAACACAGCGCCCCAGGTGACGGAAGAGAAGGCGGCGTGGGCCTTCAGAGGGGACACAGAGGAGCGGGGGGTGCCTCACGCATGGGCCGGCCACCCCTCCTGGCCGCGGGCAGGGGCCTGTGGGAAGGGACAAGAGACGCCCTCGATACACTTGAATCTGCCTAAGTTCTAGGAGGAGCATGGAATTAGGAGTCCAGAGGTCTGCTCCCCAGTGAGGAGAGAGGATTTTCTGGGCCTGGAGAATTCTAGGAATTCTCATGTGTTATTCAGGGTCATGAGGGGTGGGAAACAATCCACGTGTCCACCCAGGGCAGCGTGGCCAATGACTGTCCCACGGGGCCCCGCCTCCCGGCCTTTGGGGACAGCCTGCCGTGGCCCCTGCACACCGCGGCAGAGACCCCCGAGACACTGCCCTCCTCCCTCTGACAGTAACTTCCCACCCCAACGGTATGCCCTGGTGCCGTGCCTCAGTTTCCCTTTATAGTCATTCTGTGGTCAGGCAGGATAATTGCAGGGTCTTGTTAGCCCCTGGGCTCCCCATCCCTCTTTTGAGTTTTGTGTGGTAAAATCATCACTTCTCTCTCCCTTCTTTTTTTTTTTTTTGTAAGTTTATTTATTTATGGGGCCCCTGGGTGGCTCAGTCAGTTAAGCGACTGACTTCGGTTCAGGTCACGATCTCACGGTTTGTGAGTTCGAGCCCCGCGTCGGGCTCAGAGCCTGGAGCCTGCTTGGGATTCTGTGTCTCCTTCTGTCTCCGCCCCTCCCCCATTCATGCTCGCTCTCTCTCTCTCTCTCTCTCTCAAAAATAAATAAATATATTTTAAAAAGTTTATTTATTTTTGAGAGAGAGAGAGAGAGAGAGAGAGAGAGAGAGAGAGAGCATGCACTCATGAGCAGGGGAGGGGCAGAGAGAGAACCCCAAGCAGGCTTTGCACAGTCAGCACAGAGCCCGATGTGGGGCCCAATCTCCGACTGCGAGATCATAACCTGAGCAGAAACCAAGCATTAGGAGCGTAACCAACCGAGCCACTCAGGTGCCCCCAAACTATTACTTCTCTTTTTAAACAAAGAAGTCCGCCTAACTTCCAGTCCCCTATTGTGACGATCCTAAAAGCATAAGAGTACCCCAAAATGCAATTAACTTGCAATGAGAAATTAACTTGCAATGAGAAAGTCTACACCGTGGGGGTTTTTTTGTTGTTGTTGGGTTTTTTTCCCTACTGTACTTACCGCTGATGGACTGCTGGAGTTTCTACAAGGAGAGACCCCCCACAGTCTCCCTGCCCCCCCGAAGGAGGACCGTCTTGGATGCTACAGTCCAGGGCGAGCCCTCGGCCGTCAGACTCCTCTGCGGGTCTGCGTCACGGGTGACATGGGCTTGTTCTACATAGTAAGCTAGAAAGCCTTCATTCATTCACTGGGACCAGATGCCAGCATGATTGTGATTATAAAACCCGTGTAAGTAGGTAACAAGGCCGTGTGGTGGCAATTTTTTTTAAATGTTCACATAGCATTTAAAAAAATTTTTTAATGTTATTTAGTTTGGGGCGGGGGTGGGGGGCAGGAGCAGAGAGAGAGGGAAACACAGTACCCGAAGCAGGCTCCAGGCTCTGAGCCGTCAGCACAGAGCCCGACGCAGGGCTCCAATCGAATCCACAAACCCCAAGAACATAACACGAGCTGAAGTTGGACTCTTCGACAACTGAGCCCCCCGGGAGCCCCTTGGTGTCAGACGATTTAAAGGGGCCGCTCAGACGACCCAATCATGTGAATGCATCACGACACATGAAAACATATAAGCGCATGTGCACGCACACGGACACACACACGGGCACACACGTACACTCGTGAACATCAGAAAGAAAGCACACAATCCAGACGACACCCCAAGGCCAACCTGGTTCTAAGACCGTGTGCCGAAAGCCTTGCAGATAAAGATTTGGGGGCGTCTCGGGGCTCCATCGGCGAAGCATCCGACTCTTGATTTCGGCTCGGGTCATGATCCCCGAGTTCAAGCCCACATCGGACTCTGTGCTGACGGTGAGGGGCTTGCTTGGGATTCTCTCTCTCTGTCTCTCTGCCCCTCCCCTTCTCACTCCTTCTCTCTCTCTCTCTCAAAAATAGATAATATGAAAAAGAATAAAGATTTGGAAGTGTGACAGCATTTCTGGTGAGTATGTGGGCAGAATCACACGCTCGTACACCCGTGGACAAAATGTAAGCCAGCCAAAGCCTTCAGGAGAGCAGTGGGGCCAAGTCCTACAACAGGTGAGCCTTCCATCCACGTCGACCCAGCTTCCGGAAGTGTGTCCACCTACCCAAGGACACGAAAATATGCACGCTGGATATTTATTGCAACACGTGTGTAAGAGCCAAGTCTGAAAACAGCCCGCAAGTTTATCAGCAAAGGTTGAATTGCATAAATTACAGCACAGCTGCACAATGCGATAGGGCGTAGCCACCTGGAAGAATGAGGTTAATTTGCACAGACGGGGAAAACGTCCCAGATCTTTCTACCTCGTGTGGTAAGGAAGCACAACTGTTTTTTATTTTTAATGGTGCACGCAGGGCGTTATTCCAGGGGCTGGTGACACGGGGATGCCTAAATGCAACGGGACCTCCCCCACGCGGGGCTTGCTCCGAGAGCGACAGAGAAGAAGCAAGGGAGTCTGTGAGGACAGCGGGGGGGGCCACAGGAGCTGGGACAGAAAGCTGCGGCCCCCGGTGCAGCCGGGAAGGAGTTTCTCCTGAACATACCCGGCTGGCCTTCTGGGTCAGCAGAATTTTTTCCCCAGGGGTGGCAAAGGCTCCCACCATGGCCGAGACCCTGTCCATTTATCTAGCTGGGGGGGGGGGGGGGTTGATCCACAGAAGTTTCCTCTCTCACCGTGCAGAGGCTTGAGCTCTGAAATCGAAGTGTGGGCAAGGCCGTGCTCCCTCTGAGGGTCCGGGAGTACCCTTCCCGCGACACCCAGCTCCTGGAAGCTCTGGCAGCCTTTGGGGAAATTTGGCTTGAATATGCACCCTTGGAATGATGCCTCCACTGTCACAAGGCTGGCTTCCCTCTCTCTGTGTGTGTGTGTGTGTGTGTGTGTGTGTGTGTCTTCTCCTCTTTTAAAAAAAATTTTTTTTAACATTTATTTACTTTTGAGAGACAGAGAGAGACAGAGCATGGGTGGGGGAGGGGCAGAGGGAGAGGGAGACACAGAATCCGAAGCAGGCTCCAGGCTCTGAGCTGTCAGCACCGAGCCCGACACGGGGCTCGAACCCACGAACCGTGAGATCATGACCTGAGCCAAAGTCGGACGCTTATCCAACTGAGCCACCCAGGCACCCCTCTCTCCTCTTTTTATAAGGAAACCAGCCATATTGGAGTTAGGGCCGACCTTGATGCTCTATGACCTCGTGTGAATTTAACTGCTTACCTCTGCAAGCACCCTACTTTCCAATCAAGGACACGTCCCTGGGTTCTGGATGGACAGGAGTTCTGGGAGGATGCTGTTCGACCCAGCGCCCACGTGGCAGAGTGGAGACGAGAGAAGCAGGTGCTAGACATGTTCATTCTGCGCAGCGGACGAGAGCCGAGCATGGGTGCGGTGATCGCTCCGCGTCGGGGGCTGCTGCCCACGCTGCCTGGCTGGGACGGGCATTGCGGCACCGGGTCCAGTGCTCTCAGAGGGTGGCCATTCGAGAGACAGCAATGGCGGGCTGGGTGGGCACAGGTGACGGTGAGCCTTCCACCATCAGCCCCCCTCCGGAGCGGCCCTTCCCGGCACGTCAGGTGTGAGTTGGGACCGGGGAGAGGCCCTCTCTGGTCTTCCTCACGGCCCGGCGGGCGTGGGCAGCTTCAGTGCTGTCTCTCGGCGGCCCTGAATCAGGCCCGCCCGTGGGGTGGTGACCCACACACGTACATCCTAAGTCACGGCTGGTGTAACACGCACGTGGACGCGGGCAAAGGCACCAGGAGAGGAAGAAGAAGGCGACAGGGACGGGCAGACTTGGCTCCTGTCACCTGGGAGCTTTGCCAAAGCCCCCGCCCCAGAATATAACCTGGAAACATCGACCAGTGTCACTGCCTGAGTCTGACGAAACCGCAAAAGCACCTTCCTGAGGTTGACGTAACGTGATGCCGGACAGGGTCTCGCAGGGCTTGGGGCTCAAGGTGGTGAAACGTGGGGGCCGTGGATTGGGTCAGCTCCAGCCTTCAGCAGTTTCATTGTACTCCGTTGTTGTATTTTATTTTAAAGCTTATTTATTTATTTAGGGAGAGAGAGCATGCAGGGGAAGGGCAGAGAGAGAGAGAGAGAGAGGGAGAGAGAGGGAGAGAGAGAATCCCAAGCAAGCTCCCCACTGTCAGCCCAGAGCCCGACGCAGGCTCTCACGAACTGTGAGACCATAACTGGAGCCCAAGTTGGACGCTTAACCGACTGAGCCACCCAGGCGCCCCTCGGCCTTCGGCCATTTTAAAGGTATCGTTTCTCGAAAAGTTGCTTGGAGCCTCATGTGCCTCCATCTGCAAAATGGGACTCCTATCCTAACTCACAGGGCTGCCGAAGGCACGACACAGGGTCAGCGGCCGCACCTCCAGCGCATCGGGCCCTTCCGGCCAGAGGGGACAAATTCCCTGCGTGGCCGTGTCTGTTCATTCGCCGTCCCACTCCGGGGCAGGGCCGCACGGCTTGGGGTGAGCACGGCCACCGTTCTCCTCTCCGCCCACCACAACCTCACAACTTGCCGAAAGAACATCGCGTGATTTCCCTTTGTCATCTTTCTTGGGAAGTGAGAGCGCTAGATCTCTGAGCTGACCTTGGCAACCGCGCTTGCGAGCTTCTCGGAGAAAGACAGCAGGTGCAGAGGCAGGGGTGCGTGGGGGCCGTGGGGCTGCGTGTGCAGGAGCCCCGGAGCTGAGGAAGCAGGCAGGCCGTCGTCGGAGAAGCTCCTCCAGCTGGATGGCCAGCCCCAGCTCTCCCCGTGTCTCCAGCTACCGGTGACCCTCCGCTCTTCGGGGTCAGGCCGCGCGAAACTGAACTGACATGAAATCAGTCTTTGGAATCCATTCCGATCCTGGGAAGGGCCGCGTGCGACGGCCAAGAACCTGGGTTTGCCGCCCGTCCGGGGTGAGTGGGCAGCCCCTCAGCCTCCTCCTCCTCCTCCGACCGTGAGGACCCTTTTCTGTTTCCACGCTGAGGGCCGCAGGCTCCAGCTCCGGCCCACGGCCCGCTTTTGTGAATAAAGTTTTATTGGAACACAGCGGCTGGCTTGCTCACTCACTCACGTATTGCCCCTGGCTGCTTTTGCAGGACGATAGCAAATCTGAGTAGCCGTGACTTCCAAAGCCCGAATTACTCACTGTCCGGCCCCAAACAGAAAAAAAGCTTGTCGGTCAATCCCGGCTCTATTCCAAGTATCCACTAATTGGTTTCTTTCTTTCTTTCTTTCTTTCTTTCTTTCTTTCTTTCTTTCTCTCTTTCTTTCCTTTCCTTCCCTCCCTTCCTCCCTTTCTTTCTTTTCTTTTCTTTCTTTCTTTCTTTCTTTCTTTCTTTCTTTCTTTCTTTCTTTCTTTCTTCCTTTCCTTCCTTCTTTCCTCCCTCCCTTCCTTTCCTTCTTTCCCTTATTTCTTTCTTTCTGAAGGAAACTATATTTTATTTTTTTAATTAAAAAAAATTTTTTTTACATTTTATTTACTTTTGAGAGAGAGACAGAGAACAAGTGGGGGAGAGGCAGGGAGAGAGAGGGGGACACAGAATCCAAAGCAGGCTCCAGGCTCTGAGCTGTCAGCGCAGAGCCCGACGCGGGGCTTGAACCCACAAACCGCGAGATCAGGACCTGAGCTGAAGTCGGACACTCAGCTGACTGAGCCACCCAGGGGCCCCAAGAAACTATATTTTAGAAGTTTTAGGTTTACAGAGAAATCACATAGATGTATAGTATTCCTATATACCCCGGGGCACAGTGTCCCCCATTACTAACATCTTCATTAGTGAGGTCTCTTTGTTGCAATTGATGAATCAATTTTGATACGTTATTATTAACTACGGTCCATAGTTTACATTAGGGCTCACACTTGGTGTACATTCTACAAGTTTTGATAGTTTTATGTCTTCATTTAAAAATGTATTATTGGGGGTCACCTGGTTGCCTTCAGTCGGTTGAGCCTCTGACTTTGGCTCAGGTCCCAATCTCATGGTTTGTGAGTTCAAGTCCTGTGTTGAGCTCTGTGTTGACAGCTCAGAGACCCTTTCAGATCCTCTGTCCTCCTCTGTCTCTGTCCCTCCCAAGATTGTGCTGTCTCTCTCTCTCTCTCTCAAAAATAAATAAAAACATTTTTAAATATATTATTACTATTTTTTTAATTACAAAAGCAACTTCAGGCTTACCAGACAGTTGGAACAACACAGACCCCATAGAGGAAGCAGTGGGAGGTCCCCCACCTGCCAACCCTACTTTCTGAAGGCAAAGTGAACACAGCCAACATGTGTCCTCCCAGTTGTGGGGCATGAAACATGTACCACAACTGGCTTTCCCATTAACTATATTCCCTGCACGTCTTTTCGTCAGATCTGTAATGGCTGCGGAATATTCTATCGAACGCATGTGCCACTGTTCTCTTACCCATAGACGTTTAGACGACTTGCAGTGCTGTGTGCTTCCGCTCAGCACTGGAACGAACATTCTGGCCCATTCATCTTGAAGCACTCTGGGTAGCATTTCTGGAGGACAGTTTCCAGGAACGGGAGTGCCCAGCCAGGGAGTGTGAGCATATTTACCTTTGAGAGAAAGGGGACAAAGTGCCGTCCAGAAAGCTTGAGGCTTTCTGTGAATTTCTGTGAATACATACCTGTTTACCACACACAGAGTGGGGACTGGGAGTCAAGATACGGATTCAGGGCACTGAGAGCACAGGACAGAGGAGGCACAGGGTTGGGGCAACCCTGGAAGGCTTCCTGGAGGATGTGGGTTATGGCAGGGTAAGAGAATTCACAAGATCTGGAGGAGAAAAGAGGGGGGAAGTTGGGGTTGGTCATCCAGATAAGAAACTGCCCAAGCAAAGACCGGGCCCTTTATGGACCCTGAGATCATAGGCTGATCCCTACGAATTGCATCAGGCATATGCCTTCTGGGGAGGAAAAGGTCTGGTAGGCAGGGCTGGAAATTGGGTAGACAGTGCACCCTCGCTGGGGTGGAGAGAAGGCATTGACGTTCACGGCCATCTATTTGTAACAGAGCCAAACTTCAAACAACCCAGAAGGGCATTCACGGAACAGATACGTTGTGGTGCATTCATACAGTGCAATACTCTGTAGCCATGAACGGGGACACAGCACTGCTGGCCAGAACACCATGGAGACATCTGGGGCGGGGGACACAGGGGCAATTCTGGGGGCCGGCAAGGTCCTGGCTGCCTGAGCCCCTCCCCCACCCTGAGTTACCCCCCCCCCCACTTTCCTGCTTTCCACCACCCATCTGTGGCTGTAACGACTTCCTGGTCATAATTACCACCTAAGCACACCTCCCTCAATAGGAGGTGTTTCTTTTTCTCAAGGCCCTGGGGAAGGATTCCCGCAGGAGCTGCTGTGGGAGGGTCACGGAGGCTTTACCTGACTTTGGGATCCTTCACGGAGCCCTGCTTTTTTGGTTCTTTGCACATTCTTCTACGTATGCCGAGATTTCACCATAAAGAAGTCTCTCCGGCTTTAAAAATCTGAAAACCATCAGTTTCTTCCCACTCATTATACTGTATCTATAGTGCATGCAACGTATAGCTACATACTCTGTGTGTGTGTGTGTGTGTGTGTGTGTGTGTACGTATATAGAGAGGGGGAAAGGGACAGAGAGATGAGCATATGCTCTGATATATACCTATGTATAAAATGTCCCCATTGAAATAGTGTCCACCCTATTCAACAACAAACAGAAATGACCAAATGGGGAGACGCACCCCCTCCCCCGCCCCCCGCCCCGCACATGGGAAGACAGCGGGCCCGGGGCCTTCCGAGCTGTTGTCAGGCTCTCTGCCTGCTTCCTGGCCCACGTGAGTCAGTTCTGCACCGGCCGGCCCGGCAAGCGCAGCCACGACTTGTGGCTAATCTTCCTGAGAAGCCGGCTCACCGGCCATTCACCTCCCAAAACCCTGGAGTGACTCACGAGGCTCTGCGCGGGGCTCCTAAGGACTTTGTGAGGCAACATGTTGGTCTCCTCTTGAGACACCCTCTAAGAGACGGTGAGCAATCCAGGCCACTGTGATTGAAAAGAAAACAACAACAACAACAACAACAGAGTTTTCCATCATCGGGGCTCCTGGAGCAGCCGAAGCGCGAGGGGCTGGAGGCTGCGTTGACAGGATCTTAGCCTTCCCCCTCCTCCCGACTGGGACTGTTGCGTAATCAGTAGCAAAAAGCCCGCTGATCGCCGTTTACAACCGAGGGGTGAGAGTCAAAACTATCAACCCCAGCGGCCAGCTGCGCAGTCTAAATCATTTCCCCTAAAAGCTGGGATTTGATTTCATTTCCATAGATCCATCCTTCCCCCCCCCCCCCCCACTAAAAAGGCGTTCAAGGCCTAGCACCACAAGCTGGGGGACTAAAAGTCTCAGAACTGTACGCTCGCTCAGTTCCGGAGGCCAGAAATCCAGGCGGCCGCCTGCAGGGTTGGTTCTGGTGGCTCTGAGGGCGAATCCAGGCCTCTCCCAGCTTCTGGTATTTGCTGGCAATCCTCGGCCCTCGTCGGCTTGGAGATGTGTCACCCGGTCCCCGCCTCCGCCTTCACACGGCCTTCTCCCTCATGTCTGCGCCCAGTTGCCCTCTTCTTAGAGGGACACTGGTGGCTGAACTGAGGGCCCACCCTCACCCACGCCCAGGCTTCGTAGGACTCAAGTTGCTACAAACTGGAGGTGCCCTTTAAGGAAAAGAATACAAAATGATTAAATAAAAATGAGGTGCAAATGTGAATGCATATTCAGAATGCAGACAAATCACAAGAAGTTACTGGAGCTGTGGACGCTCAGATGCCTCCCCTCTGCAGTCTGTCCAGGCAACTTGGAGAAACGCCCACCTAGAAAGTGTGGATCAGGTGGGGGCCCCCAAATGTGGGGTGACGATCAGGTGGGAGCCAGTGGCATGGGGGGCAGGCGGGGGGGGGGGTGGGGAGTGTGTGTGAAAGGATTTGCCCCAGGCACAACAAAGGAGGCAGAAGTTTCTAGAACGCTTGGCCGGGGAGCAGCGGGCAGGACAGCAGAGGAGGAACTGTCCGCAAGGAGGCAGTGGGTGGGGCTGTTTTTAAAGCAGGAAGGTGAGGAAGTCTTGGAACCTTCCCTTTTTTGATAACTGTGCCCCGTTGTAAGTAACCCATAGGACTTGTGGATATTGTGAAATGGGCCGGTCTGTATTCAGTCAGGCCGTCCCTGTAGGCCCTTTTGCCTTGATCAATTCCCATTGCTCAAACCTGTTGTCTAAACACAGCCTCTACAGAATACCTCGCAGCCTTCTCTCCCTGTCTACAACACTCTCTGGCTCCCAGAAGCCCTGCGCACTCCTCTCGGCTGTGCAGAGGAGAGCCCTGTGGCTCAGGTTCATCTGATTCCAGCGAAAGCCCCCTCTGCTTAAACAAAGATGCTTTTAGGCCAGACAGGACAGGAAAGGGGACTGGGGGAGGGTGGGGGTATCAGAGTCTCAACAGGAAGGAAGGAGCAGCACCCTGACCTGACTCAGACTGTAGCTGGCCTGGCCTGGGAGCCTGGCCCAGCCGGGCAGTGGTCACCGTCCTCCTTCTTCACCTCTCGGCTTTCTGCTCCCCGTGCACCCCACAGAGAACCCACCACTGGGAAGGGGGCTCCTTCCAGCAGCAACATGCAATGAGTGACCCCGTCCCCCAGCTCCGAGAGCTTCCCTGGCAGCTTGTAAATCATGCCACAGCTTGAAAGGCATGTTCTCAATGCCTCGGTTTTATGTCCCTTGTAAGATAAAAATGTAATCACAACCTTCTGCTATGATTCAGCCAGAAGAAAGATGCCAGTATAAGGACAGGTGTGATGGGGCCACCTGAAACCCCATCACAAGGGAAGAGGCAGGTCCCAGGTGAGGATCTCCCCAGGGGTGCAAACCCGGCTGGGGCCACTTGGCCTGATTTCAGGGGAAGGATGCAGCAGAACTACTCCTTTCTCCCCTGGCCATTGGTCTCCCCAGTCTGCACCTGTCTGCCCAAGCCCTATGACTCCTGAAGATTCAGGGCTGGCCCAAAAGTCCTGGGTGTACTGCTTGTGTAGGGCACAAAGGGTGGCTCCTGCCCACACAGTTAAGCTTGGCCTTTTTAAGCATGCTTTTGAATCGCCTGCTACATTGGGGACTTTGGAAGGATCCCAAATCTGTTCCTTATATCCCAGAATTCTGTTCAGTTTTCCATCCGCCTATCCACCGATCCCTCCACCCAGCATGCATTCATCCATCCAGCCATCCATCCATTCACCCATCCATCCACCCATCCATTCACCCATCCATCCATCATTCCATCCATCCATCCACCCAGCATGCATCTATCCAGCCAGCCAGCCAGCCATCCTCCCACTCATCCATCAGCCCATCTACCCATCTACCCATCCACCCATCCATTCACCCATCCATCCATCATTCCATCCATCCATCCACCCAGCATGCATTCATCCAGCCAGCCAGCCAGCCATTCACCCATCCATCCACCCATCCATTCACCCATCCATCCATCCTCCCACCCATCCATCAACCCATCTACCCATCTACCCATCCACCCATCCATTCACCCATCCATCCATCATTCCATCCATCCATCCACCCAGCATGCATTCATCCAGCAGCCAGCCATCCATTCACCCATCCATCCACCCATCCATTCACCCATCCATCCATCCTCCCACCCATCCATCAACCCATCTACCCATCTACCCATCCACCCATCCATTCACCCATCCATCCATCATTCCATCCATCCATCCACCCAGCATGCATCTATCCAGCCAGCCAGCCAGCCATCCTCCCACCCATCCATCAGCCCATCTACCCATCTACCCATCCACCCATCCATTCACCCATCCATCCATCATTCCATCCATCCATCCACCCAGCATGCATTCATCCATCCAGCCAGCCATCCATTCACCCATCCATCCACCCATCCATTCACCCATCCATCCATCATTCCATCCATCCATCCACCCAGCATGCATCTATCCAGCCAGCCATCCATCCATCCTCCCACCCATCCATCAACCCATCTACCCATCCACCCATCCATTCACCCAGCCATCCACCATCCATAATTCTATCCATCCATCCACCCAGCATGCATTCATCCATCCAGCCATCCATCCACTGTCATTCATCATTCATTTTCCATTATCCATCATCCACCCACTTTTCAACATTCCTCCATCATCCATCTGTCCATCCTCCATTATCCATCACCCATCATCTATCCGTCTCTTAGAAAAGTCTTGAGATCCTGCTAATGTGCCAGGAGCTGTGCTTGCCCTTGGAGTTACAAAGGCTTCAAGAACAGAGTCTTACTGTCATGGAGACTTTGGTACTGAGAAAGCAGAGAGAACATGTGTGACGGGTGTCATCTGCAGGCATAAGGCACAGGCAGTGTCGCAAGCAGGGTGCAGCTGGTGCCTTGCCCCCTTCACCTTCATTCCCTTGCTCTTAGTCCGGTTTCTTAGTAGCTCGCATTCAAAGTAGGGCGGTCCCCTCCACTGATGCTGCCCCCTCCCTCCTCCAAAGCCTGGGAACCAGCCGGAGGAGGACTCCTTGCCCCAGGCACAGGTGATTAGCAGCCTCACCCCTGCCAGTCTGCACAAGACTTCCCCCGAGGCCACAGCAGCTCAAGAATGCTCTGCATTTTTCTCATTTCAATAAAGGTACAAAGGGTACTTCTGGAGGGAGGAAGCCAAGAAATCACGCCCTTTCAGGTACATTCTTGGCTGCCTGGCTGGGAATTATGTTTTTTTGAGGGAGGGGGCTGCTTGGTTTGACAGTTTACCTCTTTGACTCAAGCCTGAGGAATGCTGGCCCGCCCACCTCTTGACCTGCAGACCCCTGGCCCTGCCTGGTGGGAACCAGGAACTCCAGGAGCTCGGTTAAGCACTGGGGACAGGGAGGGATGGGAACTGGAGGTAGGCCTAAGTTCATCTGAGTGACCCGGGGACTTAACACGGGCCTGGAAAAGTCAGCACTGGGTAGGGAATGGAAGGATAGATGGATAGATGAGTGAATGGATGGGTATGTGGATGGATGGATGGATGGATGGATAAATGGATGGATGGATGGATGGATGGTTGGATGGTGAATGGATGGATGGATGGATGCATGGATGGATGAATGGATGGATGGATCGCCTACTACGAGTGGGAGGGCAGGCTGGGAGGAGGGAAGCCCACCACAGCAGAGGGAGGGACAACGAGGGGAGGAGCAAGATGGCTTCAAGCCCCAAGTAGCGAGGGCAGAAAGATGAGGCAGCCGACCCACAGGTCTTCCGAGGCTCTGCATTGCCTGAGCTGGTGTTTTCTTCTGCCCAAGGCTAAAGCTTGGTCTCCACATCCTGAAATTCACCCCTTCCCAATACAGCCTTGTCTCATGGAAGGACTTAGGAGAAGTCACTGCTCCCTCACCCTGCAGTCAGGAGGGTGGAAAGGAGGAGGCTGGCAGCAGCTGTGGCCTCACAGTGTGTTGTGAGAATCGGTGACTCACTACTTCTTACGAATGCAGAGCTGGACACTGTCTGGGAGCTTGGGGAAGGCAGTCCACACCACACACCTCGCCGGAGATGCTAACAGAGGGAATGTTGCCCTGTGTGCTGGCTCTGCCCCGTAAGAGCGGCCTATGACCTTGGGCAAGTCGCCCCACTTCTCTGAGTCTCGCCATCCTGCCTCTGAAGCGGTGATGAAGATAATAACAGTATCTCCCTCAATGGCTTGTGTGCGGCTTCACAGTGTCAGTAAAAGTCTTTGAGCTCCCAGGAGAAAGGCGCCAGGAGCCACAAGGTGTTATTAGAAGTAATTGGGCCTGCAATTGAATAAATCTTCAAAGCTGCCAGACTCAGTTTACTTCGCCTGGGTTTTCTGGCCCCTCTTGATCTCTCTGTGTCCACCTGGCTACTTCTCCCCTCCTCACCCTTACCACCCCTTTGTCCTTCTTGTGTCACCAGCAAGTTACTCTCCCACTTTCCTTCCTAGCTTGAGTCCCCACAATGTCGGGGAGCCTGGGTGGCTCAGTCGGTTGAGCGTCCGACTTCGGCTCAGGTCTGATCTCACCGTTCCTGGGTTCGAACCCTGCGTCAGGCTTTGTCCTGACATCTTAGAGCCTGGAGCCTGCTTCAGATTCTGTGTCTCCCTCTCTCTCTGACCCTCCCCCACTTGCACTCTGTGTGCGTCTCTCTCTCTCTCTCTCAAAAATAAACATTTAAAAAAATGTTCTAAAGAGTCCCCACAATGAGTGTTCTGCCTCCGAAGCGATGGAAACCAAGCAAGTAGAACTGTCAGGGACCCTGAGGAGCATTGAATCCAAACCCCAAGCCAGAAAAGATAAATGTTGTCTATCTGTCCATCCATCCATCCATTCATCTATTCATTCATACAATCATCTATCCATCCACCCATCTATTCACTCACCCATCCATCCATCCATCTATCCATCCATCCATCCACCCATCCATCTATCCATCCATGCACCCACCCATTTATCCATCCATCCAACCATGCATCCATCCAACCATGCATCCATCCATTTACTCATCCATCCATCCATCCATCCACCCACCGATTTGTCCATCCATTCATCCGTCCATCTGTCCATCCATCTGTCCATCCATCCATCCATCCATCCATCCACCCATCCATTCACTCATCTACCCACCTATCCTTCCAACCCCCCACCCAATGTTGGCTTTTTCAGGCCCATGTTAAGCCCTGGAGTCACTCAGATGAACTCAGACCTACCTCCAGTTTCCAGCAAAGATGCAGAGTACAGGGTTTACCTGGGAAAATAAATGTGAGACAGTACCCAGCTTCTCAAAGGACATTCCCTGTCCCACTCTACACACCTCCAAGAGGCTTTTCTTCATTCTCATTGCCCTGATCTACACTCCATTTGCTCCTCTGCAGGGGTGAGGGTGTTGGGACACAGGGGATGACCCCAAGGCCCCTCTCTGCACCCCTCTGATCTGGGGATATTCTCTGCTGGGGAGACTGTGGTGCAGGCAGCCATGTGTGGGCTCTGGAGGAAGAATCCAAAGCTAGGGTCAGTTTCATCAAAGGGAGGTCAAACCAGCAGAGGGTGGGCAGAGGAGCTGAAGTCTTTCGTTCCTCACCTGCTGCCCACTGTGGGTTCTGAACGACTCCCCAGGAGCTCAAAGGGTGGTCCAAGGAACACCAGCTTCAGAACCCCCCAGGAGTTTATTTAGCATTCGCACAAACCTGGCCCCAGCCCTTTCGAATTAGGATCTGAGAGAGCCCAGGCATCTGTGTGTGAACAACTTCTCAGGGATTCGTTGTGCATGGTGTTTGAGAACTACAGCTCCAGAAGTCGAGTGTGCACTTGACCCTGTCCTGGGATGTCCCCAACCCCTTGAACCTGTTGAGGCTGAGTCTTGCCTGCATGGCAGAGATCTGTGGGCTGTCAGGGGACCCTCGATCCTGCTGGGTGTGGACTGTCCTCTTCTTGCTCTCAATCCTGACCCCAGGTCCACAAGCCAGCATGATAGAGGAGAAGCCTTGGGTTTGCAAAGGACAGGAAGATGGCTTCTTCCATCATTCACGATGAGGACCAGGGTTTGGGGCCTGTCCAGCCCCAGGTAAAATCCAGAGTGGGCTAAGCCTACTGTCAGTGCTCTATCCCCTCCTCCTGCCCTTCCCTCCTCTTCATCTGCCTCCCTGGTCTCAGCTCCCCTCCTGCTCGCCTCCCTTATTAGACAAGGGACTCTGTGGAACGGGGACTTCAAATTATGGGTCCTCTATGATATGCTAGGCAACCTGCCCGATGTTTAATATAACAACCTATGAGGCCTGTCTTCCTTCCTTCCCTCCTTCCCTCCTTCTTTCCTTCTTTCCTTCCTTCCTTCCTTCCTTCCTTCCTTCCTTCCTTCCCTCCTTCCTTCTTTCTTTCCTTCCTTCCTTCCCTCCTTCTTTCCTTCCTTCCTTCCTCCCTTCCTTCCTTCCTTCCTTCCTTCCTTCCTTCCTTCCTTCTTTCCTCCCCTTCCTTCCTTCCTCCCTTCCTTCCTTCCTTCCTTCCTTCCTTCCTTCCTTCCCTCATTCCTTCCTTCCTTCCTTCCTTCCCTCCTTCCTTCCTTCTTTCTTTCCTTCCTTCCTTCCCTCCTTCCTTCCTTCTTTCTTTCCTTCCTTCCTTCCCTCCTTCCTTCCTTCTTTCTTTCCTTCCTTCCTTCCCTCCTTCTTTCCTTCCTTCCTTCCTTCCTTCCTTCCTTCCTTCTTTCCTCCCCTTCCTTCCTTCCTTCCTTTCTTCCTTCCTTCCTTCCTTCCTTCCTTCCTTCCTTCCCTCATTCCTTCCTTCCTTCCTTCCTTCCCTCCTTCCTTCCTTCTTTCTTTCCTTCCTTCCTTCCCTCCTTCCTTCCTTCTTTCTTTCCTTCCTTCCTTCCTCCCTTCCTTCCTTCCTTCCTTCCTTCCTTTCTTCCTTCTTTCCTCCCCTTCCTTCCTTCCTCCCTTCCTTCCTCCCTTCCTTCCTTCCTTCCTTCCTTCCCTCATTCCTTCCTTCCTTCCTTCCTTCCCTCCTTCCTTCCTTCTTTCTTTCCTTCCTTCCCTCCTTCCCTCCTTCTTTCCTTCTTTCCTTCCTCCCTTCCTTCCTCCCTTCCTTCCTTCCTTCCTTCCTTCCCTCATTCCTTCCTTCCTTCCTTCCTTCCCTCCTTCCTTCCTTCTTTCTTTCCTTCCTTCCCTCCTTCCCTCCTTCTTTCCTTCCTTCCTTCCTCCCTTCCTTCCTTCCTTCCTTCCTTCTTTCCTCCCCTTCCTTCCTTCCTTCCTCCCTCCCTCCCTCCCTTCCTTCCTTCTTTCCTTCCTTCCTTCCTTCCTTCCTTCCTTCCTTCCTTCCTTCCTTCTTTCCTCCCTTTCTTCCTTCCTTCCTTCCCTCCTTCCTTCCTTCCTTCCTCCCCCAAATATTTCCTTGCTGAAATAGTGCTCTGAGAAAGGCTGTACTTTCTTCCTTCCTTCCTTCTTTCCTCCCTTTCTTCCTTCCTTCCCTCCTTCCTTCCTTCCTTCCTTCCTTCCTTCCTTCCTTCTTCTCTTTCTTCCTTCCTTCTTTCCCTCCCTCCTTCCTTCCTTCCTCCCCCAAATATTTCCTTGCTGAAATAGTGCTCTGAGAAAGGCTGTACTTCGCAGAACTCACATTCTCATGGGGGAAACTGACACACACAAACTAGAAGTAAACCTGTAACATGTCAGATGGAGGTAAGTCCCTTGAAAAAGAGGAAACTGGAGAAGGAGAGGGACCGTTTGGGAGGGCCACACTTTTAAATTGGATGTTCAGGTGAGATTTGAGCAAAGACCCGAAGAGGTGAAGGAGAACCCCAAAGAGCTGATGAGATAAGAGAAATTCTGGCCGGCAACCAGCAAGTGAAAAGGTCCTGAGGAAGGATCGTGCTGGTAGCGTCCAAGAAACAGTGCAAAGGCCAGTGTTGTGGGAAGGACGTGGTGGAAGGGAACAGCGACAAGAGACGACAGGCAGCAGAGGGTGACATCACCCAAAACCCCACAGCTGCAAACAACAGCCACTCTTCTTCCTGGGGGGGTCTGCAGCCTGGGCTGGTCCTCCAGGGGTCCTCAGTGTGGCTGCCCCAGGCTGGTGGGCCAGCCGGATGGCAGGGCATCTCCCTGCTCACGGTCCCAGGGCGTCTCTCTCTCTCTCTCTCTCTCTCTCTCCTGTGGCCTTTCCCGGAGTTCTGTGTGTGCAACCGTCAGGGAGAGCCACTGGCCTTCGTGCGCAGGGGCCCCGGGCACTCAGAGGTGCGAACGTGGAGGCTGCCAGGTTTTCTTGAGGCTTAGGTCAGCAGATGCCACTTCTGCCACACTGCGTCCATCAGACTGAGCCACGAGGCGGCCAGATTTAAGAGGGGACCGTGCACAGGCTTGAGCGCTGGACGGGGTGGCTCCTGGGGCCACATGGAAGAGACGAGCACTCAGGGGCACGCGACACGGGGGCTGCTCCCAGCTGCGCGTCTCGGGACCTTGCTCTCCGTTGCTTCCCCTCAGCTCGGACAACCAGAGAGGATAAAGTTGCCACGTGCGGACTTCGGCAAGAAGCGAGGTCAGGGCGCGGTGGGTCATCGGGAGTTCGGTTCAGACCCGTTACACCTGGATGCTCGTGAGACATGGGACGATGTGCAGGATGAGACCTGGGGATTCCGGGGAAAGGTCGGCCCCGGAGGGAGAGGAAGCTCGGGGTCACATGCGGACACGGCAGGTCTGAGGCTGGGTGAATCAGTGTGGGGGGGGCGGGGAGTGCAGACCAGAGAAGGAGGCAGGGCCGGGCGGAGGGGGCAGGGCCAGTGGGCAGGCGTGGGGACCCGATGGCACCTTCACCCTCAGTGGGGGAGGATCGCTTAGAAGTCAAAGGCATGACTCTTGGGGAAAGTGAGCCCCTGTCAGCTATTTATCGATCCCCACAGTGAGGAAGCCAGTGAGCGGTCCGCAGTCCTGTAGGAGGAAGGCGTGGGGAGGACGTTGCCACGTGGCCTAGGGCTCTACAGGGCACTCAGACCATCCCCGTTGGGAAGTAACGTATTGGTGGACAAGCCATCAGCATCTCTGCGGGACAAAACCTGGCTGTGCTGCCGTCGGAGTCACTCACATCGCTGTCGCTTAACGTGAACCCTGGCAGAACTGTCACCCCATCAGTAGAAAAGGCCCAGGGCCCCTTGGGTTCCCCGTGGTTTCCGGGACGTCGCTGGGCATGCCTCGTGCTGGCTGGCGAGACCACGCTCCCCCACGAGAGACAAAAGACAGAGGCCCGGCGTGCCCCACGTGGCTGAGAATGAGTCCCTGGATCTTGGTTACGGAAGAGAAACCCAGCTGGATAAGCTAAGCTCAACTGAGGTCACACGGCCAGAGAGGACGAGCCAGACGCAGATGCAGGTGTCTGATACGGAGGCTCCCAGGTCCTGGGGCTAGTAAGCAGCTGGCTGAGGACCTCACTCACTCCCGGGACGCCTGCAAAGGGAAAGCATGGCGACCCCAAAAGGAATGATCCGGCCAAGAAGTGCCTCGGTTGAGGGGGGAGGCACGGCAAACGCCCCGCCTGAAAATGCAATTTGTATCGACTTTCCTTCGCACCAAGTTCATTGCTTCCAAAGAACGTCTCAAGACGCGGGGTCCCACAGCTCGCTGGAGCCAGGCCAGGCTTAGGGTTGCTTCTCTGGGGGAGCCCCCTCACTGTGGTGGGTGCTAACGTTGGGGGGAACAGAGCAAGACGGACTTTCACTGGATGTGTCTTTTCACCAGAGGTAGCGAAGATACAGAAGGAGAGAAGCCATCCCCAGGGGGCTTGGTGTGGGGGAGCCAGAGGAAATTGCAAAGGCAAAGAGTCCCGCGGGCTTATCACAGCTTAATCGCAGGGGATGGAGCGTGTCCGAGTCTTCCTGGAAACCCCAAGGCGAACAATAACCCCACTGACCTACCTTTTGCCGTGACCGCCAGGAGGCTCAGACAGGATCAGCGGGAACACAGTAGTCCCGCTTCCTCCATCAGAGGCGAGCCCGCCTGGCATTTGTGTCAGTCACACGCAACCAAGGCAGCCCTTGCGTCTGTCTCCGTCTCTCCTTTCGCTACAAATAGAGACACAGTTCTCAAGTTCTGCTCGAACGCAGCGGGAGAGAAACAGCTCAGAAATAAACACCCAAGTGAGTCACTTCGCGGCTAACTTTTCTGAGTTTTAATAACCTGGTCATCTTTACCCCTAGAAAGAGATCTCCAACAAGCCATTCCTTTGCGGTTTGCAGCGCAAAAAAGAGGGACTAATGCTTCTCCAGGTGGCCAGGCGTTCAGGTGGGGATAGACGAGCTGGAATCGGTCAGGTTCAAGGGAAAATGTCTATTAGCCCGTAGAGCAGTCTTAAAGGAATTCAACCAGGAAGCCATATTTTCCACCCCAAACTTCAGGGCGACTGTCCAGTGCCCGTGGCATTCCCTCGGGTGAGAGGTGACCCGGCGGAGAGGCGGTGGGAAGGGCATGATTGGGGTGCGTCCTTGTATGAGCCGTCCCGTGAGCTGAGGTCTGAAAGCACATGTGAGGAGAAAAACCATCAGTGTGGAGGAGGTGAGTGTCCTCGAGAGGCGCTCATGTGGCAAGAAAGAGCAGTGGTGGTTTTTGTGTTTTAGGTTAGTATCACATGTATTGTTAAAAATGTATCACATTTTAACATCCAGTTTTCCATTGGTTTTTGAGGTTCAACCTACAAATCCAATCATTTTCCTGTAAATTCAGGACATTTTAATATCACTTTCAGGGGGGCTTGATCTGATTGATATTTGAACAACTCAGTTTGAACTACTAAACTCCCTAATGTAATCGATCGTATTTAAAACTTAATAAATCTGACTCCCTTAAACAATTTAAACTGCACTGTAAATATATACATATATATATATATATATATATATATATATATATATATATATTTTACATTACTTCAAATGGCTCCAAGAAGCAAAACCCCCCATGTACTAAGATTGTTCCACTAAATCTAACAGATTGAGTTTGAATGGGGTAAATATCAGTCCTTGACTGTCCCAGTGTCGTGTATAGATTTAGCAAAATGCCTTTATGCTTTTCCAATGAAATCATGGGTCTAAAATCAATTACTCGGGGCGCCTGGGTGGCGCAGTCGGTTAAGCGTCCGACTTCAGCCAGGTCACGATCTCGCGGTCCGTGAGTTTGAGCCCCGTGTGGGCTCTGGGCTGACGGCTCAGAGCCTGGAGCCTGCTTCCGATTCTGTGTCTCCCTCTCTCTCTGCCCCTCCCCCGTTCATGCTCTGTCTCTCTCTGTCCCAAAAATAAATAAATGTTGAAAAAAAAATTTTTTTTTAATAAAAAAATAAAAAAAATAAAATAAAATCAATTACTTAATGGCACAATTTAAACCCCAATTACAAGGCTGATCTGACACTTACCATATGGTGCCAAATTCTCTTTTTTAAAATTTTTAAAAACTGTTTATTTTGGCCAAGTTGTTTAAGCATCTAACTTGGGCTTGGGTCATGATCTTGCGGTTTGTGGGTTCAAGCCCTGCATCGGGCTCTGTGCTGACAGCTCAGAGCCTGGAGCCTGCTTCGGATTCTGTGTCTCCCTCTCTCTGGCCCTTCCCTGCTTGTGCTCTGTCTTTCTCTGTCTCCCAAAAATAAATAAAGGTTAAAAAAAGTTATTTTAGTGATGCGGAAGAATATTTCATATGGGAAAATTTTCATGGTCTGTGAAAAAATACATACGGCACGATCCAAATTTTGTATAAGCACTTATCTGTAATTTTTAAACCCGAAATTTTAGGCAGCAATAAAAAGGTTCACCAATAGGGGCGCCTGGGTGGCTCAGTCGGTTGAGTGTCCGACTTCGGCTCAGGTCATGATCTCACGGTCCGTGAGTTCGAGCCCCGCGTCAGGCTCTGTGCTGACCGCTCAGAGCCTGGAGCCTGTTTCCGATTCTGTGTCTCCCTCTCTCTCTGACCCTCCCCTGTTCAGGCTGTGTCTCTCTCTGTCTCAAAAATAAATAAACGTTAAAAAAAAGTTAAAAAAAAAAGAAAGGTTCACCAATAAAGATTAATCGTTTAAAAAAATCATTTAAGGGGCACCTGGGTGGCTCAGTGGGTCGAGTGTCCGACTCTTGGTTTCAGCTCAGGTCACGATCCCAGGATCATGACCTCGTGGAATCGAGCCCCACATTGGGCGCCACACTGAGTGTGGAGCCTACTTGGGATTCTCTCTCTCTCTCTCTCTCTCTCTCTCTCTCTGTCTCTCTGCCCTTCTGTCTCTTCCTCATTCATGCACTCACACGCACTCTCTCTAAAATAAAAAAAAATTATAATTTTTAAAAACCCTATTGGAATCGAGGGTCACCCACTAATTTCCTTTGGAGATGGTCTCACCTGAGTCTGTTAGAAACCAGCAGAGCCTGAGAGCTTTGTTCGGCTGGAGAACGAGATGTCCCAGCCACCGGCGGGGTGCACGATTCAAGGCTCCTGATGATAGAACTTACTGGAAGTGTGGGGTCTCCACCCTCCAGCGCTGGCAGGATGAAAAAGCGTCTGGAGTGGATTCGGGAGACCTGGGTATTGTCCCCCGGAGGAAGGATAAGCAGCGAGTGAGGGCAGCAAGAAGGCATCAGGGAGCCAGAAGGGGACTCTCTTTTGCGGCCCCCCGGGGTTGGGGACCGGGGCTGCACTTCGAGGAACATTTCCCTTTGGGGCTTTTGGTTTGTTCGTTTGCTTTTTAAGTTGAAGTACTGTCGACATACAATTTTATGCGAGTTTCAGGCGCACCACGTGGTGACTCGACAGTTCTGTACATTACGAAACGGTCACCACAATGAGCCCAGGGACCACCTGTCACCGGGCAACGTTGTGACGATCTTACTGACTCTATTCCCTGTGCTGTGCTTTCCACCCCCGTGTCTGGTTTATTTTATAACTGGAAGGTTGTACTTTTAGCCCCCTTCGCCCGCCTCGCCCATGCCCCCAGCGCCACCCTCCCCCCTGCAACCACCAGTTTGTTCTCTGCGTCTATGAGTCTGTTTCTGGTTTATTTTGTTTGTGTGTTTTCATTTTTAGATCCCACGTTGACATGACATCATACGGCGTCTGTCTTCCTCTGACGTATTTCACGGAGCATAATACCTTCGACGTCCATCCATGTTGTCACAAATGCAGGATTTCATTCTTTTTCATTGCTGAGTAGTATTTCATTATATATATATCTATATCTCACACCTTCTTTATCCAGTCACCCATGGATGGGCACTTGGGTTGCTTCCGTATCTTGGCTACTGTAAGTAACGCTTCAATGAACGGGGGGTTGCAATCTCTTTTTGAATTAGTGTTTCTGTTTCCTTCAGGTAAATGCCCAGCAGAATGCCTGGATCCCATTGTATTTCCGTTATTAATTTTGGGGGGAACCTCTGTACTGTTTTCCACGGTGGTTCCACCAATTTACGTTCCCATCAATAGGGCCCGAGGGCTCCCTTTGCTCCACATCCTCACCAACACTCGTTAGTTCTTGTCTTTTTAATAGCAGCCCTTCTGACAGGTGCGAGGTGGTATCTGAGTGTGGTTTTGACTTGCGTTTCCCTGATGACCAGCGATGTCGAGCATCTTTTTATGCATCTCTGGGCCATCTGTGTGTCTTCTTTGGAAAAGTGTCTACTCAGGTCCTCTGCCCGTTTTTTTAATGGATTTGTTCGTGGAACATCTTGGACCCACTTTGTCTCCACTCCTCATACTTGCTGCAATCTGTTTTTGCTGTTTTCTAAAACCTGTCTATCACACCGAGGCCAAGCAGGAAAGGCTGAGAACTCTGTATAAGCCTCACTAACTGCCTTTTTTATTAGCGTTTATTCTTTATTTTTGAGTGAGAGAGAGCGAGAAAGAGTGAGCACGCAGGCACCAGGGAGGGAGGGGCAGAGAAAGGGAGACAGAGGGTCTGAAGCAGGTTCTGAGCTGTCAGCACAGAACCCGACGCGGGACTCGAACTCATGAACTGGCAGGTCATGACCTGAGCCGAAGTCGGAGGCTTAACTGACTGAGCCCCCCCAGGCGCCCCTCACTAACTGACTTTTAATCACGCCCCTGGCCCAGCTCCATTTGAACTCTGGTTAAACCAGGGCCCACACTTGTTTTAAAGCTCTATCAACCTCATGAAGTTCTTAATACTTTTTGAACAAGGAACACCTCGTTTTCATTTTGCACTGGGCTCTGCAAATGCTGTAGCCCGTCTCGCCTGCCACCCCCTTCAACCTGACTCCCTGTGCATTCATTTTGTCATAACCTCTTCAAGGGTGAGGTGTATCATAAGGAAACAGCCTTAGAGTAGCTGAAGGAGGTAATAGGGGAACAATCCAGCAAGTAGAGGAACAGGTCTGGGGCGTGTAGAGGGCGGCCCTCGTCATCGCCGCATTCTGCCCTCCAAGTTCCAGAAAGGGACAGGGAGTTGGATTCTATTTAGCAAAAAGCAAAGGGCGAAACTGCTCTCTGGTCTTCGGATGCATCCCTCGATGGAGGGCCATATTTCTGAAACCCACAAAGGATAAACGTCATCATGCCAGGTTGATTTCAAAATGCTTTACCACAGTGTCAAGCTTCCTTCTCTGCATCTTCGAGGCCCCTCCCCCGGCCCCGGGGCTCAGGCTGGAGCCTGGCAGGCTCTCCGCACAGGCGGGCACTGTCCCTTTTCTGGAGACTTGAAGGCTTCAGGGAAGATGTCCTCCGGATGGCTACTGCTCTTGAACACGGCACATTTCTTCCGTGCGGTCCTTGAAAGCCCCTCCCAGGCATTCAAATTTGAGAAACCGAGAAAACCGGTAAAGGTCTTATTAATTTATAAAACAGAAATTCCAAGCGCAAAGAGCAGTGGAATTTTTATAACACTCCCTCATTATTTCCCAACAGACCCACAGACACAGCACAAATGTATAAATGGAGAAAGCCTTCAGGTCGGATCCGATGGTCTTAGACCCGGGACGCCGCCAGTGATTTATGGTGACGAAAGAGGACAAACCAGAGAGGTAGCATAACTGGCCAGGATCACACAGCCAGCAGCAGAGAACCAGGGATGCAATCCTGTTCTTCTAGTTCTGGGGCTGATGCGGAGGAGTCAGTGGGCTGGAGAAAGGTCAGAGCGCGACGTTGCAGGAGACCCAGCTTCGGCCCCAGAGCCCCTGGAGGGTCATTCCCAGGCCCAGGCTGCAGTCAGTGAGGATCCTGGCCCCCTGACAGCGCAGAGTCAAGAGGGGAGCTGGCCAAGGACAGAATACAATCCATATTTGACCTGAGGCATCAGTAACTCTTAGCACATTCGTGTGGACGCTTTGATGTTGTCACATTTTCCTTACACGTGTTTTAAAAACCGTTTTATTGAGCTGTAACTCACATACCAGGCAAATGACCCATGTACTATGTTTTTTTAGTATATTCAGTTTCGGTATGCTTGGTGTGTGCACCCAGGCAATTTGAGAATATTTCCACCACCTCAGAAAGAGTCGTGCACCCTTTGCTGTCCCCTCCGGGTCCCCCCTGCCCTCCCCGCGGGTCTAGGCAACCAGCAGGCTACTTTCTCTCCGCGTGGATGTCTACACTCTGGACAGTCCACGTAAATGGAAACACACAGGGGCGCCTGGGTGGCCCAATCGGTGCAGCGTCCGACTTCGGCTCAGGTCACGATCTCACGGTTCGCGGGTCGAGCTCTGTGCTGACAGCTCGGAGGCTGGAGCCTGCTTCGGATTCGCTGTCTCCCTGTCCCTCTCTCTCTCTCAAAAATAAATAAACATTAAAACAAATCAAAGGGAAACACACAGTACGTGGCCTTTTCTATCTGGCTTCTTTGGCTGAGCATCGTGTCCTCGAGGATCACGGATGACCGTGTGGTAGCAGGTTTCCGAACGTCATTCCCTCCTGCGGCTGGACAGCAGCCCGGGTGAGGCTATGCCAGCCTACGGCTCTGCCCCGGGGCACGTCCGGGTCCTCGGCATGCCCACGCTTTCCGCCCCCCATGCCCTTGGAATGACGGGCGGCCCTCTGCTACGGCTGGAACGGCCTCCCTCTGGGACGCTGGGGGTCTGCCCTGGTCTCGCCTGTTGGGCCTCCCTGGAGGCTCTCCCGACATCTCTCTCCCTGAGATACCTCCCTGCCGAGTCATGCGACCCAAGCAGCGGGCCTGTTGACACTGTGGCCCGACCTTCCCTCTGGGCCTCGCTCCAGACTGGCAGCTCCCAGCCCGGCAGATGGGCCACAGAGCTATCCCGAGGCGCAGAACGTCCTGTCTCCCAAAGCCGAGGAGCCCTGCCTGACAGCGTGCTTTGGGCTTCGTGGCGGGAGGGGCAAGGCGCAAAGACTGGTCCTTTGCTTCAGAAGGACGATGTCAGCCTGTCCCAGGTCATCCTGCAAGATGCGCCCGTGGGACAGGCTCCGGAATCTTTCTAGGGCTTGGCCCCTCCCCTTGGAAGGCGCGTGTCTTGCCAAGGCATCCAGAAAACCAGTCCCGTCTTGCTCGTGGGATCCGAGCAACGTGCTGTCCCGTCAGGGCCCAGGTCTGGTCCCCGGGCTCCGCCCGCCACAGGCCATGAGGCGCTTTATAGATGCCGCCACGCGGGCCTTCGACGCCCATGTTTCACTCTTAGTGGCCGATGAGTAGATCTGAGACATCAGCTCTCCTCCTGGAAGCTGTTGTCACGCACCTGAGGGCTTTACTGCGGTCACTTCCCCGCCCACCGTCCCCGCCTCCCCTCCCCCACACCCCACCCGGCTTGCCGGGCAAAGGCCCTTCACGTGCAAGGGCCACGTATCTTCCCCCCGCATGTGCCGGGGTCCTCCCTGCTAGCCCGTGGGTGAGCCTTGCTCTGGAAACTCTCATCTTTAGGGTCTCAGTCCTCGGACGCCTCCCCTAGACCCCCGGCCAAGGTGTCGCCGTGCACATGCTCTAAGGAGGGAGGGCGCCCCGGGAAGCGGACATGGAGGGAGCAGAGGGGGGAGAGGGGGAACAGACAGACATCTCAGCCTCGTGGCTCCTTGAGGCGGTGAGCCGGTTGCTCTCAGTGTCCGTAACCCCCTGGCTCTGCAAGGCTGGGAATGAGGGTCACTTCTGGGAGCTCCGGAGAAGGGACTCCAGAGAGCAAGGTATGGTGGGGACCTGGGCAGGGAGCAGGGGCCCACACCGTGCCCTGCTTGCGGTGACACTGCGCTGGTGACAGCTCAGCGTTTCCCTGTGCCCGGGAGGGTGGAGGGGTCCCAGGGTCCACACCAGCTCTGCAAGGCGGTAGGGACCAGGCCGCCATATAAACGCAGTCACCACTCAGCAGGACTTGTGGGGAAGGGGTGGGGGAGGGCCCCCTCCCCCCAAGACGCATCAGTTCCCATCTCGTCTGCCAGGGAGGAGGGGGACACGCGGCTCTGCCTCACGGAACCCCGGTCTGCAAACTCAGCCGAAAGCGCTCGCCCTGTCCTCTTACCCGACAGCCTGTTGGCCTCCCCTTGACCATGGCCAGACCCCAGGGGCATGAGTTGGTTGCTTCTAAACCTGATCAATCAGCAGTCACCGCCGAAGCTCTTTTCGGACCTTGTGGCTTTTTTTGGTTTGGTCTGCAACTTAAAAAAAAAGCTGAAAGTTAAGGGCGCCTGGGCGGCTCGGCCGGGCAAGCGTTCGACTTCGGCTCAGGTCATGATCTCACGGTTGGTGGGTTCGAGCCCTGCATAGGGCTCCCTGCTGTCAGCGCGGAATTTTGCCCCTTGCCGGTGGACAGGCCGGCAGAGCTTCCTGCGGACAACGGGACGCGCTCCGGAGCCAGGGAGCCGTGGCCAGGAGCCGGTGGCAGAGGCAGGCACAGCGGGCGCTCCGGCAGGTTGGCGCCTCTCAGCCACCAGCCAGGGCCTCAGCCGGCGGGGTTGGGATTCCCCTTGGCAGGATGCTCTGTGTTCTCGGAAGAGTAACACAAGGAGGAGTGCCGGCCCACGGGCGGGGAGCTGGGTCACGGGTGTGTGCAGGGGCAGAATGTGCCAGAATGCACCAGAATGTGCCGGCTCTCACCTTGCCCAGCTGCCGCTGGTGAGTCGTGGGGGGAATTGGGGGGCAACCTACTACTCTCCCTGAATCACGTGAGCCGACAAATCCCCCCCCCCGCACTCTGGGGCCCCCACCAGAGCCCCAGTGTGCAGGTAAAGGGGCTTCTCTTAGACTCTCTCTCCTTCCAAAAAGAAAAACAAAGCACAAAGAGGGACCTGAAGTATCTCCTTCTCGGAAGCCTGATAAGGGACTGGAGTGGTGGCCAGAGCCGTGGAATCCAACAAGAGGAACATTACGTGGCATGTGGCATGGGGGGTAACCCTGTCCCCGCGCTGGGTCAGCGTCTTGTGGAGCTCTGTCCCCAAGGACTCCTGTCTCTGGGCCAGCTCCACCTCCCAGGGGCCAGCGCAGGCAGGTGCCCCGGCCAGGTCGCTGGTAGCGGGGGGGGGGGGGGGGGGGGGGGGGGGGGGGGGGGAGGGGGGGGTAGAGTGCAGTGGTTCGAATCCACCAACACCGGTAACACACGGCCACAGGCGGGGATTTCAGCTCTCCCAAACCCCTTCAATGTCATGGGGAATCATAATGGGAACTTTTTAAAAGGCAGTTTCCGGAATTGGGAGAGGGATGTACATAAAAGCAGTTAGTACAGCCCCCCACAAAATGGGAGGAAGGGAGGGAAGGAAGGAGGGAAGGAAATCAGAAAGGGAAGGAAGGAAAGAAGGGAGGGAGAAAGGGAGGGAGGGAAGAAGGGAGGAAGGAATCTAATCTGATGCAAGATTGTCAGAGGGAGAAGCAGTTACCTGACCGTTCTGCGGCTAAAGGCCCTCCAGGCCTGTCCCCTGACCTGTGTCCCCACCTCTCCAGAGTGGCCTGGATGCCTAAGAAATGTGGCTTGGTTTCCAAGCAAGACTTGAGAGATTTTTCCGTGTTCGTGAACTTTCCTCCCCCTCCCTCACAGGGGCTCTGCAGGGGAGGAGGGGGAGGAGCAGGAAGCGAGGGGAGGGGGCGCCACGTGGACTTGGCCTTTAGGCAAGTGGGAGGGGCCGGCCCCCAGGCTGCAGTAGCCCAGGGAAGGGTAGGGGCCTGACGGGGATCATTGTACCACCCTTTGACTTAAAACCCAAAGTCCCACAGCGGGATTCCCACCACCACGGGTCCTCTGCCTCCGCCCTGCAGACCCCGAGGAGGCAAGGAGGCCTTCAGAAAGGAGTCTCCGGAGGCAGCCCAGCCGTGCAGACCCTGACATTGGACATACAGCCCAAGTTCTCCATCTTTATCCTGCAGAAAAACTGACGTCAGTGCGAGTTCCCCGGGGCGGACACCAGGGCCTGGGGGGTGGGGGGAGCCGTTGTCTAACGAGCACAGAGCTTCGGTTTTGCAGGAAGTTCTGGAGGAGGACACACAACAATGTGAATACCCTGGGCGTTGCTGAACTGCCCCCTGGGGCAGGGCAAAGACCTCCGGTTAATTCTGTGTTTGGTGAAGGCCCAGTGCTCCCTGTGTCCTCACGTGCAGGGGAAAGAGAGGGGGTGCTCTGGGGGGGGAGGGGGTCTCCTCTCAGAACACCAACCCCATTCGTGGGGGTTCCACCCTCATGACGCCGTCACCTCCCAAGGCCCCGAGTCCTGACACCCTCACATTGGGGGTTAGGATTTCCACCCATGAATTACAGGGGACAAAAACATTCAGATGGAAACTTTTATTGAAGTGTATTTAAAAAAAATTTTTTTTAACGTTTACTTTATTTTTGAGAGACAGAGAGAGACAGAGCATGAGCGGGGGAGGAGCAGAGGGAGCGAGACAGACACAGAATCCGAAGCAGTCTCCGAGCTTGAGCTGTCAGCACAGAGCCCGGTGCGGGGCTCGAACCCACGAACTGTGAGATCACGACCTGAGCCGAGGTCGGACGCTTAACCGACTGAGCCACCCAAGTGCCCCCATATTTAGATACATTTTACCAGAGTTGTTAAAAAGTGCCCTGGGGAAGTGGGCTGGGGTGTCTCAGCACCGTCCTCTCCTTCAGGCATATCAGCCCCAAGCCATAAACCCACACGGAGGGGGTGGTGGCAGCTCAAATGAAACCCACCGGCCTGGGCTTATGCTTTGCCCTATAACGGGGGTGCCAGAGCTCCTAACACGCGGGTCCCGGGCTCCCACACAAGGCCCCTGTCCCCCGAGGCTGCCCGTGTCTGCTGCGCGATGCCTCCAGGGTCCGGTGTTTGTAGCAAGTTTCAGCCCCGCGCTGCCCCTGACCTTGTTTGCAGGCTGACGGAGCCGTGGTCCCACCGTGTCGGCTTGGGTCGGCTCCGTCACGGGGCCTGTGAATTCAGTCTCTCGGTTCAGTGGCCCGGCCTTCGAGGGGGGCTCACGGCCGCAGAGGAGGAACTAGCCGCAGCAGGAGGAAGAGGAAAATCTAGAAGCACAGAAGGAACACTCTCAATGTCAACAAAATGACCGAGTGACTGTCTTGAGTGGGTAAGAGTCTATATGATTTCATTTAGTCCTTTTTCCTATCCTCATCCCACAGGTATTTCCAGAGGGTTCCATCAGAGGGGCGGTGAGAAGCTCGGACTCGCCTCCAGGAAGGGGTCCTGGGGTCCCTCCACGGAACAGTCCAGACGTGAACGTACGTCATCAAAGGGAAAGGGTCTGGGTTCAGGCCCCGGGGCCCCGTGAGTTTGGCTGCAAAATAAATTGCCCAGACGAGAGATTTTCAAGGTCGACCTTCCATGTGGCTCAGAACGCTTACATCCACCCGGGTCAAGGGGCCCCCTGCCCCCAAACTAGCCACCAGCTTCCCCCCCCACCCTTGGAACTGGAGCCACCCCAAACTTCTTTGCTTGTTGTGAGAAAGTAGTTGCGGACCATGAAGAAACGGATGGGTGTGGCTGCGTTCCAATAAAACTTTATGTATAAAATGGGCGTGGCCGGCCCCGGGTTATGGAATTAAAGGGACTGGTTTGGAATCTGGGTGCAGGCACCTGGCGTGAGAGGGAGGTCATCCCAGCAGCAAGCCTGCCCTTGTCCACGAGTAGGGTCCCAACCAAACTCCCTCTGGGGTAGGGGAGCCCCCTCAGACAGTCACGGTAGCCCCCCCCCCAGCTCCCCCGCAAGGCAAGGAGGTGTCTTGTGTTTACAAACATCACTAATGATCTCAGGGACCAGTTTCCAGGCAGGCTCATTCCCAGAGGGCAGAGGACTGATTGTCCTGAGTCCCAGGGGGCCCCAGGGGCCTACGTGGACCCTGCTGGCCAGTGATGAAAGCACCAGCTTGAGCTGGGGTCCTGTGTGTCCCCGGGGCAGCCCCGCCCAGGAGGCCTGAGACGGCTGGCCAGTCCTCGCCACCCTTCCTTTAAGGCGGAGGGAACTGTCTCCACGCTAACAGCCACCCTGGGCCAGACACGTTGGGCTGGGGGTTTCCCACGTTCATTGCATTTGTACCCCCAGTGGACGGTAACCGGGGTAAGCCCAGCAAGGCCAAGGAGCCGGCCGCCCCACAGCGGTGGGGGGAGATCTATACACCCCAAAGCTCTGCTCTCCCTCCCTGTGGTCCGCGCTCCCCCCTCCCAAGGTGGAAACGCTGGGGACACCTGTGCTCACCCCCGACCTTGGCAGACCTTTGACAGGAAGCCGCCTCCCCAGGGGACCCAGAGGGCATCCCTCACTGCTGGGGCTGTTTCTGGGAGTTAGAGGGGGACGAATGCTCCTAGCTGCCTCTCCACTGATCTCCCCCACCCCACCCCACTCCCCCCCCCCCGCAGGCTGTTGGGAGGTGAGACTTCAGTGTGGGTGGGGCTTGGTGGATTCCCTCCAGCGCCTCAACAGAGAGGATCTGATAAGGTTATAATAGCGCCTTCTCCATCATCTCCTTGGGGAGCTCCAAGGATGACCTCACCCCGGCAACTACCTATGAGCCAAGAGAACAGGGCTGGGCCTCCCATTCTAGAAGGGGAAAGAGGGCACCAAGGGGTTCCCTGTGGAATAGGGAATAGGCCCCGCCTTCCAGCCCCTCCCAGGCACAGCTGGTCCGCCACCCTCACTCTGACTGTTGATCGCTAAGCACACAGCGGACACCTTCTATATGAAACATGCTTTGCTTGGGGACAGGTCCCCAGCTAGATCAGGGGTGAGGGCGAGGGTGGGGTGGGGCAGCCCGCTGAGGGCCTGGATTTCCAGGTTTTCTGTTAAGGGCAGTGCTCTGTGGAACTGTGTGGCCAGAGCTGGGCCCAGGCACACGAGCGTGTCACCTGCAGCGGTGGGACAGGCCAGCCCGGAGCGGGGAGGGCCACCTCCGGGAGAAGAGGGCTGAGATGGGGTTGGTATTAGTGGAGCATCTCACACCGCGGATGTCCCTCAGATTAATGTGCTGAGATCACACACACAGGATTCCCAAGGAACCCACCGAGGTCAAAGCACAGGTCCGCGAACATGAACAAACCCAGTGAGAGAGCATCGCACCCGCTTCTTTGTGGACACCTTTGATGGTAAGATCAGGCTGCTGGGTGCAATGACACCGCTGTTTCCACGCGGCGAGGCACCTCCACGGTGTCTCGAGCAGGAAGGGGCACGTGTGACATGATGTGAAAACATCCGAGGGCTCGGCCAACGCCACTGAGGCTCACTGTTTGCGTTCTAAATGAGACCGTTCAAAAATTCATTTAAAGGTAGGCAAAAGTAGGATTTACTTTTTTTCTCCTGAAAAAAACTTTTTTTCTAAAATGAAGAGAGGTGAGGTCAATAGGCCTTATCAAAGGTCAGGGGTGTAAGAAACACCGAGGTTATCCCGCACCCGAAGCGTGGCTGTTGGGGTGCATGGTGAGGGGGCCCTAAGAAAATTAGAAGTGGGTTGGAATCCCCCTGTTTGAGCAGAAGACAGGGCGAGTGGGACTCCTGAGACCCTTCAGGACCCTCCCCCGTGTCCCCACAGAGAACCCAAGGCCCGGAATGGGAAAGTGGCGGTTTGGCGCCGGGATTTAGACTCGAACACAGAACCCTTGACTCCTAGCCCGATTCTTGTCCCAAGAGGTGTCCACTGGGGTTAGCTCCCTGCATGACGGAGTCCAGGACAACGGGGAGGAGGGGGTCAGCCAGGTAGGAAGAGACCTTGTCACCCAAAGCCAGGGCAGGGGCGGACCCACACTCGGGCCAGGATGCCGGGTGCCCCAAAGCGGCTCCACCTTGGGGCGGCGACATCTGGCTTCAGAAGATGTTCTGCAGGGGAGGCCGAGGTGTCTTTAAAGATGTCAGGTTTTTCTTCAAAGGAAAATGCCCCAGGCAGGTGTGACTACATCTGTCCCCTAAACTCTGGTGGCGGCTGAGGGCCCCCCTCAGGCCCCCCTCAAAGACCCCAGAGTCTATCCCATTTCACATGTCTTCAAACCCCACCGCCCCTGACCAGGGGTGCCTACGGCACCCCACGGGCCCCCAGAACAGCCCCCCAGCTCCCAGCCACACAGGGGGTCTTTGGGGCATGGGGTGAAGGGAGGGGGAAGCTTGCTGGGGCGGGGGCTCTGAGCTCCTGTCACCCCACCGGCTGTCCCCCAGACTCCACGCCCGCCCCCCACCGGCTTGCCCCAGGCAGGTCTGGTTTATGAGACCTTCCAGCCTGTCTCGTCTTGTTGGACCTGGAAACCGGGCGCAGTAACACTTACCTCACAAGGAAGGTGTGGGGACCCGGGACTTGGAGCTGCACACGCTCCTCCCCCAGCCCCCACCTGCAGCCGAGTGAGTAGTGGTGCCGGGGCCCCTGCAGACTCTGTGGGGCCGCACTGTCACTCCTCAGTCACTGTCACTCAGATGGAAGGGCGTGGAGGTTCTATGAGAGGAACCTTCCCAGGTTTCTGGAGGGACGTCTCTCCCTCCCCTGCCCCCCGGCCACATCTGCGGGACGCCCAGGCAGGTCCTTCCGACAAGGGTCCCAAATCCCCTCCAGAAGGCAGCTCAGCTCTCAACAAAGTACCACGGGCTGGGCGACTGTGCCAACAGAAGTTTATTTTCTCCCAGTGCTCGAGGCTGTAAGCCCGCGATCAAGGGGTGGGCAAGGCCTGGTTCCTCCCGAGCCCCTCTCCTCGGCTCGCGGCCGGCCCCCTGCTCCCGTGCGCTCACATGGTCGTCCCTGTGCGCGCCTGTGTCCTTCTTTGATAAGGACACCAGTCAGATTGGATCAAGGCCAACCCAGTGACATCATTTTAACTTAATTACCCCTTTAAAGACCTTACATCCAAATATAGTCACATTCTGAGGGATGGAGATTTGGGGCAGGAGGACACCCTTCATCCCATAACAGTCCCCCAGCACAGCGCGACACGTCCTTCAAGGGAAGACTTCCCCCACTTCCTCCAGGAAGCCTTCCAGGCCTGCAGTCCATGGGGAGAGCCTCTGTGTCCGTTTCAGCCACTGTGGGGAGGGGCTGGGGGAGGTGGGGAGCGAGGGTGCAGCTTCCCCAGATGAACGGACCACAGATGCGTTACTGGCTTTTGCTTATAGCCCATTTTATTCTGACCCTCTCTGCCCTTGATTTAAAGAGATCTGGGTACTGTACCCACTTCCCTTGTATCTGCTACTTTCTCTGGAGTTGTATTTTCTTTTTTTTAATTTTTTCTTTAAGTTTATTTATTTATTTTGGGAGAGAGAGAGCAAGCGAGCAGAGGAGGGACAGAGAGAGGGAGGGAGAGAGACTCCAAAGCAGGCTCTGCACTGACAATGTAGGGCTTGAACTCACAAACTGTGAGATCATGACCTGAGCTGAAATCAAGAGTCTGTTGCTTGAACAAATGAGCCACCCAGGTGCCCCTTTTTAATTTTTTTTTTAACATTTATTCATTTTTGAGAGAGAGAGAGAGAGAGAGAGAGAGAGAAAGACAGAGCGTGAGTGGGAGAAGAGCAGAGGGAGGAGACACAGAATCCGAAGCAGGCTCCAGGCTCCGAGCTGTCAGCACAGAGCCCGACACGGGGCTCGAACTCACAAACCGCCAGATCATGACCTGAGCTGAAGTCGGACGCTTAACCGACTGAGCCACCCAGGCGCCCCTGGAATTATATTTTCTAAAAACTGACATTTGACCAATAAATAAATAAAAGAAAGCCGGTCATTCTCAGAAGGTCCAGTTCCTTTGGAGACTTTTTTTCTTTTTAGAAGAACCACATTTACCCCAGGTAGAAGTCCTGTTGGAAGGTATTTGTAAAATGCAGAGCCACCTCTATGGGGACACCCTCAGCTGGACTTCATGTCTCACGGACACTGGTCAGCAACACAGAGCAGAACTCTGACCGCACGCAGCTGATGGAATATTCTCCCTACCTCCTCCCCAAGGCCATCTTTTCTCGAGGCGTCGGAAGACATCCTATCACCCCCCACCCCAGACTGGGGAGGCAGCGGGATGGCAGGCCCCGTCTGTGAGGCACCCGGGCCTGGAATCGGGAGCAGAGAGACCCCTGGGCACCCCGTGAGACAACAGCAAGACCAGAAGGGACTCCGCGTCCTGCCTCAAAGGCACGCCAGGCCAGCCGGCCCAGGTAAGAGGGAAGCCGATCCCGCAGGAGGCGGCTGACAGTCTCCCCAAGGCCCAGAACCGCCTCCTGTCAGTCCGGAGGCCCGTTGTCAACATTCGGATGGGCTTGTAATCAGGCCCCCGCTGTGGAGGCCAAGGTTTTATTGTAATGACAGCTTGGATTTATAGAGCATCCTTCTTGTGGCAAATCCTTCAGAGTTCCAGAGAGGGGCGGGGAGGGATTTAATTGGCCCTTAGCGCTGAGGAAACTGAGGCACGGGCAGGTTTAAAGACTTGCCCAGGGCAGGAAGGGATTAAAAGCCAAAGAACAGAGCTCGGATTTGGGGTTTGCCGCTGGCCGTGACAGCCGCAGAGCTTTCCTATGGGAGCAGCTGGGCACGGGGGGTGCTGGGGGCAGGTCCCAGACGCCCATCTCCCCTGACACCCGCACTGTACCACCATCACACCATCCCACACGGGCACTATGCCCACACACATTCATGCACACATGTGCACACACCAGTCATTCACAAGCTTACAGGACAAAAGCGGACAATCCCAGTTTCTGGCTGTGTTTCCCTTCCTATTCAAGGAGGGGGTGTGGCCACTGGGGCTGTGTGTGTCCCCGAGGCCCTGGCTGGTCCCCTCCGAAGCACGAGCCTACGGACATCACCTCACAGGCGCCGGGCTGCCGGGGGCCGCCACCGCTGGCCACGTGGAAGCCACAGGGGCCACCTGGGGAGGGAAAAGGACACTGAATAAACGGGGTCAGGAGACCAGGCTCGCCGTGAGCCGGCGTGAGACCTCACGTACGTGAAGTCGCCTCTCCTGGCCATCAGAGCAAGGCGGTTATGCCCTGATGGGGGGGTGTCACCCTCCACACCCTACTGTGAACCTCTGGAGGGACGCCAACTCTAGGGCCGGAGCAAGAACGGTACCGGTCGGACCTGGGGCATCTTTGGGAGCCATAAAACAAAGGGGCAGTCAGGCCAGGTCAGGAGGACAAGGACAGAGGGACCGCAGGAAGGAACTTCATCCGCCAAGGGAGAGGCGGGGAGAGATGTAGGCCGTGAGCAGAGCTCTGGCTTTAACACAGGGTTCAGTCAAGAGGACCCGCCGTGAACCATTTCCCTGCCTTCTGTCCTCAAACGTCTTCAGGGACAACAGGAAATGCACTGATGCCCAGCTTGGCTAGGGGCAGGTAACCCCTTCTCGCCTTGGGGGTGGGTGGGTAAGAGAAGCATCCCATGTCCCTGTTCCCGTGCCCGATGTGCGGCCTGAGCAGGAACAGAAGGACGCAGAGAGCTCCAGGACCCCCAAGGGGCAAGGCCAGCGGGAAGCTGCCAGAAGTGATAGGTTGGGTGCCGGGACCGGGGTTCGGGAAGGAGGCACGGCGCTGGCGCGTCCCGGTAGGGAGTGGTCAGACCCCCGCCACAATGGGTTCACCATGCATTTGATGGCGTAAGTCTGCCGCCCTTGATTTCACAGTTTGGCAAGCAGCTCTATGCTCGTGATAAGCCCTTTGGGCCATGATGAGCTTTAAAAAATTCAGGTGCACGTTAAATCAAAAGGTTAACTTACCGGATTGGCGTTTTTCGAGAAGGTCGATACGAATGCCTAACTGACACAAGTCGTTTGTCCACACTGCTCCACTCCGAGCGCCGCGAGACCACGGAGCGTGTGAGGCCCAGAGGACACGTTTCTGCTGAGTCAGCCAGCGCTCACCTCAAAGTTAGAGACCCTCTTAGAACTCGCTCGACAGACCGAGACTCGGCGCGTGCGGCTGGTGTGGCCGCCCTCTGCGAGACACGGCGTGTATCGAGTGCGAGTGACAATTGCAATGAGTTTCATCTGTTTTCCCGCTCTCGTGTGCATTTACAGAAGGTGGAAGCTGGGATGGAGTTGGCCAAGAGCAGAAGTTCGCAGTGAAGCGATGCCAGGTTAAGAGAAGCATTATCAGCCGCTTCAAATAGAAGAGCCATGGGGCGCCTGGGTGGCGCAGTCGGTTAAGCGTCCGACTTCAGCCAGGTCACGATCTCGCGGTCCGGGAGTTCGAGCCCCGCGTCAGGCTCTGGGCTGATGGCTCGGAGCCTGGAGCCTGTTTCGGATTCTGTGTCTCCCTCTCTCTCTGCCCCTCCCCCGTTCATGCTCTGTCTCTCTCTGTCCCCAAAATAAATAAACGTTGAAAAAAAAAAATTAAAAAAAAACACAAATAGAAAAGCCAATTAAGTTAATCTGAGTTAATTGCCTCGTTTTCATTCAAAACATTAAATAAAAGTAAAGCTCTGAGCATTTATTCTGCTGAGGACGTGTCTTCTGAAGTTCTTACAAGTGCTAGATGTAAATGCAAATTCAGTTAAAGCGTGGCTATTGATGAGGTCATTCGTTGGTGTTGTGCTAACACCCAGACAGATGTTGATGTCACTCGGCATTATGGAAACAGGCGCCGTTATTAAATTAGGAAAGTGTGGACCGGAAGTGTAGCTGGAATTTTTTGTAGTGAACACGTAATTCATAAATGAGCCTTGGCAAGCTGCAACCCACCTCCAATTGAAATAGACACTTCTCTAAAGAAGACACCGGATGGCCAAGAGGCACACGAAAAGATGCTCAACGTCGCTCCTCATCAGGGAAATACAAATCAAAACCACACTCAGATACCACCTCACGCCAGTCAGAGTGGCCAAAATGAACAAATCAGGAGACTATAGATGCTGGCGAGGATGTGAAGAAAAGGGAACCCTCTTGCACTGTTGGTGGGAATGCAAACTGGTGCAGCCGCTCTGGAAAACAGTGTGGAGGTTCCTCCAAAAAATTAACAATAGATCTACCCTATGACCCAGCTAGAGCACTGCTAGGAATTTACCCGAGGGATACAGGAGGGCTGATGCATAGGGGCACTTGTACCCCAATGTTTATAGCAGCACTCTCAACAATAGCCAAATGATGGAAAGAGCGTAAATGTCCATCAACTGACGAATGGATAAAGAAATTGTGGTTTATATACACAATGGAATACTACTTGGCAATGAGACAGAATGCAATCTGTCCTTTTGTAGCAACGTGGATGGAACTGGAGAGTGTTGTGCTAAGTGAAATAAGTCATACAGAGAAAGACAGATACCATATGGTTTCACTCTTATGTGGATCTTGAGAAACTTAACAGAAACCCATGGGGGAGGGGAAGGAAAAAAAAAAAAAAGAGGTTAGAGTGGGAGAGAGCCAAAGCATAAGAGACTCTTAAAAACTGAGAACAAACTGAGGGTTGATGGGGGGTGGGAGAGAGGAGAGGGTGGGTGATGGGCATTGAGGAGGGCACCTGTTGGGATGAGCACTGGGTGTTGTATAGAAACCAATTTGACAATAAATTTCATATATAAAATAAAATAAAAAGTAAAACCAGCAGATCTCAAAACTTACAAACCTTTTGACATATGCAGAGTTAGAGTAACTGAACAGTAAAATTTCAGTGACAGAGCTAATACAGTTCACAGACGGGAACTACTTTTCGCGGCGATACGCCCCTTCCCCCCAGAGGGCCATCATCGGCCAGGTTTTAGAAACATGGAGCCTTCAGAAAGTCGCTCACGAGTCACGCCAAATGGCTTACGGTGATGCTAGATTTGTGGGTGTGCGTAACTGGGTCCTCCAGGCTCTGGTTGCATTTTGTTCAAAATCAGTTGGAACTCTTTGATCAGACTGTTCAACAAATACATGATCAAAAACTGCTTCTTTTGAAATGTTTGACAAATTGTTTCAATTAAAAAAAAGAAAAAGATGGGGGCGCCTGGGTGGCTCAGTCGGTTAAGCGTCCGACTTCAGCTCAGGTCACGATCTCACAGTCCGTGAGTTCGAGCCCCGCGTCGGGCTCTGTGCTGATGGCTCAGAGCCTGGACCTGCTTCCGATTCTGTGTCTCCCTCTCTCTCTCTGCCCCTCCCCCGTTCATGCTCTGTCTCTCTCTGTCTCAAAAATAAATAAACGTTAAAAAAAATTAAAAAATAAGAAATAAAAAAATAAAAAAATAATAAATAAAAAAAAGATGCAAACAGAAAGACTATTAAAATGTATTGCTGCGGCAGAAAGAAAGGAAATGAACAAATTGATGGTGAGTGAGAATGAGTTTGGAATCCCGAAATTGCCCTTTGGAGTATCTCCGTGTATGAGGTGAATTTTTGATAGAGGTCATTTTAATCCGGTAGATATATATACACCCGTATATCTGTATATGTATATATACTATCACAGTGGAATAAAATTGAGTAGGCTTATGATTGTCAGCATATACACCTGACAAAACATTCAAAAAACCCTTGGACACATTTTGCCTTCTAAAAGCATTTATGAGAGATTCTCTGGATGGAAGCCAAATCGGAGAGCTTATGAAAATATCTGGGCTGAACACCTTCGTTACCAAAGCACTGACAGGGTTCTTTGAGCGGCACTCATCTAACGCTGGCTCACCTGACCACATCGGGGTGTACGGAGAAGATTCCATTTAACTCATCGGCAAATTCGAATATATCAGCCATATCGAATATGTCTTTGTGAGGAAGATTCCAGGCGATTTTACGAGAAATTAAAAGTCAGGAGGCAACTCTGAAAATAATAGATCCTTCTGAAAAATGCCACTAACATGGCAAAAAAAATCACATAAAATTAAAAACTAATTGAAGAAAGTGAACATTTATCGAGAATTATTATTCAGCAGGTAGTTGTTCTTTAATATCCAGATACTCAGTGCAAACTTTTTTTGCTTTAACGTAACAAACGCTACCTTTATTTGGCAGAAAGTAGTTAATTCTTTCTCTGTAAATGCAGTTCTCGCTTTCTTAGAAATGACGATTGCGTAACATCGTTGTGGTCTTTTTCTTGTCTTTCTAAGCTCAGATTTGGGGCAGAGCAAATACACTTTCCCCCAGTTTTGTCAAGTGATAATTTATACCTAATAAAATCCACCCATTTTAAGTGTGCAGTTTGCTCAAGTCGACGATCGTTAACAGTCACGTAACATTTACCGCAATTGAGATCCGGAGCGTTGCCATCACTCTAAAAAGTTTCCTTGTGGGGGAGCTTGGGTGGCTCAGTCAACTGAGCGTCCAACTTCGGCTCAGGCCATGGTCTCACCGTTTGTGGGTTCCAGCCCCACATCGGGCTCACCGCTGTCAGCTCAGAGCCTGGAGCCTGCTTGGGATTCTGTGTCTCCCTCTCTCTCTGCCCTTCCTCCGCTCACACTCTCTCACTCTCTCTCTCAAAAATAAGTGAACATTAAAAAAAAATTTTTTTAATACTTCAGCAAAGAAGAAAGCCAAGGAAAAAGATGGCCAAAGCCAAGGTACAGGGTCTTCGTAAATGCTGAATCTGGAGGTCAGGGCCCTGGGCACATTACATTTATTGTCCTTTACTTTTTTTTTAATTATTTATTTATTTTGAAATTTACACCCAAGTCAGTTAGCATATAGTGAAACAATGATTTCAGGAGTAGATTCCTTGATGACCTTCCCCCATTTAGCCCATCCCCCCTCCCACAACCCCTCCAGGAACCCTCTGTTTGTTGTCCATGTTTAAGAGTCTCTTATGTCCATCCCCCTCCCTGTTTTTATATTATTTTTGCTTCCCTTCCCTTATGTTCATCGGTTCTTTGTCTTAAATTCTTCATATGAGTGAAGTCATGTGATATTTGTCTTTCTCTAGTTTCACTTAGCATAATACCCTCCAGTTCCATCCACGTAGTCGCCAGTGGCAAGATTTCATTCTTTTTGATTGCCGAGTAATACTCCATTTTATATATGTACCACATCTTCTTTATCCATTCCTCCATCGATGGACATTTGGGCTCTTTCCATCCTTTGGCTATTGTTGATGGTGCCGCTATAAACATGGGGGTGCGTGTGTCCCTTCGAAACAGCACACCTGTATCGCTTGGATAAATGCCTAGTCGTGCAATTGCTGGGTCGTAGGGCAGTTCTATTAAAAATAGAGGCACCTCCATACTGTTTCCCAGAGTGGCTGCACCAGCTTGCATTCCCACCAGCAGGGCAAAAGAGACCCTCTTTTCCATATCCTCACCATGCATTTACTTGTCTGCCCACTTTCGAAAGGGTCCGAAGTCTCTTCTAAAACGAAAACAAAAGGAGGGAAGAACACGGGACTTCAGGGCGGTGAAGCGGCCCTGTGTGATGCCGTGACGGTGGACGTGCAGCGTCGCGCCCTCATCCGGACCCACAGAACGAGCAGCACCGAGCGAGCCCCACTGTCAGCCGTGGGCTCTGGGTGCCGAGGGCGCGTCAGTGCGGGCTCAAGTACCATAGCAGGTGCACCTCTCTGGTGGGGAGGCTGACAGAGGGGGAGGCAGTGCGGGGGGCCCGGGGGGGGTTATACGGGAGCCCTCCGAACCTCCCCCTCAATTTTGCTGTGAACCTAGAACTGCCTGAAAATTTTGTCTATGTTTTAAGAAACTGAAACAAAATGAATACATAGAGGCACAGGCAGGTGATCCGTTCTGGCCAAGGAGACACAGAGACCTACTGGGGGCTTCGGGGAGAACACCTGTCCTCGAAGGGGAGCTCCTCTCGGAATATTGTGGTCTGCATCTGATGCTAACAGCGGCCGCTGTCTCAGGACCGTCGGCGGGGCATCCTGACGTAAAGCACAAGCCAACCGCAGGGTTGGGGAGCAGACACGGGGTGAACCTGGTCCTGTGGACGCTGCTGAGCCACAGAAATGCCCCACTTCCTGCAAGACTGGGTTGTGAAAGACCATGTTTCCTGCTTGTGAGAGCGGTAAGTTTTTCCTATGAAGCTGGTGCTGGCTGGGTTTTTCCTGTTGACGTATCACCTCTTTTGGCACTGAATAAATCCGGCGAGTGTGCAGGTCTTTGGGGATCTTGGTCCAACCACTTCGTAAGTGGAGGAATGTCTTCTATTGCTCATCCTTCCAGCTCCTCTGCGACGCCAAAGTTATACGCATCCAACCGGCATCTATTTAAAGTTGTCTATTCAAATCTATGTCTAAGGGAGTGGACAAGATAAACAAGTGACAGTCCCAGCCCCTCCCTGGCCCACATTCTAGGAGCCGGGGGTGGGAGGGGAATGTGTGCACACAGATGTGACCTCCGAGAACCCCGTAGGGAGTTGTCTCTCCCTGGAAACTGAGTGCTGAGGTTCGAGCCTCCTGGAAGGCTTCCTGGAGGAGGTGGTCTACAGATTGGGTTTGCTGTGCTTTGGTGGGTGGAGATAAGAACGAAGGTGGGTGTTGAAAGCTCCCGAGATAATGACGGCCAAAGGCTTAAAGGAGAGAAATCCACTTTCCTTCAGGGCCTCGGCACACGGTTGATTGACAGACGACTGGAAACACAGACCCAGACTGTGTAACATCCCGCAGGCCTGAGTAAGGAGACATTTGGTCCCCATGAGCCAGATGGGGAAGAGACCGGTGGTGATTAACAATTTCCAGTCCTTCATTTTAGGAGTAACCAACTGTACTCCAGGCGACAGACTGGACTCCTGGCTGCCCACGCGGGGCTCTGGGTCACCAGCCAGGAGGCACATGGCCACCTCGAGGGGGGCGTGCAGGTGACAGCTCCCAACACCCAGAGCCCAGAGTTGGGGGGGAGGGGACACTCTGCAGAGGAAAATGAAGATGCTCACTCTCTGACGACGGAGAAGGGAGCCTCCCCTTTGCCTTCTGGGACGTGGAGGTCACCTCCAGCCTAAATAAGGATTTCAAGGATGGAATGATTAGAATTAAAGAAAATAAACAAAGTACACAGTAATAGCTCCACGAATGGTAAGGATTCTTCCTGCAAGGTCTGAGTAGCTGGTCAAGGCAGACGGAAAAGGCCCCTCTTTCTGGGAAAAAGACTAATCACTCACTTATTAAATCCGACTTGGAAACTCACCCCTGCCCCCTGCCCCACCCGACCCCCCAACGAGTGAGCTGCGGAACACATTCCCTGGCCCACCGGCTTACCCGGGGGGCAGCCCATTTAAAGGCTATTTTATGATTTGCTGTAATTAACTCACTGTGCCAGCTGCAAGCATTAACCATGACCCCCAAGGAGCAAACGTCATTGGAAAGGGAACGAGGCGCGGCCCCCCGGCGGGGGCCGAGGAGATCCCTGGGTCAGAGACGGGGCAGCAGGGCCAGACCCCGTCTGGGGGGCAAGCTCTGGGGCACCGCCCTGTGTGGAGAATCCAGTCACCAAGCCTGTGAGTATCCCAGCAACCGAGGGAGGACTGTGGGGTCACAGCCACGCTGGCGGATGTCACGGTGCGCGGGGCACCTGCTTGGGGCACCCCCTGTGGGGGCCCTGCCGCCCCTTTGAAAGGACCAGCCTCAAAACAACAAGTTCAAAGTGATTCTGGTTTTGTCTGTAGGGACACTTGGCTGTGTCTGATGACGGTCTTCCAGAAGGAGCTCCCGTGTCATGTGTCATCAGAGGGCAGGGCCCGATCTCACCGGGCTTCCAGAGGAAGATGTGGGACAGAGTCCCGGAGACCCCCAGGGCTGGGGGCGGGGGTGGTGGGGAGCAACAGATAGGTCACACACGGCCCAGGGGGCCCTTTGATCCCCAGGGGATGGATTATGGGCAGGGCGCTTTGGTTGCTAGAAGGCCAGCCCATCTTTGTTTCCATCTTTGTTATTCTCAAGCAGTTTGGCAAAGGTGAAAACTAGTCTTCCTCATGCGGACTGGGGACAGGAGCCTGGAGGGGGGCGTTCTGGATCAAAGGCAGTGGAGTCCCTGGCCTAGGGAAGGTCTGACAAAAGACGTGCGAGCGCACAGATGCGAGCAGGTGGGCGAGCAGGTGGAGGCAGCGAGGGGCCGGAGGGCGAGTCAGGCCGCCTTCGAGTCCACGCCGACGACGACCGAGCGCCTCTCTTCTGGGCCCCGTCTGGGTGCGAGAACCGCGCTGGCAAGCAAGCACCTGCCGCCACAGGAGAAGACAGAATGGCACATGTCAATCGAATGCAGGCGAAGCGTTGTGACTGTCCCCGGGGCAGTTGGAGACAGGGCTGCGGCATCTAAAAAGGAAACCTTTCGGGGTTTAGTAACAGCTGGCGGTCGGCATGCCCAGACCCCGGGCCGCATGAACACGCCCCCCAACACCGCCTCAGGTAGGCACCTGCTTGAACGATGAGGGCCAGGTGCCCTCACTTGAATGAGTGAGGCCAGGTGATGCACCCGGCGTCACCCTGCCTCTGCCTGGTGGTGCCCAGTGCCCCCGCCCCCAGGCTGCCTCCCCGCCCCCCCCCACTGCACCCTGAGCTCCTGTGTGACGGGGAGGGGACCTGTCCAGGTGGACAGGCACACACTGAGTGGGAGAAGCCGTCACCTCCCCCACAGACATCCCTGGCCAGTGGAAGGAGTAGGTTTTGAATTGGGCTTGGGGAGGAGAAGGACTCACAGAGGTCACACCCGGACCCAAAGCCTTAGGGACATTAAAGTGTATGAAACATCCTGAGCCACAGCACCAAAGGCACGCGATGCCTGTTTCTCACGGGCCACTCCCGAGACTCGGCTCTTGTGCAGACTTGATTTCCTTTCTCTTTTCCCATTTTCCTTTTTTTAAAGCTTATTTATTTATTTTGAGAGAGAGAGAGAGCACGAGCAGGGGACGGGCAGAGAGAGAGAGAGAGAGAGAAACCCAAGGAGGCTCCCCAGAGTCAGCACAGACCCTGACATGGGGCTCGAACTCGCGAACCGTGAGGTCCTAATTTGAGCTGAAATCGAGTCGGACGTTCAACTGATTGAGCCCCCAAGCGCCCCTCTTTTCCCATTTTTCTTACAGCTGCTGGAGGTCAATGGCAGGGAGTTTCTCTGGATGACTAAGTCCCGTAGCGTAAGGGAGGACCTCACCAGGAAGCCTTGGAGGTGGGAGGCGGGCAGCAGAAGGGGATGGGGACCAGGCTCGGCTCCGTCGGAGGGAGCAGGAAAGGACGGGTCAGATCCCTGGGTGGCACCGGCCACCAGAGACAGAAAATGCCACCAACAGTGCCGTCCACAGCAGGGACTGTCCTTCCCCCCGACACAGGAAGAGTGCGGGTGTCCCTGCTGGTCCCTCGCAGCCCCACCTCCCGGCATCGACCCGGGTCCCCGCTCTCTGTCCAAGTCACAGGCAGGGGCCGCAGATGAGCACGTTACCTGTGGCCCAAACAGAGAGGTTAGCCTGCCGTCCTCTGGGGTGGGGGCGGCTGGGGGAGAGCGGCAGGGCCGAGGCTAGGGTGGCCGTCCCACCCCGGGGGCACCCTCGGGGCCCAGGCCCCACAGCTGCTGGGGGACGAGCCCAGTGCGAGGCTTAGCCCGGGCATATTGTCGTGAATTCCTGCCTCTCCATCTGACCCATGACTCACCGCGGCTCTTGTCACAGCCTGCCCGGGCTCTAAGTGCCGGGTGTTTGCTTCCTCCCTGGAGAATTGCCAGCCGGAATTATTTATGAGCCTAATGTGCACACTGATGGGGTTCTGGCGGAGGCCAAGGGAACGGGCTGTCTGCAACCCCACACCTGAGTGGGGGCCACGGGTCTCCTCTGCAGAGGACGACGGGGGGAGAGGAAGGATTGTACGGCCGCTTCTCTGGGGCAGCCCCAGCGGCCAGAAGCACATCAACGCCCACCTCCCACCATCTCCCGGACGCCCCACGGAGACTGCGGCACCGGGGAGGTGGGGGCTGGGGACAAGAACGGGTTCACGTGCCTCGGGTCCCCAGCACGCAGCCCAGGCCCAGACTACAGGGAATGAGAGCCCAGACTCGGGGTTTCTGTCCCAGCTCCGCCAGCTCCTGGCGGGAACCAGGAAGCTCCCCTGCCTCGGTTTCCCCCTCCGACCCCCGGGGCTGCTTTGAGAATTAAATGCAACGATCCCCCTGCGGTAGATTGTTTGCAAAAGTAGCTGCAATTACTCCCACCGCTTCGAGTCCACACCCTCCCACAAGGTGAGTCTGCAGCTGCCCGGCCCTGGGGTGGAGTCTTCCTGACACCTAGAATCCGTCGTATCTGTCCGGCTGGGCCCGGGACCCGCAATGGCCAGTAGAATGCCAGCAAGTGACGCTGTGCGGTCAGAGCCCCGGGGACCGGCCACGGACAGCCCCGCTAAGAAGGGAGAGGCCAGAGGGCCCGGCCCAGAGGACCCTCCAAGGCCAAAGGCCATTCATCTGGTCCCACCGAGGAAGGGAAGCACGCTCTTGGAAGACGTGAGGGGTAGCGTCGGTGCCAGTGTCCCGTGGGAGACCGGGTCCTGGGTCGGGGTGCACCCTGCCCCGTGGTGTCCTTGGCCGACCACATGGAATTGGTAGTGTCCCCAGGTACAGCCCATTTGCCAGACTAGCCAGAACTTGAGGACCCCCTTCCCCTCCTGTGGACGGGGGCGGGGGTCTGAGAAGGCGCCTGGGGGTGGGGCCACGGCGTCTATACAAAGGACAGCTGGCGTGTTTTTAGGCTTGTGTCCCTGTTTGTGTTCAGCTTATCCCTGCCTGCTCTTTGTGCAAAAGATGATCCGTCTCGCAGCTGGGGACCTGCACTTTCCTCTGGGTCTAAGTATAGGAGGGGGAGGAGGTGGCCTAGAGGGGACAGACGCTCAGGACCAGCACGGGCTCTAGGCTCCTCTGGAGGCAAACCCCGCCTACAACCTGTGCAACGGGGCTGTGGGCCACGGGAGAGTTGTTTCCTTCTTAAAATCATCCAGTAGCCAGGGGTGCCTGGGGGGCTCAGGCGGTTAAGCGTCCAACTTCGGCTCAGGTCATGATCTCACGATTCATGGGTTCGAGCCCCGCGTCGGGCTCTGTGCTGACAGCTCAGAGCCTGGAACCTGCTTCAGCTTCTGTGCCTCCCTCTCTCTCTGCCCCTCCCCTGCTCGTGCTCTCTCTCTCTCTCTCTCTCTCTCTCAGAAATAAACATTAAAAATTTTTTTAAAAGTTAAAAAAAAAATCTTCCAGCAGCCCAAATGCTGAAACAAAGACACAAGGTCCACACAGATGCCATCGCAAATCTCCTATGGTCTTTAAATTTTAAAAACAAGTCCCCAGATAATACATATTTAACCGGCGTGCTCAGCCAGCAAGGTCATCCCAACCTGAAATGCCCATGTCTGTGTCCTGGGTGCGGCCACCTTTAACCGGTGGCTCCCTGCCCGTCTCCCCTTTAACCGGTGGCTCCCTGCCCGTCTCCCCTTTAACCGGTGGCTCCCTGCCCCTCCTCCGGCTTGCAGAGAGCTATCCGAAGCTGCCCCTGACTGCAGACACTTTGGCTGCAAGGCCAGGGCTCTTCACCACAGGCTCTGAGAAGGCAGTTGATGTTTGGGGTTCTATCGCGGTCACAGGTGGCTTTTCCACCATCTCGTACAAGGCTTGTGCTGCAAGTAATTGATCAGCAAAGGCGGCAACGAATCGAAGAAACCCCTGAGCGGCACCCAACTCCCCAGGAGGGATCATCTCAACCCAGGTCGGAGCAGGGCCCGAGAACGTGCATTCCTCGCGAGTGTCCAGGCGCGGCCGACGCTGCTGGCTGGGGACCCAGCTTGAAACCACCGGCTTCGTGGATAGAGTGTGTCTCTGGTACAGACGGCCCGGCTTTGCAGCGTGGCTGCCCGCGTCCACGGACAAGGACAGGCTGCTCAGCCCCTCCTTGCCTCAGTTTCCTCATCTGTAAAATGGAGGGAGCACTAACACCTACCCCGCGCGGCAGATGTCACGTGTTATTTGCAACATAAGTCTGTACCTGGGGAGGAGGAACAAAGGGCGCAAAACTCCCCTGCCCTGTGTTTCCTTCCTTTCCTTCCATCCCCCCACCCACGGAGCTGGAGTGAGCAGATCCTGGCCAGAAGGGGGGACCTCGAGGTGGATAAGATGTCAAGGTCAAATGTAGACTCTTCCGGTTCAATCACCTGAACTCACAGAACCGGAAGGGCCAGAACAGAGGCTCCAGAGGAAAGGAAGGAAGAAGGAGGAAACGCAGGTATTTGGGGCCCGCCCAGCACAGCCATGAGAAAGCATCAGGCAGCGCCACGGAGCCCCTTCCAGAACAGTTGAACACCCCACACCTGCGCAGTCCCCCACCCCCACCCCCAAGCCACGCAGAGCTCCTGAGGGAGGCAGGGCCTTCCCAGCAGCCTCTGCTCTCAGGCTCAGGGCCCGGCGCAAGGCCTGCAGTCAGTGCACCCCGAAGGACACCCGCACCTCCTCTTCTTACTTTGATCGCCCCAAGAAATGAAGACCCTTCCGTCCTGTGCCCTTGCTACATCTCTCCATGTGTGACGGCACGAGCCTGGGACAAGAACTTTCCTTCTCCTCAAAACCCCGTCTGGAGCAGCTGGAGAACATTCTGGAATCTGACCAGATCCTGTGGCCGCCCCGACCGTTGCTTAATGGTCACCAGAAGGCTCACAGGCTCCTCCTGGGCCAGCCCCGGCGCTCCCCCCTCATCCTGCACGGCCCTGTCCCCACCCCCCGGCAGCGACCATCACACGCCCAAGCCTTAGTACCAGCTGTTCCCTGCCAGGAAGGCCCCTCACCTGTCCGCCCCGCAAACTCCCGACAGCGGGGGCTTCCTCCGGGAACGACAACGGTCACCCCCATCTCTTGGCCACCCGTAGCCGTGCTCTGACCCCGGTCTGGGTCGCGACCTGCCCGCGTGTCCGGATCCTTGGCTGGACCCTGAGCTCCTGAGAGCAGAGGGCCCCACGGTGAGCCTGGTACTCGCCCCTCAGGCGAGCTCGGACACGCCAGCCTCGTCCCGTCGGGGCAGCTGGCGCACCGCACTCCAGAGCGGGACGCGGCTCTGACCACCGGGCCCGAGCTCCGGCTTCACGAACGAGCCTGGGGCACGCTCGCCTTCTCGGAGCTTCTGATTCCTGATCTGCAAAATGGGTCTAACCTCCGACTCAGAAGACTGAGACGATCCCGGCGCAGACACACGCACGAGGGACTGAGGGAAAACCAGCAATCGGCTTCTTAGGATGAGAAAAGCAAACGTCAGGCAGCTCAGACGGTGCCCGGCACGGCCTTGGCCTGCGGACAGACGAGGCGTCAGGAGGCAGCGGGGGAGCCCGCTCGCGGGGAGGGAGGAGCAAGGGGGCGGAGGGCCGTGCATCTCCACGACGGAGGGCAGCTGTCGCTGCTCACAGCCCCCTCTCCAGCCAGTGCTTCCTGCCATCTGTTCTGGAACATTCCTTCCTCTCGCCTTCTCATTTGGAGGCCCACCCTCCAGGCTGCAATGATCTTCGTCGGATGTGCCAGGCACCGAGGTCTGGCACGTTCAAGCTGCCGAGGAGGCGGGGGGCCTCCGGGGTGCGGGAGCTTGAGCCCTGCTCGGACACGGGGGGGGGGGGGGTTTGCCGGTTGCACCTTCTGAGGGCGACGTCAGCGTCTGTTCTTCCTCTTGGCGGCTGGGGCTGCCGTGGGGAGCACGCCTCTTGTCGCTCGCTGGCCCCCGTGCTGTCCTCACAAGGCATCTAAGACATGTTGGGGGACTGAGGGACAACCCGGGCGCACCGGAGGCCGCCAACAAGCCGGAAGCCATCCTCGCCCGGCTGCCCCCTGAGTCAGCACACGGCATCCCGCACCCGCCGGAGCGTTCGCCCTGCTCACTGCGTCTGTCCCATAAGGTGCCAGAGCTGGCTGTGCTGGGGACACGGCAAGCAGCCCGAGGACACACATCTAACACACGCGTGAACACACACACCTGCGCACAGCACACAGGGCACGCACATGTATGCACACGCATGAATGTGGCACACAGGGCACACGCACATCATACATACACATGCACCCAGGCATGCATATATACATGCACACAGGGCACACACACGCACACATACACACGCGCACATACATATATGCACACATGTACACATACACACATACACACATATACACATGCACACATATACACATGCACACAGGGAACACACACATATACACACGCACACATACACACATATACACATGCACACATATATACATGCACACAGGGCACACACATGCGCACACATACACACATGCACATGCATATATGCACACATGTACACATACACACATGCACACATATACACTTGCACACATGGCCCACATATGCACACATATACACACGCACACATACACACATATATACACACACACATATACACATGCACACAGGGCACACACACATATACACATGCACACATATACACGTGCACACATACACACATATACACATACATATATGCACAATACACATATACACATACACACATACACATGTACATACATATGTACACATGCACACATATACACATGCACACAGGGCACACACACATACACACATATACACACTCACACATATACACACACACACATGGCCCACACATATACATGCACACATATACACACGCATGCACACACATATACACATGCACACATACATACATGCACACATACATACATGCACACATACACATATACACATGCACACAGAGCACACACACATACACACATACACACGCGAACACATATACACATGCACACAGGGAACACACGCATACATACACACATATACACATGCACACATGGCCCACACATATACATGCACACATATACACATACACACATGCACACATATACACATGCACACAGGGAACACACACATATACACATATACACACATTCACACAGGGCACACACATGCACACATATACACACATATACACATGCACACATATACACATGCACACGTACACACATATACACATGAACACATATACACATGCACACAGGGAACACACACATATACACATATACACACATATACACATGCACACACATATGCACACATATACACACATATACACATGCACACAGGGCACACACATGCACACATATACACATACACACATATATGCATACATATACACATGCACACATACACATATACACATGCACACATATATACACACACATGCACACATACACGCATGCACCCATATACACATGCACATATACACACATATACACATGCACGCAGGGCACACACATACACATATACACATGCACACATACACACATGTATACATACACACACATATACATGTGAACACAGGGCACACACACACCTATGCACAGCACACAGGGCACACACATGTATGCACATGCACACAGAGCACACACATCACACAGACACATATACACATGTACACATACACACACATACACATGCACACAGGGCACACATGTGTGCACATACACACTTATGGCACATAAGACACACATCATACATACACGTGTGCACATGCACACACACACAGCACACAGGGCACACGCACAGCACACACGTATACACACGTACAAACAGGTGCTGAGCCCGTACAACAAGCACACCAGGTTTTATCATTTCCGCATCAGGTTTTCACACACTAGAGACTATTTCAGGCTAAGGGAAGCGAGACTGAAGGTCACTTATGGTCCACGAGGGTGCGCACGTAGAGTCAGAGACCCAGAGACGGAGACGACAGAAGAGACCCGTCACTCTCTGCCTCTGGCTTTGAGGGCAAGCGGGAGGATGCCCTGAGGCCGCCGCAGTCAAGCTGGAGGCTCAGTGTGACCTATCATCACCAATCTCGAAGACTCCCCGTGCGAATCCTGTGCGTGCTGCAAATCCTGTGCGTGCTGTCACGCCCGTCAGAAGTCAGCCTCGCGCCTTCCCCCAGAGGCACGCGAGCCTCGGTGTATGACCGCTGAGGCCGCGGGGGGGGGGGGGGGGGGGGGGGGCAGGGCAGCAAGCTCCTCCCAAGAGCCTGCAGCCCCGGGGCACCCTGGTCGTGGCCTCGATTTGGGCCAGTCTTCCCACAGTTGTCGTTTCCTCATCTTTAAAACTGAGCTGGTATTAGCCACTTTGTGAACTGGTTGTGAAGACAGGAAAAATACTTCAAAGCCCTGAACGCCTGGCAGGGTCCAAAATAAATACGCAGTGAATGTGCGTAATGAGGTGAAAACATGCCAAGCGACCAAGAGGCAGGTGTTCTGCCTGGAAAAGGAATCATCTTTGTTTGGAAATGCACCCTTAGGAAGGCACCTGAGGACCTGGGGGCCCATAGACTGGAAGGTGGTTCTCCAGGCACTGGAGGAGGGGGTGATTTCCCAGACGGGGAGGAATGTGAGGAGGGAGAGGGAGGAGCCGGGAGGGGCAGGGGCGAGGAGGGGCGGGTGATGCGAAATTCCCCAGGCGAGAGTAAGCCACTCACAAATGTGACATTCACCAGGTGGTGGGAGTCCTAGTTGTCCTTTTAAAGGAGATAAGGACAAACAAGGAAACACAAAAGCTCCCCTGATAAGTAACTCCCAACGACACTCTGAAAAATAAAAACATTGGTAGAAGCCCCAAGATGAAGGGAGAGAGCCCCGCTCCGCCCCACCTCTGCAAAGTTTCCCACACATTTTCCGTTCCTGAGACACTGAGGGGCGGGGCTTTGGGCTGATCCTGCCCCAATTCCCTCTGACAGCCAGCTGGGTCCCCTGAGCCCCCCCCCCCCCGGGATCTCAGGCGGCCCCCACCCCAGGACTGTGAGTTGTCTGTGGCTGCTGTAACAAATGCCACAAACTCAGTGGCTTAAGAGAACACACAGCCACGGTGTCTATTGCAGCATCGCTTACAACAGCCAAGATATGGAAGCAGCCTGGGGCCCGGGGGGCTCAGTCGGTTAAGTGTTGGACTCTGGCTCAGGTCACGATCTCGCGGTTCGTGGGTTCGAGCCCCGCGTCGGGCGCTGTGCTGACAGCTCAGAGCCTGGAGCCTGCCTCCGATTCTGTGTCCCCTCTCTCTCTGCCCCTCTCCCACTCGAACTCTGTCTCTCTCTCTCTGTCTCTTAAAAATAAAGAAACATTAAAAAAAAAAAAAAAGAACATCGATCTTGGAAGCAGAATGTCTGAGTTCAAGTTCTGGCTGGGCCATGGATCCTTGGGCAACTGACCCCTGCATATCTCAGTGTCCTCATCGGTAAAATGGGGGTGATCTAAGCCACTCGTCTAAGGGCTGTCCTGAGGGTCAGTGAGGCTTACCATGTAAACCAGGTGGGAGAGCTCCTTGGTTGGACTTTATGCCCTCGAGCCTCTTCTCTTATGCCTCCACTAGCCCCCTTCACACACTTAGGGGCAGAGCGTTCAGAATCCTTGGATTTCCAGAAGGTAAAGTGACACATGTACTGAACAATCCCCTCCCCCGGCAGGTCTGGAGCGGGGGCTCCGTCAGTATTTCTGCAACAAAGACCCTTCACCCTGAGCAGGATCGATGACTGGTATAAATAATATTTTCATCGTCATTTCAGGCCAGGAACTCCTACCAAATGAGTCACATTTCAGGCCAGATTTGGCCGCCAAATGAGGCACAGAAACAGCTCTCCTGTTTAGTTTGGATTTTGCATTTAAAGCAAAGGGGCTTTCGTTTTGCTTTGAAGACTGACACGCATCCATGGTCCCAAGGATACGGCCCATGAGTGGGGGTGCGCCGGCAGCCACGGGGGTGCTGGAAAGCCATATGGAAAAGGTAGGTAGCATTTGACTCCAGCGAGGTGAGAGTTGTGGGCAAGAGCGTCCAGGTGCTAAATGATTTTTGAAGGTCAAGCCAAGAGAAGAGGGTCGCTGGCATCGTCTGGACTCCCCAAGAACGCCACTTGGGCAAAGCAAACATGGCGGCCATGGGTCAAGACTGACGCCTGCTGATGCTGCCTGGCCCTTCTGGAAAGTCCCCGCCCTTTCCCTGGGGCGATTTCCCTCACACTGCCTCCTTCCAGGGCTGACTAAGCAGCGTGTGGCCACGCCCAGAGCCCAGAAGAGCCCCGGGGGAGAAGATGGCCCGTGTCAGAAGTGCCATCCTGGCAGGCCAACTGTCCCCCTTACGGCAGGCGTGACAGATGTCCACGGCAAAGCTAAAGGTAGGGATCGCTACTCCTGGGATCCCCCACTCGATCACGAAATACGTAGCTGGCATCTAAATAACTCCTCCATCAGATGAAAGGAGGGTGAGTCTCCCCCCACTGACTTTCACTCCAACTCCGCATTGGATGCCTGGGTTTTAACAACCTCTTTCAGCAGCTGGCGTCACAGTAGCTGGGCCGAGGAGGCGGTGGTTGACGCTCGAACATTTCTGCTTTCCCTCCTGTTCCTTTTCGCTATTTATAGCGCACTCTCTCTGCTATAACAATAGGAGGCAGCCTCCTAACTGACAGGAGGCAAGTATCGCCACACCCCAGGTATTTCCAACGCAGGAGAGCCATCGGATTGTTCTGGAAGGAGGTCTGACCACACTCACCCGTTTCCTGCGCCCCTCTGTTCCTCTGCCCTGCCTCCCGCTGCACCTTCTAGAGGGTCGGGTCTCCATTCCGATTCCCAGCCACAGACGTGCGACAACCCAAGTTGGAAGGGGACGTCCCCTTACTTCCGCCTCTCCTACTTCTGCTGTAAGAGTGTGAACAGATGGGGACAAATGCACCCTTGTTATCAGGAAAACACCCCCAATGACCAGTGAGCCACAGTAACATCTGTGTCCACCAAGAACTGCATATCTCTTACCAGCCTTGAAGCGGCTACTCCCGTGGCCCGTGACAATGCTTGTCGGAGCGACAGGTCCAGCCTGCGACAACGTCAGGACGGCCCTGACACGGGTCTGCCTAGGACAGCAGGTACCTGGGAGAGGCCACCGACGGATGCCAGCAAACGTCCCCCAGGTTCTGTACCTGGGCCAGGCTGGGGGCTCAGAAAACCAAAGACTCGAAGGACGCTGGATCAGACGTGCGGAGACCCCGCCCTCTGTGCGCTCTGACCCACTCCCGGCCCACGGCGTTTGCAGTTGGAAGATGCAGAGAGGTGTGTGCTTTCTGTCGCCCTGGGGTGACACGTTTGAGCTTGGTCTCAGCTCTCGGAAAAAGTTTGTTCCTGCCATCAGACTTGGGTGTGATCTTTCATCAGATGATGCAGGCATGAAACTCTTTTAACCTAAGTCTCCGCTTCCCAAGAGCGGTTCCTGAGACCCACTCGGGCGAGCGGATGCCGTGGCCCATGGATGCATCTTTGTTCCTTTCAGTCACACCCCGAAGGCAGTCTTGTTACTTTTCTCCCTACTTTGTGGGTGCAGTGGAGAGACTTACGACACTGCCCCCCAAAGATGTCCGTGTCCTAATCTCCGGACCCGTGCGTATGTGTTTCCTTGCTTGACAACAGGGATGCTACAGACGGGATTAAAGACCTCAGATGGTGAGATTTTCCTGGATTATCCAGATGGACCCAATGTCATCTCCAGGGTCCTTGTGAGAGGGAGGCAGGAGGGCCAAGTGAGGGGGCGTCAAGGTAACGACAGAAACAGCGGTCAGAGAGGTGCGGGCCTGAGCTTCTAGAGGCTGGGAGAGGCGAGGCTGCTCCTGGAGCCTCCAGAAGGAACCAGCCCTGCCCACACCTTGGTGTGGCCCCTTCCAGACTCATTCTGGACTTCTGACCTCCAGAACCGTAAGCGACTACCTCTGCGCTGTTGTGAGCCCCCGGATGCGTGGCATTTGTTACAGTCGCCGCAGAGAGCAAACGCGGAGGTCATGCTCTTGACATTGAGTGTTAACGGGGCCCCGCTAGAGGGCAAGTTTCGTCGGTGGGCAAGTGTGGGCCGAGGGTGAGACCGTGGATCCTCTCCGGGAGGGGGTGGAACCATCCTTCCCCCTCGCTGACGTCGAAGTTGTAGACGAGGTGGCCTAACCCTTCACACGGGGGACCTCACCTGTATTGTGGACTGAGTGCCATCATTCCTGCTCAGTGGCTTCCGGCAGGGTAAGAATTCAGACGAGGGTGTCTCCTTGTCTCTCCAGAGGGGAGTTTTGCTAAAAGCAAAGGAGGTGGGGCCAATGGAGGCCCCTCAACACCCGGCACGGGGCCCTCTGCTCCCCTCATTCTCTGAGACGCCTCACCCAGGTCTCTGGAGGGCATAGGCACCCAGCCTGGGCTTCTACAAGAATTTCATCCCCATAGGCCATTTCACGTTCCGAATTCCCATCACTCCACACCCACCGACTGGCTCTGGGGCAGCAGGGCAGGGATTCTCCCTCCTTTGTGAAAGGCGGGGCTGAGATCCAGAAAGTTCTGCTTCCAGCCAGACTAGGGCCCTCCCCCTGAGGTCGAAACCTCAGCCGTCCCAAGGAAGCCTCAAAACCAACAGGACTATCCCTCGTGTGCAGGGACATTCCCCCTGAGGCCTCCCAGCTCACGCAGAGCCTAGGTGAGGCTCCGCTCAGGCGTCTTGAACTTTCCCAGGACCTTATTCCGCGTTCCTCCCTTATCCTGTCCCTCCGGCAAGAGCCGGAAGCCCCTCTCCTTCTGCTGACGGGGGCGGGCAAGCAGACTGAACTGCACTCCCTGCACCTGCTTGGCCCTGGGATGCCCCTCTGGAAACATCTCTCTAGGCCCCGCCCCAGCCTGGAGCCTGGGGCTGGCCCAGGGATGATGATGGACGAGGGGCTCCCCCAGACCCAGACTCACCCCAGACCTGTTTTAGCGACAAGAGACCTTTCCGGCAAAGGTTACTGATGGGAAGAGCTAGGATTTGAACCCAGCTCTGAATCCAGAGCCTGTGCGTGTAAAAGCCGCCCTGCACCTTCCTGCCAAACTGCTAGCATCTTTCGGCTCCCAAAGGCAGCGTTTTCTTGCTCTTCCCGATCGGTCACCGTTTCTCTGCTGGGGAAAAGAGCATTTACGAGAATATTTACATCGACCAAACCTCCTCCAGTTTGTCCGATGGGTCCGTGGGGTGGAGAAGTGCCCTTGGAAAAGCTCCTTGCCCCAAAGCAGGAAGAGCCTGTCTGAGCCTGACGTGCCTGGAGCGACCGTTGTCCCCACTGTGGGGACATCATGAAGGCCACCCAGACGAGACCACGCAGAGGCTGTATATCCAGAGTTTGCTCCATGAGGGGAGTTAGCCACCATCACGTGAGTTCGGCAGAGACTCAAAGACAGACAGGAGACTGGAGACACGTTACGGTGGAAAACACGGAAAGCCTCAGGGGTGCCCGGGGGGAGGCTGTCATCATGGCTGAGACGGGACGGGCTCCCTAGACACGCACGGGTCATCCACGGGATCGGTTTAGGGGAGCGTATTTGGCTTTCTCTGACTGGCCCTAAATTAGGAGTGAGGACCAAAGTTAGGGAAGCTGGCACTCACTGACCGAGTCCTGACCCTTCCGGGCCGATCGCTGCAAAGGCTGTGGGTCATTCTCGCGCCATGTATGGTCTGGCCATTGCCTGTGCAGGGAAGGAAAAAGTTCTTCTCTACCCTGTTAGGTTCTTGTAGCAGGGCCCGCATAGTAAACTGACAAAAGCCATCAACGGGAGGAAAATGTTTCCTCCATATGCACATGGGAGCCAGCACAAAAGCAGGTGACTCATTAAATGGTTACAGTTAAAGGTGCATACATCTAACTTAGTAGGGATAAGGGAGGGGAAGAAACAGCTTCTACGGGCTTCTTTTTCTGTGAGAAAAACAAATAGGTTTCTTTAGGAAAGACAAATGAGTTTTTAGGACAACGGACAGGAGAGGATTTGTGATAATGTTTGTTTCAACAGGTATGAATGGTCTCTCTGTCCTCTTCAGGGCTGTAAATCCCCAGAGAGGGGATTATGGCGGCCTCGTTTCTCAGAAGTGGCTGCTTTTAGTCCCCTAAGGCAAGCTCCAAGGAGGCTTTGTCTGCATCTGTTGAATCTCAGATGTCTTAGCTTAGAATAATCCTCATGCCAACTCTGGGGTCCCAAGAGGGTCCCCGCAGCTGTTTATAAATGCAGGGTCACCGTCTCCAGGGCAAGGAAACTGAGGCCTCTGAGGTTTTCACAAGCTGCCCGTCAGCGGGTGGCAGGGCCATCCCCGGGGGGGTGGTGGCGGGGATTGGGTAAATAGGACTTCACAGAAGAAAGTCCTACCTACCCATCACCCGTCCACCCACAGGCGTTGCCCCTGATGCTTGGAATCTAAAGTTCAGTGTGGCATGGCCCCTAATTTTGAGGTGTCCACACTCAAGGGAGAGAAGGGATCGTGAAGAATTATTGATTTTCTATTGAAAACTTCAGTTATTTCTTTTGTGAAATATCTGCCCATCCATCCCCGCCCTAGAACAGAATGTTGCGGGCACATTCGTCTTGGGGTGATAAACACTTTCACGAAGCTGGTGATATGAGAGCAAACTGTTTCGTTCCGTTTAGTACCTTCTATAGCTTCCAAATTGTCCACCTGCAGACTGTATTGGGGGTGGGAGGTTCTCAAAAGCTCTTCAGCGTTTCCTTATTGCCTAAAAGTCTGGTAGGTTCCCGAGCCCCTTCCGCACCTGGCCCAACCGACTGTCGTGCCCACCGCCCACCGCTGCTCTCGGCCACTGGCCTCCTGGAGCACCCCCCACACAACCCCAGGACGCCAGGCTTTCTCATACCTCTGGTTGTGGCTCACCTTGAATTCTGTCTGGAGCATTCTTACCTCCACCTCTGCTTGCGAAATCTCCCCTTACTCCCCAAGACCCAGTTTAAACATCTTCCTTGCTGAATTTGACAGCACCATCTGTCCGCTACAATTCTGCCAGCTCTTCCCGTGTCCTTCCAAACCGTGCTTTTCAATGGATTCATAGTATTCCCCCACGGACACACCATGATTTATTCCATCATTCCTTGGTTTGGGAGCATTTGGGTTGTTTCCCACATTTGTGTTATGAGTAATGTTGTAATGAGCCTTCTCGTTCACCGTCTTTGATCATATCTCTGCTTCCTTACGATATATTTCTAGAAGCAAAATCTCTAAGTCAAGGGAGAAGAACACTTTTTAAGGTTCTTCCTACGTATTTCAGAATTACTTTCCCAACAGACCGTACAATTTGTGCTCAGGCTCCGGGGTATAGGGTTTCCTGTCCCACCCTGAGTAGAACATCACTGCTTCAAAAACATATGTTGGTCCCATAGCTGAAGACATTACTTCCGTGTTTTGATTTGCTTTTCTTTGACTCTTTGTGAAATTACATTTTTAAAATTTGGTTTATTTTAATTTAAAAAAAATTTTTTTTTAATTTTAATGTTTATTTACTTCTGAGAGAGAGAGAGCACGAACAGGGGAGGGGCAGAGAGAGAGGGAGACACAGAATCCAAAGCGGGCTCCAGGCTCCAAGCTGTCAGCACAGAGCCCGACACGGGGCTCGAACTCACCAACTGTGAGATCATGACCTGAACCAAAGCTGGATGCTTAATCTACTGAGCCACCCAGGCGTCCCAAATTGGTTTATTTTAAAATGTTGTTTATATGGCATAGTGGTTAAAGGCTTCAGGGTCCAAGATGGGCTCAGATCTTAGTTCTGCTGATTCGAAACAGGGGGGCTTGGGGAAAGTTCTGTAACCCCTCTGGCCTCCGGGTCCATTAACAAACCAGAGGGGGGCTGTGGAGCCCACCTCACGGGCCCTTTCGAGGACTGAATCAAGACAGATACGCAAAGCACTCAGCTCGGTGTCTGGGGGCCCGAGTCCTCCAGAAACGTTCCCCGTGTTTTCTGTGTTACCAGAGTTCTCAGACCTTAACGTCTTATGTTCAAATTGCATGCTTTTTGATGGTTTTGTTTTTCTAATGGGATGCGTTTTTCGTATTAATTTAAAAGAGTTCTGCTGTATGTTAAGGTGTTAACCCTTTGCTTGCTGTATTTATGCTGATATTTTTGCAACATTTTCCATTTATTTTGGCTTTGCATCATTGGTATTCCAAGAGATTTTTATTTTATGTACACAAACACACTCTTATCTTTGTTGATGACTCCTTCCATTAATTTTATGCCAACAATTCCTTCCCAGAACTGAGATCAATTAAATATTTTCTCTCCGTTTTGGGAGGAAATCACTGAGATCCTTCCACCTATCTGTTACGTCTACAGGCAGACTATTTTGTCTAAGTTATGGGAGAGGATCTCAACGGATCCTTTCACAACACCATTCAGAGAATAATTACGGATTGAAAAGCAGAAAGTGACATGATTTGATATGGTTTTGAGCAGCTTGCTGGCTCCAGTGTGGCGGGAAAAACAAGGGCAATCATGAAAATGGCCCGCAGGTTCTCAGTGCTTCCTGCGCACACACTAACTCCCTCAGGCCTCATGACCACCCAGGGAGGAGACTGAGGCACAAGCTGGAGTTTAAGTAACTTGCCCAAGGTCAGAGCCAGGGATGGAACCCAGAGGATGGTGGGATTGGACATAAGGAGATGAGTTTATCCAAAGCGATGGCCTCGATGAGAAACAGTGGGGTCAATGCAGACAGCAGCATAAGAAGGAGAGGTTAGGGCAGATTAGCGGATCTGGGACCTGACAGCCAGCCTCCCATCGGGGCACCATGAAGAGCAGGGAAGTTCAAGAGTCCCATCTGGGCATGCAAAGAACACTGCATGTGCCACAAAGCGTCCCCTTCCTCCGTCCTGTCTGTCCCGGCGTGTCTGGTCGCACGGGGCTGAGAGCTGAGGAATCCCCATCTCCCCAGATGGCTCAGACTCAGCAGGCATAGTGGTGGAGGGCACCCTCTTCCTTCTCTTTCACCAAAATCCCCCACAGCCCGTCTCCCGGTCCCCACTGCCTGTGCAAAGCCTGGCTCTGGCCTTGAGCTCCTGCAAAGGGAGTGTCCGCATAGCACATCGGGTCGTACCTGAGCCTTCCGGTCACTTCCACATTAACTCAACTTCCCCAAACTGCACCCGTCTTCTGAGGGGGGCCCGGGTGCCTATCGCTGACCAGCTCCCTGAGCTGGGGTCAGCCGCTACCATGGCAACCATTAATAGCTGTGACATGCCCACCATCAATGTCCCCTGAACCTCCCAGCAAATAAAGAGGCTCTGAGACTTGCGAAGGCTGAGGGCCGAGCTCAGGACGAGCCCCCGCTGTGAGGGGCTCACAATCCAAAAGCAAATTAGAAACCACCGATATTTCAACTTCCCCCGACAGCACGTGTAGCGACTTTGGCTTCAGACAGAGTGAACTTGGGGTCCCCTCTCTGCCTCCAACCGCCTGCATGAACAAGCTTCTTCTCTACATTGGATTGGGGAAGCTCGCAGCTCCGGGGACTTGGGGAAGGCCCACTGAGGCAGTGCATCTGCAGGACAGAGTGAACGCTGGGCTCTAGCCTTAGCCCTCGAGAAACACCCGCTTCTTCCTTTTGTTAATGTTTATTTTATGTTTGAAAGAGAGAGAGAGTGTGAAAGGGGGAGGGGCTGAGGTGGGGGGAACAAAGGATCCGGAGCGGGATCTGTGATGACAGCACAGAGCCCAACGCGGGGCTCCAACTCACAAACCTGTGGGATCGTGACCCGAGCCGGAGTCAGATGCTCAACCGACTGAGCCACCCAGGCGTCAGGAGAGACACTCACTTCTCGAAGCAGGTTCTCTCTCCTTCTTTCCAAGTTTGCCGCATCCTCCGTGGACAGCGTGGCCAGAAACGCATCCACGGGTGAGGCCGTGCGGCCTGGGGCGGACGAGGACCCCCGCCGGCCGGCCCCTCTCTCTGCTGGCGGCTCATTCTTGTGTGTTTAGAAGCCTCTTCCGCGCCCGAGACCCAAATCCCATCTTGCTTTGCTGCACCAGATGACCGAGGGGCAAGTCCGAGGCCGCGGACGTTCGCACCGTCCAAATGCGGCAGGGCTCTCGGCACTTGGAAGCCGTCCCTTTCCCGGTTCCTCTTCCCAGCAACCTCACCGTGGCCCTGAGCCAGTGGAGAAGGTGCCAGAAAGCTTCCCTGCCCCGGATCGTGGACCTCTCTGGCTCTCCTCCTTTGCTGCCCTGCAGCCCGGAGGCTATTCTGTTAGCCTGTCTTCGCGGATCGCTCGCTCGGAGTCACCCTTGCCCTTCAGGCTTGCCGCTCATCTCGCGTTTCCTGTTGAGGGAGACGCTTGTTCCGTGACCTCAGTTTCCTGATCCATCGAGAAAGCCGTGTATCTCTGCCCCTCCACCCACCTCCCTCCCTGCCCCGGCCGCCTCGGTGCTGGGAGCCGGGCCTGCCCCGGAGAGAACCACGACGAACTGGGGCCTTGTGACAAACAGCAGATCAGCACATTCGCGAGGTTGACTCAGTGACATCTAAAGCCGTCTGTCCTGGGAACCGTCTCTAGGGACAGAGTCGGGGAGCCTCCCACAGGCCACAGCACCTCTTTTTCTGGGCTTTTAGCTGCAGATAACAGAGCAGAATCAGCCCCCCCGCCTGCCCAGCCACCACCTCGGTCGGAAGAGAAGGCCATGTCAGGAAAGATGTCCCGTCTTCCCTACTTCTCCAGAACGCCCGTGATTCTCATGCCCCCTCCCCATGCACACCTTGGGCACATTCGTCCCCTGTGTCACAGAAGCCCTGACAGATGGCGGACCGTCTTGGGGTCAAGTTCTGGCAAGTCACGTGGTAGCAGTGAGCCTGAGTGGGAGCGTCTGTGCCTGCGTCTATTAGACAGGTCCGTCATCACCCGGGGCGTCCGTCGCGGGGGAGCTGTGCCCCGTCAACTCAGCAGACACGGGCCGCGGCCGAGGGGCCCCCCCAGCTCCCAGAACCCACTGCAGCAGCAGGAGCTGTTGCTTCCCCACCTCTGGCCGGCCCCTGGGTGATGCTCCAGAAGGCGTGGGGACTAGTCGGGCAGGTCCCCAGGAAGCTGACCGTGTTTGCCTTGGCTCACCGGGCTGGTCCACAGCCGGCTGCCACCACACCCCATGTGTCAGCCCCCGGGAGGCACGCCGGCCTTTTCTACCGTGCCTCCGACTGTTTCCTCCACTGCGCTGTGCTGGGCAGAGGCGGGGCCCGGGGAAGGCACCCCCGATGTGCCCGGGGGTCATCGGCACTGACTCTGCACCGGGCGCTCACCCGCCCAGCACTGTCTCACTGCGTGCTGCATATGAACTCATTTCGTCCTCTCAACCGCCACCCCCCCCCCCCCCGCCGCCCCGCGGAGTCAGAATTCGCTCAGCAAATATTTACTGAGGGCCTGCTCTCCGCCAAGTGCTGCTCTGTGCACTGGGGACGCACCAGGGAGCGGAGGTTACAAAAATCCCTGCCCCTGCGACCCTTACTTCCTAGCTAGGAAGATGGGCCGCACAGAAAACAGGACACATGCGTACAGAATGTGCTAGAAGGGGCTAAGTGAGGCTGTGTCGAGCAGAGACTCGGTGGAGGGGGACAAAAAGCCCGGGAGTCGTCATCCCCGCTTTACAGATGAGGAGACTGAGGCACGGGTGGACGGAGTAACTTCCTCAAGGTCTTGAGGCTCGTTACCCAGCCAGAGGCTGACCTTGAACCTTGACTTGAGAGACCACATTCTCTTAAAGGGGCATCTCAGGCTTGTTCCTTTAAAGGGTCAGGGGTTAAATGGCTGAGGCTGTGCAGGCCACGCATGGCCTCTGCTGCCTCTTCTGTATTTTCCTACAGTCCTCAAAACTGAAAACCATTCCTGACTCTCTTCGGCACAAAACCAGGTGCAGGGGTATGGCCTTTTGATCCCTGCCCTGAGCCACTGGGCTTTGGCACTCTTCCAATTAAGCTAAGGGTTCTCAGAACCCCACACGACACCAGGGGGGTTGGAATTGCTCTCGCTTTACAGATGAGGAGATCAAGGCTCACGAAGGTGAACTTGCTTGGCCAAGATCAAAGCCAGAACTCCGACTTCTGCAGGGTTGACAAGACCCTTTTTCCATCCTTCCCTAAGCGTCTCACTTTCGACACTCATTCCTAAATCCCTGCTTTAGAAGACAACGTTCACAACTCCTTAAAAAATTAAACCTAAGGGCGCCTGGGTGGCTCGGTCGGTTAAGCGTCCGACTCTTCATTTCGGCTCAGGTCATGATCTCAGTCTTTGTGAGTTCGAGCCCCGCGTCGGGCTCTGCACTGACAGTGTGGAGCCTGCTTGGGGTTCTCTCTCCCACTCTCTCTCTGCCCCTCACCTGCTCATGCTCTCTCTCTCTCTCTCTCAAAATAAACCTAAAAAAAATTGAACCCAGAATTCCCATATGATCAGCAATCCCATCTGGGCATAGACCCAAAAGAACTGAGAGCACCCCAGCATCCGGGCATGGGAGGAGGGGAGGTCAGGCCCCCAGTGTGCCCGCTGCCCAGCTTCTCGGAGGCCCCGGGGCAGCGGGCCCTTCCCGGAAAGACCCAGCAGAGCCTGGCCCACAGCATCAACCTGTTTGTCCTCACTACACCAGGGATCAGCGTTGTCACAGGCCCGGGGAGGAGCTGCCTGACCGCAGGATAGCCCCTGCGGGAGGTGAGTCATCGCAGGTGTGCCCGGCGACTCACGAACTGACCCCGAACGCACGTCGCAGAGCTCACGGGGGCACCTCGGGGAGCCGCCGCTCACTGGGAAGCTACATTTAATATAGAATAATCAAGCACTGTGTACCGTGCGTGAGCATTTTGCTTGTGACCCTTTAATCCCCACGGCCACCCAACGGGGAAAGCACTGTCACCCCCACCCTCCAGCTGAGGGTGCCAAGGTTTCAAAAGGACAAGTGACCTGCCCAACAGTGGTCAGGCAGCTGGGAAGTCCCCTTGTGGCCCCTTCTCGGTCTCTAGCACATTGACCCCCACCCATTGAGGACGCAGTGGATTTTGGAAGCAGACAAAACCGTTCGGAGCTAAGAGAGGCGGGTGGTACAGCCAGGTGATACTGTTGTACGTTAAAAAACACATCTTACCAAAAAAAAAAAAAAAAGGAAACTTTTTAGCAGTGAACACAGTGGTTATCTGTGTGGTTCTTTCTTTTTTGTTTTTTTAATTTTTTTTAACATTTATTTATTATTGAGAAACAGAGAGATGGAGAGTGAACAGGGGAGGGGCAGAGAGAGAGGGAGACTCCGAATTGGAAGCAGGCTCCCGGCTCCGAGCTGTCAGCACAGAGCCCGACGCGGGGCTCAAACCCACGAACCAAGAGATCATGACCTGAGCCGAAGTCAGATGCTCAACCGACTGAGCCACCCAGGCACCCCTAGCAGTTTTTTTTTTTAATCTTTACCTCTGCATTTTTTAACATGATTGGCCTATGATTTCTTGGTTTTTCAGATTTAATTCAATTTTACCACCACCCCACACACACTCTCAACCTCTTTTGCCCTACCCATGGTCTTCCTAATTTACTTACATCACAATCTTTGGCCAAATCAACAAGTAGTGTTGACATTACTATGACTCCATAAATGTTGTTGCAATGCGGCCACTCAGGACACTAAGATGATCTTTTCTTTCTTGTGCAACTTTTTGGTTTTCCTGGACTTCATTATTGCTTCATTTATCCTCACGTACTTCATTTTTTACACACTGCTTGCCGATTATTCCCCAAAATTATTTTATAAAGCAGAAGAGCTCCTCTCAAAGAAGTCACACACACCAGGTAATCATTCATTTTTGTTTTGTTTTGTTTTGTTTTGTTTTGTTGCTTTTGTTTTTCCCACGGAGATATCCCTTCTGGAGATCTCTGCCCTCCCAGATGGGAGGACTGGCTGACCTCTTGGCTTGTGCCCAGCTCTCCTCCTTTCTAAATCCCCAGCATTTTGAACTGTCAAAATGATGTGGGTTTTTTTTTTCTCATTTATTGTTTAGAAATGTAGGTAGCTCTTTCAATCAGGAAACTCATGCCCTACAGTTTTGGGAAATGTTCTTATATCGCTCCTCTCTTCTGCTCTTTCTTGAGTCACCAGGTCTGGAGCCTGTCTGGTTGAAATTCCCTGTAGTGTAAATATCCTGTGTTCTCTTTAGTGGTATTGGGCATTTGTCTGGTTCTGTGGGGTAAGGGAGGAAGTCTTAGGGTCTAAATGTTTTTTTTTTAATGTTTTTATTTATTTTTGACAGACAGAGAGAGAGCAGGAGAGACAGAGCAGAGTCGGGGAGGGGCAGAAAGAGAGGGAGACACAGAATCCGAAGCAGGCTCCAGGCTCCGAGCTGTCAGCACAGAGCCCGATGTGGGGCTCGAACCCACAGACCTCGAGATCATGACCTGAGGTGAAGTCGGTTTTAACCGACTGAGCCACCCAGGCACCTCCAGGGTCTAAATGTTTCTTATAGCGTGCTTTCAGGGCTTCAATCCTATAGTATTCAGCCAACTCCTTGTGTCCACTTTCAAAGACCCTGGCACCTCTAATTCCTTAGCCATTCTGGAGTTCTGCAACGCAAGTCGCTTTTCGTAAGAAGTTTTGCTTCAGTTTTCATTGCTGTGCCACACCAATGTGTTTGTACATCACCAAGTGCAAGTGCATGTGGCTGCATGTAATAGAACCCCACCCAACGGCTCAACCAAACAACATTCTAATTTTCTTACCAAAATCAGGCATCCGTGGCTATTACAGCAGACCCACAATGTGAGCGCGGCCCCGAGTTCCTTCTGCCTTTCCGCTTTACCATGCTCCTCAGGTGACTCCCATCCCCAGTGTGCTTTCACGGTCACACGATAGCCCCTTCACCCCAGCCTCATGTCCACCTTGCAAGTCAAGAGGAAGAGAGGAGAGAAGGAAGCAAAGAAAGAAAGAAACGGAGAGAGAGAGGAGAGAGAGAGAGGGAAAGGGAGAGAGAGAGAAAAGGAAGGAAGAAAGGGAGGAAAGAGAACGAGAGAAAGAAAGAAAGAAAGAGAAAAGAAATGAGAGAAGAGAAGAAAAGAAAAAAGAAAAGAAAAGAAAAGAAAGAAGGGGGAGGAGGAGCGGAAGGAAGGAAGGGAGGAAGAGAGGAAGGGAGGAAGGAAGGAGGGAGGGAGGGAGGGAGGGAAGAAGGAAGAAGGAGTGGCCCCAGTGTCAGGAACAGGATTTTCCCATGGTCTCCAGCAGACTTCAGTTACAGGGCTCACGGGGACATCCTTAGGTACAAGGAGTGTGGGGAAACGAGCTAATTGGGAACACTACCGCCCCCGCTGAAATCGGGATTCTGCCAGCAGGGACGAAGGGAAAAGGATTTGGGGAGGCCACTGGCCGGTAGTCCCGACTCTAGGAACTTTCACGGACGACCCTTGCCCGTTGCCCCGTCTCCCTTCCTTTTGCTCTGGTGAGTTCACTTTTCTGACTTCTCCAGCGCCGGTGTGTTAGAGGATTCCTTTCAAAGGATCAGGAATCAATGTATATGTTCAATCTATATCATGTTTAACCTGAAGTCCCAGATCAAGGGCCATAGAGCCCATTTGTTTCCTTATAAGCGGGGGGACTTCACATTTTGAGTGGAGGGGAACAAGCAATCCCACTCAGTCGCTGTGGGGTTCGTTCTTCATCTCTGTTCAAGGAACAGAGCCTCCTGCCAGCGTCGAGAGTGAGGTCTTCTCCCAGCTGTGCCACCACTGAGCGACTTCCAGCACGTCACATGCCCTCGCCGGTCCTGACTTTCCTCTTCATCTTTAAATGTTTATTTATTTTTGAGAGACAGAGACAGAATGCGAGTGGCTTAGGGGTGGAGAGAGACGGAGACACAGAATCCGAAGCAGACGCAGGCTCCAGGCTGAGCTGTCAGCACAGAGCCCAACGTGGGGCTCGAACCCACAGACTATGAGATCATGACCTGAGCCGAAGTCAGACGCTCAACTGACTGAGCCACCCAGGTACCCCTCCTCTTCATCTTTAAAATGAAGGGACTGGGAGAGGAAAGCATTTCCCGAGGGACAGTCCAGCAAAAAGAAACAAACGAACAAAAACAAAAAACAAAACCCAAAACAAAACAAAAAAAATAGTATTGCAGGAAAAGATGAACGGTCAGCAAAGAAGACGGTGAAAAGATGCCCGGTCGCTCATCGTTAGAGAAAATGCAGGTGAAAACGCTTCGGAAAACAGCTTGGCGGTTGACCCAAGAAATGCAAACTAATGTTTGCACCCAAACTTGTATACCGGTGTTTATGGCAGCTCGACTCCTAATCGCCCCAAACTGGACACAACCCACAACATCCATCAGCTGGTCGCGGAATAAACAGGTTAGGGTGATGCCAACGACCGACGCTATTCGGCGGGAGGAAGGAACAAGCCGCAGATACAGACGCCAACACGGAGGGAGCTTAACGCATCGGCTGAAGGACGCCAGGCGCAAAAGGCTACATGCCCATGACCCTGTTGAGATGTCTTTCTGGAAAAGGCAGAAGGGCAGAGACCGGGAAGCAGTCGGTGGTGGTGGGGGGCTGGGGCGGGAGGAGGAGACTGACAGGAACGGGGGCTGGCGCGCTTTGGGGGTCACAGCTATGTTCTGTGTCTCGAATGCAAGACATGCATCAGTCGAAACTCATAGAACGGGACACGGAAGAGAAGCAGTCTTCCTGTACGTGAATTTGTCTCAATAAACCAAACTTTTAAAAATAGCCAAAGTTAGATATCCCTGGGAAGTTCAGCTCCCAGGCCTCTGCTCATGGGGTCCCTGAGCGGGTGAGCACAGCCAAGGCCCTGAGAAGTCCTGCAGAACATTTAGCCAAGTGGATTCGTTCTCCAAACCGTTTTGCAAGTGACAGGCTTTGACAGACCTCAAGTGGGTGCTGTGGAGCCCCTCAGTGAGATAGTCTGTGACCTTGGGGGAGTTTGGGCCCATTAGGAAGTGGTCATCCCCCTGGGCATTTAGGTTTCTTTGAAGAGGCCCCCTCCTCTCTGCTTTCAGGCACTGCCTCCAGTCCCCTCCAGCCCTGCAGGCGAGGAAGCAAGGCAGGCCACTGGTGGGTCCGCGCCCACTGGGAGAGGGCTGGTCCCACAGGGGAGGGATGCTGAGCCCCGGGCCTGGGGACAGGGCCAGCCCCTCCCCGCGGCTCTGCTGCCTGCCAGGAGGCCGTGACCACCATCACATCACCCACTCGTGGGCTAAGTACCTGGTGTCCACTTCTCGAGACCCCTTGACAGAGCTGTGGCCTCATCTCCGAGCGTAGGGACAGGTGGCAAAGCCAGGACTCCAGCGTGCGTCCTTCGGCCCCCCACCCCCGGCCACGAGGCCCCCTCGGGGGGCCAGAACCATCTTTCCCCAGGTTGGGGCCATGTGCCCTGAGGGATCAGAGCGGGGCAGGGCCCAAACCACTGTGTTCACTTCCCATTTCAACAGCCTTCTGGGTGTCTCCCAAGCGCAGTTAGGGAGATGACTCAGTCCACAGAAGGGAACACTCACAGGGAACTCAAGCTGCAAAGGAAGGTGCCAGATGTGGTGTGGGTGCTGTTTCCTCACTGGAGGGTTTCCAGCGGGAGGCCCTGCCCCCCCCAACCCCCGCCCTCCGGGGAGCCTGCCCCCCCCCCCCGCCCCGGGGCCTCCTGCCGGCCAGGCCAAAGGCTAAAAATAGTCCCACCCTGCAGCCAGAATCAATACTGCCCTGCGTTCCACAGCAGGCTTCAGCGCGTTGACAAGGGAAGCCACTGTGTCGTCAGCTGTCCCCCACGCGGCCTCTCGTGGGCCGAGGGGAACCTTTCAAACCGAAGTGTGGGTGCTGGACTCACACCGCGGCTCCAAAAGCAAGGTCGGGCCAGACTCTGGTTGCAACCATGACCTGGGAGCGGAGGTAACGCGATGCTGTGTTTTTCGAGCGCCTAGCATTTCCGTGTCGTCTCGGAGCAAAGCGGGTCCGCGACAGTAGAGATAAAACAAGTCTACAAATTTGATCTACAAAGCGGTTCTTTACTTGGCAAGGCAAGTTCTTAGCAAGCAAAACACTTTTTTGTTTTTTAAGTTTATTTATTCTGAGAAGGGGGAGGGGCAGAGAGAGAGGGAGAGACAGGATCCCAAGCAGGCTCCGAGCTGTCAGCGCAGAGCCCGATGCGGGCCTCGAACCCACGAGCCCCGTGAGATCATGACCTGAGCCGAAACCAAGAGTCGGACGCTTAACCGACTGAGCCACCCAGGCAGCCCGCAGGCAAACCTTTGGAGTCCTGAAGATATACTCAGTTTCTCAGAATGTTGAGGGACACAGAACTATTCGATGAACTAGAACAGATGACCGGGTGTAACGTGACCCTCGTTCAAGGCCACGTTTAGGAGAGTCTCATCTCCCCTGCACTCAGTGGGTTCGCTCCCTGTGCTGGCGGGCTGGCAACAGTAGACATTTGTTCTCTCGAAGTTCTGGAAACTAGAACTTCAAATCTCTGAAGCCTCAGGTGGGGCCCCTGCCTCGGCTTTGCCAGCTCCCGGCGGCCCCAGCGATCCTTGGTGCTCGGGGCTGATAGACACGTGACTCCAGTGGCGGGGCGTCTCCACCCGCTATCCTCACGCGTGCGCCTCTGTGCATGTGTGTCCCTGTCCGGCTCCCCGTCCACGAGGATGCCAGTCACGTTCTTTCAGTACCGTCGCCACAACCCCACTTTCATTCGCTTGCCTCTGTGAACGCCCTGTCTTTATTTTTTTTTATTTTTTTTTAACCTTTATTTATTTTTGAGATAGAGAGAGACAGAGCATGAACGGGGGAGGGGCAGAGAGAGAGGGAGACATGGAATTGGAAGCAGGTTCCAGGCTCTGAGCCATCAGCTCAGAGCCCGACGCGGGGCTCGAACCCACGGACCGTAAGATCGTGACCTGAGCCGAAGTCGGACGCTTAACCGACTGAGCCACCCAGGCGCCCCTGTGAACGCCCTGTCTTTAAACAGAGTCACGTTCTGACATGAGAGAGTCAGGACCCCAACATATCCTTGGGGACACATAATCAAGCCACCGCATGGCCCGTTTGCTAATAGAGGAGAGGAGGGCAGGGAAGGAAGGGGGGAGGGAGGGGGAGCTGGCGGCAGGGAGGGAGCTCCCTGGTTCATTTTTGTGCTTTCGTGCCAATAAAACACGCCGGGCAGACGGAACACGGCCTGTGACCGCGAACAGGGCACAAAGTCACGCCTGCCAGAGCTGAGGCCGTAAGAATGTTCAACGAAGGAGAGCTCACGCCTTCGTGTGATTTGTCTCGGGAGCGATTCGGGTCGAAACTCGATCCAGCCGTCTCCCCGTGTGGGTCATGTTCTAGGTGGGGCGGCAGGTCACTGACCGGGGAATGCGATCTCCACCGATGGGCCTCCCTGGGCACGGCACACCCCTCGATCGGCGACCTTCTCGGGGGGGTCTAGGTTAAAGGCGGGGAGTTCCTGACTCTAACCTCGGGGCGCACGCTGTGGAAACAGCTGTTTCGGTCCACGAAGCCGCCTGCCAGGTCCCCGGCTTTCTGAGCTGTCGTCCTGTCTGAGGTCTCGAAGCCAGGACCCTAGAAATTGGTACCTGGAGAAACCGTGTGCGAACGAGGCCAGGTGGGCCGGCCGTCCCTCCCGCGCTCGGATAATTCAGACCTCGCGGCTCCGCTTTGAGCGCCTTCTGTTCCAGAACGGCCTTGAACCGGCCAAGGTCCCGGCCACTGGACGCTGAGCCACGTCAGACATGGTGCCATCCGCCAGCTCGAAGCTGGGCTCCGCGGGGCCACTGCGGATCCAGCCACACGGAGACCGTTGCCGCCGGCCGATTTGTCTCTGGTCTTTCTTCTGTTTTCGGCTCCCTCCTCGCGGCCATCGCGGGGCCCTGTCCTTGCAGGGGCCTCAAGGGCACCGGGGTCCCTCCTGTGAGGACCCTGCAGGCCGGCCGGAAACAGCTGCACATGCCTGCTTGTCCCAAGCAGAGCCTGGGCCCACGTGCGGGCGTTGAGGGACCCCGGGGACGCCAAGCAAGGGGAGGGACTGGGAAAAAGGAGGAGGACACAGGGGTGGGTACCGAGGGCGGGATCCCCGGGGCGTCTGCGGGGAAGAGGGCCCTCGGGGGGTCAGGGGAGGGTGGGCAGGGAGCCGCCTGGACCGTCCCTCCCTGTCTCCGAGTCGAAAGGGCCGATTCCTGCATTTCCAGGTAGCACCTGAAGGCCAGGTGGGCCCCGTGGTGGGGGCCCCGAGGCCACCTGCACCCCGACTTTGTTCTGAGCCCATATCCCGGCAGCCTGCACAGTGTGGGTATTTGCACATCGTACCCAGTGTGGCTAAAACTACCAGCACCCCACCCCGCGGCTCTCACTGGGGCCGAGGACTGTCCCGGGTCCTCCCTCTCCACCACCTGCGTCCTTCTCCCCATGCCTTGGCGTCCCTCCCCATCCTGCCCGTCACCCCCAGGACCGCAGGTCGTCACCTCGGTCTGTCAGCTCCAGCCTCTTGCCCGCCCCCTCCCCACAGGCGCCCCTGCAGCCCCCGCTGCTCACCAGTGTCCCCGGGGGCTCGGCAAAGCTGAAGACACCCCTCCCTGAGGCCGCAGAGGACCCCAGGCCCGTGTCCCCGAGCCATCTGCCGGCCCCCAGCCTTCCAGGACAGGAGTCTCCTGCCCAGCTGTACCGAACGAGCGCCCACGCGGCCCGTGGTAACGTAAAATACCCACTCGCTGCGTACCTGCCGTGTGCCCGAGACCCCTCACACCATACTTCACTATCGACCCAGAAGGCCTGCAAGGTAGGCATTTGTCAGCCCCGTTGTCAGAGGAAGGCACGGGGCTCAGAGGGGCCGGCGTCTCACCAAACCCCACGGAGCCCGTGCGAGGCAGGGCGGTTCCGCACACGGGGCCGTCCTTCTCCTCCTCGCAGCCGGACTGAGCCTGGACGTGGAGCCACGTGACCTGCAAACAGCCTGCCGGGACCCACGGAGGGCACGCCCCACGTGGGTGCATGCGTGGGTGTGCCCTACGTGTGCACACATGTGCAAGCGTGCACGTGTGCTTAGCGGGCTGAGGAAGAACCACACATTCTTCACGGGGGCGCCTGGGTGGCTCAGTCGGTTGAGCGTCCGACTTGATATCTGCTCAGGTCAGGATCTCCCAGTCCGTGAGATCAAGCCCCACACTGGGCTCTGCCCTGAGTGTGGAGCCTGCTTGGGATCCTCTCTCTCTCTCTCTCTCTCTCTCTCTGCCCCTCCCCCAGCTCGCTTTCAAAATAAATGAAGAAATAAACTTAAACAAAAGAAGAAAGAACCACCTCATGATTGTGCTTTGGTTGACATTCACAGCTACACGGGCACAAAAGTCTTACAAACGCGCCGTCACCCCTACCCGGCCCTCAGGGGAGAGCTGGCTGGGCTGTATGAAGTCACGTGTGTATAGAAGCTTGTGTGGGTGTGCTCGCGACCCCAAGCTCAAGCCCTGGTCTTTAAGAATTTCCACAAGTGTGACCCAAACGTGCCTTTGACAGCCTCCTGACATCCCCCGGGGCATCCAATGCGTCTAGATGCCCATGCGTGGACCCCCAGCCCCCACTCCTGGCCCCAGAGCCTGGTGAACTGGGAACGCTATCTTACTTAGGGTGGAACTCGACCTCAAAACCACGAAAATGCCTCCCAAGAGAGGGTCCTGAAGCTTCTCTGGGGCCCTCTGCCCGACAGTTTCAGTGGGAAGTCCCAGTTTCTAAGCACACAATTTAAGAATGGTCAAGTACCTTCTAGAACATCACACTCCGGAACGCTGCACAGCTGCTGAAGGTTACATGAGCAGAGAACGCAGAAGGGGCATCGTGTGGGGACCGGGCTGTCCGCTGAGCAGGTGCACGCTGCGTCTGCCCTCGGGGCCACATTCCCTTCGAATCCCAGGGGCCGAGCCGAGAACACACGACTCGTCTCTCTGGCTCCTGGCCTCACTGGACCCAGACAAGGGGAGGCACCGGCGGGAGCTGGAGGGCAAGCCGGGCTCCAGCCGTCACGAACGGGGCTCCTGTTCTAGATTGGGGGGTGGGGTGGAGGGGAAGCGGATGGGAACCTTGGCCCCTGGTCCCTGGCAGCATCCATCGCTCAGTCTCTCAAGCCAGAGGCAGGGGGACAGCGCTGGGGATGCTGATCTCTAGGCTACGCTCCCCCCACCCAGGGTTGCCAGATTTGTGGGGCGGAAAGGATGCCCTGTGAAACTTGAACCTGAGTTCCAGATAACAAGCATCGAGGGGGATGTTCACATAGGAAGGTGAATGTTACTTACCTAGGACCACGTATAACTGGAGGTCCTAAATGTCACCTGGTACCGCACTGCTCCTTTGCCATCAGGCGGCCAGTTCCCCGCATGAGACACGTTTCAAATATTGAGAGACGCTTTGGATTTCCTAGTGGGAACCCTGGCCGGAAACACGTGAAACGTTCATAGCGCTTACCCCCCGTCAGCGCCCTTGCAAGTTCATTTTCGTGTTCTTATTTACCCTTTTCTGTAGTTTCTAACCTTTTCCCACCAACGTCTATCTCATAGGAAATATTTCGTGATGCCTCCCTCGTCTTTGGCACTGGAGTCTCAAAGGGCAGCTTCCGTGGGCTTGGGTGCAGGGTGGGGGGTGGGGAGTGGACTTTGGCAGCTATGGGTCGCAGGGCCACGTGAATAATTAACCCTCATGTGGGGCCTCGGGGGCCTGATGAGGACCTGGCCCACAGAGATCAGAGATCGGGCTATGCTGGAAGCTGCTTCTGGGTCCTGCTCTGACCCCTGGGCTCCTGGGCTCGAGCAGCGCCTGGGGCTGGGACCGGTCTGGGGTGGGGAGGGAGACACCACGGCCCCAGGGAGGGAGGGAGCCCAGCCCCCCCGCCCTGGCTCTGTCCGCGCACACCTTTCCAAGGCCACCCCATAGGGTGCCGTGTCCCCTCCCGGCCCCAGCGGCTTCCCGCAGTCACAGGGCAGTCAGGGTCACCGTGGACAAACCTTGCACCTGACCACTTCCACCGCCAGAAGCCCTCTGGCCACTCCGGCGTCCCCTCCGGGACCTTCCCCAGGGAGGGCGCCGGCCCCAGCTTCCCAAGGCCCTGCACCCCTCCCGCCTGGGGCTGAGGAGCAGGTCTTCTGCGGGGAACCGGTGACAGATCGGTGACCCTTCTGACTTCCCAGCAGGTCACAAACTGAACTAGACTCTAGAGAAAAAAAATGGACACAAATACACTAAACTGTTAACCGTCCTCATCTCTGGGTTCTGGGTGTGGAGGGGGCTTTTCGTGCCTGGTTTATACTTTTCTATTTTTCCTCATTGTTTTTTCAGCCAACGTCAATTTTTTTCCCTGCCCCCTCCCCTTTCTGCCCACGGTGACCAACCCCGTCCGAGCAGACAGATCATTCTGTCTCCTATGCTGAGCGGGTTCCTGGGCTGGGGGCAGGTGCCAGGCTGCAGCTGGTGCCTGAGCGATGGGGGGAGTAGTGGGAGGGTTAGGGGTACCATGCGACGGGGGCGATGAGGGTAAGGGGGAAGAGGAGGGGGAGGAGGAGGAAGTAAGGAAGGGAGGGGGTGGGGAGAGGATACGTGTGTGAGAGAGAGAGAATATGTGGGTGTGTGCACACGTGAGTGTGAGCCTGTATGTGCCCATGCATGTGAGTCCGTGCCTGCTGTGGGGGAGGGAGACACAGGATGTTTGCAGCAGAGACTGGAAGCTTCAGGAAGCCCTCGACCCTGTTCCTGTGTCTTTAAAGTGCTTGAATGTTCAGCAGAGGCTACATGACCAGCTGGCCAGCGGAAGGCGAAGTTGCAGAGGGCTTCTGGACAAGCCCCTTTGCCACTAGCTCCTCGTTCCTGCACTGGATGCTGTCCTGGGAGGATGCGATGCCTGGAGCTCCTGCAGCCATCTTGCCACTGTGAGGAAAGCCAAGAAAATCTCACCAACTCTGTGCCCTCCTTCTACACTGAGACGATTGAAACGATTGCTTTGGCCTCTGAGAGGAATTCTCCTATTTGCAGCCAACGGCGGCCTCGCCACAACCCTGACCGCGGCCAGCCTGCTGACAGGCAAAGCTAGGAGGCCTGCTCTCTGAACCTGGTCATTCTGGGCAGAATCTGGCTCTGAGCCCTGGCCTGACACCTTCACGCCACGGTGGGAGAAATGACAACTTTGCTCCTGGAGCCTTCCTCACCTCCCCCTTCCCTACCAGCCGCAACCTGCTGTTTGGGTGATGCTTCCTGGTTGCCAGGGGGACCGGGACACCTGCAGTGGAGGCTGACCTTCCGGTGGGGTGCAAGGTTCAGCCCTGAGCGGAGGAGGGGAAGCAGAAGCCCCGACTTCTCTTCAGGGACCCGATTGTTAATCATTCACACTCGGCACTCATTTGTCCCTCAAGGCCACCTTCTTGGTCCTCCCAAGTCCTTTTTCTCCGGCTCCTGAGTGCACCCCAGCAGGGGGCCTGGGCCGGCTCAGCACCCCAGGACGTGCAAGGTGGGGCTCCAGGGGAAGCCCGCGCCCCGTCTCACCCCCACCCTGTGCCATAGGACCAAGGCAGCGGGGCTGGCGGCACAGGGGTTGTTTCGGGCGCCTTCCACCTGCCTGCCAACCTCCAGGCAACACAGCGGGTGGGCGACGCCGTCCCCTCCTACCACCGAGGTCCCTGCTGCCCCCGCCCGGCAGGACGAGGAAGGCTCTTCACGCGAATGGCCCTCGAAATTTAGGTTGCGTTGCCTTTGCGGATTTGGCTTGCTTTCCGAATGATACAAGAGCGGTCCCTGAAAGTAACTTAAATCAGCATCGAGGGTTTGCAGGAGTAGCTTTCGCTTCGCTCTGCCTTGACGTGACCCGAGAGCAGGCATTCGCCACGGCAGCCGTAACAAGGCGGCACGGGCTGCAGGCTCTCGTGCAACAGACGTCTGTTCTCTCCCGGCCCCGCAGGCTCAGGGTCCAAGGTCAAGGTGTCCTAGGATTGCTTCTTCCACTGCGCGTAATCTTCGCAAAGTTCAGCCGTGTGGCGCGCGTCGATGCTCACCTCCTTTTCCTGGCCGAGTGACCCTCCGTTGTGCGGACAGACCACACGGCGTCTATCCATTTCCCAGGTGCCGGACATTCAGGAGGTTTGCCTTTCTTGCCTGCGACGCATACGGCCGCGGTGGGCGTGCACGCAGGGGTTGTGTGGGCCTCGCGGGCCATCTCTCTCGGGCGCGCACCCGGGGGTGGGTCTGTTGCGGTATTAACTCGTTCCCAGAACCGTCCTGTGGCTTTCCAGAGCGATGACGCCGTTTTCCGTCCCCCGAGCAGCGTCCGGGACCACGTGCCCCATCCCGCCAGCCTTGCAGCCCTTCTGATGGGTGAGGGGCGACGCCTCTTTGCGGTTCTGACCTGCATTTCCACCACGACGAAGACATTCAGCACCTTCTCCCGTGCTGATTGGCCACCTTCATAGCTTCTCCGGAGAAAGCAGCAATGCGTTGGAAAATAATCAGGCAGCCCCGGAGGCAGCGGGGTGTGGGCGAAGCAGTCGGGGCTCCGGAGGCTGGATCCCCGGGTTTTAACGGGTCCTCTGAGCCGGCTGCAAAGTCTGGAGCCAGACACATCCCTCGCTGAGGTTCCTGGCAAGCAAAGCAGAACCACACGAAACTCCCAGAATGCTGGCAGGTTAGAGGCAGCGCAGGTCTAGAATCTGGTGCTAGTAGGTGCTTGCCGAGTAGGTATCATTCTCCGGAGGCCCGGCAGGCTGTGGGGAGAGCGAGTGACTCTTGATCTCGGGGTTGTGAGTTCGAGCCCCACGTCGGGCTTGGAGCTTACTTAAGAATGAATAAATACCAATCAAAATTAAATGAAATAAATAGGTGTCGCCCTTTATTATCACGAGGCGAACGAGGCCTGGAACACGTTGGTGTCGGACTTTTCAGCAACTGCTCGGTTTGCTCCCAAAGGACGCCGAGATCGGAGACCTTCGGCACAGACCGGCACCCAGGACAGCACCCTCTGGTCACGCCGCCCGGTGCGGGGGCTCTGCCCGGCCCCGTGGGGTGCGGTTGGGTGTTAGCCCGGCTGGGCTGTTGTCTGCAGGCTCTGGAGGAAAACCTTCCGAGCTCACCCACACCCTGGGGGTGCAGGCCTGAGGTCCCCGTGTCCCTGCTGGCAGTGCTGAGGGCCGCTCTCAGCCCCCGGCGGCCACCCACAGCCCGTGACCCCTAGTGTCCCCATCCTCAGTGCCGGCAGTGGGGACTTGCCCCTCGTGTTGATCCTTCTCACACTTCCTTTACATCAATTTTTATACAAAAATTTTCTTTAATGTTTATTTTTGAGAGAGAGAGAGAGAGAGAGAGAGCCTGAGCAGGGGAGGGGCAGAGAGAGGGAGACACAGAACAAGAAGCAGACTCCAGGCTCCGAGCTGTCGGCACAGAGCCCGACGTGGGGCTCGAACCCACGAACCGTGAGATCATGACCTGGGCCGAAATCAAGAGTCGGACACTTAGCCGACTGAGCCACCCAGGGACCCAAATTATTTTTTTTTAAGTTTTTATTTATTTATTTTGAGAGAGAGAGAGAGAGATTGAGCAGAGGAGGAGCAGAGAGAGAAAGGGAGAGAAAATCCCAGGCAGGCTCCATAATATCAGCTTGGAGCCCGACTCCAGGCTCGAACTCACGAACTGTGAGATCATGTACTCGAGCCGAAACCAAGATCGGGAGGCCCAGCCGACTGAGCCACCCAGGCCCTCCCCTTCCCCGCTTCAAACCTCTGACTTCGCGTCTTCCGACCTCTAGACCGGGACCCCGAGGGCTCACGTGATCGCATCAGGCGTGCCTGACTCAACGCCCCACGTTAGGGTCCACTGATCTGGGACCTTAATTACACGCGCAAAGCCCCCACAGCGGCACCGAGGCTAGTTTGTTGTTGCAACAGCCGGAGAAGGTGTGTGTGCGCCCGCGGCCGGGAGCCGTGCGGCCACCTCCGAGTCCCCCCGGCACCAGGCACGTACAGGGGTGGAAAGTCCTGCCTGCACTCCACGTCCAGTGTAGACGGGACACCACGCGGGACGGAAAATCGATCCCAGATAAATCCGGTTTGTGCTTAGAGTTCTGGAGGGTCAGGGTTCCACACGTGCACACACACACACACACACACACACACACCATCCTTCCCTCCCGCTTCTCAATGAATGTGAAAGTTCATTATCCAAACGCCTCCTCAAAGCAAAGTGCATCAAAGTCCCTTGCTCTAGCTCTGGCCCCAGCACCTGCCCTGGGTCACCACAGGCTCCTTTCCGTCCCTGCCCCCCTCCCCAAGCCCCCGCCGTGTAATAATCCGTCCGCCTGGCACATGCCAGAAAGAGAAAGACTTGCCTCCCACTGGGAGGGGCCCCCGTCTGGGGGATTCTTTGGTGCTTTGGGGGACAGATGTCTGGGGAGACGCCCTCGCTGCGCCCTTCAATGCGGACCCGCGGGAAAGTGCCATCAGGTGACCAGGCACATCCTCCCAGAGGGCCCAAGGCGTGGGGTGGGGAGAAGGTGGCCCTGCCCCTCGGGGAGGAAGGGGGCGGGGCTGCGGGCCGGATGCACCAGGCGGAGGGGACGGACGTATGATGTACGAGCCAGGCTGCCGGACCCCCAGGGACTGGGATGAAGGGTCTGGGACGGTGACCAGCGGTGGGGCCGGAGACGGGCTGGAGGGGGAGGACTTTGTGGGCCAAAGAGGCCGATGAAGGGCCTGCGGGGGCTTCAGGCCTCGGGGTGAGAGTCCGGTTCCCTCAGGGTCTGCTGGCTGCTGTGGGGACACAGGCCCAGAGGGGGCAAGACGGAGGAACACGGGAGCCCTCGCGCCTCTGGGAGGGACCGCCAGGCTGCGTCCTGAGTTAACCTCACGAGCTGATTCGTGCTAACAGGAAGGAGGAGGCCCCAGTTCCCACAGCGCAGGAAGGAGATGCCCTCGACCAGTGGCCGATGGGAGCTGAGTGCTCCCTGTGGGCCCGGGTTGTCCTTCACTGTCCGCACCCAGAATCCGTGGAATCCCGCCGCCCCCCTCATGCGGTCCGCCCCCTCCTGACCCCCGCCCGGCCTCTCTCAGCCCATCGGCCACGTGGCCGGGCGCGGCCCCGGTGTCCCTGTCCCAGCGCTCACCGCGGGGCGCCAGCCTCAGCGCCCTGGGGCCGTGTCTCCTTGGACCCCATCACCCTGACGGCGCCCCCAAAGGCCTCCCCTCTGGAGACCAAAGACAGAAACAAGCGACTAAGGGACCCAACATTTTGAAGAGAATCCTGATCTCCTCGTTCCCTGTCCACTTTTGCAAATAGCAATGAATGTATTCTTTGTAACACAGGTAACGTGACCTCTTCGCCAATAGAGTCATGTCGTGTGTGGATTGCGGCAAAGCCTGCCGAATACACCCACTTGGGAGAAATCCAAATTCTGGAGCGTTTGGAAACAAAGTTTTCTACTGTCCAATTTACCAAGCTTTACTAGGAAGACATTCCATAAATAAGGTTGCCAGATTAAATACAAGGCACCAAGCTAAATGTGAATTTCAGATAAAAAACTATTTTTAGCATATGCATTCATACCTGATAAAGTATAAGTTATAGATTATAAATATTCATAAGTTACTTGTAAATTTTTATAAGTCCCATGCAATGCGTAAAATCATGAATAATTTTTATAGTACAAATTTCGAATAAAATGTCAGTAAAAATGAGAATTTTAAGGGTTTTTTTTAAATGTTTATTTATTTTGAAAGAGAGAGAGAGAGAGAGAGAGCGAGCAGGGGAGAGGGGCAGAGAGAGGGAAAGAGAGTCCCGAGCAGGCTCCACACTGTCAGTGCAGAGCCTGACGAGGGGCTCGATTCCCAAAACCGTGAGATCACGACCTGAGCTGAAAATCAAGAGTCAGATGCTTACCCAACCGAGCTGCCCAGGCACCCCGAGAATTTTAAGTTTTAATACAAATTCAGAAGCTGTATTATTGATAACTTTTGAATACTGTCTCATGCAATATTTGGAACATACACTACAAAATGATTCATTGTTTCTCTGAAATTCAAATGTAACCGGGCAGCTTGCGTTCTTTCTTATCCTGTGTTTTTATTTGCTAAAGCCTGCGAGCAGCCTTAACAAGCCAGCGACGCTTAGGGATGGACCTGCCCTTTGTAAGGACGGGGGGACCCCACAATCCCGCCCACATTTTTCACATGCCGGGCACTGTGGGCTACACAGGGGTCAGCCCCGGGTCTCCCCAAAACCAACACCTCATGCCTTTGACCGCACTCCTCTCTGTGTGTGAGAAGCCCAGGTCCGGGCTCCCACCGCTGCGCCTGGTCCCTGAAGCACAGTCAGTCAGGGTCCTCGGTGGGGACAGACAGAATGGCCACCGCCTCCTCAGCCCCTGGGAATGGTGGCATTGACTTCTGTTTTAATGAACAAGGTCAAAGCAAGTTGGCCCCTGGCTTCGATGCCCTGAATCTGGCAGGCCCCCAGAAGCTTCCTTCCAAGGGGAGGGGGGACCCCCTGGGCTGACAGTGCAGAGAGGCCCCGTGAGGACAGCGGGGAGGCCACTTGAAGGTCGGGGCCGGCCCGCCCCAGGAAGGCCTTGCTTGGGTAGGTCTAGGTGACAGTTTCCTGTGGCAGGTCCCAACAGGCCACACCAGCTTTGATAAACGAGGGAAAAATGCGCCCAGTTGAGTAGAAGCGGTTCTGGTGCCTCGCGAGCCCGGCAGCTGCGTGGTTATCTGTGCTAACCCCTCCCTCCAGATGCTTCTCTGCAGATAGGAAGTGTGGCCCGGCACCACGGGTACCCCTGGGGGAACCAGTCCCTTCTGTCCCCTGAGCTTACCTGGATGCCAAGCGAGGACAATGACATTCATCCAGTGGAAGGGGCGCCCAGTAGGAGCCTGGGTTGAGCAATTTAGCAATCCTGTGCTGCCCTGGGCACACAAGGCTGCTTAGAAGGGGAAGGGGAATATGACCGCTAATTTCATGTGTCAGGCTAGCTGGGCCAAAGTGCCCAGACATTTGGCCAAACGTTATTCTGGATGTTACTGTGATGGTGCTTTAGGATGAGATTAACATTTGAATTAATTCAAAGTCAAGCAGATTGCCCTCCGTAATGGGGGTGGGCCATGTCCAATCAGTTGAAGGAGTAAATAGAGCCAAAGGCTGACTTCCCCTGAAGCAGAGGGCATGTTGCCAGCAGCTGTCCTTCGGATCTGGACTGCAACATCGGGTCCTCCTCGGGTCCGCAATCTTCCGGCCCCCGTGCAGCTTTGGGACCCGGCAGCCTCCGTAATTGTGTGAGCTGATTCCTTAAAACAAACCTCGTAATATTTATATACCCGCATCCTCTTGCTATGTTTCTCTGGAGAGCCCTGGCAAACACGGAGTCTCGGGCGGGCTGAGCTGCTCTTTTCCCCACAACCAGGAAGGAGGCCAAGCCCTTGACAGGTGTTGGTGACGAGCATCAGCCACACAGGTCCCCAGGCCGGTCAGAGCTCACAGAAGCCTTCTGGAAGGGTCAGATTTGAGCGAAATAACCTGAAAGACTCCCCCTGAATATGCCAGCCCCACCTCTCCGTCCTCAACATCGCCACGGCCAGGGCGTGGTGGTCGTGACGGCCGCAGCTAATAGTCACCAGGAAGCACGCCCCCAAAAGCTCTGTGCCGATCTCCTCGGCCTTTTGGGGAGTGTTTTTGTTTTGCTGTTTTAGAAGCACTGCCCCAAAAGGTGTGGTTTGGGGGCCCGCTGCCTGAGCCGCCCCTTTCCCACGAAGACAAAGCTCCCATGGTGGAGTTGGCCTGGGGAGGAAGCCTCGCGGGGAGCGTGGAAATGGCAGGAGCGCAGGGTGGGGACGGGGGACCCGAACACCACCCCGGTGTGAGCCCCTCTCTCCAGTCCCGAGAGCTCGTGGATCTGCTGGGAAGAATCCAGAAAAGGCCAGGAGGCTCACTCCTCATTAGCACCTCATTCGCATGCTGGGGCCACAGGAAGGGATGCTGTTCTCAGCCACTGCCCAGCTGGCCCCCCAAAAGGGTCCAGAACTCACTCTGGGGGTGACCCCAGGCGGCTCCCTGTGTCTCCACAGCACCATTTCCCACCAGCATCAAGGTGACTCCCAGCAGCCGGGCCCTGAGACACCCCAGCGCGCTGGCCCCCCAGGACTGTCACCCAGCAGCCACCCGAAGGCTGGCTCCCCGGGCCGGGGACCTCTGAGCCTCCTCCCTTCCCTCTCCCCGAAGCCGGCTGTCTTCACCACCCGACGTCCCTCAGAAGGTGACCAGAGGCGCAGGGAAGTCAGTGAACTCGGCGACACCGCCCTTTCTAACCGAGAGGACAGGAGGTGACCCCCGGTGCTTGGCGGGAACGCGGTCCTGCGCGAGGAGCATCTACCCAAGGACAGGGGAGGCGGATGAAAGAGCGAACGCTTTAGTCTGGCTTCTTTGCGCTGCGTAGCGGGCCTAGCTGGCTTCCGTGACGGTGACACACCTAGAAAAGCAACTGGGCAAATCACAAAACAAGAGAGAAGTCAGTGTGGAGAACGGGAGCACCCGGGCTCAGTTCCTGGCGAGCCAACTCACCCACCGCCTCGTTGGCGGGACGGAAGCAAACGGTGACACGCCGGCCATTTGCTGGCACTGCTTCTGTTGAGGTTTTCTTTGCTTGGAGAGCAGGGGGAGGGGTGGAGAGAGAGGGAGGGAGAGAGAGAATCCCAGGCGGGCTCCACGCCGTCGGCACGGAGCCCGACGCGGGGCTCGATCCCACGAACGGCGAGACCATGAGCTGAGCCAAAACCAAGAGCTGGGCGTTTAACCGACTGAGCCACCCGAGCGCCCCCCGCTTTTAAAAAATTTATTGAGGTGATATGCACACAAGGTCCAGGGAGCCATCCCCAATCACGGCTTCCGTCCAGCTCACACATTCCCACCCTCCAAAGCGAAACCCTCGACCCGTTCAGCCGCGCCTCCTCATCCGCCTCCCCGGGCACCTGCCCAATGCCAACCTCGTCTCGCGGATTTGCCTGTTCTGGACGCTTCGCGCACATCGAATCATGTAACACGTGACCTTCCGTGTCTGTCGCCCGTCCTCAGGACTCCGTCCCTTTCACGGCTGATAATACTCCAGCGTCCGGACGGAGCACATTTGTTCGTCCGTCCGCCCGCTGAGGCACATGGGGCTGTCTCCCCTCCGGGCCGCCGGGAACAGCACCCAGAGCATGTGCATCTGTATTTCTTTGAGTCTCTGTTTGCAATTCTTTTGAGCCACGTGCCTGCAATAGTGCTTCACGGTTCATGAAACTTTAGACCAGCTCAGTGTCCCGGCATCGCGACTGGACCAAGGGCACCAGGTCAGGAATGGCAGGGGCAGGCCACGGCCTTGACCGAGCGCTGTGCTCTCTCCCTGCGGCGGCCACCGGAACGATAAAGGTCCCCGTGCCTCCTGCCGCCCCCCAAGCTAGGTTTGCCCACACGCCCGGGCAGCTGGAGGAGGCCGGGGTAGGGTCTGATCCACGGTCCCAGGCAAAGGCCTTTGCTTCCTGGGGAGGCTAATCCGAAGTCTGGGTGGAGAAAGGGGAACACGAGGAACGAGCTCATTTGGGAAGTCCCGCCCAGTTACTCAGCATCGAGTAAACATCGGTTATTCCCACTCGGGGCTAAAGGGACGGGGAGGAAATGTCCCTGGTCATGCTGCCTTCCCGAGAAGCCACCATGAGCGCAGAGGTTTAGCTGCGTGGAGAAGAGAAAGTCAGTGTGGATTCATCACAAAGTCAGGCGACCGGTTCTAAATCAATGCGGTGGGCCTCGGGGTCCACTGAGGTGCACGTCAGCCGGCCATCACTGATCCGCATCCCCCCTCCTCCCGCCCGACAGCGGGGAAGCTCCCAGCACCTGCCCCGTCTCACGCACCGGGAGATGCACAAAACAGCTTGTGTTAATGGCGAAAGTCAAGGCAGTTGCCCTGAAAAGTGACAACAGATCCCCTTGACTCTGGTACTTTGGGGAACGCCCCCCCCAGAAAGAAGGCCAGAGCTTCTGGGCCCACGGCCGGCCCACCCCGAGCCAGCTCTCCCACGCAGGTGGCCACGGTCCAATCTCACCGCCCTTTCTTCCAGCGCTCGCCCATCGCATGCTCACACCGCCACTGGTTCGCTTTTCCTGTTTGACGTTTTAGGTACTAATTTCCGAAGGCGGAAGACGGCGTTCGTAACCACCTCGCCCACGCCCACAGCCACCCCGTGAGTCCTATCGCCGAGAATGAAATCAAACTTCACTGCGTGTACGTCGCTGGGATGGTCAGTTACGAGGCGACGCGCCCCTGGCTTGTGTGGACTGGAACGGGAACTTTCTACCACACAGCTGGGAAGGTTGTACGAAATGGGAGGTTCCTTTTAAATGATTAGCTAAACATAGCGGGAAGGACAGGACCAAAATCTCCAGAGGCTAATAGAGACATAAAGACCAGCGCCGTCCCATACGAGGGGGCTTGGGCCGAACGTCTCAGGGGCAGGAGGTAGGGCCTGGAGCTATGGCTGCACCTGACCCCCTTGAAGGGCCCTGAGGAAACACACCCACCTAGGGCATATCTGTCCCAGCCTGTGCCCCAGGTGGAAAGCAATTCCCCTTGAGAATTTTGTCTTGTTGGGTCTGTCCCTTTCCCAGCCCTAAAATCCACATAAGAGCGATCACAGGATGACCTCGAGCCTTACAAACACGAATCTCTTACAAACACGTCCTCGGCCCAGGCACAAACGATTCCCACAGGCACGGCCCTGCCGAACATGAGCTCACAATCCAAAATTATGACACAAGAGGAGCCGATCGACCGGCAGGCCTGATAAACAGAGAGACGAGATTCCTGAGACTCTCAGGCAATAAGATGATCAGATAACGGCTTTAAGTAAACACATTTCAAATGATGACAGGTGGAAAGCTGAGACCTGAACACGGGACACGTGCTGAACAACGCAAGGCAGATTTGGAAGGAAGGGAAGTCGAGCTCTTGGAAATGAAACACAGTGAGTGAAAGCAAAATGCCCATGGACGGCTCACTACAGAACGGACTTATCTCGAAGTCAGCTCCACCCTGCAGCTAGAAGGTTCGGCTCCCACACGCGGTAGTGGGCGGTGCAGAGAACAGCGCAGGGGGAAGGGAGCCCGGCACGTGGGCGGGACGCTGAGGCTTAAAGGAGGAAGTTAGGGCACTTGCCTCAGAATGTTGCCGGCATTGTTTGGCTTCTGGCTTCTGCTTTGTTGTCTAGAAGCCTGATGTTGTGGGTTTAAGTCCCGCCCGGGGAGCTGCGGAAGGGCCTCTGAGCGCCCTCCTGCTGTTCCAGGGCGTGGCGCCAGTGCTGTTCGTGCTATCTGGCCAGTGATGCTCTGCGCACCTGCTGCCACCTCCACGTGACCGCCCTGTCCTGTAGCCTGGGGGTGTTTCCTTCTCTCCGTCCCCGGCCCTCCTGTCACGGGGTTGCTGGAATGATTCTGACTTTCCCTTCCTGAAGAGTCTTCTCTCATCACATTTACAAATTTCCCAACTTCTGTCCTCTAAACGTGTGTGCACACGCACATTCCCGTCCTGCTTTCCATCTACTTAAAATGTCCTGCTTTTGGGGCACCTGGGTGGCTCAGTCAGTTAAGCGGCCGACTTCAGCTCAGATCATGATCTCGCGGTCCGTGAGTGCGGGCCCCGCATCGGGCTCTGTGCTGACAGCTCGGAGCCCGGAGCCCGCTTCGGATTCTGGGTCTCCCCCTCTTTCTCTGCCCCTCCTCTACTCACACTTTGTCTCTCTCTCTCTCTCTCAAAAATAAATAAACATTAAAAAATTTTTTTTAATTTTTTTTAACGTTTATTTATTTTTGAGACAGAGAGAGACAGAGCATGAACGGGGGAGGGTCAGAGAGAGAGGGAGACACAGAATCGGAAGCAGGCTCCAGGCTCTGAGCTGTCAGCCCAGAGCCCGACGCGGGGCTCGAACTCACAGACCGCGAGATCGTGACCTGAGCCGAAGTCGGACGCTCAACCGACTGAGCCACCCAGGCGCCCCCCCCAAATTTTTTTAAATGTCCTGTTTTCTCTCTGAAATACTTACAGATTTTACAAATTTCTCTTCTGATCCACGCTTTGTCTCCATTTTCTTCCCCCGCTCAGCCCCCCCACCCCACCCCCGGCTTGGTTGGTGGCTTGGGGTGGTGTCTTTGTCTCCCCGCGAGGGGCATTCTTTGCGTCTAGTGGGTTCCCCGCTTATTTCCCAGACATGAGTTAGTAACCGATGTTTGGAGACCCTGTGCGCACAGGTGGGCCCATCCATCTGGACGCGGCTCTGCGGGATGATGGGGGCGTGGCCTCTGCCCGCCTGGGCTGCAGGGCTCCTCCCCCCTGCAGGAGCTGGGTGCTGACAGAGGGGTGTAGACTGGAGAGCCAGCTGGCCCGGTCCTCCCCTTCATGGAATCCACCTGATTTCCTCCCCTGAGCCCCTTCCCCAGCCCCCCTCCAGATGTGCCAGAGTCGTTGGGTCAGGCGCATCCAGATTCAAGCCGGTCCCGTCCTTGGCGTGGGGCAGGGAGAGAGCCGGCAGTGGCGCAGGGCAGGGTGGGGAGAGGCCTGGTCTCGCCGCTCTCAGAAAGGCGGCCAGCAGTCCCCACCTCTGCCCCGGGCGTCTCCTCGGCCTTCAGAGGCTGCTGCCTTCACCCCGAAAGTATTCCTGCCAGGTCCAGCGGTCACGCAGTCACTCGGTCGGGTGGCTGGACATTTTCCGCATGCTTGTTCTCAGGCTCTGGGCTTCTCATCGCGGACCAGAAGGAAGAGTCCGCAGACCGCACAGCCGGCTGACGGACCCATGCCGTCTCCCGCGTGCTGTCCCCCAGGCCCGGGGCCGTCCACAGGCGACAACATCCAGACACAGGCTGGGACCCGCTTCACCAGCTGGACCGGGCAGGCCCCTCCGCGTCTGCCGGACCTCTGGCTGGAGGGAAACACAGCGCATCCTCCCCATTTCCGTGAAAGGGTGTTTCCAAGCTCCCACCCTGGGATGCGTCCATCGGTGCCCTCCCTCCCCCAGATCTGCTCCCCTCTCCCCCCTTCCCATCCACCCTGGAAAGACCAGCTCCAGCTGGCCCCTGTCTCCCCTCTCTGAGCTCACAGAGCCAGGATGTGGGAGCCGCCTGTCCTCCACCCCGCTGGCATCATCCCACGTCACTCGCCTCTCCTTCCCCCCAACTAAAGCGTCAAAACCCTGAAGGCGCGGACGGGGTCTCACACGGCCCTGCGCCCTCCCCAGGGACAGCCGTCACGAGGCAAGTCCCTCCCCATCTGGCTTCATCCCTGGGAGGCACAGGAGAGGCAGAGGCGGGGAAGGTTCTCTCCTGGGGAGCTGGTCGGCCTTCATCAAGGAGCAGGGCCTTCACTGTGTGTCGCCTCTTTCCCCCAGCTGCCCAGGGAGGACAGGAAGAAAAACGAGGTCCCGCGGCCGCAGCCCCGGAGGGGACAGCTGCCACCGCCGAGGTCTCCTTTCTGCCCACGGGCCACCTCCCCCCGCCCCCGACCCCCAGCCCCTCCCGGTCCTCCCAGTGGGACGGCTGGGCCAGGCAGTGAGGAGGAAGGAAGACACCCGCAGGGAGACCGCGTTCTGTTTGGCTGTCACAGAGGGACGGAGGCTTGACGAACCCGCCCGGCTCCCTGGGGCAGCACCACTCGCGCTTTGGGAGGAACCACGCACGACTATATATTTCCTCTTTTAACTGCACATACCCCGGTGTGGAAACCGGTAAGCAAGAGCATCTCCTGTCCGGCAGCCGGCTTGCTTTTGTCTCTTCCTAGCGCATCACAGAGCCCGAGGAGGGGCTCGAACTCGTGAACCACGAGATCATGACCTGAGCCGAAGTCGATCAACCGATCAACCGAATGAGCCCCCCAGGCGCCCCGAGGCAGACATTTTAAATGTAGAGTTTAGCACTTTCCATTAACCTGGGCGACAACTTAGTCTTTGTTAGTCTCTTCGTCACCAAGGCCCGCAGCAGCTGCCTCCCTAGGAGGCTCCAGAGTGTTCTTCCTCTCCTGTGCTCAGCAGGGTGGCTACCTGAGCCAGGGGACTGTTCCTGCAGGCCTTTCCCTCTTATCCAGTGGCTTCTTCCCTTCAATTAGGAGGGCGGCCTTGCGGGTCCCGCTGGGGTGAGGAACACTGTCCCCAACCCGTCCCCTCAGCAGGGACCCCGGCCGGTGCTGGGATGCTGGCTCTTTGCCTCCCCTTCCGGGCAGTGGGCAGTGGCTAAAGACAACCCTCTTCATCCTAGACGTCGTCCGGGGGCTCCACTGAGCACTGGCACCTGGGGCTTGTCCCCCACCTCTGATCTGTGACCCACCTGCTGCGGCTTCAAAGCCATCGGGCAGCGACTGCATTGTTGGGCTTCCAGCAACACCTTTCCAGAACATTCAGTCCCCTTCTCCCAGGGTTCTGAGAGGGGCTCTCTGGATCGGGGAGCCTACTATCTGTTTCCCTGAGAAAACGCAAAGCCACACACCCCACACCGCTCCAAATCACTCACAGCTGGCTCCGGGCGTTCTGTGGACGCTCCACAGAGGGCCCCCCGTGTGAGGACACCGGTGGCTGTCACTACCCAGCATCTAGCCCACCTTTTCCAGTAGGAGCATCTCGATCTTCCTTTGGGAAACTACCAACCCCACATTCGGGGATGAGATCAACCAGGCTGGGCCAGAACATTCTCTTCCCCTGCCTGCCATGGTTGGCGTTAAGGGTGGACACAGCCTGGGAGAGGGGCCGCCATATTGCAAACGTTCTGAGATACCATGAACTGCAAGATGCCCCATTATCTTAAGCACCTCCAAAGGACAAAATATGCTGCCAGTTTCAGTTGCATCAACTCTCACAGCTGTTAAAACGTAGGGGTGGTGGGGGAAGGGCGTCTAAGAACCTACAAATGATGCTTGGGGATTGGGAAAGGAAAACTATTGGGAGGAAAAGCTCTTCTACTGGGATCCTTGAGCCAAGATTGTTTAGGCTTGGAGATTTCGGGCCATTTTTGGCCCAGCAGTAAAGCCAACATCAAGGAGAAGTAACACTGCGAACACCTGGATCCAGCCATTCCTGACCCTGGATTTTCATGAGGTAGTAAGTACACTTTCTTTGCCGGTGTGGCCCACATGCGTGACTAGTACCGTTCCGTGGAACAGAATGCCCATCCGGTGCCTCTCTTCCCGTAAGAGACAACAGTGCCGCTGTCCGCCTGGTGTCAGATGTTAGAGCGCAGCCACAGGAGATGGGCCTGGAGCTCTTACACAGAGTGTTCAGTGCAGGGTCGTCCATATGGGGACGTTCTGAACTCCTGATTCCCATGATAATTGAGAATAAAGGAAGGGAGGGAGGGAGGGAGGGAGGGAGGAAGGAAGGGAAGGAGAGGAAAGAAGGAAGGAAGGAAGGAAGCAGGAAGGAAGGAAGGAAGGAAGGAAGGAAGGAAGGGAGGGGAGGAAGGAAGGAAGGAAGGAAGGAAGGGAGGAAGGGAGGGAGGGGAGGAAGGAAGGAGGAAGGAGAAAAGGAGGGAGGGCAGGAGGGAAGGGAGGAAGGAAGGAGAGAGGGAGGGAGGGAGGGAGGGAGGAAGGAAGGAAGGAAGGAAGGAGGAAGGAAGGAAGGAAGGCAGGAAGGCAGGAAGGAGGGAGGGGAGGAAAACTTGTCCAGGCTTAAGAGTCTATGTTTCCAAGAACACGGCCGCCCAAGCGTAAGCTCAGGGGCAAGGATTCTCTCTCCTCCGAACCGAATCGACGGCTACAACGCCCGCTCCCTTTCTGCTCCCTTTCTGCTGAGGTGTCAGCAAGAAGCCTTAATAACACCACCGCCCCGCCCACGCTTTTGTAATCAGCAGCCAGGCTCAGCGGCAGTGAAATGCCTCTGGCAAACAGAGTCCTGAGAACTGGATTCAGGTGCAGTGACCTGGATAGAGAGGGTGACTTGGCTAACCAGCGCTGGGGGTGGGGCAGTCAAGTGCCAAACCAGTTGTTCGCTAAGGAAGCCAGGTGTCCCACCCCTCTGTGGCTTCAGGCGCGTGTCGAGAAAGGAGATGTGCTGGCAACAAAGTCACAGTGCACCTGAGCCCAGGGGCCCGCGCCTGTCGCTTGGCCGGGGGTGAGCAGGGACGGGCATAGGAAGAAACCCAGCACTCACACTCGGGTCCTCCGTGCCCGGCTCCGTGGAGTGTGAACCGTGGCAGATCTTAACGAGAGGCTGGGGCCGAGACCTTTGCTACCGCTACTTGCCAGGTGGTCCCCAACCTGAATGTCCTGGTCAATCACCAGAGTGTGTTTGGTGCCGTGTTCCCCCGCCCAGCTCCCTGGTTTTGACATCATCCCAGGCTGCGGTGAGCGGGGCAGTCTGTGAACTTTAACGTCAGTGCACGACGACGGTGCTGCTCTGTGCCTGCTCCAGCCGGGAGAACCGCTTCTCTTCTCGAACCTACCGTCTCCCCCTCCCAGAGCCGCCGAAGAAAGGCTGCTATGCCTTTCTGATGCTGCTCAGGGCTGGGGCCCGGGAGGGACTAGCCCCAGGGCAACAGCAGAGCACGTGAACTATAAGACCCACCCCTTTGTTTCCTTCCGGGAACGAAGGCGCAGTTTTTTCTTAAAACAGAGGGTCTAAGAGAAAAGTTCATGGCGCCCTGAAACCAGAAAATGCTCCTAAACGAAACAGCGTGGAATAGGGATCAGAGGGGAAGGGGGGGGGGGAATGCCCAAGTTCTCGGAGACGGGAAGGAGGAAAAATGTAACATTAAGCCAAGTAGCAGAGTCTTAAGAAAAAAATGTTCCCTAAGTCTTGATTCCGGGCATAAAACTCTGTGAAAGGAATCCTCATTCTGTGGGGCTGGGGAGCGTGGCTGGTGCACTAGGGGGCACGAGGCTAAGAGAACCCTGGCCGGCTCAGCCCGTGTGAAGGGACAGAGGCTGAGGCGGCAGCCAGCGTGGCAGGAAGGTGTATCACACACGCGGGAGCTGAGCAAACGTGCACGTCTGTTCAGGACCACGAGGACTAACCTCCTCGCCATCAGAGGAATTAGACCCACATATGGATAAGCGGGAAGAAACCCTGGGGCGTTAGATTGTAGTTGAAGGCACCGATGTGAAATTATGCTTCTCAGTAAGATACACGGATCTGAGGGTGCCTGGGTGGCTCAGTTGGTTAGGTGTCCGACTTCGGCTCAAGTTACGATCTCCCGGTTTGTGGGTTCAAATCCCACCATCAGGCTCGCTGCTGTCAGCACAGACCCTGCTTTAGATCCTGTGTCCCCCTCTCTCTACCCCTCCCCCGCTCATTCTCTCTCTCTCTCTCTCTCTCTCTCCCCGCCCCCCACAAAATAAACTTAAAGGAAAAAAAAGACACACAGATCTCACACACTCTTTCCCAGATCTGTCTGCTAAGCCTGGAGGGAATGGCAGTCCTGGGACAATGAACACATCCAACCCCTGGATCTTGGTATCTAAATCCCATTCTTCACTAGAAGGAACTGGCTTCCTTGGAGAAATGACTGCCTCTGGGGCCAGGGTGGAGGGACGACAAGATGAGCCTGAACTCTCGTGTCAGAAAGCGAGAGGGGCTCAAACAACGACCCGGATGCATCAAAGGGACACAAGAGCTGGCACGGGGACACTCGAATTGGCCAAACTGGGGGTCATTTGAACACGCAAATAAACGACAATGATGAAGTAGAACCCCCTGATTAAATGGGAATCCATGACTCCATGCCGAAGCAAAAAATTAAAAAGGGAGAAGGGAAAGATCTGCTTTGTACCCAGTATCCCATCTGTGGTAGTTGCACCAAAAATACATCACTAAAAAAATCCTGAGAATTAAGACTAACCTATATTGAGGACTTTCTACAAAATAACTGTACTTCCCCCCAAAAGGAAAAATTATAAAAGAGAGGACTGAGGAACAGAGGACTGAAGACTCAAGAGTCAGGATAGTAAAATTGGGGGGAAGGGGGTGGTTCCTGAGCCAGAAAGAGGGAAGGAAGATTCGCTTGTTGCTCCCAGCGGTAGTTTTTTCTGTAAAGAACATTTTTGAGACAGTCAACGAAATTTGGGGATTTGTGGATTAGATGGTAGTATTGTATCGATATTAATTTCCTAGTTTTGATTGGTACAATGTGGCTATATAGAAAGTCTTTATTTGGGGGGAATACATATTGAAGTATTTAGGGGTCATGGGACACACTGTGCAATGTATTCAGACAGATGGGTGGATGGAGAGGTATATGGACGGATGAATGGATGGACGGATGGAGGGAGGGAGGGATGGGCAGGTGGGTGGCCAGGCAGATGGATGGATGGATGGATGGATGGATGGATGGATGGATGGGCAGGTGGGTGGCCAGGCAGATGGATGGATGGATGGATGGATGGATGGATGGATGGATGGGCAGGTGGGTGGCCAGGCAGATGGATGGATGGATGGATGGATGGATGGATGGACGGAGGGAGGGAGGGATGGGCAGGTGGGTGGCCAGGCAGATGGATGGATGGATGGATGGATGGATGGATGGATGGATGGAGGGATGGGCAGGTAGGTGGCCAGGCAGATGGATGGATGGATGGATGGATGGATGGATGGATGGATGGGCAGGTGGGTGGCCAGGCAGATGGATGGATGGATGGATGGATGGATGGATGGATGGATGGGCAGGTGGGTGGCCAGGCAGATGGATGGATGGATGGATGGATGGATGGATGGATGGATGGACAGAGGGAGGGAGGGATGGGCAGGTGGGTGGCCAGGCAGATGCATGGATGGATGGATGGATGGACGGAGGGATGGATGGATGGATGGACAGATGGACAGAGGGAGGGAGGGATGGGCAGGTGGGTGGCCAGGCAGATGCATGGATGGATGGATGGATGGACGGAGGGATGGATGGATGGATGGACAGATGGACAGAGGGAGGGAGGGATGGGCAGGTGGGTGGCCAGGCAGATGCATGGATGGATGGATGGATAAAATGGGCAGGTGAATGCATGGGTATGTGGGCAGATGGATGAGAAAGAAAAGAGAATGATCAAGCTAATGAGGTAAATGTAAGTGAATGGGGACCCTAGGTAACAGGTACACCAGAGTGCTACGTATTATAACTTTCCTGTAACTTGAAACTGTGTCAAAATGTAAGTTTAACAAATAAAGATAAGAATTATAAACACTTAAAAACACATAAAAACATTGGCATGAGGAACTTGTTCTACCAAGGTGAGATCATCTCTCTGCTGGTTCACACGTGTAGAAGGGCCGAGCTAAGGAGGCAGGAAGCCTGGGGCCACCCTCCACTTCCTTTCTCCCCTCATGCCACAGGTTAACTCAGAGCACCCAGACGACCCTTCTAGAAGGGCATGTCCAACCACATGACTGCCTGAACTGAATTCTCTGGTTTTCCCAAATCAGATTGTTTGCACTCATTTATAAGAAAAAGTCGTCTCGCGGACTCCAAGCGCAGAAGAGGACTTCGTTTTATTGACATTGAACAGAACTATCTGTCTTCCACACATTCTATACAACGGTAGCATATTGGAGTGAACGCAGGAGGCATATTAAAACATAGCCAGTTCTAAGCGGTACGGATATTTCCTGTCATAGAAAAGAAGTATCCTGCCCACAGATTCACATTAACATACACGGTACATTAACATCAATCTCGGTATTGTGCACCAGGCCACAGCACATGTCTGCACACAGGCTCACGCCCTGCGGCAAACCTAGTCCACAGTGTTCAGGGGGCACCACAGGGGGCACCACGGGGGACACCACAGGGGACACGGGAGACACGGAAGGAACACGGCTAGGATTGCATCTTTTACATCCAAGAGCGTGCCGCTGTCTCCTGGAGCCGCCTCGGGGGTGACATCCTAAGGCCAAGGCTCCCGCACGACGCAGGCGTTTGTCCGGCAGGTCAGAAAACTCCTAAGACCCCAGGACACTAGCACTCCGCACGGATAACCACCGCACCAAACATCAGAGCGGGAAAGAAACCCCCGGCTGAGGGGGGCTCGTCTAGCTAAATAACTCTGACGTCCCGAACCGAAACGATGAAGCATGAACGTTGTCTTGACACAGTTCGCGCCAGAGTTCCAAACGCCTCTCGGGCAACAAGGAACGACGCAAGTAGCACCGTCGGGGTGCGCGTGCGGCCCCCCGCGACCGCGGAGCGGAGGGCAAACTTGGATAGGAAAGAGCCGGTCGGATTTGCTGTTCGTTCGCTTTTCAAAACCAACCTTATGACTTTACGTTCACTCTTCACAAACCAGACAACCCGCCGACACGGACTTTTTTAACAGGTTTAAAGCAACAGGCGATTCCGCGTTCGTCTATTAAAGGCAGCCTACGAAACAAGAATTCCACTAAAACTTCTGGAAACAGGCTCTTCTGCCTGCCGCTGGGTACGCAGATAAAAAGACACGGCGCCTCCCGCTCCCGCCTCCCCAGAAGCTGCGCTCCGAGCAGTCCCAGGTGGCTCGGCTGAGGCCGGGGTGAACTGCGCCCCACTCACGGCTTTGCCACCGACGGACCCACAGTAGGAGCAAGACACGCAACGAAATGATTCCGACCCGTCTTCCCTCCCCCCCCACGGCGGAAGGCGGGGCTGCCGATCAGCGGACGGGTGGACAGCCAAGTGCATTCTCCCCAGCTGCCTCCGGAGGGAAACGCGGCCGAGCGGATGCCCCGGACGAATCAAGAGTCAGCGGTCACCGGCCTCTCGCCGGCCGCCCGGTCAACGCCCCGCCGGGCCGCAGACGAGGCGCGCGGTGCCGGCCGGCCCGGCGTCATTCTGTCCCCGCGGCGGAACGCGACGGGCCAGGGACCCCGCACGGGGTCCCCAGGCTAGGTCTTGCTCCGCCGGAGCAGCGCGGGGTCGGGGACGGGGCCGCCCTGGAACTTGAGGCTCTGCAGGTTGACGTGGGCCCCGTGTCGAAGCAGCGTCTCCACCGTCTTGGCGTGCCGGCCCCGGGCGGCCAGGTGCAGCGCGCTGAGCCCCTGCGCGTCGGACAGGTCGAGCGCGTCGGCACTGGCCAGCTCCTCCACCACCTCCGCGTGCCCGCCGGCGGCGGCCAGGTGCAGGGCCGTCTGGCCCCGGGGCCCCCGGGCCAGCACGTCGGCCTTCTCCTCCACCAGCAGCCTGACGGTCGCCAGGTGCCCGTTCCGCGACGCCAGGTGCAAGGCGGTGCAGCCCTCGGCGGTCACCGCCTCCTTGCTGGCGCCCCGATGCAGCAGCAGCCTGGCGGTGCTCGTGTGCCCCGTCTCCGCGGCCACGTGCAGGGGCGTCTGCGAGAGCAGGTTGCGGACGTTGACGTCCGAGCGCAGGTCGATGAGCACGCGGGCCACGCGGTAGTGCCCCCGCTGGGCGGCCAGGTGCAGCGGCGTCCTCCCGTCCAGCGTCTGCGCGTCCACGCTCACGCCCGGCTGCTTGGCCAGCAGCTTGACGACGGGCAGGTGGCCCTGCCAGGCGGCGTAGTGCAGCGGCCCCCAGGCGTCCTTGCCCCGCAGCCCCACGTCGCCGCCCCGGCGGAGCAGGATCCGCACGATGCTCTCCTGGCCGTGCTGGCAGGCCACGTGCATGGGGGTGCGGCCCTCGCAGTCCGCCTCGTTGGCGGAGGCGCGCTTCTCCAGCAGCAGCCGCGTGCTGAACTCGTCCCCGTTCTGGGCCGCGAAGTGCAGGGCCGTCCAGCGGTCCTCGTCCGCGGCGTTGACGCTGATCTTGCGGGCCAGCAGGAGCTCCACGACGCCCCGCACCCTCTTCTCCACGGCCACGTGGAGGGGGGTGGAGCCCTTCCGGTTGGTCAGGTTGGGGTTGGCGTTATTGAGCAGCAGCCACTTGACGCACTCCTCCTGCCCGGCCTCCACGGCCACGTGCAGCAGGCTGGAGCCGCCGTCCACGACCAGGTCCACGTCCTGGGGCTGGAGGATCTTCATCAGCCTGCTGGTGTCCCCGTTCACGATGGCATCCACGAGCTTCTTCTTCTGGACGTCCGTCGTGCCGAGATCTGGGGGAGAGAGATACGAGGTTCGGGCCGCGGGCCGCTCCCAAGGCCTGGCGGGCGCCCCAACGCGGCCCGCGCCTCCCCAGCGGCCTCCGGGCCGCCGCGTGCCCGAAACCACTCAGGAGTCACCCCGGCCGTGTTATTAGATTTCCGGTGCAGGGGGAAGACCTCGGGCAGGCCAAGGGGCTCCCGCGAACTCGCAAAGTAAAAGTCATTCTAGCTGTCCCGTAGGGTCGTCGTCGGATAAGGGCGCAGAACTCGGCCCGTCTGCGCTCAGAAAATGGCGGTGATGGCTGACGTTGCTTCGTTAAGAAAATAAAAATGGGGCGCCTGGGTGGCTCGGTCGTTTGAGCGTCCCCCTTTGGCTCGGGTCACGATCTCACGGTTCGTGAGTTCGAGCCCCGCGTCGGGCTCTGTGCTGACAGCTTAGAGCCTGGAGCCTGCTTCGGATTCTGTCTCCCCCCCGCCCATCCCTCCCCTGTTCGTGCACTTTCTCTCTCTCAAAAGTAACATAAACATTAAAAAAAAAGGAAACGGAATGAAAGGCACAGACCAGGGAGGCGTCCCAGTCCACTTGAGAGCTGACAGTTCCCACAGCAGAGACACCTTTCCAGGGCCACCGGCCGCTCCCCGCCCCAGCCTCCACGTGCAGCCTCGCCTCTATTTAACGTACAACTCCCACCACGGTGTCCGGCCTCCGATTTGCATGAAAGGCGGCCCGCCCCTCCCTCACATGAAACGTTCTCAAGGGGACTTGCACGGGAGGGTGGGGGTATAGGGTGGAATTCGAGAAGACACAAGCCACCCAGACGACATCTGTGTCTTTATGGGAACTGACCGCGTGCGAGCACGGAGATGCCATTTGAGAGTATCAGACCCAGAGAGAGTCGTATAGCATACTTCTCTCCCAGAGACGGGGTATTTCCTTCCTGTGCGACCCCATCACCCACCACTTACCTCCAGTCAAGCCGCCCGGCTGGGCCTTGCCCACCCCTGTGTCTTCGTAAGGTGTTTTCTCAACCCCAAATGCCCTCTTTTGCCCCAAATATTCCACTCTGAAAATCCCAGGAGGCTCAGTGCATCCAGGAAAAGCACTTCCTTCCAGAAGGAGTTCCCTGATCTGCCAGGAAAAACAACTGCCCCTCCTGCTGGGGTCCGTGTTCTTTCCACGACCCTGGGGCACTTGGCCCCCCTATACCGTTGTCACCCTGAGCATGAAAACCCGTGTTTTCCTCACGGGGCTGCAGCACTCAGAGGGCAGGACAGGACCACATCTTAGCCTCCCCGGGGGCAGCAAGGGAGCTACAGTGTAGGGCCGGCCCCAGGACCCGGGGACCGGCATTTAGGGCAGGGGCACAGAAAAGGCCCCTTCCAAGAGGAAAACCCATCGAAATCAACATAAACAGATAAGGTCACCTAACTGAGAAGAACCCCACGCCAACAGGGAGAATACAGACGGGACCAAGGTGTCATAACGTCCAGGGACAACTCAGCCATCACAACGCACGGCTGAAACAAGCAGAGAGCTCACAGACAAGAAAGTAAAGGGGTATCACGGAAAGGGGGTACGGGGCTGGCCTCTACACGAGAGAGATCTGCAGGGCGTGGGGTTAGAATCATCTGGACTCCCTCGATACAGGTCAGGGTTCTCAGTCCGCAAACCTGACGCCAGCCCCTATACCCGGTGTCGGCACAGGTGAGAGCTGGCGGCCTGGCCCGCCCCCCTTACGCTTAAGTGATGCCCCCGGAGCCGCTCGGCCGGCCGCTTGGCCAGCACCCACCTCCAGATATGCGCTCGGTGAGCCAGCTCTGCCGCTGACTCCCCAGGCCGATTGGCTACGGGAGGCAGAAAATAAAGAACTGGGTCTGGAAGCTGGATGCCTGCTTCTCTGAGCTGCTCCTACGGCCCCTTGGCCGGGCTCACGATTTCCCAGGATACGGCGTCCTCGCTTACCGCCCGTGGAAGGCTCCCGCTCGAAAGACAAGGACAGCGACCCTCTGGAGGAGAAGGCAGAGTCGACAGAAGACACCCCCGAGAGCCTCTTGCTGCTGCTGGCCGACTGCAGCCTGGATTCGGAGCAGCTGCGGCTGAGCTCCTCCGGGCCCGCGAGGGTCTGCGAGGTGCCCGAGTCCAGCTGGGACAGGAGCTCGGAGAGGCTGTAGTTGCTGTCGAAGGTCGGGGCGGAGGCCCGCTTGAGAGGCGAGCACACGGGCTTCTGCGAACCAGGCAGAGGGAGGTGGGTGAGACGCAGCCAGGACAGAGGCGGGGACGGCGGAGGGCGAGGGGACGCTCGGTCCCCAGACAGCCACACAGGGCGCTCAGGCCGTCCCGCCACACGCAGACGCAGGGGAGCCCGGGGACACCGCGCCGGGCCCGCCAGGCGGAGAGGCCCAGCTCTGGGGAGAGGCGGGGAGAGACGGCTCCATGAAAACAGGAAACCCGGCGGCGTGACCCCAGCCCGTTCCCGCAGTGGCGCACGCGCAGGGCCACCTGGACGACGGGTGGACCGTGACAGCGCGGGGAGAACGTGATGCCTGAATGCCGGCCGTGCCCACCTGGCAGGTCAGCACCAGCAAGCAGCGGAGGGAGGAGACGGGACCGGGGCTGGGGGTCCCTGCGCGCCTGCGCCCCTCCCTCCGAGCTGCCTGGGGGGCCGCGTGGGGGCGGGCGCAGGGACGGGCCCAGCCACAGCGTCACCGGCGCGCCCCAATCCAACACGTACCAACAGGGCCTTTGCAGGGGTCTCCCTGACGGGCTTCCAGAAAGGTAGGTCTCTGGAGCGCGATTAAATCCGAGGGTGACTCACGACTCTTCCGGACTCACGCCCGCTTGTCCCCGGTCCCCCCTCTCCTTGGGAACTGCCATCCGCTCGGACTTGATGGCTCCGTGCCCCGAGTCGCACCCGCGAACCGGGTGCCTTGCTCTCCCTTATCGGTGGGCAGGCCGCCTCCCCCAGACACCTTTGCTCGCCACCCTCGCGCACATGCCCCTTGACGCTCAGACCGTGGACACACCTCAAGCGTGGACTCATCTCCCGGCCTCACGCGGATGCCTGGGGTAAGTGGCCTCCCGCCACACGGCACGTTAGGAAGTTCGTCAGGCCTCCCTTTGCGAGTCCGCTACGGACACTGAGTTACCCGTAGCCTCGGGGTCTCTCATCACACCTCACGTGACCTACGTGGGTGCCCCCGGCGGTAACCGTTTACGAGTGGCGGTGACAAAGTGACCAGGCTTCCAAGTCAGGGGTGCGAGACAGCCAGACCACAGGAGCCCAGAACCCCCCGCCCCACAACAGGGCCCACACGGCCCTTCTGTTCCCCTGGTTCAAAGAGCATCCGACCAGCAGCTCCTCGAGGTCACATGCGGGCCCACACTGTTCACTCTTAACCGCAGACAGGAGGTGGGGACAGGATGCGGCTGGGCGGGAAAGGAACCTGGGGCCACCAGAGCCGGCCACGCGACCTGCCACCGGCTCCTGAACACAGGACCCTGTGGCTGCTCGCACGGGACAGGGCTCTGCCCACCGGGTGAGCCGAGGGGCCGGTCCAGGCAGCAGGGGAATGTGCAGAAAGGGAGGACTCGAGGGTGAAAACACGAGACCCCCCCCCAAATGACACCTCCGGGAAGGTCCCCATTACCGGGCTCTTGGGCTCTAGGGGCTGCTTCGCGCCCAGATCTTGAGCTGTCTCCTTCACATCACCGTCGGGTTTCTCACACAGGTCCTCGGTTTCAGACGTAATTTCTTTAGGGGAGAAAACAGAAAAGGGCACGTCACTTGGACAATGACTTCCACATTCGCGGCTTACACGTGCGACTCAGGCGGGGACAGAAGAGGCCGCACCCCAGGGGACCGGTCGGTGCTGCAGCTGCCCAGGCCGCCGGCTGGGCTGAGCTCCCAGGTTATCCCCATGGAACCTCCGTAGGGGCCACGCGGGGGCCTACCGTTTGCGACCTGGCAGGGTCGTGCCAGGTGCCAAGGAGGAGTCACGGTGTCCCGGTTTCCCAAAGAAGCCCTCCCCACGGGGAGCCCCGTCTGCAAGAGCCACCAGACCGTGTCCCCACACTGGCCAGGGTGGCTGGCACCCGGCAGGGGACACTCTATCGCTTCCCCCCACGTGCTTTCAACGTTACAATCACTTCTCATTTTATTGAAGTCACTTTGCTAACCCAAGGACGCACCCGTTCAAGGCGGGGGCGGGGGAAAGACCCCAAAAGAAATGCAGAGAAAGCCACAGTGAGCGGTCTCCTCCGTCCCCTGCAGATGTACCCCTGGTCCGAACCCGCAGCACCGAGCACGGCTCCACCGGGCTGCAGCTGGGGCGGCCGGCCGGCAGTGACCGCCCCACCCCGACCCCGCGTGCTGGGAGACCACAGGCGAGTGGCCAACCCGTCCAGGCAGGGCCCGCCCCGGTGCACCCGTCTGCACGGCCTCCCCCACCCGGGCCTGCTCGTCGACCCCAGCTCCCGTGCCGCGGCAGAGCGGTCGCGCCGCGAGCCCCGGGGGCCCCCCCGGACTCACCCTGGAAGGTGGGCCGTTCTCGCGGCTCCCCGTGCCAGCACCTCTGCATGAGGCGCACGAGGTTCCCACAGGCCCGCGGCCGGGCTCTGCACACGGGCGGCAGCTCGGGGCGGTGGCCCTTCACCACCTTCACCATGATGCGCAGGATGTTCTTCTCATCTGCAAAGGGAAGGCACCCGGTCAGGGCGGCTCCGCGGGGCTGGGGGCCGTGCTCCGCGCCTTCAGGAGGAAAAGAGCGTGGGGCCGGCGGCAGCCCTTCCTTCGCAAAGCCCACGGCTCCCTCTGGTCCTGATCCTTACGGAGCACGTCTGTTCTCCCGTTTCCAGGCCGCAGAGACTCTCTGCGAGGCACCCAACAGAGCCTGTGCGTTGTATCACAGGGCACATCTTTCTGGGCATCAAACTCCAAGGCGACCAGGGTTCAGAGGAGAAAGTATCTGACGAGACATGTTCCAAAGCGGCCCGTGCGCGCCCCAAAGGGAGGCAACACTCATAAATCACGAAGTCACGTGGGCCAGCCTCCAAGCGAACCCGTATCGCCCTGTGATGACGCAAGAGCCTTCCAAAATTCTGATTTCTACACCGAAACGCAGGCCCCGGGTGCCCCATGCAGTGAGCCAGCCACAGCGATGGTGCCCCGGGACGCCTGCCCCCTCAGAGCGCGCTCAGACCTGGGCTGTATAAACAGGCGGCCTTTCCTCCTGCAATTCATAATGTGGGGCTCCCCCTGCCCTCTGCTCCGACCTTCATAAGCACAACAAACTCGTTCCTATCACCCTAATCTTGGTCACAGATCAAGGGGCCCAAGGTGACCTTCAGCGGGCCAGACTCTTCTCTCTGCTCAGCCTAAAACCACAACGTCCATCAAGCTGGACTCCGAGTTCCTTGTTCCCAGCAGCCCAGCCCCACCCCCGCCCCGCCCCAGACCCCACAGTTCCCAGCACGCCCACAGACAGGGAGCCCTGCAGGGGCACCACACGCATGTCAGCAGGCGTGGAAAATTGGCCCCAAGTCACCGGCGCCTGCCAGGCTTCTGGTGCGATGCCGTGTCCCGCCTTCCCGTTAAATCTTGTGCAACAGCTATTGTGGGTATCTGCGCGCTATTTCCAGCACACTGGCTTCCAGATCCCTGGAGGCCCTCCGAATGATGGGAAAGCAACGCCCGCAGCGTTGTCTGCTGCCAAACAGATGGGAGAAGATCAAGAAACACCTTTTGCTTCTCTGACTTGAACTCCCCACGTCCCAGGCAGTAAAACACGCGGGCCCTGGCTCCCGACGTTTGTATCCCGTACCCGCCTTGGGTGTCGTGTCTGTGGGACAGTCCGGGGTCAGAGAGGACACTGCCACACCAGCACGGATCCGGACCACGGCCTCCACGGAGGAGGAGGAGTCAGGGAGACAGATGGACAGACAACAGACACCAACCCGCACCGGCTCCCAGACCCGGGGGTCCCCACGTTGAGTCTGCTCTGCATTTTTGGATATTTTTGGTCAAACCACAAAACAGCGTGAATAACCCACGTGCCCGTGAGGGAAAATGATGAGGCTGAAGAAGTGCTCGATTTTTCTAACAAGTCAAAGTATCGGCACTGGGAGGACAGACCCCAGAACAGCGGCTGCCTGAAGGGGAAGAAATGTCACAGCCCTCGAGTGGAAGGGAGGTGACCTGGTGCACGCGTTTGTGCAAAATCCGCTCAACTGTTCTGGAGACGGGTTGCGCGGCAGCGTGAAGGTGCCTCCTGCCACTGAAGTGCACATTTAAAACTGGGTAAGATGGTAAGTTTTGTATGTATTTTACCATCTGTATATAAATCCAAAAAGAGAATCAGCCGGAAAGAAGCGCAGCTGGCAAATCCACAGAGAAAGCAAGCAGGTGGTTCTCGGGGGGCAGGGGGGACGGGCTGGATGGGCACGGGGTTTCCCTTTGCGGGGATGAGAACGCTCTGGTGCTATAGGCAGAACAGCAGCTAACGTACTCGATGCCACTGCATTATACACTTTAAACATACGAAAGGATGGATTTTATGTCACGTGCATTACATCACACACACACACACACACACACACACACACACACACACACACAAATGAGCGGGCACCTAAATAAAGAAATCCCCTTCAGACTGCAGCCTTTGCTGAAATGTGAATTATGCCGCAAGACTGCTTGTCTGCATGCAGAGAGGCCGCGGGGCTCCAGGAGGACACCCTGGGCAGCACAGAGCAGTGTCCCCACTGCCACACAGGACGGCCCCACCAGCTCCGTGGCCCAGAGCAACCCCCGCACCACCCCCTGTGGGAACGCGGACCGCAGGCACAGCTCGAACAGGACCACGGAGAGCGCCCTCCCGTGTCCCCGGACAGACAGAGGGATGCACTTTCCCCAAAGACAAGCCCACTCACCTGCGAACGGTTTCTTCTGCGTGAGCACACCCCAGATCACGATGGCAAAGCTGCAAGGAAGATCGGCCGGGTTAGTATCTGTGAGCAGGACCCTCAAAGTCAAAAGCTCTCCCAACAGCAACTAGCTTGAGGAAGACCACTCCAGAGTCTTCAAAGGAAACAGAGAGAGAGAGAGAGAGAGAGAGAGAGAGAGAGAGAGAGGGAGGGAGAGGGGGAGGGGGAAGGGAGAGGGGGAGGGGGAGGGGGAACGGAGACGGGGAGGGGGAGGACACTAAGATATTTTCCATGGATGCTTTACACAGGCGCCCATACTGTGGAGCGCATCACGATGGCGGCTCGGATGTGACACCACAGACACAACCACACCAGCTGGGCTTCCAGCTCAGACAGCACGGCAGGACAGGGCGGGTGGGGACAGGGGGTGGCGGGGGGGGAGGGAGAGGAGGAAAAGGACCACCGCTCTGGAACATCAGCTCGTGGGGAGAAGGGCCTGTGTCTGCCTAAGTCACCCCCATCTCGTGGCAGGTGCAGGGCACCAAGACGCCGACTCCGGCCCCGGGGTGGGGGCGGGGGTGAGCAGCCTGCTCACTTGAGACTTCGTAGAAGGCTGTGGAGACAGTAGACGGAGAACATAGGGGGCGGTCCGGCTCACCGTCCTGGGCCCTTTCTTGGCCGTTGGAAAGTATATTTTCCCTATCTATCTATGTCATATATATAGCTACTCTGAATATACCCCAAAAAGCACAACTTAACAAATTTTTTTTTTTAATTTTTAAAAATTTTTAAACCTGCAGCTACCACCCTGCACGGAGCTGAGAGCGGCTACCGACAGAGATGCGGGAATTCTCCTTTGAAAACGAATGCAAGTCTGCAAGTCCAAGAGCTGAAGCTCTCAATGCCAAAGTAAACACAGAACCTCATTCTCCCCAAACTCTACAAGCCGTGACTAGCCCCCGACGTGCCATTCGCCAGCGGACGGACGGCTCAGAGCCCAGCTAGGCAGGCGCACAATGGTCACCGTGAAACCAGTCTGCCAGGACTCCGGATGCCGGTCGTGTCAAAAAGGCACAGCTGAGGGCTCTGGGGCTTAGGGTCACAGTCACCACGCGTGAGACAAGAGCCACAGTGAGGGGCTTAGGCACACGCTCCCTCCTCTCTTCTCCTCCAACTGGTCTGAGTAAGACCTTCGCAATTTGGAAAAGGAAGGCGCCAACGACTCGGGGATTATTCTCAAGCACATAAACCCCACCGACGCTGATTTGCGAACAGCCCCCGATGTGTCTGCATTCCTCTGTCAAAGGTAAGTGACATGAGAAGCATAAGCCACTGGGCCAGAGGGAACTGGGTTCCAGGAGTGCAAATCCGCACACATACAGACACACAGATCACTTCGAGCAGCAGGCTCCCCCAGCAGATGAGCTATAAAACCCCACGTTTCATAAAAACACCAGAGCATTTACAGTGTGGGGGCTGGCCACAGAACTGTCTCTAACTGGCACCAGCCGTGACATCCTCCACCCTCGGCTCAGCACTCGCAGGGGACAAGGGTCTCTTGTACACCTGGGGTACGTGGACCGACAAACTACACACCCCAAGCCCTTTCACGTGGACTCGACCTCACGTCTCATGGCCTCTGGGAATCGAGGTGCAGAGCCCCCGCTTGGGCCCCCACGCACACCCGTCCTACCCTGTCCCACACCCGTCCCACGGCCGTTGCACACCTGCCCCCACCTGTTGTACGCCTGTCACACACCTGTACACGTCGTGCTTGGTGTCGAAGAGCCGGCTCTTCTCCCGGATGCGCTCTGGAGGGAGGTAGGCGATGGTGCCAAACAGGCCGTCCATGCTGAGGTCATGGGAGTGGGACAGCCCGTTGCACTTGGCCAGCCCAAAATCGGAAATCTGTAACACAGCAGTCAGACGAGGCTCAGTGGGCTTCGCTGGGGCCTCGCCGAGGGAGGCAAGAGGCTCTATCCCCACCTCTGTGGGGACGTGTGGCACGGTCCCCCGATGTGGCCGTGCCGGCACGGTGGGGAATCCACACCCAAGAGCCACGTCCTGTGCTCCTCCGGGGAGGACAGGAAGGCACGGCCGGCTTGGGAGAAACAAGCCCCAGCTGTTAGGGGCTTGACGGACAGGGACCAGATTCCGCTCTAAGGAAGGGATTCGCTGGGAGACTGAACTCAGGTTTACCATCTTCGACAGCATCACATCTGCCCCTGGGGACGGCCCAAGTCGGCCGAGAGGGGAAAGCAACTCTCAGAGTTGTCAGGTTTTCAGGTAACACACGAAAAGCAAGGCCTGGCCCTAAGGCCATCGGCTGTGCAAGGGCCCTGCTGGGGAGGCGGGCAGGATGCAGTCTGTTCCTTGAAGGGAAATGTGCCTTCAGAAGCCCTTTAAAATTTGTTTTTGTTGTTGTTAACGTTTATTTACTTTTGAGAGAGAGACAGAGCACAAGCAGGAGAGGGGCAGAGAGAGAGGGAGACACAGAATCTGAAGCAGGCCCCAGGATCTGAGCTGTCAGCACAGAGCCTGATGTGGGGCTCGAACCCATGAACCGTGAGATCATGACCTGAGCCGAAGTCAGACGTTTACCCAACTGAGCCATCACCCCAAAAAGAATGTTTTAACGTTTATTTTTGAGAGAGAGCTAGACAGTGTGCAAGTGGGTGAGGGGCAGAGAGAGAGGGAGACACAGACTCTGAGCTGTCAGCACAGAGCCTGATGTGGGGCTCGAACCCACGAGCTGTGAGATCATGACCTGAGCCGAATGCTTCCCCAGGCATCCCCAGATGCCCTTTAAAGCAAACAAAACGCACACCACACAGCCTCAAGGGGGCATTCTGCCCTCTGCCTGGACCTGGAACAATTTGTGATCAATAGGTTCTCACTGGCTCCTTCACCAAATGCAAGGCCCCCAAATAAAAGGTGTGATACGAGGCGCCTGGGTGGCTCAGTTGGTGGAGCGTCCGACTTCAGCTCAGGTCAGGATCTCACAATTCGTGGGTTCGAGCCCCACATTCGGCTCTGTGCTGACGGCTTGGAGCCTGGAGCCTGCTTCCGATTCTGGGTCTCCCTGTCTCTGTGCCCCTCCCCTGCTCACACTCTTTCTTAACTTCAAAAATAAATAAACATTGAACATTTTTTAGAAATACTTTTTAGGGGCGCCTGGGTGGCTCAGTCACTTGAGCGTCCGACTTTGGCTCAGGTCGTGACCTTGTGGTCCATGAGTTTGAGCCCCACGTCGGGCTCTGTGCTGACAGCTCGGAGCCTGGAGCCTGCTTCCGATTCTGTGTCTCCCTCTCTCTCCACCCCTTCCCCGCTCATGCTCTGTCTCTGTCAAAAATAAACAAACATTAAAAAACGATTTAAAAAAAAGTAAAAGGTGCGATACACCTGCGGGAAGCCCACCCACCTGAGGGCACACCTGGACCACCGCTGTGCAGGCCCCACACCTCCACCCCCTTTTCTCCTTAGGGCAAAGGTGTCTGGAAAGCTCACGGGACCCCACAGTGAGGGCGACAACACCACTGCACACTCCCTGTGGGCGCCAGCCTCCCCCAGCTCCTGTGTAAGTCAGAGCCCTTGGAAGCTGGCGGGAGTGAGGTGTGCGTGGGATTAGGTCACACTGACTGGCATAAAGGGACTCGGGATCCATGAGCAAAACTGCCCTTTGTATCCCCCTTCGAGGCTTAGGAGTGAATCTGAAGCCTCCTAATGACCTCCAGAGCCCCTCTTCAAACGCACCCATGGAGTGATAGGAAACGGGGCTCGGTCAGGCTTCACTGCTGGGCTCACCGTGCCCTCGGGGTGAGCCCACAGCCCGGTGTCATCACCGAGCACAGGGAGAATTTACGAGTGGTGACCCGGTCCTTCAAGGGATCTCTGGCCCCGCCGGCAGGTAGCTGGTGGAGAACAGCCTGCAGGACTGGGCCCCGCCCTCTGTTCCCGTGACGAGGATGGCGTGGGGCCACGCGAGCAGGGCCAGCCGGGGCATTTCTGGGCGCCTGGCTGCTTGCTGTCATTGTCTGGCCTTCAAGAAACCCCCCCCCCCCCCAGCCATCACCTCGCCCACAGACCCACAAAGCAGCTCAGGGCCAACACAGGACCACACGTGGCAATCTCGAACAAGTCGGTGAGAGCAAATGTTTCAGTTCAAACTCTCAGCTGCTTCGACCTTTTAATCTCAGAAACGGAGCCCGACTGGGGTGCAAGGGTCTCACCCCGTGCCCCCTACCCCGCTCACAGATTTCTGTTTGTTTCTGCTGTTTGCAGGGAGAGCCAGCCACTTCAAAATATCCGTGGTTCAAGAAAATAAGCATAAATTCGACATCAAAACAATGGCATCAAAATGCACATCAGAAATCGTAAGTCTCTGACGGCCGCTGACCCTCCCCCCGTCCCGGGTTCTCCCCCTGCCCTCTCCCACCCTCAGGGCCCTGGCAATCCCAGGGTACGCAGAGTATACAGCAAACGCCCTACAAGTTGCTCATACATCTTCACATTCGGCACAGATCTCAGGGCCGCTCGGAGCTCAGTGCTCACAGGCACCCACAGGTGCCCCGGGGACATGGGCCCTTCTCCTTCCAGGCCCAGCTGGACGAGACCATAGAAGGGCACGATCAGGGCTGTGCTGGCTAGAGAGACAGGCCGTTCAGACCACAGGAGAACAGGACCCTCAGGGTCCCTCTGGATGTGGTCTGGGCAAACTGGACCAGAAGTAGCCTGAGATTTTAAACTGAGCTATTTCAGCAGGTACCCAGCTGGCTCAGTCAGTGGAACATGCAATTCTTGATCTCAGGGTTGTGAGTTCAAGCCCCACATTGGGTATGGAGACTATTAAAAATATATATATATGGGGCACCTGGGTGGCTCAGTCGGTTGAGCATCATGGTCATGACCTTGCGGTCTGTGGGTTCAAGCCCCGCGTTGGGCTCTGTGCTGATGGCTCAGAGCCTGGAGCCTGCTTCAGATTCTATGTCTCCCTCTCTCTCTGCCCCTCCCCCACTCATGCTCTGTCTCTCTCTGTCAAAAATAAATAAACATTTAAAAAAAAATTTTTAAATACATCAACAATAAACTAAGCTATTTCATTTTCAACATGAAATGGGTTCACTCCATTGGCATTTAGTTACTATTAACCTCAGTATTAATTTAACATTAAGTCTCTTTAACACACTTTGCAAAGTAGGCAGTTGCTGTGAAACCTTCAGCTCTAATCATCCTTTCCGTGTCTGGAGGGGCACAAGGGGAGTGGCCAAGCTCACAACTTATGATCTCATCTCAAGATTCCAGATTAAAGTTTAATGGCTTCAAATAATCGCAGACTGAAAAGTGTGCAGACAGCTGGCGGCCAATCACTGCAGAGCTCCTGGCCGACTGGAAAGCTCCAACAGCACCCTCCACGCTGCATTTCTGGGAATGAAGAAACGTGCTACGTAAATATGTCATCTGTTTGTCTGGGGCTGAGTGTGGTCACAGAAACGCAGCTCCACCTGGGCCTTGCAGGGAGCTGCGGAAGGGGCCGGTCTGTGCAGAGGCCCAGAGCCCCGCCCGGAAGTGACAACATCAGCCTTCGGCATCAGCGTCAGCGAGGCGGGTCCTAAGGTTTCCATCAGCTCCCTCCTAGGTCGCCCCAGGCCCCTTAGGACCCACTCGGTTCTTCAAGGAATCTTCACCATTTACTAAAACCTCCGCGAGCAGCAGGGCTCCCGAGTCAGGTGTTCACAAGGAGAGGGAGTGAAGAGCGTTCAGTGGAGGGAGCTCAGAGCCAAAGCAGAAGTGACCGACCAGGAAGGCAGGCCCCCAGCGTGTCACTCCTTTCCCCACTGAGCCGGTGTCTACTGTGGACCCGGCACCGGAGACGCTCCCTGGACGGAAGCCACCATCCACGGTGTGCAAAAAATGACTCTACGGCCGCGGAACACCAACCCCGACGGCCCCGACCCCCACCGAGCACGTCCACGGGCCAGGCACCGAGCCATCAGCACTCCGTCCTCCTTGACCGCTCAACAGCAACACAGAGGTGCGACCCCCATCCACCAGGTGACAGAGCTGGGGGCGGGGGCCGTGCCCGCAAGGAGGGCACTTAGAAGTGCCACTTGCTCCCCTAAGGGACACTCACATGCCCCAAGCATCCCACATGACCTGCTGAAGAGCGGAGGGAGAGCAGAAAGCAAGCAGTGGAGATAAAAGCCAGCCAGGCCAAGCACCAGCCCGACCCTGCAGGCGTCTCAGGGACACAGCCGCGCACACACCTGTCTGCGTGCCCCACGCGCACCCAACCGCGGCCTCTCTAAGACAAGCACCTTCCCGGCAGCCTCCGTCACGACAGCATTTCAGAACCCCTACCCTGATCTAACTCGGCCTCCTGCTTCCCCTCCCCCTACAAAACCTAAAATTTTCCATGACTCTTCTGCCTGTGCCCCCCTCCCCGACTCCTGATAGCAGCAAAGGCTGATGCTCTCTGAAGACCCAGTCTCTCCCAGTAACAACCCCCACTCCCAGCCGGAGTTCTGGAAGGAACTCCTCCTCCAGCCCACAGGCTGCCTGTGGGACACCTACTGCCAGGACACCTATTCCGCCCTCGCGTGATGCCCACGGGCCGCAGGCTGTGTACCTCTCATATGCAGCAGCGGGCTGGGAGGGACAGGAGGACTCCACAGACCGCTGAACCTGACCGTGGCCTCAGCTGGATGACCAGAGCCCGGGAGACCCTGGTTATGGGCCTCAGCCTGGCAGGTGGCCAGGCCACCGTCCAGAGTACCTCCTGCCAGCGAGGTCCCTGGCACACGACAGAGGTCTGTCGTTGCTTCCTCTTGTGTATATTCGAGCCTGAGATCAAAAGCTTCATTCTTGGGGCGCCTGGGTGGTTCGGCAGTCGGGTAAGCATCCGTCCCTCGGTCTCAGCTCAGGTCACGATCTCACGGTTCGTGGGTCTGAGCCCCACGTCAGGCTCTGTGCTGGCAGGTGCGGGGAGCCTGCTTGGGATTCTCTCTCCCTCCGTCTCTGCCCCTCCCCCACTTGCACTCTCTCTCAAAATAAATAAACTTTAAAAAGAAAGGAAAAGAAAAAAGGCTTCATCCTTCGCTTGGTGCCCACAGGAGCACCCTCCTTGATAAACCCTGGAACGTCAGTGGGGGCAGAGGCTCCACACCGGAAGCCAGTGCGCCAGCCGGAAAGAAACTTGGCTCCGGCAAAGACAGAACCCCCGCGGCACCCATTCGAACCAGGAGAGCTCGTCCGTCTGGCGGCGACAATCTCATTTTGGAGCGACTCCTAATCAAGGGACAGTCTGCAGTCACTGTCCAACGTGGACATGAGTCTCCCCATCGGCCTCAGGCTGGCCAGGTGCGCCGCAAAGGTGGGGTGCCTGTGCCCCCTGGTCCCACCTCTCCTTCCAGGCAGAGCCCACGGGCATGGCTGGACTGGACTCAGGTCCCTCCTACCCCTCGGACCAGCAAGGGAGGGGCTCCTGCAAGCTCCCTGTGACCAGCCAGGAGAGTGTACAGGGGAGTCCCTTCCCGGTCCCCGCAGGGCCCAGGAAAGGGTTCAGGCCACCGCTCGCGGGTCCTTCTCACTCGCTCACAAGCCGGGCACAGGGAAGGGAGGCGGCAAGTGCATTCTGCGGGCCAGCACACGACCCCGGGCCTCCTGAACCACGCAGGGAAGGCCCGTGACCTGCGTCCCCCCGGTGGCAACGACAGAGCCCAGGACAGAGGAGAGGCAGAGAAATACAAACCAGACAGCGTTACTAACCGCAGGCCCAGGTGGCTGGTACCTGGTATTTAGTTCCACCGTCCCTTGTACTTCTCTGTGTTTTATAAACTTACCCAAAAAGAGTAATAATGATAGCAGACCTCAGGGGCCTCACACGACGAGAAGAGAACGAGCCCCTCCGGAGCCTCGTTCCAGGGAGCGCCCCACGCCCCCCCACCGCCATCCCTGAGACCACAGATGGGGGGTGCAGCGGTCTCCCCCCCCCCCACCCCCGTCGGATCCCTAACCGGCCTTCACGAGACGTCCAGTGAGACCGGAAGCCACAAACCCACAAGCTCTTTTCTTCCAGAGTGCTCAGAATTTAGGCCCATGCTCCAGGATCCGCGGGGGTGGGGGGTAACTGTGTGCGTAAGGGTCCATTTTCCAGCCTCACGTTTCGTGGAGACCGGGGGTGCTGAGTCCTTATGTCCTCCCCCGGCCCCACTCAGAGCCTTCCCCCCCCCCCCTCCGGCCGCCTGGGCCCCGCACGTGGAGCCGGGAGGGTCCTACCTTGACGTGGTAGTGGGCGTCCAGCAAGATGTTTGCGGGCTTGAGGTCCAGGTGGAGGAGAGGCGGGGACATGCAGTGCAGGAAGTTCATGCCCACGGCCGTCTCATGGACGATACGGAAGCGCAGGTCCCACGGCAACGGCTCGGAGGCCAGCAGCTTCTCCAGCGAGCCGGTCTCCATGTACTCCATGACCAGGCCGGCGGGCTCCCGGCATATGCCGTACACGGGCAGGATGTAGCGGAACTTAGCCATCTCCATCTTCTTGGCTTCTTCCAGAAGTTCCACGCGCTCCCTGGAAAAGTTGGCAGACGTGAGACGTGGGAGGCGCTTGCCCAGGCCCCGACACACGGCGCCAGGTCCGCGGGCCGAGCGGGTGACCCAGGCGCACGGGGCTCCCCGCCATGCCGCAGAACCACACTCGGGACGTCCCGGGGCCATCGGCCCGACGGCCACTCAAACGCTTCTGTGCATCGTGGGTCACCGTACGCGAGGAGGACGGACATCCCGATTAGCATCTGGGAACGCGCAGTCAGCACCACGGGGCCACTGAGCCAGGGGGGCCGATGCTGCCACTCCTCCTCCTGGGCTGAGGGGACACACCATTGATGCCATGTGACTGAAGCCGCAACAAAGTATCCGTCCAAAGAACCCAACTCATCTAGTTCAACACGTAGCCGGCAGCCGGCCCGTGGGCCCTCCTTCGGGCCCCACACTGGTGCTTGTGGGGCATCAGCTGGTGAAGCCAGGTCTGCAGCTGCGGCCCGAGAACCCCCTTTATTCCAACCACGTTTTCAGTCGTGGTAAAGACACATAAGTCATATTTTCACCATTCCCAAGGGTACAGTTCACAGGCGTCACGTGCACACACGCCCGACACCCAAGCCTCGTCCGTCGTCCCAGCAGACACCCTGTAGCTTTCCTCAGGAACCCCTTCCTCCTGGCCCCGCCCACCCCTCGTCCACTTCCTGTCTCCGTGAACCACTCCACGCACCTGACCTAAGCGGAATCACACAGGATGTGTCCTTCTGCGCCTGGCTTGCTTCGCTCAGCACCTCAGCGTAATGTGATCGTGGTTCAGCCGCGTTGTGGCAGATGTCAAGACCTCACCCCTTTTCACGGCTGTATGATGCTCCATTGCATGAACACGTTTTAAGTATCCAGTCGCCCACTGATGGGCGCTTGGGCTGCCCTGAATAACGCTGTGTGTCTGTGTTTACAGGTGCCCAAACACCCGCTCGCTTTCAGCACTCTGGGCTACACACACACCCAGGAACAGGGTGACTCGGGCCATGTGATAATCCGATGTCTAACCTTTTCAGAAACCACCAACCACCGCGCACAGCCTGCCCCCGGTTCTGTAAAGAACTTTCTGGAAGACGGTCTCACCCGTTCACGCCACGTGGGCTGTGGCCACTTTCCCGCTCAAGGCAGAGACCAGCAGTCTGCAGACCTCGACACGTTTACTCCCTGGCCCTCCATGGAAAGTGCACCAGCCCCGGGCCTAAGGTCACTTCCAGATGCAGCCCACGGACTCAGATTAGAATCCCCGTATCCTGCTCTGTGTTAGCCTCATGGGGCAAAAGTCCCAGAGCGCGTTCAGGAAAAGGGGCTGAATCGCATAAGGACAGGGCTCGGCCATGCGCCATCTCGGTCGGCGGCTGTTAGAACTCGACACGGCAGAAAGCGACCTGAAAACTGGCTGAGCTGGGCTCCGTTCCCACGTGGACACCAGGTGCCCCGACGGGATCTCAGCCCCTCTGACTCCCCATCCGGCCCCCGCATTTGGGAGTCTCATGTGAGCATATGGCAAGAAGCTGTACAGTGGGTGTCTCAGGGGGAGAACCCCTGAGGGTAGACCAGTGATTCTCATGGAGGGACAGCTTTGCCCGCCGGGGACACCAAGCGCCGTCTGGGACATTTTGGGTGTCACAACTCGGGGCTACGGCCGGCATCCAGTGGGTGGAGGCCAGGGATGCTGCTTAACAACCCACAATGCATACGACAGCTCCCAAGACCAAGAATTACCCAGCTCCTATGCAAACAGTGCCAAGCCTAAGAACCCGGCATGTAGACAAAGCCAAGTGCATCTCGGCCAAATTTAAACTAAACCGCTACACTCTGGAATTGCCCACTATGTACTCTCAGCATTTATTTTAATTTTCATCTGTTTCTGTGGTCAACTAATATTCAACAAGGGAGCCACGAACACCCAATAAGGAAAGGCTGGTCTTCCCGACAAATAGCGCCTGGAAAACTGGAGAAACACACGCAGGATGATGAAATTGGGACCCTAGTTCACAACACACGCAAAAATTAACTCAAAATGGACCAGAGTCTTACAAATAAGACCTGGTACCATAAAACTGGAAGAAAGCACTGGAAAAAGCTCATTAATACCCATCTTGGCAATGACCTTTTGGACACGACACCTAAAGCACAAACAGCAGCGAAAATCAGCAAATGGAACTCCATCAAACCCAAAAGCTTCTGCACAGCAAGGGAAACAGGGAACAAAATGAAAAGGCAGCCTACAAAACGGGAGAAAAAATTTGCAAACCACACACTGGATAAGACGTTAACATCCGAAATAGATAACAAATACGACTTAATTAAAGAAAAAATCGGATTTAAAAACGGGCAAAGAACTAAACAGACATTTGTCCAAAGAGGACGTCACAATGGCCAACAGGCACGTGAGAAGATCCTGAATATCACTAACCATCAGGGAAACGTGAACCAAAACCACAAAGACGCATCAGCTCGCACCTGTCAGCAGGAACGTAAACTGACTCAACCGCTACGGACAACAGAACGAAAGATCCTCAAGAAAGTTAAAGCAGAACTACGATACAATGCAGTAGTAACTCTGCTTCTGGGGATATACCCAAAGGCAGTGAGAACAAGACTTCTGCAAGATCTCTGCACACCCATGTTTATCGCGACAGCCAAGCTGTGGAAACAACCCCAATCAATGCCCATCAACGGATGAATGGGTTAAAAGAAAAAAAAAACAAGGTGCGGCACATATACATAACGGACTATTATTCAGCCATGAGAAAGGAGGATATCCACGGGGCACCTGGGTGGCTCAGTTGGTTGAGCGTCCAACTCTTGATTTCAGCACAGGTCATGATCTCATGGTTCGGGAGATCGAGCCCTGCATCGGGCTCTGCACTGTCAGTGTGGAGTCTACTTGGGATTTTCTCTCCCTGCCCCTCTCCCATGCACTCTCGCCCTCTCTCAAAATAAATAAAACATTAAAAAAAAAAAAAGGAGGATATCCTGCCATTTGCAACAACTAGATAGACCTTGAGCGCATCATGCTAAGCAAGATACGCCAGAGAACATACTGATATCACCTATATGTGGAATCTAGAAAAGAGAAGAAATGGTGGTTACCAGGGGCAAGACGGTGGGCAGATAAGACTGATGGCGTTTAAAGGTATAAACTTGTAACAAGGGCTACATGGCCATAAACATACATTGTATCCAACATGCACAATAAGTATGTAATATGATAAATATGACTCCGGTGGCAACCATATTACAACACACACACACACACACACACACACACACACACACACACACATCAAAGTAACACAGTATTCACCTTAAATTTACACAATGTTACGCATCAAATTTATCCAATAAAAAAATATTTAATCTGGAAAAACAAAAAAGTTCATCTGTTTTCCCTGCAGAACAGGTGCCAGGTGCCAGGCATGTGTTGGAGAACACACTTGTTATAAACTCCTGAAGGAAAAGTCTAGAATCACATGCCAGACATGCCCTACTGCAGCCGGGAACCGAGCAGACCCAGCATCTGCGTACCACCAATGCAGGCTGGGGTGGCCTCAGGGGCTCCCCCTGAAATGCCGGTTCCGGCACAAGCAGCCCTGCCCGTAACCCACCAGAAGGGCTCTTCTGGAGCCTGGATGCACCCGCTCCTGACCTCCCCGCCCACACCTGCTCCCATTTGCTGGTCTGATGCAGAGTTCCAACACTGTACCCACCAAACAAATCCATTTCTTACTCCTTTGACCTCCTCTCTGAGACTACATGCTGCCAGGCTTCCCAAACGTGTGTGAAAACATTTGCCAGGGAGGAAGGCCCGCCGGCAGGGAGGAGCCGGGATTACAGGTCATCAGAGGCTGCAGCAACCCAAGCTCTGCCTGCGTTGAGCACCTGTGCCTAAGGTGGTCGCCCCAGCTCCAGGCAGAGAGAGAGAACGGGGCAGACACAGGGCACATTTTGGAGGAGAATCAATGAGACTTGATGACTGATGGGTATGGAGGAGAGAGAGGTAGCAAGGGCACCCCCCCCCCCACCCCGATCTCTACCAGGAGTCACCGGGCAGCTCCTCCTCTCTGCGAGGGGAAGCATCTCGGAGAAGGGAGAGAAGTCGGTGTTGGGCACACTCGTGGAGGCAAAGAATCCCACTGGCCTTCGGAACAAGTGGACCACATGAGGACACATCAGGAATGAAGTATTAGACCACTACGACACAGAACTGAGTTCAGCGCGGCTTGCTTGCTTAGCTCTCTGGTTAAACGGCCAATTAATGGAAAGCACAGCGCCCACAAGAGCGCAGTGCCGCGTGTGGGGGTCCCTGGGCCGGGCTGAGAGTGGCTCCGTCCCCTCTGGGTCCGGGCTCGGCTGGCTCTGGCCACACAGAGGCAGACCCCCCGCCCTGTGCCTGGTCTCCACGGGTGTCTAAACGCAGGAAAGGCTAGATGTCAGCAGCAAGCATCGTTAGAAAGCTGTCATCTAAAGAGAGAGAAAACGGCATCCCTGGGCCCATCTCTTCCGTCCTCCTCCCGGAAGACCTGCTTATTACACTGAACCAGGACAACTACCGCTCCTAACATGACTTGGTACCAGGGGCTACCCCTCCTCCCTATTTTGCTAAGAATCACGGTTATAGGGGCCGCCTGGGTGGCTCAGTCGGTTGAGCATCCGACTTTGGCTCAGGTCACGACCTCACAGTTTGTGGGTTCGAGCCCCGCATCGGGCTCTGTGCTGACAGCTCAGCCTGGAGCCCGCTTCGGATTCTGTGCCTCCTTCTCTCTCTGCCCTTCCCCGGCTCACACTCTGTCTCTCTCTCTCTCTCTCAAAAATAAATAAAACATACAAAAAAAAATTAAAATAAATGTGCTCATATTGGGGGAAAAAAAGAGTCAGTGTTTTAACTTGTCTGTTCCTGTTGCTTTTTTCTTTTAAAGTGGCTGCCTGGCCACCCCTCCCTGACCCATGTGTGTCCTTGGGTGCCACTGTGCCCACATGGCACTGGCCTGTCCTGCCCTCCCCCCAACCCCGGGGATGAATAGAGACCCTCCCCCGCCCCTTGCAGTGTGAACCCCCGTGAGGCTGCCCTCCTGGCCTGCAGGTTTTGAGGAGCCGATCGATGGCTCAGGTATTTACAGGCTGGACAGTAACGAGGGTCATCTTCGGGCTGGAGACACCCTCCGTCTGGGTGGAGATGAGCCTCCGCCCAAGCCTGACTGATAACAAACGTATTCTGGGAACAAAGTCAATGACATCAAGGCCGAACTTCTCATTAAAGGCAGGCTCTGAGCTACGCTGCAAATAAAGCGTTTTCTTCCATTTGCCCAAAGGGCATAATACATAAAGCAGGGTGACTTCTGATTGTGGGGCTCATTAGCGCCTTAAGAGCCTCGCTGGCAGATCAGTCACTCTCGCTCCCCGCTCCCCACCCCCCTCCGCCCAGGCGGCTGCCCCAGTTCAGCAAGTTCACTGCTCCCCCTGCCCCAGGCCCTTTCCACTGTACGAGGCACCAAGCAGCTCAGTTTAAAAAATCAAAAAGGGCCCCGCGGTGCTGGTTTGCTCCCAAATGCTGATCACAGCTTGAATGTTCTAAGAACCCTCTTTGGAAGAATGTCAAGCAGGACAGCTGACCACACATGTAAGGGCCTCTCACCAAGGAAAACCAGGCAGTGTCCAAGGACAAATGTTTTTCCGACGACTCTATCAGAATGCCTTAGAGCAGAGAGGATCCGACCCGTCACCACGCCTCCCTGGGGCAAGGAAGGGGGGGGGGGGTCCCAGGACAGCCTCGGGGAGGTCTCAGGGGACAAGGAGACCCTTCACACAGGCCTGGGGAGCGGGGTTCCCCAGGGCCCCCCAAGCGCTAGCACTGGTTTTGTTGAGAAGGCTCTGCACCATTTTTGCACCCCGTTCCCTCCCTGGTAATCCAAATCCAAATGTCCCCAACCTCTTGGCTTTCCCTTAATTGCTCCAGGGACAACCCCCCCCCCCCACCTACGCCCCAGCAAGAGCCACAGACTTAGGGAAGCTACACCCCAGCCCAGGTGGATAACCCGGGTGGCATCTGCAATTCAATGAGCCTGAAATAAGCCTTAGTAGGGAGCCCGGGTCACGACTGAAACATGCCCCTCAAACCCCACCCCCCCCCACTGTTTTTCGTTTGTTTGTTTGTTTTGTTTTGTCAACAGCAATTATTTATTTTAAATATACTTTCCCTCCAAGCAGTGTTTCTGGCTCATGTTGGTGACAACACAGAAGAAACTACTGACCCAGTACTGTGAGCACTATCACCACTAGGGGACCTGAGGGTCCCCGGTGCGGTTGGGGCCGGAGCCATGGAACTTCAGGCTCCGTCTCCGTCCGGGTCCACACCATCAAATCCCGTTTCTTCGCGGTTAGGAGCAGAGTTCGAGGCCACCTGGATCCACAGACATCAGTCTTAGCGCAACCTAAACACTGTGACGTGCTACCTGCAATTAGGCAAATTCGGCAGGACTGGTGTCACATTTCTCTTCTGTAATCGTTTCAAAACAGGCTCCTTTTCTTCACCATTTGGGGAAAGGTTATTAATTCTGTTTCCGGGCAGGAATGCACAAAGCACCCCCACCCCCAGGACCTCCTCCTAGTCCGAGACGGAACACCTCTGGACGATCACAGGACTAAGCTGGGGTCCAATTTGTCCAATACTTTCTCAATAGCACTTAGATTAACCCAATTTTTTTTTTCCTCATTTAGGACAGGTCTCAGCATGTCTTCCCCACCCCAGGGAGGGCATCAGGGTAGGGGAAAATATCAGAAATATCATCAGACAGACCGTTTCTAAAAGACAGTTTCTAAGAAGCCAGAGGCTCCCCCCTCCCCTCAGAAATTCTAAAGACGGGCCGATGGTGAGGGAGGGACGAGGCTTCCCTTTCCGGAAGCATTGACGGCGGAAAAGGGGAAAGTAGAAAGTAGGGGACGAAAGGGTGGCGGTCTCTGGACGTCAGGGGAGTAACACATCGTGGGAGGAGAGAAGGGGGGACCAGCCCCGAAGAGCTCCTGAGAGGGAACCAGCTTTGGGGAAGGCAGCAGGAAACATGGTTTAATCCTCGGTTAGCGGATGCCTCCAGGCCAGGCCTACTCGAGCATCAAGCCGGGGATGCTCCCAGGGAGCCTCCGAGGGTTCCCACACTGCTATTTTTAAAACTGACAAGAAGCGGGCTTGTCAGATCGTCAGCTCTGCCGTTGCAGACTGGGGGTTTGCTCGGGCTCGTCCGGACTAGCCAGTGCGGATGGCGCCTTCGCTGCGGGCCGGCGCCCAGGCCAGGCACTCTGTTATTCAGGGCTTCCTCTTAGCCCAAGGGAGGGGCGGGAGGCTGGAGGACCGGGGCCTCTGGGGTCACTTGTGCTCTCTACACGGTAACCTGCCCAGCCCTAGACCCCACCCTAGCGCTCGCGATCCCCCTGATCGGGGTTAGCCAGGGAGGCCACGTGTCTCCCCCAAGCCACCAGCCATGCCCATAAGGAGTGGGAAACGCAGATCAGTAGGGTGTCACTTGTGAAATCCCAAGAAGGTCCCCTTGGAAGCTCCTATGGCAAGTGCTTCAGTGGCCCCTGCCTCCCCCCACCCCCCCACCCCTTCCTCAAGGTGGCCCCTGACCTTCCCTGCACAGAACTCTGTGCTCACAGGCTTGAGGCAGCCTGCTGCTCCCAGGAGCCTGGGGCACCTGCTTGGCAGGGGGGGGGGGGGGGGGGGGGAATAAAGTCTGCGGCCAGGGCAGCAGTAGGGCTGGAGGCTTCACCCAGAACCCCAAGAAAACCCTGTTCCCCACTCCACTTCAGGGAACACATTGCGGGGTGGGGATGGGGGGGCAGCACAACCACCATTTCAAAGTCTAGATGCGACTGTGCAAGGCACCCAGCCCCTCCTGCACGACACAACCCCACCCCCACCCCACCCCCGAACCTGGAGCTGAATTCAGTCAATCATTAACTTCTGGCTTCACACACAAAGAGCAGGGGGTTAACCATCTTCTCAAGCAGAGAAATCAGCCACTGCTGCAAATACAGAACCCCCAGCCTGCCCTACAGGGCCGGCAAAGTGCTAGAGGTGACTCTCTTCCTGTTGGGCGATGCTGACCTCCACGGGGCCGCCCGCTAACATGCCACCACCTGCCTGGCTCGGGCAGGGCAGGAAAGGCTTCCAGTTAAAGGACAAAACACTTTTCAACCAGGCTATGCAATATCCTAAGTGATCCGCGTCAAGTAGAGAAACCCTACCTCCTCCTGGGCCACCCAAGAAAGAAGGGCCTGGTGGCTGGAAATAACAGATTCTGAGGGTGCCGGCTGGTGAGTCAGCCTGGGTGCATCCTTGGTTACTTTGTTTGCTCCTCCAAGAAACCCGTGTGAAAAACGTTGCTGGTGAATAAAACTCGCTTTGACCAGAAGACTCCGTCAGACCAAGGTCCTCAGAGCATAAAAATGTCGCTATGGCGAGGGTCTTGCCTTTCAGGATCTGACCACTGGCTGGTATTCACCGCGGGTCGGATTTCATCAAAATAACCACAGCGCCCCTCCCTTCCGGCCGGAGAAGTTCCCAGGATCCACGGCATAGAGGGGGAGGGACGGCTTGCACAGCCCCTCACCTCTGTGATGTTTTTATGACACTTGTCACCACTCTTCTGCCAATTTCCAACTAACACTGCGTTTGAGGCTCAGGGCAAGAGGTCACCCAGAGCTCTCCTGCCTAATCTCCTAGGCCAGGATGAAAATACGAGGGCAGCGAATGCGCGGGGCCTAGTACCTCACGCTGCAGCAGAAAACACTGCAATCCGTTTACCTTAGTCCTGGGGACTCAAAGAGCCCCGGGGAGGGGACGTCACCACCATCCCACCAGCGAGAAGCTGGGGTTTGGAGGCCCCATCGCTCAATCAGCCGAGGATTCAAACCCAGGCGCTGGAGACAGCAAAGGCTATGAGAGGTTTCACAGGAGCTGTTTTCCTTTGTGTGTTCGGTAGGGACTCCCTAAGAGGGATCTCCGCACGGAATACAAACCCAACTTCCTCCTAGAAGGCACACTTTCACCACATAATTTAAGTGCGCTCCACTGAAGTTTACGTATCAACTAAGTTTACATATCAACTACTACAATGCAAACGTAAAAGGCGGCATTAAAACCAGAACTGCTTCTCAAGACCCTCTCCCCCCCACCCCCCCTCCAACTCCACCCCCTTCCCCCCCAAATTAAGCACAGACTACAATCCACCGGCCCTGTTTCACAGGGGTGGCTTCGCGTCCTTTCCAATCGTAGTTAACTGAGTCCCCGTGTTAGGCCGGGACAGGCAGGTTCTTGGACTGGGGCGCTGGGGTGCAGGAGGGCGCTATGGTTCGACCACAAAGCGGGTTAATGTAAAGCCCTCCCCCGCCCCCCCTCACCAGGGGCTCGGCCTGGAAATCAAGTCGGCCAAAGCCAGAGCGCTAGGTCAGGGAGCGCTGGGCAGAAGCCCCCGCCCCCCACCCCCGGGGCCGCCTGCCGGACCCCAAAGCCAAGCCCGAGTTCCGTGGCTGCGGAAGCCCGGCCAAGCCAAGCCCAGTGCTTCCGACCGAAATAATTACCGTCTTATACCAATTTGTGCTCCAGCGTAAATTACTAAGTAAGTCGAAGGGAGTCTAACTAACTCACAAAGCCCAGATCCCCACACGGCAATTTTTCTAAGCCGGGCGCAGACCGCAGCGCCCAGGCGGGTCGCGGGCGGGCCGGACGCGCCTCCGAGGGGCGCGGGTCCAAAGCCCGGAAAACCCGAGGCTTCACGCGAAGCTCGCTAGCACCGGGGTGGCCCCACCGGGCACCTCGCAACGTTTCGACCAAACGCGGCCCCTCGAAGCGGGAGCCGCAGCCGGGGACCCGGAGCAGCTAGCTCGCCGCCCCGGCCTCCGCGTCCCTCGGGCCGGGCAAGCGGCGCGGACACCGCTTTCCCTCCGAGGGCTCCCGAGGCGACCCAGGTGGAGAGGAGCCCCCCCCCCGACCCCGGAATCCAAGCGCCCGGACCCCCGCCCGCCGCGGCGCGCAGCAGCCAGGCCCGGCCGCGTCGCCCGCCCCAGCGCCCCCGCCCGGGCCGCTGACCTGTCGTCGACGTGCAGGCTGGGCGAGCACTTGATGGCGAGCCACGTCTTCCAGTGGACATGGCGCACCTTGTACACCTGCCCAAAGCCGCCCGAGCCGACCTTCTCCCAGCCGGCGAACTCGCCCGCGTCGAAGGTGCGCAGCAGCCCCAGGGCCCACGGGCTCCCGCTCTCGCCCTCCATCGCGCGCGTCTCGCCGCCGCCCCGCGCCGCCGCGGCCGCCCAGGTGCCCAGGTGTGCGCCCCGCCCCGCTGACGTCACTTCCGCCGCTCGCCGGCCCCGCCCCTCCCCGGGCGCCAGGTCCCTGCAGGCCCACCGAGGGACGCGTGGGGTCACTGCGTCCTCCGCCCCGGGCGGCGGCGCGCGCAGGTGCCGGCCTGGGTGCGTGCGTGTGTGCAGATCCCAGTAGGGTCCCACGCAGGTGTGAGAGACAAGTCACGGCCGCGTTTCCCCCGGTGCTATCGCTTGGCATAAGTTGGCCAAAAAAGGGGGGAGAAAGTACCGCAACGACCAGGATGTCGACTGTCGTGCGGCCCACCGATCTGATTCGGATTTCCCCGATTTTACTTGGCGTCGTTGGCGCGCGTGAAGTTCTGAACCATGGTATCACCTGTGTAAGTTCGTGCATCTACTACTGCTGTCAAGATCTAGAACATTCCATCAGGAAAGGACCCCCCCCCCTCCCGCCCCTCCTGAGCCCCTTCTGGTAACCGAAACCCCAAACCCTGGCCATCACTAATCTTTCCTCTGTTTCTAAAATTGCGTTATTTTCAAAATACGTTGTGTTTGCACACAGGAATTGTAGAGGGTGGGATCTTTGGGAATTGGCTTTTTTTTCCTCCTCACTAAGCATAATTCCCTGGAAATTAGCGGCTCGCTTTTTGACACTGAAGTTTCCACTTTGGAAGTAACTCTTTTTTTAATCACCCCAACAGCAGATCTAAAGTGGAGTTTTAGGGGCACGTGGGTGGCTCAGCCGGTTGAGTGGCCCACTTCAGTTCAGGTTATGTTCTCGTGGTCCTGGAGTTCGAGCCCGGGGATGGGCTCTGAGCTCCATTGACAGCTCAGAGCCTGAACCCTGCTTCAGATTTGGTGTCTCCCCTCTCTCTCTGCCCCTCCCCCCACTCACACTCTGTCTCTCTCTCTAACATAAATAAACGTTAAAACAATTTTTTTAAGTGGGGTTTTAAAGACAACGGGGTTCCTCCACCCTTTCCTGGAGAACAGTATCTTTTTTACACCTCGAACACACTGGAAAGGAAAGATGTTTTTCCACCTTTGGGAGGAAAAAAAATTCCCAGCTTTGAATGAGCTCGGATCTCGGAAAGACATCTGAGTCAGAGGTCGAGAAATGTGATTGCAAGCGTCCACACCTAAAAACCACTCACTCCTGCACACCGTACCCTGAGCGAAGGTTTATTCTTGGCCCAGTGAGATGAATAATGGAGGCAGGATTGGGGGGGAGGGATTAAGCAGGGAGCGTTTTCATGACACTGTGTTTGTGTTACCCCCAAAGGAGGGGCCGGTCCTCGCTGGCGCCTGGAAGCGGCAGACTCACCCTCTGCAGGCTTTACCCTCCACTGGGCTTATGGTCTTACTTCACAGCCAGCAATGGAGCCCTCCTGCTGCTTTGGAAACAGCCCACTGCCCCTCCCCCACGGGGTCTCTTTGAAGAATGCTCACACTTCCGGCCCACAGTGGGCCTCTTGGGAAAGAAGGCCAGGCAGCCGCGCGTCCTCTTCCACACCATCTTGAACTCGTGAGACCTTAGCGGCAAATGGCTACTGATTGTAACTGATTGTAACTAACATGGACACTGACCTGTTTAGAAGCCTTGTGCCTTTAAGGAAGTAAAGGTAACTTGAAAGTAAGCATAGTGGTTATTTTGGTGGAGAAAACCAACAAATTGGCTAGAAAATGAGTCACTTGTGTGTGCTGTTTCCGGGACTCGGCTGGAGGCATCTTTCTGCAGACTTTCTAACCTCCGGAATCTCACTGCCGGGGCTTCGTTCAGCAGCCTAAGTGACTAACAGCCCACACCAGTCTCGTAATAAGATACACTGTTTTCATTTATTTAATCATCTGGCGCTTCACTCGACAAATATTTATGGAGTGTCTGCTGCAGGCTCAGCTCTGGGCTCCTGGGCCCACAACCAGAGCCCGCAGAGGCCTGGATAGCCAGTCCCCCACTGCAAACTGATGGGGACAAAGATCAAGGCCACGGTTGGGCAGCCTGCCCCTGGCGCCCCCTTGGGGTTTGCTGTGCTCTTCATGCAAGCTACTCAATGCACTCGGAAGGTCAATTTTTTAATCCGTAGAAGTAAAACAGAGTCCGTTGCAGGAACTGTGAGGAGAGCCCAGGTTCTAGACGCTGTGGGATTCCAGGAGAGTAACTGTTCATGCTAATGGCCACCAGTCCTACGTGGGTAAGGTTGACATTTCTAAGTATAAAAATAATTTACAGTGTTGGGGTGCCTGGGTGGCTCAGTCAGTTGAGCGTCCGACTTCGGCTCAGGTCATGATGTCGCCGTCTGTGGGTTCAAGCCCCGCGTCAGGCTCTGCGCTGACAGCCTGGAACCTGGAGCCCGCTTCGGATTCTGTGTCTCCCTCTCTCACTGCCCCTCCCCCGCTCATTCTCTGTCTCTCTCTCTCTCCTTCAAAAATAAATAAATACTAAAAACATTTTTTTAATAACTTACAGTGTCAATAATTTAGTGATTACTTTACCATTGTTTATTTTATAAGGGGAGGGGATAAGCCTTTGTGGTTACTCTGTGGCCATCCAAGAAACCCTGAAGAGAGTGAGATACAGAAGATATCTTACCATTTTTGACAGAGAAACCTTGGTGTCCCATTGAGGTATGATGACACCGGAGTGCCTAACGAGAATAAAATAGTTATGGTGTTATTTTGTTGTGCAAATATTTAACATAGATGCATAGCAAGTACAAGTGACAGGTGAAGAGGTTTAAAAGGGACACAAGAAATCAGTTTGTTGAAATGATTTCAATCACTGATAGGGCACAAAACCTAAAGATTCATCCTTTTTGAACTAGAGATGTTTTATCACCTGTAAGCTTTCAAAAAAATCGCTACTAACATATTTTATGTGTGAGATTGAGCATATACACATTGGAACTTAAAGCTTTTAATGTCAGCTTTAAACTATAGTAAGTTATCGGAATATTAAAGAAGACGAAATGTATATTAAATTGAATTTCCCTTCTTAATGGGCTGTGGCAATTTTCTTAATAAACAGAGAAGCCTTACCCATGATTATGTAAACACATTCTCCGAAATGATTGGACGCTACACTGTCAACCATTTATACCAATGAAAACCTTTGATCGAAGCATAAAGTTTCACTCTGAGTACATTTTGGGTCAAAATGAAGTGGACTGACTTAAAACTAGTAATGCAAGTTTGCATCTCAGACTTGGGAAGCGGCCGTCGTGAGGATTCGTGCGACCGCCGCGCTCCAGGAACTCCGCGCACACAGCGCCCCCCTCCGCCCCCCCTCCCAGCGCAGGGCAGCCCCGGGCACCCCGAGGGGCGCGAGGCGGGAGCAGTCGGGAGAGGTGCGCCCCGAGGGCAAGACGCTCGGGGAAGTGAGGGAAGTGACAGCCGGCCTGTCCGGGAGCTCAGGGGCAGCGGGGCCGGGTGGGCAAGCCCGCGGGGACTCTGCCGCCCTTCCCCCGAGGAAGTGCCTCGTCCGCGTTCTCCTACCTCGGGTGCCGCGCCAGCGCAGCTCGCCCGACGGCACCCCCTAGTCCAGGGGCCCCGGGGTGGCCGGCTCGGCGGGGATGTCCCCTTCTCCGCGCGCAGCCCGCGCGTCCCGCCGTGGGGAGCCCACCGACCCTGCGGCCCGCGAGCAGGCAGGTGCAGGGCTCTCCTGCGGCAGGGTCCCGTGGGGACTTGGCCGGCCCTTGAACCCGGGGAGAGGGGTCCCTGCGTGAGGATGGCCGTGGGGCCCCAGGGACGCAGGGGGCACGGCGTGGACCAGGTGCCGGAGGAACAGTGCCAGGTGTCTGTCACCTGCGCTGTGGGTGCCTGCTCCGTGAGCTTGTCCCCCTCCGGGGGCCGGAGCAGCGCGCCGCCCGCACACGGCCCTCCCAGGCGGACGGAGCCGGCCAGGGGCCACCGAGCCCGGGCCCGGGATCGGGACGAACTCGGCTTGAGCCGCCCGCAGGGGCGGGGCCGCTGGCTCCTCCCCTTCCCCCTCCTCCCGCCTCCCCGCCGGTCCCTCCCTCTTCGCCGGGCTCCTCCCCTCTCCCCGCCCCCGCCCCGGGGGCTCCTCCGGGTGCAGCCCCTTCCGGCCCCGCAGGCTCCGCCCCAGGTAGGTGACTCTGCTCTCCCCCGAGGGCAGCTCCTGCAGCAACTTGCTGGGCTGTTTCTGAGAATTCCCTGCACGATTTGAATGTTATTTGCTAAAGAACATAACTTGTTCACCGCTGCCTTTCCGGCTCCCTTCGAGCCGAAGGGCTCCCGGAGCAAGAGTCCGCGGCCCGGATTGCCACGGCCCCCCTCCCAGGGTTTGGGAAGGGGCAGAGAAGGGGAGAGGGGCTGCCTTCCAACGTCTAGCTTTTATGGAGCACGTGTTTTCCTTTCTTTGACCTAAAGTGTAGGGACACACAAGGTGATGTCCGCTTCAGGTGTCCGACACAGTGATTCACGGTCTCTGTCCGTCGTGCGGGGCTCACCAGGGCAGCCCCCAGACGTCGCCGGGCACGCGGTTACAGTGCCATGAGCTGTCTTCCCCAGGCTGTGCCTTTCGGGGCCCTGACTTACTCATTCCATAACTGGAGGCCTGGGCTTCCCTCTCTGGTCACCATTTTGCCCATCCGCCCCCCCCCCCCCCGCCCCTTCCTTCTGGCAACCCCCCAGCTGTTCTTGGTATTTAGGGGTCTCTTTTTCTGCTTTTTATTTGCACGTTTGTTCATTCGTTTTATGGTTTTTTTGGTCCCACACGTAAGTAAGTCCTGTGGTATTTGTCCTTCTCTGTCTGACTTAATACTCTCTAGGTCCATCCGTGTCATCGCCAATGGCAAGCTTCCATTCTTTTTCATGGCTGAGTAATATTTCATTGACCACTTAGGTTGCTCCCACAGTTTGGCTATTGTAAATATTGTAAATAATGCTGCTGTAAACACAAGGGTGCATGTACCCCTCTGAATTAGTATTTTCGTATTCCTTGGGTAAATACCCAGGAATGGAATTATTGGATCGTACGATCATTCTACTTTTAATTTTTTGAAGGACCTCCATACTGTTTTCCAGAGTGGCTGCACCAGTCTGCATTCCCAATAGGTCGTGAGTGTTCCTTTTTCTCCACATCCTCGCCAACACCTGTTGTTTCTTGTGTTGTTGATCTTAGCCATTCTGACAGGTGTGAGGTGGTATCTATCACATTGTGGTTTTTGATTTGTATATCCCTGACGATGAGCGATGTTGAACATCTTTTCATGTGTCTGTTGGCCGTCTGGATGTCTTCTATGGAGAAATGTCTGTTCATGCCTTCTGCCCATTTTTTAATTGGATTATTTGGTTTGGGGGGTGTTGGGTTCTATCAGTTCGTTATATATTTTGGATAGTAACCCTTTATCAGGTATGTCATTTGCACGTATCTTCTCCCATTCTGTAGGTTGCCTTTTCGTTTTGTTGATTGTTTCCTTTGTGGTGTAGAAGCTTTTACTTTGACGTAGTCGCAAGAGTTTGTTTTTGCTTTTGTTTCCCTTGCCTCTGGAGACGTATCTAGAGAAAATGGGACTATGACCAATGTCTGAGACATTACTGCCCATGCTCTCCTCTAGGATCTTGAGGGTTTCGAGGTTTTGGGATTCCATACACACTTCAGTATCTTGTAAACGTTACTATTTAGCAAACGTTTTCTTCTACGCAAACCTCCCTTTCCAGAGTTGTCCTCTTTGACTCCAGCGACCCCACGCCTGCCCTCCCCAAGTGTAAGATCCGTGCCCTGGGGACACATCATGAGCTTATGCACGAAGACAGCATTAAGCACATGCTTCTGGAATCACCCATAATATCTCTCTACGTCCCCTCGCCCTCACTCCCTGCCCTTTAAGTGTTGGGACTTCTCAAAGCCCATCCCAGGCCTCTCCTCCCTCGCTGGACACTCTCCTCTTTATCCCCAGGTGAGCGCCTCCAGGCCCACCGCCTCAGTGTTCATCTATTCGACAGACTCCGACATTTGTCCGTCCAGGCCAGACTTCTCCCTCTGGGCACGAGAGCCCCAAATTCAACATGGCACCCATATCTCTAAGGCACCTCCACACGTCTGGGACGAGCCTCCCAAATTGTCACCCCCAAACTGGTTCTTTCCAGAGTGCCTCATCTCTGCGAAGACGCTGCCTTCTTTCCTGAAGGCCAGGAACCAAAAGGTGTCTGCAGACCCTCACGCACCCTCTGTCCAACGAGATCCAGCCCATCATCAACTGCCCCACCCCACACGTGGACAAGAGGCCTGGCCTCCACGGCAAAGGGCTGTGGTCTGGCCCTCCGTGGGCCTGCCCTTCTGTCCACCCTCCTAGGTCAAACTAGATACCTGTGACCCCAGCCCAAATGTCCCCAAGACCACCCCAAAACTCTGCACGACTCCATCCTCTGGAGGGTGACCTCACTGCTGGTGTGAGCGCCCTGGTGTCCAAGGCCAGAGGAAGCTGTTTGCAGGGGACAGCAGTGGGCGGGGCTACGGCCCGGGTTGGGATGTCCCCACTGTGGGCCCTGGAGGCCTCTCTCTGTTTGCTGCGAAGCTGGGGGTGGACAGAGAGAGGGTCTGCGATCTGCCGGTTCAAATGTGGCCCTCTGAGTTGTGAGGGTGGATTTGTCAAAGCGGGACAGGACACATGTTACCCAACACTCTGTCTGCTGGCTTTCTAACTTTCAACAGGTTAGACACACGGCACGCTGGCCTCGTTCGCTCGCGCCCTTCCCCGGCAGAAGCGCCATCGTGGTCTGATCACCAAAACGCCAGCTCTTCCTTCCTGAGCGTCTCCTGGTGGATCGCTGGCTCCCACGCCAGCCCCTGGCCCCGTCCTGGTCATTTCCTGCCGGGGTCATCGGCCGCCCTCTCCAGTCGTTCTTCAGCAGCGATGGTTGGAACGTGCAAATCCGAGGTCAGTGTTTGAGGATGGAGACGGGCCCAACGGGCCTCCCTCTCTAGCCTCGTCCCCCACCCCCCTCCCTGTCTCTGCCGCCCTTGGTCGTCCAGCCGCCCCTCCACCCCCATGCCTCTGACTCAGACTCCACCCGGCCTTTGCACAAGCTGTCCTGTTGGGAAAGTTCCGCCGATGCCTGGTTTCCTCCCGCTCAGCCCCCCTCTCTGTCTTGCCCCGAGTCCCAGAGTCACTCAGCTTCCTCTGTTACAAGGTCCTGGGGTATGGAGCTGGGTACATGGCCTTGTTTACTAGGCACTGCTGATGAGGGCCTGGCTCCTCCATTCTGGACCGCAAGGGGGCGCCTCCGCTGCCCTCGCATGAACGGCCTGCTCCCCCCCCCATCCAGGCTCGTCACTGACCCCCGCCCTTCTCTGTCCCGGCCGCACGGGCCTTTTTGTTCCTCCACGAGGTGACACACGCCTTCCTTCCTCAGAGCCTCTGCAGGAGCAGCTCCTCTCCTGGCAGGCCCCAGGGGGCCTCGTCTGTGTTCACCTCTTTTGTTCTATGTCACTCCTCCCTGAGGCCTTCCCAGATGACCCATCTAAAACAGCACCGATCCAGCCCAACTCAGTGCCACCCCCCGGGAGCCACGCCGGAGGCTGGGGAGTTATTATCTGTCTTGCTGACCTGCATCGCAAAATGCATGCTGGCTCGGGTACTCAGGTGAGTCCTGCGGGGTCACTGTGAGAGCGCCCCCTGGTGCCCGGGCCGGCCAGGACGTGCTCCTGGGCCCCAGGCTCTCCCAAGCTTCCTCTGCACACGGCACCCTCATACCTCCTGATCCTTCTACACTGGCCCTGGGACGGAGACGCGCCCGGCACTTCCGTTTATTAAGTAGTTAGGATCACACAACTTGAAAAGTATTTATGGGACGACAGTGCAGCCATCCCTTGAAAAGTTAAGCATAGGGGCGCCTGGGTGGCTCAGTCAGTGAAGCCTCCCGCATTTGATTTCAGCTCAGGTCAGGATCTCACGGTTTGTGAGATCGAGCCCCGCATCGGGCTCTGCGCCTGTCAGTGCGGAGCCTGCTTGGGATGCTGTCTCTCTCCCTCTCTCTGCCCCTCCCCTGCTCATGCTCTCTCTCTCCCTCTCTCTCTCTCTCTCTCTCTCTCTCAAAATAAACAAGTACACATTTTTTGTAAATTAAAAAGAACTGTTAAGCATAGAATTACCATGTGACCCAGCGAATTCACTTAAGTGTCTACCCAACAGAACTGAAAACAGGAATTCAAACAAAACTTTGTACACAAGTGTTCCTGGCAACATTATTCACAAGAGCAAGAGGTTGTAACACCCCAAGTGTCCATCGGTGGGCGAGTGAATAACAGAACGTGGTAAAGACGGGCAGTGGGAGGAAGGGGCCTTGGTCCTCACGCTCGCAGGCCTGGCCTGCAAGGCGTTTTATTTCCCAGGGCGAGCATGGGCCTGGAGCTGGTGGCTGCCGATAAGGCTGTCTGCTCTGGGCGCAAAGATCAGGACCAGATCTCCCGTCAATCATGGTGATCTTAGTGGCAACGCGGGGACTGGCCCCATCTCATCTACGGCCAGAGAGAGGCCCAGGGGGGTCCAGAAACACAGCCAAATGGTCCTTTCAAGCAGACGATGCCTGCTTCTGGTAGTTTCCCTAAAGCAGAGCTGGCGTCCGAAAGCAGGTCAGCAGATCCCAACAACGGAGTGGGACCGGGAGGCGACCCGTAGTCTCTGGTTTGTTTTTACTGGACACGCAGGGCAGCTCTGCCCGGCTGGCCGGGTAGCTGGCGAGCCTCCCTCACCTGTGTGCTCACAGCCTTGGTGGGGAGGTGCCCACAGATGATGAGGAACTGGGCGGAACTGTAGGGCAGGGCCTGCACGTGGGGCCGGGGGGGCGGGGGGCTGCGGGAGGGGTGGTCCAAGGCCGTGGACATCGAAGACTGGTAAGGCCTTGGTGAGCCAGGGCCTCCAGACTGCTTCCCGGGCCCAAGAGAGAACAAGCTTCCAAAACAGCCGTGTCCGGCGGATGGCCAGAAACCAAGACTCTCCTGAAACCCCCAGGGGGGTAGGGAGGAACTTAGGGGCTGGGGGCCTAGGGGACCCGGTGAGACTCACTGTTTGGGGCTGAGCTGTGTCCCCGCAAAGATACACTGTTCTCCTAAAATCCAGTGCCTGTGGAGGTGACATTGTTTTTATTTTTTTTAACATTACTAATTTCTTGTTGTTTTAATATTTATTTATGTGTGTGTGAGAGAGAGAGAGAGAGAGAGAGAGAGAGACAGAGCAAGCATGTGACACGAGCCGGGGGGGGGGGGGGACAGAAAGAGAGGGAGAGAGAGAATCCCAAGCAGGCTCTGCACCATCAGCATAGAACCTGACTCGGGCCTCGAACTTACAAACTGTGAGATCTCAACCTGAGCTGAAATCAACAGATGGAGGCTTAACCGACTGAGCCACCCAGGTGCCGCGAGGTGACGGTGTTTTTAAACGGTCTTTGTAGATGATCAAGTTAAAATGAGGTCATTAGGGGGAGCCCTGCTCCAATGTGGCTGGTGGCCTTATAAAAAGGGGAAATTTAGAGGCGCCCGGATGGACGATGTCAGTTAAGTGTCCAACTCTTTATTTCAGCTCAGGTCATGATCTCATGATCGGTGAGTTCAAGCCCCGCACTGTCACTGCAGAGCCTGCGTGGGACTCTCTCCTTCTCTCTCTGCCCCTCCCCTGCTCGTGGGCACGCACACACTCTCTCTCTCGCGCTCTCGCACTCTCCCTCTCCCTCTCGCTCTCCCTGTCTCAAATTAAATCAGCTTCAAAGAAGCCTTCACAGGGAGCCTGGCCCTGGGGACACCGGGTTTCAGACGTCTGGCCTCCAGACTGTGAGGGAGCACATTTCTGTTGGTTTATGCCCCCCGCTTGCAGTATTTCAACACAGAAGCCACAGGAAACTGATATCACCAGCTGGATTGATATCTCTGTCACAGTTCTGTGGATCCTTGTTTTGGCAAAAACCAGAGATACTAAATTTCTGGGTTCACCGCTGGGCTTACCGGCCGGCTGACTGTAGCTGGCCAAAACGCTCATCTGGAGGGTCTGTAACAGTTAATTTTACGGATCAATCTGACCGGCCCACAGGGTGCCCAGGTATTTGGTCAAACATTCTGGGTGTGTCGAAGTAAGACTAACATTTGAATCAGTGGACCAAGCAAAACGGATGACTGCCGCCACTAATGTGGGTGAGCCTTGTGCAATCAGTTGAAGGCCTGAGAGGAAGTAAGAGAATTCCTCCTTCCCCGGGGGCCTTTGAACTGAAACAGCAGCTTGTCCTGGGTCTCCAGCTTACGGAACCACCTGCAGATCTCGGGGCTCGTGAACCTTCAAAATCATGTGAGCCACTTCCTTCTAATAAATCTCTGTCTATATAAAACGGAACCTACTGCGGCACCTGGGTGGCTCAGTCAGTTAAGCGTCCGACTTCGGCTCAGGTCATGATCTCGCGGTCCGTGAGTTCGAGCCCCGCGTCGGACTCTGTGCTGACCGCTCAGAGCCTGGAGCTGCTTCGGATTCTGTGTCTCTCCCTCTGTCTCTGCCCCTTCACTGCTCGCGTTCTGTCCCCTTCTCTCAAAAACAAAATAAATATTTTAAAAAACATTAAAACAGAACCTATGGGTTCTGTTTCTCTGAAGAACCCTGACTCATGCAGACCCTTAAGCTCTCCTATTTAACTTCAACCCTATTTTGTACAGCCAGGCCAGTCTTCTTTTGGCAAAAATAGTGGACTCACATTTTTGCAGGCTGTTCTGTATTTTCTATTGTATTTTGTGTTTTTCAAAGCCATTTCTTTTTTTTTTTTTTTTTTTTGTATGGGCTTATTTCTTTATTTTGAGAGTGAGAGAGAAAGCATGAGCAGGGGAGGGGCAGAGAGAGAGAGAGAGAATCCCAAACAGGCTTTGCACCTTCAGCACAGAGCCTGATGGGGGGCTCGAACCCCCCAAAACAGTGAGATCATAACCTGAGCCGAAATCAAGAGTCGGACGCTTCACCCACCGAGCCGCCGAGGCGCCTCTGAAACAGCCATTGCTGAGCCCCTGCAGCGCAGCCCCGATGCTGCAGGTCAAGGTCAGTGAAACTAGCAGTCGGGGCATGAGACCTCGCGTGTCTGGACAGGCCCTCTGACACGAAGAGGCAGGGAAGTCAGGTGCGCGCTTTCTGAAGCTCAAGTAAAAGGATCCTACAACAAGGCGTCTGAAGGTCGGCGGCCTCCGGGCCCTGCTCTGCCCGTGAGACGAGAGGTTGAGCTTTCCCACCGAAGGCCCGGGAGACCGCCCCACCCACACCGTGACTCACGCCCACCCCGGGGCCCAGAGCCCCGCACCCGCCTCCTCCGCCAGCCGGGTCTCTCCTATCACGGCTCCCGATCGGACCTCACCCGCCAAGACTCCTCTCCCCAAGACATCTATTTGGAAAGGAATGCTCCCCGGGTACTGTTTCTCACACACGCCCTGGGGTCCTGCCAAATTCTCAAGGGAGGGTTTCCTTCGGTTGGCCGCCTGCCATCTGCGGGCCGAGCGTGGGAACTGCAGCCGCGGCCCTGGCGTCAGGATGGCCCCGCAGACGAGCCTCCCGACCAAACAAACGGTGCTTCGCTCGCTCCGCAAATACGTGGGGTGCACCCGGGGCGGGGCGGGCCGGGCACGGCTGCCGGCACCGAGGCCCGTGGCCCGGCTTGCCCTCCTGGGTCTCTCGGTGAAATCCAGGCACCCAGCCCGGCGGAAGCAGGCGGGGTGAGCTGCCGATGGCCTTCCAGCTCCCTCTGCCACCTCCCAGAGGCTCTTGCCTCGGTTTCTCCCCCTGTGGAACGAGGAAGGAGAAACTAAGGGTGCCCACTTCACAGAACTGTGGGTATTAAGAAACTAACGCGTCCCCAGAACAGCGTCCGCGTGTCCCGTGCCTGGCGCGAGCCTTGGCTCTGACCATCTTCCCCCTTTAATGGGCTTTCAGTGGTGCTCTGAACCCACCTAATCTCCCATTAATCCCATGAAAGTGGACAAATACAATGATATCAAAGCACAGTCAACGAGAGAGCGAGTTGCAGCCACTTCCACAACGAGACCCATTTCTGTTAAAATGCTATATAATCTGTATAAGCAAAAGCCGAGACGCAACCCGCATGGGGATGCCACCAATGGGGCCACGGCTGCACGGCCCCTTGGCTCTTCCGCACGGAGAAGTACTAGGCGGTCATGAGAAGGGAAGAAGGGCACTGTCTGCACGCGGCTCTGGAGGGATCGCAGAGATCTCTGTGAACGGAGCAAGACGGAGGAAAGCGTGAGATGTGCGTTACTGTTTATCCAGGACCGGCCGGAAGTGGAAAACCAGCCAGCTACCTAGCAGCTGTCCATCTGTGAGCTATTTGTCTATCAGCTATCTATCATCTCTTAATCTGCTCCTATTTTAAAATTAAGCAGCGAGAGAATAATCCATAAGCATTTCTGAAGGATGCCCGTAGGGGATGGTGAGTGGCAGGGCGTGGGTCGGACACACAACCCCACCGCGCGCATTCTCGTCTTATAGACTGGACTTCGGAACCACACGCTTATGAAACCAAATTAACCTTTAAAAAGCAAAACGACACCAGATATGTCAAAAACGTGTCAAAGTATATCAAAAGTAATGTAAGGTGAACCCCGGGTATATCCATGTGGTGACCTGACCCACTGCTCCCAGTGGATTGACAAGGTGGAGATTAGAAAGTTCTTCCAGGGGGGGAAAAAAAAAAACGTGACAAGGACAAAAGAACAACCTTGGACCTGTGGGCGTTATCACACCGGGACTGGTACGTGTGTTGAGGGAGGAAGCAAACGCGACGCCCAGATTCTGTCATCGCCTGTGTCACGGCGGATGGGGATCTTCGGTGTGAGAGGTTTGGGGGTCAGGAGCCCTGAATTTGCAAGGGAAATGTCAGCACAGAATAATAAGCAAAATTAATGAACACTGATTTCATCGGGGGGGTTGTTTCTCTGGACAGCACTGTTCTCTCCTCCTCAGCACCGCTTGCCAACGCATTTCAGATAAACGGGAAACTCCCATGTCTACCAAAATGAGGTGCGCCGTGTTTATGGCAGTGAACCTTCCAAGAACAAAAGGGGAACGAGATTATCCAGAGTTCACTTCCCCCTTCTCCCCACCTGCTCAGGGACTCCTACCCGTCAGCAACGGTGAGACTTTGGTATTTTATTTTTCACTATTAATTTCAGAGGTCAGAGGAACACATTCACTTTTCTACAGTAATCTGTCACTTACAGGTCAGGAAACAACAGCGGGCCCAAGTTACACGTGCCGCGACGCAAAATGGGCTCCTCGGAAACCATGGTTGGCATGCTCTCCGGAACCGATTCCCGTTCTGACTCCTGATCCAAAGGTCTGGACGGCGCGGGTGGTAAAACCACACCCAGCCTGGCCGAGACGGGCCCGAGACGTTCCCACCTGCCCTCTCACGTAAGCGTGCGGGGTTCTACAGCTGGAGGGGACTCGGATGAAAACGACTTTAGTCGTGTGATCTTCAAATTATTTCCAAACCCAGCCCGGCTTTAGGACGACTGGTTTCCTGCGTGCTTTAAAGCTTTAACAAATGGCGCGCTATTTAAATGCTCATTTTCGGGGCGCCTGGGTGGCGCAGTCGGTTAAGCGTCCGACTTCAGCCAGGTCACGATCTCGCGGTCCGTGAGTTTGAGCCCCGCGTCAGGCTCTGGGCTGATGGCTCGGAGCCTGGAGCCTGTTTCCGATTCTGTGTCTCCCTCTCTCTCTGCCCCTCCCCCGTTCATGCTCTGTCTGTCTCTGTCCCAAAAATAAATAAACGTTGAAAAAAAAAAATTTAAATGCTCATTTTCAATTTGTTGAGAGAAAAGGCAACGCTGATTTTTCGAGAATGTGGCTCAAATGTAAAGCCTATCTAGTGGGAAGCAGGAAGAGATCAAGGGAACGGCTTTTGAATACATGAAAAAATGACTAACTTTTACAAAACTTTATCTGTAGACGGCTTCCCTCCCAAGGTCAGATGGACTTTTCTTTACCCCGTGCATATGCATGAGTGCATGTGTATACACGTGTATGCGTGCACGTGTGTGCACCTGTATGCATGTGTGTATGCAAGTGTGTGCATGTGTGCACATATGAGAGTGTGTGCATGTTGTGTAGGAGTGTGTGCACGTGTGTGTGTGCATATGAGTGTGTGCATGTGTGCGCATGCACGCACCTGAGCCAGGCTCTCCCCATCGGGTATGCAGACCCCCAGCCCAGAACACAGGCAGGAGAATCCCCACACCCATCGCCCACCACACCTAAGCCCCGAATGTTCTACACGGCATCTGGGGGCGGCCTGGGGAGTGATTGCGGAACTCATGGGTCCGCTGGCTTACCCGTCCCCAAAGAAGCTTCAGGACTGCCAGGGACTTGGGGAGCGCCTCCGGCGCGAGAGGAAGGAAATGATCAGGGAAGTGGAAAATGGAAGACGCAGACAACGCGGAGGTGAGGCTGGAGGGGCGGGGGGTTCCGAGTACAACAGACGTGTGACCTCGGAGGAGGGGCTGTCCCACCTGTGAGGTTAGAACAGAGCGGTGGGAAGACAGAGAACTCAAAAACCAGAAAGAACTTTTATTATTTTTAAGTTTATTTATTTTGAGAGAGAGTGTGTGTGTGTGTGAGCCGGGGAGGGGCAGAGAGAGAGAGAGAGAAAAAGAGAGAGCACGCACGAGGTGTGCAGAAGCATGGGGGAGGGAGAGAGAGGGAATCCCAAGCAGGCTCCGCACTGCCAGCACAGGGCCCAACACGGGGCTCGAACTCGCAAACCGTGAGATCATGACCCGAGCTGAAACCAAGAGTCAGACACCCAGCCGAGTCCCCAGAAAGAACTTTCGGAAATTGATACGCGACAGTGAAAACTAAAAAACACGTTTAAAGCCAAGAGATTAGAATCCAGAGATGCAAGAGGCAAAGAGATAGGACATGGAAGGAAATGCAGAGATCCACAGAAGTCCAGCATCAACTAAGAGGAGCTCCCGGGGTGGGAGGTGGGGAGAACAGATGGGGGGCGGGAGAGGAGCTCCAGAAAGGCGGGGAGAGCAGATGGGGGGCAGGAATGATCAGGGCAGAGCACTAGGCGTTTCCCGGCTGACGGTGGCAGGAGGGACCGAGCCCTCTGGGACCCGCGGTGTGCAGACCGTGTCCACAAAGGGAGAGTCGGTAAGAGGAAGTGGAGGACACAAGGCAGCGCGGCGCCCCTCCCCCCCCATGCCCTCACCTCCCACCCGCCCTGGGACACCCACCTTCAGGCCCCCCCATGATGTGCTCTCATCCCCCCTGGGCAAACATGTAGCCGTGGCCCTCAACTGCAGGGGACATGGGTGTATGTGTCACCTAAAGACATTGACGAACAGTCGCGGGAGCACAGCCTTCCTGATCTCCCACTGAGGCTGGCACACACGTGGTCATACGCACACATGTTTATACACACACACACACCATAAATGCATGCCCACATGTACATATGTATGCATACATGTGTGTGCACGTGTAACACATATACATATACACACGTGCATGTATATATAAAATAATTGCCTTTAAAAAATTAATGACTATTTTCAGAGCGGTTTTAGATTTGGGGTTTTATGTTTTAGAAAAATCACACAGAAAGCACAGAATTCCCATGCACCCTCTCTCCCTGCGTCCGTAAGCCTACGCCCCCCAGTTTCCTGTCTTATTGGCCTCTTGCATTAGTGTGATACTTTGTTATGACTTATCAAGCAATGTCAGCAAATGATTGTTAACTACTAATTTTAGTTAACCTCTGAATTGGCTATTTTAACTATGCACGTGACTTTTTAAAAGGCTCTCATTTTCCATACTTTTAGAACAATGTTTTAAAAACTTCCACTTTCTGCGGAGAGATTTTTTTTTTCCTGCAACGAAGCAGAATTTCCCTGCAACTTCCGTGCAAGTGTGGGAAAGGGCAGAGGCGTGCATGGGAGAGGGAGCCCTGGTAAACACCGCCAGGGCGGACGCCTGGGAAGCGGGGCGGGGAGGTGGCCCGGGAGCTAGGACGCGGCCCCGAGGGAGAGGCCCAGGACACGAGCCCGGTCCTCAGGCCCTCCTCGGAGATTCTTGGGACTCTGTTGCATAAAACACCACCTCTGTACCTTCCTGCAAGACAGGAAGAAGATTCTTACTACAGTTAAGTACGTGACACGTCCCGGGTGGACGTTTTTCATCCTCGCCGCTGGTGTTTCCTGCTTTCCGGTTACCCTGTCCTCTGACCTGCCCTTGATCACAGAAACCACAGCTGCAGGGCCATTCATCTCAGAGAGGAGACACACAAACCACGTGGCACGGTGGGCAACGCGCTCGGATGACTGAGGAGAAAGAAATCCATAGAACCACGAAAACAGCCCAGTTCTTATAATTCAAGATTTCGACTCCTGGATTTGCAAGCAACCCCCGTGAAATGTGTATTACTTATTAAAGAGTGTACTTCAGCGTCGAAGGTTTGTAGAGTAACGGCCACTGTCTTGAAGAAACGTAGATACATACCGTTTCCGGTTGACTGCAGCAACTTACAGACTACTTCTGGCATATTTGAAGGCAGTCGTCGTAAATATTTTCACCTATAGTCCAAAGGGGCTTGTCTTTCCAGGACTGTCTCTTCAGCAGCACGCAGGGGTGAGTGCAGTGGCCCCTCGGGCATGGGTTCCTGCTGCGGGGGAGTAAGGGAAGCAGAATTGGAGGGGCTCTCTGGGCGGGTCATGGCCAAAGGGAGAACGGCCACCCACACAGCAGACGGGCACAAAAAAATTGCAAACGGCCACTGGGCAGACGTAGGAATTGAAAGAGAAAGAGTAACTACTGTGTAAACCATACATTTTTTTTTTAAGTTTATTTATTTATTTTGAGAGAGACAGAGAGAGGGAGAGAAGAGAGGGGCATATAGAGAAGGAGAGAGAATCCCACGCAGGCTCCGTGCCATCAGTGGGGAGCCCGACACGGGGCCAGAACCCACGAACCGTGAGGTCATGACCTGAGCCAAAATCAAGAGTTGGACACTCAACCGACTGAGCCACCCGGGTGCCCCAACCATACGTTTTTCAACGCCACACTATTCAACGTCAAATCACAGGTCACGTGCCAAGGATGAAAAGCACCACAAAGCCCCCCGTTACAGGGAAATTCAGGACCTCTCCAGAGTGGACCTACTCTCGTCGGATAGTGACGGGTCTTACTGTACGGAAGTCTAAAAATCTCCACAAAGTCATCCGTGCTTCTAGGAAAAGCACAAAGAACCCTGTGTTACTTGCGTTTGGTCCCGGATCCTCAGAATTCCTTCACCGGCCAAGTCTTTGCTGCAAGACTCACGTAGAGATGCTCTAAAATTGATCCTGAACTCACCACTAAAGTATAATTTAATAAAAGATTTTAGAAGGATATAATTCATATTTTTCCCCCCAAATCTACATGAGACAGAAGTGTCATTGAGGCCCATTTTCTAGCACAGATAGAAATAATTTAAGTAACGTTTCAGGGGCTCCTGGCTGGCTCAATTGGTGGGCAGTTCGACTCTTGATCTCGGGGTCATGCGTTTTAGCCCCATGCTGTGCGTGGAGACTAGTTAAATAAGTAAATAAACTCTAAAAAATAATCATAATAATAACTAAGCCAACAAATTTAAACTAGCATAAAAAAATAAATTACAATACAAAATTACAATTAAAAATTTGCTTGAATATAAAATTGCAATTAAGGGGCACCTGGGTGGCTCAGTCACCCAGGTTGAGCGTCCGACTCGATTTCTGCTCACGTCACGGTCCCAGCCCCGCGTCGGGCTCCATGCTGAGCATAGAGCCTGCTTAAGATTCTCTCTCTCCCTCTGCCCCTCTCCCGCACTCTCTCTCTCTCTCTCAAACAATAACAGAAAAAACTGCAATAAGAAATCAGCAAATCTAAATATTGCAGAAGACATTTCTACCTATACTCTAATTTACTCATGCTTAACACTCATTTGCAAAAGACAAACTAAATGTGTATTTAAAAATCTATTCTAGGGGCGCCTGGGGGGCTCAGTCGGTTAAGCATCTGACTTCGGCTCAGGTCATGATCTCATGGTTCGTGAGTTCAAGCCCCACGTCAGGCTCTGTGCTGACAGCTCGGAGCCTGGAGCCTGTTTCGGATTCTGTCTCCCTCTCTCTCTCTCTGCCCCTCCTCCACTCACACTCCATCTTTTTCTCAAAAATAAATAAACATTTAAAGCAAAAATTTTTTAAATCTATTCAAAAATGCTAACCGAGGGACACCTGGCTGGCTCAGTCCATACAGCATGGGACACTTGATCTCTGGGTCATGAGTTCAAGCCCCACATTGGGCCTAAAGATTACATAAATAAAATGAAATGAAATGAAATGAAATGAAATGAAATAAAAAATGAAATGAAATAAAATAAAATTTGAAAAAAATGCTAACCAAATATCTTGGAACTTGAGTTGAATTTGTGAACATGTGTGTGTGCTTTGAGAGAATGTATGAAAGAAAATATTTTATTTCCACTGACATGTCCCATGAGAAAAGCTTCCGTGAACAGGACCTCGAATTTGGAAAGCATCACGAGACCAACAGCAGATTTTATCATGGGTCACGTGAGCCCAGCCATCCACTGCCTGGTCTTAAAACATGCTGACGTGCACACTTCCCATTCGCAGGTGGAGCCATCAAGGACCTTCTGGCCCGTTCTACTTCATCAGAGATGCTCAGGACCTAAGCGAACGAGGCAGGGGTCTCCAGCTCCCCCACGTCAGTGTAAAATTAGGGAGGTTCTAAGAGGAAGGAAGCTAAATCCTTCCTTAGCTGCTCTACCTGGACAGCCCAGGGTCGCCTTGGTTCCTTACACGGTTTGAGGCTACCCCAAAGTTGTCAAGCCAAAAAAAAAAAAAGCCCGTGTCACCCCAAGTTGTCAGGTGTGAAGAAAAATACCTTTGAAGGCACTTTAGATTTTTGGTAAACGGCTCTCTTTAACCTTACATCCAGGAACAGTTCTGCGGTAACATGAAGATATCAAGGAACCTCTAAGCGAGGACGAAGCTATTCGTTGGATGGGTATCCACAACGAGACGCATTCGACTGCTGGACAAAATAAAAACAAAGCAAAAAAGACTGGTTGCTTTAAATGAATGCAGACGATAACTATAATAAAATATGCCGTTCTCTTTGAAACCTTCTAAGCCTTTCTAAGACCTCCAATTTCTGAGCTTCTGTTCTGTCAACCCCCATCTTACCAGTAAGTCATGCACTTTCTAGGCCTTTCTTAAGAAGACTTCAAATCGAAATATAATTAACGTGAAAAAGAACTCCTACCAAACCCTCATGCGGTGTTTCCCCAGTGGCAGCTGCGGGGGTGGGGGGGTGGGGGTGGGGGGAGCCGGGCTGTGCGCGTGAATGTGGCCCGTGAGGGCGGGGGCAGCAGCCCCCCTCCCCAGCCCTTCCGACACTGGTGCTCGCCCTGTAGTCTGACACTTCCCTGTAGAACAATGACTCGTGATGCTGATGTCACGGTCTTGCCAGCTCAGCTCTGGAAGAAGTTACCCAAGGTCCCGCTGCGGGGCCACGATTAATTAGGAACGACTGCCAAAGTGCCCAGAACAGCTGTGCGTCCTGTATACACAGTCACCCCCTGCCTTCAGATTCAAAAGGAAGTACCAATTTAAAGCCTAGCACTGTGGTTCAGAAACCTTCAAAATCGCATACTTTGAACGTCCTAATTAAATCCAGACCACGGGGAAAATATATATATATATATTTTGCAGGGGTATTTCATTGGTCAACTAGAAAAAAAAAAAGCAATTGACTTACGGTGTTCTGGAAACTATTGTTTCTCGAGATCAAAAACTTAACCATTTTGGAGAACATTCCTGGACAAGAAGGACAAGCCAGAATGCTCTCCTGAGGGTGTGTTCCCCACCCTGCGGGCATGTGTTGTGGATAATAAAAAGGGCTCCTTCAACTGGGTGATAATATCCTGGCTGTGATTAAGGTACCATTACTCTTTGTAAGGCGTTCTAAAAAGTGAAAGAAAGATTATGTGCTTAAGCAACATTTACAGCCTTTGTGTAGTGGAGCCTTCTGTGTACGTCATACGCCAAGGTCAAAGGGAAGACAAGTCTAAAGCGTCCGTGCAATAGAGCGCGACATAAGCTACAGAAGCCAGAGAGCTTCATTTCCCATCCGGTCCCGATGGGACAGTAAGGACTTGAATATCTTTACAAGCTTGCTACCTGAAGTTTGTGAAACACACTCAGATTCGATGTAACCACGATGCTTTGGACGCTGCACTGGCCAAACGTTTAAATATCCCTGGAAAACCGATCGCCAAAGAAACGCAAAGTTGTTTGGAGTGACGTGCCGGCATAGAAAATAAAACTGCAGAAATGCACAGTGAGGAACCGTTTCTTTGCAAGAGCGAGAGACGGCGTTCAGGCTGCATAAAAACGAGCTTATTCTTCGTGTAAGTTAAAAAATAGAACCTATGATGAGCAACGGGTAGTCTCCCCTCAGCTTTGCCATTACATCTGGTATTAAGGCGCGGGCAAGGACTGGTCTGAGCGATGTTCTTTGTACGGATGTTTCAGGGGACGTCCTGCACCATGCCCCCACAGTGGTTCACGCACGTCCAGTCTCCCTTTGTCAGATCGCAGGGAGCTGGTGCAGACTCATTCTTATTTTGTCACTCCCGGGAAAAGTGAGGATTTTAAAAACATCACCTCGGGGATGACCCGTGGGCTTTATTGCCAAAGACAGGACAACAGTCAACAAATTCTAGAGACTCTCTGTGCACTTGTCACGTTTAACGTAAGCGAAACGATTCAGAGTCTCTAAGTCACTGGACTTTCCACAACACACCCAGCCCTTAATTAGAGCAAGACCCTTAATTAGAATAAGCAGAATAACCATTTAGAGTCTACAGTCAACATTTGGAACCCCTGAAGGTTCGGAGGAGAGTCAGAGCAGAGAACACATTTGGAGACAACGCATCAGGACGAGGGCTGGTTAAGGAGTCAGTTGGTGGGTTTACAAAGTGGGAGGTTAGGAGCCACGGGCTATAATCAGCTCCCCTTGACCTTTAGCACGGACAGAACAAGAAGAAACACCTCGAAGTACCCGGCGTGAGGATGCTTTGGGACGGGAGCACTCACACGATGGTGCGACATTGTGAAATCTTCTTCCCCTTGCTTCATTAATAAAATAAATCACGTACCGGGTAGTTTAGCCACATTTCTGTTCTCAGTTTCTTTTTTTTTTTTTTCAACGTTTATTTATTTTTGGGACAGAGAGAGACAGAGCATGAACGGGGGAGGGGCAGAGAGACAGGGAGGCACAGAATCGGAAACAGGCTCCAGGCTCTGAGCCATCAGCCCAGAGCCTGACACGGGGCTCGAACTCACGGACCGCGAGATCGTGACCTGGCTGAAGTCGGATGCTTAACCGACTGCGCCACCCAGGCGCCCCATGTTCTCGGTTTCAAATAATGGTGCCAGATTGCAGCTAAGGGCTGTAAAACCTGAGCTGGTCCCAAGGTGAAGAAAAAGACGCCCAGCTCAGCCCTGAGTCACTGGAGCTGTCCACCCAATAGAAGTTCTCACAGCAACTTACTTTGTAAACTAGAGGTGGGGGCAAGCCCTAGAGAGTCAGAAGTCTGGCTGTGGCTGGTGAGGAATCAGTTGAAATATTTAGGCTTTGACTTCACTCGGAGGCAGGGGTGACGTGGGAGGTTAATTATAGCCACAGTGAGCCAGCTCGCTTATGGAGCCATGTATGACCAATAGAAGCCAGGAAAGTCATTTAATTTTTTTGTTGTAGCCTTTTAAATTAAAAGAGGGGAAAAAAATCGGTCTCTAGTTAAAAAAAAAAAAAGTCTCTGTATTATTAGGTGTCCTATGCAGATGCTGGTTATTTCGGGAACGTTCTGATCAATCCCGGTGGGATACTCTTAATCAGGAGCCGAAGAATGTCAGCCTAGTGGGGCTGTCTACAAAAACATTGTTCTTTTAAAAGGAATTATCTGGCGCAAGTAGGGGGCTAGCAGCTTCTCAAAATACAAGGTCTCCGAAAGTACTGACATCGTTCTAAATACGAGGGAAGAAACCCAGTGCCACAAATCGGACATTACAGACACATTAAGAAAACGTTCTAATGATGTTTTACTGGCAAGGAGGTATATTTTGGTTGAGAAACCCCACATCATCTCATGAGATGACCGCCATCTCAGAACGTCATGGGAGGGGGAGGGGGGAATTAACTGAGCTAATAATGTTAATAGAGTCCCTGCTCAGGGGCGCCTGGGTGGCTCAGTCGGTTAAGTGTCCCACTTCAACTCAGGTCACGATCTCGCGGTCCGTGAGTTCGAGCCCCGCGTCAGGCTCTGGGCTGATGGCTCAGAGCCTGGAGCCTGCTTCGGATTCTGTGTCTCCCTCTCTCTCTGCCCCTCCCCCGTTCATGCCCTGTCTCTCTCTGTCTCAAAAATAAATAAACGTTAAAAAAAATTAAAAAAACAAACAAACAAACAACAGAGTCCTTGCCCAAACAGGAGTCAGTACAATAGGCTGTTACTTTTCTTGTCCTAAACTGATATGCTGGATGTTTAAATACAATTCATTTCATATTTTTACTGATGCTTACAAGATGTACATAAACCCTAAAAATCTAGTGACACACATTTCCCCTCTCTGTTTGTAAAGGAGTAGAAAAATCAGCACCCAGCCTTCCAAAGAGACAATTTGCTGCAGAGAAAGACACCAAGAGACTAAGAACATGAGGTATGGGTATTTTTTTTCACTGTGGTATTTATTGGAAACTTCTATTCTTTCATTTTCCCCATCAAGAGTCTCCAATAGCCCGTTCCAGGGAGGATACTAGAAAGCTATAGAGCAGTGATTGGGGTATAGGAGGCAGTCCAGAGAATATAATGTTTTGAAACCAAATAGGGTACGGTAATGTTTCTCCAGTTGGTATATTTGAATACTGATATGTACCTCAGGGTTTTCAGAAATGTACTGCAACTTGAGATGCCTCAGTGGCTCGTTGGTTAAGTGTCCAATTTCAGCTCGGGTCGTGATCTCGCGATTCATGAGTTCAAGTCCCGCATCAGGCTCTGTGCTGACAGCTCGAGGCCTGGAGCCTGCTTTGGATTCTGTCTCTATCTCTCTGCCCCTCCCTGCTCATGCTCTGTCTCTCTCTTTCTCTGTCAAATATAAAATAAAACCCAAAAAATTATTTAAAAAATGTACTGCGACTTTAGGCATCAGACTTACTTGATTGTGTCACATAAATTTTTCCGTTTGCATTTCCGTTAAGTGGTCATTTAACATAATGAAGATTTCTTGTCCCCTGGTGTCTTCCTGCTGCCTGAAGGGCTTCCTTTAGGATTGCTGTCGTGCCGTGGTGCCTAATTCTTTCAGCGTCTCTGTGTTTGAAAAAGTCTTTCTTCAGCCACCTTTTTTTTACGAAGATATTTTTGCTGGGTATAGAATTTATGTTGACTGTTTCCTTCAATACTTCAAGGATGCGTCTTCCCGGCTTCTGGCTGGCGCCATGTGGATGAGTTGTCTGTCAACATTGTCTTTGTTCCCCTGTATACCATGTGTCTTTTTCCTCTGGATGCTCTTAGCTCCTTTTCCTTGCCACTGTTTTTAAGCAATCTGGTTATCATATGCCTTGATGTGGTTTTCTTCATAGTCTTGTGCTTGGGATTCATTGAACTTCTTGAATATGTAGGCTTATAGTTTTCCTCCAAGCTGGAAGAATTAGGATCATGATTTCTTCAGATATCTTTTCAGTCTCTCCTCTTCCCCCTCTGAGGACTCTTCAAGGACTCGAATACCACATACATAAGGCTGCTTGAAGTTGTCCCACAGTTCACTGATGCTTTGTTCAGTTTTTCCCCTCAGGTGCCTTTTCTGCACATTTCATTTTAGATAGATTTTGTTGTGGTAAATTCACTGATGCTTTCTTCTGCCGAATCTGACCTTCTGTTAATACTATCCAATGTATTTTTCATGTCATCACTGAAGCTTCACCTGTAGGAGTTCAATTAGATCTGTTTTAAAAAACACACCTTCCATGGGGTGCCTGGGTGGCTCAGTCGGTTGAGCATCTGACTCTGGATTTCGGCTCAAGTCAGGATCCCAACATTGTGGGATCCAGCTCCATGTGCGATCCCAATCCAGCTTGGATTTTCTCTCTCCCTCAACCCCTCTCCCCTGCTCCTGCTCTAAAATAAATTTTAAAGATGAAAAAAAAAAAAAAACCACCCAAAACCTCACATCTTCTGTGCCTCTAACATGATCAGTTCTCCCTCTGGCTTTTTGAACATATGGAAAACAGTTAAATTCACTCTTTTAATGCCCCGGTCTAGTAATTCTATCATTTCTGAGCTGGGTTTTATTAGTTAACTTTGCTTCTCATTGCGGGTCATCTTCTCCTGATTCTTCAAGGCCTGGTAACTTTTGATCAGCTGCCCTCATGAATGTTACACTGCTGGTGGCTGGATATTTTTGTGTTCCTATAAAATAGGCTTCAGCTTTGTTCTGGGAGTCAGTCAAGGATCCTGGAAACAGTTGATCCTTTCATGTTTTATTTTTAAGCTTTGTTAGATGGGACCAGGGCTGAGCTTAGGGCTGACTTCCCATGACACTGACACACAATGTTTCTGAGAACTCCGCGCCACGTTCCCCAAATAATGAGGTTTCTCGTTCTCCGCGGTGGTAGATGCTGTGCTGTCAGTGCTCAGCTAAAGATACACAAGGGAGGCTCTGCTGGTCTCTGGAGGTTTCTCTCTGTACAGCTCCCGGACCCACAGGTCCACCTCATCAATTCAGAGACAGCTGTCCTCTGCCTGGGCCCCAGGCTGCACACGGGGCAACAGCAAGAATTGCCTTGCTGGTTTTTGGTCCCTCGGGACCACTGTCCTTCACTCTGGTGCCAAGGCTTCAGTACCCTTGTGTCATGTGCTTCCTTGGCTTTCTTGTTTCCATCTTGGAGGGTAAACCCATCCCTAGCCCCCCTTGGCCAGAAGCAGGAGTGTCAGATCAGAGAATTGCAGGTGTGACACTCTCCAGGGTTCTTCTTTCCCTTTGCCATGACAACCAGCGACACAGGGGACTGGGGGGGGAGGGCGGGGTGTCCTCTGGTGCCAGAGGAAGGAGCCTGCGGGACCCACACAGCTTTAGCAGCAAGGAGATTCACTGTTTTAGCCGCTAAGACTTTAGGTTTGTTACTACAGCAGAAAACAGCCCATTCTGACCAAATGGGGTTTCCTAAGTGTTACACGAGACAGAGTCTCATCATCTATGAGAACATCGTACTTGAAGAGAACATACAGAAGCGCTCGGTCCACAGCAAAGAGACCACACAAACCACACGTTAGACGACACTGGCCAGGGACAACTGTGACGCCACGGCTGTGATTAATCTTGATTGTGCACCAGGCTTCACTGGGCTGGGTGCACTCAGGGGAAATGGACAGAATGGTGACGAAAACAGCACAGCCCCTCCTTCTGGAGCTCACCGAATAGCGACAAAGAAGCTCCCTAGCGAATATCCGATGTCATTACCGACTGATGAGTGCTGTGCCGAAAGCTTGCAGCTTGCTACCGGCGTGGGGAATGCTAGCTTCTGGAGGATTCGGGAAGGCTTCTTTGAGGAAGTGACATTTGAGCCACCATCTGAAGCACACGCAGGCATGAACCAGGTGCAGAGAACCCCCGGAGGGGAGAGGCTGGACCGAGGCAGGACAGGCCCCTGCAGGCCTCGAGCCACAGAAAGGATCCGGTTGGGGGCGCCAGGGGGTCTCAGTCAGGCATCTGACTCCGGCTCAGGTCATGATCTCATAGTTCGTAGGTTCGAGCCCCACAACAGGCTCTGTGCTGACAGCTCGGAGGCTGGAGCCTGCTTCGGATTGTGTCTCCCTCTCTCTCTGCCTCTCCCCTGCTCAGGCTCTGTGTCTCTCTCTCTCAAAAATAAATAAACATTAAAAAAAATTAGGGGTGCCTGGGTGGCTCAGTTAAGTGTCCGACTTTGGCTCAGGTCATGATCTTGCGGTTCGTGGGTTCAAGCCCCACATCAGGCTCTGTGCTCAGTGCGGATAGCTCAGAGCCCAGGGTCTGCTTTGGATTCTGTGTCTCTGCCCCTCTCCCACTTGCGCTCTTTCTCAGAAATAAATATTAAAAATAATTAAAAAAAAAAAAAAAAAAGGATCAGGTTGTGTCCAGACAGCACTTAGAACCGCTGGAGGACTCTGGACTTGGTGCACGGATGACACAATGGAAAAGCACCCTTACAAGGGCCATTGAGGTGGCGTGGAGAACGGACTCTTGGGAACGGGGGTGGGGTGGAGGGGCTGGGCGGCCCCTAGGGAGCTGGAGAGCTGGAGTGGGGAACAGTCTCAGATATGGCGAATCCTGACAGGTCCCTAACCGCTCAGATGTAAACGTGGGACGCAGGGACACGTCCAGGTTGGCTCTGGCTGATTCGATGGACAGGGCTGTCAGCTGTGAGTGGGCACGGTGGGAGAGGGCCAGCTTTGGGGCTGGGGGGGGGGTCACAAACCCCACGGGTTGGACGAGCTGGGACATCCAGGTGGATAAGCTGGGGCGCTTTGTTTCAGCAAAGGATGCAGCCAGCAACCACCCCCCCCCACCTCCCACCCCTGCCAGCATCGCGTGGGATAAGCAGTCAGCCTCGCTGATCTAGACAGGTCCCCCCCCTTCCCCCACTACGCTGTGGCTCCATTTTGTGGCTCACGCTCAGGAGAGGAGGGGAGCTGGGGGTTTCCGGCCAAGCTCCGGACTGTCACACAAGCGGGGAGGTACCAGCCCTCGGGAGGGGAGCACCCCATCGTGCAACAGGCAGTATTCGGCAGGCTCCTCCTCGCTCTTCCCCGGCTAGCGTGCTGGGCTGGGCTCCCTGTAAGGACACACGCTGGGTCTATGTCCCACCGATGGGACCCCTTCCCCCCGTGGGGCTCCCTCCTCACGGAAGGAGAAACCCCGTCAATGGGGAAGGAGCAGGCTGCTTAGTTCGAAGGCAGCAGGATGTGGACCTCTGTGCTCTGGCGGGGGTTGTCTGCAAACGTCACCTGCCCGCACCTGGGGACCGTGGGGAGCAGGGCTGGTCCCGGCTCTTCGTCCGAGCGGCCTAGGGCCACTTCTGGATTATTCTGCCCACGGCACCACCGCACGTACAAGCATTCATCCCTGTCGTTCCAGAACCAGGATCCCTTTGGTGTCAGTGCCCTCGAGTCCCCCCTTTCTGTGGGAATTTGTTTTCAGGGCGCGTGGAGGGACTATTCACAGACCGAAGCTGTTGGTTTCCAGCACATCATGTGGCCGTCAGCAGAGCAAATCGCTTCTCAGTGTCCCTACGTCACAAAGCAGCACAGGAGCAGTGATGAGCCAGATGTGTCTGCACAGCAACGAACCCGCCTCCACTGAAGTGTGTTGAAAGGCTGCCTTTGTGTGGAAGAGAACCGTGTAGTTCCGGCCCCTACAGGAAGGTCAAGTGAACCAACTCTATTCACTGGCAGAATTAGCTGCTACCGGAAACTAGCTAAAACTGGACAAAAGTATCTAAGACAGGCTCTCGTAGTTCAATCCCTAAGGACTGGATGGGACTTAAGGTGTTTTATAACTTTAAAATGACGATCCTAACAGACGGGAACATATAATTTAATGTTTGACCAATGAAATAAGGGACCGTTCTGGGCCACCTGTCCAAAGAAATGCCTTAAGTTTTCCCCTCTCTGGCTACTTCTCTTTTTCACATCCATTTTCTCCCGATCTAAGCTTTGCCAAAGATACGACACACACCTTCTTCGCTGTTTTTCAGATCCCCGTGAAAGCTTCTGATATACCTCAGTGTCTCTGACAATGTGTCAAATGGCCTAGACATCAAGTGGGTTTTGGGCTGGACAGGAATCAAGACGCGGTCGACGGCAGGAACTACAACTATTCTCCAAAGACGCCGTGGGTGGGGGGCCGCCCGGAACGGGTGGTCGGGGAGGAGGGCCAGCGATTGAAAAACACAGGTCTCCGCACCTTTTATTTGTTATTATACAAACCGATGGGACACGACAATTACTCGACTCCTCAAAACGGTCTTCGTGCCTTTCAAAATCCAACGGGAAGTCACGGAGGCCACCTGGCGCTGAGAAGCCTCGAGCTTCGCGCATTCAGATGATGCCGTGGCTGGAAAGGACGCGTAAGGTCTGTGACCCTCCCTCCCGCACCCGGGATTCTCCGAGGCGGTTTCCTGTCGGACCGAGTGAGGTGGCACCTGGCGCAGGGGGCACGTCCACGGAAGTGCCGTTCCGGGGGCCCAGGCTCTTCCTCGCCACAGAGCACGCAATTCACGGGGAGCAGCGGCGGCCTGGGATCCAGCTCTGCGAGAGTCACGCCGTGAACGTGGCACAGGACCCCACACCCTTACAAATCCACGGGTCCAAGGGAAGTTCTCGCGACTGCTTAATCTAGGACACCCAGCACGGACTCACGGAGCTGGGCGGCCACAGCGGCCTGATCTAATGTCCTCCCATGAACACAGCTGCGCCCCTGGCGTCAGTTAAAACACGAAATACTTCCCGTCAGTAAACAGCGATGCACGCGCAGAACAATCTATGGTCGGGGACTCTTTTGGTTGAGTGCTTTTTGTTTTGTTTTGTTTTTCTGCTCCCCAGCTCTTGCAAACGCAAATTCACAGCAACTGTTTTAAGACAACACGAACCTATCTGGCCTCAGGTAGTGACCCTAGTAAGACTAAAAGTGAGTAAGACCAAGCGTGTCTACGGGAAACTCAGGAGTGGCGCTGATTTTTATCTGGAGTTCTGATTATCACACGGGGGATCGTCCCACATCTGTGTGTGTAAATGAACAACAAGTGGGCACCAGGGCCACGCGGCCCACACTGGGATCTTGAGGAGCATCCGATGCGTCCTTACTCGAGGCACAAAAACAACGTCTTTTAAAAAAATAAAACTGTGATTTAAAAGGCCTTTATTTCATAGGGAAGCGGAACAGGAGATAAAGGCTAAAAGAGGTTTCATCCTGACTGTATTTTCACTTGGTTAAAAAAAAAAAAACTGTCAGTGATTTTTCTTTTCTTTTTTTTTTTTTTAAATACATTAGGAACCTCGGTACTCTTGATGACCCCACGGGACCCGGACCGCTTACATTTGGAGGATGAGGACAGGATTTGAGAAAATAGATCACTCCTAGCCCAAGTTCGTTTGATGGAATTATTGTGTATAAAGCAGTTAATTATATACATAAATAACATAAAAATAATTATCATAAATTAAAGAGTCAAATAACCTCCCACTATTAATTCAACTGCAGGCAGGAGACGGGAGTGTGACCGAGCTGTGTCCACGGTGCGGACTCTGGGGACGCTCTTACGTGCCGCGTGGGTGACAGGAGGTCCTTAGTTCTGAAGACAGGTATTGCACGATACGAATTCGAGCCCCGTCCTCAAGATCTCACGACTCGGAATCAAGGGAAATGCTGAGGACGCTGCATTTTGCAGAAGGAGTGGCCCTTGGCCTCCCTGGCGGCCCTAGACGCCTCCCGCCTCACGGGTCCACTACTGACGTGTCACTCTTTCTTCAAGGTGGTCTCCCAAATGACACGGGATGCGTGACAAAGAGCGATCAAGGCCGCAGCAAGGCAGACGTATCATTTCATTTTGGACAGCATTAAAAAGTCTCAGGAGGCTAAAACCTGCGCCTCTGGTTCCCCGGCTGAGCAGCGGGCACGCGTGAGCCTGGCCCACCACCTCTGACACACCGGGGACAAGGCGTGTGACAGCGTGTGCGCCGGGGACGCGGGGATGGCGCTTACTCGGCACGTGCGAGCACGAAGGCCATTAACGCTCCTACTGGCGAACGGACCGCCTCTGCTTTCACGACCGCCCGGCAGCAAATGGCCGTATCTGTGTGCTTCAGAAAAACCTACACTTTTCCATTGTAAAGAGCCAAACCTCCTGCAATATTTTTATCGGAAGTTGGTCCTGAAGCAGATCAACCTTTGGACTGAAGTTGCCACAGAAAGAAAACGTGACTTTCCTCCCTGCTCTTCGGTGGCTCTGGCTGAGCCTCAGCCGTAATAAATATATTTGGATGGCGGCGGATCCCGACACGGCTCTGCGGGAGCCACCAGAGGGGACGGCACGGGGCCGACTCGTCCCACACAGTGGGGTGTCCCCTGTGTTCGGGCACCGGCGCAGAACTGGACGTGGGCCGACACTCCTACAGTGCAAACGACTTTAGCGTGTCAAAATCAAGAACGACGTGGCCACGACGGCGTCCCGGATACGTAATATGTGCTTGAGATAAAGTTAAAAAAAAAACAAAAACCGAAAGCTGAGACTAAAAGTGAATCCACGCGTTATGTTACAAAGAGGCCTTTCGGGCCCGAGTCAGTGACCTCCGGGGACCCCTCACCCATCGTAAGGCCAGAGGGGGGTCGTCCGCAGCCACGGAACACCTCCTCACGGGTCTTCGGCCCAAAGTTGCGTGCATCGTGTTGGACTCGACTCACATCTCCAAGAAGAAAACAAACGTTACTTTCGCTTCTATCTGCTCATTTGCCAGAAACAGCCGGAGGGGAGGCGAAAATGGCGTTTCCTTGCAGCCGGTGGCCCCGTGGGAACCCGTTCTCTGTGCTGACGCAGCGAGTGAGGCCCGAAAGGACACCAGCGGGCCACTCTGCTCCTCGTAACGTATCACTCACCTCTCGGCCCCTGCTCGCCTCGCTTGCCCGGACCCCGTGTCCACCAACCAAGTTCTGTTAGGGGAGGCGGGTGACACGCGGCCTTGCCGGGCACAGGCTGAGCCGCTCACACATGCTGCCACCTGCCAGGAGTCACCCCCCCCAGGCACGCTATCAGATGGCAGTGCTAGCCGGGGAGGGGGGAGAGGGGTCTGGAGACAATTCCGCAAAGCTGAGTCAACCTCACTTACACCTCGAGGACGATGTTTTTCTCTCGGTTTGGTATCCAGCAGACAAATGTCAAAAATAAGCAAGAGCACCTGTGGGCAGGGCTCCTCGTGAGTTCTTGGCGCTTTGACTCAGTAGCCGTACATGTGCTGCTGGGGCTCAGCCGGCACCTGGGGCTGGGGCGCGGGCGGCTGGGGCGCGGGCGGCTGGGGCGCGGGCAGGACGTCCGTCTGGGGCACCGCCCGCCACGTGAGCGGGTGCTGGTCGCTGAGCTGGTTCCCCAGGGGCGTGATGGAGTTGACCAGGGTGGTCAGGTTGATGAAGTGCGCCACGGACTGCGGGCTCGAAGCTTCCGGCTGCGGGTGGACCTGGATGTCGCTCTGGCGGTTGTGCAACATGGCAGAGCCGCTCACGGTGTCAAAGGTCACGGTCAGGATCGAGTTGTCCAGCTGCAGCTGGCGCTCCGGGGTGGTCAGGTGCCCGACAGCCACGGGCTGGAGGTTGGTAAACTGAGTCCCGGCTGCAGTGGTGATGGGGGTCACGGTGATGTTGGTCAAGCCGACGGAGCTCGATGGAGTGGTCACGTTTGGGTCCCCCAGCGTCACTACCACCTGCAAGAGTCACGCACGACACAAAGCGTCAGTAGCGTCTGCAAAACGGACAACCGCCGAACTTTGTGTTGCGCTTTAGACGGGAGCCATCTCAGCACGTGGGGTGACCCCACATCCGGCCCAGACGAAGAGGAAACACCGGGCGGTGGAAGATCAAACCGAGTTAATCTTGTCCCAGAAAAAGAATTCTAGTGACAAAGGGCAGTAAGACACAGACACAGACACAAACGACGTCCCAGGCTGGAGAAGATCGGGGCGAAGAGGTAACGAAAAAGACAGACGTGCGCCCCGCCTCTCCCATTCTCTCCAGCCCCGCGCCTGGCTGCTGGTTAACGGAAATGCCAACCCCGAAGCACCGCACAGATGTGCGGCCCAGGAGCGCACCACTTCAAGAGAAAGGACAGGAACGAGCTGCCAAAGAAACTCAAGAAACGTGTGCGACTGCGATTAGTATCCAAGATTGAGGACCAGCACACGTTGATGACAGATTTGGGAGCCTCCGAACCAAAGTGCTGATGTTGAGCAAACTGGAGACGCCCACGGACAGCGGCACACAGGCTGGCCTCGAGCATCCCTCCCGGGGCTGGGGGGTCCCTGCATCCCTCCCCTGGCACTGGGGGTCCCTGCATCCCTCCCCCGGGGCTGGGGGTCCCTGCATCCCTCCCCCGGGGCTGGGGGTCCCTGCATCCCTCCCGGGGCTGGGGGTCCCTGCATCCCTTCCGGGGCTGGGGGGTCCCTGCATCCCTCCCCCGGGGCTGGGGGTCCCTGCATCCCTCCCCCGGGGTTGGGGGTCCCTGCATCCCTCCCCCTGGGCTGGGGGTCCCTGCATCCCTCCCGGGGCTGGGGGTCGGCCCACTTCCGTGACGAAGGAACACACGGAGGCCACTTCTAACCTCCCAGAAACAACCCGATCCCCAACCAGGCGGGGCCGGCTGTCCCTTGCGCGCTCTACGGTCACACCACTGTTCACGACGACAGGTGCGACGTCTAGCTCTAAGCTGGGACTCGTGCAGCTGGCACGAGCTCCCGGGATTAAGGCTACGTGGGCCGCGGGCCACCAAGGGGCCGCCCCCGAGTCAGGCGTGTGCGCAGGAACACGTGCGGCGCGCGGCGGAAAGGGGGCCACCTGCTGGATGCTCTGCACCGCAGAGTCGGTCTCGTCACCCACGCCGGACAGCACGGGCTCCTTCTCCGAGTACTCGCTGAAGGCGGCCTCCTCGGGCACCGGGGCGCCGGCCGCCTCCGCCTCCGGCTTCTGCTTCCTCTTGTGGGCCCTCCTGGCAGCTTTGGCGTGCTTGCCCTCGGCCAGCTCCTCCTGCTCCAGACTCAGCTCAGGCTGCGGGGACAGAAGGCTCATCAACGTCAGGGTCACTGGGGCGTGTCCCCAGAGTGGCCACGGGGGTCCCAGCACCGTCCCGGCCACCTCCCTAGGCCACCAGGCTGCTGCAGGGAACAGTGACCGCGGTGTGTCTGCTCCTTTGCGCCTCCAGGGGCTGGGGTGTGTCCCTGCCGGGTTCACTTTCTTTTCAGTGAAGAAAATCACACAGAAGTCGTACTTCTAAGAGCCGCGTCTCGCGCTGGCACGCGGACCAGCGTTTCGGCCTGGTGAGCTCGGCCCGAGGCTGCAATGCCTCTCGTGTCCACGCTTCCACCCCCAGGCTGAAGCGAATGCACGAGACAAACGATCCTGGATCGTCAGGATGGCTCTGACCCCAAGAACTTTACGGTCACCTCCTCTGGGGACAGCAACGGTGGCCAGCCATAATGGCGACCCCAGAGAGGTGCCCTGCGCGCTTCTCTGGGCCCGTCCAGGGCGCACTGCCACACTGTGGCCGACCTCCTGAACCCGGCTGACGCCACGACTGAGCTCAGCATCGCAGAGGCCACTGGGCGGCGGTGGCCGGCAAGGCTCTCCAGACTAGTCCCCGACCACGCCTCCTGGGCCCCTGATGCCATCCCAGGTGACAGGATCCCACCCAGTGACAGACCCAGAGGAAGCCTGCCAGGGCCAGGCCATCGTGGGGCTGCCCTCACAGGGGCTGGACGTGGGTCGTGGGCCCCTGGTGCAGCCCAGGCCTTCCCCTGCTCACTCACGACGGCCCAGCACCTGAGCACTGTGCTCAAAACACCGTTTCCAGTACAGGGATGTGAACGTGATTTTAAAGGAATCAAGAGCATGGCATATTCCCTTTACAAGAAAAAACCATTTTTATGAAGACATTGGCTAAAAGTTCACGTAATAAAGTTATTTTGGTTACCACAATCTAATTACGCTAAGCTTTTACGGAAACCGTGATAGTTAATTTTATGCGTCACTGAGGCTGGGCTAGGGCACCTGGGTGTTTGGTTGCCCAGCAAAGATGCTGTGAAGGTGTTTTTTAGAGGAGCTTGACATTAGATCAGTGGACTCCCAGTAAAGCAGATGACCCCCTATGGTATGGGTGGGCCTCACCCAATCAGTCGAAGGCCTTAAGAGGAAAACCTGAGGTCCCTGGGGAAGAGGGACCTGTGCCTCGAGGCAGCCGTCAGACTCCAGCTGCAGCGTGAACTCTTCCCTGGGTCTCAGCCCGCCCACCCGCCCTGCAGATTTAGGACGTACCAGCTTCCACGATCACATAAGCCAATTCCTTAAAATAAACCTAACTTTGTCTCTACACCCACACCCCCTACCGCTTCTCCAGGGAGCTTGAAGATTACTGTCTGTTCTCTAAAATGAGATACCTCAGTATTGAAAACGACTGAAGTTCTGGAAACGTTACAGAAACTAGGAGACATTCCAAAAGGCCTTGGGAGAGAGAACCTACTAGAAAACGAGAGATGCCGGTGAAAGGAAGGGACTTGGGGGCCCTGCCCAAAGGCCCCTCGCGGCACCCGTCTGGGCCCCTCCGCCCCACCCTGCGGGCCTGCTCGGTGCGCACCTGGACAATGCCAATGGAGGAGGCATCGATGGTGGTGGTCTCCGGGAGGTGGTCCAGATCATCGATCCTCACGGCCAGGACCTGCGAGCGAGCACGGGTGGTGAGCCAGGGGACGCCGCGCCGGCAGCCGATTCGGTCATTCTGACCCAGCCCGGCTCGGCGCCGGCCGTCTGGCCCCGGCCCTTCCTTCCCTCACCCCCGTCTCCCCGCGTTTCAAGTTTCTGTGATGCTCTTACACACGGGGTCGGGGGAGAGGGGTGCACCTGTCTCTTTTCTGCCTTTTTTTTTTGCCTCACACTGTATGCCTCCCGTAGATGGATTTTCTGTGACTCCTCTGTTAGTTCATACGATAAGCGGGCCAGGATCGGATACAAACAGCAAACCTGTCCCATGAAGAATCACCAAAAATGAAACGGTTCTACTTGAAACGCTACTTTTCAACTGGACACAGGTACGGGAACCTGCTCTCGTCAATTCGGTGCTGAGGTGACCCCTCGCCCCCGCCTTCCCTCCATGAGTCACACTGCGGACCCACACGCTGTCACGTGCTCCCCTCGGGGCCACCAGCCATCCCATGGCTCAGGGGTGTCCTGCCCCCGATTCTCACCCACAAGCCAGTTCACGTGCTGCTGTGCTGATTCAGGGAATTAAATCCTAAGTGGGACAGTGCAGCGTGAGTGCAGAGAGAAGGGGCCCCCAGGAAGGCACGGTACAGGTGAGCCCTAAGAAAAGGGAACGCGCGTGGAAAGCCTACGTGAGATCGGGGGGAAAACCGTAAGTCTGTCTGCGAGGGTTCTTCACCCGGACAGCTTTGCAAGCGTCTTTACGCTTTTGCCCAACTAAAGCAGGCGGAGAATCGTGGACTAGACGCGGTAGGTGCGGCTTCCGTCTCCGTCATCAGCCGCCTCCCTGCTGACACACACACTCTCGTACAGCCTGGTGTCAGCGGCAGCACGAACAGCCACAGCAGAGCTCGCCCAGGCGTCCCCAGGACCCCGCCACGTTCTCGGCCGTCTGGGGTCACCTCCTCCGCGTGCTGTGCTTCCTGCGGCGGCTCTACCTCTCGTCCACCTCCTGCTCTTCCCTCGGTCTCCCACCCTAGACGGCCAAGTCCAGGAGGGGGAGACACATCCTGCCCGGCTGGCTTCCCGGGGCTCACCAGCAGCGGCTCACGCGTGTGTGAACGACACAGAACGAAACACAGGAATGGCCCACGGAGACCAGGCCGAAGCCTCGGGGAACAGAAGAGGTGGGAACAGAAGGGCCACCACGGCACTCTCGCTGCCCTTGGACGGTCGGTCTCCCCTCCCGGGACGCTCATTTTGCCCAGGGCGGGTGTGTTCAGGCAGGCTACGCAGAACACTGCCCCCCTCTGAGAAGCAGGCACAAGAAGGAGACCTTGCACAGCGATCAGTTAAGTAAGAAGCGATCTTTAGCCCCAGCAAAAGGACTCACTGGACAAAAGCGCTCGCCAAGCACCCCCGTTAACCAAGGCCTCTCTCTGCACCCAGCGACCCATGTCACCCACCCGGTCCGTGAAAACCGACCTGCACGCTCTTCGTGAACGCCCGTAACTACAGACGCTCCCGCAACAGAGAACTTGCACAGGTTCCAGACTCATTGCGTGCCATTGGAGAGGGCGCAGCGCCCACCCCGGGCCCCGAGACCTGGATGTCACTGTGGCCGACAGGGGTCGGCCGAGGGGACACTAACACTCGGGCTCCCGCAACCCGGCTGCTCTGCAAGGTGAAAACCCTGGCTGGCTGCTCGCAGAAGAGGGAATTAAGAGGAGCTCAGCTGGGGGAGTCCCAACTACACAGGCTCAGCTCAGAACGGCTCTGGGCACACAGCGGGGGGTCCTGAACCGGCCGCGGGGGGCGAGGCAGGGCTCCAGAAGGAAAAGAAACACCTACTGTCCCCACGTTATGGCAGACGGTGCTTTTATGATGGCAAAAGTCATCCCTGTTCGTTAAAAGAAATTCTTACAGATGGAGAAAATATGAAAACAAGAAATTACCCACAACTTCAACACCAGGAGACCACGGTGCAACACTGTCTTCTCTTCTTTCTGTGCTGACCATTTATTTATTTTTTTTTTTAATTTATTTTGAGAGAAAGAGAGTGAGAAAGAGCACGGTCGGGGAGGGGCAGAGAGAGGGAGAGAGAATCCCAAGCAGACTCGTGCCGTCAGCGTGGAGCCCGACGAGGGGCTTGATCCCACGAACAGTGAGATCATGACCTGACTGAAACCAAGAGTCAGACGCTTAACCGACTGAGCCACCCAGGCGCCCTGATCAACCTATTTTGCACAGGTCAGCACCGTGTACCCACAAATAGCACATAGGACACGCGGGACGCATAGCGCGTATACACGTACATCATGCACCCGCTGCAGCCGCCTTCTTTACGACGGCCGTTTACAACTGTATCTAGAATTCTCTGTGAAACGTGTTCACAGAGCCAAGCACATTGCTACACTGTCACGAGTTTAACCACATTTCTCCTGCTGAAAACCGAGAGGTCCAAGCCACCATTTACAAAGCACTGGGATAATACCGTCCTGCCGTGTCCCAGGAGGACATCCACTGGCCAGAGTGCTGGACGCGTGCCAGCCAGCACGGTCATTTTTAATCTAAAATTTTCCTGCTAAGCCAACACACGGCGGAGAGCAGCTTCAGCTAACGTTTGCATTTCCGGGATTTGGCGGGGTGGAACGTTCCTTTCTGGGTTTGAACCTTGTAGATTTCCTTTCCGCGCGTGTGCTCGTTCTTACGGCTTCTCGTTGAATGGCTATCAGCTTTTTTTTTTTTTTTTAAATTTTGTTTTTTCAACGTTTATTTATTTTTGGGACACAGAGAGACAGAGCATGAACGGGGGAGGGGCAGAGAGAGAGGGAGACACAGAATCGGAAACAGGCTCCAGGCTCCGAGCCATCAGCCCAGAGTCTGACGCGGGGCTCGAACGCACGGACCGCGAGATCGTGACCTGGCTGAAGTCGGACGCTTAACCGACTGCGCCACCCAGGTGCCCCAAATGGCTATCAGCTTTAATATCGGCGACTTACACCTGCTAGTGACAGGAATATCTTGCACGTGTTTCCAGTCTGCCCTCTGCTTACCCTTTGGGACCACGGAAGTTCTAAGTAGTACACTGTTCAGACAGTCAAATCTACAGATGTTTTTGCTTGCGACTTTTCCCGCTGATTTTATACTTGGAAAGTCTTCCCCCGAAGTGATCTGATGTCTGTTTACCTGCATTTCTTTTCCAGTTTTGTTTTTCAGTTAATTCTCAACAAGATGCTAGCAAATTGAATCCAGCAGTACATTAAAAGAATTATTCACCATGACCAAGTGGGATTTACTCCTGGGCTGTAGGGGTGGTTCGATATTTGCAAAGCAGCCAACATGACAGGCCACGGTTGATAAAACCATATGACCCGTAAGAACTGTATGATCCTCTCAATAGATGCAGAGAAAGCAGTTGACAAAATACAGCATCCTTTCTTGATAAAAACCCTCAAGAAAGTAGTGACAGATGAAATATACCTCAACATCATAAAGGCCATCTAGAAAAGACCCACAGCCAATACCCTTAATGGGGAAAAATTGAGAGTCTTTCCCCTACGATCAGGAACGAGACAAGGACGTCTGCTCTCACCATTAACTATTTAACGCGGTGCTGGAAGTCCTAGTCTCAGCAATCAGGCCACAAAAAGAAATAAAAGGCGTCCAAATCGGCAATGAAGAAATCAAACTTTCACTACCGGCACACAACATAATACTCTATGGAGAAAACCCAAAAGACTCTACCGAAAAATTGCTAGAACGCATAAATTCGGCAAAGCAGCAGCATATAAAATCGATGCACAGAAATCCGCTGCGTTTCAATACACCAATAACGAAGCAGCAGAAAAAGAAATCAAGGAATCGATCCCGCTTACGGTTGTGCCCTAAACAATAAGATACCTAGGAATAAATCAAACCAAAGAGATAAAAGGTCTCTCTACTCTGAAAACTGTAGAAAGCTTATGAAAGAAATTGAAGAAGACACAAAAAAATGGAAAAAGGTTCCACGCTCCCGGACAGGAAGAACAAATATTGTTAAAATGTCGATACTATCCAAAGCAATCTCTACATTTAATGCAATCCCTATCAAAATACCACCAGAATTTTTTCACAGGGCTAGAACAAACAGTCCTAAAACTTGCATGGAGCCACAAAAGACCCTGAATAGCCAAAGCAATCCTGAAAAGGAAAACCAAGGCTGGGGGCATCACCATTCTGGACTTCAAGCTGTAATCATCAAGACAGTATGGTACTGGCACAAAAACAGACATGTAGATCAATGCAACAGAATAGAGAACCCAGAAATGAACCCACAACTATATGGTCAACTAACGTTGGACAAAGCAGAAAACAATATCGAATGGAAAAAAGACAGGCTCTTCAGCAAAAGGTGTTGGGAGAACTGGACAGCGACATGCAGAACAATGAACCTGGACCACTTTCTTACACCAGACACAAAAATAAACTCAAAATGGATGAAAGACCTAAATGTGAGACAGGAAACCATCAAAATCCTAGAGGAGAAAACAGGTAGCAACCTCGTTGACCTCAGCCAGAGCAACTTCTTACTAGACATGTCCCTGGAGGCAAGGGAAACAAAAGCAAAAATGAACTACTGGGACCTCATCAAGACGAAAAGCTTTTGCACAAAGAAGGAAACAGTCAACGCCACTAAAAGGCAACCGACAGAACAGGAGAGGATATTTGCTAACGATGTTACCCGTTAAAGGGTTAGTATCCAAAATCTATGAAGAACTTCTCAAACTCAACACCCAAAAAACAAAAGACCCAGTTAAGAAATGGACAGAAGACGCTTTCCCAAAGACGTCCAGACGGCCAACAGACACATGAAAAGATGCTCGACATCACCAATCATCAGGGAAATACAAATCAAAAACCCCCATGAGATACCACCTCACACCTACCAGAATGGCTAAAATTAACAACTCAGGAAACAACAGGTTTTGGTGAGGATGCGGAGAAAGGGGAACCTTCGTGCACTGTTGGTGGGAATGCAAACTGGTACAGTCACTGTGGAAAACACCATGGAGGTTCCTCAAAAAGTTAAAAATAGAACTTCCCTACGGCCCAGTAATCGCACTATAGGTATTTAAGCAAAGGGTGCAAAAATACAGATTTGAGGGTGCACGTGTACCCCAATGTTTACAGCAGCACTGTCAACAGTAGCCAGACTATGGAAAGAAATGCAAGGTCCACCAACTGATGAACGGATAAAAAAGATGCGGTACGTATATACAACGTCGTATAACTCAGCCACCAAAAGGGATGAAAACTTGCCATTTGCCACGACGTGGATGGAGCCAGAATGTATTATGCTAAGTGAAAGAAGTCAGAGAAAGACACAGACTGTATGATTTCACTCATATGTGGAATTTAACAAAACAGATGACCATACGGGAAGAGGGCGGGAAAACAGAGAGGGAAACACCTCTAAGAGAGTATGACAGCGAACAAGCTGAGGGTTGATGGAAGGAAGGGGGTGGGGGATGGGACTAAGGAGGGCACTGGTCGTGCTGAGCACTGGGTGTCGTACGTAAGAGAGGAATCGTTAATTCTGCTCCTAAAAACACTATTATGCTGTATGCTAACTAGAATTTAAATAAAAATCTGAAAAAAAAAACTTAAATAGGTGATTTATGCAAATGCCCCAGGTCTTCCTTTGGAACAAGCGCCCAGGCCATCCAGGGTGTGCCTGCCTCTCTACAACTGCTCCCTCCAGTCAGCACCCTGCTCGGCCCCCACGCCACGTGGAGACTCCCCGTTCTGCACTCTGGATTAGCCGCTCTGGAGGGAGGAACAGGGGAAGGGAATCAGCCTCGTGCTCCCGTCCTGCTGCAATTCCAACGGGAACATACTCTATCACCTTACGGGGCGCCTGGGTGACCCAGGCGGTTGAACATCCGACTCTGGATTTCAGCTCAAGTCACGATCTCACGGTTGTCGCGGGACCGAGACCCATGCCGCGCTCTGTGCTGACAGCTCGGAGCCTGCCCGGGATTCTCTTTCCCTCTCTTTCTGCCCTTCCCCCGCCTGCTATCTCTCAAAATAAATAAACAAACACACTTTAAAAATCTAGAATGTTAGCAAAAATATGTTTGAGGCTATTCATTCATTCACTGCTTCCCAGGTGCAGGCACTGCAAGTCAGAGGGGAAGGTAAGACCCAGGCCCTGTCCTAAGAACTGTGGGTCTACGGAGGGAGACGGGTCTGTGAGTCAGCACCGGGGGGGTCTCCGAGCAGGGGCAGTGCGCACCAGACAGACGGGCAGAGTAGTGGGGGGGGGGGGGGGAGTCTCTGAGCAGGGGCAGAAGAGAGGAGATAGAGGGGCGGGGTGGGGGGTCTCTGAGCAGGGGCAACATGCACCAGACAGGGGGTGGGGAGAAGGAAGCACGGGAGTGGGGTCTGGGGGCGGGGGGGGGGGGTCCCAGCACCAGACAGAGGGGCAGAGGGCAGGGCGAAGTCAGCACTACGGGGTCTCCGAGTAGGTTCTGCATATAACAGACAGAGAGGGGTGGGGGGCGGGGAGAAGGAAGCGTGGGGGTGGGGGGGGTCTCGGAGCAGGGGCAGGGCACACCGGACAGGGGGGCGGGGAGAAGGAAGCGCGGGCCGCCCCGGCTCACCTCTGGGTGCTTGCGCCGCATGTGTCTGCTCATGGACGCCCTGGTGGACACCTTGGTCCCGCACAGCTGGCAGCTCTGCGCCTCCACCTTGTCGTGGGTGAGCTGCACGTGCTTCTGCAGCATGTACTCGGTGACGTACTTCTTGTCGCACACGGAACACGTCCACTGCTTGCCCACTTCTCGCGCACGCGGGGAGGAGACAAGCCCAAGGTCGTGAGTGGCGTCGTGCCACGGCCCCCAGGGCGGGCGAGGGGGGTGCCTCGCGCCCTGCCCGCGCTGCCGGGGTCACCTGCCGGGTGAGGCAGGGGACGGGCGGGCCAGCGGCCTCTCCGTCGCGGCGCACGGCGGTGCGACGCTGCTCCCACATCTGAGAGTCCGACAGTGGGTGCGTGGGAGTGCTGGAGGGCTGATTTTTAAGGGGCACGGGCCGCCTGTGGAGGCAGCACACCGAATCGTCTGCACACGCCGGCCCCCCCCCCCCCCGCGTGCAGCCCGCGGCCCCGCTTACCCGTGTGGATGAGCTTGTGGGTCTCCATCGTGTTCCTCTCGCTGAAGGTCTTCCCGCACAGCTCGCACATGAAATCTTTGATCCCTGCGGAAGAGGGCGCGCTAACGTCAGGGGCTCGGGGGGGTGGGGGGGCTCAACTCCACTCCTCGCCAGAGGGTCCCCATGGGTGCCCAGGACGCGGGGGGAAGGGAAACTGCAGGAGACCCCAGAGCAAACGCTGACCCCACGGAAAAGCCGGGGCAGCTCAGCGAGCGCCTCCCTCCGCGGGGGGTGGCGTCGCCGCCCGGCCGGGACCCGCGGGACCGCCGTCCACCCCCAACGGGCGGAGCCCACGCGGTGGGCCGTGCTGGGCATCAGCTCCCGGTGAGGGAGGCCGGACACCGCACCGCAGAAGCTTCCCAGGGCCCCACCCCCGCCGCCCCCCGCCCCGAGAGAGAGCTCAGTCTGTGGGGATCAGCCTGGCGAGCACGGGTAGAGCCTTCAGACCGCGGCACCCGACGGGGACAAGAAGGTGGACCCTCAGCACGTCTCCTAACCGGCGTTTTCCCCGGAAACGGAAACAAGGAAAGCGATTTTAGAGACCCAGTCGCTCGGTCCTGGGAGTCTGTGCCGAGTCCCTGCGTGTGCAGGGCCCCGAGCTCGCTGAGGGGCAGGCAGGCACAGAGGCAACTATGTCCTGGTGGCCAATGTGCCTGCGGAGCGAGACAGAACCCGAGGAGGCGTGTGGCCCAGTCCCCGGCAGTGACACAGCTCCCCAGGAAAGGCGCAGAGTCTCCGATGGGCTCCCCGGGGAAACGAGGGCCCCCGTAATCGCCCAGGGACGCAGGGCCAGTGGCCAGGTGGTGGCCTGGACCGCTGTGGGGGCAGTGAGCGAGGGGGGCGCGCGGGTGGGCGGGGCCGGACAGTGCGGGCCTCAAAACCCAGGTGAGGGAGGACACGGGCACAGGGAGAGGTTTCCCTGGAAGTTTCATGCACAGACACACCTGGTCCCCTGGGGGACCTCTGAGCCCCCACGCCCCCTGGTTCTCACTCACACACGCGTTTATCCACACGTAACGTTTTGTAAGAAAGGAACTCATGCCTGTTGCTACAGAGGCTGTTTCCTCCCCGGTCCTATCACAGACCTCTACGTAAATTAACATCGCTTTTAACGGGCGCCCTGTCCTCTGTGGACGCACAGACACGGAGGCGCTCCGGGGCCTCCCGCCCCAGACGAAACCGTGGCCAGCGGGCCCTTGTCCGATCACGTCTCAGGCCCACGCTCGGGCAGGGAAACGGCCGGCGCGAGGCAAGAACACTAAGGATCGGCAGGTGGCACCGAGACCCGGGGGCGAGCCGCGCAGGGACCCGGGCTCCCGTGTGTTGGGGACGGGGACGCGCTGGCCGGGCGCCTGGAGGAGGGGACGGCCCTCTGACACCTGAGGCCGCCTGCCCACGGCTCCGAGGACGGCACTCGCAGAACCGAGAAGCCGGGCTCGCCGGGAGCCGCAGATCGGGGGATACGACGCGTCCCACCGGGCCCACCGGAGCGCAGGCGCTCCGCGGACTCACCCGTGTGCCGCTTGTAGTGCTTGAGCATGTTGACCTTCTGCGCGAACTTGCGGTGGCACTCCTTGCACTCGTACTCCTTGATGCCCTTGTGCAGCTTCATGTGGTGGCGCAGCGCGTGCTTGGTCTTCATGCCTGCCGCGGGGGCGGGGGAGGCAGGGGGGACACTCGACACTCAGCCAGCCCGCCTCTCCCGCCTCCAGAGCTGCCCTGCACCTGCCCTGTGCTCCCCAGGACCCTGCGCTGCCTCAGCGCCCGCACCGGGGACCCTCCACCACTGTGCCCGCACCCGGGACCCTTCCCTGCCGTAGCGCCCCTGCTGGGGACCCTCCACCACTGTGCCCGCACCCCTGCCGTGCCCCGCACATGGGACTCTCCATGACAGCATCTGCACCACACCCTGGACCTTCCACTGTGCCTGGGACCTGGGCCCTCCACTGCAGCGCCCGCACCCGGGACCCTTCCCAGTGCCTGTACCCCACCCTGGGCCAAGACACCCATCCCAGTGCCCACACCACACCCCACAGCTAGACCCCCCCCCCAATGCCCATGCCCAACCTGCAATAGTTTCCACTCCTCCCCGTGCCCAGAGCCCCTCACAGTGCTTGTGCCCTACCCAGTGCCAAGATCCCTCCCCCCGCCGCCCTGCCCCGCCACGATGCCTATATCACACCCTAGACCTTCCACACTGCCTGGGATCTGGGTCCTCGGGCAGGCACAGGTCTTGGTGAGTGTGCAACAAGAGAAGAGGTCGGGACTTGGGGGGCAAATCTCCCCAAGGACCCCCTCCACCACTGCAGATGGGCACTTATGCCCTCAGAGGTCCAGACACGTCTGGACACCTCATGTGATCAGGGGCCTGCCCAGACCTGAGGGTCGGTGCTCAAAGCAACCACTGTGACACAACGGAGTCACCCGCTGAGAGCCGTGCAAGCCCGCCACAGAGTTCCTGTTGGTCCTGAGGACGCTAATGTTAACCGAGATGAGAATTCACTTTTCTGGACATTAGAACTGTGTGGTATACGCACGGACTTTCAGTCTACCTTTAATTAAGCGTAACGAAGTCAATCTTGGCTAAAGGAGGTGAGATAAAGCACAACCTAACTTGGGCGTCGAAAAGGGACGACCCTGGTAGAGGGTGTGAGTGAGTGGTGGGGGGGGTCCTGGAACAGGATGTGAACCAGCAGCAGGTGGGGGTCCTAGTACACGGTGTGAATCAGTGGGGGGGGGGTTCCTGGCACAGGGTATGCATCAGAAGTGGGGGTCTTGGTTCAGTGGACAGTCTGAACGGAAAGGCCGGGGCCACAGAAGCTGTGGGCAAAAACCACTGCAGAGCAGGTGGGTGGGGGCTCACAGGCGCAAGGCCGATGCGTCCAGTCCTGCTGGCTGCAGACCTAACCGGTCAAGGGGCCCTGGACAGGCCACGGCTGCCACCGCCACACAGAACAGGACCTGGAGGGACTACGGGGTGGGGCAGAGTCCGACCACCGCCGGTACTGCCCTCGGTAGTAACGGTAGTGAAACAACGGCCGCGTCTGGCCACGGTCCCCGCCGGGTTACCTGGGAAACCCCGTCCCGGTGAATGAATGCGGAGGGGAGGCTCAGCCAGCTCTGGCTGCTACCGGACCCCAGGCCCGGCTGAACCCAGGCCTCCACAAACCCTGCGCGTGCACGAACCCAGCCTGGCCGGGCTGGGCCTGCACAAACACGGGCCTGCCTCCACGCCAGACCTGCACGAACCCGGGCCCGGCTGAGCTGTGAGAAGCCACGAGAACTGGCCTGTCTGAGCCAGCAGAGGGAGCAGGAGTCTCCCAAGTGCCGGCCCGCCAGAAAAGGCTTCTAAGGCTCCAGGAAGCGCAAACGTGTGAGCCTGGCACTGACTTCGGAAGAGCGTTTTTCCCTCAATAAGCGGGTTTTAGTTTCTCAGTCGAAACCATCGCACGCGCTCACAGTGAAAAGCTCCAGGCGACAAGAGGTTAGCCCCGAGGACGCGGCCCAGCAGCCCTGCCAGGTCACCCCGGCCCCCGGGACACCGCTGAACCCATTCTGGCCACGCGGATCAGACCCTCTGCCGTGCGGTCACTTCTGTGGGCGCCATGTGAAGCCGCCCCGCACAGCGCGGACAGCGCAAACCCACCGTCACGTTGCTGTCAGCCGTGAACACGGCTCACAGCCCGTTAACATGCCTGCCACGCCGGCACCTGCCACGGGACCAGCTCCACTGCAGGCGCCAGACTGAGCAGTGAGCCAAGCCACGCCCCAGCCACACAGGGAGAGGGCCACGTGGGAAGGGACGAAGAAAAGCAGGATAAAGCGGGGACAGGGGGAGAGGGAACAGAAGGGGCCCGGGTGCCGGCTCATCACGTGGGATGTCGGGGGGGGGGGATCCTCTCAGAGGAGGCGGCTGAAAAAGTGATCTGGAGGAAGTGGGGGAGGGGCCGGGAGCTGCATGGGGGAACAGCATTCCCGGTGGAGGGAACAGTGAGTGCAAAAGCCCTGAGGCCAATGTAAACAGTCCCTCAGCGTCTCAGGCTGTTCTTGGTCACAACAGTGCTGCAGCAGAAGCTCACCTTTATGCTGCAAACAGATCTTTGTGCTATTCGTTAACAAGAAGGTTTTCTAGCGGCAGCTAACAGTGTCCAACGGCCCACTCTGTGTAGCAATTTACACGCCCCCCCTCCCCACCCGAAGTCTATTGCCTCCTCCTTCCCTTCGCCAGTGCTGACCGCTCCCCAGGCTGTGACGGGCACAGCGGCACCTTGGCTCTGACCCTTGAGGGGGCCACCACAGAGATGAACGGAAGAGAACCAGTCCCTCCTGGCTTGCCCCCCCCCCACCGCAGCTAAAATGAACAGATCCTAAGTCACAAAGTAACTGCGTGTCGCAGACACAGAAGGAGAGTCACGACAAAGCTCTCCCCCCTGCACCCCTGCCATTCCGACCTCCCACCACGGCCTCGCAAAAGTACTCAGAATTCAAGAAGAAATCACAAAACTAAACGTTAAACACACTTCTAATATGAGTATGTATGACACATGGCAAGATGTGGCTCTGACCTCACTGTCGTCCCTGGGCACCTGTCCCTCCCCCGCCAGGCCCTCCAGGGGACCCAGGCGTGGCTCCTCCCTGCCCCCTGGACGGAACCACTCTAGCAGCTACACCTCTGACCCTCCCCGTCTCTCTGTCTCTCTCCTGCTCCACACTGTCCCCTCCAGCCAGGGGACAGGTGGCAGTAAGTGGGGGAAGGGCTGGGAGAGCGACAGCATCACTAAGACGGGCACAGAAACTTCTAGCATGTTCCTACAAAACAGGGACAGAGGTTCTCTTGAAGAGCGCAATGGGTCCGAGGCAGAAGCAACAACTTTACCTCGTGTGCCAGTTTGTGTTACCGTCACAAAAGTAAAATTAGGTGCCTGCCTTGCTTTTCCAATGAAGGGGGCTGCGCGCTGCCCTTGCACAAGGTGACTCTGGAGGACAAACAAGAACCTGTCACCTCCAGGGAGACAGATGGGGGAGGGGGGAGGGCGCAGGCAGGAGAAGGGGAAACGATCACGTCTTGCTCTCTCTGAAGTTCGTTCTCTCTAAGCTTCTACACGTGACCTTGTTTCAAGTGTGCTTAACGGGTTGTCCGGTGAGGGGAATTATGAGACACCTGTGTTTTCTTCGTACTTTCCTGTTTAACTTAAAAAGCAAGTAAGGGAGGGCCACGCGGGTGGGTCAGTTACGTGACTGGCTTTTGATTTGGGCTCAGATCATGATTTCACAGTTTGTGGGCTCCGGCCCCTACATCGGGCTCTGTGCTGACAGCCAGCGTCCTGCTGGGGCGCTCTCCCCTCCCTCTTTCTCTGCCCCTCCCCTGCTCATGCTCTCTTGGCTTGCTCAAACCAAGTAAACAAAATAAATAATGAATAAATAAGAACCCAGTAAAGGAAAAAAAAAAAAAAAAACCTTTATAGACTACAAAATGCTTAAAAGACCTAAAGGCGAAGCCAAGAGCCCTGATGTGCCCGGGTCTGAACGGGGGCGAGGTGACGCTGTCCGCTGCTGACAGCGCCTTCGCGCGGCCCCAGAGGCTCTTGTGTTTTGGAACAGAAACGGGTTAAAAATTTGCCATGTCCTGGGATGACCTTCCACCCCCCCCCCCCATTTTACTTACAGATGGGAGATCTTTTGCTAATAGGTTTATTATTCCAGTAATTTCACCCAAAAGCCGAGGACCCAGTCTCACTGGTCACAGCCAACCCGTCCCACGTGGAAGGTTCGGCTCAGCCGCAGGGAGGGGCCGCGCACTTGGCCGCACACGAGGAGCAGGAGCGCACGACGGGTCTTCCAGTTTCTCAGCCCCTGGCTGCGCGCTCGCCCCTCTTTTCAGATGGCTCACTTGTGCCTCGAGTCCATCGCGGACGCCCTGCGCTGCCTGTGTCCCGGCGCCCTCACCCCGCCCCGCCCGGCGACGCCGCGCCCCCCGCCCCCGCCGGCGCCCGCGTACCTTTCCCGCACTCGGCGCACAGGTACTCGCGGATGTTGTCGTGCACGCGCATGTGCTCCTTCAGCATGTCCTTCCGCGCGAAGGACTTCCCGCACTGCTCGCAGGCGTGGCTCTTCACCCCTGCATGACAAGTGCACCAGCGCTTCAGCGCCTGGGCCCGCCCAGCCGTGTCCGCTGCGAAGGCGGCAATGGAGAAGAAGCGCGGCGCGACACAGCTCACGGCCTCCACGGAACCTCCACTCCGGCTCCTCGGCCGCGAGAGGGACCCCAGGAGCCGCCGGGGCCACAGGGCAGGGGGCCGCGCTGGGGACGGAAGCGGTGGCGAGGACGCAGGGACAGGAGAGGCCAGAGAGAGAGCGCGCGGAGGCGGGGGGTGGTGGGGCGGCGAGACTGCCAGAGCAGGGAGCTTGGGGACAGGCCCTCCCAGCGGGGCGCCACGACACCCCGGGTCCGTCCCGGTCCCGCGGCAGCGCGCTACCTGTGTGGATGAGCTTGTGCCGCTCCAAGTTCCCGATGCTGTTGAAGATGCGCCCGCAGATCTCGCACGGGTGGATGTACCTGCGAGGAGACGCGAGCCTCAGGGCGGGGGCAACAGCAGAGCGCTTGCCCCGAGCCCCTTCCTCACGCAGGGGTCGCAGAAAAGAGGCTACGTGGAGGCCGCCGGACACGAACACTGCAGCCTCCAATACGGGCTGAACCGTGCGCCCCTCAAAATCCACAGGCTGGAGTCCTGACTCCGGGCCTTCAAAAGGTGACAGCATTTGGAAACAGGGTCTTCACAGAGGAGTGAAACATCAGGTCACCAGGGTGGCCCCACTCCAGTATGACTGACGTCCTCACCGGAAGGAGGAACTGGGACACAGACGTGCACGGGGGAGGACCACGTGGGCACACGGCCAGGGCAGCGGACAGGAGCCGAGCCGGGAAGCCCCGGCCTCCAGACGAAGCAGCCCTGCCGACCCCTGAACTCAGACCTCGCAGCTCCAGGCCTGACATCGCACGTTCCCACCGTGCAGGCTGCCCAGCCGCCCCGTTACTGCAGCCCAAGCTGGCTACGGCGGCCTCCACACAGGGCGGCCGCTGGCTCGCCCCGGCACACGGCACTGGCCACGGCTAGGGCATCCAGGGAACCTAATCACGGTGGGGAAACGGGGCTGCCGGTGGTGCCGTAGGCAGGCTGAGAACGACACTATCAGTCTGTGGCGCGGTCGACTTGCGCTGCGGGGCCAGGAGGGCGAGGGAGGCGGGGCCCCCCACGTGCGGGATAAAGGAGGTGAGCATGCTTCCCTCAAGACCCCGCCACAGGGCTCCCAGGGGGACAGACCCGCCCGCCGAGCACCTGCCTGCCCGCAGGGAACGCGCCCCCTCTGGCATCGTGCCAGGCCCTGGAAGCCCAGCCCCAGGAGGCCTCACTTCTGCACGTTGGGGTCCGGCAGGTTCTCCCGGTGGATGACCATGTGGGCGTGGTAGGTGGCCTTCAGGGCGAAGCGGCGGTTGCAGATGCTGCAGCCGTAGCCCTTCTCCTTGTGCACCTCCATGATGTGCTTCAGGTACTCCTTCCCGCGGCCGAAGGTGAGCTGCCGACAGGTGCACCGTTCACGCCCGCGCACGGCCTCCCGCCCTCCAGCTGACGATGGCACCGCTGGGCGCCGAGGCCCCGGTGACGGCCCGCCGCCCGGGCCGGACAGGGGGGACTCCCAAGGGCGGGGCCGGCGCCAGGAAACTGCAGAGCGGGGGGAGCGGGGGGAGCGGGGGAGGCGGGCGCCAGCTGCTCCCCGCTGCAGACTGGCCTGCCCCTGCACCCTCTCCTGCTCCCCACCCACCCCACCTCCCGGACGGCCGCGTGGCCGGGTGCCTGACGCAGGCACAGCCGCCCGGGAACCCATACTAGGTAGGGAGCGAACTGCGTCTCCACGGAGCAGCGAAGCCTAACGCGGGGACCACCGCGCACGCCGCGAGCGGATCACCACCCGCTGCACGGCCTCCGGAGATGGGTTCCCCACCCCAACCCGGGTCCCCGCGCGGCCGCACGCAGACCAGCCACGAGACGGCTCTGAAACGGCGGTCCGTGTGAAGAGGGAGAGCCACACCCACCGTCCCCGAGCGGCCCCGCCATCTCTCTGCCCGAATTGCCTCCTTCCCGCCAGCCTGGGCACGAAGGCCCGTGGCGAGTACCTGGCACCGCTTGCAGCTGTACTTGTGAGGCTCGGAGTCCGCGCTGGCGTCCGAATTGTCATCGTTCTCCTCCGAGGAGATGCCGATCTTGCCGATAAACTCCTCCCTCTGGTGGTCGTCCATCAGCGCGATGTCCTGGAAAACGCAGTCGCGAGGTCCGGCTTCCCGCACGGGCACAGAAGCGCTGACGGGTCCCTCGCCCCCCAGCAGTGCCGGGCCGGCCCACGTGGAGAAGGCAGTGGGTCCCACCCGGGGCTGCCTGCCGTGCCCCCTGTGGCTCCCTCGGGCCCGCGCACACCCCCCGCTGAGTGCGCCGCGAGCTGGCGGCCAGGCGTGGGGTGCCTGCGTGGGGGTCGGCTCCCCGTCTCAGCTGCTCGCCCCCACGGCTGCGGCGGACCTGGGCTCCATGCTCCCGGGCGCGGCCCATTTCCTGCCAGAGGCCGCCAGGGGCGCACGGCACTGCTGGCCGGCTTTCGTTTTTCAGCAAAACTTAGGATTCTGGGAAGGGTGGACAGGCTTCCTTTGGAAAGTTCGCTGTCGCGTCTAGGAGGTTTTCACGGGGGCCTAGGCTCTGTTTCTTACTCAAGTTCAATTCCCGCTATTCCATTAACACACACACACAGCAACACCGTCTGAAGGAGCTGTCGGAGGAGAAGCACCTGACCAGAGCCGCGCAGCCACAGGCGCGCACCCGGGCCGGGCCCGTCACCTGCGCTGGGCCTGACTGAATCCTCAGGAAGCCATGTTTTCATGGCAGGAGAGAAGTGGATGCTGAGGAGGCGGCAGACTAGCATCCCAGGTCCCAGTGAAGCCTAAGTGCCCCTCCCCCCTCCGACTAAAGCTCCCGGACACTCTTGGGTCCGTCCTCCCACCCCAGCTCAGTCCACGTGGCCCAGCACCTGCCCTGGGGAGCCCCTCACACTCATGCTCGCCCCCCGCCTTTGACTCACACCTTCCCAGCGAAACCCCAACCCGTGCCCGAGGCCGGGACTGCCAGGAAACAGGTCCTGCGCTGCAGGCAGGCGGACAGACGGCTCCGAGAGCCCGGCGAGGGCTCACCGTCCTCACCGGACCTGAGCACCACCTACCATTTCCTCATTTGCCGCCTGGGTCGGCACTTCTGCCCTTAAAGACGACCCCGTCCTCGCTGCCCACCCCCCCGACCCACTCCCTGGGAAACACCTAGAACGGAGGGACTGCTTGTGAGCCCTGCCCCGTCCTCGCTGCCCCCCCCACCCCCTCCCTGGGAAACACCTAGAATGGAGGGACTGCTTGTGAGCCCTGCCCCGTCCTCGCTGCCCCCCCCCGACCCCCTCCCTGGGAAACACCTAGAATGGAGGGACTGCTTGTGAGCCCTGCCCCGTCCTCGCTGCCCCCCCCCGACCCCCTCCCTGGGAAACACCTAGAACGGAGGGACTGCTTGTGAGCCCTGCCCCGTCCTCGCTGCCCCCCCCCCCCGGGAAACACCTAGAACGGAGGGACTGCTTGTGAGCCCTGCCCCGTCCTCGCTGCCCCCCCCCGACCCCCTCCCTGGGAAACACCTAGAACGGAGGGACTGCTTGTGAGCCCTGCCCCGTCCTCGCTGCCCCCCCCCCGACCCCCTCCCTGGGAAACACCTAGAACGGAGGGACTGCTTGTGAGCCCTGCCCCGTCCTCGCTGCCCCCCCCCCCCCGGGAAACACCTAGAACGGAGGGACTGCTTGTGAGCCCTGCCCCGTCCTCGCTGCCCCCCCCCGACCCCCTCCCTGGGAAACACCTAGAACGGAGGGACTGCTTGTGAGCCCTGCCCCGTCCTCGCTGCCCCCCCCCACCCCCTCCCTGGGAAACATCTAGAACAGAGGGACTACTTGTGAGCCCTGCCCCGTCCTCGCTGCCCCCCCCCCCCGACCCCCTCCCTGGGAAACACCTAGAACGGAGGGACTGCTTGTGAGCCCTGCAGACAGGGCTCCGGACGGATGCAGCAGAGGGTCACAGAAGCCCAGCTGAAGAGAGGCGGTGGGGCCGAGCTGACCACGAGGGCCCGCCACGCGTCCACGTGAGCCACCCGGGAGAGGGCGGTGCTGGCACCTTGAAGTGGACGTGGATGTGGTCCCTGAGCACGTCCACGCGGAAGAACTTGCGGCCGCAGATCTCGCAGGTGTACTTCTTGTCGCCGTGGGTCAGCAGGTGCTTGTTCATGTTGCTTCTGCAGGAGAACACCTGCGGGCGGAGCAGCGGGGCCTGACCAGCCGCACCAGGCACGAGGACGCGCTACGTGTCCCCGGTACACTTCCCACGAGCGGACAGGAGCGAACGGTCGTCTAAGTACGAGCCCACATTACCCCGGAGACCTAACCGTCCTCCGGTCTCCACTACCAGCGGGATTCTGCTCAGCTTTACTCGCTCACTTAACTACAGCACTAGGATGGGGCCTGGGAAGAAGCCAGTAAACACAGAAAGAGCCGCAATTTTCTGAAACTTGGCATCAGAGAAGAATTCCGTCCTCTGTGCACCGGGTGTCGGCACAAGTCACGTCCACTACCCACGTCCACGGCTGTTTCCAGCTGTGATGGGGGTGGAGACACAGGCACTGCCCTCTCCTCGGCCGCTGGGGCCGGGCTGGGATGCGGGGGCCCCGCGGCCTCCGTTACGTAGCTCAGGGGACAAACCAGCAGCAGAAGCCACCTGCGGGGCCCCGCTGGCCTGAGAGTCTCCGTCTGGACGGCCAGTCCTGGGGGCCACGTAAACCCAGAGCGCAGGTGTCCCGAGCCCTTCTGACCCCACCCACTCCAGGAGGAGAACACGAGAGGCGAGCGAAGGGAAGCGATTCACAAGGAACAGGAGGCTACTATTTTCATGGTGACCCGGGGCCAGCCACCCCGTGACCACACCCGGGGTGCTGGGTGAGAAGCTGACTCAACAGGAGGGGAAGATAGGCTCCTGGGGAGGGGCGGGGGCAGCGGGTCAAGGCAGACAGGGGTGAAAACAAGAAGTCGTCGGAAGCAGCAAAGAAGCCAGTGTTAGAAATATCTGAGCCTCACCTTGCCACACACGGGGCATCCCGAGGGCTCCTTCTTGTAGCGGACCAGGTTCTCGCCGCCGGCGTCCAGGTCCTCCCTCTTCACCCGCCGCACTCCTGCAATGCCCGCCCACCCAAGCAGGAGAGTGAGTACACACGGCGCGTGCGTGCCGGGCACCTGCCACTAGGCCAGTGTGGCCGCCTGGGCGGTGGGGGCAGGGTCAGCGGCACCAGCGAGCGCGTGAGTGGCGCCCAGCACAGGACGCGGCCGCGCTAACCACGGCTCCTCCCGGCTCCAGGGAAGGAACGGCTGCGTGTGCCCACGGGAACCAGGGACGCGGTTCGTGCCTCTGCAGCGTTGGGAAACACAAGGGCAGCGTGGGTTTGGAGTTCTACAGTGTGGAAGGGCGAGCCGGTGCTGACACCAAAGAAAGGGCTTTCCCTCCATTCAAAGGCTCAAGGCAGAGGTCGCATCCTCAGGCGTGACATTGTTTCTTAAAAAGACACCAATATTCATCCTTGCAAGTTAAATCGGTTGATCAGGGTCAGGGAGAGAACGCCTAATGACGATAAGCCCCTTGGGGTTTTAAGACGTAACTGTTCATAACTGGGATCACCACAGCTTTTTAGAAGTTTGCACGAAACAGGTGATCTTTGAGTAAAAGACACAAGTTGGCTCTCATCGCTTCCTTCTACACAGCTGACCCCTTCTGGAACCTTCCCGCATCCCATGGTGTGAGTGCAGAGGTGGACTTAAGAACACCCAGCAAGCTGGACATGAATACGTCATTCTCCAGAAGGCTCCCAGTGGCACAAAACGCATCAGATCTGAAGCAGTGGTTTGGACGATGAGCCAACGAAAAAGGAAAAACCATGAATGCGTTAGTTCGTTCCTGCGGAAAACAATCTGACTGGTGCGTCAGTTGTAAAATGCGGTAGAATCAAGCCCCGGCACCCGTCTGTCAGGGAACGCTGAGGGCGGCGTTGATGGTGACGGGCTTTACCGGGAGGGTCTGCCTCAGCCACCCGCCAGCCTACAGGGTCGGGCAGGAAGCCTATCCCTGCTGCACAGGTGAGGAAACTGAGGCCCAGTGGCTTGCCCAGGGCCATCCACTCACTAAGCGGGCACCGGGTTTGGCTGGAGAGGCCCAAGGGCACCACCCACGGGTCCCAGAGGGAAAGAGATCTCCTGAAGCCACAGGAACGACAGCCAGGTCAAAAAGTGGAGTGCGAAAATGATACAGAATGTGCCTCGTCTTATTTCGAAGAGGCATAATGACAGGAGTACGCACATCTTTGTGCGCAACAGTTCCAGTTCCATGAGACTCCGCTTTCTTTTTCGGCAAGCCCGTACCTCATCCGCAATTCTTTTCAGACTTTCTTATAAAGGAGCTCTGGTCAGTGTCACTTACTGAGGGCTGGTCAGCAAGAGACAAGGGGCTTCTAGAGGAAAAGCCAGGATTATCACAACCAGAAAGCCAATTTAAAGAGGGTCTGTCTGGGGCGCCTGGGTGGCTCAGTCGGTTGAGCGTCGGACTTCGGCTCAGGTCATGATCTTACAGTTTGTGAGTTCAAGTCCCGAGTCGGGCTCTGTGTTGACAGCTCAGAGCCTGGAGCCTGCCTCGGATTCTGCGTCTCCCTCTCTCTCTGACCCTCCCGTTCATGCTCTCTCTCTGTCTCAAAAACAAATAAACATTGGGGCGCCTGGGTGGCGCAGTCGGTAAGCGCCTGACTTCAGCCAGGTCACGATCTCACGGTCCGTGAGTTCGAGCCCCGCGTCGGGCTCTGGGCTGATGGCTCGGAGCCTGGAGCCTGTTTCCGATTCTGTGTCTCCCTCTCTCTCTGACCCTCCCCCGTTCATGCTCTGTCTCTCTCTGTCCCAAAAATAAATAAACGTTGAAAAAAAAAAAAAAACAAATAAACATCAAAAAAAAAAAATTAAAGAGGGTCTGCCTGAGCCGGCTCTGACACCAAGTCTGGGCGTCACCCGCAGCCCGGGTGCGTCCCCGCGACTGCTGTCTGCGTCTTCCCACTCGGGGATCCTGTCTGCGCGGCTCTGAGCCTGCCCTGTGGGGCCACCCCACTCCTCACTTCCATCGTCTCTCACTCCCCGTCCCACCGTGGAACCGACCCCCCTGCCATCCGTCTTCCTCTTGTACCTGGCTTCCCGTGAACCCACCACATAGGAGCAGTCCCCCGGCTCCCCTGCTACAACCGGTCTGGGCCATCTGGGGCCCGCAGGGAGGATGAGGAATGAGGGAGAAACTACTATGGCCCCAGCCAGCAGCATCTGCCCAGAACATTTTGCTCCGTGCACAGGACTGGAAGCACACCCCATACACAATTTCATACGCTGTTTTTCCCTTACTCTCTGTCATATTGAAAGCAGTATATGCTTTATTAGGTGCAGAGTATTCAATCCTATAAAGAATCCATTTTTTGGGGCGCCTGGGTGGCTCAGTCCGTTAAGCATCCGACTTTGGCTCAGGTCATGATCTCACGGTTCGTGAGTTCGAGCCCTGCGTCGGGCTCTGTGCTGACAGCTCGGAGCCCGGAGCCCGCTTCCGATTCTGTGTCTCTCTCTCTCTCTCTGTGCCCCTCCCTTGTTCATGCTCTCTCTCTCTCTCAAAAATAAGTAATTAAAAACAAAAAAACCCAGTTCTTTTTTTTTTTTTTTTTTTTTTTGACTCTTTCCCCACCGCAGAACATTTAGGATGTTTCCAAGAGTTCCCACGGACACACAGCACTGTTAAGGCCCCGAGGTACCTCTCTGTGCCTGGGGATGAGGACTCGACGGTGGGCGGGGCCAAACCGCGCAGGGGAGGCGCCCGCCCCACCCCATCCCAGGAGCTCACACCCAGGGCAGGCAGGCTCACCTTCCAGGTGCCTCCGCTGGTGGTCGAGCATGACGTCCTTGCGGTAGAACATTTTGTTGCAGACCTCACAAGCAAACTTCTTGTCCCCGTGCTTCTTCTTGTGCTTGGAGAGGTTACTGTTGGTGGAGAAGAATCTGAAACACATCTCACATTGGAACGTCTTGTCATCTGTCCAGAGAGCAAGCAGACACACGGCAACTTTTAGGTAAATGACACCGACTGCAGGATCGGCATCCCGGCCGTGAGAATGGCAAGGAGGCCCCGGTGACAGGCAGAGGCGCACGAGGGCCACACGGCCACGAAAAGCCATCGTCTGCGCTGCGGGAGCCCAGGGCTGAACCAGCTGCTCCTCGCCGGGGAAGACAGACACCAGCTCCTCTCTGTCACCGTCACCACACCCACAGGCCCCCTCCCCTCCCCAACCACCTGCCTCCGGTCATCCGGGTGTGATTCTGCAGCAGAGAGGGCTGAACTGCCACTGGCTTGGCCCCCACCCTCCACCCACCCCGACTGCAGCCCCAACCCCCAACCTGCATCCTTCCCGCCCCAAGGCTGAGCCTCCACCTGCTCCTCTGCAGCCCACCTGTCACCTGCCCTTCTCTGCCACCTTCCCACCCCACCCACACAAATGCCCGATTTCCGCCACCGCTCGCAGGCCTGTCTTGTTCTAGATGCCTCTTTAGCAGGCACCCCCCCCACTCCCCACCCCACCCCCACACCACTTCTGGGCTGGGACTAAGCAGCACAGCTGAGCCTCCCTCCCAGGCAGGTGGCCCGAGTCCTGGGGTCTGAGAGCCGCAGAAGGCGCAGCACTGTCCCCGGGGGTCAGCTTTCTCTGTCACAAGTGCCACCCGGTGCCTGTACTCCTAACTGTTCTCGACAGCTCAGCTGACTGGGACCAGGCTGCCACAGTGCAGGTGGCTTTTCCTGCCGGGGCACACACAGGTCACCAGTGCAGGAGTCCAGATGGGCGCCTGGTCCCAACGGCCACTTTCTGCCACCAAGTCTGCATTTATGTTTCAACAAAATGCAGCAACTAAGAGCAAATGCCTGCTACTTGGGACCTGATGCACCAGGACATGGGATGGTGGGTTTCTGGGACAGCTGCGCTGGACGGGGTGGGGCGCTTGGACGTGAACCCACACTGTTCTCTAAGTCTACACGTCCATAAGCTTCTCCCCATTCGTACAACTCCTTGGTTTAACGGTCTATGGAAGACACATTCTCCTAACTTGAATGATGGAGAAAAGTAGACGGTATGCAAACGACCTATGACACAAATGAGCTAGTCTCCAAGTTGTTCTTTGTTTTCTTTTTTTAAAATTTTTTTAATGTTTATTTTTGAGAGAGACAGAGCGAGCGAGCAAGCAGGGGAGGGGCAGAGAGAGAGGGAGACACAGAATCCGAAGCAGGCTCCAGGCCCCCGATGCAGGGCTCGAACCCACGAACCGCGAGATCATGACCTGAGCCGAAGAGGGACGCTTAACCGACTGAGCCACCCAGGTGCCCTGTTATTCTTTGGTTTCCATCGGAAACTTCTAACTTTGGAGATTAGAGAGAAGATGCACCTTAATTCACTGCTGCGGTTAATTCTATATAATGAAAAGAAAGAAACGCCTGGTTTAACAGGCCCTTTATTTGACGTGTACCGATAGCTGTTCTGACTCCTTTTGTTACTTTGTTTCATTTGTCAGATAAAAGGAGGCCAACTTGTCCCCCTGTCTTGAGGCTACCCCACCAGACACCGGAGGGCATGGGGACATCGCTCCGCACTCCTGCAGAGCCGCAGGTGGCCACATGGGGCGCCATCCTGACTCTGGCCACGAACGCAGCTTAGGCTCCTGACAGGTGCTGCATCCGTCGAAAAAGCTGGGGGGGGGGCCCAGATTTGAGGGCACTCCTGGGGTGCACAGCTCAGAATGCATGTGTGCCTGGAAGCTTCCGGGGCCACCACTTCATGCCGTGGACGGTGCGGAGCAGGTGGAGCTCAGGAAAAACGAGACTCGCGTGCCCTCGGAAAAGCCCCGTCACAGGAGCAGGTGGCCACACGGGGTGCCGTGGACAAACAAGCCAGGGCTCCAGGCCCGAGCACAGGACAGGACCCAGCAGATGCCTGGGAGTAGGAGCTGCCCTGTGGGACAGGCGGTGGAGGTTTACCTAAAACTGCTTAAAGGGTCTGAGACGGGACGTGAGAACCAGCCCACAGGTACAAGGGGTGCACGGAGGGGCCAACAGGAAAGGGGTTCGGAACCAAAGGCCAAGGTAGCAGGTGTCTGAGCCGCCTGCTGCTGGGCACCCCTTCTCGGCTGTGCTGGGACGCCCCGTCAGCCCCCTTCTCGGCTGTGCTGGGACTCCCCCGTCAGCCCCCTTCTCGGCTGTGCTGGGACTCACCCGTCACCTCCCCTTCTCGGCTGTGCTAGGACGCCCCGCTGTCTGTCACCCCCGCTGTCACCCACCCAGTGCTCTGTCTACTCCCTTCTGGTGGGAGCCTGAGCTCAGCCAGGGCCTGAGACGCGCACCCAGGCCCACAGAGGCCCCCCGGGCTCAAGGCCCGGGCAAGCGTGCGACACACACGAGTGAGTGAGTGAGTCCTGCGCTTTCAGGACCCGCGGACAGAACGGGCTCGGAGCAGAACCGGTCAATGCACGGCGGCACCACGGTCCCGGAGGCCGGCAGGCTCGGCGGGTAACGGAGGGTGGCCGGCGGAGGGAGGGCCTTCCAGCCAGTGAGGCGGAGCCCCCGTCCTGACGCTGTCGCCCCCCACCCCCCACCCCACGCCTCCAGGAATGTCTCACGCGGTCCGGGAGCACCCCGCGCCTCTCGGCCCACCTCCCACCGTTCTCGGGACAGCCTGGGGGTGGGGTGGGGGAGGGGGCAGGCACAGCCTCCCCCGGAGACCAAGAGGCCGCTTCCACCCGCGGCTCCTTCAGAATCAGTAACGACCGCTTCGAGGGGCTGCGAACGGAGGGAGGGGCCGCAAGTGCACCGGCTGGTTCCGAAGCGCCCGGCTTCCGTCCAGCCGGCGAGAAGCGCCGCGAGGGGGCGCCCGCTCACCTGTCCTGCAGTTGTGGAACTCGAGGGCGCTCTCGATGCGGAACGTCTTCTCGCAGGTGCCGCAGCGGTACCTGTACTCACTGTCCACCTGGCGACAGGGGAGCGCTGTTGAGGGGCAGGGGCAGGGGGCAGCTCCACCTCAGGACGCGCCCCCGACCTGCCTCTCGCCACGTCCCGGTGGGTAAGGTCTCCGTCCCCGCCCTGGTCTACTTTGCCGTCCTGTCTCTGCCGTAAGCCTGCTCTATGTCACCCTCCTGGTCCCCATTCCTGTCCTGCTCTATGTCGTTGCCCTGGTCTACGTCACCGTCCTGCTCTACGTCCCTGCCCACTACTCTCCTACAAGATTTAGGAACACGAGCAAGCTCTTATCCTCGCCGTCCAATTGCCCTGGAAGAATCCCCGTTTGGGTACCGCAGGGCGAACGCCGGCCCAGGGGCCCCTCCCCGCTCCTCCCGTCCCCCCCCCCCACCCCGCTGCCCCTCCTCCCCCTCCCCGGGGACCCCGTCTCCCTGCCGATCGCCCGCTGCACCTCCACAACCAGCACGAGAGCCCGGGCCCCGCGCACCTCGTTCCTGCTGTGCTTGTAGGAGACGTGCTGCTTCAGACTCTCCTTGCGGCTGAACAACTTGGCACATTCCTCACATTTAAACAGCTTGTCACCTAGGAGCCAACCGACGAAACGCTACTTCACGACTCCGGGCATTACCGGGGCTGCGCCCGCCCGCCCCTCCCCCCCCCCCCAACCGGGTCCACGGCCACCTCTCCCCCGGCCGGGGCAGCCCGGTCCCCGCCCCGAGGCGGGCGTCCCGCGGGGACTCACCGTGCGAGCGCACGTGCCTGCTCAGGTTGCTGCTGTTCTGGAAGATCTTGCTGCAGACGCTGCACTGGTACACCCGCCTGTGCTCCCCCAGCTGCCTGACGAGCTTCCTGCGGATGCCGTGCCGGCTGGACAGAATGAGACTCCTCTTGAGGGTGATGGCGGCGCTCGGATGATGCGGGAACCTGCCGGGTCAGACAGACACCTGGTGAGACAGGGGGCACACTGCGTCGTTGGGGAGGAAGCGCGAGGTCACCGCCATCTCGGAAAGGGCTCTTCCAAACCTTCCTAGCTCGCCGCGAGGAAGGAGGGAAGGCATTCGGGCACCACCCCGGCGTCAGGGGAATCTGCACGGGAGACACCGCTTGATCGTCCAGCATGGCCATGCTCCTGACTGCATTTTCACTCTGGCCACCAGGAAGCTCTCAGATGATGCCCCGGGAAGATCCCCGTTTCTCTCGCCTGGCCTGGCCTCTGCTCTGTTTTGTACTTTCTCTGACCCTGATTTTTAAAAATTTCTTCTCCCTTTTAAATGTCTTTCTGACGGCAAGCCACAGAAGTCCTCTGGGCAGTCAGACAGGGTAGGTTAACGAACAGGTGGCCCCGGTCTGCACGGGCTCCGGGATCAAACGGGGCCAGGCACATCGTGAGAACGTTAAGAGGCACTCCAAAAAAGCCCGAAAAGAAATCAGCATCAGCTTATTCCGCGTCAGAGCAAAGATTTATCCAGGAATGACAACTAGAATACAAAATATTTTCCTTGTTCACGAAAAGAAAAGAAAAGAAGAAAAGAGAAGAGAAAAGAAAAAAAGAAAAAAGAAAAGAGAAAAGAGAAAAGAGAGCAAGAGAAGAGAAAAGAAAAAAGAAAAGAAAAAAGAAAAAAAAAGAAAAAAGAAAAGAAAAGAAAAGAAAAGAAAAGAAAAGAGAAGGAAAAGAAAAACAACAAGGTGTTACATGTACAGAAACTTCTGTGACAGCAGCACTGTTCCCAACAGCCGAACGGTGGGAGGATCCCAGGTGCCCACTGATGGAGGAATCTGTCTACGGGATGGGATGCCAGCCTCGAGATGGAAGGACAATCTGACACCTGCTGGATGAGCCTCGAGCACGGCATGCGGAGCGCCACGGGCCGTCACAAAGGGGCCGGCATCGCATGCCAGCGCCCAGGCCGGGACCTCACACAAGGTACGTCCGTCTTCACGGAGACAGGGACGGGAGGGGGTGCCGGGGTGGGGGGAGAGGGACATGGGGAGTTAGCGTTCCATGAGGACAGAGTTTCAGTCCGGGAGGATGGAAAGTTCCAGAGACGGACGCGGCTGGAGGCTGCACAGAGCGCGGGTGCACTTAATGGCACCGAACTGTGCACCCAGGAGAGGTTCAGATGGTCAACCGTCCGCGACGTACAGTTCACCACACACACACACACACACACACACACAACCGCTTTTAACTGTCTTCACAGCGGACGTGGCATCACGCTCCCGAGTTCTGGAAGGATCCTGCCGTTCCCCAAGGACACCCGCTTCTTTCCCCCAGGAGGGGCGCCTCCCCGCCCGGGGGCACCTGCCGTCCACACGGCCGCCCCGGGAGCCTCAGCAGGACTCACTTTGGGACTGAAGCGGCGTCACCGGTGGTGGTGGCCAGCTTCCCCAGAACCAGCTCCATGATCCGCTCGTCCGGTGCCGCCGTCGCTGGCTCATCCGGAGGGACCTCGGTGACGATCTCCGCCACTTGCTCTGCGTGAAGGGGACGCGACAGCCGTGTCATCGCCAGGGCGGGGGACGGGACACGGCCAAACCAGACAACGCACCCGAGCGGACCGCAGCCAGGCCCACGTCGTAGACACGCGTTGCGAGACGCACGCGGGAGGAAGAAAGGAAAGAAGACTAGCGACGTGGCGGGATCCACGTAGCTACCGGTTTCGAAAGAGCAAAACGTTACTCTCAGCTCGAAACTGAAGTTATAATTTGTGATCTTTTCTAAAAGCAGAGCGGTTAGGCCGCGATCTCAGTCCCCAAACAAAACATCGTGATACGTAACGGGATCTTTCAACTTACTTAGTCCTAACGGAGATTCGGAAACACTGACTTTTAAAACCAGACCGGCCACCCTGAGTATGTTCAAAAGCGGACCATCGTGTTCTAGGAGGGCCAAACGCCAAATGATTACGGTAACAGGTGTCCTGGCCCGAACCTCCGGACAATGAACCACGGGAAGGTAACACGGTGGCTTCTGCCACTTTACCTGCTACACGTCTTCCTAATGCAACTAACAATGAGGGAAAGAACCACTTAGAGCTCTCAGCTCCCCTCTCGTCTTCTCCACCTGTTTAGGGAGAGACAGAGACGCTGCGCAGGGCAAGTCGAAGCCGCCTGCCCATCTCTCAGTTCCGACCAGAACACGGACCGAGAGCTGGCTGCAGAAGACTCACGGTGAGCCCGTATTGGGTGAAGGCTGCTCTCTGAATTCTTTTTCATTCTGGGAAAGAAGCAGCATTTCCTCTCGTTCTCAGGAAAGAAAACCGGGGCTCTACCAGACAGCAAAGGAAAGCTCTCAGCGGTCAACACGAAGGCAGCGAGGGGACCCAGCCCCAGCGTCACAGCTCGTCCTTACATGTGAGACCCCCCCCAGGGGTCTGCTGGCACCAGGCCGTGCTGGCAGAAGTCATGAGAGGACCGAGGGGGTGCAGGCCCTGCGCACCCCAGAGAGTGGGTCAGGGTCCCTCCAAACTCAACCGGGGATACCATCACGGAGAACGGGAGCAGGCCTCGGGCCCAGGCGACAGGGGAGTGGACGGCCGGGCTTTCACACGGTGAACCCACGCCAGAAACCCTAGTGGGTGGGTCTCACTCCACACGCCGCATGTAAGACGCTGGGCACAGAAAGAGGGATTCACGTGAAATCCCAGGACGGACAAGGCTAAGTCACGCAGACAAGGAAGAAAGTCTGGGAGATGGTAAGGTTCTCTGTCCTGACGGGGCACTCGTGACACAGGCGGGCCCCTTGTCAACATTCACAACCTGCACACTTTGCAGTGGTAACCATGTTTATACAGGAATTGTGCTCTAAAAGAACTGATTTAGAGGGAAAGGGAAAGGCCAGGTTCCCCTCTGTGTGCCTTGTGTATCCTAAGTGTTCTCACTTGCTGGTTCCCCCTCCCAGGGCCACCCCCGCCTGCTGGCTCCCCCTCCCAGGGCCACCCCGCCTGCTGGCTCCCCCTCCCAGGGCCACCCCCGCCTGCTGGCTCCCCCTCCCAGGGCCACCCCCGCCTGCTGGCTCCCCTTCCTAGGCCCAGCCCTCACCTGCTGGCTCTTTGCCTTCTATAATGTCTAGTGGCTGCTCAGGTTTTGATGCTTTGGGTTTTCTCCCTCTTCGAGGCTTTTTCTTCTGCTCTTTGGTGGCACCGACACTCTTGGGCACTGCAGGAGGCTCCCCCCGGGGCACGTCTGCTTCCTTCTCGGGAGCGGCTTCGTGCTGGCCGGCCGGGGGAAGGCTTTTGGCTTGTTCCAGGTGACCCAGCAGATGCTCTGCGGGAGAGGGGAGCACATGCACGCGGACACTGAGGCAGCCGGCGGTGTGCCCACTTCCTCTCCCCGCCCCCCGTTCTGTCTGTCTGGTTTTAACTTCATTTGCTGACCGTGTGTCCTCTTATGGGCAAATTAACTATTTCCACTGCTCTCGCAAAAAAAAAGCATTTTCACTGCGCCAAACATGACTACTACTTAAAAAGCAAATTAGGTGGTAAAAAGAGGGCCAGTTCAGCACGCGCCCACGCACACGGCTTTATGAAACACACAGGCATGCGAGCACACGCCGGTGCAAGCAAGTGCTGGGCAAGGGTGCACCGACATGGTAACGTGGCTGCCTCTGGACGGTGACATTCCAGGCAGGGCTGTTCCCTTTCCTCCTTACGCTCACTTACGTTCTTTAACTTATATGGTGAATTCGTGATACAATTACTCAAAAACGCGGCCTCTGAAGGGAAGTAATTCCGCGCGTGACAACTAAATGGTCTTTAAAAACCCTTTTGCAAAAAAAATAAAATAAAATAAAAAATAAATAAAAACCCTTTTGCTCTCCTCTCAACTGAGGAAAGCCCCCCGAGACCTCCCAAGGAGAGAGAACGACGAAACCACAGGGAACAGGCAGGCAGGGGTGGCTACGGAGCTCAAGAACAGACAGGGCCTAACCACGGAGGTAAGCACGGCTCAGGCCGGCCGGACGGCGGGGCAGCATCAGGGAGGGGGAGGGGCGGCCCACCAGGCATAAGGGGACGGACGGCCCAGGGGCCGAGGGTGCCTGGGCCCACGGCTGGGCCAGGGGCGATTCCCCCCGCCGTGATCTCAACGGGCTCAGCACAGGCCTTCGGCGCAAAGCGGTCGTCACTTCCCTGTGCCGTATTTAGGGCCACTTGTGCCGGGGGAGTGCCCCCAAGGAGCTGGGTCGTGGGAGGGAAAGAAAATTAAAAAGCAAACACAGCAAGTAACGTGACGCATGCTACAGGAAGGGCCTGGCACCTGGGCCACACGGCGGAACTAGGCGGCCCTGAGCCCACCTGGCTGGGGACACTTGGAAAGCCTGGATGACACAGAGACCCCAAGGGACCCCAGGCGCGCAGCGGGGAGGTCGAGGCTACGTGCCACAGCAGGTGCGGAGGAGGCCCCGTGAGGAGGGCCTGGGGGGCTGACGCGTGTGGCTCTGGGGACGCGGCTGGGGTCCACGCGGCCGCTCACATCCGGCCGGCCGCGCGTCGCCACGTGTGCACAGGGACGGCGTGGACGTGCCAGCACGGTGGTCGCCCCGCCCCGGGGCGCGCGCGCCGGGCTTACCGTTCAGGAGCTGCAGCTCCAGGAAGGTGGAAGAACACACCTTGCACGCCCACTGGCTGGGCTCCCGCTCCACCGTGGCGCCGCCTCCGGGGCTGCCTGCAGCTTCGAGAGAGCAGGGGCAAGGGTGACCCACAGCAGCTCGCGCCCCCAGGGCCCAGGGCCGCGGGGGACGGGCCTGTCCGCACACCCCCCTCCACCACGGCTCGGCACGTTCGGCGTTCCAGCTGCCATTCCCGGAGCCCTGCGTGCGTGGATGCCTTCGGTCCCCATGGGTGTGCCCATTTCACGGGGGAGGAAACTGAGCACAGAGGGGGGGGGCCGGAGCGGCCCGACGAGGGATCCGTCACGGGTTACAGACGCAGGACCTCCTCCGAGAAGCCAGACCGGTGGGACCACACGCATCCCTTACAAGACCGAGGGAAAAAAAAAAAAAAACCGCACCCTGCAGATTAAACGGAACTCCTCAACCTCTTCCTGGCTCCCACGAGAGACGGCAGAGCCCGAAACAGGCCGTCACTGTGGCCCCGGCCCGCACCTCCCGCTGGAGGTCGGCCAACACAACTTTCTGTGATGACACCAGGGCTCTGAAATCACGGCGTGTCTGGGGTGCCGGCCACGTGTGGCTACTGCCCCCGTGGGTTCGAGTGTTTAGTTTTGTTTACTTTGCACTAGAATTTCAACGGCTACTACCCAGGGCAGGTGGCCACCGAGCAGCCCCCGTGGTCCCTCTTCCTCACACGCCAAAGAAATCTGGGGACGGTTCACGGCACAGGGGAGGCCCTGCCTGTGAAGAGGGGAACTGGGGCCTCCTTTTAAAAACATTACTGACGCTCCCGTGGGACCTCAAAGAAGGGGATGCTCTAAGCGAGCCTCCGTTCGTGGTGCCATCGGGCAGCCGCCGGGGCTGGTCTGGGGCCACGAGCCCTCGCCACCAGCGCCACTCGGCCACTGCACCGCACGACCTATCGCGTCACCCCAAGGGCCACGCGTGCAGCAAACTCCTGGGTTCTTGGAAAAAATCACCCAGAGCTGCCATTGCACGTGCATTCGGCCCCAGGACAACGCACGCCTCTCTCCGTAGCAAAAACGTGCAAAAGCTTCCAAAGAAGAACGAAAGCGAAAGACCGCAGCAGGCCACTGCTACAACCGCTGGTGTGTATTCTGCGCGTCCTCCTAAAGTAACAAGGAGGGAAAATGCTGCACTGAAACGGCCCGAACTCCCCAGGGCGGATGCTGGGGCAGCAGCGTGGGGATGGGCCGGCCAGCCCCCTCTGTTCTCCCTCTTGCCTGTGAGTCCCCCGCGTGAAGACGGGCAGGACGAGACCGCGAATGAACGGGCGCCAGAGCTGAATTCCCACTCCTTGCTCACCCTCCCAAACACACGTGGCTCTACGGAGGCGAAGGACACGCGGGTATGTGGTGGCTTCAGGAAGGGACGCCGAGGGGTCAGCTGGAAGGGCACCCGGAGTCGAGGCCCTTTCTTCTGGTCCCAGTGAGCCGCCATCCCCAGTGGGACGGTCCCCACCCCCGTGATGGGGATTCAAATGAACCTGACACGAGAACATGCCTGGCTGATAGTCAACAGGACTAACTAGGAGGACGAGTCACGGCCGCTGTCCCCTCGTCTGGGGAAGAACTCGGTTTCCAAAAACTCTCCCTAAAAGATCACGATTTTTAAGAACAAAAATCAGCCAACAATCAGAAGGCAGCTCTTGATTGCCCATCACTTAAATATCCAACAAAAAAGAAGCATCGAGGCAACAGTGACACCTCACGGCCACGAATACCACGAATATGCCACAGACGAGCGATAGAGAAAACGCTTGAGAGGGGCTAGGCGGGGGGCGCCTGGGGCCTCGGTCCGTTAGGTGTCCCACTCTCGATCTCGGCTCAGGTCATGCTCTCTCGGTTCATGGGTTCAAGCCCTGCGTCCCGCTCTGTGCTGGGCATAGAGCTTGCGTGGGATTCTCTCTCTCTCTCTTTCTCTGTCTCTCTCTCGGTCCCTCCCCTGCACTCTCTCTCTCTTTCTGTCTCTCTCTCGGTCCCTCTCCTGCACTCTCTCTCTCTTAAAATAAATAAACATTTTTTAAAAAAGACAAGGGGCGTCTGGGTGGCTCAGTCAGTTAGGCGTCTGACTTTGGCTCAGGTCATGATCTTGTGGTTCGTGAGTTCGAGCCCGTGTCAGGCTCACCGCTGTCAGCGCAGGGCCTGCTTCGGATCCTCTCTCTCCCTCTTTCTGCCCCTCTCCCGCTCTCTCTCTCTCAAAAATAAATAAACATTAAAAAGAGAAGACAGGGGGCTCCTGGGTGGCTCAGTTTGTTGAGCGTCCAGCTTCAGCTCAGGTCCTGATCTCACTCGCGGTACATGAGTTCAATGCCCGCGTTGGGGACTCACTGCCACAAGCCTGTGGGCGCGGAGCCCGCTTTGGATCCTCCGTCCCCTCCTCTCTGCCCCTCCCCTACTTGCGTCCTCCCCAAAATGAACAAACATTTAAAAAAAGAAGAAGAAGAAGGCCTGGTGAGTTACAAGCCCACAGGGAAACGAAAGCAAGCGACAGACGCCACGCACAGTAGGACCTCGCCCGTGTGAGAACGCGGGGCCTTTCTGAGGAGCAGAAGACACGGACAGGGGCAGGGGCAGGGGCAGGGTCATCCTGCTGGTGGCCAGGGCCCCAGCGCAGAGCCGCAGGGGTGATAAGGATGCTCTCTATCTCAACGGTGGCACGGCTCACACAACTGCACGCCTCTGTCGAAACTCTGAGCTGCGCACCGAAGACTGCTGTTTGAATGTAGGTAAACCGTACGTGAGCCGGGCTGATTTTTCTCACGTACCAGAAGATGCCAGCAAAAATGCCAGGGTCATTAAAATGGGGACCTGAAAGTTCCCCACGTGTGATTAAGTGTGTTTACACTCGACCTTGTTCGTTACGAGAGCGGTTTTGAAAAATCTGCTGACAACATCCGGTGACGAGAGCCGACCTGAGCCCCTCGCGCCCACCCATTCACACCCACATGCTTCCCGGGCCTCCGTCAACGGTCCCCAGGCCCAGTTGGTGCACAGAAAAGAAATCAACCGTACTGCGAGCTCAAGAAAAAATGAGAAAAGGGGCCGCCTGGGTGGCTCAGTCAGTGAAGCGTCCGACTTCGGCTCATGTCATGATCTCACGGTTCGTGAGTTCAAGCCCCGCGTCGGGCTCTGTGCTGACAGCTCAGAGCCTGGAGCCTGCTTCGGATTCTGTGCCTCCCTCTCTCTCTGCCCCTCCCCTGCTCACGCTCTGTGTCTCTCTGTCTCAAAAATAAATAAACATTAAAAAAAAAAGAAAAGAAAAAATGAGAAAAGAAAATGTACTACCAGGAAGAAAAAATAGTAAAAGTTGGTTTGTTTGTTTTTTAAAAAGAGTGTGTCTGCTCCTCCCACTTTGCTGTGTTTGGACCACGGCTGTGCCGTCTACAAAATTGGCTGATTTTGGGGCGCCTGGGTGGCGCAGTCGGTTAAGCGTCCGACTTCAGCCAGGTCACGATCTCGCGGTCCGTGAGTTCGAGCCCCGCGTCGGGCTCTGGGCTGATGGCTCGGAGCCTGGAGCCTGTCTCCGATTCTGTGTCTCCCTCTCCCTTTGCCCCTCCCCCGTTCATGCTCTGTCTCTCTCTGTCCCAAAAATAAATAAACGTTGAAAAAAAAAATTAAAAAAAAAAAAAATTGGCTGATTTCTAAAAAAAATTTTTTTTTCAACGTTTATTTATTTTTGGGACAGAGAGAGACAGAGCATGAACGGGGGAGGGGCAGAGGGAGAGGGAGACACAGAATCGGAGACAGGCTCCAGGCTCCGAGCCATCAGCCCAGAGCCCGACGCGGGGCTCGAACTCACGGACCGCGAGATCGTGACCTGGCTGAAGTCGGACGCTTAACCGACTGCGCCACCCAGGCGCCCCCAAATTGGCTGATTTCTACAACAGATACATTTTGAAGCAAATCTGAAAGAGATAGAATGGAACCGGTGAGTCTTAGCAGTTCTGATGCTCACAGAGAAAGATTCTGAATAACTTCTGGGCAGACAGCTCCTCGTGCCCTGGCCCCCAGCACGATTCTTCTAGAAGATACCATGGTCCCTCAGGCCCATTCACCTTGCGTGGCCCCACTGCCACTGGCCCCAAGGTACAGTGATGGCCACAAAAGGCCCCTTCCCTCCCCTGCACTGCAGTGGTCTCAAGGGTGTGCAGACCAGAAGCCTCTGTGGTGGGAGGAGAGGTTAAGCCCTCTCCCTACCTGTCGGACCTGGCCAATCAGAATCACGCAGAGGCCCAGCTTCCTGTACGTTCCAGGCCCCTCTCCACAGGTCTCGGCACCCACACTAGAGTCTAAGAATCGGGCAGTGGTGGGGTCCCAACATATGGCTTCAACCAGGTGAGGGGTCCAGAACTCGCACCTGAGACCACCCGGGGCCCCAGGCACTCAAGGCGGGCAGCACCGGAGCAGGGTTCTAGAGGCTCCGTTGTGCCAGGAGGGGTTCCTGGGGAAGAGGCTGGTGGGAGGCCTGAGTGGTGGCCCTGTCACCGACCGACCACAGGCACCACGCACAACAGCAGACGTTACGCGTCCTCTGAGGAGCTCCCAGCACTGCCTGAGCGACGTCGTCGTCCAACAGGTGTAAGAAATAAGGACCCCAACTAACCAACCCCTTAACAGCGTTCAAGAACTTTCAGGACATTTCTAGGAAATACCTGCTTGTCATTCCTCCCAAAACGAAGACTGAAAAACCATCAAAGGTATTTCTGGAATTTCCGAGTGCCTGAGTTGGTTATCTGCTTGCCCGAATCAAATACTCCTTTAGGGGGACCGTGCCCGCCAGCTGACGCTGACATGATTACAGTCGTGTCCCGGGCTCTCAGAAGGAACGCACGGAGGACGACCACAGTCAACTCAGGGTTCCCCAGGGAGGGCGGCTGGGACACAACGAGGAGGGAGCTGTCTGGTTGGGCTCATTTCATTCAACTGCACCTTCTCAATGTCAGCTCCAGATGAGAGACTTCTCCCGCGGGGCAAAGCTAACGGCACTGCAACTCCGGCAGGAGGGCAGCCACCTTGCTCTGACTTTGACCTGGAGACTCGTGAGGGGGGAGACATCAGGCAGGACAGGACTGACGAGGTCAGCCTCTGGTACAACAAACCCCGAGGTGCGGGCTTGGCTGGCCCAGGGGCACAAGGCCGTAAGGAAACCTGAACACGAGAAAACCAGACCGGGAAGACCCCGGCCACCTTGCACAGCACCGATGGGCCCGGCCACGCCGTGCCCGGAAGTGAAGCCCGGCCCGGCCGGGCACCTCAGTCCTCCCTGGGGCCGGGCCAGGCACCTGGTTCCAGCAAATCCTAGCGGACGACTTAGGAGCAGCTGGGTGAAAAGCCGTGGGTGTCTCCAAGCTCCTCCTGCCCCCTTCACTATCGACATAACACCCCGTAAATATCTCTGTGAAGGCGACAAGCCTCTTACTGCCGACGGAGCCAGAGTGCAGGCCATCTGGCCGAGTGGCCCCCACAGACTTTCCCCGAGGACATCCTCAGTGGCTCCCACTCCACCACCCCCAGCCCGTGGTGGGTGGAAGGGTGGCCCTCCGAAATTCACATGCTCCTGCAGGCTTTGGATAGGGTCTCTGCAGGCGCAATTAAGGGCAGATGAGGTCACCCTGGAGCAGGGCAGACCCTAAGTCCAGCGACCGGTGTCCCTATAAGAGAGAACACAGAGGCACGGGGGAGAGAGGTCCAGGGGAGAGAGGTCCATGTGAAGACACAGGCAGGGACCAGCGTGATGCATCGACGAGCCGAGGAACGCCAAGGGCCGCTGGCAGCACCAGAAGCTGGGAGAAGCCTCTAGAAGGATCCAGTCTTGCCAACACCTGCTCCTGGACTTCAGGCTCCAGGGCTGAGAGGCGACCCATTTCTGCTGCTTACGGTCTGCGGTGCCTGGTGTGGGCAGTCGCCCGGACTCGTCTCCTCACAGGCTGCTGGCACAGGGACGGCCAGAAGGGCTCCACCGGGGGGAGGGGGGAACCTCAACTACACGGCACAGACCAGAACCTCACTTATGTGAAGACTCTCACTCTACAGAGCTGCTTCGTGTCACGACGGGCTCGTGATCAGGAAACCATTTTGTCAGAATCCTGTGCTGTGGGGGGTCAGAAGCAAAGAGGGTTGTTTCTCCCCCCCAGCAAGTAACCGTGGCAACAACAGGTGCGTCCGCCCTTGGCGGCTCAGGTGAGGCTATGATCCGCTGAGCTCACAGGCCAAACGTGCTACAACAGCGGTGGCCTCGCGTGGTCTCAGGCTGCACCGCGAGGACTCACTACTGGGCAGGACAGACAGAAGTTCCACGGGCCGCCGGATTTGGGCAAATCACACACACGACCTTCGCTAGGTCCTTCCTGGAACACGCGGGCGCGCACTCGCACACGGACCCACACACGTGAGCACACAACCCCAGGAGGAGGCTGCCACGAGGAGGCCGGCACCGGCCCCGGAGCCAGATCCGGGTCTGAATCCTGACTCCACCTCCCACAGTGCGGCTCGAGGCAGGTTCCCTGACCTCTCTGTGCTCCGTTCCGCTGCCTCAAACAGAGACAGTCGCCCCAGCTAGCAGGACGGCGGGGATGATCTCCGCCCCTCGTGCCCTAGCGCCCAGATCTCTCGGGGAGAACGTTCCACCTGCCGGTGTCTGGCTGAGGGGCGGGCCCAGACATCTGACAAGCAGCACAGGAGCCCCAACCACGTGGGGTCAAGAGCAGCCCCCTCTGTTCCCCACACCCTGCCCGCACGGCTCCCCCTCGACCACAAGGCGCCTGTGGGCAGCCAGGGGCCCGGGTCCCGACAGCGAGGCCTGGCAGGAGGCGGACGCGGGACGGGGGGGGGGGGGGGGGGGCATGTACCGTGGGCGCCGGAGCAGGCCTGCTTCAGCATGGGCTTGTCCATCTTCTTGGCGTAAAAGGCCGCGTACCACACGCGCAGCTCAGCGCCGGGGGGGATGTCCCTGGAGGTGGTGAAGTAGACGTCGTCGCCGTGCTGGTAGGCGGTCAGGTTCTGGTGCTCGGGCCCCGCCGCCGGCCGCACCAGCATCATCCAGTTACAGTCGTCCTCGCTGGACGTGTCGAAGCACACGGGGTGCCCGTCCTTCTGGAACACCTGAGGGTGGGCACGGCCGCCAAGGGGCCGGGAAAGGAACTGGTCATCCGCCCGTCTGCGTGTCAGCGCGTGCGGGTGCACGCGTGTGCGTGTGTGTGCGTGTGTGTGTGTGGGGTGGCGGGAGTGTGCTGGGCAGCCGGTCCCGACAGTGCTGCACCGGAGGCCAGATCGGGCTCCGCACAGAACCTGCTTCCGGGAGTCACCGGGGACCTGAGAACCATGCACGGCCAGATGGGAACTGGGACACGCCGGGCCTACTCAAGGTCCAGGAGCAGCGGCTGGACACCCAAGTTCTAATCGGTTTCCAAGGGGCCATAACGACAGAGGGAGGAGTCGTATTCCCGGTCCAGGTGGCATCGGGATGATGGAGCTCTCGTCCTTGACCAAATATCATCAGGGCACCTGAGATCTACTCCTGGCCGAGACATCACTAGGACACCTGAGCACTCCACCTGCTCTGGGTGACACGTAGGCTCTACACCTGGTCCCGGGGTCATCCGGACACCGGAAATCTGCGTGTGGCCCAGTTGGAAAGGGAAATGCATACGTCCTGGGTGGGCACCAGGACACCTGAGTTCCTCCCCGCCTCTGTTACAAGCGTGTCCGGTAACGTCAGTCAGTCCTATAAGCGGCACCCGCACCTGTAACAGCACAGATACTGGTGGATGGGAACAGGGGGAGAGACTCAAACATTCCGAGGCTCCAAGTAACCACACGAGGAGAAAAGGGTCTTGCTTGCATCTTTTCTGACGCAACCACTGCCTCCTTGCTGTAGGAACCTCTCTCTCTCCCTCTCCTGGGCTTTTCCTGTGGGCGCTCCCCACTGCTAACGGGGTGAAGGCCCCCTCCGAGGACGGAGCCCTCGGAAGCAGAGGGGGCCACCAGGTGCCTGGAACCCCTGGCTGGTGTGGGGTACGCTCTCGGGGAGCCTCCACCCGCCCCACACCCCCGGCCGCACCCGTGCTCGATGCTGATGCAGCAGTGGAAACAACTAGATGTCAGACAGACCTCAACAACCGAGTCACTGAAAGAAGCCAAAGCAAGCACAGAGGACTTTTCCAAAGGGGCCTCAGCCCGACCACATGCCCACAGCGACTGTGTGCGTCCACGAGCCCCGGGTCCGGAGAAGGACACAGTCAGTGCTCTCCGGGGCCTGTCCTCAGGCTTCTCACGTAACCACCTTGCTTTCTTTCCTTTTGTTTGCAAACAAATCAAACAGCTTTCCGTGCCCTCCATTCTGCTGCGATCTGCCCAGTGAGCTCAACTTTTCCAAGAACTGCCTAGGACCTGAGGCCATCTGTCTCCTGTGTGTCCTGAGACCCGCGTCCCGGTGACGGGCCTCCAGCAGGAGTCTGCCGCTGCGGGCAATCGCGAAGGACCGGCACCCTGGTCCTCACCGTTGGTGCCACAGACGCTTCAGGAGGCACATGCTAGGGGCGGGGACAGCACAAGGGTCCCGTGGCCTCGTGACCTTCCACCTGTCTTCCTTCAAGAGGTCGAAGTCCTCCCGGCGACTTGCAGTCTGTTTTTTCCCAATTTCACATAAAAGCTGCCTTTTCTCAGTCTGATGGGCTTTTTAGAGCTGCCAAACTTTGCTCCAGTGTCTTATCGCTGCCTGAACAGAACCCCCTCCCTTCGAAAGTGCTGTGCAAAGTGCCACTCGAGGTGTGCAGGTGTGGAAGTGCCTGGGCTGCCCAGGCCCTGCCAGGGACCTCCCGACGGCCGCGAGGCAGCCCAGGTCGTGAGGGAAGGAAGGGCAGTGTTCGGGCTCTACTCTCACACACATTTCAAATGACGCTCTCTTCGACGTTTGGCAAGGTTGGAAATTACAAAAGGCTAGTTTAACTCTGATGCTTTTAGGACGTAAAAACAAACTAAAATAGGGGCGCCTGGGTGGCTCAGTTGGTTAAGCGTCCGACTTCAGCTCAGGTGACGATCTATCTCACGGTTCATGGGTTTGAGCCCCGCGTTGGACTCCGTGCTGACGGTGGCGTGGAGCCTGCTGGGCCTTCTCCCTCCCTCTCTCCCCGCCCCTTCTCCCCTTCAAAAACAAACCTTTGAAAACGAAACAACCTAACGTGAAAAGAGAAAACGGTGTCTTGGAAGTAAGCGGGACGATGCTCTTTAAAGCTGTCTGAAGACACTTCTCGATCCCTGAACTCGCGGGTCCCCCGACGCGGCCGGCAGGTGCCGCCCGCTCCCAGCCCCCGCCGGCCCCGGCCTTACCTTCAGCGGAAACGCAGATTCCTTCTCCCACTTGGCAACTCTCCTCGACTCAAATGGACCAAACTGCGTTCGCTTGACGAGCTGAGTTACGGCAAACACTCCCTCAGCCCCATCCTCTAGTCGCCGGATCTCCAGGTTGGAGGGAAGGGATGATCTAGAAATGGAACAGGAGGCCCTCAGTCCCGGAGCGCTGCCGGCTGAGGACAGCCACTCGCACCGGGGACAGGCGGTCAAGAGGGCCCAAAGCTCGCTCTCGCTGGAATACCGTCCTCGAGGCTGATAAAGAGCCTACCGTGGACAGAGGCGGGGAAGGCCGCCCGACTCTTTAAAAGCCTAAGCCATTGGAGAGCAACCCCAGAGCCCTGGCAAGACCCACCCAGAGCACACACGGGGCGGGGGTGGGGGGTGGGGCATTCACTAAGGGAGGTGTTTGAAATCCCCACCCGAGAGACAAGCCACTACAACTACTACGGCACCAGCTGGGCTGTGATGGGCCAACGGAGATGAAGGGCACCAGCTCTCCCTGCCCCCCCCCCCCCAGCCCGGCGGCAGGGCGGGGGAGGTCCATGCTGAGACACCACCACGAGAAAAGGAAAAGTGCCACGGCATTCCAAGGACCAGAAAAGCGTTTCCATTAGGTTGAACGGGCCAGTGGCACTGAGGATGTTTTCGCCTAAACTGAGAGCGTCAAGAATGGGGTGCGGGAAGAGGAAGGCCTGTGGGCTGGGACCCCAGCGCAAGCCAAGGCCTGGGTAAGCCCGACTCACATCCAGGAGTGGGCCAGACACCAGAGCGCTTGGAGAGCAGCCCCCTCGCAGGACCACGCAGAAGGCCGGGCTGCAGGGCAGGAGGCCCCCACAGAGGGCACCCACTGTGGGACCGGTAGTTGCTGCCACAGTTTCACGGGCAACAGGCAACCAGTGCAAGTTTCCGGGGAGAGCCGGCAGGGTCCCCGCTTCAGGCAAAACTAGTCCTCTGTTTCGAGAAGCCAAGTCACAGTGAGAAAAAGTAAATAAAGACGCCGGGAAAACCAGTTGGGAAGCTTGTAGAAACAGCAGCGAGACAATCACGGCACCTCCGCGTGCCGGGCACCGTACCTACGATCCCGACCACACGTCTGCAGCGGGCACTGCTACTCTGTCCACTCTGCAGACGAGGCCACCGAGGTACGGAAAAGAGAAGGCCTCGTCCCAGTTCAACCAGCTGCAGACCCGGGCTGTGAACGGGCGGTCCCTCAGAGCCCTTGCTCCGGCCCCCCCCCGGGCGACACGGCCCCCACGCGGAAATGCGGAACAGCAGAGCCACCGGGCCTCCTCCCTCCACCTGCCAGCGTTCTTCCAGAAGCGCTGATGGCTTCGCCTTGTTACCTGCCCTCACCGCCCGGGCCCCACCGCAGCCCACCCTGCCCACGGCGGGCATCGGCAGATGGCAGACCGAGACTCGGGCCGCGGGGAAACCTGCAGCCTCGGCCCGCGGGCTCTTCCCCGGCCACCACGCTGTGTCTCGGCCAGCTTGGCCCCTGGGAGCACGGAACTAGAACAAGACATTCCCTCGGAAGCCTTCGAAACACGCCTGGGTGGGTGAACAGGTGGAGGGGCGCGGTGAGTGGTGCCGGGGCTGGGGGGAGCGGGGAAGCTCCAGGCCCTCTCCGGGGGCCTCACCCTGCACATCTCTTCATCTGGCTGTTCACTCATCCCACTTATCACATCCTTTAATAACCCGGAAACGGTAAGGGTTTCCCAGAGTTCTGTGCGCCACGCTAACGATGTAGAAGCCTCCTTGGAGGAGGCCGCTGGAGCCTCCAGTCTGCAGCGTGGTTGTCACAAGGGCAGAGGACAGCCCGGGGCTCGCGGCTGGCGTCTGGAGTGGGGGGCGGGGCGGCCCTGTGGGGCTGAGCCCTGAGCCTGTGGGGCCCCCTGCTGTCTCCTCCCAGCAGGTGTCAGAGCTGAACCCCCGCTGGTGCCCGAGAACTGCCTGGTCCTGTGCGGGGACCCCCACGCAGGACTTGGGTCCGGGAACCCTCCAAGAGCTCTCCTTTCTGCAGATGCAGAGACGCGTTCAGACAACCCTGACAGGAAGCGCTGTAAAAACAGCCCGAGGTAGCACTCACCTTGCCCTGCTTAACACAAAGGAGTCTTTGACCATGACCACGGGGCCCAGCTCAGGACATTCGGAGTCGTGGTACTGGCTACAGTCCTCACACCCTGCAACAGACACTGAGTGTCAGGGGGACAGGGAGCCGACAGGGGACACCTGGGGGACATCGCAGGCCCCCTGCCCGAGGGGGGGCGACTTACAGCGCTTCGCCCCCCCCCCAATATGAACACGGTGCAAACTCAGGATGTGGCCCCCAAGGAAAAGGCCTTGCTCTGTGGCACATCTCAAAGTGTGCGGTCACCTCTCTGGTGACAAAGAACAAGATCTACCAAGGAGGGAGAATAAGTGCAAATTCACCAATGTAACCTGCTTACTAGAAACCTCACGTGTCACGAATCCCTGGCTTCCTTTTCTGAATCAAGTGCCGCCCCCCGCAGAGTGCCCTTGGCCCAAAGTTCTGAGAAAGATGATCCTTTTAAAACCACACACCCCTGCGGGGGCGTTTCCCACGCAATCAACTGTGTTCCGTAAAGCGAGCAAAGTCATGTCCACTCAAACAGCGGCAGCTTTTCCGTACTGTGGAAACGAAACGTGGACGTGGCTTTGCCCAGACGGCCAGTGAGACGCCCCACTGCGCCCACGGACAGGCCACGGACTACTTACAGATGAACATGATCTCCTCACTCCCGTCTTCGGCCATTTCTGACACCTGTCGGGGAAACAAAGGCCAGGTTGTTAACGATGAGCTTTTTTGCCAAAGCAAGTTTTGAAGACCAACCCTGTCAAAGGTTCCTCGAACTTGTGCGCGGACCTTACGTTGGGCTTTAAAGGCACCAAGCAGCGAGATCCCCTCTACTGTAATGAGGCTGGGGGCTTTGAGAGGTTTGCTCCCCTAAAATAATGTTTTTTAATAAAAGCGATTGATTGTAATGGCCTCTAGATTAGGAAGTCTTTCTGAACTCGGACTTTCCCATCTTTTTTATATCAGCCACTGGTTTCCATCTGTAAAGTACAAGGATCACCACTTTTAAGAGCTGGTTTCACACTGTCACCTCCATTTCTCTTTCCTCCTTCACTGGACTGTGAATTCCTCAAGGGCAGTCAAGTCTAGTACAACCTCTGTCTTCCTTCAGCCGCTAACGGGTGCCTGACAGCCAGGCACACCCACGAGCAACACACAGCACAGAGGACGAGAACGTTCCAGACCTCCAGCAGACCAGTCACTTCTTCCGTCTTCTGTTGGGCGTGTGAGGTCAGGCAGCGGAGGCGAGGCCCCCCACTTATTTGAGGGATGATCTGGACACGTTAATTCTAGGGCCCAGATCCTCTGACCTATAAAATGGAAATAAAAGTGTTCCCCACATTGAAAGACCTGCACTCTGGAAACCACAAACCGTGGATGAGAGAGACTGGAGAGGTCACAAATGGGAAGACCTTCCTCACGAGCCACAAGAACAAGCACTGTCGAAACGTCTACACAGCCCGAAGCAGTCAGGAACGTGTGAACTGCACATTCAATGCAATCCTATCAAAACACCACCAGCATTTTTCACCGAGCTAGAGCAAACAATCGTAAACTGTGTAGGGAACCACAAACCCCCCACCCCCCCAAACAGCCAGAGCAACCTTGAAAAAGGAAAAGTAAGCTGCAGGTACCATAATCCCAGATTTGAAGACATACTACGGAGCTGTGGTGATCAGAACCGTATAGCGATGGCACAAAAGGCGACATGCACAGATCAATGGACCGGAAGAGAAGGCCCACAAATAAACCCACAATTATTGGGTCAACTAATCTTCAACAAAGCAGGAGAGAATATCCAATGGGAAAGAGACAGTCTCTTCGACAAAGGGTGCTGGGCAATCTGGACAGCAACATGCAAAAGAATGAAACTGGACGACCTTCCCACACCACACACAAAAATGAACTCAAAATGGATGAAAGGCCTAAATGTGAGACCTGAAGCCATAAACATCTAGAAAAGAGCACAGGCCATAATGTCGCTGACACTGGCCACAGCAACACTTTTCCAGATGTGTCTCCTGAGGCAAGGGAAACAAAAGCAAAAAGAAACCCCTGGGACTACATCAAAATAAAAAGCTTCTACCACCGCAAAGGAAACAGGCAACAAGGCGACCTACAGAACGGGAGAAGATATCCAGTAACAGATTAGTGTCCAAAATATATAAAGAACTGACATAACTCAACACTCAAAAAACCAAATAATCCAGTTAAAAAATGCACAGAATATATAAACAGATGTCTCCAAAGAAGACGTCCAGATGGCCAACAGACCCATAAAAAGATGCTCGAAATCACTCATCAGGGACATGCAAATCAAAACCACAGTGGGCTGTCGCCTCACACCTGTCAGAAGGGCTAAAGTAAAAAACGCAGGAAACAACAAGTGTTGGTGAGGATGTGGAGAAAAAGGAACCCTCGTGCACTGCTGGCGGGAATGCAAACTGGTCTCCAGAACAGTCTGGAAGTGCCTCGAAAAATTAAAAATAGAATTACCATATGATCCAGTAATTCCACTACTGGGTATTTATCCAAAGAATATGAAAATACTAACTGGAAGGAATACGCATCCCTATGTTAACTGCGGGATTATTTATAATAATCAAGGCACAGAAGAAACCCAATGTCCATCGGCTGATGTGGTGTTTATATATACGTGCATATATATTTATATGCATATACGTACATACATACATAGATATATACATATGCAATGGAATATTAGCCATAAAAAGAATGAAACCTTGCTATGTGCAATGACATGGGTGGACCTAGAGAGCATATATAACGCTAAGTGAAACAAGTCAGAGAAAAACAAATGCCGTTTGATTTCACTCGTACGTGGAATTTAAGAAACAAAACGAACAAAGAAAAAAAGACAAACCAAAGCACAGATTCCTAATGACAGAGGACAAACTGATGGTCAGCGGGGGGGGGGGGGGGGGGGGGGCGGTGACAAACGGGATGGGGATTGAGGGTACGCTTAGATGCCTAGCACTGAGTAACGGGTAGAACTGTGGAATCACTATACTCTACAGCTGAAACTAATACAACACTGGATGTTAACTATACTGGAATGAAAAGAAAATTTTTTTTTCAATGTTTCAATCAGAGTTCAAGGAAAACATCTCTGTTTTAAAAACTGTTTATGGGGGAGGGGAAGGGGGAAAAAGGGAGGGAGGCAAACCATAAGAGACTCTTAAAAACTGAGAATAAACTGAGGGTTGTTGGGGGGTGGGAGGGAGGGGAGGGTGGGTGATGGGCAGGGAGGAGGGCACCTGCTGGGATGAGCACTGGGTGTTGTATGGAAACCAATTTGACAATAAATTTCATATTTATTTTTTAAATAAATTTCATATTAAAAAATGTTTATTTATTTAGAGGGGGGCAGGCAGGGAAAGAGGGAGAGAGAGGATCCCAAGCAGGCTCTGCACCATCAGCAGAGAGCCTGACGTGGGGCTTGGACCCACGAACCGTGCGAACGTGACCTGAGCCGACATCAGGAGTCGGATGCTCAAATGACTGAGCCAGCCAGACGCCCCTAAAATAAATGTGTTCTAAAAGAAATGCACACCTCGTGCAGTTTTGGGGGAGCAAAAAGTACGATACCCCCAGCACGCCCCACACACACAAATTCCTCTCCTGTCCCGCTTCCTCCAACCCCCATTAAGCCAACCCAGCACACCCTTCCTGTGCCCCCACCTCTTGTGCGGGCCCCTCTGTGCTGCTAGGTTCCCTCTTGGGAAAGCGTGCCTCCCGAATGCCCATCTCACGTGGCCTCTGCCCCATTTCTATCCCCAGCAGCTTGAAGAATGAAAATGCAACGTCCACATGGGAACTCACATTCGCCAAACACACGTCTACTTGAGCTGAGACGAGAATTTCAAACTTCACTGTGGAAGAGTGCGTCAGCGACGAGGAAACCAGGCAGGGACATGGGATTTCCAACTTGCCTTTAAAGGGCCAAGGATCAATACCCAGGGCGTTTATTTTTTCCAAATCTGTATTTTCTCCTCCTGGGAGCACCCATTTAAGGGAAAAAAAGGTGTCTCCCATGGCCCTGGCAAGTGTAACTCAGGGCTTCCTGGCTGACGGGTACCGTGGGTGTGGTCGGGGGCCGATCTGGAACGGGGGCGGCAGCTGGTCACCGAGCAGAAGGGGAAGAGGGACGAAGAGGCAGAAGAAACGCGTGGAAATCTGCCTTAACGAGTTCCTGGAGCGCCCCTAGGAGCCTCACAGCCCGTCTGGCCGCAGGCTCCGAAGAAGCTGCTCAAAGCTGCAGGATCGAGGCAGGCAGAACACGGGGTCCCCACAGAACGTGTCAGAATCGGGGCGCCCAGACCAGGGTGCCTCCCTCGGGCTAGGTCCACCGAGCCCCGGGGGGCTGCCTGTCCCCTGGCGGCGCCCCTCTCTGTTCTGCTCCCCTCAAGGGAGGCGAAGCAGACTGTCTCCTGTCCAGAGTGTCCCCAAAGAAGCGGCCCCTCCAAGCACACCTGCTGGGAGAGAAACCCAGCCGACTCGGTTTTAGCAACGGCCGCAGGGAGAAAATGGGAGCGGGCAGGAACAATGGGAGGCTTTAGCCTTTCATTACACTGCGTCTTCGTACACCCAAGTGTTCGAGGCCCTGGCAAGAACATCCTTGATGAGCAGCATCTGATCCCTGAAACACAGCCTCTAAAATGGTTCCTTAAAGCCAAGAGAATAGGTCACGGCCACCCTGGACAGCAAGTCGGGCCTGAAGCAAGGGGGCCCCTGGCAGCCTGCGCTCTCTTCCCAAAACCCCCTTAACGCTCGGAACGTTCCTTTGTACCTTGTCCCAGCCAAGCCCAATCTCCGGACGTCCACGGCATGTGAGAAACCCCAGACCGAGGATTTGTAGACAGCGTTTCAGGGAAAATGACCAAAGATGCTAAGTGTGAGAGCTGGCCACCGTAACCACCAATCCTGGGAAAACGGACCTCACGTCACTGATTCTCCAAGTGTGGTCCCCTGGACCGGCAAACCGCAGCACTGGCAGCAGCTGGGAATTTCTGAGAAATGCAAATTCTCGGGGCCCATCCCCAGACCTGCTGAAGCAGACCGTCGGGGACGGGTCCTCGCACGCCGTGCACACGAACCTCCAGGTTGTTCTGACGCACCTCAAGTCTGAGCGCCTCAAATCTCTCTAGCACATACACGACCCCTACTGCATGAACCGACGGACCACGGCCGCGGTCACCGGGAGACCACAGTAATAGCAGCAGGAAACCAAATTTATCACGAACGTCAGTTGGGCTCAGACCAGGATTACCTGCATGTAAGGGGGAGGGGCGGGGGGGGGTAGGTGATCTCGGACCAATGTTCTCTGTGGTAACTGGAGTTCACAGCCGGGCCCCAGTGATGCCGGCTGTTAAAAGCAGCCTTGAATGCAGAGAAAGAGGATCTCTTTTGCATTGTTGGTGGGAACGCAAGCTGGTGCAGCCACTCTGGGAAACAGTATGGAGGTGCCTCAAAAAACTAAAAATAGAACCACCCTACGACCCAGCAATGGCACTACTAGGCATTTATCCCCGGGATACAGGTGTGCTGTTTCGAAGGGACACACGCACCCCCATGTTTATAGCAGCACTATCGACAAGAGCCAAAGTATGGAAAGAGCCCAAATGTCCACCAGAGGGATGAACGGATAAAGAAGATGTGGTACATATATATATATATATATATATATATATATATATATATATATACAATGGTGTATTACTCGGCAATCAAAAAGAAGGAAATCTTGCCATTTGCAACTATGTGGATGGAGGGTATTATGGTAAATGAAATTAGTCAAAAAAAAAAGACAAGTATCATAGGACTTCACTCATATGAGGACTTTAAGAGACAAAACAGATGAACATAAGGGAAGGGAAGCAAAAACAATATAAAAACAGGGAGGGGGACAAAACAGAAGAGACTCTTAAATATGGAGAACAAACAGAGGGTTACTGGAGGGGGTGTGAGAGGGGGGATGGGCTAGATGGGGGAGGGGCATTAAGGAATCTACTCCACGGGGTGCCTGGGTGGCTCAGTCGGTTGAGTGTCCGACTTCGGCTCAGGTCATGATCTCGCGGTCCGTGAGTTCGAGTCCCGGGTCGGGCTCTGTGCTGACAGCTCGGAGCCTGGAGCCTGTTTCGGATTCTGTGTCTCCCTCTCTCTCTGACCCTCCCCTGTCCATGCTGTGTCTGTCTGTCTCAAAAATAAGTAAACGTTAAAAAAAAAAAAAAAAAATTAAAAAAAAAAAAAAAAAGGAATCTACTCCTGAAATCATTGTTGCACTATATGCTGGCTAACGTGGATGTAAACTTAAAAAAATAAAAAATTTAAAAAACAATCTAAAAAGAAAAAAGAAAGTAGCCTTGAGGAAGAAGACTCAAGCTAGGACCCGGCATACCCCCGTCTCAAGCTGAATCCTAAGCTACAGTAAAGAGAATGCTGGTGCTGGGGAAGGGACAGACCCACAAGTCAACGGCAATCGAGAAACACACCCGCGCAAATGTGTCCAACTGGTTTTTGACGAACCCGTAAAAGCAATTCACGAAGGAAGGACAGCCTTCCCAGCAAGTGCGCGTGGCGGTGGGGGAGGCAATGAACTTCACTGTCACACCTTACACAAGGATTAAGTCATAATGGGTCCCAGACTGAACACATAGAGTTGTAAATGTTTTAGAAAAACATGGGAGGAAATCGTTGAGATCTAGGGTAGGCAGTTTTTAGACTTGTCACCAAAAGAGTAGTCTATAAAAAGAGAACTAATTGGACTGTATCAAAATTTGAAGTTCTGCTCTAGAAAAGACAGTGCGAAGAGGGTAACAAGACCAGCTAAAGACTGAGCGGCAGCGTCACAAACCCCACGTCCCTACCCGGGACGCGCAAAGTACTCTCAAAACCCAACGGTAAGATGCGAGCCATCCAATCAGTAAATGGGCAAAAGACAGGAAAAGACACTTGACCGAAGAACATGTATAAACCACAAACGAGCACAGGAAGAGATGCCCAACCCCGTGCCAGGGACACGCGGGTCAACACGTCACCAAGAGGGGCGGAAATGCTGCAGGATGAGGGAAGCCTGGGCGCCCTGTGCGGCTGGCGGGGGCGGGGAAAGCCTTCCGCCCGTGACCCAGCCCGTGGGCTCTTGTCCCAGAGAAATGAAGAGTCCCCGCCCCCCCCCCCCCCGCCCCACCACAAACCCTGCACACGACCGTTCACAGTGCAGACTGGAAGTGAGCCCCCTGGCCCTCAGCAGGGGACCGATCTGTGGTCCACCCAGACCCTACACCCGTCTGCACCGAAAAGGACTCAAGTACGGACACGCACAACAGGTGCTGGAGGGCTCTCCAGAATGGCGCTGGGGGGGACACGCCAATCCCAAAAGGTCACATGCTGCGTGACCTCGTTTATTTAACCTCCCTGAGATGACGAAATACACAGATGGGGACCAGAGTGGTGGCTGGTGGGTGGAGGGATGGGGGGGGGCTGGAAGGGGACGGCAGGGGGACCCTGTGGGGATGGGGGGCCGGTACCCACGCGGTGACACTGCCACCACCCTGGACGCGACCCCGCACTGAGTTCCACAAGGGGTCACCACTGGGGATGTGGGTAAAGGGCAGACTTTCTCACGACTGCATGGGAACCTACAATTATCACAAAAGTTCAATTAAAACACGATAGGAAGGGAGGGGCGCCTGGGTGGCTCAGTGGGTTGAGCATCCAGCTCTTCATTTTAGCTCAGGTCACGATTCCAAGGTCATGGGATCGAGCCCCGAGTCGGGCTCCGCGCTGAGCCCGGAGCCTGCTTAAGAGTCTCTCTCTTCCCCTCTGCCCCTCCCCTCACTTGATTGGCTGCCTGGGACGCGGCCAAACACAGTCCTCTCTTGCCCTCCCTGAGCTGCTCTGCCCTGGGGATTCTTCCTCCAGAGCATCCCCGTCTCGGCTCTCCAGGGGCCCAGCCCCCACCCCTTCTCACCTCCCCTCTGCCAAGACCCCTCCCCAGGCAGCCGCACCCACTTCCGGGGCCCACGTGAATACCACGTGCGTGTGGGTAACTCCTGGGAGACCCGCGCGGATTTCCAGCTGCCCCCCCACATCTTCACATGGAGGCCACAAGCAGCCGAATGTGCCGGAAACGAGCCTAGCACCATTCCCGGCTTCCACGCCCAACGTGGCCCTCCTGTACCTCCCGAATCTCAGAACATGGTTGTCGGACACCTGGTCTCACCATCCCCCACCCCCGCGGTCCCCCTGCCCCAGGACCAATGGTTCAGGGACCCTACCTGCAGCCTCCACCCCCTCTCTTGGCCATGTCCTACCTGTTCCCTCGTGGAGGGCGCAAGGGCCTCCGGAAGGCCCTTCCTGCTCCTTCCTGGCCAGCAAAACCATTGTCCACACTGCAGAGGGGGACTCTAGAACTTGAACCCGGTCATGTAGCTTGCCAGCCTGAAAGCCGATGGCTTCCCACCGCCCCCGGGACAAAACCCAAGCCCAGCAGCCTCCTCTGCCCACCTCGCCCTCGTTGACCCTCTCGGGCCAAGTGGCCTCCAAGCTGCTTGCTGCCTCCAGGCCTCCCGCATGCTGTTCCCTGTGCCTGGGGACAGCTTAGCTTAACAGGCACGTCTTCGGGGAGGGTTTTCCTGGTCCACCTGTCCAGATTCGGGCCTTGTGACACTTTCTAAAAAGCACCCTGCAACTTTCCTTCACCACATTTTTGACCACTGAGATCACCTGGGTTATTTATCTGCTGGCAAGAGCCACCAGCCTCCCTCAGCCCCACACAGGCCCGGCACAGGGTGGGATTACGACTGCTACCAGAATCGGCCACTTCTCCGGGGCGTCCCCGCGCCCCCCGCCCCCAGCTGTGGACCCAGGTCCCCTCCTGGGGCGTGGCCTGCCTCTTCGTTTGCGTCCTCTGAGCCACCCGCCCAGCACAGGCCTTCCCCTTCCAGACACCTTCCTCCCCGTCAACCACTCTCCCGAAATCCCAAAATGAAGTTGGCCCTTCCTACGAAACCATCACGTGAAGCTGTCACAAATCAGGGACGATGTCTGGGCATCTTTTTTAAACTTGATTTACCCGCTCCCTTTTCTTTTTTTCTTTTAATTTTTTTTTCAACGTTTATTTATTTTTGGGACAGAGAGAGACAGAGCATGAACGGGGGAGGGGCAGAGAGAGAGGGAGACACAGAATCGGAAGCAGGCTCCAGGCTCTGAGCCATCAGCCCAGAGCCTGACGCGGGGCTCGAACTCACGGACCGCGAGATCGTGACCTGGCTGAAGCCGGACGCTTAACCGACTGCGCCACCCAGGCGCCCCTACCCGCTCCCTTTTCTTATGTACCATGTACACCATTCGCCTCGAGACCAGTAGAGCCTCGAGAGCTTCTGGCCGGGTTCCTCGGTGCCTCTCGGTAGTTAAGAGTTGTTTGGAAAGGGTCAGATGCTTCGTTTGTAAGAGTTGTGCCAGGAAGCTCGGAAGTCTGGGGAGAGCAGCAATGAGAGGTGGAAGAGATTCCCCACCTTCCAATCAAAAGTGACTAAGTGCTCACCTCACTTGCTCAGTATTGACAGAGCACCTGCTCCGACGCCCCCCTCGGCCAGGACTCCGGGCCCGCCCGCTCCGTCTTGCCCCCATGCAGCCCAGGCCGAGAGGTCCTCCTCTGGGGGAGGTCCCCAGGGCTGGCCTGTCTCTGCTCTCACCGGGCTCCCGCCCTCCCTCCCTCGCACTCTGAGCCGATTGAAGGGTTTCCAGCTTCTAAGGGGTGCCTGGGGGGATCAGTCGGCTGAGCGTCCGACTTCAGCTCAGGTCACGATCTCACAGTTCGTGGGTTTGAGTCCTGTGTCGGGCTCTGTGCTGACAGCTGGGAGCCTGGAGCCTGCTTCTAATTCTGTGTCTCCCTCTCTCTCTGCTCCTCCCCTGATCTCTCTCTCCCTATCTCTCTCTCAAAAATAAAAAATTTTTTTTTTTTTTAATGAAGGGTTTCCAGCTTCTTGAAAGACAGTTTAAACAGATAATCTGTGATGGTGTAGAAATCTTGCAAACTGATAATGCTGTCACAGGACACGGCAGCTTCTCAGGCAAGTGGCTAGTGCCTGTGAGGACATTTCATCAGCTCAAACAAGGCGATGTCCCTCTCTCGCCCAGGTACTCCAGGGCACCCACGATGTAAAGGCCTGCTCTATCTGGGGCTAGTGGAACAGGTATGAGCCCTCTCCCCCTCCACAAAATATACAGGACAGGGGCACCCCGGAGCCTGCCGGAAGGAAGCCTGGAAGGGCCGGTGTGCCGGATCCAGATTTGGCCAAACATACACATCCTCACCCTTCACTTCCGGAGACACTGCTCGGCCCCCGGGGAAACCTTACACGCTGGCTTCTCACTACCAACGGGGGAAGGTCTGAACGGCGTGCACCAGCTTGCCCCGTGGTTTCCAGGCGGGTCTACCCCACCGTTCTGTACAGAACTTGTTTGGGTGACTTGTGCTCCTCTGCCCAGAGCCGCACACACACACAGTCGTGGGGGGCCCAGTTGGCCTGGGCTCCGAATCCGGCCTCGGGATCAGAACTGGCCCGTCTGTTCCTGACGCCAAGAGGGATTGCCTCACCTCCTTGAGCCGGACCAGGCTGGGCCCCTGGAATGCAGCCGGGAAGGAAGAGAAATTTGCAGGCGCCCAGGCTCCTAAAACTGTGAGATAAGATAAGAGAAACAAAAAAACCCAGCTCGCTCAGGACCGCACTTAGGCGAACTTAAGGACTAAGCACAGATCAGGCACAGGCAGCATCTATGGCCCTGGAGGGAACACGTGGTTGGGAGCCTCACCTGAGGGGAGGGCGCTCCACCCAGGACCCTCGGTGGGGACCCCAGCCCACTGCGGGCTTCCCCAGCCGGGAGGCTGGATGTCGTGAGCACCTGATCTGAGGTATGAACCCTTCTCTGCTCTTCTCTGTACTTCTCCCCTCTTGTGTTCGCTACAGCTGTTTAATTCCGCACATCCCTTTCCCTTCTAATTACTAAAGTTTTCCTCCGCGGAACCAAGTGCCACGATCGTGAACTACTGTCATTCAGGACACCCACCAGGGCCCATCCCAAGGCCACAAACGTGTACGGGGCCCACGCACAGCGGCAGGACAGCACCTAGCCAGCCACGTTTCTCTGACGACGGTCGCGGCTCGGCCACCGCGCCCCAGCCGGGCTGCGGCCCCCGGTGGGAAGGGGACCGGTTCCACAGCTGCCAACGCGCATCACCCAGGACTCTGGGATGCGGAGAAGACGTCCCCCCGCCACCCTCAGCTCGGGTCCCGAGCTGGCACAGACCACACGATTCAGGTTTCCTCCGGGAAACAGGTCCGTGCGGAGGGTCCCGCAGGTGGGGAAGAAAAGGGAACAGAGCTTCTGCATAACCTCAGGACACGGAAGCAGGCTCTCTTTAAAAAGACTCCTTATGATACGCGTTTCACTCTTCTGGGTCCCTCATACAGGGGGGCTCGCACGGTATTTGTCCTTTTGTGTCTGGCTCACGTCACTCGGCATGAGGTCAAGGCTCCCCCCCCAACCCAGCAGGTGTCAGGTGTCCCCTTTGGGGCTGAACGCCCTTCCCTGCACGCACAGGCTGCATTTTGCTCGCCCATTCATCCGCTCGTGGACACGTGGTGTGGTCCCACCCCTCGTCCACCGCGGAGGACGCTGCCGTGAATGTGGGCACGCCAGCATCTCCTCGAGGCCCTGCTTTCCATTCTTTTGGGCGCAGACCCGGAAGCGGAGCTGCTGGATGGCAGGGGAAGTCTGCTCGATGCCCCGAGGGGCTGCCAGCCGGCGGCTCCCAGAGCGGAACGGTGCCCGAGGCTGCCGACTGCTTTACACCCTCCCAGCACCCGCTCTGCTAGTCAGAGTCGCCATCCCCGCGGACACGAGGCGGAAAAAGATGATCTTTTACTGTGCCCTGCAGAAGCACTGATGTAGAAAAAGCAACGGGCGGTGAAGCGTCGCAAGATGAAAACATCACAATCTTCAAACGCACGCAGCTAAAAATAACTCAAAGGAAGAGAGGTGTTTTCAGGGAGGCTGTTGACGTAAGCGTGCAATGGAGATGCCCTCTGGTTTGCTGGCTTGGCTGGGCCCTCCCTGTGACTCCTGGGACCATTCAGGCGACAGGGAGACGGGTAGGGAGCCAGGGGACGGCGTCCTGGGAGCCCCTTATGGTCGGGGACAACTTGCCGGAGTGATTTCAGTGTCCAGGGCAGCGCCCCCCCGGGGTAAAGAGTGAGGCGCACACAGTACCCCGGGAGCTGTTTGTGTTACGTTTTGAAATTCAATTCCAGAAACACAGGAAATTTCAAAAAGAACACAGAGGGACCCCGATTACCCTTGACTCCGCTTTCCCCAACGGCCGTATCTTACGTCACCGCGGATGACATCACAACTCTCACGTGACCACAGCACGTTATCAACCCCAGGAAGGGTTTTGCGTGCGCGAGAAGCTCGATTCGTCACAGGGGCACGTCCGTGCCGCCACCCTCACAATCAAGACGCGGGGGGCCCGTTCCGTTAGACAGAAGACTTCGCAGGCGCGTACCCCGCCCCCCACAGTCACACCCCCTCTGTCCCGGCATCCCTCACTCCTGCCAGGCGCGAAGCCGTTCTCCACCTCTGTAATGTTGTCATTTGAAGGGCTTAGTACAGATGGGAGTCCTACGTGACGCGACCGTTGGCGACTGGCCTTTGTCTTCACTCAGCGAAGTGCCCTCGAGGTCCATTCGGGCTGTCACGCGGATCAAGGGCATCCCTTTTTCACTGCTGCGTAATTCTCCGTGGGTGTGTGACACAGCTGGCTCAACCGCCCACTCTCCGGGTTCCCCCCACTCGGGGCTGTTACAAATCAGGCCGCTTTGAAGAACGGTGCGCAGGTTTTCTGTGGACACGAGCCGTGGCTTCTCCAGGATGAATGCCCCGGAGAGCAACGAGTCAGACTGGGTCGCCTACGGAGTGGATGCGTTGTCTGCTAAGAAGCTGCCACGGGGGCCCCGTTTCTCTGCACCCTCACCCGCGCGTGGGGCCGTCACCACGTTCATTTTAGCCGCTCTCAGCGCCTTTAAGCTGGCATCTCACCACGGTTTCAATCTGCACGTCCCCGCCGGCTAACGAGAGCGACGCCTCCTCACGGACCAGGGTGCCGTCTGTAAAGCCTCAGTAAGGCATCCCCTCACATCCTCCGCCCATCTTCTCGGACCCTCTGGCTTGGCTGGTTGGTTTGTTTCTAGTGTTGTGTTCTGAAGCTTCCCGGACGTCCGGATCCCGTCAGATGCGTGGCTCGCGGCCCGTTCTCCCTCCCGACAGACTGCTTTTCACCCTCCCAATGGGGCGTCTGCAGAATGAAGGTTTTCAAGTGGGCCGAGAGCCACTTACTAACTCTGCCTTCTACGGATTATGCTTTGGGGTCATGTTGGACACCCGTGCGCCAAGCCCCCGGCCCCCAGATGTCCTCCTAGGTTCTTAGGAAAGTCTTACAGCCTTACACGTTAAAGTGCATTATGCAACTTGAGTTAGTTTTTGCATCAGATGTGAGGTCAAGGTTCATTCTGCCTTCAGACGAGCATCTGAGTCAGCCCCACGGAGCTGCTCCGCACCTGTGCCCCAAACCGGCGGCCCTACGTGCGTGGGTCTGCGTCTAGGTTCTCTCTGCTGTCCCCACCGCCCTCTGCGTCCGTCCCTCGGCCACCACCGCACTCGGTGGACCGCGGTCGTTACCACAGTCTGGAGCAAGTCTTACAACAGGGGAGGGCGTTTCCTCTCACGCAACTGTTCTTGAAAATTATTTAAGCCGTTCTCATTTCCTTGACTTTATACATTCTACAACAACCTTGCCTTCATCCACACGAAATCTTGCTGGGATTCACACGTGTAATTGTGGTAACACTGTAGTTCACAGAATCTACCCAAAACATTACCGTTTCAATATGTAATTAATATAAGAATAATGAATGAATTTTTTTCACGCTAAGTCTTAGAAAGTCCGTGTGTGACTTACACGTATGTACCCGACCTGCACTTGGACCAGCCGTGTCAAGTGCTCAGCCCTGGTCGAGAGGCCCAGGGGATTTTAAGCAAGAAGGACATTTTCCCACTGGGCACATGACCCGTGAAAATATTAAAAGCAAGAAGGGAAAAGTCACGAACAGGAAAAAGCAGACAAATAATTGCTAGACAACCACACGCTGCGGAACGGTCCTGAAAGATGGTCTGGGGCGGGGGGTGGGGGTGGGCAGGGGAGTAGTAGGTGGGTAGAGAGGAACTTCGTGGTTAATAAATTTGTGAGACATTGCAGAGTCCCATTCTGGAGTCCTGAAACACAACGGCACATTAAAGGCCCTGAGAAGTCCTGCAATAAGAATCTGCTGGAATGTGTTTACCCCGCAGCCTCTGAACTTATTTGGGCAAGAACACTTCGACACACACTGTTTCGCACGCTAGAGAACCTCACAGAGCACAGACCGGGTGCGTCAGTACGAGGGAAGGGCCTGGTCCTGCCGTGGGGCACAGGCACCAGGGACCAGGCTGTGAGTCTGGCTCTGCCCTGCACTGGATGTTAGACACCTCGTGTTAGTTATCTCCCCTCTTTGGGTCTCGGTTTCCTCATCTGCACAAGGAGTCCCCTTCCGGCCTGCACAGGTACAATCCGAAAATTCTAGCTCATCATTAGAATTCCATAAAACAGTGGCTTTCTGGCACTTTCCACAGCACAGTCCTCCCCCCCACCCCCCAGCCCCAGCCCCAACTATGCTTTTGCTCTGTATATATGTTCCAGAAGCAAGCCTTCAAGTGCCAGAGAGAAGCAGGAGGATGCAGCAATCACGCCTCACTGCTTAGTTCACGCTCCGGAACTTGGCACGGACAATTCTGGAAACTGGTTATAACCTCCGGTTCTCTCCCATCTTCTTCCCCACCATCCATGACACTTTGCTCCAGCCCAACTCGGTGATTTCCCCAGGCCCTAGGAGCTTTCATTTCTGCACCTTCCCTGAGTCTCCCTCCCCCGCACTCCCACCAGCCGCACTGCCTCACTTCCCCCCTGCCTCCTCTGGTGCCTCCCGCCTCCCCCCTGCCTGTGCTCCCTCTGCCCCAGCATCGCGTCTACAGCCCCAGGCTGTCGCTGTTAATGCCCACGCCCTCTCGCCCTGCCTCAGTGAGCACACCATGGGGACCCAGGATGAGTGTGACAGACCACCACCCTGCCGGGCCCGGGGCTCATCGCCATCCGGGAAACATCTCATCGCTCACAGACTGACTTCCAGGAGCCACTCGATCTGCCCCGCTGGCTCCCCCTCCGGCACCTGCAGGCTGACAGAGGTTCGCGAGAGCAGACGCGGGGAGTCCAGCGCCCCTGTCTGCACATCTTGAAAAGGGACGGACACAGAACACGGGCCTCTGCTGCGGCCACGGGTGACCAGGTCAGTGGGCTCCCAACTTCAGGAGGGGAGCAGCTCCCCGACAGGTACGTGCTTCCAGACATGGGCCATGGGGGCAGGAGGGCGCGCGAGCGGCGTGGCACAGACCCACAGCGTGAGAACCCACCCGGCCCGGCTACCTCCCAGGGCGGAGTGGAAGGATCTGTCCCGCCTGCCCCTCTCTCCTTCCCTCATCTAAAGTAACTTTTCCCCCACGAGAGGGAACAGCTACACACACACACACACACACACACACACACACACACACACTGTGTGGAAGCCAGAAGGCAGCCCCTGCCCGTCCCTGCGTCCCGTCGCTAGGTCACTCCTTCCACGGGGGGCCACACTGTCCTGGGGTTTCCTTGGGGTGCACGGGAGGGACGTCTTTTGTGGAGACGTGCCCTCTTTGCAGATGTCTCCTCTTGCGTCTCAGACAACAGACGACGGTTTGCCGGGACCCGGCCGTGTTCACTCCACGCAGGGAAGGTAGGACCCCACCGTCCCCCAGCGTCCAACGTCACGGCTGGGACGGCTGACACCTTCTTGGCCGGGCCACCTCTGCACGGGACTCGCTGCCCCCAGAAGCTTTCAGAATTTCTGTCTTACGCCACCGACCTTCGCAGGGGCCCTGGCGCCCTCGCGCTCGGGCCCTCCAGCCTCCGGATTTTCTTCTGTCACTTCTTTGATAACTTCTTCTGTTTTCTCTTTCTGAGCCCCTGAGTTTCATCGAAGCCAACATCGACACTTCCGATGCTCACGGGTGGTTTTTAAGAGGATTTCTGAGCAAAGAGGGAAGACAGACGTCTGCACTCTGCCCCCCTAAAAATGGGAACTGAGGTAATATCGACTTTCTCGCGCGGATCAGAGCTCCGACGGACAGCCCTCACACGGAGACATGGGAGGGTGAGGCCTGCTTCTTAATCGTGGGCCTCGTGGGACACTTTCGAACTGGGCCCCTTGGGAGCGCTGGTGATGAAAAGAACCTCGTGCATTCTCAGGGGAAGGAGGGGAGCTCCGTGGAGAGCAAAGCGGCACAGAACCAAGTCCCGGGAAGCCCGGCGTGCCGGGGAAAGGGGGCCCCGGGGGACGTGTGGACATTGAGAACACAGAATCCACGGACAGGACTGCCGCGGCCTGGTCAGAACGAGGGTTGTGTCAAACTCTGTCCTGACATCGTGCCAACGTTTTGCACCTGGTTTTGGCCACGATCGAAGGCAAACTTGCTATAACTAACGAGCACATGTATTTTTAAGCCACCAAAAGCCAAAGGCCTTCGGTTACGCAACACCCGGACCACTCCTCCTCTAAGACACACTCTGTCCTGCAGGCACGGTCTCCCCTCCCCACAGACGAGCGGGAAGGGACAGTCCTGCCACACGAATCATGATGTAAGGACGGCTGACTCACAGAGGGTTTGCCTCCAGCGACATCAAGGGCATCCATGCCGGTGCCCTGAACCTGCACGACATCCGTGCTCGCGGCCGTAACTGGGGACACGGGTCATGCTGCGGGTCGAGAACAAGCCAGACGGAGCCAGGAAGACGTGGCACAAATGAGGCAGAGATCGACATCATCCCAGAGAGACCCAAGTCTCAGCCTTACGCAAGTTCACGGAAATCTGACCCTGCAGGCCCAGGGAGGCGCAGGGGAGGGTCCACAGCGGGGTTCCTTTGGGCTTTATCAGGGTGAGGGGCCCCAGCAGGGCCCCCGCCGTGACCCCAGCCGCCCCCACTGTGCTTCTGCAGGGCTGCTCCACGGCCAGCTGCCGGCCTCGGCGACCCCTTCTCGTTGCCCGTCCTGGAAACTCTTCCCTCTGTCTGTCAAACTCCCACCCGATCTTTCAGGCCTCCCCCTGACGGCCCCACACAGGCACGCCGCACCCACTTTTCCCTGGGAGGCCCCAGGCCACCCCCACCTTCCTCACTGCACACCTCTCTCTGCGGCAGTTTACAGCCCTGCAACGTTCCCGCCAGCCTCAATCTCAGCTCACCCTCAAACGCAAATGGCCCCCCGTGACCTCTAAGGCCCCACTTCTCTTTCTACTGCAAAGCTCCCGGGAAGGACTCTGTCGGCTTCCTCGACTACCGTTCCCTCTTGAACGGGAGGATTCGCTCCCAGGGCTCCACCAAAGCCCTCCCACCAGCCCTGTCCTCGCCTTCCAGCTTGCTGAGCCCAGCCCTCCGTCAACGAGGCACCAGGCGGCAGCCGTCACACCTCCCTCCGGAACCTACTTCGCGTCTCTCATCTCTCGGGGCGCCTTCCCAAGTCCCTTTCCCTTCCCGTCCCCTGTCCAAAGCCGCCTCCGTAGGGTGACCCGGGCTGCCCCCTGGTCCCCTCTCCCTCTGGACCCAGCCCCTGCCCCCACGTCGCCTCCCGGGCCCGTGTCCCCGGTCCGTTCCTCGGCCCCGACCCCACCGACCGCTTTGCTGACAACCCGGCACTTAAGCTCACACTGCCCGTCCCTAGTTTTAACAGCTGCAAGGACAAAATTTCCAGCATTTTATAAATATTGGCTTCTTAAAATAAAACCGTTAGGTCACTCCTCTAAGCACGTCTGCTGGAATCGAACCGCGACAGCGTGATCTCCACGGCCATCCGTGTTCCACGCATGCGAACCAGCTCTCCCTGTCATAGTCCACGGCCCTTTTGCGTCTGTGACCACCGCTCCCCTCGCTGCGAGCGGGACGGGACAGCCACGGTTACGGACTCGCGCTCGGCAGGACTCCGCGGGGCCACCTGCAGGTGTGCACGTGAACTCAGGCACGCAGGTCCAACCAGGCCTGCTCTTCTAGGCCCGCAGGCTGTGATGGCGTCTTCCGGGTCGGGCCGGGGCTGCGCGAATTGGAACCCCACCGACGCCGACAAAATGACAGCACGTGTTCTGCCGAACAGTCATCTGGCAAAGAAGCCACGTCTGAGGAGGCGCACAGGCCTTTTCCCCAGTGGGCTGGCCCGCCACGGTCAAGTGTGCAGATCCGCTCCCACTCCAGTTCTCTAAGTGTGAGTGCGGGAGCCCCGTTCCACAGGCGTGTGGCCGGCAAGGGAGAGCTCTGTTAGAGCAGCGCCTCCCACGGCCACCATCCTGCCACCGTGAGTGCCACAGGCTCCGTCCGCGTAAGGACACCTTCCTCGTGCTGCAAGCCTGAGGTCTCTGACCCGCAGCGAGGCCACTCCCCCGACCCCCCCCCCCCCACCTGTAGGGATCTCTCCCGGGCTGCGAGGGGTAGGACCGCTCTCCCGGATGCCGGTGCATCAGGAAGGTGGGGACCCGGCCCCTCCCCCGGCCCCCAGCCAGGGTCTCTCCCACCCCAGACAGAGAGGGGCAGTTGGAAGATGCCGCTGTCTCCTCCTCCTCCCGGGGCCCCCACACACCGGTCACCTGCACCTCGGTAATCGGCACCTCCTGTCACCTGCCACGCATTTCCCAACCAAACCTGCAGCGGGGCCTCCTGGCTCTAGAAATATACTTTGTCCTACTTCCTCATTTCCCTCCCGCCTCCACCCTGTTGTAATGGAATCCTGTCAGGCCCGGATTCCCCACGTGGACGCCACAGACACAGACCTTGTCCCACCCCTGCCGAAGCCCTCTGTGGCATCCGTCTGGCACTCGGGATAAACGGAGCGGTGGACAGCCCGGGCTTTCTCCCCCCCCCCCCCCCCCCCCCCGCCACACCACCTCTCCCCCCTGGGCACACGCAGCTGGCTCCACACTGGGCCCTTTACGTGTGCCACTCATCTGCCCCCGACACGCTCACCCCCGACCTCCACGAGCACCTCACGGCACTGGTCTCAGCCCCAACGCCCCCTGCCCAGACTGCCTGAGCGTGCCCCCCCCACCACAGCCTCCCCCTGCTTCCTCTCCCCTACACCCTCCAACCCCAACCGCTGCCCACCTCACTGAGGGTTACTATGCGTTGTCAACACCTTCCTCCGCCCTCCACAGCGTGGGGCGCAAGAGGCAGGGCCTTCTGGCTTGTCCAACACAACAGGCCCCGGCTGAATAAATCTGTGTCGAACGAACAGCCGGGGAGCTGAGGACACATCATGAGCTGTTTCAGGGGAGCCGGGCACGGATCACCCACACCGCACAAACGTGAACAGCACACCGCCAAGCGCACCTGAGTCACTGCTTCACAAACTTAACCTCTGAGACCACGTGTATCAGAAACATTCCTTCAATCTCCCTTAAACGTCTGCAAAAGGGGAGGCGCGTTCCTGTCCTGGCTCTCTCCCCAGAGAACGATAGCAAAAGAATGGTGATTAGAAGGGTATCTGAAGCAAACGGAGTTCTTTCTCAACTGTAATTACTCCCAGAAAAGGGATCAGCCTTGCAATTGGGGTTGGCTGATTGATTGATTGGTCTTCTGGTTAAAAACATAACAATAACGGTCCTTTCTGCTTCCAAAAGAGAATATAACATTATATTCTTTGTTGGCAACTTTTTTGCCAATGTAGGAATCAAAGAAATCAACAGGGGGAAAAAAAAACTCTGCACAAAGGAAGGACTTCGCCGTTTTTCCCTTTCAAAATCCAAACTTTGCAGCTCTATTTCTGAGCCGTTCACCGTAAGGCAGTGATGTCAAGGATATCGGAAGCCGTGTGGAGCCGTGAAAATATGGAAAACGTGCAGGTCTGAAACAAAATATCTGGTGTGCTGGGTCGGGGAGGGGCGCCTCTCTCCTCACAACACTGCCTACCTCTCCACACTCTCTGGGAAAGTTCTTGCTATTCCCTGTCAGGGTTCATCACAAAACCAGGGGCTCCCTTACTTTTCATCCCCAAAAATACCTTCGGGAACCAAGCTGAGTTCTCCAAATTTACCTGGTGAATCCGGATTTTAGGGAAGTGGCTTAAGCAAACGTGGTGTTGTGTTGGTGGCTTTAATCACGTAGACGGGTCCATGTGTCACTGATGTCACACTCCTACCATTTTAACGTACCCTTGGGGACGGTGGGGGCAATTTCTGAGCATTTGGGGGAGAAACCCCATCCCCTACGTGAAGAGCTTAATAAAGGTAAGCCCGTTACCCTATCAGGCCGGTGGATTTTCCACAGCGAGTTTACTCCTGTCTTCTCTAACCTGACCCTCGCCGCGCACACCTGTCCCTCGCGCGAGAGGCCACATGGCCAGCGCCTCCACCTGTCTGCGCTGGGCCGAGCCGGGCCGGGCCTCACCTGTGCGGCCGGCGAGCCCCTCCCGGGCTCGGCCACCCACCCCGCGTCACCTGTCCACGGACTTCACTCCCTTCCCTCGGCCACCCAAGGGCTTACGGAAACGGGGAGAGGGGGGAGCGGGGTGCCCTCGGGGGGGCCTAGGGAACCCCATCGCCCGGACTCCGGGGTCTGCGCTCCTAACCTCCTGGGCGGGGGTCCGGGACCCTCCCCGAGCGCCCCCCGGGGGGCCGGGCGCCAGGACGGGGGGTCCGGGGTGGGGGGGTGGGGGCGGTGACATCACGCCGGGCCTTCGGCGGCGAGGGCGCCCGGGGGCGGGGACCGCGGGCCGGGGCCGGGGGCGGAGGAGCCCCCGCGCCGCACCCACGGGCGAGCGCGGCCCCGGGCCCCGCGCCCCGCGCCCCGCACCCCGCGCCGGCCGGGCCGTGGGCGGCGGGCGGCGGGCTGCGGGCCCGGAGCGCGCGGGCCGCGGGGCGGCGGGGCGGGCGGGCGGCGCGCAGGGCGATCCCGGAGCGGCTCCGGGAAATCCAGCCGGGTTTTGACTCCGATCGCCCACGGAGCCCGCAGCCGGCGAATGTAACAAAGAACAAGCGGCATGGCGGCTGGACCGGGGCGGGCGGCGGGCGGGCGGGGCCGGGGCGGCGGGCCGGGCGCGGGGCGCGGGGCGCGGGGCGCGGGCCGGGCCGGGCCGGGGTGGCGCGCGGGGGCGGCGGCGGGCGCGGGGCCCCGGGCTTTACCTGCCTGTGGAATGTGCAGAGCGGGCTCGGATCCGGACTCCGGGTTGCGATCCGCTCCGGAAACTGCGCAGCACCGGAAGCCGGGGGGCGGCGGCGGGGCATTGTGGGAGTTGTAGTTCGCGCGGGCGCCGGCGGCGCGGACGGGGGGCCGACGGAGAGCGGGCGGCGTGCGCGGGCAGCGGCAGGGCGCGGGCGGCGCGGACCCGGGGCAGCGAGCAGGTCGCGGGCGGTGTGGACGGGGAGTGGGAAAGCGGGCCGCGCGAACCGGGGGTTGTGGACCCGGGAGCGGACGGCGGGGGCTGGGCAGCAGGTCGTAAGCTGTGTGGACCGGGAGTGGGAGAGCGGATGATGTGGATTGGAGAGCAGCGAGGCGTGGATGGTGATGCGGGGGGCAAAGGCGGCGTGGACGGAGAGCGGCAGGGAGCAGGCAGTGTAGACCGGGCTTGGGAGAGTGGGTGGTGTGGCTCCCGGAGCGGGCGATGTGGATCGGGTAGTGGGAAAGCGGGCGGTGTGGACAGGAGAGTGGCGAGGCGCCAGTGGTGATAGAGGAAAAGGGCGGCGTGGACGGAGAGCGGCAGGGGGCAGGCGGCTTAAACCCGGAGTGGGAGAGTGGGTGGCGTGGCTCCGGGAGCGGGCGGTGTGGATGGCGAGGCGGAGGGCAGGGGCGGCGTGGATCCGGACCGGCCTGGGAGAAGCGGGACTGGCTCTGCTGCCCCTTCCCCGGAGGCGTGGCTGGTGTGACCCTGGCAGCGACGCATGACCATTGCAAATATCGATTCCACCCCTGTGCTGCACAAACCCACAGCGCACAGCTCCGGGGGCCCCTGTAAGTCTCTTCTGGTGGCTGCTGGAGCCATAATTTCTTTTGCGGGCGGGGAGACTTGGAAGAAAGGGTCGAATTTTTCGTTAAAACCTGTCTGAGATTTGCTGCCAGGTGGTAGTTCTGAAAAGAGCCAATAGTGTGCCCCAGTCCTCCTGGTCCACTCAGGGAACCCGCCCCGGAGTGCTTACAGTGCCCCCAACAAGCTGGGGAAGTACCAGGAGGGAGCGTCTGGACCCGGCAGGGTGGGCTCTTGAAATACACACCTTGACCCCTGTGATGCTGGAAGGTTTGGGAATACCACCACCCTGGCCAGGGCAACTGAGGCCAGACTGCTCCCTGACTCTCCCCACCCTGGGGGCTCGGTGGCCTGCTGACTGACCTCCATCAAAAGTGCATGCTGGCGGGCGGGCACCTGGGTAGATCAGTCGGTTAAGCCTCCGACTCTTGATTTGGGCTCAGGTCATGCCCCCCAGGGTGGTGAGATCCAGCCACACTTTGAGCTCTGTGCTGGGCTTGGAATCTGCTTAAGATTCTCTCTCGCTCTCCTTTTGTCGCTCTCCCCCACTCGCCGGCTCGCTTGCTCTCTCTCTCAAAACGAAACCCCAAAACGTGTGGCCACAGAATGTCAGAAGGGACTAGAGGAGTCTTTTAGTCTCCGGAGCAGAGCAGTAAAACTGTCTTCTTCATTTCTGCCTGGCAGAAAGTTCCACTGATAAAATGCAAGAAGGGACAAGCAGATGGAAAAGGGATTTGAAATTGACATCAGACAGGACTCATTTGCCTCCTACACGGGAAGCTCCTAGGAATCAACAGGAAAAAGGTAAAGAACCCAACAGAAAAACGGACAGTTCCCAGTAGAGGAAATACAATGGCTCAGGGCGCCTGGGCGGCTCAGCGGTTAAGCCTCCAATGTCAGCTCAGGTCGAGATCTCTCGGTCGTGGGTTCCAGCCCCGTGTCGGGCGCTGTGCTGAAAATTCGGAGCCTGGAGCCTGCTTCAGATTCTGTGTATGTGTGTGCGTGTCTCTCTCAAAAACAAACAAACATTAAAAAAGTTAAAAAAATGGGGCGCCTGGGTGGCTTGGTCAGTTAAGCGTCTGACTTCGGCTCGGGTCATGATCTCACGGGCCGTGAGTTCGAGCCCCGCATCGGGCTCTGGGCTGACAGCGCAGAGGCTGGAGCCTGTTTCAGATTCTGTGTCTCCCTCTCTCTCTGCCCCTCCCCTGTTCATGCTCTGTCTCTCTCTGTCTCAAAAATAAATAAACATTTAAAAAAAAAAGTTAAAAAACAAGCAAGCAGGCATAGTGGCTCTTAAGCTTAAGCAAAGCTCTTCAACTCTACTGCTACAGGAGAAAAAGCAAAGTGGCAGGACAATCGTTTTCACCTGTTACGTTAGCAGATTTGGCTTTTTGTAAAGCTTAATAGCGTTATTTTGAAGAGAGTGTATAAAATGAGCTGTCTCATCCTTTCCTGGTGGGAGAATAATTTGGTATAACCCCCATGGGGGCCCTTGGTTAATATGGAAATTCTAAATGCATAGAGCCTACGGCACGGCAGTCCCACGAGCAGAAATGTGTTCTCAGCTAGACTCACTTGTATGAATGGGTATGTGTGCAAGCTTGGTGATAAGTGAGGGCCCATCGAAACGGCGTGGCAGGAGGGTAGAAGGCTGAGCGGCTGCCCAGGGAGCAAGCTGAGTGTGGCCCGGGTGCCCCGAGCTTCTGTCTCCGCCCCTCCCTGACAATCTGCAGTGGCTTTCTGATGGCTTGTACCGTGGGGCTGATCCTCAGCCTGCCACACCTTTCTTGATCATCACCTCCACACCCTTCCCCTGCTCACACCCGCCCCAGCTGTGGAATCCCAACCTCCCTCCAGCCCTCTGTTCCTCAGTCACATCTTCAGGGTCTTTTGTACATATTCCCTCTACCCTGGAATGCTCTCTGGGGGCTTTCCGCCACCGTCTGTCTCTTCAGCATTCGGGTCTCTGTTCAGTCCCCGAGAGCCGTAGACTGACCCCTGCAGCCTGCAGCTAACGCACACCCCTCCCCTCCCCCCGCCCCTCTAGTGAGCTCACAGGTCTCGAATGCCCAGGTGGCTGGCCGCCGAGGCCTCTGCACATCAAACACAGATAGGACAGCAGAGTCTTCTGTACAAGCAGAAGACCTGCCCCCGTCTAAAGCCATTTCTCGTGTCGGTTTGTGCAGCACAGGGGTGGAATCGACATTTGCCATGGTCATCGCATCTTCAAAAGAATTCCCTACGGGTTCAGTATATTCCTTCCGTGAAAGGTGGAAGGAATAAAGCTGCCTTTTAAGGCAGATTTATATCCAAGTTTTTTTTAGTGTTTATTTATTTGGGGGGGGGAGGGGCAGAGAAAGGGGAGCAGAACGCAGAATCCGAAGCAGGCTCCAGGCTCCGAGCTGTCGGCACAAGAGCCCGACGCGGGGCTCGAACCCAGGAACCGCGAGATCCTGACCTGAGCTGAAGTCCGACGCTTAACCGACTGAGCCGCCCAGGTGCCCCTATATCCAGAATTTTAAAGTTTTTTTTTTTTTTAAAAACAACTTAAAAAAAAAAAACATTGTTTCTGAAAGTGTCAAATTTTATTATTTTTTAAAACGTCTATTTATTTTGAGAGAGAGAGAGAGTGAGTGAGCAGGGAAAGGGGGAGGGAGAAGATCCCAAGCAGGCTCCGTGCCACCAGCTCAGAGCCTGACATGTGGCTCGAACTCCCAAAACCGTGAGATCACAACCTGAGCCAAAATCAAGAGTCAGACACTTGACCAACTGAGCCACCCAGGCACCCCTCAAATTTTACTCTTAAGAACAAAACAGTGCGGAAGCCTTGCCTAAAAAAAAAAGAAAAAGAAAAAAACCACGTGTAGAAGATGTTCCTTGGGCAGCTTGTGGCCTCTGACTCTGGATAGTGGTATTGCATCAGTGTCCTGTTTCCCAAGCGCGACAGCTACTGGGTGTGTGATGTGGAGACGCCGTCCTTCTTGGAAAATGCACTCTGAAGAAGTCAGGGCGGAACACGGAACACGATATCTCCAGCACTGGATCAGTTGATCGCTAGATGATAGGTAGGTAGGTAAAGCAAGTATGCAAAGTCGGTGGATCTAGTTGAAGGCTATGTGGGTTATTCTGTAGGTGTGAAATTGTGCAAAATGAGTCGGGGGAATTAAAAATAAGTAAGCAATAGAGTTTCCGTTACCCTGAGTGGATTTTCCTAGGGCATAATCACCATGTCCTGTCGTCACTCCTCCTACCCTCCCCCACCCCTGCCCCGGCCGATGGTCTCAGCCCAGACACTGGCTGCCTCCCACGTCGACTAACTAACATGGCTCATCAGCCCTGGTTTTTTGTTAGTTGACTCCCTTCGTACTAGACTTCATGAAAATAAATATCCTAAGTCACTTCTCTACACTACCTCTAGCTTTTCAGTCCGGCTAAGTGTTGCTCTCCAGATAAAGACAGCAATCTAATCAGCAAGTGACTTAATTCTCACTGTGTGCAAAGCATGGATGTCACTTGATAGTTTTCTCGCCCATCGCAGGGAGCTGAAAGTTTAGAAAAAGCCGACATCAGGCCGTAAGTCCTTGGTCTCTGCTTTTGACACAAGGTAGCAGGGACTCCCCAGCCAGACAGCCTGGGCTCACGTTCTATTTTCTGCCACTTATCCACTGTGGAATCTTGGGCAAGTTACTTAACCTGTCTGTGCCTCGGTTTCCTAATCTGTAAAGCTGAGGTAGGTCATAACTCACGGGGTTGTCTCAAAGAGTGTAAGAGTCACTAACCAGCTCTGGCACATAGTAAGTGCTCAGTCAATACACTTACCACCATTGTGATTCCGAGTCTCTGTCCCGCGTCCGCGTAAAATACCACGCAGCCCAAGGCACCCCAGCACCCAACTTGATAAACGCTGATATCAGCGGTTGAATCCTTGGCACACGCAGGACACGACGGGACAGTTCGCAGCGTGGAGGGGTGGTGCGGAGCCGGGGTGGGCTGCACTGTGCGCATGGAAGTTGGTGCCTCTGGGGCGCCGTGGGAAGGGGGTCTGGTCTGGCAGCGTTCCCTTCAGCGCGGGCACCGTGCGAGGCCATCCATCCTGGTATCCGGGCCTCTGTGGTGAACAGCTTGCCTTTTCTTTTTTTATGAACCATTTGCTGATGCGTATGTCGGCACTCAGTACTCGTAGGCGACCAAGGTCACAACGGCATGGTTTTGTCATAGCCATGCCCTCCTTGGCGGGCTCTGTCCCCTGACCCTGCGCCCGGATGAGGGGGGCAGGATGGGCGTAAGCAAGCCTGCCAGATGTGCTTATGTGGGGCTGGCTGCTGACCCTGGTCCTTGCTCCCTAGGTGCGCTGTCCTGAGCCCTGGGGATATGCCCAGGAGCCAGCGTAGGAGGCCGTGATCCGGGGTCAAGTGACAGGCACTTGGAAGAGGTGCCCCGTGCTCTGCGTCATCCTTGATGGCCGAAGCTGCTTCGCGGAGCAGGTGGGGTTTGTGTTCGGTTAGGTCATTAGAGCAGGGAGGGGTGCATGCTGGGGACGAGGGGTGCACATTCACAGCCTGCAGGTGGTTGACGTGGATTAATGTGGGCAGTGTGGACGGGATTGGTAAGAATACAGCGTGTGCCTCAAGGCGACCTGGTAAATCAGGGCAAGGCTGGCCTTCCAGCAAGCACATCTGGTCCAGCGTCAGCACAGAAAGGGCCGTGGTCTCAGACCCCCGGACGCCTCCATCCCCAACAAGACACGTGGCCACCACCTCGCCACGAGCAGAGCTGAGAATCCGAATCCGAGCCCCGGGACGGCTGGGGCTCTGCACAGGTAGACTGTCCCCCTCGACGGCAGAGGTATCAATCGTCTGGGCCCCCACTCCGTACCCAGGAGGGCCACCCTGAGAAAAGGTCAGGGTCTGTGCACCAGTTTCCCAAATGCCGCAGCACCCGGGCACAGCGGGGAAGCAGCCCAGATGCCTGCAGGGTTCGTGTGGGATCCGTCCATCTGTCTGTGCCCGGCTCCGGCCCCCGCCCCACCCGGTAACCACCACGGGCCCCAAGCCAGTGTGACACCATCCGTACTCTGAGCCCCGCGCAGGAGCCTGCCCCACACTCTCCCGGATGGGCCTCCGCTGGGGCGGCGAGGACCACAGGAGCCGAGGGATGTATGCAAGACTGCGCCCAGAAGGCTGCGGGGCGTCCTGCAGGGTCACCCCATGCCAGCTTCCGCCCCTGGAGGACCCAGGCCGAGCCGACCCTGATGGGTAGCACCCACAACTGGCCGAGAGCAAAGCGAGGGGCGGCAGCAACGAGCGAAGGGCCCACGTCTTCTTTCACGCGGCCGACCGCGACGGGCGTGCGCACAGACGGCCGAGCACCCGACGGAACGTGACCCGGGCGCAGCAAACACTACTCGGTGTTAGTGTTCCATGTGCACGTTTATTTTTCTCAAAGACCGTTCGTGTTCCAGCCACACCTTCCGCGGTTTGGTGCAGGACAGTGACGTGTTTTTATTTTATTTTTTTAATTTTTTTTTTTTAACGTTTATTTTTGAGACAGAGAGAGACAGAGCATGAACGGGGGAGGGTCAGAGAGAGGGAGACACAGAATCCGAAGCAGGTCCAGGCTCTGAGCTGTCAGCACAGAGCCTGACGCGGGGCTCGAACTCACGGACCGCGAGATCATGACCTGAGCTGAAGTCGGCCGCTTAACCGACTGAGCCACCCAGGCGCCCCAGTGACGTGTTTTTAAAGTGCTACTGCGGAATACGATCGCCATCGGGCAGAACCATCACCACGCTCGATCATCAAGCCAGACCCGGCCACGTGCCTGGAAAACCATGCGTTTTCTTGTTTTAAAAGAAAAATCTAGCTTTGATGGGACACTGGGGTGAAACACCACAAGCCTAAATCACAAACAGTACGTTCCCGACCAGCTGGGAGCGGGGTGGACTGGGCAGGGGGGCGCATTCCGGACGCCTCCTCACGCATCCAACGGGAGTGCTGAAGAAAGGGACCCGGAGGGAACCTGAGTGCTCTGCAGGAAGTGGCAGTGTGAGTGTGCCCGTGCCACATGCTTTGGTAATCAGGCCTGAGCAGGTTTGGGACAGTGGAGACGGGGCCCTGGCATCCGGGTCTACACCAGCACGAGACCCGTTTCCCACCCGGCAGAAACATCCTGACTTGCATCGACTGCTGGCTTATGCCGCGAGGCTTCGAGACTGTGACATGCGAGACTATTATGCGGAACCCCCCCCCCCCCAGCTGGTGGCAGCGACAGAAGTTAATCTGTCCCTTTCTGCTCCAGAAGAGAATGTGCCAGGCCTCCCCGGCAAAACCCATCAGAAATCTAGACGGGCAGTGACTGGCCAGGTAGCCACCAGCAGGAATCAAGGGCTGGTCTCCAACTTAAACTGGAGGGTCGGTTTACGTAAAGTGCTCTGTCCAAACCTCCTTCTTCACAGCCGGTTTTCAGCCGGGACAATGAGATCGCTGCTTCTGTTCTCGCTGTGCTGATCACACACGCGCGAGGCTTCCCTGCGTGCCTCTGCAAAGGTCACGGGCACAGCCCCGAACCGGGCAGTGCCAGAACCAACGTGAGCACCCCGTTCCTGATGCACAGGTGCCTCACTCAGACCTCAGCGTCCAGAAGAAACCGCTTTGGACACGCCAGTCTGCAAAACAGCCCGGAGGCCAACAAAAAAGTCCTCCAGCCGCTAACGCACAAGGGAAGGGAGGAAGGCTTTACAAACTCGTATGTGTAGTCCTCGGTGTGTGACCTTAATCGGTGTTTAAGTTCACAGTGTTCGCATTTGCATGAATCCCTACTTGGGAAAGCGCAGGCCTGGATAAGCAGCCACGGAAGAAGCGTTCACAGTATCCACAGGACCCGTTTTCCCACTGCCCGACCCTCACGCACGCTCCCGCCCCCTATTTTCTCTTAAACTCCCTGCTAAGTCCCTGTCCTCTGTGACTTCAGGAAGGGCCCTCGGCTGGAGAAGACGTGAGTGCATCTTGAGGAGGGGCTTCTGGGCCTTGATCAAGTATACGGGGCTCTTGTGTGCCGGACGGACACACGGACACACGGATCTCCTGGACGCCACGCCCCCCCTTTTGTGTGACGGTCCCGCTTCACGCACGGGACAGACGCAGCCCGCCTGTCACTTGCCCGCGACCCGGGAGGGGCTTCAAGTCACCGGGAAGTGGAAAACGCAGAGCCCTTAAAAGTTAAAACGGTGAACAAAATCCTCGTGGGGTCAGTCAGGAATGGGACATTTTCTTGTTTTGAGCGAGAAAGCTCCCGTGTAAAGCTCGGAGACCATTGCGTGGCATGGAGTTGATCTGAACTGCAAAATCAGACAGAAAACCGAGGACCGGAACATCGTCTTTAAAAACAGCATATGGTGAAGAAAGCCATTTTACAGTCACTTGATTAATTCCTGGGACACGGAAAAAAATTTTTAAATACGTATTTTTAAGTAAAATTCTTAACGTCGTCTTCTAATCTCTCTCCCTCGAGAAAAAGGGGGGGAAAAAGTTCTATGATTTTGGTTTTCGAAGAGGTTTCTGCGTGTCAGTAGCTCTCTCACCCCTGAAACACCAGAGTCAGGAGAAACACTGTTTGTAGGAAGGAGTCCCCCCAACTTCCTATCTGTGACAGAAGTCAAGGCTTCATAAATGGCCTTTTAAATCTTATTGGAACAAAGTGAATCCCACTGAACCATCAAAGCCTTCCACACAGATGACCACGGCCCTAACAAGCTCATCCCCGCGAAGCGTGCATTCAGGAGGCACCGGCCAGCGTGCAGGCCCGTGGAGAGACGCACGGGCGAGGAACGTGGTCTGAAGGGCACACGGGGATACGGACACCGGGGGCCACGCTGATCTTTTCTTCCCACTGGAAATCAAAGCAGGCGTGCGTCCCCTCCAACACGCGTCAAGCACTGTTCACAGAATTCTGGAGAGCTCCCGGAAGCATGCGAGGCAAGTTTGGCCCATTTGTTACTATTCAACTTAACTTCCATCCCTAAGCCTCGCACCTGAGACCTAGAATGATTTTTCTCTTTTGTCCCAGAAGTACTTTGTTTCAGCTGTTGCCAACATTTGGCAAACTAACCTTGGACTGAAGAAAAAAAAAAACCCGGTGTGGGTGGTCACCGTGTTCCGTTAGCGGTCACTTACTGCCCCGACTTCATTCCAGAGGCCCCTCCCTGCACTCCCGTGTGGCAAGTACCCCAGCAGGGCAGTGGGAAAAAAAGCCAGGAGTTGACAGCCCCATGGGAATCCTGAGCGCTTCTGAAACCACAGAGGAGACTGGAAAGACCACGTGGGAAAAGGCCTCCCATTTGCGAAGGAAACACAAGAGTGCACAGGATAGATCTAGTGTTTGCATACTTTTCAAGTTATATGGCTAATATCAAAGGCAACTATGCTCCTACCTTTGTCACAGTGTCTCCATCACCGCCACGATGTCTCTACTGACCCCCAATCCCGCCTCCGTCCCACCTGTCCGCACTCGGGGCCAGCCGCACTGTGTTACTCTGAGCAGCCAGTCAGGACAGGTGACCCATCCGTTCCAGTCACAGTGACAGCACAGAGGGGCACCTCCTCTTCGCGACGCGGTCCGGGCACGGACCCAAGATAACACGCGTCGGAGCACAGAGTGGGTGAGGTGGAGTCCCCCTCACCGGCCCCGTCACCGTCCGTTATTGGAGGTTCTCCAGTCCGTTATGCAAGTCTCCTAACGTTTGACTTCAGCTCTTTGACCTGAGCGCAGCCCTTTGGCATCTGACTTGGTGAGTTTTCTCTGGGGAAAGCCTCCTGGTTGGAGACGCGGATCTTCGTCCCCCTTTACAGGATGGCAGTACGACCCGGCCGGACGGGGCGGCCGGCTGACAGCTTGCAGCTCTCTTGCTGCGTCCCGGGGGTGCTTAGGGGGACACGCGTCTTCCCGCGTCCTGGTGGGGGAGGCCGCCGGCCGCGGGGTCCGCCGGGGCCCCGTTCATGGCGTTCTTGCTTCTGTGCCTGGAGAGGAGCTTCTTGTTGAGGATCCTGGTGAGCGTCGCCCCCTTCCTCCGGGCCCCCTCCGGTTGCTGCAGGAACACGAGGTCGTTGTGCGACTGGCTCATGCCAGGGTCCTTCTGTTGATGTCGCCGGCGGAAGAACAGCTTTGCGCCCTTCCTTAAAATCCCTCCTGGAAGAGGAAAGCAGAGGGGGGCGGTCAGGTGGGCTGAGGAGGAAACGCCGGGGCCACTAATCCAAGTGGAAAAGACAAGCAAGGAGGTTCAAACTAATGAGCAGTGTGCTATCACTATCCACACGGGAGGGAAACGGCCGGAATCTGGCCCGGACCACACGTCAGAATTTTCAGGATGAAAAAACTTGGAAGGGAGCCCCAGCGGCTCAGTTGGTAAAGCGTCTGACTCTGGATTCCGGCTCAGGTCATGATCTCACAGATTGTGAGTTCGAGCCCCGCACTGGGCTCTGTGCTGACAGCACGGAGCCGGCTTGGGATCCTCTCTCCTTCTCCCTTTCTCTCTGTCTGTCTGCCCCTCCCCTGCAGCTTTGAGCTGTCCCTACCTCGGGTCCCCTGGCCACTCACTCTCCTGCATTAGGAAGGGTGTAAATGGTGAAGAAGTGCTATGTGCCCCCGAAAAGAGGGTCCCGCTATTAAAACACAAAAACGGTCTCTGAGAACAAGGGTATCCGCTGTCTTAGGAGAGTTAAGATCTCTTCTTTCAGGGAGTAAGATGTTGTTTCACTGCAGACCCCACCGTACGTGCCTCGGGCTGTCGTGAAATGTCTGTTTCGGGCTTATTTCTGACTCACAAGACCTCAACTTTGTGCGGCTCGACCTGCCTGCAGGATGTCAGCTAGCGGAACATGGAATACAAAAACAGCAATGGCAGTGACTCTTCAAAGACCCAGGGCGAGCTCGCGTAGCAGTGGGGCCCGGAACCCACTACACGAACTCCCTCCAGCATGCTGCTGCCCGGGGCCCCCCCAGCAGGGTCTGGGAGCGTTTCAGGCCAGCCTGTGGCGCTCCTCACGTGTGCATGTAGGCGTGGAGGGCTTCTGGAGGAGGAGCCTTGTGGCTCTTTGGCAGTCGACTGTTTTCCTGACCGAGCCCGCGGATGCTTCGGTAGCCGTGACATAGACCAAAGCCACCGGCGTCTGTCCAGAGGGGACGAAGGGCGCCTGCTGGCTCTCCCACGTGAAATGCGTGTGGACGGTGGTGGAGTCTGGCCCCGCCCTGTCTGTGGACAAAGCAGCACGCCCGTGACTTTAAGGGATCTTAATTGGATCTGGGGCCAAGGGAGAACTTGCCCTTGGCTCTGTCCAGGCTCAGCCGCAGAACAAGGCTCGAGAGCCCCAAGGTATAGGCTGAATGTCATCTGATCGGAGCTGCCGGAAAGATCTTTTGTTTTTTTTTCCATTTTCTCTTTGGATATAGTCAAACGGCCCATTGGGAAGAATCATGGGGACGTTTCTACAACTGTCTGACGCGGAGAGGCTGCGTGCGGGGGTTTCCCGGACTGCGGGAAGGGGAGTACAGACGTGTGAGCGGCTTCACTCCTGCCCCGAGCCTGAGGTGCCGCATCTGGGGACCACGAAGGTCCGTTCCCAGAGCTGTTCAAGTCCCCCTAAGAATGCAGCGTCTCGCGAGAAGTCACCAGTTAGGGCGTGTTAATTGCACCAACCGCGGCCACCAACTGGACTGGACTTTGGCCAGCGGGGGGCATTACACTGGTACCTGCTAATTAATTACCCTGGCATGGTGACACGCTCCAGCCGGAGGGTCGCAGGGGCCGAGGAAGTGTTTCTGACACGGGGACCTGCTTTAGGTTAAGCGTGGGGCCCCTGAAGGGCATATTAATGTGGGCTCTCACCTGGAACGGAGGAGGGGAAGGCGGGATCCGTTCTGTTAACTTAGAGTGCTCTGACCCCACGCCCCCGGTTTCCCCAGGGGAATGGAAGCCCAAGGGGGGCAGGCTGGCCCCATCCCCGGGTCAGCTGGAGGCCAGCAGTAACAGGCGCTGTCCTGGAGGGCCCCGTCTCCTAAGCCCGTCCTAGGTGTCCCCGCACTGGAATTTGGTCTGGGGTCTGGAGCCAGGGTCTGAGGTGTGAGCAGGGGTGCCGTTATGGGTGGGGTCGCGTCCCTCCAAAATTCCTGCGTTGGGGTCCTAATCCCCAGCACCTCAGAATGTGGCCTTATCTTACAGACGGGGTCCTTACAGAGGTGACTAATCCACAGGGCGTCAAGGCAGGTACCACACCAGCGTGGCCGTGCCCCTACAGAAAGAAGAGATGCGGACAGGCACGCCCACGGGGAGCGTGCCAGGTGGAGGCAGGGATGGGGTGACGCTTCGATAAGCCAAGGAAGGCCAGAGACACTGACAAACACCAGAGGCCTGGCGAGAGCATCCTGGCCCACAGGAGCCACCAGCCCTGCCCACGCCTCGACCTCGGGCTTCTGGCCTCCAGAGCTGGGGGGACTGTCCATTGCTGAGCACAAGGCTGTGTGGATCGCAAGAGGCCAGCCCGCCCTGCAGGGCACAGCGTCTGGTTCTCAAGAAGCATGGGTTTGCACCAGATTCCGAGGGAAACCTGAGCGCGGGGAGAGGCAAGAGGTAGGTGTTCAGATTCCCTCAAAAGGGGATCGGCACGTTGTCAAGCAACCCCTTTAACTCGTTTCAACGAAATCGCACTTGAAATAACTAAAATTCGAATTCTTGCCATATCATGAGGCATATCAAGGACCCCCAACCTGTGAATAAAACTGGAAAAGCAGAAAGATCTGTGTGCCGTAGTCACTTCGAACGGTCCTGCCGGCCGTGGTCTGTCCCACAAGCGAAGCTCTGCTCCCGTGCGTCCCACAGATGGGGCCCGTCGCGGGGTGTTTTCTGTCCTTCCGGGCCCCAGGCAAGCTCCTAGAACAGGGCTGCTGTTTTGTTAAATAGGACTGTTCCAAATCAATACCAGAACCGATGATGTCCTGGGTCCCCTGGTAAAGTCACTTGGGGGACTCACCAAACCTGTGTCTTCTCTAACTTGATAGGACTTGTCACGGCTTTATGGGGACAATACCTCCTGCTTGGATGGAAGGGTCATGTGAAAGGAGGGACTGAGGTTTGCAGATCTATAGGCTGGAGCCCCGCTTCTGTCTCCCAGAGACCTCTGAGAGAGATCTCCTCCCCAGCGGTGACGTGCTCTGCCCCACTAAGTGGACCCCAGTGCAGAAAGCCTGTGTTCTCACACCCGGCTCCTCTGTGCTCCTAAGGATGGTGTCTGAGCTGGCCGGGGGGAGGGGGGGGTCACACCGCCCAGCAGTGGCCAGCAGGTGTCTGGTAGAGGGCGCATCCGTGGCGGTCACCGGGGGGGGCCTCTAGAGAGTGAGATAAGTCTCAGCTCCCAGAGGCGTCACAGAGCACAGCCCTGCGCTCCAACGCGGGCGTGGACAGGCTTTCCGGAACCACATAGATCCCGAGAGGCGTGCTGGTAGCGTGTGTCGGGCAGGACGTTTTACGGACACACGGCCGTCTCCAGATCCACGGTTTAACTCCTCAAACGTGAGGAGTAGCCAGAGCAAGCGGAGATCATCTCCTCTGCATTTCCAAATAAAAACGTCACAGCCTGTTGAGCCTCGGGCACACATCACAGTTACCCTCGGGGTAAATAATGACGGAGGAACAAGGCCACACGTGTGGCACTGACTCCCGTACTCCGCGGTGGCGCGAGGGGCGCCGGACTCTCCCGTCAGCCGAGAAGTCACGCCGTCTGGAGCTCCCTCACCTCACCATGGCCGTGTGGCTGTGTCTTCTGTGTCAAGGTGGCCAGCGTGCCCAGGGATTCAGTCAGACCCTCATCGGTTAGGTGAATGCACTCGGCAGGTGTGGGGGTAACACCTGCATTCAGCTATCCCGGACTAAAGCACATTACCCCGGATGATGTGGACGGGCCTCCTCCAATCAACTGAATGCCTTAGGAGCCAACCCCGAAGGGCTCTGGGAGAAGAAGGGATGGTCCCCTGCCCGCCGGCCCCGCCCACAGATTTCAGACTGTCAGAGCCCAGAATCGCGTGAGCCAGTTCCTTGAAATGTAGAACTGATTGGTGCCGTTCCTCTAGAGAACTCTGGCTAAGACAGTAACTAAAAGTTTGGTATGTGACGCTTGCCTCTGGGCCCCCAGAACCCATCCCCTGCGCTGATGGGGAAGCGCACAGTGCCCCGGCCAGAGGAACTGGAGAAGTCTGGATTTCATAAGCCCCTTTTTTCCAGATTAGCTCAGCCACACCAGCAGTCAGGAGGCAAGACTCAGACCTCACCCACACTTTAAAGATCCCTTAAGGACAAAATCTGGAGAGAAGATGTGCCACGTGAAACGAATAGCCAAACGCTTAAAGGGGGGGGGGGCAGAGAGGAGAAAAATCTTTCCCTGGTTCTAACAAGGTTAAAAAAAAAAAATCACAAAAACACTGAAAAGTAAATAGGAAGAAATTTGGAAACGATTATTCTAAATTATAGCTTTACTCGAGCAAATGTTTGCAAATCTATGCTTGTCTGTCTGCACAGACCCTAACAGGCACAAATAGCTCCGTGAAGAACCCATCTCAAAATCTCATACGTGGGAAAGCAATGACCAAAAGCCACCTTACACATTGTAGTTTGCTGCCCAAAGAACAGCTTCTGAGTTCGAGCTAAACCCCACACAGTCTGTTTATAAGCGACCGCTTGTTAGAACCAGAGCTCCGCTAAGGGAAGGGGCGTATGCAAATCACAGCGAGCGAGGCTGCGTGCCCCCCATCTGGGGGCACAGCGCCCGCGCCCCACCCGCGTAAAGTGCCGTACCAACCCAACCAGGCCACTTCTACGGAGGCAACTGCGAACACACACTGGAGAGGGACAGGAAAATAAAAAGGAAGGGAAGGGAAGGGGGAGGGGGTCAGCTTCCTGCTGTTACAAAATACGCTACTCTCGTGGCGAAACCGCACCGAATTTAAAAATACGTATGTAAGACAAAAGTCACTTACTGTGTAGGCAATCAATTCTGGTTGGCATAGCGATCCTCTTAAGTTAGAGGGAATGAGCGCGAGGTGACGAGAAGGAAGAGGTCAGAGGTCAAAAGAAAAGTGCGCGGGAGCAAAACAAGAATGACAGACAGTGAGTTCCAAAGCGCCGTGCCCCACGTGCGCGTGAAGTGACCGGGAAGGACGTCTGGCAAGAGTCTGGGGGCTCGGATTGCTTTTTTTTTTTTCTTTTTTTACTTTTTAATATTTATTTGTCAAAGTCTCCATCGATACTTTGGTTCCTACTCATGGGGGAATACACACGGCGTCACCTTTGCCGTCTTGACCGTCTCTAAACACGCGGCCACGTTAAGTAAATTCACATCGTGCAGCACGGCCACATCGACACCGTTAAGCTAGAAACAAGCCCACGCGTGGGCATAAACTGGCTGCAACCTCACAAGACGGACATTTCCAACCCGCGGGGTTCCAGAACTCTAAATATGCTGGCAGGTCTTGGAAATCTGTGCAAACCCACACAGGTGGTTCTTGGGCCAGACACTAACCTTCAGTTACTTAATGTAGAAACGAGAGGAAACCCCACAGAGCCACTCCCTGGATCCCCAGTGTTGAAAACTGGTGCAACACAAAAGCTATTTGGCATCCGTTAACACATAACTGTCCAACGTCTCACGGAGATGCTGTGTCCAAGTCGCTGGCACTTAGGTCCCCAAGAGTGCCCTTCTCGAGGGGTGCCATCAACCTGGCCAGTGGCGGGCAAGGAGAAGGGCGGCCATGGAAGGGATCCCATGGGAAAGAACCTTCTGGAGGGAAAAGCAGAGGAAGGAGGAAGCGACGGGTGAGGGTAGGGTGGTCTCTGAATGGACTTGGGGTCGGCGAGGCGCGGCTGCCGGGGTTGACGCGGGAGGGCAGGAGGGCAGGCTGGGAGGTTGGGGCTCCGTTGAGAACAGGCAGCAGACTGCTGGCCACCGGGAGGAGGAAGGGAGAGGAAGGGGCGCCCCACCCTGCACCCCCTTTGCTACCCCACCCAGCGCTCGCCGCCTTCCTCCGGTCCAGGGGGGCTCCCTCAGGCCGTGCTGGCCCCAAGGGCAGGCCAGAGGGGTGTGTATGCGCCTGGCAGACCGACAGCCCGGAACCTGGGCTGCGCCTTCTGAACAGGAGCGAGGGAGCCGCCAGAGGGCAACGCACAGGTCACCCAGGCTCAGCGCAGGGGGCACTTAGCGGCCCGGGGTCCGATCTTCATCCCGTGGCTTAGAAATCCTGTCCTGCTTCCCTCTTTCCTTCTCCTGGCTTCCAGCCACTCCCCACGTGTGCCCACCCTGCTTCGGCAAGCAGGGGCCTCGTGGGGACGCACGAGAAGCAGACGGGAGGGCGTGGGTGGGGATGAACGCAGAGGCCTCCAGCCGGGTTCTCAGCCCCGACAGCACGGACACAGGGCCACGCACCGCCACGAGGCGGCCCGTCCTGCACCCCACGGGGCTCCGAGCTGCACCCCGCCCGCTGCCTGCAGCACCCCACTCCCAGCTGTCTCGGGACGCTTGCCGGTGTCCCCTGAGTGGGGGGCACAACCGCCGGGTCTGAGAACCACCGGTCCCGGTGGCAAGAACGGGGTGGGGGGGGGCGGGGGCAGTGGGAGACAGCCACGGAGCAGCTCACCGGGGTCCCCGACCTCAGGAGTGACTGGGACGTCTGCGTTCTCAGTGGGGCAGGACTTGGCGCTGAGGTGCACCCACGACTCCCAGCTCGGATCGGGCACCTGCTCCCATCCTGTCTCTGCATCGGGGGCCCCTTACCACTGCCCGGGGGGTGGGCCACCCTCGTGCGCCGAGGAGAAGCTGAGCGCAGGAGGCGTGACGCCTCCCGTGGAGAACGGACCTCAAACCCCCCGACTGCGTTCGCTCAGAAGGAACCTTTACGTCACCATCGTGCCGAAACGCTAAGTACAACTGAGCACCCTGAAGAAATGTACAAATTAAAGCCCCGATTTAGAGCTAATGGAAAACAACGGATTATTCTAATGATGTGATTCCTCGGCCCTACACACACGTTAAGTTGATGGTCGTCAACTTAAAACTGACCCCAGTTTCTGGGGTATTCCTCTCGCCCTGGGCCCTAGCAGGTCCGAGTGCTGGGGTCTGCCCTGGTTTTAGTGAAGGGAAGAGATTGAGACACAATGAACAGGTGCGCATCTGCACGGCCGAGGGAAGCCGGGTCTCTGGCGGCTACGTGTGGCGTCTCTTTGGCCCCACTGTGGGATATGACCCCCTCTAAATGCTCTAGATAGTTCTACTGGGCGGGGGTGGGGGGCAGAGAGAGAGAGGAAGGGGGCCTCTAGGCATGACCACAAGCTGTTCCCCCCAACCCCCCAATGCGGAGAGATGGAAGGATTCTCAATGTGGCCCCTGCCCAGAGGCTTAATCGGGCCCCAACCTCCTGCACGGGGGTGCTCGCTGGGGTGGGGTGCTGAGGAGGGGGTGGGTTTGCACAGGGGAAGGGAAGCGGGTGATGGGAACCGAAAGTCAGCTCAGAAACTGGCAGGAGAGATCAGCCGTCGGGTGGGGCGGGCGGCGGGGGGGCGGGGAGGGGTGGGCGCAGGTACCTTTATGCTTCTTGGCAGCATCCGGCTCTGAGACACTCAGGGAGCTCTCCGACAGCTCGTCCCCATCGGGGTCCAGCGGGGCCTGGCTGTCCCACGCCGGGGCCTGTGACTCCTGGTCCAAGTCCCAGGAGCCTAGCTCGCGCTCCTGGGGCTCCGGGGCCGGCGGGGCCGGGGCCGGGGCCTCTTCCTCCTGCGGGGCAGAGACGGCGGCCGCCCCCGGAAGGGACGGGGGGTCCTCCTGGGGGGTGCCGTCCACGGAGGCCGCGTAGTCCAGCATGAGGGCGGCGGCATTGTCCTGAGATAGCGAGGTCTGTCCCAGGACAAGAGAAAAAAGCCAGCATGAGGGACAACGGCAAGGACACACGGAAGGAGGGCCGGCACGGAAAAGCCCGGAAACCTCTGTCCAAACACGCTGGGGGTGATTCCAAAGAGTCAGAAGTCGCTCGCGGCTTGTCTTCCAAGGGGGCGGCAACTGGGTTTCCAAGGGACTGAAGTGCGGTGACTATGGGTCTCCGCTCACAGCAGAGGGTCGGGGCCCCTGGTGCCAGGGGCCCTTCACACGTGGAGGGGCATCGAGGAAGCAGACACCCTTCTCCAGCCTGCGGGAGGGAGAGCACTTCCTGCTAGGAGGCGGACAGCACGCTGGAGGGGGGGTCACGGGACGTGGGCCACAGATTCTGTCTTTTCACACTTATCCTACAGGATTTTGTTTCCTGCCGGCAGAAATTGCTCAGCATACATGTCGTAGCCTGAGAATCCGGGGTGCTCCTCTCAGCCGCGGGGCTGGGTGGCTGCAGGGCGGGAAGGTGGTTGCGAGGGGCCTGGGGCGGGCCGCTGTCGGATGCCCACACCCTGCTGGCTTGTGGCGTACCCACTGGCTCAAGATGGGACAACCTGAGCGTCCGTAAAAAATCGTAACTGCAGGGGGTTGGATATGTTAAACGTGCAGACCCTTGGGCTCCTAAAGAGCCACAGAAAGCATAGAAGACATGGTCAGGAGACCCCGTGGGTCCCTCACATCCGGCCCGGACTCAGGAGAACGCAGCCTTTGGGCCTTGGCCCTTCTGGGGACGCCGTCGCCCCCTGCTGGCTGAGGCCGGAAGTGCACTCAGGAAGCCCAGAGAGGCCCCCCCCTGGGGTCTGGGGCCTCGGGGGCCGTGTCAAGGCTGCCCCGCAGGCGTGGCAGCTGGTACCTGAGCACCAGCCACCGAGGCCCTGAGTACAATGGCAACACTGGTGACACACCTCTGGCACCTGCCACGACCCACTGCAGGACTTCTAGACCCACCACGCTCATGGCCTCCGAGCACCCCCCTCCGCGTTCAGAACGTCGTCCTCCTCGTCCCCCATGACTTCCTGGTCTCCCAAACGCCCCTCCGTGGCACACGTTTTCCTGGCCCATCGGAGATGTCAAACTCGAGTACGGGGCTGTAGCGTGGCTCCCTGCCCCGAGGGGCCGGCCCCTCTGGTACCCAGCAGGGCAGGAGAAGGGAGGGAGTGGAGACCGGGGTACGTTTTAGACAATCTGCACGTCTCTCTGGCTGCAAAAGGCATAAACACTCGCTGCAAAAAAACTTCAATGGTTTGGAGGCGTGCGACGTGGGAAGTGGACGCTCCCCGTCATCGACCAGCGAGAGGGCGGAGGCTCGGTCCCAAAGGGGGGCCCCCCCCCGGCCAGAGACCTTCGAGCTGCCTCATCAACGGGACAAGCTGCATCCACACGATGCCATGAACGACGCACTCGCTGGGTCAGAAAGAGAACCTGCCATTTGCAGGCCCGGAACTTTCCGGACGTCATCAAGAGCTCAGGCTACCTTCCCCAAGGAGGAAGCCAGCCCGCCGACAGACGCAATCCGCCCATCCCCCCCCCCGCCCCCCACCAGCGCAGGGCCGCACCTTGGAGATCCCTGATATGATGATGGTGCTTTTCTTCCGCGGAGACTTGACCCTCAGCTTCGAAGACTCGCTGAGCTGGCGGATGGCGACTTCTGCCACGGGGTCCGAGCCATTCAGAACCAGGAGCTCTGCGGGAGGGAAGGCAGCACTGAGCATGTGCACACACGCCCCCTGGAGACTGCCAGGCCTGACGGAAATGGTCCCCAGGCAGAGGTCGGCAGATACCTTCTGGAAGGGGCCAGAGCCTAAATGGTTTAAGGTTTGTGGGCCGGCGGGTCACCGGGTCCCGGCCACTCACCGCTGCCTCTGTAGGGTGAGAGAAGCCAGAGCCCTGCCAGGCTGGGCTCTGAGGCAATTTGTGAGCAGAACCAGGGCCAGATTTGGCTCACAGACCACCCTCGGTCCACGGCTGCTTCTGGAAGGTTCCACGTACTCATTGACGCACGCTTACTCAGATCCCTGCGTTTTCTCACACGCCAGTCATACCTCCGCAGGGTTGACGAGAAACAAGCAGGTAGGCTGACCTTGTGGAAGATTTGAACTCCGGAAGGCAATGAGGCTGCCCCTTTTCCCTCCCGAGGGACTCAGCACCTAGCATTCACGTGAGCCAGTTGGCCAAGGCAGCTCCGTCCCGTGGTTCCTACCAACCCCACCGCCGGCCGTTGTCTGTGGGATACTTAGCACCTGGCAGGTGCGGTACAAAGGGCTCCTTGCACATTGTTTCGTACGGCCATCCCGCAAACCCCAAGAGCCAGGTGCCTTTTTTATCCCCACTGGAGACACGGGGGACCGTCAGGGAGCCAGGGAGGCGGCAGAACCGAGAGGCTCAGCAGGTCTCGGGCGCAAAGCCGGAACGCGTAACCTGACTGAAGTAGCTCCCGTGATGCCAGAGTCAAACAACGAGGCCATTAAAGGGGCAGGAACGTGTTCACAGGAACACCTGCCACCTCAGTTTCGGCTGTGGCCCGAGGACAATTCCAGAGGAAGAAGCAAAGGGCCAATGAGGCCAAGAGCAGCCTGGCCACGGACCCACAATGAGAAGGGAGAGGGTGACAAGAAGGGGTGGGGCGAGGATCCCCCACACCCCACCCCAGGAGAGAGCTTCACTGTCCCGCCCAACACCCCACGCCAAGCCCGGAGGTTCTGAGCTGTCCTCCGAAGTCCCATCAAAGTGTCAGGGGTGCCCGAGAAAGTTACTAGGGCACCTGCGGCACAGGAAGCTGACCTCGGGGCCGGCCCCACGGCCCATGCACCAGATGGGGAGCCCACCATGGAAACGTCAGCCCGGGCTCCTTTAAAAAGGGATCCCCGTGCCAGTGAAGGTGTCCCCGCGGTCGCTGGAGCACACTGCCAGGGGCAGGGAAGGGGGCGTCAGGAGCGGCCAGCACGGCAGGGACACTGCGTGCGTCTAGGAAGCTGCATTGGGGGAACCCAGCGGTTTGCAGAGATCCACGGAAACAGGGAGGGGGCTGAGGGAATACGAAGAGCTCCCTGCCCGTCCCCTCCTCCCTGTCCCCTCCTTGACCTCGGCAAGATCAGACACAGGACTCAGGGAATGGGGACAGGTGCCCACCTGCCCCTTCTCTGATGGCAGGTCACACCCGAGCGAAGGGAGAAAGCCTCATCCCCAGAGTTAGATCGCGCTTTGATCTAGGGAGACGGTGAAACCCACCTCTCCAAAGATGCCGATTACCCGAAAGTGACCATAAAAATGGGAAATTTGCAGGCAGGGGTCTGGGGGAAACCACTCCTAACAAACAGCTTTTCGGGGACAGCGGGAGACAAAAACAAAGCCGCCTTTACCTGCGCCCTGCTTATTTTATGATGTTCACAGCACTGGCCCACGGGGCAACAGAAAAATAATGCTCGAAAGTTTTATAAACTGGGTTTTTACGTTTATTTTGTTAAAGCACCTGCTAAAACTAAATGCCACTCCTGGTCTCTGGCTGGCTTCCCTTTCGGCTTTCTCCTAGTTTTTCTCCTTTTACTGGAAAAAGCTCCTCCCAAACTCTGAAAAGGAAATGCTGACCTCGGGGCAGATGCGAAAGACGCGAGGGAAGAGGCCAGGAGGAAGGAAAAGGTGGTGAGCACGCCCGTTACCTGTGTCCGAAGAAGAGAACGTCTTACTGACAGGGGCGCCGTGACAGGAGACGGCTTGGACAGAGATGTCCTTCTCAATGACCTTCACCTTGACAGGTGTCTTCAGGGGAGACTCTGCCAGAGGAACATCCTGGTCATAAGAGGGCCCCCAAAGCCGTCTGAACCTACAGTTTCCGGAAAGTGAAATCACATCTCTCGCGCCAACGCCGTCCGGGCGGTTGGAAACGGCCAGGGCAAACCTTCAGATCGTTGCACGATCTCATTCTTTTTTGGGGGGTGGGGGAGGTGGGGAGGGAGAACCCAGGTTTCAGTACAATTTCAGAAATTAAGCCAGAATTTCACATTCTGTTTTGTATTCACGAATGGGGCCAGGCAACGTATTCTGGGAAGGTAACACATCTGTGCGAACAGACGTACAGCCCGAATAAAAGTTAGTGACCCATGTATACAGAAGTTGTCCCTACGGCGGAGGCTGAGGGGACCGGTGCAGGATCCAGCTGGATCTAAAATAATGGCACATCAAGCCTGCGAGAAAATGATTTGCGGGGCGCCTGGGTGGCTCAGTCGGTTAAGCATCCGACTCTCGGTTTCGGCTCAGGTCGTGATCTCACGGTTCGTGAGTTCAAGCCCCGTGTCGGGCTCTGTGCTGACAGCATGGAGCCTACTTTTTTTTTTTATTTGTAATGTTTATTTATTCTATTTTTGAGACAAAGAGAGGGAGAGACAGAGTGCGAGCAGGGGAGGGGCAGAGAGAGGGGGAGACACAGAATCCGAAGCGGGCTCCAGGCTCCGAGCTGTCGGCACAGAGCCTGCTTGGGACTCTCTCCCCCTCTCTCTCTGCCTCTCGCCCGCTCACATGCATGCACGCTCTCTCTGTCTCTCTCAAAAAATAAATGGACAAACTTAAAGACAAAAAAGCTAAGCAGAAGCCCTGCCGGTTCCCGCTCCTTCTGTACCACGAGAGTGTCTTAACCTCGCTCCCTGCGGCACCCTGCTGGCCAGGGGGCCACGGTGCCCGGGGGCAGCATGACTCCAGGCCGGGGGCCTACTCTTCATTCTCACCCGAGCTCAGCGGGGACGCCCTCCCCGTGTCGACACGTGGCTTGGTTTTCACGGCAGTGACAGTAGTGACCACGGTCCCACAGGGCATCACCATGCGGTCTTTTTCCACCTTCGCAGCAGGAGCGGGCGGAGCGGTCTGCCAGGATTTCGCTTCGCCGGGCTCTACGTAAGAGAACTGCAGAGAAAGCTGGTTACGCGCTCCATACGGCACCCGGCCCGGCGCCTGGATGGGGGGGTGGGGGGCTGCCTTCCTCTGCCATAACCTCTGCCTTCTTCGATGAACGTCACCTAATCTCGGAACCGTCTGACGACTGACCCGGGCTTCCCCACAATGGACAGAAGGCGGTAAGACCTGCGCTCAAACCCACCCACTCGCCATGCAACGATGCAACAGAGGCTGGAGAACCCAATGCAACCAAGTGGCCCTTTCCGGGGCCGGCCCACGTGACACGGCGTCGTGGACCGCTCCCCACGTGGCAGGCGACTCGACGCGACCGTGGGCGGGACGTGGCCCGTCCGAGTCTGGAAACGCACAGCGCGCAACGGGCTCTCGGGAGAGCGTCCTGCTTCGGGCAAGAGGGAGCCTGACGGGTGAAGACATTCCTTATCTCAAGTGGGTCTCGAGAGGCTCAAGCCGGAGCGCGGCCACGGCGGGCAATGTCGTCGTACCTCTGCGGTGACCGAACCCAGCACCGAGCTGCCGAAGGAGGGGCCGCTGGTCAGCGTAAAGCTCTGTGGCCCCGCAGGCTGCTTCTTGAATAGATCTAAGGGAATGGTCGTCACCGCCGACAGAGCTGGGGAAACAGGACACACGTAAGGAACACTGTGGGCGTGCCTCCACGGGGTGCCACGGAAGCCACCACACCCAGGACGAGTCCCCGAGGCGCCGCTCCAGACCACCGCAGGTGGAAAAGCCTGTGCGGGAGTCGAGAGTGACAGCCCTGAGGGCCAGGGGGCCCGACCTGCAAGGCTGGGATGCAGACCCACCGATGCAGATCCAGGAAGCCGAGAGCTGGGCAGCGGCCGTCAGGAGAACATCCTCATTCTCAGGAAGGACACGCCAAGGAGAGGGGGTGTGAAGGGCCCGCGCGTGCGTGTGTGTGCACGTGCAGAAACAGCGTGTGCAAAACCGAGAGCCGCCACCCAGCGCGAGCACAGGTAACAGAGGCAATGGGGCAACATGTCAAAAGCGTGTGGGTGTGAGTAAAGGTTATATGGTTGTTCTTCGTTCTGTTTTGTGTTTTTCACACGGAATTTCGTAGACCCCGCGAGGCTGGACAGGACTGAACCGCCAGCGGAGCAAACGAGCCGTGCGTCAGGGGTGGATTCGGAGGGGCTTCTCCGCAGGCGAACACCCGCCCAGTCTGGGGTCAAACACACGCCTGCCCTTGGCACGTCGGGAGCGCCTCACTGCCTCCCCCCAAGACAGCAGAATCCGGGAAATGGGCTCCGAATTCTTGCTCATACATAGAAGCTTAAATTGCTTTTTCCTGGGTCTTGGTAACTTTAGAAGACATCCAAACGGCCCGGGTTTGTGGCAGGAGAAGCCAGGAGAGGGTCCCCCTCTCCGAGTTTGATAAGTCTAAGGGCATCTTTAGAAACCTGATAAATATTGATACTCCTGACTCAAGCACATGTGCACTCACACCGGTCCGAGCTCACTGTCGTGATTTCTACCTTTAATTGTGGCTGTCTCATCTCTAAAGCATGTGTTCAGTACAAGCAGCTGTGGCTTATTCTACAAGGAAGAGCAGGTTGAAATCCACAGAGCAGAGAGTAGAATGGCGGGGGAGGGCGCCAGGGGCTGGGGGGAGGAGGGGACAGGGAGTTGTCTCAGGGGGACAGAGTCTCGGCTTGGGAAGATGGAGAAGTTCTGGAGACGGACAGCGGTGAGGGTTGCACACAGTGGGCATGTACTTAATAGCACTGAATGTTACCCTCAGAAATGGTTAAGATGGTCATTTGCATGTCACAAGCGTTTTACCACAAGTTGAAACAAAGCAAAATGGGTCAATTAAGGCTAAGAAGATTGAGAAGGGCATCTCTAAACCAAGAATTACTGAATAAAAAATTTTAGATATTTGTTTTAAAAAAAAGAGAGAGAGAAGGAAAGAAAGGTAAAAGCCAGCTGAGTATATTCTCTTCCAAAATGTATGACCTTGGGGGCCCCAGGTGGCTCAGTCAGTTAAGTGTCCAACTTCGGCTCAGGTCATGATCTCACGGTTCATGGGTTCGAGCCCCGCGTCGGGCTCTGTGCTGACAGCTCAGAGCCTGGAGCCTGCTTTGGATTCTGTGTCTCCCTCTCTCTCTGCCCTTCCCCTGCTCATGCTCTGTCTCTCTCTCTCTCTCTCAAAAAAATAAACATTTAAAAAAAAATGTATGACCTTGTCAAAAACTGAAATGGACTTTCGAGCCAACGTTGCCTTCGGAACTCCAGCATGCTCTGTGGGGTCTCCCGCCCGCGCCTCCCAGCTTCTCCGGGTCCCTGTCAAGGCGGCTGGAGCACCCCCCCCCCCGCCCGGAGAGCAGGGCCTCCATCTACCTGCTCGACACCCACCTCCGGATGATTGTTCTTCCTCTGAAATCTCCAAGTACAGCTCCTTCGACTTGGCATTCAACTCGCTGCAGGAAAGACAAAGAATTTTTAAACAAGCTCCATTAACTTTTTGAAACGGTGTTTTTTTTCTGACTGTACAAAGAGATACAAATCACCATCAGTATAAAGATTATCCGCAACCTATCCCCAAACGGTTGCCGTTCATATTTGGTTGCTGGTCTCCCAGAATTCTCCGCGACTTCCTGGCTGATGACAGAAACGTTGTACACAGCCGCTCTCTGATACGGGGGCCGCTGGCCACAGATGGCCACCGAGAGCTCAAGGTAAGGCCAGGGCAAATGGAGGGCCTGAACTTCACTTTGTTTAAGTTTCACTAGTTGAAATTTCAAGAGCGACATGTAGCAAGTCGTTGCTGTATCAAAAAGTGTAGCTATATGGGCACCCGGTGGCTGAGTCGGTTGAGCATCCGACTCTTGCTTTCGGCTCAAGTCATGATCTCACGGTTCGTGGGATAGAGCCCCGAGTCGGGCTCTGTGTTGACAGCGCGGAGCCCACGTGGGATCCTCTCCCTCTGCCGCTCGCACGTGCGAGCTGTCCCCTCCTCCCCAAATAAACATGTTTTTAAAAAGTGTAGCTATGGGGGCGCCTGGGTGGCTCAGTCGGTTAAGTGTCCGACTTCTGCTCAGGTCATGATCTCGCGGTCCGTGAGTTCAAGCCCCACGTCGGGCTCTGTACTGACGGCTCAGAGCCTGGAGCCTGTTTCGGATTCTGTGTCTCCCTCTCTCTCTGACCCTCCCCTGTTCGTGCTGTGTCTCTCTCTGTCTCAAAAATAAATAAACGTTAAAAATTTTTTAAAAAAAAGTGTAGCTATGTAATTATCTAAAAACAAAACATAGAACATGATAGACCTCTCTCTTTTTTTTTTTTTTTCAATTAAGATACGGGACATCTTTCCACGTCAGACACTACGGAACAACGTCATTTTTACTAGATCTCCAGTGCTTCACTATGTGGCCTTTTATTTTGTCCGTTCCTTAATAACCAACCCTTCATAATTGTTGGTTGTGGTCAACGTTCCGTAATTATAAACAAGCGAAGAGAAACATCCTTATCCATACATCTTTGTAAACACTGTGCGATTATTTCCTTAGGGAAACTGTAGATCCCAGCCAAAAGGTATGTGCATTTAAGAGATTTTCTCTCCCTCTCTCTTTTTTTTTTTTAATTTATTTTTAACAGAGAGAGACAGAGCATGAGCAGGGGAGGGGCAGAGAGAGGGAGCCACAGAATCCGAAGCAGGCTCCAGGCTCTGAGCCGTCAGCACAGAGCCCAACGCGGGGCTCGAACTCACAGATCGCGAGATCATGACCCGAGCCGAAGTCGGACGCTCAACCGGCTGAGCCACCCAGGCGCCCCATCTCCCTCTCTCTTTTTTATAATACGCCTGGAGGACTTCCAGAATGGCTATTAAAATCCACACTTCCACTAGCTGTTCTCACTCCCCTACTCTCTACCACCCTGTAAGGTGAAAAAATTCTCCCTTTTGTCTACACACTTGTATTGAACTACTTGTGAGAGTGAACATCTTTCCAAAAGTTTCTAGCTACCTATCGTTCTTGCTTTCATATTTCCAGCTCCTTTTTCCCCCGTTTTCCAAGGGAGCGCTCCTACTTTCGTTAATGATTTATAAAAGCTCTTTATATTATACGTGGGACGTCTGCGGTCAGTACTTTTTCCTAATGGTTCATCAGAACCATCAGAACCATCAGAAAGCAATTGACTTCTGCAGAGTTAGCCACTTGACTGGAATATTATTTATACCAGTTTCCTGATATTCTTTCTATCCTGTATCTTGTTATTTCTAATAGTTTTAACTGATTTTCCCAAGTAGTCTAGACATGTAACCGTATCCCCTCCAGGTAACGATTCGTGTTGTCTCTTCCTTTCCAATCCTTGAACATTATCTCCTTTCCTCATCTCACTGTACGACCCATACTTTTCGAACAAAAACAGTGGGTATGAGCCCAGCTGGTCTGGCTGTATCATTCTTAATGTGCCGCGGGGGTGCTGCTCGATAATGCCTTGCTTGGGTTTCCCACACCATTTCTTAGAATTTCCCTTTGTCTGCTCCCTGCTGGCCTCTGGTATCAGCCTGAAGTTTCCTCCATCCTGCTCCAGATGGCGTGTATTTTTTTTTTTAATTTTTTATTGTTTATTTATTTTTGAGACAGAGAGAGACAGAGCATGAACGGGGGAGGGTCAGAGAGAGAGGGAGGCACAGAATCTGAAGCAGGCTCCAGGCTCTGGGCTGTCAGCGTGGGGCTTGAACTCACGGACCATGAGATCATGACCTGAGCCGAAGTCGGATGCTTAACCGACTGAGCCACCCAGGCGCCCAAAGCATGTGTATTTCTAAAGAAAAGGGAGCCCGACCACAGTGCTCTCTGGTCACAGCAGGACGTGGGCAAGGAGGAAACCCACGCCCAGAGCCGCCTTCAGAAAGAAATCCACATTCGACCTAAAACTACCTCGGATGTTGGCTACACATTTAAGCGAAATTTATTTTTTAGTTTTAGTTTTTGGCGTGAACGGTGCTGCAAACTGACTGCCGGGTTGGGCAGTCTTGGACAGGTGTGGCTGCACAAACCCCAGCCCAAGATAGCCAGGCTTTACGCACAAGGTGAATTCTTCTTCCCAGGTGAGGTCCGTAGCGTTTTTCGCGAGGGCGCTGAACTTCTGAACGGGATCATTCAGCCGAACTACACACTGTGGGTTCACGTAGCCTGTAACCGAACAAAGGGGCATTTTTATTTTTTAACCGCATTACACGTATACACATTTTGCATATAACAGGCGGAATTAAATGCCTGAGCTCTTGGCTCACCCACTTCTGGGGGGACAATTCTTTGTTTCCTTCGCCATTAGCAAACTCTCGAAGCACCTCATTGGAGGTTTAAGATTTTCTATCCTCAACTTGGTATCTATTGACCTTGGACAGACCCCAAGTGCCCCTGCTCCCTGCCCTGGGCGGGAGGGGAGGGGGGACACTCCCCAGGGGCGACATCACTACAGAAGATGTGGCCCCCACTTTTGGACAAGGCTGCTTGCAGAAGGCAAGTCCTCTGGAACGACCCCCAAGTGGGGGGGGTACCCCACAGGGAAGCCATGTCCCTACTTACAAGGGGTGCCTTTTTACACCTGACTCGGCTCAGTCAGACTCCTGTCTGGGGATCACTGATCCCCGTAACGGGACATTTCACTGGTGAACAGTTGTCGTCCCACGGCATGAAGGTGTGGACACACGGCATAGTCAAGCATCACCGGAACGCACGGACGCTTTACCACATACCCCACGGTGCCAGGTGTTCTATCACATTATCTTATGAATCTTCACAATCACCGCGGAGGGGAGACACGGACCCAGACGGGCACCTGCCGGCAGAGGCGAGGAACGGGGACCCCAGCCCTGGCCGACTGAGTCCAGAGAGAGATGCCCCTCGGCGGCTGAACACTGCAGCCCCAGACGGCAACATCCAAGTGCTTTTACCTGAACAATCACCTAGGACGAGCTTGGCACAGACTCTCATTTGTTAAATGCGGGCAGTCTGTGCTTTGGGGACCGGAAGGAAATCCCTGCAGATAAACAACCCTTAGTGTGCTCGGACAATAAAGAGGAATTCATTCCTGGTCTCAGCAAAATCGGATCACAGTGGAAAGATGTGTCCTGTCCCAGGCTGCTGTGCCTGTGGGGGCTCAGCAAACGTTCGGGAACAGCTAAAAAGAATAATCTGTTTGGGGCGTCTGGGCGGCTCAGTCAGTTAAGCATCTTGACTCCCGACCTCAGCTCAGGTCACGATCTCACGGTTTGTGAGCTCGAGCCCCACGTCGGGCTCTGTGCTGACAGTGTGGAGCCTGCTTGGGATTCTCTCTCTCGTCCCCGGTCTCTGCCCCTTCCCTGCTTGCACTCTCTCTCTCTCTCTCTCTCGAAATAAACTTAAAAAAAAAAAAAAAAAGAATGGTCTGCAATACTTTTCACTCCGATAACAGCCCCTCCCAGCACCGAAGCGTCCCCGATGGGCCAAAGCCCTTCTGATGCTCCCTAAACTGCCCCCGTGGCACCTCGGCTTCTAGAAAAGAAGGTGCCTATCGCCTATCAGTCAGGGATGCTTAACATGGGTTTACACGTTCAATAGTTCAAAAAAACAAAAAAAAAGGATGTGCCTTCCAGACTCAAGAGAAGGACAAGGTTACACACGACCACATTCCTTTCTGCCCTCAACCTTCACGTATGAAAACCGGGACCGTTTTTTAACTGCCCCTCTTTGCTGTTATGGTTCTCAGGGGCTCTTTCTGCTCAAAGGCGGGGGTCACGCCGCAGACCCAACTGGAGGGTGCCACAGCGAAACCACAAATCACCCTGCGGGACGGTCCCTTCTGGAACCAGCGGGGCTCCCCGCGCCACCTGCCTGAAGCACCAGGATCGTGCAGCAGCGAGGCCCGGATGTTATTCACCGACAGCTTGAGTTCGTGGGCCCTTGGAGGTTTGGGAGGGCAGGATTCCTGAGGGCTGGGTGCAGTGTGCTGCAGGTTCTGTGAACAGAAGCACACAGGACAGTGACCTGCGGGGAAGAAGGGGCGGCTGCCCAACACCTCGTCACCTGTCACTGGGGGCAGGGGGCGTCTTCAGGACCGTCTGCACGGGGCGCCTGACCCTGGGGTCTGCTCTGCGACGATTTTTCCCTTCTCGTGGGAAGGGAGGGTCCCAATCAACCAAAACCTCTTCCCTTGCAAGGGAGCCTTTTATGCCCAAATAAAGCAGGTGCGGGGGCGCCTGGGTGGCTCAGCCGGTTAAGCATCCGACTCACGGTTCCTGAGATCGAGCCCCACGTCAGGCTCTGGGCTGATGGCACGGAGCCTGCTTGGGATTCCGTCTCTCCTCTCTGTCCCTCCCTCACTCGTGCTCTCTCCCTCTCTCAAAAATAAATAAATAAACTTTTAAAAAAGTTTGTGAACCAGGACCCTGCTGATTGTGACCTGTAAGAAGCAGTCACAAAAGTCCTTAGGATCCAAGTCCATGAGCACTGGGGCCAGAGCAATCACAGGGCTGGGATGGAGGTAAAATATTTCAATTATATATGCATGACGGTTAATTTTATGTGTCAACTTGACGGGGCCACGGGACACGCAAGTATTTGCTCATTGTCCTGGGTGTTGCTGTGAGGGTATTTTTGCACGAGGTTAACATTTCAATCAAAAGACCAAGTAAAGAAGGTTGCTCTCCCTAATGTGGGTGGGCCTCGTCCAATCAGTTGAAGGCCTGAACAGAACAAAGGCCGACCTTCCCTGGAAAAGAGGAGATTCCTCCAGCCTGACTGCCTTAAGCCAGGATATCAGTTTTTTTTTCCTGCCTTTAGACTTGAATGGAAACATTAGTTCTTCATGTCTGCTGGCCTTCAGACGGGAAGTGCCCCCGGGGTTCTCCTGGGTCTCCGGCTCGCTGACTCACCCTGCAGATCCTGGGACTGTCGGCCTCTGTGATCACGTGAGCCCATTCCTTACAATAAGTTTTTGTGCATGTGAACAAATGTACATTTATATAAATACACAACTGGCTCATGCAGTTACGGAGGGTATCAGATAAAGCCTCCTTGCTTCGAGGGCATGTTCTCATTGCTGATTGGGTTTCCCAGGTCCCATAGTCCTGGAAGGATGAGATCCGAGACCACAGGCTCTGAGGGGACAGCCAACACAGCAAAGCAGAGGGTCACGGCCAATTAGGGCTGGACCGTGCGGAGAGGCCCAGACACCTGTTCCTTCCATCCCACGGGGCTTTGGAACCCTGTGCCCTGAACTCGAAGCTCGTCCCTGACACGGTCAAGATCACCAGCAAGCAGCCGTTCACTCTGGCTCCCCCACGGGGGGTGGAGGGACAAGGGGAGCGCGTGCAGATGCTCCAGGAGGGGGACCCTGGTCCCAAAGGGTCGGGAAGCTCCGCCCTCCGTGGACTGACTCACCTGAACTTCCCTCACATCCACAGGCTTGGTGCTGAGAACCACCGACGGCGAGGCAGAACCAACCAGGTGCTTCAAGATATCCTTGAGGGTTTCAGACACTGCTTTCGTCTCAGCCGCCCGCTCCTGCCGGAAGAAGACAAGCCACCCAATCATTTCATAACCGTCGCCGTGCAGCCGGACGGGCAGGTGACTGCTCTCCTCACCGCATCCCCGAGGCAAAGCCCGCTGGGTGCGGCCTGGGCTCCCGGGAGGTCAGATTAGGACAGGTGACGTCTGGGAGACGGGGTCCTCCGATCTCACAGATCATCAGGCCCCTTATTTCTAAAAACGACGGGATACAGAAACATGCTGCTATTTCTGCGTAAACCCTTTCCGACAGATGTGTTTTTTCTGTCTCGCGTGACATTTTTTTTTTTTTGAAGTTAAAAAGTATTCAAGTAAGTGAAAAGGCCCAAGGAGAAAGACAAGCTTGTAGCGGAACAAAACTGGATGATTTGTGCTACCAGGGGTCAGCTCCATAGGGCTGTAATAATTCCCACCCAACAGAAACGTGGTCCTGCGTTCCAGAATGCACACAGCACCACTGTTCATAAAGCCCCAAACTGGAAACTCCCTAAGTATCTGTCAGTCGCTAAATAGATACGTAAACTGTGGGGCAGTCACACGGAGGGAGTGCCACACCAGCCCTCTGGTGTCCCTTGTCACCTCTGGGGTAAATGCCCTCGCTGTGGGGCTCCAGCTACCCCCACCTGCTCAGGGGACAGGACGTTTGCAGGAAAGACCTCCCCCAGGACGGAAAACCTCTGACTTGCAGGGTTGGAGGGATCTCAGGGATCGGTCTGCAGACGGCCGGCCAGGTCCTGCTCTGGCCAACTTAGTCCCAACGTGCCCATTAGCGAACATCTACTCTCTGCTGGAGACTCTAATAAGTATCAAAACAGCAAATACCCACGTCACTCTTAGGATAAGTCAGGCTCGATCCTAGGCGCTTCTAGGTACTAGCTCATTTAATCTTCGCGACCACCTTGACTATCATTGTTCCCACTCGAGCCACGAGGACACTAACGCACAGAGAAGTGAGTTACCACGCGTAGGGTCACCCGGCGCGTGAGCGGCAGAGCCGAGAGCCCAACCCAGGCGTTAAGGCTCCGCGGTCTGTACTCAACATGTCGTCCCTTCCCCTCAACGCGTCCTCGATGCACCGATTTTCTTCAAGTGAGGTGAAATCCGCAGGACATAAAATTCACCATTTTAAAGCAGACATTCCGGTAGCTTCGGGACGCTCTGCTCTGAGCATTGGGACGCTCAGTGCTGCGCAACCACCCCCGCTCTGTCACCCGTACCCTGATCTCTCGCTCCCCGCGGCCACTCCCCCCCAACCAACTGCCCCTGCCGGCCACTGCTCTGCCTCCCGCGTCTACGGTTCGCCCGCTGCGACAGCTCCTAGAAATGGGATCGTAAACGCGTGTTTTCGGGTCGGCTTGCCTCGCGCTGCTTGACCTTTTCGAGGTTCCTCCGGGTGGCAGCAGGTGGCAGAACCTCATTCCTTGTTTGCGGCTGAAAAAATACTCCGGCGTACGGATGGACGGACCTCGTTCTGCTCACGTGCTTGGGTCTTTTTTGAACCCCGCCCCCAATTTCTCGTGGCTTCACAGAGGGGGAAATGGGGTGCTCGGATGCCAGGGTTCACGCCCAGATGAGCAGCTGGGTCGGGCCGGCGTCAGATTCATCCAACGCCCTGCCGCGGCCGCCCCGTTCTCTGGGACGAGGGGAGAAGCCTGCCCAGGGAGGCGCTGGTCCGAGCCTCTGCTCCCCAGATCGGGCGCTCGCGACCTGCGAGCACGTTCACACACACCGACGGGGGGGGGGGGGGGATCGTAAAAACTCACGGACTGACCTCCACCGGTGCTTTGGGCTGGACAGTAATGGCCGTTTCTGGAGTGCTGACGAAGGACCACTTGATCTGGATGTCGTCTCTCTTGTCCTTCATGTGGAGCTCCAGCTACGAAGAAACACGGTTGTTGGGGAGCTGCCCTTCCCACCGAAACCCCAAGCGCATCCGTGCGCGCGCAGGTCTGTGTGTGTGTGCACGCGTGTGCGCGAGTTCATTTACGTTCTTAGACACCCGCCTGGCCTCCCCTTGCCTTCTCAAAACGGTAAGGAAAACTCTAGCCGCCCCCGGACCTCCCTGCAGCCCGGCCCCATCCCCGCCAGCGCCTTCCTCGGCCTCAACCTGCCACTCAGGGCCCTCAGCGCTGGCGGCTGAGGGCCACATGTCCCTCAACTCTGTAGTCTATCACATGAATAATTCCCTGGGCCCTGCATTTCTCCTCGGCAGTGTCACCAAGGCGCGAAGGACAGGGAGGAACGGAAGGAAGCCAGAGCTCAGCCCAACCCCACTCCCGTGCACTCCCCGCGGGCTGTGCACCTCCTCTCTTGCCTGGGCCAACACCCACCCTCTAACCGGACTCTGAGCCCTGGCAGCCATCCGTCGAACCCGCCCCATCTGTGGCGGCAGAATAATGCCCCCCCCCCATAGAGATGTCCTCGCGAAGATTCTCGTGACCTGTGACTACGTGGCCTGATATGGCAAAAGGGGGCTTCGCGGGAGAGACTAGGGTAAGGGCTCCCCCAGTGAGCCCCGGGGAATCAGGTGAGCCCTTAGAGACGGGAGAGGAAGGCAGGAGAGCAGGCCAGAGAGGGGCCTTCACGACGGAGGGAGGGTGTCAGGAGCTCGGGAATGAGGGGGCCCGTCCAAGCTGCCGACAGCCTCCAGCTGACCTCCGGCAAGGACACAGGCTCTCGGCCCTCCAGCCGTAAGGACCCGAATCACACCGACAGCCCAGTGAGCAAGGAGACGGGTCCCCCCAGAGCTTCCAGACCGACGGGCCTCCGGAACGGGGGCATGGGACGTTGGTGGCATGTTAAGCTAAGCCTGCGGGGACTTGCTTCGGGGCCGCGAGGCCAATGCAGGCCCTCCGATGCACCTGTAATGGCCACAACAGAGCGCCCGGAGTGTCTCCCGCCTTGGTCGTTAATAACCCAGCCACCTCCAGCAGCCCCCTGTGCTCCGAGGGGGAATCCACAGAGTGCATTCAAAGTGCGTTAAGAGATCAAAGGTACAACTGTGCTCCTTGTGTCTGAGCTGCACGAAGTGGCACGTGAACCATCTCGGAAAACGCCATTTCCTCGCCGGAGGTGGATGGGTCTGGCGGGACTCCGTCTGTTCCGGAACAGGCGGTGAACGTCGGGTAAGCGCGTCCCAGACGTTGGAGGTGTTTTCCAGTTATACTGTCCAAAATCTCGGGGGCGAGCGAGAGGGCATTAGCCTCTGACGAGCGCGTGTTGTGACGCTCACCCCCCCCTCACCTCTCAGAAAGGAAGTGTTGGTGGCTGGGGCTGGGGGCGAGCGGGGGCTGGATCTCAGAAAAAGGCCATTTAGGTAGCCAGAAAGTCTGGTTTGCCCTGGGTATGCAAAACCACGTCTGTGAAGGAAAAGCATGTGGAGCAGTGTCCTCCCTTGTGGCTGGGGGCGCTGGATGACTTGGCTCATTCCCCACTTAGGCAGCCAAGCACAAGGACAGAGGAAAGGAAACCCAGGGTTGCATCAGCAGGGACCCCTAGAACAGACCCAGAAATTTACAGTGCTCACACGCTGGCCGAATGGGGCACCCGTGGACTCCCGCTTCGTGGGAGAGACACACAGTTACTGACGCTTTGGGCACCCGGAGCTTGACCAATAAGCCTCTTATAATTACTATACGTGTCTCTACGTAACTTCTATACGTATCATCGTTAACATTATGCAAAATATATACCAGCACACCTCACAGACACTGCAGGTTCGGTCCAGACCACGACAGAGCAGGTGTCACGAGAAAGCAAGTCAAATGAATTTGCCTGGCATCCCCCCCCCCGGTGCATAAAAGTTACGCCGACACGACACTCTCAGAAGCATGTGATCGCGTCACGTCTAACAGGTGACAGCGTATGTGCGTTGACTTAATCAAAACATACTGTCTTGCTAAAAATGGTAACCATCATCTGAGCTCTCAGTGAGCTGTAATCACTGATCACAGATCTCCGTGAGAAACAGATTAAGGACAAAGTAGGACATGTTACAGAATCACCCAACTGTGACGGAGAAACACGCAGAGGCCACCGCAAACCTTCGGTTGGTAAACGTAGTATCTACGAAGCGCAATAAAACGAGGGAGGCCTGTGCGAGTCTGTAATTATCATAATAATAAGCTTATAATCAGAAAAACTACAGGAACACTCATCTTTTAACTTGTAAAACATACTAAGAGTTCTTTTAAAGATCTTTCTTTCTTTTTTAAGTTTATTTATTTTTGAAAGACAGAGAGCGCACATGGGAGGGGCAGAGAGACAGAAGGGGAAAGAAGATCCCAAGCAGGCTCCGTGTGGTCAGCGCAGAGCCCTACGCGGGGTCCTAGCTCACGAAGCACAAGATCGTGACCAGAGCCGAAATCAAGGGTCGGGACACTTAACCAACTGAGCCATTTTAAAGTTGATTTTTCCATGGGGCGCCTGGGTGGCTCAGTCAGTGGAGCGTCCGACTTCGGCTCAGGTCATGAATTAGCGGTTTGTGAGTTCGAGCCCAGCATCGGGCTCTGTCCTGACAGCTCGGAGCCTGGAGCCTGCTTCGGATTCTGTGTCCCCCTCTCTCTCTCTGCCCCTCCCCTGCTCTCTCTCTCTCTCTCTCGCACACATAAACATTAATAAACAAATAAATAAAGCCGACTGTTTCCGAAAGAGTCCGGCACTGGGTCCTGAAGCAGCACAGCTGTCCCCCACCTCAGATGCCACTTGCCTTGTCCTACCTGCCAACAACATCCCGGATTTGTGGACATGCCTTGAGAAATATCACATCTCCCAATTTCGGTGAATGGGCAACCTCTGAATTCATCGTGTGTGTGTGTGTGTGTGTGTGTGTGTGTGTGTGTGTGCGCGCGCGCGTGTGCGTGTGTGTACGTGTGCACATGTCTGTGTGTAGATGTGTGCGTGCACATGTACATGCGTATGTGTGTATCTTTGCACACATGTATTGTGCACGTGTGTGCATACATGTGCGCATGTCTGTGTGTACATGTGTGTGCACATACGTACGTGTGAGCGTGCCGCACATGTATGTGCACGTATGGATGTGTGTGCACGTATGTGCGTGTGTGTGCATTTGCACACGTCTTTGTGCATGCATGTGTGCACATATGTGCATGCATGTGTGTATGTGCATGCGTGTGGGCATGACTGTGTGCATGTACATGTGTGTGCACGTCGTACATGTGTGTGCACATATATACGTGTGTGCTACATGTGCACATATCTGTGTAGATGTGTGTGCGTGCATGTGCACGTGTCTTTGTGCATACACGTATGCATGTCATACGTGTGCGCGCGCACGTGTTTGTGCATGTGTGTGCGTGTATGTGCGTGTGTGTGCACACGTGTGCGCGTGTCATACGTGTGTGCGTGTGTGCGCATATACACAACACGCATGCTTTGTTTCCTGCAGGTACAATATAGTACAGAAGGTCTGGAAACTATGAAATGAATGATTAATAAAATCAGGGAATCACAGCCCCATGGTCACGCCACGCTTACCCCACAGGTTTACGAGCACTGTCTCCCCATAACTCACTCGATCTACCCACACTTACCTGTAAATGAACCGGGGACAGCCTGACACCGTACAGCTGGCGCCCCGTGTCTCCCGGGGATGCGGGCCCCGCACTGACCAGGAACTGCATGGCCTCGCCCACCACGTGACAGGACACCACCTGGCGGAGGGACAAGGTATGACAGGAGAATTCGTTCCGTGTACCTCTTAGTTCATCGACTACAATACTCAGGACGTTAAAAGTTAGCAAGGACGAGAATTTAGAGTTCCAGACTTGGATAAATACCCAGATTCACATATTTTCTATTACTTAGTTTGAAAACTGGGAACAGTGTCGCCAGTCTTTTCTTCCTGATGCGTTTCTCCAGAGCTAACACGGTTTCGCCCAGCAGTTGTTCTATTCTTTCCCCACAAGAAGTTTTCCCTTGACACTGTTCCACTTCTCCCCACCAGCCGATTTAAAATTCCCCAGACATTTCCATGTGCCTATGGAGTAAAAGCCATTAGCCGTCTCCGCTCACTAAAAATGAGCCTCAAAACAACACAAGTGATAGATGTTGCAAGCACAACATTTAAAAATATACCCAGGACACAAGAAGTTGTTTCCATCTGAATAATTTTCAACCTATTATGGTTTTCAAAGACGCGGGGATAATTCAAAGGACATATAAAATATTAAACGCTTAGGAAATTATATGGCCTCAACAAAAATAGAATCATAGAGTGAGTTCGCTGAAGGACCTACACGACAAAGACAAGTAATCACACCAGGAATAAGCCAGACCGTATCCCCGATAAAAATCACAAAGCATTTCAGAGAGAGCTGTTACCGAACAGAGAAATATCAAGTTTCTGCCACAGATTCCCGCCACGGGAGAGGATCTTCTAGAATGGAGGGTCACCCCCACCCTGGAAGACTGCCGAGCAAGCGCCTGGGGATGACTGGGACCCATCAGGAGGCCGGGCGTAAGGCAGGAGGTTACCCCCCACATTCCCAAGGGAACACCGCAGGCTGTCACTTGGGAAGGAGAAGAAAATTCTTTAATTCTCTGGTGGATTTATCAGAATCTAAAATAAAATACCAAGCGGAAAGATTATCAAAACAGTGACTCTGTCAGGCCGCTGTTTCACAAAGTTCAGGCTGGGACATCTACCCCCTTCCTCTTTCCCAACCCCAGCTAGCTCCTCCCTCCCCCACCCATTGCCCGCCCGCCCTTGGCCAGGGCCTCTCCACCCCGGCTCATCTGCCCCTCCCGCAAAGACCCGACCTGGACGCTAACCCCCCCCATCCCCCAGCACAGGGTCCGCTTCCAGCATCCACCGCGGAAGGCCTCGATGGCACAGAATGACAAAACCTCGCCTTTTCTCAATACTGCAGGCAACCCATGGCACCCACTCCGGTGGGTCGCTCTCGGAAGCCCGGTCTACACGGAGGAGTTTACGTATCCCCAGCCTGTTTTTGCCTCTCCCGAGTTCACAAAAGGTTGGAACAAAAAAATGTTTGTGCAAGAAATGTCGTCTATTCATTTCAAAAATAAATGCTCTGTAAACAATCCTTTCTGGAGGAACGTAGCTTCGTGCCAGAGGAGTTACGTGCACAGATGACATGACACGGAGGACATTCACTGTCCTTTGTCACAACAGCCCGGGCCTCTACGCGGCTTCGAGCAAAACACTGCAGGGTGAGAGCTCGACTCCTGTTGTGTGTTTGGAACCGTCTCCACTAAGCTCACTGGCATTTTACCAGTAAAACCCCATGGCTTCGGGCGCCTGAGTGGCTCAGTTGGTGGAGGATGTGATTCTTGATCCCAGGGTTGTGAGTTCAAGCCCCACCCTGGGTATAGAGATTGCCTAAAATAAAAAAAAATTTAGGGGCACCTGGGTGACTCAGTCGGTGGAGCGTCCGACTTCAGCTCAGGTCATGATCTCGCGGTGTGTGGGTTCGAGCCCCGCGTCGAGCTCTGTGCTGACAGCTCAGAGCCCGGAGCCCGCTTCGGATTCTGTGTCTCCCCCTCTCTCTGCCCCTCCCCTGCTCGCATTCTGTCTCTCTCTCTCTCTCTCTCAAAAATTAAAAAAAAAAAGAATAAATCAACAAGCAGATTTAGATTTAAAAAGACTTTAAAACTTCTCGAATACAAGGCTCCAACGGTCCCAATTACTATTCAAGTCACATCAAGAAAGTAAGTGCGATATTATAAACATGGGGTATCTGTAGGTCCCAAATGTCTTTGACCCAGACCAAGTGCAGTCTTGCCAGACCTATGGGTTCCCATCCCCTAAATAAAACCTGTCACACAGACAGGTGTCCCTGCCGCATTACAGGTGGGAAAGCTAACGAAAGCCAACAGTCTGAACCTGCCTCAACACTTCAGCATGGCCCAACAGAACCCGACTGGAGCTGGGGCTGCTGGGAGCCCAGCTGGAGGGACAATGAGCAGGGTCAAACCCTCGTCCGGGCCAGCCTCCGCCCCTGCCACCCTGGGAATAATAATGCCCCATTTGTCAAATGGACAAGAACAAAATGGAAAGGCTTTCACAATAAGTAATCTTCTTTGAGTGCATTAAGGTGTTATCCACAATGGAGATTAAATTCTCTCAACCCCGGCGAATGGCGGCGAATGGTCACCACCGCACAGGGGACCCCTTCCGGAGCAGCAGAAGGCAGGGTCGCCTGACCCGAGGTTCCAGAGACCCTTCCACCCAGTCAGCTTCCCAAGGGGCCAGAACGTCCAGGGTTGACATCCGCCTAAATAAGGACGAACAGGTAGAGACCCTGATCTTAACCCGCAGTCTCCCCACCCCCAAGCACACCCACGTTTACAAGGATCCCTTCGGAAGTTTTACAGTCCTCGGTGCCCGGGCTGCTCGCTGAGGTAGTCTGATATTGATGGTGGACTTACAAAGTTGAGTAGAAACTGGGGGCGCCTGGGTGGCTCAGTCAGCTAAGCGTCCGACTTTGGCTCAGGTCACGATCTCACCGTGAGTGGGTTCGAGCCCTGCGTCGGGCTCTGTGCTGATGGCTCGGAGCCTGGAGCCTGCTTTGGATCCTGTGTCTCCCTCTCTCTCTGCCCCTCCCCTGCTCGTGCTCTGTCTCTCTCTCTCCCTGTCAAAAATAAACATTAAAAAAATTTTTTTTAAATAAATAAACATTAAAAAAAATATTTTAAGTTAGGGAGAAACAGTATCTAGTATCTGTGATGGGACCAAGCACTTCTCCAAGAACAGACATGAGCCTCCAGCCCCAGACCAGGACTCCACGAAGCCCTGACCTGGGAGCACAGGGAGGGGCTCCCTTGGACGCAGCCTGCCGCGCCAGCCCACCTGCTTTATGCCTGAGACATTGTTTCAAAGGCAGCAGACAACTCCTCGATTACATAAACCGTTTCAAAATCGCACCAACAGAAAGCTGCAGCGTGTCCCCCAGATAAACCCCCCTCTTCTGCAGAAGAGAGCGTTTATGGGGGATGGACTTCACGTAGTGAGGGTCCCAAAGGTAAAGGCCTGGTCCACTCCCATAGATCGAGGGAGAAGCCTGGGAGGGATGCATCATGGGAACGTGAGGGCGAGCTCACATCACCGTAATCTGTTTGGACAGAACAGACTGGGCGGGGGGGGGGGGGGGGGGGGGGGGGGGGGCTTCATTCACTTTCCTGGGCTCGCTCTCTCCAGCTTCAAGACCACAAGCTCCAACAGTCGCACGCCTCTGCAAAAAGGTTCTTATCTTGAAACCGTATTCCTTTGTTTAGACTCGGGGCCAAAGGATCCCAGGCCCAGGCACCCCCGAGTTTTGCTAACGCTTGCCAGAGAAAGGCCTGTAATAGCGTCACATCTCAGGGCACTCTTTCCACATTCCTTTCCAATTAAGCTGCCTGTATAGCTGCCTCAGCTCCGTCTTCTCTTAGAACACTCCAGAGAACTGGAAATAATGTAATTACTTCTGTCCCCACAAGAACCGGGAACACAGCCGTGAAAACGCAACGGAACGGCTGATGTCACTGGATCCTTCTCGCTGTGATCACGCTTTACAACAGCCTGAGGAAAGAGCTGCAAAATGAAATGCACGTAAAGCCCCTTCACCAGTCACTCGGAGCTCCCAACGCTGCTCTGCAGACTCCCCTCTGTAAATATTCTTTACGACGGCACCAGGCTGACGCGAACAATTATTTCGACCCTGGGGTAGAGACTCAATTTAAAAAGTGAAGTCCATGAGGGGGCGCCTGGATGGCTTTTCTGCAGGTTTCATTACTCAGGCGGGATTGAGTAAATCACTAGCAAATCACGGTTGAACTCCCTGGAGGCCAGGAGTGGGGCCGAAGGCTCCAACCCCCTGATCGTGGCTGGCGTTGCTGGTTCAACGTCCGACGCGTGCTTTTGGCTCAGGTCGTGATCTCGCGGTTCATGAGATGGAGCCCCGGGTCGGGCCCTGTGCTGACGACGCGGAGCCTGCTTGGGACTCTGTCTCCCCCCCTCTCTGCCCTTCCCCCCACCTCAAAATACAGAAATCCACTTTAAAAAACAAAACAAAACCAAGCAAAACCCATTAGAGGTCAATATCATCAGAGTATCTACGAAGTTAATCCTGTTCACCCGGGGGAAAGACGAAAGACGCTGGAAACAAGATGGCAACCCAACCCGTGGAATGCTGGGCCCATGTCCTACTTGATCGTACTGATGGGCGTGCCCCGGGCCACACGGGCTCCGACACCCTACCCCAGGAGTACTCCCATGCCTCCTCTCGTTGGGACGCTTTCCGATGAACAACAAGGCTTTGCGGGAAGGATACACCCCCAGGAAGTACTGTTACCACGTAACGCGGTTACCGTGGGCATTCCTTAGCTTAAAACTCTGTCCGGGAACGTGCCATTCTCTTTCATCACCCCCGTGTATTACGTGACACGTACAGGACACTCCCTTTAGAACGAAGGCAGGAGGCGGGCACCTGGGGGGCTCAGGAGGCTAAGCGTCCGACTCTCGGTTTCGGCTCAGGTCATGATCTCACCGGTTCGTGAGATCGAGCCCCGCATCAGGCCCTGCGCCGACAGTGTGGAGCCTGCTTGGGATTCTCTCTCCCTCTCTCTCTCTCTCCGCCTCTCCCCCACTCGTGCACGGGCTCTCTCTCTCTCTCAGAATAAATAAATCTTCTAAACAAACAAACAAATAAAATGAAGGCCAGAGGGAATCGGGTCTTTTCTCAGCTGGCTGCCATGCTCCCTGTCTAGAGCAGCCCTGTTGTCACACCTACCCCGAACGCGGCTTCCCAGAACTCCAACACGCCAACAAAGCTGCAGCTGGTCTGCGGGTCCTTTACCCGGAACCCCCGGGCTGGCCCAGCCCGGAACTCGGTACGCGCGAACCCACACAGGTGCAGCTCCCAGGAGGCACGGCTCCCCGTTTCCAGGGTGGCGTCCACACTGGGTCTCAGAGGGTGGGGCCTCCGCTGAGGAATCTCCATGCCTACCTTTGGAAAGACGTCGGTTCAAAACAATTTCACAACCTGCCAGCGTTGTTGCGTGCATACGAGGCTAATGGGGAACCTGGAACTTCAAGTCACACGAAGCAAAATAAATAAATAAATAATAATAATAATAATAATAATAATAATAATAATCAACCAGGCTTCTTGCAGGTTCCCCGGCAGGGTTGTGGGACGAGCGAGGGCCAGCCTGTGCCACGGCTGGCCAGAACCACGGACAACCCGGACCGTGCCACCCTTGCAAACCGAGGGGCCCGCTGAGGTCTGGGAAGAGCACAGGGGATCCCGGGTGCTCTCAGAGTAGGTCTCAGTACACACACCGGTGACAGCCTCAGGTAGAAAGCACGGGCACGCACAGTGCACGACACACACCCCGGGCCGGCTGTGGGGTTCCCCGACATGCAACGCGGAACAAGACTCTGGGGGAGAGTCCGCGCAGTTGTCTCCGTTCTGTTTGTTCTGTTTTCCAGAAGCAGAGGTGAGTTCTTGCCCTTCCCTCTCGCCCCCCCTTCGCCACCGTCTCTTTCGCGGCCGGGTGGGGGCGGGAGCAGGCGGGAAAGAACAGGGAGAACGTGCAGTCCCAGCAGGGACGATGGCGCGCCGTGCTCCAGCCTGCTTCTGGAGGCTGACTGGGCTCCAACTCTAGCCTCTACTACTTCGTAGCTCAGAGTCAAGTTGGCCAAGTGATTGAGCCTCTCTGTGCCTCGGTTTCCTCCTCTGGACAACGGGCGTGATTCTTGTTCCGGCAGAGAAGTACGGTGAACGCGAAGAGGCCAGGCCCGTGGCCCCGAGAGCATCGGGGGCCAGGGCACAGGCTGGCCCTCGCTCGTCCCACAACCCTGCCGGGGAAGGACGCGTCCTTCGCCGACCCTACCTGCCTACGGCTCGGAGCGAGAAGGAAGCACCCAAACGAGCCCAGATCCAGCCGGTGTCTCCCGGGCTTCTGAGCTGGGCTTTCCTCCACGCTGGGTGGGTTATTACGTCGATTCTAAACTGTAACCTACAGATGATCATTATACCATTAGAAGCCTCTATTCATTTACGGGTGGCGCTGCAGACAGGGATAATTAAGGCTTTCCACAGGACACCTGGCCTCACACCAAGAAAGCCAACGTGGCTCACAGCCTCCGAAGACGGCTCCCAGCACCAAGCGTGACCCTTGTTCTCAGCCGCAAGCCTTCCGAGCGGTTGTGTCCAAAGAGACACGCCACGCTCCCGGCGGGAAATGCACGGCTCCGTCACTGGGTACCTGTCACGGCACGACTCTCGAAGCCTGACTCACACTGGAGGAGTGGCCACACGGCCCTCGTGGACCTCTTACCTCCACGGAACCCGGCGCGGCATTTCTAAATCCACGGACACGCCGTGAAAGGGCTATGGGGACGTCTCGCGGGGGAAGAACTCGCTCTCGGGCCACGTGCGCTGGAGAAACAAAGGCTCTCCTTTTCTGGGTCAAACGTTCTGCAGCAAAACTCTCCCAGGACGTGTGCAGAAAGAGAACGTAGGTAGAAACTCGTCGCTCTTGTGTAAGAGAGTAATTACAGTCTGGGAGAAATAAATATATTCAGTGCGTGTTGGGACTGGAAGAGAAGGCAGAGAGAGTCCCGGGAGAAAAGTTCAAAGGTGATGCCTTTGGTGCAGAGGGCCCCACGGGGAATGCCTGGGTCCTGCCTCCTGCCGGGGCCACCCGAGACCGCGCACAGGGAGCCACAGCGACAGGGATGTGACAGAAAGATGTCCCGCCAGGCGAGCACAGGCTCCCTGCAAGGACAGAATTCCTGCAGGAAACTCCACCACTCAAAACCCCCGCAGGGCTCGGTGCTTGGGATAAACGTCTGGTCTTCGTCCCCGGCTCCCGGCTCCCAAAACCACTGCAGCCTCCCGAACGATGACGGTGTTTTGTGTGTGCCATGGAGATGACTGATGGCGGGAGGTCCATGCGTCGCTGCGGGACAGGGGCTGGTTCCCAGCAACGCCAGCCACGATCAGGGGGTTGGAACCTTCGGCCCCACTCCTGGCCTCCAGGGAGTTCAACCGTGATTTGCTAGTGATTTACTCAATCCCGCCTGAGTAATGAAACCTGCAGAAAAACTCCAAACGGTGGGATTTGGAGAGCTCTGGGTCCGCCCACACGACAGGGTGCTAGGAGGGTGGTGTGCCCGGAGAGGGGGCCCTTGCCCCAGCCCTTGCCCCGTGCATCCGTCCCCTCTGGCTGTTCTCTCCCCATGATGTGAATACTAGGAAGTAAGCTGGTCTCCCGGATGCCGTGAGTTGTGGCAGCAAATGATCAAACCCGAGGAGGAGTGGGAATCCCCGACTTTATGGCCCAGACTGGAGACTGGCATCTGAAAAGGGGGTAGTCGTGTGGGGCTGCGCCCTTCCCCTGGGGCCCTGTGTGGAAGCCGGCTCAGAACGGAACCGAGCTACGAACACCCAGTTGGTTGTTGCGGGTTGGAAAAAGCCCACACCCCCGGCGTCCGGGCGCTGCAGGCATGAGGCGCACCTGCTGAGCCAAGGCCGGCCTGGGTGAGCGTTCGGCACCCATCACGGGCTGTGCAAGACGACTCACACCTCCCTAAGCTGAGCGAGACCTCACTCTCGGCGTGGGACGTGGAGGTGGGGCATTTGCTGATGAGCAAGACATCTGCCAAGGCGATTAGTTTGGCGCCCGGGGGTCTCCAGGGGTTGCAGGAAAAAGTCCAGCACCGGGCACCCTGAGAGCGGGTGGTCCTTGGTTCCTTGGTGGCCCGCAGGGACTCAGGGCCAAACACGACTCGGGAAGGTGCTCACAAAGGGAGATCAGAGTCCCCATTCGCATCTAGACCACCAGAGATGTGACTACACGCTTGACCCGTTTGGTCCAGCCTGGACGTGTCCTTGTCATTAACTCAGGTGCCATCCCACATGGCCCTCATCAGGGCTGGGTCGGGGAGATGGGAAAGATACAGGCCGATCACACAGGGCGAGCTCAGGAAGGGGAGGGTGACACCCGCGAAACCACACATCTGTATTTCTTTCTAACCTTTGTTGGTGGGTCCCAAGTGCCGTCACAGCTTCTTCCTTCTCAAGAACCACACGGGGCACGGAAGATACGTAGCGAAGCTGACAGAGGCTTCGGTACGTGTGAACATGTTGGGGGTTGGGGGACGGGCAGATCCTAAGAGGAGGAGGACCCCATTGCTGTGAGCGTCCTGCCCGATGCAGCGGTCCAAGAACACAAGGTTCGAGGTCCCAGAGGGCGAGGAGACAGGCTCTGGCGTGTTCCCACCTCCCCTGGCACACAGGTGTCAAGAGACCTCCCTCCAAGGTCACAGCACAACAGAGACTCTGATGAACCCGCCTCTGTGACTTCAAACGCCCCGTGGTCAGCCAGAAGGCTCGTCCGCCCGTCCGTCCGTCCGTGAACAGGGAAGGCGGCGCGCAGGACCCTCGAACTGGGGGATTTCCTACACCCAACCTCCCAGGGGCCAGGCAGATGCCAACAGGGCACCCCCCCCCACTGGTCTGGGGGGGTCTGGGGGCCTGACACCCGACTGGCCGGCCAGCTGGCCCGAGGACAGCACCACCGTAGCCTTGACAAGGCAATGACAGACTCCTACTTCCTCATCTGGCCACAAACACGTGAAAGTCAAAAGCTCTGAAGAAACTCGTAAGACGAAACAAGATCCTGTATGTGCTCTGCCACCTGTCTGCAGTGCGTAAGACCCTTCAGAGAGTTCACTGGGGGCGGGGGGCAGCGGCCCCTTCCCGGGGGGAGCAGAGGAAGAGGGCTACGTGCAGGGGACAAGAGGGCAGGTGTCTATATTGTTTCAACCTTTTTTTTTTTTTTAAAAAGAGAGAGACGGAGGGCAAGCAGGGGAGGGGCAGAGAGAGGGGGAGACACAGAATCCGGAACAGGCTCCAGGCTCCGAGCCGTCAGCACAGAGCCCCACGCGGGGTTCGAACTCAAGGACCACGAGATCGTGACCCGGGCTGAAGTCGGACGCTTAGCCGACGGAGCCACCCAGGCGCCCCATACACTGTTCCCAACGTTTTCATGAGCGTGCGCCATTTCTGTCGCTGTATTAAAATAAACATGGCTTCGCCATCCGCTTCCTGAGGTTGCTTTTCTAGCCTAAACGTGAAGACCTTCGAAAATGCTCGATCGCTAGGTCCACCTGTCGGTTCCCTCCTCTGCACCTCCGGGCCAGCCCTGAACTCTTCCTCCCCGACTGGGACAGCGTCAGAAAGCACCAAGCAGATCGCTTCTCGGCCTTTTGGCTAAGATCAAGTGTAGAAAGCACCAAGCAGAAACTGCCCACCACGAAGGGCTTCGGTCCCTATCGGCCAATGACAGGGAGGGGGCTCCCGGAGTGAACTGCCCTCAGCCCCCCAGTGTCATAAAAGCACCGGGCACCTGCTTGCCCAGTCCCTTCAGCCCTCACGGGCCATGCTGGTCTCAGCACCCCGGCATCGTTACCACCAGCCTCCTCCTGTAACCCCAATATCTTCCAGAGACTTCCCCACCGTCGTTACAGGGAGAACATCGCACGAGACTCCAGCACCGGCAAGGGGGAGGGGGGCGGAGAGCCCTCCTGGGCCGCCAGGACGCAGCAGGCGGGGAACGGCGCTCTGGTGGCCAATCCTGGAACCCTTGGTCAAGGTGCAGCGGGCACGCCTACAACCCTGCAGCTCACCTGCTCGTGAGCCGTCCCCCTGCTGGCGCCTGAGGACTCGGGACAGTAACCCTGCCAAGCGCCACGCGGGTTTGCTGTGCTTGTGGAAGACAGAACACAACTCGCTTATCCACCGACAGAAGAAGAACACGGAGGCTGTGGTCCAGCCAGAAGCCTGAGCTGTAAAGAGGAGCAACCAGGCGCGCCCGGGCGGGGGGGCTCAGGTGGTTGAGCGTCCGACTTCGGCTCAGGTCACGGTCTCACAGTTTGTGGGTTCGAGCCCCGTGTCGGGCTCTGTGCTGACAGCTCAGAGCCTGGAGCCTGTTTCAGATTCTGTGTCTCTCTCTCTCTCTGACCCTCCCCTGTTCATGCTCTGTCTCTCTCTGTCTCAAAAATAAATAAACGTTAAAAAAAATTTTTTTTTAAATAAATAAAAAAATAAATAAAAAATAAAAAACAAAATTTCTGTTTTCACCATTCACAGCATTCGACCCGTCTAATAAGTAATTTTAACCTGTGAACGATCACGGGCTGGAAGACGAACTCTCCGTAGCATCGAAATGGCTCAAATCTATGCCACCTGTATATACGCACACGCATAAATATATGCATTTTGTTGAGATGTAATTCACAGGTCGTTTAACTTGCCCGTCACCCCATAAAGACACGCTGTGCCCGTGGGCAGGCAGAATCCGTTGCCCCCCACCCCGTGCCCGGCGACCCTGAGTCCACATCCCGTCTCCCTGGATGGATCCATCCGGGACACGCGACATAAGCCCCGTCACACGAGAAGCGGCTTCTTCACTCGACACCGTGTGTTCGAGGCCCGGGCATGCGGCATGCGTCTGACTCTCCTTTTTTTAAGGCCAAAGCACATCCCGTTGTGCTGATCGACCATAGCTTACGAATCCGTTCATCACAGGATAGACCAGAATTTTTTTTTTTTTTAGGTTTTTAAGGTGCCCACGTTTTTAATAATCCTAAGACCCAATAACCTCCCCCCGGCCCCCGCCACCTAGGCTTTACATTTGCTCCCTCGGCAGGTAAGGGTCCACGGCAGGCGCCCACGCCCCAGCTCACCTTCTCCTGGGCTGACCTGGCCACGCTGGAGACCCGGTGCACCTCCAGCCCCAGGGGCTGCCACAGCGGGTCCTCCTCGAAGGACAGGAGCAGCGGGCCCTGGAACAGAGGGAGAAGCACGGTGAGGCCCTCCTTAAAACCGGCACACTGGCGAGAAAGCTCTGCAAATCTGGGAACGTCATCTGACTCCTGTCACTCAAATGTGTGCTTCTAAACAGCAGCAGGGGTCACGGAGAGCACACACCCCCGAGAACCTGCCACGACGCGGTGTGCCCGGGCCGGGCTTTGGTTCCCAGAGCGGGATGGCAAACAACCCAGGGAGGTGGCCCTAACGACAGCAAAGGGAACCCTGAACACCCGTGTTTACACGGGCAGGAGAGAAGCCCGGCTCCCGGGGCAGCGTGCTTGGGGTGACCCCGCAGGTCCAGCACCGTATCTGGCCAAGCACGGCAAGTTCAAGGGCTCCGTCCCCTTCTCCTGGCGGAGGCCAGCCTTCTCTCTGGTCTTAGAGGACCGCCTCTCCCCGTCCACGTGGTTGCCCGCGTTGTGACTTCAGGTGCGGCCCCTTCCCCTCTCCCAGGGCCCGGCCGCCTCTCGCTGGAACCTGAGATCCCTTGGCTCAGAATGAACCGGCCTGGCTGCTGTGCCCAAGGAGCGGGCTCCTGAGCCCCTGCTGCCCAGAGCTTTGGAGCCGTCGGGCTCCTGCCCCCCCAAGGTCTCCTGCTTTCAGCTCCGGTCATGATCTCACAGTTCGCGAGTTCCAGCCCCACATCCGGCTCTGTGCTGATAACACGGAGCCTGCTTAGAATTCTTTCTTTCCCTGTCTCTCTACCCGCCCCCCCTTCCCAGCCCAAGCTCACGCTCTCTCTCAAAATAAATAAACTTAAAAAAAATTTTTTTTTTAATCTCCAAATGAGACGTAGGCAATTAAATTAATATGTCCACAAGGCAGTAACACTGATGTTTTATAAAATAATAAATCAGGGCCGGGATAGTCAACCAAGTCTTGGCCTTTTAAATTTCTTATGTTTTTAAGTTTATTTATTTATTTTGAGTGGGGGGACAGACAGAGGGAATGAGAGAGAGAGAGAGAGAGAGAGAGAGAGAGAGAGAGAGACAGAGAAACCCAAGCAGGTTCCATGCTGTCAGAGTGTGGGGCTCAAACCCACGAACCATGAGATCATGACCTGAGCCAAAATGCACCAAAGCTCTCCTGGCGAGCACAGTGCCATCGAGCAAGTGATGGAGTTCTCCTGGGACTGTTTCTTAACAATTCCCGATGACCAAGAGTGACACTGAAAGACACAGAACGTTCTCGTTAATATGCTTCTAACCTCGCCCTGCTTTTAGCGACATCTACCTCACCCCCTAAAAGTCATCAGGGGAGAATCCAGTCTACTTCTCAAGAGAGATGCAGTCACGGCCCGGGCCCCTCTGCAGACACTCCCCACGGCCGGAGGTTGTGTCCGTGTGTGCCCTGCTGGCCAGCGGCAGGTGCCCGCCGCGAGCTCGCTGAGCGCACAGAACCGCTGGCTCAGGGAGCTGATTGATAGAGATTCAACATCATCACCTGCTGCCCCCAGATCAGTGGACGCAAGTTGTCCTCTCCCACCTCCGGCACCTTTGGGACTCAAACCCTGAGAAGGTTCCGCTGGGAGATTCAATGTCAAGCGGCGGTCTCGCAAAGGAAGTACGGCATTTGTGTTCAAATAAGGACCCGGGGATTCCTTTTCCCTCCCACGCTGCCTGAGGCTCGGGTTCCGGAAGCCCAGCGAGCACGCGGAATCGCTCACACCCTGTCCGTTGCAGAGTCTACAGGGCAAGACTTCACGCCCGCACGGAGAAGCAACACACAGGCATCGGCAGGAGCACGCTGAGGAAGGAACACCAGGAGGAGGACCACCCAGCGTGAACACACGTTACAGAACCTCCGCGATTCAAACTGTGTGGTGCAGGTGCATGAACACGCAGACGGTCCAGGGGACTAGAACAGCCCGTCCAGAATACACCCAGATGCACGGACACACTTCGTATACACCCAAATGCACGGACACACTTCGTATACGTCGAACGTGGCATTCCAAATCACTGGGTAAAAAATGAATTTTAAAAATCAGGAGCGGGGGGTGTCTGGGTGGTTTAGTTGGTTAAGCATCTGACTCTTGCTTTTGGCTCAGATCACGATCTCACAGCTCCGAGTCGGGCTCTGTGCTGATGGTGGGAAGCCTGCTTGGGATTTTCTCTCTCTCCCGCCCCACCCCTCCCCTGCTCTCTCTCTCTCTCTCTTAAATAAATGAACTCTTGGGGCGTCTGGGTGGCTCAGTCGGTTGGGCAGCTGATTTCGGCTCAGGTCACGATCTCACAGCTCGTGAGTTCAAGCCCCGTGTCAGGCTCTGTGCTGACAGCTCGGAGCCTGGAGCCTGCTTCGGATTCTGTGTCTCCCTCTCTCTCTGCCCCTCCCTTGCTCACCCTCTGTCTTTCTCTCTCAAAAATAAATAAACATTAAAAAAAATAAAAAAAAAATAAATGAACTCTAAAAAAAGTCAGGATGTGGGAGAAATCCCAGATGGAACACAAACACCAACAGACAAACCTACCCCTATTACAAATGAACGCCATAACCCCCACCCCCAAACGGGTGGGAAGACACACCTCTCACCTAAGAAACTTTGGATGACAACAGCCTGACTGCAGCAGGCATAACCTCGTCAGTAGGCGTGTTTCTCGTGGGCGCTAACCTTAGCAATGCTGAAACGACTTTGTGCGAGTCCTAGAACTGACCCAGTAAGTAAATATGTTACAGACAGGAAGGGCCAGATGCCTCAGTCTTGGAGACGGAAGGTACAATTAAGGAAAGGAGGAGGCTGAACTCTGCGCTGTCCGGCTGCAATCCGAGCCATCAGTGTGAAGTCATGCTCTCTCGGAGGCGGACAGAAAGGTCCAGAATGGCCGACATGTGCAAACACACACTTATTTCTCAGCTCTGTGCACTGAAAGGGTCTGGAAGGAATGAGACCCCAGCAGTAATGAGCACACACGATGCCCAGATCTTGGTTTCTAAACACCTCCCCAAGGAAAGGCAGCAGCACTGCTGGCAGAAGTGGCTGAACCCAGGGCTGGAAGAGGGGAAAATAAAAAGCTGCAGAGGAGTCTAGAACAAACGTCTTGTGGAGTCACGAAGAAAGGAAGCGCCAAATCAGTACATGTTTGGTATCTGGGTGGAAGAACACAAGAGGCTACCAAGAAATATCCACGAGCCGCCCAAGTGCCGATCATCGAGTGGATACGGACAAGGAGGAGACGGGTAGCTCTTTCTCGCAGAATTGTAATGAACAAACGCAGGAGAGAAGGAAACGGAGAACCATCAGCCACAAACTATACGGAAGCAAATGTTGCAGACCAGGTACACCCCGGGTGCCGAAATCAGTGAGCTGAAGTTTGACAAGTGTCAGATTTACATCGTCTCAAAGTAGCTCCCGGAAGTATCTGTTCACCACAAAGGCGAGGACAGGACAGGAGACAAGGTATAAAGCAGAAAACCCGACAGAAACTATCCTGACCACGGGACCGAGGCCAACGTCCCAGTACTCTGACATCACAAAGCCCACGATACAGGACACTAATAGGGGCACATGACTCCTGTGGTTTCACAGCCCAATCCTGTAAAAACACCAAGCCGAGGGGCATGGGGCAACACGACAGTCCATCCTCTTCAGAGTCCTCAAGGTCATGCAAGACAATGAAAGCCTGGGGAACGATTATAGACTCGGGGAGACTGGGCGAGACCGCGGTTCAGTGCCCGCCGTGGGACCTGCGTGGGACCCCGGAACGATGAAAGGGTACTGGCAGGCTGGGTGAAATTTGAGGAAGGTCTTCAGCTAAAGGCTTTGTGCGGATGTCAATTCCTCCTATGTCACACTGCTTGTATCAGGGCACTAGGAATTCTGGTAACATTGTGCCGATGTTAATTTCTTGGTTCCGATGCTATGTTCTGGTTATGTAAGGCTGGGCGAGGAAATGTATGGAACTCTGTTATTTTTGTAACTCTATCTAAAAGCAGTAAAAAGTTGTCTTGTTTTCTTTTTAAAGGCTTTGCAAGGAAACTGCCCACCTTTATTGACCCTTCTTCCTACCTGCCCTACACGGGGCCCATCTCACCCGTGGTGGACTGTTTTCCAGGTTGAACCCCAAACTGTCCTCTTCTACCGAGGAAGCACAGAGAGGTCAGGCTTGCCCAAGGTCACACAGCCCCAGAGCTGCCTTCTGGCCTCAACAGGGCACACACTGCTGTTCCAAGCTGTTCGAGAAGTCCCCTCCCTCCTCAGCAACCCACGGCCGGGCCGGCGGGAATGGAAGTTAGCTTTGGCCGCGTTCAAGTTGACGTACGCACGACACCCACTCTTCCTTCCCCCGAATTCCTGTCTCTTTAGGAGAACGGGTGAGCGCAAAGCCCAGCCGGAACTGGAGCCTCCTCCCGGGTTGCGGATCGACAATTTGCAAAGTCATCAGTGAGCCTCGTTTACTGTTGATTCTTTGGAAGTGAAAAACAAAGCACATGAAACAGCTTGTTTTGCCCAGGCTTGGCCGGCTCCCAGGGAGGGAAGGCCTGTGTCCAGACGGGGTGATGCACGTGCCCCCCCCCCCCCCCGGTTCCTCCTCCTCCAGGGACAGGTTCCTACCAGGGCCTGACATTCACCCCCCGACTGCCACCTGCTCCAGGCCAGCCTTGTGCTGGGTGCAGAGGCGGCTGTGCCCGGAGGGTCAGGGGTCTGGCCGGGCTCACCATCCCGGGAGCAGACCAGGGCACAAGTGACCACGAGGTGGAGGGAGCAGGGCAGGTGGCTGGGCTGGGGCTGGGGCAGCATCCTCACAGAACGGGAGGCCCGGGGGCCTCTGCGCTGAGACCTGGAAGGTTAATGAAGTGTTCCGGACAAAAGGAATGGCCCGTGGGAAGGCCCCACAAGGACAGAACCCTGAATGTTTGAGCAACAGAAAGACAATCAGTTCAGGGTGGGACAGATCCACGGCCCTGACGCAAAGTCACCTTCACGTTCTTACCGACTGACCTCCTATATTGTGGCCGCGCGCCGGTCACGAAGTTTGGATTTTTTGTGAGCGCCGCTCAAAGCTCGCGGCGAAAAACCGTGAAGTCTTGTCGCTTTGTTTACTTTTTCAAATGTCAAGGCTCATACACAAGTCAGAGCTATTAATAACACGGTTCAAGTTCACACGGCGTCTTTTTTTTTTTTTTTTTTTTTTTAAGAAAGACCACAAATTGTCCCGCAGTGCTGGTCCTCTGCATTGAGAACATTCCTCCGAAAAAATCCCCAGGCAAATGACTCAAGAGACAAATAGCTTGGGTGACCCTCCTAACTCAGGGCCTCAGCCAAGGTGGGCAGCCCCCTTCCATCCAAGTCCAGAAGCACCAGCCACGGAACACAGCCCTCGCTCTGGGCCCACCCCCGACCCCCCACTCTCCCCCTGTGTGGCCCGGCAGCGTCTGCCCTGAGAGGGACACCCTACCCCGGCTGCCCGTCCACCAGCACCCTGGCTTCCAGGGCCTCCTGGCTCGTTGCTGGGGACACACAGCACCAGTGGGGCCGCTGACGCTCACCACAAACCGCTTTGTAAACATTCAGGTAAGTGCAGGGGGGCCGGAGGGAGAGCGCCAGCTGTTGCCTTGGGATGCTGGGGTATTAGTTCCCAGGCCGGCGACTGAGCCAGCTCTGGCGGCTTTCTGTTCTCCGCGACCCAACCGCCACCAGCTGGATGGGAATCCCGTGTTTGCAGCACCAGGGGGGACGTGTGGCTGGGTGGGGGGGGACCCTGATTGCCTGGTGGCCGGCTGAGGGACAGGGGTGTCTCTGCAGGCCCCTCACTGGCGAGAAGCTACCTGGGGAGCTGGGGACAACCACAGTATGTGCTGCCTGCGTTTGGCCAACCTACCGGGTCTGAACTGTGGGGCGGGGGAGGGGCAACCCGTCTGTGCTCCCCAAGCCCCCGGCACCACCCCACCAGCTGGCCCAGCGGCGAGGCTTTCCTCTTGTGGCTCCCCGAGTCACCATCCCGCCTAATTTACAAATGCCTCTGGAGCGAAAGCCGGAATCCCAGGGGCCCGTCTGACACGAGCGGCCTGCACTGCCACAGTCACTGGTCATCCGGGGTCAAAGGAGAGGCCGCAAGTCACTGATCCGTCCTCGGACGCCAGAGATGCCCATTGTTAGGACGCTAGGTCAAACAACCGCGCCCTTTCACCCTTTCCGGCTGTGCCTCAATCATGGGAACGTGTGGGTCTCAAAGGGAAACCTGCCGTGCACGGCGAGCGGGACTCCAGCCACGGGCACAGCACAGGGACAACCGCCCTGGGGCTAGGTGAGCCCGGCCTCTCCAGCACACGGAAGGGGCTCTGCTACAGAGTTTAGGGTTCCCTCCAGAGTTAAAATTCAAAGCTGGAGCAGAGAGCTTACGTGGGGAAGGGCCACTGTCTCCGGTGACAGACAATTCCACCTGCATGGAAGATGCCAGCCAGTGTGTCCTCAACCCCCCCAGTGACGGGCTGAGAAGGGGCGTCCCAGGCCAGGGCAGGGGCAGGAGGGCGCCGCTAAGCTGCTGTTCTGGGGCGGAGAGCAGGCTCTGGGTGTCAACCCTAATCGGGGATTAGCGGGAACAGAGCCGGAGGAGGACGACAAGGGAAACTCCCGCGGGGCTGGCCGGCCACCAGGGTCGGGACAACCACTCACGCCACACCAGCACCTGCTCTACCCAGGCCGCCAGTCAGCGCGGGGACAGCGGTGGGCCTGGACAGGGCAGGGTACGACGACTCACTTACCCAGATCCTGTCTGCAAAACGTGCCATCTGAGATCAAATCAAGCAACGCTTCCGGGCATCAGGGCGGGCGGAGAAACACCAGGCACCCACAGCCAATCGGCACCTGACACCACGATGGCGACGAACCTGCGTCCTCGCAAAGCCATCAGAGCAGATCTGCCCGTTTTCAGCTTGACCCCGGTGCATTACTGCCACTTCCGGGCAGGCGCCGGGGAAACACTGATGTCTAAGACCCTGCAGGTGTGGCCAGCAGCAGGTAGAGAACAGAGAACACACAGGCCAAATCTCTGTCCCCGAACACAGAGCGCGGCCCGCTCCCACACAAAAAACGCGGGTGACCTGGGCAACACCTTCAGCTATTTCTTCGGTGTTCTCGGCTCTACCTGGCCGACCAAAGACCAATTCCAGACCAGAGCGTTCCTCCTTTCTTCCTCAACGCTCCAGGCACGTGGGTAATCTGGAAGCATCCCATCTAAGGCAACCCTATTTTTTTTAGGCCAATCAAGAAACGTCAGGACCTGAAGAGACACGACTGAAGCAGGGCCATCCCACATCTGCAGGTCGCAAGGGTCATGCCTCTGCGCCGGAAGCTGTCGGGAGTCCCACGGTTAGACGTGAGGGCCGCCGCAGATCACGCGGCCCAGGCTTGCTCGAATTTGACAGAGACCTGGGAAGGGGCCCCCACCTGTTCACACCACCAGCCCAAAGTATGCGCGGCCACGGAACCCAGGCCCACGACGCCAGGTCACCCGCGGGGGTCAAAGACAGCGGCCTCCTGGGGAAACGAATCCGTGTTTGCACACATGCGTGAGGTCACATGGCTTTAAGTCCCCCACAAGAGGTGGGGTGGTTCCAGAGTCTCTGGCTGGCTCAATCAGGAAAGCTCGTGACTCTCGATCTCAGGGTTGTGAGTTCAAGCCTGGGTGTGGAGATAACTTGAGAGAGAGAGCAAGAGAGGGGGAGAGGTGAGGGGGTGCCCCTGAGTAGGAGATGTCCAGCTCTGGGCAGCTGGGGCACAGATTCTAGGCATCAAGACAGACGGCAGTCAGCTGACCTTGAGCTGTTTTTTTTTTTTTTTTTTTTCATCTAAAAGGTACAGTTTATTTTTTCAATAGCTCAGAACACGGTCTTTTGAGTTGATGAATTTATATTCATTTACACTCAAAGACTCTTCGTTTTTTAAATCTCTGGCTGGGCACGTCAAGGCCAGGGGGAAAGACCAGCCAGAGGGGCCCCTAGGGACTATTCTGGAGGGTGAGGCATCCAGACACGAAGCGTTCACTCTCCTTAAAGCGAATGGCCACAGGCTTCTCCCCTGAGCTGCACAGGCAGGTGAAGGAGGGTGACAGCCAAGGGTGAGGAGCAAAGACTGGGGGGTACCTCCCCAAACACACCAGGCCTCGATCCCTCTGTGGAACGCCTAGAAAGAGTGGACGCCAGGGGCTTGTCATCAAGATGTCTCAAGCGTAAAAGTAAGTCACCACACCATCAGCCACGGAAGAAACTCACCGCAGGAGAACGCAGGAGCAGTTACGTGATAAGTCCCTGAGCTTTGAGGGCGGAGGCAGCTGGCTCCCAATCCCAGCTCGGCCACCCACAGGCCGTGCGACCTTGGGCGGGTCGCCGAGCCTGTCTAGGCCTCAGTTTCCCCACCTGTACAATGTTGACAACACCTCTGTGCCAGGTGTCGTGAGGATCCAAAAAGCAGATCGAGGTACCGAAAGCCCCCCGAACGATGTCCCGCAAGTGGCTGGCACTCAGCAAACGGCCACCACCTCCATGGGTCAAGGAACGCAGGCCTTTGGGAAATACATTCTCGGGGAAAAATGCATTTCTATACAAGGGATCGTATTGGGGTCACGGTTACTCATCCATCAGGTGCAAAAGCAGTAAGTGTCCCGCTGGTACCGGAATCCACCTGGGACTCCAGAAGGGGCAGGGGAGCCAGGAGGGCAGTGGGCGCCTCCCACAAGCCCCTCCCGGGGCGCCCGGGGTCTGGCACACGTGATGTGTGGGGGGCAAGATCCAGCCGCTTTGTCTTGGTCCCCCATCACGGGTCCTTCGCTCTCCGGTCTGTCTCCTAACTTTCCAGAGCGCTCTGCCGCGGGGGAGGCTCACTTGCATCAGGCCGGGGCTGTGGCGAGGCTCCAGGGCAGAGCGCTGCCGCGACCGCCCGCACCCGGCCACCAGCCCCGCGGCCACGAGCCGCCCTCGCAGACAACTCACCCTTTCCGTTCGGCCTCATCATTCAGGGCGGTCACCCAGGCGGCCTGCCACTGGTTCCTCCAGCTGTTCAGCGTCAGGATCCAGGCGAGCAGCGCGTCCGACTCGGGGCGCCGGCCCTCGCCAGGCTCGGCAGCCCGCCGCGGGGGCCGGGGTCGCGCCCTGGCCAGCGCCCACTGCGCCAGGTACAGGCCCACCGTGCCCAGGGCCACGACGAAGAGCGACACCAAGAGCAGCCACTGGACCTCACCGAGCCACCAGCCCAGGCGGGACATGGTGATGGCGCATACCCGGCGCGCCTGGCCCCAACTTCCCAGGGCAGCCCCCCGGCCGGGGTGCAGGGCCGGCGGGCGGCGAGCCTAGGACATGAGCGCGCGGCCGGCGGGGCTCGCGGGGGGCGTGGAGGGGGGCGCGGCGGGGCCGGGGGTGCGCGGCTGGCTGAGCGGGCCCGGAGGCCAGGCGGCCGCGCGGGGCGAGCAGGAGGCGATGTGCGGCCGCGGCCCGGGACTGCGCCCCGGCCCCGCACACCTGGGAAATGGGGACGCGGCGCCCGGCGTTCCCGACCGGCGCGTCTGGGCAGGTCCCGGGCCGCGGCCGGCGAGCTTCCTCCTCCGCGCGCCGCCCCGGGCGTCCCGCCCGCGGCCCGGCAGTGGCCGGAGGAGGCTCGGGCCGGGGCGGGGCCTGCGGGGCCGGGACCGCCCCTGCGCCCGGGCCGTCCCGACCGCGTCCCCCCCAACCCCCGCGTCCCGCCCCACCCTCGGCCCCTTAAAGGCCCCGCGGCCCGGCGCCCCGGTCGGGCCCCGCCCAGCCACGTGCGCGCGCCGCTCGGCCCTCCGGCGACCGTCGCGGGCCGTGGCGGGGGTGGGAGGGGCGGGGGCCGGCCTCCCCCCGCGCGGACGTGGCCCCGGCGTGGCGCCGCGACAGCTCGGTTGCGCGGGGCTTTCCAGCTGGGTGGACCCCAGGGCCGCCGCGGGGCCGGCCGGCTTGGCTTCCGTGCGCGTGTGTGTGCGCGCCTGTGCGCGTGGAAGGGTGGTTTCTAGGATCACCATCTGCCCAGCGGCAAGACACTGTCTGGCTTTAACGGACTCGGAAAGTCCCCAGAAATCCACGACTAATCCCTGAAGTCTGGAGGGCCTGGAGCCTGGCCTCACGGGCTGCGGCGTGCTCCTGCCCCAGAAGGTCTCAGAAAAAAATGCCCCAACTTCGTGTGGGTGTGTCGTTGCGCGTTGTGCGCGTGTGTGTCGTGTGTGTGTGTGTGTGTGTGTGTGTGTGTGTGTGTGTGCGCGCGCGCGCGCGCGCGCGCGCGGGCGGCATGCCCCCTGCGCCCCTCGCCTGGGAGACTTGGCCCCCATTCGTAGGAAATGCCGCAAAACACTAGCCCCAGATTCTCCAAGGCCGAAGGAAAGGCCTAAATCACAAAGTAGTGAATCGCAGGTATTTTCTGCAGCTGTTGGAGGCGGATTTGACCTTGAAGTGGGTTGGCCAGACCCAAGGGCTTAGCCGTCGCTCACCTAGCCAGGGTCAGCCCGGTTGCTAACATCACTGGGGATTCTGGCTCTGGGGTTGCAGGGGAGGGGTCCTCCCTGCTTCCCCCTCAGCCCCTCCCTGCCCCTGCGCTGGGAAAGTAAAGCCTTAGAAGCTGGCTCAGAGGGGAGTTCGCTAAGGAGACAGGCTAGTTTGGCAGATCTGGGATTGGGGCCTAGATCTGGTCCACAGGAGAGTGGCATTTTTGAGATTTACTATGCAAGAGCCCTGGGAACAGTGGAGCAAAGAGAACCACGGGTGATGTGCTAGATCTGTGCGGGACACCAGGTGTTAAAGACAGGAGTGAGGTGCCTGGCTGGAGGCAGGGGGGTCAGCACAAGGGCATATGAACAAGTGTGTGTGTGCGTGCGCACGCGTGCGTGCATGCAAAGGCCCTGAGGCAGAGAGGGCAAAGGGGTGTGAGAGTTGGAGGCAGTCGGGAGGTGGGCGGAAGCTGGAACTGGAGCCCCCCAGTTATGGGTAGTGGATTGTGCCATGGAAAAGAAGTGGCAAGCTGTCTTAATGAAGCACAGAGCGGGAAAAAAAATGGAATTTTACAAGTGTCACTGCCAGCAGAAGGTGGAGGGAGGTCCGGTCGGAAGGAAGCCGGAGGGGGCAGACAGGCCAGCTAGAAGGTGACCCCAAGCATCCAAGAGAAGGGTTTAAAGGAGGCCTAGCACGTGGCCGGGAGGGAACAGGCCCTTACAGGAGATTATTGCTTGCTTAGAGGCTCCAGGCCAGGAGAGACGAGGGTGAGTTTGAAGTTCTGGGCAGGGAGCAGCAGAAGGATGAAGGAGGTTACACCCCAGGGGCCTTTCTTTGAGAAAGAGGAAGGGATTGGGAGGCAGCTGGTCCAGGAGCCCTTGTGGGAAACAGAACAGGAAGCTGGCGGGGAGTGCCCAGGTGAGCTGGGGGCAGGGGGCGGGGAGCGAGCCCTTACTTGGCAGGTCTGATATTAGAAAGAGGAAGCAGAATGATCCTGCGAGCTTTCTGCAAGCTACCTGGCCATTAAACGTTCCCCTGGGGGCAATGGGGGGGGGGGGGGAAGAACGCTCCTTCTTTAAGAAATCTCTTCTTATTTGGAGGAAACACCGAATTACGTTCTGACCTGTAGCCAGATCCGTGCAATTGAATAATTCGGGTACTGCTGCCCCCTTACCAGCATATCAGGGATAACTAGACACCTGGGGCTCCGAGTCTCCCTGTTCTGGCTGGCTGTGGCCTTGTCCCCGGTTACCAGACGGCCAGTCCGGTGTGACTGGTGGAACCAGTCTCTTTCCTCCACCGCCCGTGTTCCCAGGCGTACTCGCCCACTGGCTCACTTAGAGGCTTGAAACAAACTGTAAACTAACAACCAGCCCTTGGTTTGGAATTTGTCACCTGGCTGTAAGTTTTTACAAAGGGAATGTAAACAGGTAGATGCTGACTGACTTCGGTGTAGAAGAGAATTAAGGGGAAATGAGGGGTGGGACGTGGGACGGGTGACCGGGAAAATGCAGGTGGCCAAACCATGCGACAGGAACAGAAACATCTCGGAAACCTGGGAGCATGCCAGTCTCCTTCCGCCTCTGCTCCCAGCCACTGTCCCCCTGCGCCCGGGCCCATTCATCCCCTGCGTGGAGGACCTGGCCATCAGCACCCCGGCTGGCGATACCCCCCGCTCTCGGCACAGTCCCGTCTCCGCCACCCCGAATCCCTTTAGCCCAAGGAGCCGGGACGCTGCTCTCTGCCTAGAAAGGTCTCTCCTCCCCACCAAACCTTCCAAGATGTGGTGGGCTCCAGCAAGTTCCCGGAGCTGGTGTTAACCCCGCCTGAAAGAGAGCCAGGCTGCTTTGAATGGAGCTTCTGTGAGCGGCTGGGGTGGGGGCGGGGGGCCTCGGGGCGGGGCTGGGGCCCTTGGGTCCCGGCCACCCTTCCCGAGCCAGGCTCTCATACTGCCACCCCAGGGAGACCGTCTTCACGTGAACCTACAGGACCCACCAGAGACAGCAGCCTACCTGGAACTCTCTAGAAGGCATCACTGTGACCCTCGGACCAGGTGGTCCCACGGTGGCAGGGAGGCAACAGTAAAAGCTGGGTTTTCAAAGTCTACTGCAGAATGTTCTGCTGCTTGTGAGACAGACCACAGGCTGTGGCTCCATTGGTCCCTTTTTTTTGTTTCACGTAAAGAACATTTCCAAAATGTAGACACACGTGGCCTGCTGGGTGATCCCCATCCAGTCCCTCATTTGGGGGGACTCTGTGCATCCCAGGAGGGAAGTAGTTTGACGTCTTTTCCTGCCAAACCAGGAGGTTCCGCGATGATGTTACATTTTTAAAAATTACTAAGTGTCGTATGTGTTTCCTATCTATAAACAAAGTTACACATGTTAACATTTCAAGTTGTTTGTTGCCACTGAGCCACCTGTCCTTATGGATTTTTGAAAGTGCTTAACCCAAAAAATCAGGATGTATAGACTTATTCCCAAGTATACTTAATCCCAAGTAATTAGGCTAAGTTTGCAGAAGGGGAAAGGAGGAGGTTCTGGGAGGTGTAGTTTGTCTGTAACTTGGTAGCGAAGTTCCTTCTTCAGTGTGCACGGTTGTGATCACCTCTTGAATCATCGCGTGTGCTCGGACGGCCGCAGCCGGGGCCGTGGGCGACCCCGAACCGAGTTTAAAGTCGGACAGACGACCCCGGATTACAAACGTGCAGTTTCCTCCAGGGGAGCTGCACGGAAGACATTCCCAGAATTCCCTCTTGGCAAAATGCCTTCGAGATTTGGCTCCAGGGGCCTGGGCAGTGGGGTCCGAGGGGACATCTGACCGTCTCCTTGGCTACGTTCACAGGGCCCTGGTCATTTCCACAATCCGGAGGCTCGGGGTGTCTCAGGCTGGTTTCCAGTCTTGCCGTGGTGGCTACGGGGCACCTGTGAACCCTGTCAAAGGTGGCCCACCACCAGGTGCCTCAGTGGGTTAAGGGTCTCTTGATTTTGACTCAGGTCATGATCTCACCGTCGGAGCCCTGCGTCGGGCTCTGTGCTGACAGCATGGAGCCTGCTTGGGATCCTCTCTCTCTCTCTCTCTCTCTCTCTCTCTCAAAATAAATATATAGACATTGAAGGTGGCCCACGACCAGAGTCAGGCTCTATGCCAGACAAGGCTTCCCTCTCTGTTTGACCTTGACTTCTCCTTCCTCCCCATTCATAGGACTGGCTGACGAGCTTCATCCTGGCGCGTGACCCCTTCTCTGGGGGGCGGGCAATGGTCCTGGCAGGTGCACTAACTCCCGCAGCACAGCACGCAAGGGCTGGGAGCCGCCCCCCGGCGGGAGTGACTGCCACAGAATCGGCCCCGGCCTCGCTGCATGACCCGTGGTGGGGGTCCCTTCGATGCCCTGCGTGTGGCCGGGTGGCTGGTGGACAGACGCCGTAGCTGGCGCTCGGCTGGACGGGCTCACTTCGTTTTCAGGCAACGCGCAGAGGATAGCATCATCCTGTTTTCAGAGTGAGGAAGCTGAGTTCAGAGAGGCTGAGTCACTTACCCCAGGCCACACAGTGAGAAAGGGGCAGAGCCAGAGTCTGACCCTAGGGAGTATCCGCCCCAGAGCCTGTGCTCTTTCCCTCAGCATGCTACGGAAAGAGGAAAACGTTAGAGGCTGGAAAGGAAGGGGTCTCGTTTCTCGAGTGCTTGGGCGCAGATCCGTCCAAAGAAGATGAATTGCCTTTTGTGCTCTGAAGTCCAGGGGGCACGGACTCTTTCAAAACCAGAGGGGAAGGAAGTTCATCGAGGGTTCATTCGAGGGACTCACAGGGAGCTTCTGCTCTGGCCCGGGCCCTTCCTGGGGAAGACAGATTCCTGTCGAAGAGCCTGCTGGAGTGGCCGGGTAACCAGATCACCGTCCCGCAGATGCCCACCAAGGAGGGTCCGAGGGGCCATCCCCCCACCGGCAGGGCCTTCTGGGCCCCCCACCTCCCACCCTGAGGGTGAGCTGTCAACAGGATGTGCCCTCAAATCCCAGCCTGGCGATGGACCCGTCGAAGAGCCTGAGTCATGCCGCCCTGCAGGGAGGCGGGGTGGGGAGGGCTCGGGGCCAGAGGCAGGGCTTGGCTGCCTACTGTGGGCCAGCCGGCCTGCCAAGAGCCTGCCCTGGGCCATCCTGATGAATGCGGTCCCTGCAATTCTGTGCCCACGCCGGGTGGATGCAGGAATGTGACCCAGATGGCAGGCCGCATCCCTGCCAGGTGGCCCAGTTAAGCCTCCTGCACGATTGCCCAACGGCAAGGTGACAGGGCAGCTGTGCGTGCACGCGAGGCCGGGACCTAACTGAGGCACGAGAGGTTCAACCTTGCATTTTTAAAAACTCTCTGGTACGCTGAAAAGGTCCTTGTGAGGAGGCAGTCACCCGAACCGTGTGTTCTTCCTCACTCACCTCGTTGGAGAGTCAGAAACATCTGCCGTATAGACGTCGGGTTCCTAGGGGCTCCTCGGGTGGCAGTGGGAGCCTGGTGAGAGGACAGGCTGGAAGAGAGAGAGGAAGGCACTGGGGACAGAGACCCCCCCCCCCCCGCCCCTTGTTGGGACTTTGCTGTGGCCTGGCCTGCATCAGAGGCCCCAACAGAGTGTGGTCGCCATGGGGCCCTCCTGCTGGGGTCAGCCCCCTCGGCCACACCAACGAATGTGTGCTGCTCCTAGCTTCTCAGAACCTGCCCCATCCACCCCTGCAATCCCCCTGGTGTTGCCGTTCCCAGTGCTGACTCGGGAACGACACCGGCTTGATCCAGGGGATGGCTCAGCTAGAGAAGGGCATGCTCAGAGCCGGTCAGCCGGGCCCCACAGGCCGGAGGAAGGGCTCAGCCACCCGATGTGGGACTCCGGAAGTCTCCTCCTGCAAATGTAGTTAATGTCTTAATTAATTACATTTAATTAATTAAATGGGGGGCATAAGGATAGAGTCAACTAACTATCTGGAGAGGTGGGGTGGCTCAGTCGGTTAAGCATCCGACTTTGGCTCGGGTCATGATCTCACGGTTCGTGGGTTCGAGCCCCGCGTTGGGCTCTGTGCTGACAGCTCGGAGCCTGGAGCCTGCTTCGGATTCTGTGTCTCTGTCTCTCTCTGCCCCTCCCCCACTCGTGCTCTGTCTCTCTCTCTCTTTCTGTCTCTCAAAAATAAATAAATGTTAAAAAAAATTTTTTTAAATATCTGGAGGGGTATTTCACCTCTTTGAGAGTTAAAGGACACCACCATCAAAGCACTTTTTTTTTGTTTTTTAAAAGTACTTTTAAATGTTTATTAGTTTTTGAGAGAGAGAGAGAGTGTATGTATGCACAAGCAGGTAAGGGGCAGAGAGAGACAGAGGGGGAGACACAGAATCAGAAGCAGGCTCCAGGCTCCCAGCACAGAGCCCGACGTGGGGCTCGAACCCATGACCAGTGAGATCATGACCTGAGCCAAAGTCGGATGCTTAACTGACTGAGCCACCCAAGTGCCTCTAAAGGGCCTTTCAAACATCCCAGGAGCACCTGTTCACCTACAAAGTCATTCACGTGCTCATCACAAACAACTACTGGTTCAGCGTGGGCACAACCAATCCAGCGATTACAGGGGGCAAGTGTGAATGCCTTCCGTCTGCGTGCACTTTACAGTAATTCCTGTAATAAGCAACCCACCGGGGACAAGGTGGCCCGAGGGTGGCGGAGACAGACCTGGAATCCGCGCGTTCCCTGCCATGATCCTACGCCGCGCAGCACGTGGGCACGGGCCTGCAGAGTCAGAGAGCAAGTCTTCACCCGGATTTGTCGCCGTGTCTCATTTTTCAGTGATTCTGATGGAGTCATCGTCACCCCCACCCAGTGCGAGGTGTAACTGTACCCGTGCACCCCTGGGGTCACCACACCCATTCTCTCGGCGCCTGGTTTCCCGGGGTGGGGGGTACCAGCTCCGTCTCGGGGACCCCATCCTTGTCGCTGAGCTGGGAGGGGGAGGAGCCAGCAGGGCAGGGGGATGCCACCTGCGGGCCCCAGAGTCCCTTCCGGCTCTGCCTCCCTGTCCGGTCCAATCCGACCTTCCCTAGGTTGAGGGGGCCACAGACATGAAGCCAGGAACTCCGTGGAGGGAAGCAGCCCAGCCTGAGTCCTCGGGGCTCTTCCCCAGGTGACAGAAAGAAGGTGGCTGCTGGGTCCCGGGGTGGGGGGCGGTGACAGCAAAAGGTCCCCCTTTAACCCTCCCCTTTCTGTGTGTTCAAGCACCCAAGGATCCTTTCTGGACACGTTCCTGATTATCCACACAGGTATCGTCTGAACTGCATGCTTCTGTGTCCGTGAAGATGGGGGACGAACCCCGCCCCCACACCCGTCTGGCCCACATGCCGTGGGGGTCACGCCAGCAGCCTTGCTAACGCGCACTCGATCTTCGAGCTTCGCCGGAGAACAGCAGCAGGTGCAAGGCCTCCCCGAGGGAACCGGAGTTAGCGCAGGATGGTTTCCAGGGGCTCACGTCCCATTGTTCCCAGGCAGGACAGAGCGGTGCAGGCTGGCTGGTCTTTGTCACCGAGGAGCGGGACGTTCGAAGCCAGGGGCCAGCAGATGAAACACCAAGCGGCTGGAAATGAGACCCCCACATTGAACAGACCCCTTCGAAAGGCACTAGAGAAGGGAATGTTCCAGGGGTAAAGGGGGGTGTCAAGGAAGCTGGTCTTCACTGACGCCGGCTGCACGACCTCAGAAAGTCCAGGCCAATATTTGTATGAAGGGGGTAGCAGGCTGGGAACACCCAGGGCTCCCGCAGAAGTCCCCCTGCAGGGCGACAGCATTCACTGTTACCGCGGAGGCCCCTTGGCCACACTGCTTCGTGGGACACGGATGCCAGGCTGCCCAATCTCCAGGGGAAGCCGGCAGATGAAGCCACCTAGGGTCTTGTCAAAAATCACAGCCCCCGAGTGGTGTCACTTTGGCCGGGTCCCCAAGCCAGGACTTTACACGTAACCTAACTGTGGGTCGAGCCTCCCGCAGAAATGTAGTCTCAGCCTGGGAGTCAGAATTCTCCGGTGGGCACAGATGGGGTGACCGGTCTCCTGGACCTTCTCCATTGCCCCCACCCCAGGAAGAGGAGGGGATCTGCGGTATCAACCCCCACCCACCCAGGGAAGGTGACCCGGCCTGAAACAACCCTTCCTTTCTTTTGCTAATAACTTCCTTGTCCCACCCTCCTTCCTACAAAAACCTTCCATTTTGTTGGAACGGGAGCCCCCTGTACTCGCTGGATGGGGCGCTGCCCCATTCATGAGTGGCTTAATAAAGCCCGTCAGATCTTCAAATTACTCGCTTGAATTTTTTTTTTATTAAAAAAAAATTTTTTTTTAACGTTTATTTATTTTTGGGACAGAGAGAGACAGAGCATGAACAGGGGAGGGGCAGAGAGAGAGGGAGACACAGAATCGGAAGCAGGCTCCAGGCTCTGAGCCGTCAGCCCGGAGCCCGACGCGGGGCTTGAACTCACGGACCGCGAGATCGTGACCTGAGCTGAAGTCGGATGCTTAACCGACTGAGCCACCCAGGCGCCCCTCGCTTGAATTTTTTTAACAGTCTTAGCCAATACAACTGAGTTCAGACAAATCAATAAGTAAAAATAAAGGGAATTAAAGGGAATTCAAAACGTGCAATTTTTGGATTTAGCCCGCAACGTGCCATGACACGGTCCAATTGGACAGGACTGCCCCTGGTAGGGGCCCGAAGTCCAGAAAGTTCTGGAACTCCCCGAGAGCCCCCTGGTTATTACGGACACCGCTAGGGCTAACACATGTGTGGTGCATACTGCTCACAGTCCCTCCTGAGCTGGGAGCAGCCTTCGTAAAGAAGAAAAAAGGCCACCCTGCAGCTCAGCGTCCTTCTTGACGATTCTCTAAGGCCTCAGTCCCATCAGAGGGGCCTTTGGAAATCATCTAGCATTTAGTCCAAGCAGTTGTAGAGGGCCGGTTGGCATTACTTGCTGCAGGAATAAAACCGTGCATATTCATTAAAAAACATCATGGCTCCTCTGTGATGAGGTCTTTTTGGGGTGACAGTGGGGTTCGTGGGGTCCGGAGCCAACGGCCGAGAAAGAATTCTTGAAGTTGTCTTTGGCGCAAAAAGGTCGTCTTATTGAAGCCCTGGGACAGGACCCATGGCAGGAAGAGCTGCCCCGGGAGCAGGAGCGGAGACTGGTTTTATACCATGGGGTTGGGGGAGGTAAAGGCCAGAGGAAGTTTCCAGTGAGATTTTCCTATGCTAAAGAAGACTTCCAGGATCCTGGAGGCCTAGCTATTGTCAAACTAGGGTTGTTGGCCCTCTAGCAAAGCATTAGCAGTGAGACAGTAGAGAGTTCCTGGAGAGACCTTTTACTCTGCCGGCCTCAAGTAGTTGTCAATGGGCTGCAGGTTAGAAGGAAATTTAATTTTATCTGCCATTTCCTTCTGCCTTTGTTTCCCATGTCACCGTGGAGGGGTGATGTTGGGGCTCCAGGAAACGGAGTCTATAGGTTTCTGGAGATTAGCTGTTGATAAGATTGCCTTTTTCTGGTGATTTACTAAGATATTTGTAAATAGATGGAGACTCAGGCCGGGTAGGACTGGGATCTCTATCAGTTAACCATTTGTTTCTCCCCTTTGCTTTGTTGTCCGGCAGCCAGGAATGCCTGAGGAATGTCACACATGTCCCACGGTGGAGGGAGGGGGTTGGGGTGGGGGGTTCGGCCTGTCAGCGTGCCTTAAGCCCCCTCATCACTCTGCAGTGGAAAATAAGACCTATCTGGGGACGCCTGGTGGCTCAGTTAGTTAAGTGTCCGACTTCGGCTCAGGTCATGGATCTCACGGTTTGTGGGTTCGAGCCCCCGCGTCGGGCTCTGTGCTGACAGCTGGGAGCCCGGAGCCTGCTTAGGGTTCTGTATCTTTCTCTCGCTCTCTCTGCCTCTACCCCGCTCGCACTCTGTCTCTCGAAAATAAAGAAACATTTAAAAAAAAAAAAAAAAAAAAAAAAAAGACATGTCCAGGCCAGGCCTCACCCAGGCCTCCAACGGGCAGACTCCAGATGCTGGGGCTGTGTGTGCCCGGCCGTTGGTTCAAATGCGCTTAGCCACCTGGCTCGGGGAGAAAATGGTCTTTAAAAAAACAACTATGTTGTCTTAAAATACATTTGATCTAGGAAGTTAACACAAAACTGAAGGAACGGGAAAAAGACGGTCGACATGAAGTTCAGTTGGTGCCAGAGATGCGTTTAGTGCGGGAGGGGCAGGCGGGGGGGTGGGGCTGTCCTGCTCTGTGTGGGTCGTGACCCTGAGCCCTCCCCCTCCCCCCACCGCCCACCAGCCAGCAGCGCATGGAGGGGGGGGGGGGGCGCTCCCGGCCCCTGGGGCATCGCAGGCTGGGGACAAAGCAGACACAGAACGTGTCTCCTCTCTGTCTCTCTCCCCATCTCCATGAGGGTGTCCTCTGGGAGGTCCGGAAACCGGTGGAGGTGAGTGACCCAGATGCCCTCTCCTCACCAAACCTCCTCCCCCTTCCCAGACAGTGTGGAGTCAGCGACATAGATAGATGCTTCCTGCCTGCGGCGGGTTTGTGACTTACGCACAAGTCTAGGGAGAGGTGGGGAGAGCCAGCCTGCCAACACCGCAGGTGACAAATGAGAGTCCAAACAGGGGACGTCCAGAAGGCCATTAGAGGAATTGTCCCCGTGCCCACGGCTGCTGATCTTGCTGGACTGCCTGCGGTACCCGATGACTCTGTCACCACAAGACGGGGCAGGGGGAGCCAGGGAGGACAGGAGGTGCCAGATGAGCCGGGGAGGCGTCCTCTCCTACATCCTGGAGCTCTGGGCACAGCCACCAGGCTGCAAGATTCCGCCAACAGGAAACGTCCAGAACGGGCAAGTCCCTGGAGGCCAAAAGCGGATTCCTGGTTGCCGGCGGCTGAGGGGAGAAGGGGGTGAGGACGATGTGCTGGAACTAGATGGTGGTGATGGTCGCCCAACACTTTGAGGGTACTCAAGGGTTAAGGGGCGCCTGGGTGGCTCCGTCGGTTGGGCATCCGACTTCGGCTCAGGTCACGATCTCGCGGTTTATGAGTTCAAGCCCCGCGTCTGGCTCTATGCTGACAGCTCGGAGCCTGGAGCCTGCTTCGGATTCTGTGTCTCCCTCTCTCTCTGCCCCTCCCCTGCTCATGCTCTGTCTGTCTCTCTCTCTCTGTCAAAAATAAATAAACACTAAAAAAAATAGATTTAACAAACACCGGGAAGAGGTCCCCTGAGTTCACATTAATGGTACAGCTTCTGCTCTTAATAAGACCCAATATAAAAATGATTCACTTGAAGAACATTCCTGGTTTTTTGAAAACCATGGAAGACTTTGGTATTTGACTAGGAGCCTTCTGGTATGTGTGTAATACCCCCCCCCCCCACATATGCATTCATACACACACATACATATACACACACATACACACACACACACATACATTCATACATACACATACACACATACACATATACACACCAACACAGACACATACAGACACACATAACACAAATACACACATACATGCACATACACACACATACACACACTCTCCGCTGGGTCAGCTCCCAGGTGAACCTATTACACGACCGGGTCAGGCGTCCACGGGCTGCTTCCTGCTGCCTCTGGGCTCAGAATGAAATCAAGCTGCCCCATCTCACAGGTTTGTTCCCCACTGGTTTCGGATCGGTCCTTGGGTTTTCCATCATTCTGGTCGATATTTCATTTACTTTGGTAGCATCCTTGTAAGAGGGGACTACATCAAGAGGTTTGCCTATAGACCAAAGCGTTTGCATGATCGTGAAAAATAAAATCAGATCAGCGCAGATGTTTGCTGGTAAAGGGGGTGTCCGGGGCCCTTCTCACTTGGCACTCGGTGTCCTAGAGTCTCAGGGGTCACACTGTGCTGACGACTCTCTTGTCGTCCGGGGAGAGGAAGGGGGTGCATGGGGCACTGGCCGGGGCTACGAGGGCCGAGCTATGACAGCCACCTCCAAAATAAGACGCCTGCAACTATTTTTAATTTTAAGATTTCATTTCATAGGTTCATATTTCCAGCTTTTTAGGAGGGAAAAAGCCAGTGTTGGCTCTCTCTTCTCTTTTCCCAGCGGCATCTGGTCATTTGCCGGCCTATTGCATTCCTGTTCTCTCTGCTTCCATCCAAGCCGTCACCCCAGCGTGCTCCACCCCAGCACGGGCCGAAATGCGCCTCCTCACACACGGCCGCCGGCACACAAGTTCTAGAGTTTCGGCCTGTTCTAACTTCCTACCCAACGCACGGAGTAGTTTCACAGAGTCCTTTCTCCGTCCTGCTCCCCACTAAGTGTTTCTTCCTTTTCAATTCTGGCCTCGCTCGTCATCTCTTCGACATCCTTCCGCCTTTAATTTTATGTGCAGATTTGATCAGTGTTAGTATGACTTCCAGGCCTTGGTTCAAGAAATGGGTGTCAAGCCCTGGGTGAGGCACGGGAGAGAGGGTGCAGGGGGGTCAGCCAGGAACGGCCCAGGGCCTCCTGGGTCTTGGTTCTCGAGGCTGGCTCAGCAAATGCCTGTGGGGCTTGGAGCTCTGTGCTCTGTGTATATAGTCCCTGCTCTGGGCCGCACCTCCTGTCCTTGTGACCTACATCTTCCCTCAGCCCTGCTCTGGCACCCAGCTGTGGCCAGGGAGAGGCCGGCCGCCCTGTGCCCCAGTGGCACCAAGGATCTCTGCCCTGGGTTCTCTGTCACCTCCACAGGGACTGGCACAACCTTCCGGAACACAGGCAAGTCTTGAGACGCCAGAACGTGAAGATGCGCTCGGTGAGAAGACGAAGGCAAATTCCTGCTCCCTGGTGTCCCCAGCCACGGGTCTAGAACCAGAGATGTTCACGGGCCGTTCACGGGTTTTAGGGAACTGGCTGGCTTTGAGTCTTCGCTGCTTGCTCAGTTTTTCGCAAACCACCTGCTTCATGATCCCGTGTAAAATGTGGTCAGGGATCAGTGTCCGCATTCCCGGATTACTTTAGGATCTTGGAGGGAGGGGGACCCCCGAAAATAGCACCCTCCTCCTCACAGGGTTGCTGAATCCGCTGGGGGTGGAGTAATGAGCAAGCCAGGGTGTCACCACGGGCCCCTGGGAGCGGAGTGGAGGACTGGGCCGGAGGCCCGTCGGCCGGGATGGCCTGTTAATGCTGAGCCCCCAGATCGGGTAGATCCAGGCACCAGAACACAGACAGGGCTGAGCGGGGAGGGGGTTGTCTCCTGCAGGCGGGTTCTTCCTAATCGTGCTGTCTGTTGCTCCAATTTGCCCGCCAGAGAGCCACACGCCCTTCCCGGGAGGCCAGGGCTCACAGAAACGGGCCTGGGACGGACAGCCGCTTGCCCACTGCACGCCTCTGTCCGCTCACTCAGCCCGGGGACAGTGATCCTGTGGTCACAGCCACAAGGTCTTTGTGCCCGAAGCGCTGACCCGGATGAATGCGAAGGCGGTCCTGCCCTGCTGCTCCAACACTCCCCAACCAGTCCCACTGTTCCCACTTTGTTCCATGAGGGGAGGAGAAGCAAAGCCAGATAGAGATGGGGCCCCCAGGGCGGAGGGGAGGGCTGCTCCCCTGAGCCGTTCCATCTGGGGCCCCAGAAGGCTCTTCCGTCCCCAGCTGCCTGGAGGGCCTGGGGCTCTGCTGAGCCTTCCTGGAGAGGAGAGTGGGTCTCTGGGGTCCTCACCCCGTCATCACCCTCTGCTTCTCCGGGGCAGGGGTGGCCGCGCCCACAGAGCTCGCCGGCCCTGAGCCCCCGCCACCAGCTCCAACTGTGCTCCTGCCTTTGGCTGACCTCTCCTCCTCTCTTGCAATATTATACATTTTTAAGTAGCTTCCGAAACCCCTTAAGCCAGCTCTCTCATTTGCAGAAAAGCAGCGAATTCTACAGAACTTCTCATCATCCGAAGAGGCGACTGGGGACTTAACCCGTGTTTTTCGAGTCTGCCTGAGAATCAGAGGGTGCTGGCTAAACTCGCAGGTGCCCAGGCTCTCCTGGAGGCTGATCTGGCTGATGCTTGGGGCACGGCCCCGGGTCGGACCCCAGCCTCGCCTGGCAGGGAGGCTGTTCTAACAAGAACAAGATCGCAGAATCCTGGGCCCCGCCCAGACCTCGGAAAGCGGGGCTGCAGTTTCACACGGTGCCCGCGTGATTTGCACTCACATTAAAGTGTGCGAGGCGCTGCTCTCAATCAGCTGTTCGCGACCTTGGTGGCACCGTAGAATTGACTGGAATCGGGGCTCACCCCCAGAAATTCTGCGATGGGGCCTCTGGCTTGTAGGTGTTGTGTTTACTGTTTGAACATCCACTGAAGTATGATGTATCAGATCACCAGTGGGCCACACCCATGGAACCCCGATCAAGAATCTAAAGGTGACCCACAGACTCCCTGGGTCACTACCCCTCACCCCCTCCGAAGATAGCCAGATAATGATTTCATCTCCTTCTTCTTTTTTAATGTTTATGTATTTATTTTGAGAGACAGACAGAGAGGGAGAGACAGAATTCCAAGCAGGGTCCACGCTGTCAGCGCAGAGCCCAACGTGGGGCTCGATCCCACGAACCGTGAGATCGTGACCTGAGCTGAAGTCAAGAGGCGGACGCTTAACTGACCGAGCCGCCCAGGTGCCCCTCAGATAATGGCTTCTAACAGCGTAGCTTTGGCTGGCTTCTTTACGTAAGCGGGCCGTACGGCCCGTGTGCACAGGGGGTTGCCGTGTCCTCGTGGCTGCCGACGCCCTCTGCGTGAGCACACCCCTGTCTCCGTCCTGCTGCTCACGGGGGTCCCGTTGCTTCCCCTTTGGGACTGTGTGTTTCTCCACAGTCCCTGTGATTTTAACACAGAGCCGGGTCTCAGAGCCACTGGCCCCTCGTGGTCCCCAGATGCCGCTGCCACACCTGTCAGAGAGCAGCGGGCCCCTTTGCGACGACAGAGCCTTCCCCATTCCCACGGGCAGCACCTTCGGGGCCCACGGGGTCACTGCTGTCAGCTGTCCTTTCTTGTAATCTCTGCGTCCGGCTGCCTAAGGATGACACGTGGTCATTTCTAGAAGCCTCTGTGCTCTCCCAGGACATCAGGAGCTCTGATAAACTTTAACGTCCAACCTTATTTTCTTTCAGCAAAGCGCTCCGGTGAACAACGGCGTGGCCTTAACACCCACGAGTCTTCAAACACGGCAGGTGGAAAGACTGCCATGTGACTTCTGCCCTGCCTTCCTGCTCCAGGCAGGTGGATGGCTCAGGATGGAGGCTGGGCCCCAGGGCTAAGGACAGGAGTGCGACAAGAGGTCACTTGCCCGGGCTCCAGATACTCAGTGGTGAACACGAATACAATTTTAACGCGATTATTTTAAAAATCTAAATTAATGCAAAAAACTTCTTGATGAACAAAATATCAACATTTATTTATTTTTTAATGTTTAGTTTTAAGAGAGAGAGAGAGAGAGAGAGAAAGAAAGCAGGGGAGGGGCAGACAGAGAGGAAGACACAGAATCCAAAACAGGCTCCAGGCTCTGAGCTGTCAGCACAGAGCTGGACGCGGGGCTTGAACTCACGGACCGCAAGATCATGACCTGAGCCGAAGCCGGATGCTCAACCGACTGAGCCACCCAGGAGCCCCTATAACATTATTTTAAATTTAAGTTTTTACTAACACTGTAAACAGACTTCGTTGTAATCATCATTAGTACATTCAAGATCTACTTCTTTGCTTATCTTATTTTCAATTCAGATAACTGCTGTGTCTAGCAATTTCTTTTGACCAAGTGATGATCCCAAATGATTTAAGAAATTAGTATAAAATAAATTATGAGATTAATATTAAATATTATTTCAGTATTAAATAACATTGAACGTCAAATATTTTAACAACATTGAAATTACCTAAATTGTCACTGGATCAAGGGAAAGCATGACACGTGGCCATTCTCTCATTAACATGAAATATCATCGTTATCAGGGGTGCCCGGGTGGCTCAGTTGGTTAAGTGTCAACCGACTCTCCATCTCGAGGTTGTGAGTTCAAGCCCCGCGTTGGGCTCTGCCGTAGGCGCGAAGCCTACTTAAAGAAAATGATTGCTATCAAATATTAAAAGTAAACGGTATGAAACATTTAGTGTTTTCATAACATTAAGTTCTTTGGGAATTGTCACTTCGCTGCCTGGGGTCTGGCGTCTTGAGGACTGTGGGCTCCTATATTTTGTCTGGTGTCTTAGGTGGGAAGGCAAACCGGGTCCCTCGTCGGCAGAAGTAGCATCTGGTGGGATCCGCTTCCCGGTTCACAGACCCGTCTTTGCGCCACGTCCTCACGTGGCGGGAACGGCGAGGGTGCTCTCTGGGGTCTCTTGCTCGAGGTCCCTGATCCCCTTCACGAGGGCTCTGCCCTCGCGACCTACTACTCACCTTCCACAGTCTCCACCTCCAGACACATCACATTAGGGATTAGATCTCGACATAAGAATTGGGGGAGGACACAACACTCAGTCCGTTCATTGGGTTGTCTTATTTCAAATCATTTCTGTTTCTCTTCTAGAAGTTTCCAGTTGTTTCTTTTCTCAAGTCTGCCTGTTCACTGCTGATAACGTTGAGTTATTTCTCATCGTACCCTTTCACTTTTTTTTCTTTCCGTGTTTCATAAATACGCGCCGTGCGCCTGGCAGCTGTTAACGCCTGCTGCTCTCGGTGCTCTCTGGTTGTTTCTGCCACCCTCGCGCATCGGCTCTGTGTCCTTACGTGTCCACTGTGACCTCGGGGCTGGGGCTGTTAGACTCATGCACGCCTCCACTTGGGGTGATTTCATACAGAGAGGACTGTTGTCTGAGTCAGGTGTGCTTTTTAAATTTATTCAGTATTTATTTATTTATTTATTTATTTATTTATTTATTTATTTATTTTATTTTTTAAACATTTTCATTTATTTTTGAGAGAGACAAAGAGACAGAGAGAGACAGAGCATGAGCAGGGGAGGGGCAGAGAGAGAGGGAGACACAGAATCGGATGCAGGCTCCAGGCTCTGAGCGGTCAGCACAGAGCCCGACGCGGGGCTCGAACTCACAAACCGCGAGTTCATGACCTGAGCTGAAACCAAGAGTTGGACGCTCCACCGTCCGAGCCTGATTCAGTTGTGAGCCAGAGGTGGCAGGGACTTGAAATCATGTGTTGGGGTCCCCCAGGCCACACCTCAGGCTTGGTGATTTGCTGGGACTCACAGGACTTGGGACATAGTCATTCTCGTGGGTATGATTCATTGCAGTGTAAGGACACAAAGCAAAATCGGTCCGGAGAAACGGTGCATGAGCTGGAACCTGGAGGAAGCCAGGATCAGGCTTCCAGGAGCCCGTCCAGCGGAGTCGTGCCGGGGTGTGCTAAGTTCCTTCAGCAACAATTGGTGACAACACACGTGCGTTACTGTTTGCCAGGGCAGCTCACTGGAGACTTGGTGCCCGTGTTTCTATTGGGGGCTGGTCACGTAAACACCTGCTGCCTAGCAGGCAGCGAAATTCCAGACTCCCACACAGAGACCAGGTGTTCAGCACAAACCCCATCATCTGTACAAACAGTTTAGGCGCGGGGAGCTACATTAGGGAAGAGTGAGGACTCGTCCCAAATCCACGTTCCCAGACACCGGCCAAGGGCCAACCTTGCAAATTTTGTTGATTTTTTTTTTGAGTCTTTTAAATTTAATTGCATTAATTTATTTATTTTGAGAGAGAGAGAGAGAGAGAGAGAGAGAGAGAGAGAGAGAGAGAGAGCAAGCAGGGGAGGGGCAGAGAGAGAGGGAGACAGAGAATCCCAGGCAGGCTCTGCACTATCAGCAGAGAGCCTGATGTGGGGCTCAAACCCACCAACGGTGAGATCATGGCCTGAGCCGAAATCAAGAACACGTTTCCGCACACTCCATCAGCCCCCTGCCCCACAGGGTCAGGCTCTCCCCCCTCCTCACTGTCCCAGAGCCTACTGTTCCTGGACAGTGATGCCAGGACATCCACCCTCGGGCAACCTGACTCCTGTCCAGCTTTCGAGTTTTGTGTGCTTCTCAGGGGTGGGCTGGGAAGGGGACTTGGAAAACACCCTTACTTCTTGTGGGTCTGGCAATTCGTTAGAAAGCGAACCTTCTTGAGAATCCAGTGCCTCCCAAGTGGGAAACTCCTTAGAGCACCTAATTCATCATGTATCAGAAATGAAAGTACCTTATTTTTAAAATAATTTTTTTAAATATTCATTTGAGAGAGAGAGAGTGAGCGCATGAGTGGGAGAAAGACAGAGAAGGAGAAAGGGAGAGAGAATCCAAAGCAGGCTCTGTGCTGCCAGCACAGGAACCATGAGATCATGACATGAGCCAAAACCAAGAGTCAGACGCTCAACTGACTGAGCCACCCAGATGCCCCTTTATATATATATATATATATATATATATATATATATATATATATATATATTTTTTTTTTTTTTTTTTAATCCCAATAAGAATTCCTAATTTTGGTTATCAGGTTAAAAATGAACATAAATGTTGGGAGGTTGCCATGCACTGAATAATGTTCCCACAGAAACTTTGGAAACCCAAGCTTCCATTGGTCTACCTGGGGACCTGCTTCTGGCTGCCTGGCACAGTGTGGCCTCCCTTGTTCCTTTAACGAGGGCTGACTTGTCCCTTAGGCACAGTGTTTAGGGCTTATGGTACTTTCAGGGAACCACAAAGGTGTTTTTTAGGGACCACAAAAAGGAAAAAGTTTCCAAGTTGTATGAATTATAAGACTCTTCCTGAGCTCTGGTAACTTTCAACCATAACTCTTTGGACCAATCAAAATCAGTTTCCATGGAATGAACTTCACCCCCTGCATTGTGTAAAGCCTTTCCTTAGCAGCAGGCTACGGTCTTTTCCAACCACTCAGTCTGACAAATTGGGAAAAGTTCCCTGGATGTTTCTAGAATTATGTGGGCAGACAGGGGCTAGAAGTGGAGCGCAGCCCTTCTTAGAGAGCCAACAACACTTGGTATACGTTATTTTATTTTCAGTGAAAGGGCCAGTAGGGTGTTTTGTACTTTTTCCTTTTCCTTTACTGAGAAATCAGACAAAAATAACAACAAACATTACATACTATTCCATAATCTATCTTTGGTCTTTGAATTTGTGAACAGAAATTGGTTCTTAATAAACTCTATGATCTCAACTTGGAGATCCAACTTTAATGCCTGTGAAAATCTCCTTTTCATCACTGAGATCATTAGGACCAAACCTCTGCTTTCCTACACACAAAATTTCTATTTCTAGTGGTACAAATTAAGATTTCATCCTGACTTTCCAGTGTCGTTATCTCATGGTACTGAGGTGAACATAGGCTTCTGGGGACCTGACTAAGGGTGAGTTGAGGAGGGGATAAATTTAGTTTTCATTTAGTGAGATCTGTATGTGATTTTTTTTGGGTCAAGTTTGAGAAAATCTCTATTGAGTTCCTTCATGCTTGGACTTTGGAAAAATTTCCCACAGGCAAGATTTTGGAGTACAGGCATGGACATCCAGGGCTAGATGCTTTAGGACACATTAGCAAACCTATTGATTTTATTTTATTTTTTTTTTTTTAATTTTTTTTAACGTTTATTTATTTTTGAGAGAGAGAGAGACAGAGCATGAACGGGGGAGGGTCAGAGAGACAGGGAGACACAGAATCTGAAACAGGCTCCAGGCTCTGAGCTGTCAGCACAGAGCCCGACGCAGGGCTCGAACTCACGGACCGCGAGATCATGACCTGAGCTGAAGTCGGCCGCTTAACCGACTGAGCCACCCAGGCGCCCTGCAAACCTATTGATTTTAAACTAATAAGCTTCAGTTCTACTTCTGACCAAAATGGAGGAACAGTGGCTGGATTTACCACCCTCCATGAAACAACTAAATTCCAGACACAATATGTGAAAGAACGGTTTCGAAAACGTTGCACATCAGACAATAAAGAACAATGACCACTGAGAGATGAGAAAGAAATGAGGTAAACCAGCAGTCCCCACACTGAGCTGGAGCTGGGAGTCCAGGAAAGACAGTGGCCAGGGCTTCAAGAGTAGGGTACCAGGGAGGAGAGAGCTGCACGGAGAGAGGCCTCTTGACTCCTTAGTCAGGTACCAATCAATACATGCGTGTGAAGGAACTTCCTGAGACTGGGGAGAGGATCCCCTGAAAGGATTGCAGGGAACCATCCCTAGAGCTCACACAATGCTTAAAATAATTTATGGGACGTTGGGTAGAAGGAGTATGCTTCCCTCGGTAGTGGAGCAAAGTTAGCCCTATATCAAATGCTGCTCCAATCCCACTTAACACAGTTTAAAAGCAAAATCTAAAAGGATAGAACTGTTTCTAAGTAAGCTAATTATATCCCCTAAACAAAGCGCTAGAACATTTATAGGAATACAAAAATACCCAGCACTCAACAAGTTAAAATTCACAATGTCTGCTATCCAACAAAAAATTACCAGATATGCCAAGAAGCAAGAAAATGTTACCCAGAATCAGGAGGAAAAGAAATAAATTGAAGCCAACCCAGAAATAGAACAGATGATAGAATTAGTATATAAGGACATTTAAAAAAGTTGTTATAACTGTATCCCATATGTTCAAGAAGTTAGAGGAAAGATGGAACCCAGTAAGTATAGACACAGAAGATATAAATAAGACCCAAATCAAACTTCTAGAGATGAAAACTACATCAGCTGGTCAATTGCAGATTAGACTTTGCAGGAAAAAAATTAGTGAATTAGAAGTATAGCAATAGAAAATACCCAAAATGAAACACAGTGGGGGGGGGGGGCGGGGAGAGGGGAGAAAAATTCAGTAGAGCAACAGTGATTTATGAGATGATTTCAAGTGGTCTAATAAATGTGTGATTGGAGGCCTGAAAGGAGAGGAAAGAGAGGGTAGGAAAGAAAGAAATAAAATTGAAAAAATAATGGTTGAAAAAATTCCAAATCTGATAAAAGCTATGAATTCAAACATCTAAGAAATTAAATGAACCCAGGTGTATATGGGTACACACACACCCCATAAAAATTACACCATAGTACATCATAATCAGATTGTATAAAATTGGTAATAAGGAGAAAACATTTTTTTAAAGTTTATTTATTTTGAGAGAGAGCAACAGAGCATGTGAGTTGAGGGGTGCAGGCAGAGAGAGAATCCCAAGTGGGGCTCAAACGCACAAACCATGAGATCATGACCTGAGCTGGAATCAAGAGTCAGATGCTTAATCAACTGAACCATCCAGGTGCCCCAAGGAGAAAAATTCTACAACAGCCAGAGTAAAAATGATACCTTCTGTATAAGGGAAAAAAGACAAGGACTGAAGATTTATTGTTGGAAACAATTCAAGTTGAAACAGTGAAGCAACATCTTTAAAGTACTAAAACAAAGAATTATCCATCCAGAATTCTATACCTAGCAAAACTATCTCTCAGGATTGGCAACATAAAGACTATAGCATACATAAGCAGAAAAAATTCAGTAGCAGTAGACCTACACTACAGGAAATACTGATGTTAATGTCCTTCAGGCAGAGGACAATGATACCATACGGAAATTTGGATCTGCAGGTGAAATGAAGAACACCAGAAATGGAAATTTACATGGGTAAATATAAATACTTTGTTTCTTATTAATTGAATTTCTTGAAAATTTAGTTGATTATTTAAAGTGAAAACAATAAAAATGCATTGTGGGGGGTGCCTGGGTGGCTCAGTCAGTTGGGCGGCCGACTTCGGCTCAGGTCATGATCTCGCGGTCCGTGAGTTCGAGCCCCGCGTCGGGCTCTGTGCTGACAGCTCAGAGCCTGGAGCCTGTTTCAGATTCTGTGTCTCCCTGTCTCTCTGACCCTCCCCCGTTCATGCTCTGTCTCTCTCTCTCTCAAAAATAAATAAACGTTAAAAAAAATATTAAAAGTTTAAAAAAAAATGCATTGTGGGTCTTATGCCATACACAGAAGTGAACATCTGACAATCATAGCACAAACACCAGGAAGGGAGAAAAGGAAGCACATGCCATCCATTCTTATGTCATATGTAAGGTGGCAGGATATTCCTTGAGGATAGACCATGAAAAGGCAAAGATGTATACTATAAACTGTAACATAACCACTAAAATAATAAAACAAAGTTATAGCTAATAAGCCAACCAAAGAGAGAAATGGAACCACAAAAAAAAAAAAAACACCCCAGTTAATTGAAAATAAGAAAGAGAAAGAGAAAACAGGGAACACATAATGGATAGACAGAAAATGGATAATAAGATGTTAAATGGAAATGGAAATGATCTAAATACTCTGATTAAAAGTCAGAGAATGTCAAGGGCGCCTGGGTGGCTCAGTCAGTTAAGTATCCAACTCTTGGTTTCAGCTCAGGTCATGATCTCATGGTTTGTGAGTTCAAGCCCCATATTGGGCTCTGCACTGACAGCTCAGAGCCTGCTTGGGATTCTCTCTCTCTCCCTCTCTCTTTGCTCCTTCCCCACTCTTGCGCTGTCTCTGTCTCTCTCAAAATAAATAAACTTAAAAAAAAAGGAGAGAGAATGTCAGATTGGATTAAAAAATCAGTGCCCAAATTCATGCTGCCTGCAAGAAACATACTAACTATAAAAACACAAATAGGTGAAATAATGGAAAAAATATACCACACTAAAACTTGTCAAGAGAGAGCTGGAGTAGTTATATTAATACAAACAAAGTAGGTTTCGTGGTAGATAAAGAAGTTCATTTATAAATAATGGGTCAGCTAATCACTCCTGTACAGTATGCAGTTAATATCAGGTATTCAACTACAGAAACACAAATGGGTAGAACTGAAAGGAGAAGAGAGACAAATAGACAATTACAGTCCTTCCTCTCTCCCTCCCTGTCTTCTTTCCTTTCTCCCTTTGTTAAAAAGCCATTAGGTAAATCCTGTAAGGTTGATAGTCAGCCTGCATGTGGAAGGCAGGTCCCAGGGGCCAGAGGTTGGCTACACACAGGGAGACCGAGGCCATGGGAGCTTGGTTTTTCACCATCAGAGAAGGAAGGTATAAACGTACAAAGAGGGAGTCATGGAATGAACCATCTGGTGTTGGATTAGAATTGAAGCTATTGGTGATTTGCACATATCCAGATAGGTCTAGAAGATTCAGAGATAAATCCAGATGTCAGTGTGTGTGTGTGTGTGTGTGTGTGTGTGTGTGTGTGTGTGTGTGTGTTCCCTTTAAGCCTGCCTACTGAAGGACCCGGCACATCCACACCTTGCATCAATGAACACACTTAATGCCCAGATCCTGGTCTCCAAACAAGAGTCTCTACTAAAAGGAACCAGAATCTTTAGAGAAATGCCTGATTTGGGGGCTCTGGCAGGGAAAGGACAGGGTGAGTCTGGAACACCTTGTTGAGTGAGAAGCAAGAAAGTACTCAAAGAACGAGGGGGACATGTCACAGGTCAGGGAAGCCAGTCTGAAGCTCCCACTGGCTTTGAACATTGCAACTTAGAGAATGATGGCGACTGACTATAACCCATTGAACAGACTAGGAATCCCTGAGTCCACAACACAAAAGCAATGAGCATATTAGTGGGCATAACAGCTATTTTTTCTTGCAGTAGAGAGCCCACAGATAAATGAAGAAGGCATGAAGGTATGAGAAAATCTCCATTTGGCTACAACTATAGATAAGTAATTCAGGGGGCGCCTACGGGTGTCTCAGTCGGTTGAGTGTCTGACCTTGGCTCAGGTCATGATCTCGTGGTCTGTGAGTTTGAGCCCCGCATTGGGCTCTGTGCTGAAAGCTCAGAGCCCGGAGCCGGTTTCAGATTCTGTGTCTCCCCCTCTCTCTCTGCTCCTCCCCCACTCATGCTCTGTCTCTCTCTCTGTCAAAAATAAACAAACATATGGGGCGCCTGGGTGGCTCGGTCGGTTAAGCGTCCGACTTCGGCTCAGGTCATGATCTCATGGTCCGTGAGTTCAAGCCCCGCATCGGGCTCTGTGCTGACAGCTCAGAGCCTGGAGCCTGTTTCAGATTCTGTGTCTCCCTCTCTCTCTGCCCCTCCCCCGTTCATGCTCTGTCTCTCTGTCTCAAAAATAAATAAACGTTAAAAAAAATTTTTTTTTAATAAAAAAAAAACAAACATAAAAAAAATTAAGAAAAGTAATTCAGGCAAAAAAAGCCAATGGATGCTAAAATTAGTGGGTAAAATTGAGACGAAAAATGGGATTCTACATAGCCTGAAAATATCTCCCCACAAAATAGTTATCAAAGGGGGAAAGCATGGAGAAGAAATGGTACAATGAACACCACCGGTGTCAGGGCAGACAGGCACTGCCCGCCATGCACGGGTCGAAAAGGAAAGAACACGGCCTCTGCGATGTTCTGGTACAAAAAAAAAAAATGTAACTGGGGTCTGATCAGGAGGGGATGCCAAACTCCAGTTAAGGGGTGCTCTCCAAGATGGCTGGACCATAATCGTTAAAAATGGCCAAGGCCACGAAAGTCAAAGAAACACCAAGACACGTTTCAGACTGAAGGAGACGAGAGGCCTGGGCTACGTGAGCTTGGGGAAGGGAAAGTCAAACCCAGTGGAGGAGGAAAGCGAGCTTGGCACTGTTTTACACGTACCTCCACACACACGTGCGCACGCACCAGGAACTCAGCGGAGGGGCGCCTGAGTGGTTCGGTCGGTTAAGTGTCTGACTTCGGCTCAGGTCGTGAGCTCACGGTTCGTGAGTTCAAGCCCTGCGTCAGGCTCTGCTCTGACAGTACAGAGTCTGGGATTTTCTTCTCTTCCCAACGCCCCCTCAAAATACATAAATAAATACACTTAAAAACAAATAAAAAAAGAACTCAGTGTAGTTACTACTATATGCTGGTAGTAGCTAGGAATTAGTTATCACTCTTCTGAGGTTGACGGAGTAGATTGGACAACCCACCACCACACTAGGGTGGCCTGATGGGCACTGGGGCAGGGCCAGGGACGCTCATACAGCCCGCCAGACACCCAAAACAATGAGAGCGGCACAAGGGTGCACGGCATTTACAAAGGGCAAGGGACTCATCGATCTGAGGCCAGACCTCTGAACACCTCCGCTCTTCCTCGGGCTACTGAGAACTGCGTAAAAATTAAATGCGCTCTGGGTCTCTGAGCGGCTGACTCAGAACCTGGGGGACATGTGCACAGAGACTCAGCGGGCTGTTCTAATACTGCCTGAGAATAAACGGACTGGCCGTGTCTAGCCTCTGACAAGATTTCTTTGCTGGACTTATCAAACACTTAACGTGCCCTCCCCTTGGCCAGCCCTAGAAACGCGAAGACGAGAAACAGCCCTGCCCTGGAACGTACGGGGAAAACAGAAAAGTGGCGGGGTGATGAGAGTGTTTGGCTCTTCAGGGTTTGATGGGAACACTTAGGCGCCTTCTTTGGGCAGGGGTGAGGAGCAGGTGGAGAGGGGTCAGGAAGCGTGCCCTGGAAATGCCAACACCGGTAAGTGGGATCTAAGACATTCCGCCGGGCAAGATGCAGGTGTGCCAATGTGGTGTCAGAGGACCGACCGAGGGACCTACCTCGGAGGACGGGGTCGAGGGTTGATCACAGGACCCCCAAACTCATGCTGCAGCAGGACTGCACCAGACTGTAAGTATTTTAGTTTTTTTAATGTTTTGTTATTTATTTTTAAGAGAGAGAGATAGCCAGAGTGCGAGCAGGGGAGGGGCAGAGAGAGAGGGAGGCACAGAATCTCAAGCAGGCTCCAGGCTCCGAGCTGTCGGCACAGAGCCCCATGTGGGGCTTGAACTCATAAGCTGTGAGATCACGACCTGAGCAGAAGTCAGATGTTAACCGACTGAGCCACCCAAGCGCCCCCAGGCACTTTTTTAAAGTGCCCCTGTGACAGCACGGGGAGACTCCCTCTCCAGACATACGCCTTGGAGGAGCCTTTCTGGTCACTCACCCGTCAGAGCTCACAGAGCCCACGTTCTTACCAGAGCCAAGGCTGGGCCTCTCGTGGGGGGAAAGCATGACATGTTGGAGACGTGGTTTTGTCACCACAGGCATTTACCGTACTGAGTGTGTGCTACGACCGAGGAGGACGCCACAGGGCTGCAACAGTCCTAGACCAGAAAGGCCGGTCATCACTGCGAAGAATAGGGCACAGTAAACACTTTAAACAAAAGAGTATCTGGTGGCCAACTGGGCAGCACAGCTAAAGCAGATCGGGACAAAGAGGTTATATACTGTTCCTCTAGGTGCAGCGTGACCACGAAACTGTTGGCCAGGGGCCCCCAAGACGGGGCTAGGGGCTCCGCGGAGGAAGAGGGCTCGGGGCAAGCCGGGTGTGAGCCTGGCTACCACTGCGGACAGGCTCCTTCCCTTCCCGCAGTCAGCCTGGTGACCACGACTCATACCCCCTGATGGGGAAAGCTAGTGACATAAGAAGGCAATCTATCTTGGCATCACGGAAGGGCCTCGTTGAGGATGGCAGACGACGCCACAACCTGGAAGCCCTGAAAACTACTGCTGACACGTCAACCTGGAGTAAACGTGCTGTCCGTGCATTTTACCCCGTCGGCATTTCAAAAACTAACATGAACCGCAGACGAAAAGGTAGATAGGCAAAAACTGCTGCTTATGTGGTTTAACGGTGCCGTATTTGGGGCGCCCCAGGAACTGCAGCTTCACTGCCAACCCCGTTCCACAAGCAGCCTGGACGCGCCGGGGAAACCAGAGCTCTCACAGCCCTTGGCGGCCCCTCCTGCTACTCACACAGAACGGCTTCGTCTTTACTTTCAGAAATGGATACGCTGATCAAGGTCGTCAACGCCCAAAATACACCAGAGAGACCACGACTCCAAACAAAATACAGTACAAATTTATTGACTCCAATCATTCTTAGTCAAGATTTAAGCAAAGGAAACAGACGATGGAACTGGATACAGAAAAAGCAACGGATTAACATTAGACAGAAATCCTATTTCACCATGAATTTTGAGTTCCGAAAAGCTCATTCCTAAATAAAATTGAACAATGATTTAGTCTGCTAAGGCATCTGACAACAAAATACACGCAATTTGTTTATAACCACATTTGCTTAATAGTAAGCATTTATTCAATGGAAAATGTTGAAGTACTGGATTAATGTCAATAAGAAATTATCACCTTTTGAAAATTAACATTAACCGAGGAGAAACTTTGTGGACAATTTGAGAACAGCACTAATAAATGATGAGGGAGTACTCAGTTATTTTCAAGATTTACAGTCAAATACTTTGGTTCCCAAATGATGGTCTCTGAAAGGAATTTAAGAAACCTGACATTCACCCATGTTTCCTCCTCCAGCAGGTAAGCACGGCTGCTCAGGGTCCCCCAGGCGCGCGGAAGAAGTGCTCGCTAGAGCACACGCAGAGAAGCACCTAGCAAGCCCGTGACAAATTACGGAGACATAAAACTTCTTAAAGTGCTAAAGCCACAAAAGAAAACCCTATGTTTTAAACTTAAAAAAGAAAAAAATAATAAAGCCAGTGTTAAAGAACATACTAACTGTATTAGCATTATTTAAATAATAATGCTTTTCACAATTATTACACAAAAAATCAATGAGAATTCAGAAATTGACAAAACGGACTTGTAGGGTTCCAATATGAATTAGTGCAATTTATAAAGAAACCTGTTCTACGTGAACTCTATTTTTGTAGTAAGAAAATTCAAATACCTTTACTTCCTAAGGTTCTGGATTCTGGTCATGTACGCACACACACACGCACACACACACGCACAGAGGGAACGAAGGCCAACTTTAGACCAGTGAGTTCTTGTCTGTCCCTCACCCGCAAGGACCGCGGCCCGTAGAGGAAGATACCCCCAGCCTCCAGGGAAGGGCATCTTCTTCTGGTCCCCCAGCTTCTACCCTCATCAACACCAATGGCTGCTGTGTGTAGATACAATCGCCACTGGTTAGTAAGAGCTGGAGTATATTATTTGTTTTTAAACATTTACTCATTTTTGAGAGACAGAGTGTGAGCGGGGGAGGGGCAGAGAGAGAGGGAGACACAATCCGAAGCAGGCTCCGGGCTCCGAGCTGTCAGTACAGAGCCCCATGCGGGGCTCGAACTCAGGTAAGTAACCGTGAGATCGTGACCTCAGCTGAAAGTCAGACGCTCACCTGACTGAGCCACCCAGGCGCCCTTGGAGTCTATTTTTAAAAAGGCTGTGAACGATCCACTCCAAAACAGAAAACCAAGAACCACACACATGTCCCCACAAATGCAAAATGACCTCACGGTTGAACCCTTAGTTGTGTATTTTGATAAAAATAACGAACGCACACTAGCCATAACTGGTTTTAAAGGTGAATATTCTATTAGGTTGAAATATTAACTACAAAAAAACACACACCATTTGTAACCTCCACTGCTTGCTTTGATAAAGAGGTGTTTCAGGCGGCCCCTCCCGCCCTCTCCCACATGAAGAAAATGGTTCAACACAGCAAGTTCTCGGATTAACAAAGAATATATTAAAACATCTTACATTCTTTCCACAACTGCATAAAAAAAGGCATCCTGAATACTTACAAGGAATAATGAGCTTTCTACATTTTCAAAAATTAATTCTAATCAGAAAAAACATTTTCAACACTCTTATGAGCTGGAGATGTAACAAGGAAAGACCCTCCGGTCTCACACCAAGTATCTGCCTGCTGTCTGAGATCGACATTCTTAAACGAAGCGATTCACGTGTCTGTCATTACTCTGCTTCCTAACCTTGAAAATAGTCACGTGAGAGGAAGCGTAGTTTACTTTCTGACCACCAAAATAAACTCTTTCTGCCTGACGCTTTGAAGGTACAGTATAAAAAGTAATAGAAAAACCAGAACTGCATTAGAAATGTTTTTGGTTCAAAATTTTATTTGAAATCTTACGCTCCTTGCCTAGACAAAAATGGGAACTAACGAGACAAAACACTGGCGATTTTCAAAGTCTAACAGATACGCTGAGCGTGTATTCAGATCAAAAATATTTTTTTACTGATTAACATTATCAAAAAATCTTCAAAAACGTAGCATAGAGGTTCAAGTCCTGGGATATTGAATTTACAATGCCAAGACGATGTGTGCCGTGGAACTGTCACACGTACTCTTAACAGCCAGAAGCAGGGACTACTCTGAGGGAAACTGTCCTCTGAAGAAGTGACAGCTACCAAGGTGCTCCGAATAAGAAACGGCACATTACAAGGGGGACTCATTCGGTGAACAACAACCCATCCTGATGTTTCGCGTAAAATCCTAGGCTTTAGTTTTATCTTTCAAATGCATAGGTTTCTTCCAGAAAATATAAAGATGGCGATCGTCGGTAGCTGTGACTTCATTTTATTTGCCTTTCTCCATCAAATTTAACTAAGAACAAAAATAGGAAGCGACCACTCAAAAATACTTTGGGACTTAGGACAGTTTGCAAATGGAAAAGGAAACAGCAAGGCAAAATTTCATCCGCAATTTCTCTCACCTACAAAGTCCACTACTGTTGTATAAAAATGCTTGTGTATGGATAAAAAGTTAGGCGTGTCTTCCCTCCCGCTGGTCCGGAACGTGGGTGACGAGACCGAGGCCAGAAACCTTCTCTGTGGCAGCAGGATCCGGGGAAACACTCAGCAAATTGTTTCTCAGCCACAGTCTCTTTTTTATTTGAAAGAACAGCTTGCAAAAAAAATGAATAAACTTGGGAGACTTCATCCATAGCACTACCTGACAAGGATCTCTTTTGTAGTTTCAATAGTATTTCCACTTGTACGTACCTAAGTACCTGCGAGTGAGACAGTTTTCCCTTTAGAAACACCCACTGAACTCGGGTGGCCCCTCCAAAAAGCCTTTTAATTGCAACTCATACAAAATAGGAAAAAGAAGAAAAAAAAAAAAAGGCAGCCCAAACCCTGTGGGCCTTATTAGGTAGCGGAAACTCATTTTGGACCCTTGACCGCGCTTTCACACAGATCCCTGAGACACTAAAAGCAGTGACTCAGAGCAGAATGATTGCACTGAGGACGTTTGACCACAGTAAACTCCAACAAATTCTAACAGAAATCCTCAGGAGACAGAGGCAGGAAACCGAACGCTGTAAATACCGCCGTCGAGGGCGCATGGAGACCGCGGTGTGGGGTTTCCCCGGCTCCCCAGCTCCGGAAGTCGATGCCAACTCCGGGCTCAGGGCCGCTGCGCCGCACGGACCCCGGGGCCTGGGATCCACGAGCGTAAATGTGAGTCCCGACCCGATCTGTTACACCAACGAGGTTAAACTCAACATCAGTGAGTGCCTCGTGCCACCTGTTTCCTGCCCCGAACGCGCTCGGATTTTCCCTCTGTGGCAGCGATAAGTCAGAGGACGCCAGATGCTTCGTGTGCCCCGCGTGGTCAGAACGGAAAGCCGGGATGTGCACACGCGGCCCGGAGCGCCAGCTCTGACCACAACGCCTAGCGCCACCTTAGTTTCTGTAAACTTAGAGGCCTTCTAGAAATCCTGTTTTCATTTCCCAAGTCTCCCGTCCTTAATTATATTAAGTGAGACCCAAGAGCAAGTTTTGTTACTTTATAAAAATCTAAGTATTACTATTGCTGATTTAAATTCCTCACAACTTTCATACAAAAGAATGTCTACGTGACCACAAAATACCAAATATTTATTGTTATCAAGTGTCAGGATAACTTATTACAGTTGAGGCTTATCATTGTTTTATTGCTAAAGTATCCTAAGATCTAAGTCAACACTGCAGACTACTCTCCCCTCCCTCCTGATACGCTGCGGACTCCAGGACACGGCTGAGGCTTAAGTAGAACTTAGGTGTCCGCTGTAATCGAAAGAAATACTTAAGTAGTATTTCACGGGCTGCAAATCAGTAAAAAAGCAAAACAACCTCCAGTAAAAGAGTATACTGACACCGTGGAATGAGGAACCATGCAAACAACCGGGATCGATCAAAATTTCCACATCGATGAAGGCCAGTCGTCGTGTGACCGTAAGGTCCAGAGCACAACGTAGTTTAGTTTTTCTAAGCTGAGTAAGGACTTTGCTAATTAATATCGATTTCCCTTGAGCTTCTATTCAAGCGTAACAATTTCCAACCTTTATTATTCCTTCTCTTCAAAAAATATGTTGCTTCTCATGCGCGGCTCACAGTTTGGGTTGAAACCTGGGGACCGCCTCCCCTTCCGTCAGGGGCCGAAGGGGCCGGCCCTTCAGTTGTGGCTTTGTTCGTGACTCCAAAGACTGAAGGCAGTCTTGAATGTCCTGTGGCACAGTTTACACATGAACTGTCTTTTAAACGTGATGGCCGAGAGGGGCGGGGCGTGGTAGAACAGCGTGTCGGATTCCTGGGGCACAAAGAGTTTCTCGGCGGCCGGCGCGGGGTTCTCGGCCACGCCCGTCGGGCTGTCGGGCTCCAGGGGCTGGATCTTGGGCAGCGGCGGGGGCGGGGGCGGCGGGGGCGGGGACGGCGAGTTCGCGGGGACGGGGCAGGCTTCCGGGTCCTTGTGCGCCGGCTCCTCGGCGGCCTGGGCCATGTGGGACTGGAAGTGGCTCCAGAGGCGGAAGTTGGTGCGGAAGGCTTTGTTGCAAACGTGGCAGATGAAGGGCTTCACGGAGCACAGCAGCTCCTGGTGCCGCTCCAGCTGCTTGTGCGCCGTGAACGTCTTGCCGCACTTCTCGCACGGCCACAGGCTGCTGTCCTTGCTGGGGCCCGCGTCCCTGGCGGCCGCGCGGGCCTCGGGCGCCTCCTCCTCGGCCTCCTCGGCGGGCTCCTCCTTGACGTGGATTTTCAGCTGCTTCGAAAGGCTGAGGTCCTCGGGGAGGCAGGAGGAATCCTCGGAGTCGAAGTTCACCTGCTCGGAGCAGTCGCTGAACGCGGCGTCGTCCTTGGCGGCCACCGCGTGGTTGGCTTTCGGAGGCTCGGCCTGGGCCTGGGGCCTGGAGGCGGCGGTCGCGTCGCCGTTGTGGTCCAGGCCGGGCAGGGAGAAGTGCTCGGCCGGCGCCATCGTGTTCTGGTTGTGGACCTCGACCTGGTGCCGCCAGATGCTGAAGGAGGACTTGAAGGTACGCATGCACTCGAGGCACGTCAGCTTCTTGTACTCACACTTGCCCTCGTGCTCCCGCTTGAGCTCGGGCGAGAAAAACCTAAGGCTGCAGTAGGGGCAAACGGTTGCGTTTCGGCACAGCCGCTCGTGGCTTCCTTGCTCTAGAAGAGAAGAGAGCTTAGCATTACAGAGGCGGCACTGGTAAACCTCCTTGTTCTCTACCGGGCTCTCCAGAGAAACATGCTCCCTGGGCTTAGCAGCTCTAGTGACGCCAACGGGCTTTTCTCCCGGGTGCATCTTTACGTGCTGCTTGAACTGCGAGAGAAAGCGATAGGCCTTTCCGCAGTAGGTGCAAACGTACGCTCCTTTGGCTCGGGACCGCAAGTTCCTCTTGATGGCTTGGGCCTGGGAGCTAGTCTGCGCCTGAAAAGCGGGCTTGCTGCGCCTCAGCTTAAAGATCAGGGCCTTCTTAATCTCTCGCTCTCTCACTATGTCAATGAGCTTTCTCTGGAACTTCTCGTCCAGCACGGCGTGTGAGCTAGAGGCCGGCGACGGGTTCCTCACCACGCCGTGCTGGGTCTGGCAGTGCGTCCACACTTTGAAGTTCGTGTGAAAGCGCTTGTGGCAGATGTCGCAAGCATAGGGCTTCTCTGGGTTGTGGTACATGTTAATGTGCCGGTGAAGGCCTGCTGTGGATCTAAAGATCTTAAGGCAATGTTTGCATTTAAACTTTTTGTTTGGTCTCGTTCCCTCCAACTCACCAAATTCCTCTTTATTCAAGTCAGAGTCTGGAAAGTCGGCATCGGGGAGAGGAGGGCTCGAGCCCTCCTCCAAGTTCTGTTCGGACACCGGAGACCCGTGCTCGCCCTCCTTTACCTTCTTAAACGGCAGTCTTCGGTCCGCCTGGAACCTCCTTTTGGCCGGGAGCCTGCTCATGTCTCTTTGGTCGTCTTCGGTCTTCAGGGAGAGGTCTCTCGTGACGGACGACGCGGCCGCCGGGTCTCCCACGGTGACTCGGATGATGTCGGAGGGGTCCGACAGCGGGCTGCGGGGCTCCGTCTTGACGCGCACCTCGGCCACGGCAGGCTCGCCCTCCCTGTCCGTGGACTGAGAGGCGCTGAAGGACCTGAGGCGGTGCGGCTGGGGCGCCGGAGTCCGCTCGTCGAGGGCCGACGCGTCGTCGCACTCTTTCACGGACGGCTTTTGAGACAGAGCACAGAACACGCTGGCGGGCACCTCCCCGGACGCTGCCGAGGGTCCCTGGGAAGACTTCAGGTCTATGGCGGGCGAGTAGACGGGAACCTGGCTGTCCATGGACAGCGAGCGCCTGAGCAGACTCTTCACCAGTGGGCCGCTTCTGTCGATGCCTTGCTTTCCGGAACCAGGGCCGCCGGACGGGACCACCAACCCCAGCTTCGAATAGTACAGCAGGTTCCTGTCTTCGCCCGGGCCGCCTCCTTTGCCGGTCTCCTTCAACACGTAGGGGGTCTCCGACGCGCTTCGAAGAGACAGGACGGGCGGCCGTGGTCTCTTCAAGGCCAGCTCTATGGCTTTTCCTTTGGGCAGCTGGCCGCTCAGACACGGTTTCTCGTCCGTCCCCTCTCTGTCCTGCAGCGGCTTGCCAGGCGGCACCGCGTTGCTCTTCGCCGAGCTGCTTCTGTGAGGGTCGTCCACAGAGCCGGGACGCTCGAGGGACTTCGCGCAGCCCACAGGGCCATCTCTGGGCCAAGTCTTTTCGGCTACTGGCGACGCGTGAGGCGCTTCCGCTGGCTTCGGGACGTGGGGCTTCCCGGTGCCGGTCTTGACCGCGAGGCCGGGGGAGGGCCGCGAGGTGTGGCTCGGGTCGGGCTGACTCTGACCGACGGTTTTGCCTTGTGCTTCGTTTCGGCTTTGACACACGATGACGCTTCTCTTCTGAGAACTGCTTTCGTCCTCTTCTATGAATATCTTCTTCCTGTTGGGACACGTTGGGAAGGGTGCCTGCGGTGTTTTCGAGACGATGTTGGTCAGAAAGGAAATCCCGAGGCTGTAGCCCAGCTCTTGGACGGCGGCGAGACTGCTTTTCTCGACAAATAAGGACGAAGAATAAATGTAGTTCAAAACATTATCAAAAGCATCGGGTTCACAAAAATCAAGTTGAAATACGGTTTGGGCCTCGTTCTCCTTATTCGTGAACAGACTCTGAAAATATTCGCTGCTGGCAGCCAAGACATTTTTATGAGCTCGAAACTTCTGGTCCCCGACGATCAGCAGCACGTCACACAGCTGCCCCTTGAGGCGCTCCTCGTTGAGCGCACTGAGGAGGGAGATGGCGTGGGCCGGGTTGATGTAATGCAGCAACCCCTCCATCGCGTGGGCTTATCTGAAAGACAAAGCGCAGAATCATCATGAAAAACGTGCCGAAAAGCTCGCCCTGAGACGGAAAGCACCTCGAGGGCAGGGAACGCTAGCTGTCTTTTCCTAGGGGCCGACACCGAGCAGACCGCAGGCAGACCAAAGCTCTCCCTTAAATGCCACGGGAAACAGAAGCGAACCGGCCTCGTGGCTCCCGGAGAGCAGCGGTCGCTGAAGCGGAGCAGTTTTAGGACCGAAGACCGTACCACCGTCGGAAGGCTGCTGGAACTCGGCACCACTTGAAATTAAAAGTTTGTTACCTAGGGTTCTTCATCCGATGCTTCGTTCTATCCCTTTTACCTCAGAGAGTAAGTATGAAGTTATCAGGACTCCCGAGCCCGTAATGCGGGAAACAAAGTCAGTCTTGCTTTGGGGCATACTTATACACGACGTAAACTGTTACAACTGGGTCGCAAAGGGGTGGCCTTACCAGACCTTTAAAAATGGGCAAGAATCGGGGCGCCTGGGGGGCTCAGTCGGTTGAGCGTCTGACTTCGGCTCAGGTCATGATCTCACGGTTTGTGGGTTTGAGTCCCGCGTCAGGCTCTGTGCTGACGGCTCCCTCTCTCTGCACCTCTCCCCCCCGCTCTCTGTGTCTCCCTCTCTCTCTGCACCTAACCCACTTGCATTCTGTCTCTCTCTCAAAAATAAACAAACATTAAAAAATTTTTTTTAAAAATGGGCAAGAATCTGGGGCGTCTGGGGGGCTCAGCCGGTTAAGCATCCGACTCTCGATTTCAGCTCAGGTCACGATCCCAGGGTCATGGGATCGGGCCCCACGTCTGGCTCCTTGCTGAGTGTGGAGCCTGCGTAAGATTCCCCCTCTTTCTCCACCTGCCCCTCCCTCATGCGTATGCACGCTCACGCACTCTAAAAAAATTTTAAAAGGCAAGAATCTGTAAAGAGGTAAAAAAGTCACTTACTGATCACTACCGTATCAGTGCTTAACAATGGTTAGAAATGTTAAACAACAGAAGAGCTTGGGTTCTGTCTTATGTTAAACACCCTACTGTCTCCCGAATACAATTTTCTTATCAAATCACATTTTCGACAGCAGCACAGAGGAGACTCTGGCCTGATCTAAACTTCATTATTACTAATTATAAGTTACAAGGTCTGGATTCAGATCTCTCTGCAACTCTCTAGCAACCTAAAGGTGAGACGAGAAAAGACCTAGTGGCTGGGTGCATGTTCGGGCAGAGACACGGGGTGAGAGGCCACCTCCTTCCTGGCGGTCGGCTAGCCCCTCTGAGCACCAGGTCCTTCACGTGGCACATGGGGGACTGTGCCCTTCTTTAGGGCTGTTGCGAAGGTTACATGAGGTAGCATCTCATACACGGTAACCATTTAATTCAGTGTCAAAGAAAAGGGCCCATATTTGCACCACCCATGCTCTCGATGAAGGGAAAACCATTTCATGCGCAGACAACGCAATCAAAGCTGACCCTTCACTTGGGCTTCTGTCACTGTAACACCTCTGTGGTTTGACTGCAGTGTCTTCTGTAAAACAGTTATGATTTACAGATGCTGGCGAGGATGTGGAGAAACGGGAACCCTCCTGCACAGCTGGTGGGAATGCAAACTGGTGCAGCCGCTCTGGAAACAGTGTGGAGGTTCCCCAAAAAATTAAAAATAGAACTACCCTATGACCCAGCAGTTGCACTGCTAGGAATTGACCCAAGGGATACAGGAGTGCTGATGCACAGGGGCACATGTACCCCAATGTTTACGGCAGCACTTTCAACAATAGCCAAATTATGGAAAGAGCCCAAATGTCCATCGTCTGCCGAATGGATAAAGAAGATGTGGTTTATACATACAATAGAATACTACTTGGCAACGAGGAAGAATGAAATCCTGCCCTTTGCAACAATGTGGACGGAACTGGAAGGAATTATGCTGAGTGAAATAAGTCAGTCGGAGAAAGATATCCTATGTTTTCACTCACATGTGGATCTTGAGAAACTTAACAGAAGAGCATGGGGGAAGGGAAGGGGAAAAAAAAATAGTTACAAACAGAGAGGGAGGGAGGGAAACTATGAGACTCTTAAATACAGAGAACAAACTGAGGGTTGATGGGGGCTGGGAGAGGGGAAAATGGGTGATGGACATTGAGGAGGGCACTTGCGGGGATGAGCACTGGGTGTTGTATGTAAGCCAATCTGACAATAAATTATATTCATAAAGATAAATAAATAAAATAGTATGACTTGGGGCACCTGGGTGGCTCAGTAGGTTAAGCGTCCAACTTCGGCTCAGGTCACGATCTCACGGTTCGTGAGTTTGAACTCTACGTCGGGCTCTGTGCTGACAGCTCGGAGCCTGGAGCCTGCTTCGGATCCTGTGTCTCCCTCTCTCTCTGGCCCTCCCTCGCTCGTGCTCTGTCTCTGTCTCCCTCTCTCTCAAAAATAAATGAACATTAAAAAAATTTTAAAAAAATAGTTAATACATTTATTTTTGAATGGATTCAGAGTAACTCGGACTGTTTGTGACCCTTTCATCGTTCTGCAGGGGGCAGGTTGTAAATGTACCAAACCTGGCACGCAGCACACTGCAAGTTCTCCTCTGGTTTCAAAGGATCAGCCTCTGCTGGTCAACCAGCATGGGGGCTCCTCAGAAGAGCCACAAAGAGTTTGCTGGGCCCCCAACCTGGACTCCGTGAACACGGCATACAACTGCTTTACCACTGTTCTGACTCCCTTATGGTGCTGGCTCAATATAAGGGACTCAGAGACGTGCCTGCTTCCAGAGATGGTGCCTGGTAAGCAGCTTGTCCCCAAACACATGCTTTGGTCAGAGGGTACGGAGTTTCCGTTCATTGCTGCCTTCCAACGTTCTGTATCAACGGCAAATTTTAATTCCTCATCTGTGACTGCCCGATAGAGACATCTCCCTTCCTCTTTTCTGTTAGCCATTTTAATTTCTTCCCTAATCCTACTGTCGTGTCTTAACATCATGCATTTATTTACACAGACCCTTGTCATCTTTCACAAAGGTCAGCAGAAAAAGAAAGAAACTTGTAATGCCACACTTACCAACTCAGCTATGCAATGAACACGGTCTTTAGTGGTAACAGCTTTTGAGAAACCTAGCTCAGAGAAGCAACAGACGCAGCATTAAAAGCGCGGACAAGTATGTTTCAAAAGCGTTTCTTAAAATCAATTTAGTGGTTTGAAACCAGCAATTAAAAACAGATAAAACGACGGGGACAGAGTAGAAAATGTCCGCGTGGCTCAAACACAGTAAGGCTGCGATCTCCTGACACCTGTGTTTCAGCCTCACGTGCTCACATCCAGAGATGTAAGCATGTGCGATGTGCTCCTTCCCGCGAGTCCGGGCCAAGACGGGGCTCCGGGCTGGTCAGTCTCCGGGGCTCAGTTTCCCCCACTGCAAAATAAGGATAACAGCGGCTGCCACACCATGCAGTCGTGCGGATTAAAGGAGAAAACGGTGCTGCCATTTACGGAGCACCTACAGCACACTGCAAACTGCCAGAGCTCCACAAATCAGTCATTCACTCACTCGACAAAATGTCACTTGAGAAGGTCTGAAGAAGGCAAGGAGCCATGGCAGTCACCGAGGGAAGGGCAGCGCGAGCGGCACGGGGCGCAAGAGGCAGCAGGGCTGGAGCAGGGAGCCGCCGACTGCAGGGCTGAGCGAACCGCAGGCAAACCGAGCTTTCTGCCAGAAGTGAAACAGAGAGTCACTCCAAGGTTCTGGGCAGAAAAATGACAATGACTTGAGTTATGTTTCAAAAGGATCCCTCCGGCTACACTGTCGAGAAGAGAGCACAGAAGACAGGAAAGGTAGAAGCTGGGAGGCCAGCTGGGAGCCCGCAGCAAGGAGGCGGGGGACAGGTGACGGCAGCCTGGACCAGCTGGCAGCCTGCAGCAGTGACCCGGGGGAGACAGGACGGTGGGGGAGCAGGGTGGTAGCAGGGGAGCCAAGGCAGTTAGTTACTAGGACGTCTGATGGATTGACTGTAGAGGGTAAGAAGGCGAGGAATTAAAGAAAGCTCCGCGAATCCTACCAGAACACCTGGAAGGGTGTCCTTACCAGAGATGAAGTTTGATAGAAAAATTGGCTCGTGTTTTTTCAGGAATTCAGTCTGATTTTCCAAACGTGAGCACACACCTGTTGCCGAGTGTGCCTTCTACGGGCTCCCCTTCTCGCTCCTCGTTCCCTACGACCTCCTGTGCTTCCTGGGATCACTTCCCAAGCAAACATCCACTCTGCATTCCCGTCTCAGGGTCTGCTCGTGGGGGAATCCAAACTTAGACACCCAGGGATGAAACCACAGGCACAGGCTGAAGGGCTGGGTGAGGACGAAACCGCAGGAGACTTCCATGTTCCTGGCCGTGCGGCAACTGCGACCCCACACCGTCCGGCCCCCACCACTGCATGCCACAAACGACGCTGTTCAAAAAAGTGTCCTTCTTTTGCTTTTCTCAAATGATCATGATCGCTGTTTTTGTTCCAAGTCCCTACTTCTAATCCCTCGAACCACGGACTCCTATACTCTTTGAGCGAAAACGTTCGGGAATTAGGAAAAGAATAAGTCACTCAGAGTGAGGCCTTAAGAGAAAGAGTCGTTGTCCCCGTAAACTGCTTAAACTATTCATTTGGCTACAGCCGCATTTCGAGCCCCCCCACGAGACCACCGGCTCGGAAAGTGGCCGGGCACGCGCAGTCCTGGCACGCAGTGCGGGACGCAGCCGCAGCATCTCCCGTCCCACTGCCCTGAGCACTAATGGACACCCGCGAGTGGCTCGGATTCGTGTGCCTGCTCTGCCACACATGGCGTCCACATGGCGTCCACATGTTTACGCCTTAACTGCGTACCTACAGCAACCCTGGGAGGTGGGTACTCGGTTATTTCAGAGACGAGGAAACAGGTCCAGAGGGGCAGTAACTTGGTCCAGGTCACGCGCACAATAAACAGCCGAGCAGGACTCACACCAGGTGACCTGGCTCCAGGGGCCACGCTCTTTAACCCCTACGGTGCTCCTGTCGCTAGTTTCCTCCCTTAATTCCCACGCTAACATCTGAGCTGGGCACTGTGCAAACCCCTGTCCTATACAAACGAGGACACGGAGGCACTGAGAAGTCACGCACTGTACCTAAGGTGACTCAGTGAGAAGCAGGGCCAGCTGGGAGTCGGGTCCCAGAGCCCGGACTCCGTCATCACATTACCCGCTTCTCCTAGCCCGGTGCGTGTCCAGGATGTACTGGGCCCGGCTAGACGCGGAGGACGGAGGCCCGAGAAGCGTGGTCCCGTCTGAAAGACTTGTGTGGGACCAGGACAGGTCAGTCCGTCACCACGCATCAGCGTGCTGAGCACCACGCAGGACGGGGGCGGCAGTCCGGACGCGGTGCAGGTGCAGCCGACAGGGAGGGCAGGGAAGGCATTCTACAGAATGAGCAGGAGTCAGAAACCTGGGAGGAGTCAGGCAGGATGCGTGAAGGGCATTTCAAGGACAGGAGACAGAGCGCGTGGCTGGAGCACAGGCTGCCCGCAGGGAAAGCGGGTGATGGGGCTGCAGAGGGGAAGGAGGCACCAGGGCCCCGAGGGCTAATCGAAGACCAGGCAAGATCCTTAGAGGAGCCGGATCCCTTCTGTCCTGTCCAGCAGCCCAGGACAAAGCCTTGAGATGTGTGCAGCGCGGGCCCCTCGCCTGCCGGCTGAAGACCTTGCTTTTACCTTTGTAATTACTGAAACTCAAGATCGATGGGCCCTTTCCCGGTCTAGCTGCAAACAATGAACAATTTTTGTGTTTTAAGGACAGTAGGTATATTCATTTACACCCTGTTTAACAACGTGACTGAAAATATAAAATGCTCCATTAGGAATGCAGGCAAAAGGGGTGTGGAAATCACAGCTGCTGAATTTCCTGAGATAACCCAGCCAGACCCTTTGTGGCTGGTGGGTGTGCGGACTGAATGTCCAAACCCCTTTGCTTTTTCGGCTCTTCAGCCCTCATAAGGCCAGCTTTGCTGCTGAACGGACTGCCTCCTCCACAAATCTGCGGGCTCATCAGACTCCAACCTCTCACGTACGTTTTAATTATGAATGACCAGGACCTCGGACTCACTGAAGACAGTGCATCACAAATCTGAAAGCTCTTACATGTAAATGCACACTGCCACCGCGTCCACCCCCACGCCCTTCCCATGGCTTATCTCCACCTGACTCATCGGTGAAGAGTTCCTGCTATCACTTTAGTCATAGTGAAAACCTGGCGCTCTTGAAAGGAAAGTGGGTGAAATGTGGACGAAAAGAGCCGTTTGTGATGGACGGGAAGAGCTGAGTGGAAATCCCCCAAGGAAAACCAGATTCTGAAATAGGGCTGGCGCGCTTACCACTTGGAGCCTCGCACACAAAGATCTTCCCAAACTCTGCCTGAACTGTTCCTGTTTCATGCGGTTTCCTGCAATTTCAAAATGAGAATCTTTATGCTCAACAATTCATGGGAGTCCCAGGTCCTGGAAAAGACGTTCGAATCAGTTGGTCTCCAGTCCTGGCTCTGCCACTGATCAGGCATATAACCTGGTAAAGGTCACTTGACCTTCCTGAGTAGTGGCTTCCTTAACCTGTGAAGTGGGGCTAACCCTGCTTACCACGTGGGAGTTTTATGATCAACAGAAGACACACTATGTTCGCAAGCTCCCACTGTATGTAGTGCTTCCTACACGGCAAGCAGGCATTTTACTTCCTTCCTCTCTTCCCTTCCTGAATGTATGTGGTCCCGAGTGTTATAAAGAGTCGCTGGCCTGTTGTCCAATAGCTCACGTTCCCACGGGAGGACAGAGACATACAAAATTAAACAGGGTGAGGGATGCAAACAGTGCTACAAGAACACCGATTTCAGGAAGCACTTAATTTGGCCGGGAGGTGGGAGGGTGGGTGGGCGCACAGTGGGGACATCAGAGAAGACCTGGGACTCACGCTCGACTATCGGAACGGCAAAGGTTCCGTTCTTCCCATTTTTACTTACAGATACTTTTCAGAAACACACATCTGATTGCGTCAGGGCTTTAAACCCCTTATGGGGCGGGGAATCCAAGTTCCAACTCCCCAGCATGGCTACAAAGCACTCTGCAACTGAACTGCAGAAAATTATTTCATACCAATACCTCAGATTCCCTAGGTACTAAATGCCACGAGAAGCAGGGATTCGTATCTTAATAGAAATTGATTCAATGCAAATAATTTCCTCTTTATACCAATGTTAGCGGAAGGAATTAAGATTGTTAAGGGGATGGAGGGAAGGTAGATGATTCTGGAAGACAGCATTCTTGTGACGTGGACAGAAGACAGCAAAGCACAACAAAGCACTGGCATAATGGGTACCAGGAGGTGAATGAGGGGCCCAGGAAGGGAGAGGGGAAGGGACCAAGATAGCCCACTGATGTTCACGTTTTGGAGACTAAAACTCAGGCTGGTGTCAGAGCTAAGATACATTACAAATCAAATTCCCTGCTGGACTAGCCCATAAGAGCCTCGGTACCAGTTCTATAGGAAAAGGTCTGTTCACATCCACGCCTGAACCGAACTCTGGGCGCACAGTCCCTCGGAGCGTTGGGGACCGCTTCCACAGTCCCAACCGTTACAGCAGAGAAGAGAAGAAATGCACGTAACACAAAGCAAACAGTCAGAAGAGCAAAGCGTCTACGCTTGACTCTGGAACATGAGCGCACACGTACCGCGCAGCCCCAAACCTTCGCCGCTGGATTTGGGCCTGACTCCCCACGAGATTTTATTACTCGAAGGAGACCAGAAGTGCTCTCGGTTGGCTGTTATCACTCCCTCAGCGACAAGACAGGTGTCAGAAATCCTCCAGAGCGCCTCAGATTGCAGAGCCAGCCTCACTGAATCCGACCCTTCCCGGGCAGGAGTGCCGCTCCCGTGGGGCCCCCATCACCCTGTTTTCGGTCTCCCGGGGAGGGGCTGGCTCTGGCTGAGGATGTGCTCCCTTCCACAGCACAGCTCCGGCCCGTGCGGGGCACCTCGGTCGGCGAGCAGCCTGCCTGCTTCTGCTTGGGCCTCCTGCTGGAAGGGGCCCAGCCCTGGGTTTGGCTTTGAAGACCACCCCCCCCCCCCCCGACCTCGCCCCAGTGAGTGTGCTGTGCTGCTCTGTCCCAGCTCACGGGTAGGCACGCAACCAAAGCCAAGCAGATCAGAAACTTTCTGTCTGGAATACGGGCCTGCGAAAACCAATAAAGAAAGGCAGCAAATGAGTGGAGAGGATTTAGCGCAGCAGTGACCTAAAAATGCAGTGTGCCAGTGCCCACTATGCCCATTCCAGCCAGTTACCTTCGTCTCCGTACTTCCTGGCCCAATTCTTTAGCTTTTTCTTAAACCTCTGGAGCAATGCTGCATCTTTACAATAAATTCCTTGTTCTGCTCAAGCTAGCCTGTCAGTTTCTGTTCTTATTCTTAAAGGACCCGAACTGATACATTTCCAAGTGTTACTCACTCTTCCTGCCGCACTCTCCAAGTCCATCCTTTACAACCCTGCTGCTGCACGGAGCTTCCTAAAACGAAGCTTCAAGCATCCATCAGGCATACACGTAGCTAGTGCTACTACTGATTTATTTACTGAGCTCTTAGTATGGGCAAGGCGTGTTTAGACATGCCCGAAATATGGGCGCATGAAACAGATGAGGCCTCTGAATTCTAGTGGGGTAAATCAGATAATGAGCAAGGAAACAAATGAAAAAAGTAACTTCAGATTACGCTATAATGTTAGTAAACAGGGGGCCATACCTGGGTGGAGAAACGGGGTTTGGAGAGGGAGTCTAAGAAGTGCCTCGTGTGACATTTTAGCTGAGACCTACAAGTTGGGTGAAAATACGTAATGACAAAAACAATGGTTGTCTGTGAAAACACAGAAATTTAAAAACACAGACTCTATAGCTCTGTAAATCTGGTTTCAAACCACTTTTTACATTTTCTTTCCCTTCATTATTCCCGTGTGACAACTTCCTGCTTCAGATGCTGTGTCTCTGAGACAGAACCCGAGTGTCCTGCTTCCTCCACTACCAGATCTGAAATGTCCAAGGCACCCCGTGGAACCTTCCCCCGCATGCGACTCAGCTGAACATTAATCATCTTTCAAAGCTCAGCTCAAGTCCAATCACTCCATTAAGCCTTTGTCATGGGCTGGACTGTGTCCCCCTCTCTGTGCCCCATCACACACTCAAGTCCTAACCCTCAGAACCTCCAAATGCAAGCAGATCTGGAGATACAGTCTTTTTTTTTTTTTTTATTCTGAGAGAGACAGCACAAGCAGGGGAGGTGGGGGAGGGAGGGAGGGAGGGGGAGGAGGGAAGGGAGAAGAGGGGAGGGGAATCCCAAGCAGGTTCTGAGCTGCCAGCACAGAGACCCATGCGGGGCTTGAACTCAGGAAATTGTGAGATCATGACCTGAGCAGAAATCAAGAAATCAATGCTTAGACGACCGAGCCACCCAGGTGCCCCTGGAGACAGAGTCTTTAAAGGGCTCATCAAGTTTTAGTAAGGACGTTAAGGTGGACCCTAATCCAATCTAACTGGTATCCCTCCAAGGGGAGAGGAGGACAGGAGCACATGAAGGCAGAGAGAACATGGCCCTCTACACACCAAGGAGAAAGGCCTCAGGAGAAACCAACCCAGCCCAAACCTTGACCTTGGACTTCTAGGCTCCAGAACTGTGAGGAAATAAATTGCTACTAAGCCCCCCAGTCTGTGGTACTTTGTTTGGCAGCCTTAGCTAAGGAATATACGTTCCCTGACCACTTCGGTTTATGAGCAGATGCCTTTCAACTCCTGTATTACAGTCGCACCATTTACATAACGTTTACTTGGTTTGTCTCCCCAACAGAACGGTAAGCTTATGTAAGGACTAAAAACCTATTTAATAGATCCTGATACCCTTCACAATGGCCAACATAACTCCTTGCGCAATAATATTTGTTGATTTTTCTGTACTCTGACAATCCAACTACAGGCAGGAGTGGAAACTGTGCCTTGTATTTGTTTTCCTAAAGTAAAGCCGGTCCCATCACAGCCTTTTAGAATGCTATATAGATTTTCCCGTTGCTTCCTAGATAAAATCCAAACTCCAGACTGGCATACAAGCTTGTTCATGTTCTGGCCATACTTTTTCTTTCCACCCCCCTCTGGACACTCCTTACCACCCACCCTACAACCTGTGCACCCAATTTTCCCCACCTGACACACCTTTCCAAGTTCCCTTGGCCAGCCTTCCCAGAAAGATCTAGCTCAAATGTCACGGTCTCTACAAAGCTCCGGTTGCTGTGCCCGTAGCCCGTGGCCCGTGGCCCAGTCCTACCTGAACTGCCACAATACTCCATCCACATCTTCTGTGGTTAACACAACTATCTGGAATGATCTGTGTATCCCTAACGCTCAGCACAGGCCTGGCAAGCATCTCCCGGGTAAAGAGAGAAATCCATCCGTACACTCCAGGTTCAAGTCCCGCACCCGCTCACCTTCACTGCTCCGGCATCTGCTAGAGCTTAGCACGTTGGCAGCCCTGCTTCTCGCATGAGCTCTCGGGGCTTGAAGGCCCCCTGGACGAGGACGGCCAAACCCGCATCTCTGCTCAGACCTGCCCTTGGGCCCACGGGGCTCACTGAACACCTACTTCCATCACAGCACAACCCACGTGCCCGGGGCAGTCCTCACGCACCACCCCCCCCCTCGCCCCTACCCCACATCTGCTTGTCCTCACACGTTCCTTATTTGATTAGGTATGCTGACAACCACCAGGTCTCCCAAACCGGAAACCTCTCTCCTCTGCAGCCCATCACCGGGACCTGGCAAACCTCGCCGGTAAACAGCTCTAGAATCAGCTTTGGGGACCACGAGAATCGTCCCTTCAGTCATCCCCCGCTCACCCAGAGACTCCTTGGTTACACATCCCCTGCCACAAACACTGTTAAGGTTTCTGAAGGACTGGGGTTCTATCCTTTCCACTGTTCACCGCACACAACGAAGTGCATGCCACCTTCAAGAGCGTTGAATGAAATGAATGAAACATGGCGTTACTTTCACGCAGACCAGTGCCCCCATGTCCACTTCCTTTCTGTTCTTTCACATTTAGTAATACTTAAACAGTAATGACAATTAGACGTTAGAGGTGGAAGAGGTTATTTACTCCAAGCATCAGAGGGGAGAAGAGCTGCCAATGGAAAATCCAAAACGGATCAACCCGCTTTGTCTTTTTAAACGAGGTGCACAGACCACAATGCAGGCCCCTTACTGATGACTCGGGGTCATCATCATGGCAATCGCTGGACTATGTTGTAATACAGTGAGGCCCTCAGATGCCAGAGGGGAGCTCCTGCACTACAAGACCCCAGGAGGCTGTACTACGCGGGGGGTCTGATTAACCTCTGCCCTCATCGACCCCCCGTCTGGCAATCCCGAGGGAGAACCAGTCTCTGAAAACACCCCACCTCCAAACGTGCCGCTCAAGTGGCATTCTCCAGAACCACGCAGCCCTGTGAAGGGCTCGTGCCGAGGGGCTCCCCCACGCTCCAGGCGTCTACAGGGCGCTACTGAACTTGGTCGACCTAAGCGGTCCGGGCGAGAACACACGAAAAGATCACGGGGATTCCCGCCAGCGGAGGTCTCTGGGCCGGGCTCTCCAGAACCGCTGGTCCCAGCCCACCCCCCTCCTCCCCACCGCCTCCGGCCGCAGATTTCGGCCGGGGCCTGTCTCGAGTGGGAAACCACCCGCAACGGAGCAGAAACAGGTCCCCCAGGGGCTCTGGAGGGAAACGAGGGCGCTCCGGGGTCCACGCGTCCGGCAGAGGGCCGGCCAAGGAGGCGGGCTGGGGCGGGGCCAGCAAAGTCCACCCGGGCTACTGGCTGGTTTCGCCTGCGGTCGCCGGGAGGGACCCAGGGGCTACGGGGCGCTGGCCACGGCAGGTGTGGGGTCCCACTGCCCCCAGCTCCCGCGCACACTCGCGCCCCCCGCCCGTCCCCACGCCTGCACGGGACTGCGAGCACGTGCCCTCAGCCCGGAAGGCGTCCCAACCGCTCCGCGCAGGTGCGCGCGCCAGGGCCGGGCACGTCCGGCCCAGGGGGCACCTGGCCGGGCGAGGGAAGACCAGCCGGGGACGGAGCGTGCGCAGTGGCGAGGGCGAGGCCAAGTGCGGGCAAGGAGCATGCGCAGTGTGAAGGCACAATCGGCTACGTGGGAGCCTGGGGCATGCTCGGTGAGAGCCCGGACCCGGCGCACGCGCAGAAGCGCTCGGAACCCGCAACCCGCTGGTGGAGAGAAAAAAGAGGAGAGAAATCACCTCAGAGTTACGTCAGGAAAGGCCGCGTTTTGCGAGGAGGCTGTGGCCTCCCGCGGGGCCCCGCAGTTCTTCTAGGGCGAGGGGCGTGACAGTTACTCACCGGTCTCCAGCCCCGAGGCAGACGCCGGGCCCCTTTCCGCTCACACTCGGCTCGCGCGCGCCGCAGCCGCCGCTGCCGCTGTGATTCCATCCATCTTGAATTTGACGTCATCCCACACCAGGGATGAGGTCATCGCAGGCAGCGCTCGTCACGTGCGCGGCGCTGTGATTGGGCGGCTGGCCCCGGGGGGCGGGGCGAGGGAGGTGCGCCGCGCCGGGGGCGGGCGAGGGCGGGCCTGACGGGAGCGCCGCGGGCGTCCGCGTCCTTCCGCGCCCCGCGCGCGCCTTCCGCCTGGCGTTCCGCGTCCGCCCGCGCCCTTCGAGCGCCTGCTCCGCGCCGGCCCCGCGGCTTCCCCGGCTCGGGGCGCCGTTCCACTGCGGGCCGCTCTGAGGCTGCGGAGGGAGCGGGAGGCGACTCGCCGCGGTCGTTCGCCTCTTTCGGCCCGCGCGGCGCCGCCGCACGACCCTCGGGGGCCGGTCCTCAGGCCGGGGACGCTCGGCGCGCGGCGTCTCCGTCGGGGCTTCCGCCGCGCCCGCGCTCGGCGGCCTGCGCGGAGGTGCGCGGGGTGCGGGGTTTGCAGAGCTGACCTTGATCGCCCACCTGTGCCCCAGCCGCCGCCCGGGCTGCGCTGCAGGGACCGCCCGGGAGTGAGCGGGGGACGGGCCTCCCGGTCGGTCCTGCGCTAGCGGAGGAGGATGCTGCCCTGGTCGCCAGCTTCACGTGGCTTCTGCTTGTCATTGCGTGGCCACAGACCGCCTGCAGCCCCAATCGGTATTAAGTGATCGCTCTGCACCTAACTCCCTTCCTCCCACGTCAGTGCCCATGTCAATTCGTTTTCTTGCACGAATGTTGTAATTGGGAAGCTCACTTCACTCGCAATCTGGACCAGAAATTTGTTACGACAATTGCCCAACTCTAAACACTAGCTCTAAAGAAATGTTCTGTTAGACAAACTCAAGATCAGTCTGGTGTATTCCCCAAAGCCAGAGGGGAGGAAGGTGGGGGAAGGTTGCCTTCTAAAGCGGTAATGTTAGGGCAGACTTAAATTCTGGAATTTAAGTCGTGGTTAATACCAGGGCACCTGGGTGGCTTATTAAGCCTCCGACTTTCGGCTCAGGTCATGATCTCATGGTTCATGAGTTTGAGCCCTGTGGTAGGTTCTGTGCTGATAGCTCAGAGTCTAGATCCTGCTTGGGATTCTGTGTCTCTCTCCCTGCCCCTCCCCTGCTAGCACCCTATATCTCTCTCTTTCTCACTCTCTCACTCAAACATAAACATTAAAATAATATTTTTATGTTTTTTTTTAAATGTTTGTTTTAGAGACAGACAGCACAAGTGGGGGAGGGGCAGAGAGAGCTGGAGACAAAATCTGCAGCAGGCTCCAGGCTCCGAGCCGTCAGCACAGAGCCTGATGCCAGCCTGGAACCCAGAACCATGAGATCATGACCTGAGCTGAAGTCGGACACTCAACCGACTGAGCCGTCCAGGCGCCCCTAAAATAATATTTTTAAATAAAAAAAAATCATGGTTAATACTTTTAAAATGTCTGTTAATCTTTTAATGTAATTTTTCATTTTTTTATTAAAAAATTTTTAATATTTATTTTTGAGAGAGAGAGAGACAAGAGTGTGAGCAGCGGAGGGGCAGAGAGAGAGGGAGACACAGAATCCAAAGCAGGCTCCAGGCTCCATGCTGTCAGCCCAGAGTCAGACTCGGGGCTTGAACCCACAAACAGTGAGATCATGACCTGAGCCGAAGTCAGATGCTTAATGACAGAGCCACTCAGGCACCCCTGTAATTTTTTATTTTCAATCTTTAGTTTTTTTTAAGATTTTATTTTTAAGTAATCTCTACACCCAACTAGAATTTACAACCCGGAGAGCAAGAGTTACACGCTCAACTGACTAAGCCAGCCAGGCACCCCTAATTTCATTTTTTAAGCTTGAGTTGATGCACATGACCCTGGCTGAAATCATTTATGAAATGTTTGAGGAGCATGTGTAACAAATAATCTTGCCTTAGCGTGATAAAAATTAAAAATTTGTTCCATTGTAACAGCTTTATTGCCAGTTATCTTAGTTTTCACTAATTTTAAGAGGATGCCCTGGGGGCGCCTGGGTGGCGCAGTCGGTTAAGCGTCCGACTTCAGCCAGGTCACGATCTCGCGGTCCGTGAGTTCGAGCCCCGCATCAGGCTCTGGGCTGATGGCTCAGAGCCTGGAGCCTGTTTCCGATTCTGTGTCTCCCCCTCTCTCTGCCCCTCCCCCGTTCATGCTCTGTCTCTCTCTGTCCCAAAAATAAATAAACGTTAAAAAAGAAAAAAGAGGATGCCCTGTCTTGAAAAAAAAAAAAAAGAAAAAAAGAAAAAAGAGGATGCCCTGTCTCAAAGAATGTTGCACCTGAAAATTTTCTCCTACAGCTATTTCAAACCTTTAAGAAGTGTCTGTATTTTGAACTGAATGGGTAGCAAAGAGTGGTTTTGGACTTAAAAGAAGGCAGAATACAACAGCGATTGTAGGGTTTTCAAAGGGTCTTGAGTTTTAGGGTCCCCTGGGATTAGTGTGAGCGAGCACCCGTAGCTACCCCCGTTTGGCGGTGAGCAAACCAACACCGTGCTAGGTAGCAAGAGCCAGAGCTAGAAGCCAAGTTCTTTGGTTACTGTTCTATTCCAAATACCGAAAGCGACCTCCCTCAGATTACCTTCCACTCTAGCTGCCTCGGGAGGACACGTTTTGGTGCCTGCACCCTAAGCCGTGTGGTCAGGCTCTTGCCCTCACTGCTTCACTGACCCCGGGCTTGACGGACACGTCCAGCAGAAACCTCAGTCTGTCAGTTGACCTCCTAGGTTTGTGGCCCTGAACCTGACCCCGTGGTTAACGCTCACCCTCTGTCGACTCGTCACGTCTGTCCCTGGGACAATTAACCCAGGTGCCTGAGCCAGGAAGTGGGGCACCGTGTCCTCTCTTTCCTCAGGTCCAGGGTGCAGCCTATCACCAGATCTGATCCGTCCACCTCCTGAACATTTGTCTGATCACATAATGGCCTCCCACCCCCAATCACTTCTAGATGGCTCTCCCAGCTTCCAGATTTCTCCCTTTTAATCCACCCTCGATTTGCAATCCAAGCGATGTCTTTAAACAACAAAAGGTATTGCGCCACTCCCTTAAATTTTTGATGGCCCTCAACTACTCGGAGGCTAACTTTCAAACTCCAAAACGTGACCCACCAGAGCGACCACCTGGCCCTCCTATAATCCCATCTCCCCCTCCCCACCTCCCACCCCTACCTCTAAACAAATCAGGCTCTGTCTCTCGCCTCTGGGCATCTTGTGTGTGTGTGTCATCTCCCCCTTCCACACCACCCCCAGGCACCTCTAACCTTGAGCTTTTCATCCCGTTGGCTCAGATTACTTCCCACTCCCTCCCCCGCCCGGGATTCCACCACCTCTGCCCTCACCTCCTCAGCCTCCCTCTGGGTCTGGGGCTCCCTCTGGTGCTCCCACAGCACCTCTGGTAGTTGTTACATACCACCTGTGTATATTCTAGTGGCTCTGCCTGCTGGGACCCTCTTAGCCCCCAGTGGGCCTCTTCACCTCTGCCTGTCCAGAGCCTAGCACTGGCCTATAGTCGGAGCCCAACGTGTGTGTGTGTGTGTGTGTGTGTGTGTGTGTGTGTGTATAAAATATGGATATATATGTATAACTAAAACATATATATCAACTAAAATATATATCAACTAAAATATATATCAACTAAAATATATATCAACTAAAATATTTATAACTAAAATATATATAACTAAAAATATGTAACTAAAATATATGTATAACTAATATATACAACTAAAATACATGTATGACTATATAACTAAAATATATATAACTAAAATCTATGTCTAAACTAAAATAGCAGCTAAAATATATATCAACTAAAATATATACAACTATATATAACTAAAAATACATATATAACTAAAATATATGTATAATATAACTAAAATATGTGTATGACTAATATATATAACTAAAATATATATAACTAAAATATGCATATAACTAAAAATATGTAACAAATATATATATAACTAAAATATATGTATAACTAATATATATATAGCTAAAATATATCCGTAACTAAAATGTATAGGTAACTAATATATATGTATATGACCAGGCTCCTATCAGACATCACCGTCCGGAGAGGCCACAGCTACCAGCCATGACAGAGTCCTGCGAGTCTGTCTCACGGGCGCCCCTGTGGTCTGTCCTCACCTGCCCTCTTGCCGTGCTCCTGGCCGATGGTTGTAGGCGCTGCACCAACGTCCTCGGGTTTGCGCCCTCCCTCCCCGGGCCAGTCCAGGTGAGTCACATTTATGTCTCTAAACGCAGATCGGATGGGTGCAGCCTCGGTGTGGGCACGGCCTACCACGTGGCACACGGGTGGCTTCTGTATGTTCCTCCACTTGGCCGACTGCTCGGCCACACACAGCTGGCTCACGTACTGGCAGGGATTCCCTTTTCTTTCTCCAGCTGCTGGCAGATCCCTGTCTGTCCTTCAAGAGCCACCCTCCTGCCTCTGTGCTCCAGCCACGCCGCTGGAACATCTATCTATTCTGTTTGTGGCCTGCTGGCAGGCCATGGGCTCCTCTGATGCCAAAACCGTGTCTGTTAACCCGCGTATTCTCAAAGTTGGGGGCCTGTGTCCTGGGCCGTCTGCTTCCCACGGCCAGGTTTCCCTTAGAAACTGTGTTACGATGGGGGCGCCTGGGTGGCTCAGTCGGTGAAGCATCCGACTTCGGCTCAGGTCACGATGTCACGGCTTGTGGGTTCCAGCTCCGCGTCGGGCTCTGTGCTGACCGCTTGGAGCCTGGAGCCTGCTTCGGATTCTGTGTCTCCTTCTCTCTCTGCCCCTCCCCCGCTCATGCTCTGTCTCTCTCTCTCAAAAATAAGTAAACATTAAAAAAATGTTTTTTAAAAGCATTAGCCTCTACACATTTGGAAGTGGGAAGTTTCAATCAGCCGCAATTCTCTTAACCATCTGTTGCATTTTGAGCATGCATCTAGAGGTCCAAATCTGCCCAAACTGTAGTTTAAAAAATTAGGTTGGGGGGCGCCTGGGTGGTGCAGTCGGTTAAGCGTCCGACTTCAGCCAGGTCACGATCTCACGGTCTGTGGGTTCAAGTCCCGCGTCGGGCTCTGGGCTGATGGCTCAGAGCCTGGAGCCTGTTTCTGATTCTGTGTCTCCCTCTCTCTCTGCCCCTCCCCCGTTCATGCTCTGTCTCGCTCTGTCCCAAAAATAAATAAAAAACGTTGAAAAAAAATTAAAAAAAAAAAAAATTAGGTTGGAGGGGCGCCTGGCTGGCTCGGTTGGAAGAGCATAGGAGTCTTGGTCTCAGGGTCATGGGTTCAAGCCCCACGTTGGGTGTGGAGATTACTTAAATAAATAAATAAATAAATACACTTAAAAGAAAAATTAGGTTGGGGTAGAGGGTGACGTATTCATTTCCTATTGTTGCCGTAACAAATTACCACAATCTTGGTGGCTTAAAGCAGCAGACATTTATTGTTTCACGGTGCTGGAGGCCAGAAGTCCCAAATCTGTATGGCTGGGCTGAAATCATATGCTCTCTCTGGAGGGTCCAGGGGAGAACCCTTGCCTCGCCTCTTCCAGCTTCTGGTGGCTACTGGTGCTCCTGGACTGGGGTCACGTCCCTTCACCCTCTATGGTCACGTTGCCTTCCGTGTGTGTCACCCGTCTTGATTCCCTCTTACAGGGACACTTGCAATGGCATCTAGGGCCCACTGGGGTAATCAAGAATTCTCTCCGTGTCTCGGGGTCTTTAACTTAATCACGTCTGCAGAGACCCCTTTTCCAGAGAAGCTCGAATTGCAGGCTTCAGGGATGAGGACCTGAACTGGTATCTCTGGAGGCTGCCGTTCAATCTGCTACAGGGGAGGGGTCCCGGATCCCTGCTGGCAACAGGGGAAGTTCTTTGAAAAGCCCATGACCGAGAAAGAAGAACCAAAGGGAACGTGGCTGGGAAGTGGTAAAGTAATCAGGATGCTGCACACACCATGCTTTATGACGGCCCCTGCCCAGCGGACGCTACGTCCAAGCCTCAAGTAGGCCCAGAACTGGAGCGGGCCATAGCCGTCTTGTCGACGGGGTGGAAATTGGGCCAGGTTAAGTATCACTCCCATCGGGTGCTCACAGTGGAGGAGCCTAGTCTTTAAACATTATCACGAAGGGGGCAGGGACGCTGAGCCGAAATTCCTCCCCGACCCGAAGCATCAGTCTGCCGTGTGCTCGTCTTTTCTCAGAAGGGTCCGCTCGCCTCCTCGCCTCTCTCCTCACCACGCCGGTCCTTGAAGACCTGAGACACCTCAAGGTCCTCCAGGTGGGCAGACAACTGTTCCGGCTAGGAAGTGGATTGCATCCACACAGTTTCAAGCAGCCCTTTGCCTTAGGCGGGATTGGGGAAGGACGCGTGAGTGCACGTGCGCATAACAGCAGTAGTAATTCTGGATATTGGATTATGAACTGCATACAATAAGGAAACGGATTTGCGTGGGGTTTCTTTCTTTTTCTTTTTTTAAGTTTCTTTGTTTTGAGAGAGAGCGAGCGCGCACGAGTGAGAGAGGGGCAGAGTGAAAGGGAGAAGCAGTGTCCCAAGCAGGCTCTGCACCATCAGCACAGAGCCCGAAGTGGGGCTCAAACTCACAAACCGTGAGATCGTGACCCGAGCCGAAATCAGGAGTGGGACGCTTGACTGAACCACCCAGGCGCCCCGAGAAGGGATTCCTTTTGTGCCTTTCTGTAAGTGGCCGTCATGAAAGCTGGTGAGGAATACAGGTCCCTTAAAATCTGCACCATGGGATTCTTTGGGTGAATCAAAATGGATCTACATCCCCAAAGCGTCACACTCGGGTGAAGAATGACGGCTTTTGTTGAACAAGTGTCTGCCCTCCGCTGTGATCTGACCTGCACAGCCAACCCTGCTCTCCAGGGATGATAAAGCCGTCCACACCAGGAAAGCGAGGCTCACAGGGCCAGGAGGTGCAGGAGGGGGTTTGGAATCACGTCCGACAGCTCTGAAAATGTTCCAGATGTTTAGGGTAGAACTCCTTAGCTGTTTGGCCCTTTATCTTCTTTTTCTCCTAATGGGAAGGGGTGAATCAGGAGCACAGAGCTTCTGTTAGACGATTTGGGAGGGGAGAAAGGGGTGTGCAGATGGGGAGTAATCCGGCGGGCAGCAGGAGGCGGAGGGATTCATACCCCATGGCCTGTGTTCGGTGAGCTACTTATTCGATAAACAGCGAGGTATGTGGGGTGTGGATCAGATCTGAATCTTGGACGGCCTCCTTTTCTCCCACCCTGCCTCCAGCATTCTGATGTCTGTGCCTGCCATGGCCCAGGCATTAGGACTGCAAAGATGAACACTCGATGGTCCCTGCCCTCAAGGAACTGTCATCCTCTCTGGGGAAAGAGACGGGAACCAAGTGGTGAATGCTACGAGACTGGAGACTCGTGTGTGCTCAGGACGGTGAGGGAAGGCGGTTCCGCCTCTCCTGGGGACCCAGATGTCGGATGGGCCTGATGGTGGAGGCAGCCCACCTCCATGGGCCCACGGCTCTTAGGAGGCCTCCTCAGAGCCACGAAGATGAACCTGGAATCAAGCAGTAACCGCCTTGCCCTACAAGAACCACACAGCAAGAGGACCCAGCTTTACCCCTGACATTGACTGTGCTGATTCCGGGACAGGCAAGAGGGAGCTGACCGTCATTCTGGATTTGTAGGTGGAGACGCCGCCTTGGGAGAGCAAACAATGAGCTCACCAAAGGGTGTTATAGGCTGGGCCGCCCTTCCCACACAGCAGCTTCTTCTGTGTGTCTGTAAGCACACTGGCATCGTTTCCCACCACGACATTTCAAGACAGCCGGGCACATTTGTCCAACGTGACATCAAGCTTCACGAGGTTCTGTGCATGTCGTGAATAGGCGGCTAAAACGTGGACTCCATCTATCTGACCCTGAAGCTATCCTTAAAAAAGTAGAGATGAGGGGCGCCTGGGTGGCTCAGTTAGTGGAGTGTCTGACTTCAGCTCAGGTCATGACCTCATGGTTCGTAGGTTCGAGCCCCGCGTCGGGCTCTGTGCTGACCGCTCGGAGCCTGGAGCCTGCTCCGGATTCTGTGTCTCTCTCCCTCTCTGCCCCTCCCCTGCTGGTGCTCTCTCTCTCTCTAAAAACATATACAAATGTTAAAAAAAAAAAAAAAGAGTAGAGGTATGATTGACCTTTTTTTTGTCTTTTGTTTTTTAAATCTTGGAGACTTTAGAGATTCATCCCTTCTCTTTGGGTAAGAGTCAGCCTTGTTGACCCTGGTTCAGAACATGAGTCACTCTACTGGAAAAGAAATATGAACGTGCATTTAAACTTGATTGGAAAAGTACTTACTGTACTAAATCATCTCCGAGATTCATTTGGATGCTTGGCGTGTTCTGTGCTAGAAACTTGACACCTGTCAACATCTTAATAAATATTTCCCCCCAAATTTATGTTAAAATATCGAGATTAGAACTAGACTTGGTAAAATGTTACAGAACCTAGAGGTTTACTTATGAAGCACTCTGGTAAAAACTGGGTCAAGCGTTTTAATCTGTCAGCTCCCTTAGAAAGCAGTCCCCCCTCCCCTCTTAAATGTGACTCAGTTGATTTGGGACACCGCCTGGTTCCCTGATATCTGTGAAATTACTACTTCTAAACATAGATGTCCTGTTCTTTGTAAGCTTTCTTTCTTTCTAAGGTAGGCAAATTATTGTCAGCGTTCTAACACTTTGAAAATGGATGGGTGGTGATGATCAGTGACCAAGAACCATCATGATGTCATCTGAAGTGTGGCCGAGACTGCATATTTAACCCATCTGACATGTCATTGGCTATAATAAGCCTATGCTTTTCGAACATTGCTTGAGACCATTCCCAAGAGTTTTGACTTACGAAAATCAACTAAATTTAGAAAATAAGACGTTTGGAGTATGCGATAGGGAGGCAAAGGTGAAAAATTGTTTGGCTGTCCCTCGGAAATGTGATTTCCTTTTCAGATGTAGTTCTCTCCCCTGGTGACCAGCAGGCTGGAGTGATTGGTTTCATCACGATGGCAAGGCTATCAGGGTGATATTATAGTGCCACTGTATTGTCAGCAAGGTAACAGTTATTCTGAAACTCACTGGTGTGCTCTTTCTCCTGGGATTGAAGTTAGCTCATCAGAATTCTGTATTAAAGGGAAGCAGGTGGGGCTCCTGGGTGGCTCAGTCAGTTGAATGTCTGACTTTTGATTTCAGCTCAGGTCGTGATCTCTCGGTTCGGGGGATCGAGCCCCACGTCAGGCTCTGTGCTGCCGACGGAGAGCCTGCTTGGGATTCTCTCTCCCCCTCTTTCTCTCTCTCTGCCCTTCTCACACTCATGCACACCCTCTAAGTAAATAAATAAATAAATAAACATTAAAAAAAAAAAAAAGTGTGCCTGTCCCAAGGCTGGCTCCAGTCAGTCATAAAGAAAAGTCAATCGTAATTATAAAGCAGCTTCAAGATTCCAAACTCAGTGGCATTTCACCATGTGGTTAAACTTGGCTTCTTACACGACCGACAGAGCAGAACAGAAGACAAGCCACACACCAAACAAGATAACAGAGGGTGAGAGGGTGTAGGAAGTTAAAGAACCCAATGCGAAATCAGCCTGTGGGCGAGCAGTTGAGATAAGGCCTCCGTCGGGTCTGGGTCGGCGCTCGGAGCTCACTGTTTATTATGTCCAAGCAACGGAGGGTCTCTGTTCCTGTTGGGGATGAACCGGGCAGAGTCTTTGGCCGCAGCTGCCTTTCTGAGGTGGTCAGACACAGAGGGGTCACGTCCGAGGAGTCTGACAGTTTGCTGCAAAAACCCTCCCTTTTTAAAGGGGTGTCATCAGCCTTGGGCCCCTGCAGGCCCCCCCTGCTCCTGCCGGTTATCAGTTCCGGGGTGTCTCCAGCCGGTGCTGGTCTTGCTACCGTATCCCGAACTGCTTGCGTCATTGCTTGACCCAGGCCCCTGCTTGACGTGACTGACTCCATCTTGCTCTCTACAGGTACCCTCACTGCTTCCCCTGTCTTTTACTGGTCAGTAGGTGAGCGGCCTACCTTAAGCTCAGGCACCAGACAAAAAACCTAAGTGGCCCCCAAGACAACAATGTTTTAGGAAAAACCTATTGCTTCAGTATAAACTAGCCTTCAGGATAGCATTGCTCAGCTAATGTTTTAAACAGGCCCAAAGATGTACAACAACGTAAAGAGACAGTAAAACTTGTGCCCGTGACCCGTCATCAAATGGAAGAACAGAAAGCCACAGAGCAAAGCTGAGCTTTCGCTGGAGAATGTCAATTGAAACCAAAACGCCTTCAAGTCTGAGGGTTGATATTAATCATACAGTAGAGGAAGAAGCTTCCCTCAATGACTGAGAAACCATGGTTTAATTCTGAAGTTAGGAAAGATACACAGAGAAAGTTCCACGAGGGACAGGGAGAGTGAGGGCAAACTTGAGCCGTGGTGGTTCTGCTGGCCACGACTGGTGGAGCTGAGCCACAGCCACAAATACACACGTGGTGCTTATTTTCGATTTGATTTTTGATTCATTCTTACAAAGGTGGGCGCCGGGAGGCAGACGATTCGAAGCTGAGAGCAGGGGGGCGGGGACCAGTGCCAGCTTTTCAACTTAGTGACTGGGTGACCTCGGCCAAGTCACCTCACCTCCGAAACCTGCCGCTTCCTCCTCCCCCCTCCCTCACGGTCGCCTTGGGAATTTCCACCTCCTGAGCTCCTGCAGGTCAGGTGTGAATAGCAAGTGAGATAAAGGTCAAGTGCTTAGCGCTGCGCGGCATATGATAGGGATTCAACAAGACTTAGAGGTTATAGCTATTTCCACTCCTTGCTCAAATAACTGCGTGGCAAATTGAAAGCCGTTCCAGAGAAACATAATCGGGTCTGGAGTAAGTGCAGCCAGGAATGGTCCTGGAGCGGCCGGCCTCGGGGACTTACCGAGATGCACGGGATGACACGCCATCAGTCTGGGAAGATGCTGTCTGGGACGAGACTGAGTCTGAGCCGAAAAAGTAATCCCACAGATGGATAGAAAAAGGTTATAAAGTTAAGACAGAGTCCCTCCTGTGATGTGACCCACGTGATGATACACTGATAGAAATAACTTGCTCAAAACTCTCCTGTGTTCCCATTTGAAACTAATTATGGCGGTATGAAAGCCAGGGACCGTGAACACTGTGCAAACAGAAAGATGCGAAGCAATTCCGCGCACGTTTATAATAGTTTAAAAATAGAATGTTGGCAAAGGTTGCTAATTAAAGAGCTACTAAATTTGGGCAAGATGGAAAGTTGAAAAACGTGTTCTGAGCAAAGCTGTGCTGGGGAGCCGGTTGCAGGATCGACGGAACAGGAGGTTGGCGGCGAGGGCGCGGGGCCAGCCGTGACAAGAGGCCAGCCGCCCGGCTGCCGGTGGCATCCCGGGGAAGGCCCAGCAGCAGGTTTTGTGGGTCAGCGGTGCCCGCAGGAAACACTCCTCTAAGGCATCACCCAGTGAACCCCGTCACTGGCTCACCAAACACCTCCACGTTATTTTTGGTAGTGAAAACCCTACCGAGTTGTAGGAATTATAAAATCGACCATGGGGGAAACACAGATTTGAAAACAAAGTTAATTCTAGATTAACTTTCAAGAGTTTTGCAATACACTAATGACCCAAATGCTTTTTTTTTTGTTGTTTGTTTGTTTTTTATTTGGAGAGAGAGAGGGAGAGAGAGAATCCTAAGCAGGCTCGGCACTGTCAGCACAGAGCCGGATGTGGGGCTCGAACTCATGAACCGTGAGATCCTGACCCTAGCTGAAACCAAGAGTTGGATGCTTAACAGACTGAGCCACCCAGGCGCCCCTGGAGCCCATCTTTCAAAGGCCAGGTTGAGTGTTGCTTTGTAGCCGGGGAGCAGGGGTCCTAAGCAGACCAGCCTGGGTCACTCGTTGCTGACAAAACCCAGAGACAGTGAACGAAGAAAGGAAGTTATTTCAGGGGGGCCAGCATGGGGAAGACAGTGGACGAGGGTTTCAAAGACCATCCCCAAAGTGTGGGAAATACTCCAGGTTTGGGTCAGGAAAAGTGAGGCAAAGGTAGTAGGTCCGTGCAGGTGGGTCAGGTCCGTCACTGTCTTGGGGTCAATCATGCTGGGTCTCCCCAGCTCCCGGTGCTTGTTGCCTGAGGGGGTAGTTGGGGCTCCCACCAGGGGACACTTCGCCCTCAGGGTCTTCTGCCTGAGCCCAGAGACCCACTAGAGAGAAGAATCCAACCAGAAAGTTTGAGGTCAGAATGGGAGCAACCAAGCCCCTTTTCAGCCTTTCTGGTCATTTCAGTGGAACAACCCCTGGGGCCCGGGACAGGCATCTCCTAAGGGTCGTGTGGGAGTGTTGGTTTCCACCCCCATCTCCACCCTGGGGGTGTGGACTCTGCACATCTCTGTCACTCACTCACCTCATTTCTCAATTCCCAAACACCAGACAGGTGGGGACCTGGCCTCAGGTCGGGGCTCTGCTAATATTTGTGGATTGAATGGGGTTCTCCTTTCAATCTTTCAACCCAGCAGACTCTGGGCTTCCTTCTGAGCCTCCTTCCCTTCCACCTGTTGTGGGAGGAAGATCTTTCTCTGCCCTTCAAGGTCCTTGTGGCTGGGCTGAGAGTCAAATTGACACGAGACACATGAGCAGGAGGAAATCAAATGGAGTTTGGTGCCTACGGGGAATCCACAAAGACGTGGACATTCCAGAGACAGTCGGGCAACAGGAGGCCAGTAGGACGTCCTGAGCCCGGGAGGGGGTGGGCTCTGGGGGTCCCGAAGGGGGAGGACGCTAGCAGGAAGGGGAGAGGAGGTGTTTGGAGACAGCGTCCGCCCCGCTGTGCAGACCAGGCCCTTAGGTGCAGAGGAGCGTCTGGGAGAGCTCGCTTCCTGCTCGGGCTCTGCCTTCCAGCGCGAATGTAGGCAGTTGTGGGCGAGGTGAGGAACGTTCCCGAATCTGCCGGGCTTCGATTGCTTTCAACTCAAAATAGTCTTCAGGTCAAAGTGGCCCTTCTTGGGGCTGCGCGCCCTGGGCCCCCGCACCCCCAGGCACTCAGAAGAACTATAGGTCTTGCCTGCCCCACCCCCAGTGCCCTTTGATTAGCTAAGACCATGTGACTTGTTCTAGCTGCTGGGTTATGAGCAAAAGTGACGTTTGTCACCTCCTGCTTGGGCAACAACTTTATTCAGTAGTTCAACGAACATTTATTGTACATGTGCCAAGTGTAGGGGAACATTGTAAGGGGGGGGAACTGTGCTGGTGGGCCGTGTGCTGGGGGGACCTGTGCTGGGGGGGACACTGTGCTGGCAGGGGACCTGTGCTGGGGGGGGACTGTGCTGGGGGGACACTGTGCTGGGGGTGACCTGTGCTGGGGGGAACCTGTGCTGGGGGGACACTGTGCTGGGGAGACACTGTGCTGGGGGTGACCTGTGCTGGGGGGACACTGTGCTGGGGAGACACTGTGCTGGGGGTGACCTGTGCTGGGGGGACACTGTGCTGGCGGGGGACCTGTGCTGGGGGGGGACCTGTGCTGGGGGGGACACTGTGCTGGGGGGACACTGTGCTGGTGGGGGACCTGTGCTGGGGGGACACTGTGCTGGGGAGACACTGTGCTGGGGGTGACCTGTGCTGGGGGGGACACTGTGCTGGGGGGGGACCTGTGCTGGGGGGGGGACACTGTGCTGGGGGGACACTGTGCTGGCGGGGGACCCGTGCTGGGGGAGACACTGTGCTTGGGGTGACCTGTGCTGGGGGTGACCTGTGCTGGGAGGGACACTGTGCTGGGGGGGGACACTGTGCTGGGGGGACACTGTGCTGGAGGTGACCTGTGCTGGGGGACACTGTGCCCGGCAGGGGGAGGGCCCAGTGTTGCCGGGCAACCTGTCCCTGTGCCCCTGCCTCCCCATCCCCAAGCCGGGACTGGCTGGCACGTGAGGTCCAGCGCTGCCACTGGACACGGCCCCGCTGGCCTCGGATCGCGGTCTACCTTGCAGGAGCGCAGAAGGTGGGTGGGGGGTGGGTGGGAAGCAGAGGTGGGGAAGCACCCGGGAACCATCCGGAACAAGCAGCCTGGGGGTGGAACGTAGGCGGGGCGTGTGGAATTGTGGCAGTGGGTGTTGGTGACATCACTCCGACCTTAGCAGGACGTGCAGGGCTGGGCTGGTGCGGCCTCAGGGCCTACAGGCCGTGTAGCCTCCAGGTAGAGCTGACCTGCGGCCAGGTAGTTTGTGTCCCCTGTCCTCACCTCCTTCTTCTGGGAGCGCCCTACTCATCCCTCAACACAGCCAGGGCGTCACCGCCTCTGGGGCCTCTGGGGAGCCCTCCTTGACCTCTGCGGACAGAGCTAGGGAGTTTTTCCTTGCTGTTCCTTTGGGATTCCTGTGCATTCCCGGCACAGCCCCTAGAGTCGGGTGCAATGACAGGTGCCTTCTCACCCGTTGCACACTACGTCCCGCTCGCAGCCCCAGGGATTAGCCTCGCGCCTGCACACAGTGGGGCTTCATGCTGGCTGAGCGGGCAGGCGGGGCACGAAGAACAAGGAGGAGGGGTGGGACGTGGGGGTGGGGGGAAGACGGGCGGGGGCGGCATGGGTCCGAATTCCGCCCGGGAGGCCATCGCGAGCTGTGGTGGCTGCGTGGTCAGAGATGTGGAGGGGACGGGGCGTTCGGCCACGGGTGCAGGGCAGCCGAGAGCGGGTGGGACTGGACAGAGCGGGGAGCTGTCGGGGCTGGGAGGCGCGAGAGGCTGGGCCGGGAGGAGGGAATGGCCGGGAGCGGTACCGTGAGCTCGGGACCGACGGTTCGTGGTCCCGCGTGGTGACTGACCCGTGCTCGGCGCTCTCACTGACCGGCTGTCGGGGGAGTGAGCTGCCGTCTCTCCCTAGTCCTCACACTGTGCCGGGCGGCAGACTCACCAGGAATAACGCCTCCTGCAGAGACCAGTGCTGCCGAGAGGATGCTCTGGAAGCAGAGGCTCAGATGCGGGCACGGAGAAGCCGCACCCGGAGCAAGCACAGAGGCGTGTGGCTCGTTTCCCCGAGGTCCCGGGTCACCGGCCATCTCTGCTTCCCTTGCGTGTGCTTGCGGATGGCTTTGTCAGGTGCCGTGGTGAGCGGACCCCAGCCTGGCCCTCGGGGAGCCCTGGGGAGACTGCTCTGCTTCCTGCTCACTGGCCCGTAGCACCCCCGAGGACGCAGCATTCCCAGGGACAGTTGAGCCCTTAGTGGGTTGAATTGTGTCTCCAAATATGTCGACTTCCTAACCCTCTGAACTTGGGAATGAGACCCGATTTGGAAATGGGGTCTTTGCAGATGTAATCAAGACGAGGCCATGCTGGAGTAGGGCGGGCCCTAAATCCAGGGACCGGTGTCCCTGTAAGGGGGAGAACAGAGACACAGGGGACAGAAGGCCATGTAGCGACAGGGGTGAGACTGGAGTGAGGTGGCCCCGAGCCAAGGAAAGCCAAGGATTGCCAGCAGCCAGCAGAAGCTGAGAAAGACCCAGAGGATTCTTCTCGAGTCCTCAGAGGGAGCACGCTCCTGCGGCCACCTCGACTTTGGACTTGTGGCCTCCAGGACTGTGAGACGGGACATCTCTGTGGTTTTAAGCCACCTGATCTGTGGTCACTTTTTACAGTGGTCCCAGGACACTGATGCAGGCTGTATCACTCAGTGCTTGAGAAGAAGGTTCTGGTCCAAATTGAGTTCTGTCTCGACCCCACCAGGGATGAGCTGTGTGTGTGGCCGGGAGTGACTCACTTGGCCTCTCTGTGCCTTGCTCTCCCCCTGGGCTGTTGAAGGGCCGAGTTAATGAGTCTGACGTATCAGACGGTGGACAGGTGCTAGCATGATGGATGGAAGCACCCTAGGCGCACCAGTGATGGAAGGGCTCACGTTTCAGGATGGAAGTTTCCGTTGTGTTCAGCCCCAGTGCTTGCTCCTGGGGCACAGACTTGTTCTTGTCCTTATGACACCTGTACTCACATCTGTAGGACCTCAGAGCAGGCGGCTGAGCCAGCAGCAGGTTACTCCCTCACAGTGTCCAGGAGAGAAAGCCCACAACCCAGCTGTCGGCGGGGCTGTGCTTCCTCTGAAGCCTCCAGGGGAGGGGCCTTCCCGCCTCTCCCACCCCCCCCGGGGGGCCAGCAACCCTTGGCTCGCGGCCGTCCGGCTCCAGTCTCTGCCCCTGGCGTCTCCTGGCCTCCCCTCCCCTGTGTCTGTGTCCTCTTGTCATAGGGCACCAGTCACTGGACTGTGGGCACATCCTACTCCAGCATGGCCCCGTCTTAGCTCAATCACGTCTGCAAAGACCCTGTTTCCAGATAAGGTCCCGTCCCCCGGGCATCTGGCCTCGGACTTCGATGTATGTTTTGGGGGAACGCAATCCAAGCCGTGACAAGGTCTCTTATGAAAACTTCTAAACGTTGCGGGGAGCCATTTTCGTTTCAGACACTTGGGATAACAGGTTTTTAAAACCTGTGTTTCAGAAAGGAGCACGGAGTAGCCACGGAGGCACGTGTCAGAATGGGTGCTGAGGGCCGGCCGCCTCGTGAGGTCCCATGAGTCGCTCGGGAGAGTGAAAGGTTACAGCCGTGCGTGTGTGCGGAGGGACTCCCTTTATTTGACCTACAGGGATCCACTCACCCGTCTGTTCCTTCAACAGATACTTGTGACGTTCTTTTGCATCCTGGGACCCGCGCAGGACCACGCAGGGGGCAAGGAGCCGGGCCTCACCCCAGCAGCACCTCCTAGGACTGCCGGTCACATCACACGATGGGGTGCTCTCTGCCCCGCGCTCACCACACTTTTCACCTGGTGCTGGTCCAGCTCAGCCCTGGCGTGAACTTGTCCTGAGCTTTTTCCTCCTCAAAACCTCCCATCTTTTGCTCCACATCAGGGTGGCTTCCCACCCCCTCGTCCCTGTACCCAGGAGGGGGCTGCACACGATCTGAGCTTCTGCTGACTTCGTGGAAGCAGCGGACCAGACCCCACGGTTATCGAGCCCTGGTCTGGGTGGACAGCACCCATTCTCACCATCGTTCTCTGGACACACTCACCAGTGCCGGTTACACAAGCTACCCATGCCCGCGGGTGACGCAGGTGTCGATGAAACCCAGAGTCTTCGCGAAGGAAAAGTAGCCAAAGTCATGTGAATAACGCAGAGTTGAAGAATCAGCCGTTAATTAACCTGAGTTTCATCAGCCATTCAAAAACCTCAGATGAGTGCCATTTGTGGGTTCTCCAGGGAAGCAGAATCAACAGGATGCGGGTGTGTGCCCGTGCACGCACATACACATCTATGAATATTCATATGCATTTACAAGGGAGAGAGAGAGAGAGAGATAATTGTTTTAAGGAATTATCGTACGCGATAATGGGGGCCGGCAAGTCCAGAAAGTTCAGGGTGGGCCGACAGGCTGGGGACCCAGGAAAGAGTTGCAGTTCGAGCCTCCATTTCGTCTTTTGGCAGAATTCCCTCTTCTTTGGGAGAAGTCAGTCTGTGTCTCTGAGGCCTTCAACTGATTGAACGAGGCCCACCCACGTCACAGAGAGCAATCCGCCCCACTCAGCGTCCCCTGATTCATTGTTAATGCCATCTCAAACACGCCTTCATAGAAACATGCCTTCATAGAAACGTTTGACCCGAAGCGGGGTGCCATAGCCTAGCCAAGGTGATGATCACATACAAAATTTATATGTGATGATGCATCACATGGAAAATTAACTATCGCATATGGCCAATCTAGTTTCCAATTTACTTTTATTTAAACAAATCAGTTTTTCTAAGCCTCCAAATTAAAACGGTGTGAAAATGAGAAAAAATAAGACCTCACCATGAGAGCTAATGTGTGGGTTTCTCAGACTAGACGCCTGGAGAGCTAGCCACTGTGCAGGGGCTTGCTAGCCTTTGATGTGACAGTTGTAAATCTGTCAGAGGCACGCTTAAGTCTGCAGTCCCATTTATGTCAAATCATTGGGCACATCCATTATTCATGCCTTCTTCATTTGTCTTTGTCGTTTTCCTTTTTTCCCGGTGAGGATAAAAATAGAATGGAACTAATGATAACCCTGTAGTTCCTGAGCCCTGCAGTGACCCAGAATGCCACGGTGTTAGTGACACCCAAGCACGAGACACGTCCGTCATTGAGCAGAATGCCCGTGGATCTGAAGCAGAAAGTGTCCGTGCTGTTGACCCTGGGTACTGGATCCTTCCTGCGTGTGGGGGGCTGTCCGTGTGTTTCTCAGACGCCGAACCAAAGACATGACCAGACATTGCCCCCCGTCCCCTGGCCGAAGGGTGGCAGGGTTGATCTGGCTGCAAAGCAGTAGCTCAGAGCATCGGGCATGGGCACCAGCTCCATGGGGGGCAGGGAGAGCCCAGGGTGACAACAGGCTGATGCTAGGAGGCCACACAGACGGTGCACAGAGAAAAGACAAGCACCTTGGCGTAGGGTAGCGGCCGTAGCCAATGCAGATGGGCGCTCAGGAGCCGCGAGGCCGTCGCTCTCATGCCAGGAGCCTACGTGCGGTCCCAGAGCCCTGCTGCGATCCGTTCTGGGTCCAGCTCTTCTCTTCCCATCCAGTGCCGAAGGGTGACCTGGCCGCACGGCCCCAGTTGCCCTCGTGGGTGCGAGACCTTGGTTAAGACAGACAAAATCCGGCCACCCCCAAGGGTCCAGCACCAGGCAGGCTTCAGATTCTGGGGGGCACTGCATGTGCCAGCTGCACGGCCACCACGCTTTGTCTCCCACTCAGGACAGCTTGCAAATACAGAATCGGAGAGGCCCTATATGGAACCTTCCCTGTGGTGTGGATCAGAAGACAGCACGTACCTCCCATGTGACCAACGTGCTCCGAGTACCGGGATCTCTCACGTGAGGAAGCTTCTCAGGGTGCCGCGTGTGTCCTACAGGACCTCAGGGCCCTCCAGGGCGTCATTAGCGGTCCCGTGGAGGAAAATGATGGAGACCAGCACGTTGAGATGCCTCCCGCGTGCCCCCTCCCACCTCACGTTAGCAGCTGGGGCAAGAAAATGCAGAACCTCCATTTCTGAAAGTGTGCTGAGCCGACGCTTCACCAAACGAGAGACACGGACCCCAAATAAACACATGAAAAGATGCTCGACATCGTTAGTCATTAGGGAAAACGGACATTAAAACGATAACAAGATACCGCCACATTCCTGTTAGAACGGCTAACGTGAGAAGTACCAACGATATCAAAGGCCGGCAAGGGTGTGGAGCGCCTGGAAGGCTCATCCACAGCTGGCGGGAAGCGGTGCAGCCACGTGGCAAACAGGCGGCCGTTTCTCGTGCAGTCACACGGAGGCTTTCCTCTGCGACCCAGCAGTGCCCCTCCCGGCTCTTTACCCGAGGCGGAAGAAAACCTCTAGCAGCCTTATCACCCAAACCGGAGATGACCCACGTGGTCAGCTGGCACTTGGATGAAGGAGGGTCACGTCCACGCACTGGAACACCGTTCGGCAAACGAACGGTGTCTGAGCTCGAAAGCATTACACTAAGCGGAAGAAGCCAGGGGCTGAATGCTACCCACTGTGCGATGCTGCCCTTACGACATTCTGGAAAGGGCAAAACCGCAGGGACACAAATCAGGGGTGCTGAGGGTGGGCGGAGGTTACTGACAGCAAAGGGGCACGGAGGAGATTTTGAGGAGATGGCGTGCCCCGGGTCTCGATGGCAGTCGTGGTAATGTGGCTCCCGCATTGCCGACAAGGGGGGGCTGCACACCTGAAAAGGATGCCGTTTTTTTGAGGCGTAATTGACGCGTCACCCTCTATTAGTTGAAGGTGTACAATATGATAATTTGGTTATAAACAGACATGCTTTTATTGTGAGATGAGAGCGAATTCATCGTATGTTCATTTTATCTCAAATCCATCTTTTTTATTTTTAAACATTTTTCATTATTTAAAATTTTTAAATGTTTATTTATTTTTTTTTTTTCAAAATTTTTTTTCAACGTTTATTTATTTTTTTGGGACAGAGAGAGACAGAGCATGAACGGGGGAGGGGCAGAGAGAGAGGGAGACACAGAATCGGAAACAGGCTCCAGGCTCCGAGCCATCAGCCCAGAGCCTGACGCGGGGCTCGAACTCACGGACCGCGAGATCGTGACCTGGCTGAAGTTGGACGCTTAACCGACTGCGCCACCCAGGTGCCCCTTAAGTGTTTATTTTTAAGAGAGAGAGGGAGAGAGAGAGAGAAAGCATGCACCACTGGGGGAGGGGCAGGGAGAGCGAGAGGATCCCAAGCAGGCTCCGCGCTGTCAGGGCAGAGCCTGGCCCGGGGCTTGAACTCATGAACCGTGAGATCCTGACCTGAGTCAAAATCAAGGGTCAGACGCTTCACGGACCGAGCCACCCAGGTGCCCCTCTAAATAAATACGTCTTCAAGAGAAAAAGAAACAATGCAAAAAATAAGCTCTTCTTCAAAAGGGGTTGAAAGGTTAAGTTCGCAGTCCTGAATCTCTGAAACCTCGCTGTGCTCCCCCCAGAAAGCTGAGAGGAGGGCAGAATTTCAGAGCAATCCTTTCTGGATCTTTTTAGTTCTGGGTTTTAGGCTTGGGGCATAACCCACAGGCTCTCTTTAATTTTTTTTTTTTTTTTTTTTAGTGTTTTATTTATTCTTGAGAGAGAGAGAAAGAGCACAAGCAGGGGCTGGGCAGAGAGAGAGGGAGACACAGAATCCAAAGCAGGCTCCAGGCTCCGAGCCGTCAGCGCAGAGCCCGACGCGGGGCTCGAACTCACGAACCGTGAGATCACGACCTGAGCCGAGAGATCGTGACCTGAGCCGAAGTCGGACGCTTAACCGACTGAGCCACCCAGGCGCCCCTACAGGCTTTCTTTAAAACTAAGAGGTGACGAATCTTTTCATGCCTCTCCATCTTCCTTCACGCAAGGATCATTCTTAAGACTCTCTGCTGAACCTTTAGTACAGGACTCTTTCTTTTTCTATCCACAAAGATATCAGGAAACGGTATTTTTGGCGAGGCTTGCTTACGGAGACTTGTTTTCTCCGGAATATTTCTCTGAGCAGAAATGTGAATGGTGAGATCAGTCGCTGGTTCGGGAGAGTAGTTCTGAAGCGAGGAGTCAAAACTTGGACCGATGCTGCGATATTTATACCCCTTGAAACAAAACGTTACTTGGGATGCTACCTCCATCGGGAGGTCCCCCACGGGCCCCACCACGGAGCCCCCCGCGGTGGGTGTGGGGAGCAAGGTGGCTGTGATTGTGTGTGGGGGTGGGGTGGGGAGGGTGCTGTGCCTGCTGAGTCTCCCCGTGGGTTTGAGTCTTTGCCCACGCTCCTCGACACTGCCCAGCCCCAGCCACATGTGGGAAGAAAGGCCCATCGGGGTCACCCCTCCCCACCAGAGAGGTGCACCTGCTATGGTACTTGAGCCCCCACTGACGCACCCTCGGCACCCAGAGCCCACGGCTGACAGTGGGGCTCGCTCGGTGTTGCTCGTTCTGTGGGTCTGGACGAGGGCGTGACGCCGCGCATCTGCCATTATAAATGGTACAGATCAGGGGTGCCGGGCGGGGGGCTCAGTTGGTTAAGCGGCCAACTTCAGCTCAGGTCATGATCTCGCAGTTCCCGAGTTCGAGCCCCGCATCGGACTCTGTGCTCCCGCTCTCTCTGCCCCTCCCCTGCTCGTGCTCTGCCTCTGTCTCTCTCTCTCTCTCTCTCTCTCTCTCTCTCTCTCAAAAATAAATAAACATTTAAAAAAATGGTACAGACCAGCTTCACGGCCCGAAAACTCCTCTGTGCTCTGCCTATTCATCTCGCTGGTCTCCCCAAACCCTAGCAACCACTGATCTTTTTACCGTCTCCATGGTTTTGCCCTTAGTTTCTCTTCTAAAATAGCGTTTTAGATGGAAGTCACTTGAACCTCGCAGGGAAGCTGGAAGTTACAGGAAGAGGACGAGGTTTCCCACGTGCCCGAGACCCCAGACCCCCTGCCCTGTCTGCTAGAACCTCTGCTACACTGCTCTGCATGGGTCCACATATGGATCTGAATTATTCGCGAGTACATTGCATACGTCATGAGCCTTGCTCCAAAATACCTCAGTGCGTATTTCCTAAAAATCAGAATACGCCCTCACATAAGCCCTGGCTCGGATTCTTGGTGGGGGATCAGTGGAAGGCTCCTACCCCATTGGAGGACATGCGTCTCTCCTTCTCCTTTCTGCTTCTTTCCTCTAGGAGCCCCGTTCCATTCCCAACTGCCTCTTCCGGGGTCTGTTCCGGTTCCCTGTTCTGTGCCTCTGACTTCTCACAGTCGGACGGCTCTTCAGCCTGTAACCCTGCGGAACTGCCCTGTACTGTTGTGCAGTCTGCATACTGCATAAAGGCTCCAGGTGAAGGGGGCTGCCTCGTTCCGCTCATGGGCTAGATGCTCACGGAACTGCCTCTGCCCAGAGTGTTGGGTTTTCCTAATCCCTAGTAAGTCATCCTATGGGCCAGATGCGGTCAGTAACAAATTGTTCTAGAAGGTGGGAGTGATTCACAACGTCCAGTGCCGCAGAGTCAAGCAAGAGGGCAACTGGGGCGTCTGGTTCAGTCAGTAGAGCATGTGACTCTTGATCTCAGGGTTGTAAGTTCAAGCCCCACGTTGGGCGTGGCTCCGTCGGTTAAGCCTCCAACTTTGGCTTGGGTCATGATCTCGAAGTTCATGGGTTCCAGCCCCGCGTCGGGCTCTGTGCTGACAGCTCAGAGCCTGGAGCTGCTTCCTCTTCTGTCTCCCTCTTCCTCTGCCCCTCCCCCGCTTGCACCCTGTCCCTCTCTCTCTCAAAAATTAATAAAACCATGAAAACAAACAAATAAATAAAATCCAGAAAGAAAGAAAGAAAGAAAGAAAGAAAGAAAGAAAGAAAGAAAGAAAGGAAAGAGGCCAGCTAAGAACCAAGCACTGCATGGAGGAATGGGGTTGTCACTGGTGACCTTGAGATTTGTTTTCGGGGACTGATGGGGGTGGCATCCTCATTAAAATTGGCTCAAGAATTCAAGGAAAGAAATTAGGACAGCAAGACTGTGTGCGTGCGCGTGCGCGTGTTTGGGGAACAGAGAAGGCAGGATCGTATCCAGACGGTATGTGATGTGAGCGTCAAGGGTTTTGCGGTTTACATAGGGGAAAGAGCCTAACTGTTGGGTGATTATTTTTAATATTTTGACAACACATGAAAAAGCACTTCGCGCTGCGCTTGGCCCACGGAGAGGCTGAGTGAATGTGAGTTGCTATTGTTACAACCACACTAGGAGAAACGTTGGCAACTCCTTCTTGCCTACACGCAGCAGAGATCAGAGGGGCGTCCCCCCCCCCCCCCCGCCCCCAGGCTTCCCCTCTCTTGCTCATTAACAGCGGGTGGCACGGCTGGTGGCCAGCAGGGAATCTTTCCTTTGGCCCACGGCCATGGCATGTGGCTTTTAGCCTGGAGGAGAGAAGCCTTTGTTCTTCAAGAGCCTCCGAGGTAGGGTTGAGGGAGCAGAGGTCTGAGCACTGGGGCCATCTGAAGAGAATTCTAGTCCTGCTGGGTTAAGGACAGAAAGGAGTCTTCCCGGAAGACTAAGCCAGGGGGCCCGAGAGACGTGGGCGCCCCCCTCCCCCAGTACCGCGTGGTGGTTTGAGTTGAGAGTTGAAACGTTTTGAGAAAATGCCCGTAGTCTGTAGAACTTGGACTTCTTCCATGCCTCCGCCTCCACACCCCCCTTCACTTACTGGGCCTGCGGGGTGACCATAAACTCTGGGCACACAGGTGGTGTCGCTCATACGTCTCGCGGCTGAGGGTGTCCTTGGCGACACTCTCTGTTCTCAACCTCTGTTTCCAGACGTGACGGACGTCCTGTGCGCAAGGGTGTGTGGGGCATGACTCCTTGGGTTATTTTTGTCTCCTTATTCATTGTTAAACATCTTTTTACCATTTCAACTGTGCAGACTTAAATCCTTTTTCATATAATAATTGTCTGAGCTCAGACGAGCCAGTGGTGTTACTCATTGCTACCGAAACCCGGGAGGTATTTTTATTCTGTGCTCAGATTGGTTTCTGTGCCTCTTTCCAGGCCCTGTAAGCGCCTTAAGATTTCCATGTATCGGGTCAAGCTCTTCTTTAATCAGCCAGAAATTGCAGGACACGCGTGTTTCTTAGCCTCTTCCAAAGTGAGATAGTGTTTATGGGTTTTTTTAAAGCGTATGAATTTATAAACATTTTAAGAGGAGGCAAGAAAAGAGTCCTCTCTCAATAATACTCTCCCTGTAGCTCACATTTTGCTGAATAACTGTCTGCACATGGCTGAGGAAGACCGACGTGCTGTGAGCTGCACGTCTGGGCCTTTGCTGTGGGCGCGGCGGGGACAGGGCCCCAGTGGGACGCGCCAGCTGTGGGCCTCCTGGGTTCCAAGGGCACGGTTGTACCCCCGCAAGGCTGGCTAGCCAATCAGGTCCTCTGGGTTCTCAAGAACAAGTCAGAGGCCTTTGGAGATGGAGAGAGCTTGAGCCCTTCTAGGTTTGCTCAGGTTTCAGACGGGGAGCCCAGTGCATGCGGGTCTGGACAGCGTCAGAGTCAGAAGTTAGGCCTTTGCCTCCAGGACTCTCTGCCCCAAGGATAGGAAAGGCTGGGGAGAGCGCTGCCTGCCTCCGGTCTTCTGGGCAAAGCCCTCTCTGCCCTGCGGTGAGGCCGTTGGTGACAGGTTTGAAGCAGGGACCTTCTCGTGGGAAGGTGATTCAGAGGGAGAGGTCACGAGGCCAGGTCTCGGGGCGTGGGCCGACCCCGTCCAGCACTTGGCTTCTCCCTCCTCCACTCTGATGTCTTTGCAGACACTGGTCCTGGTGCCACCTGGCCCCAAGCATTTGGCATCAATGAAAGGTCCTACGGATGCTGGAAGCTTCAAGGTCAGGGCTACCTGCACGAAGTGAGTGCTGGTACACGCCTGGTCACCACTGACCAGTCAACGGATGGGGCCGTGGATGCAGAAAGTGAAAAGTGAAAAAGAAAGTCACACCCTGCAATGCTTCTCCCCACCTGCTCTGGCTTTTATTACCACCCCCCCCCCCCATCTACCTTGGGGACAGTGCCATCATCACCAACTACGACTGACTCCCTCCCTAGGTTAGCCATGGAAGTAGAGGAAGAGAAATGCCACGACGGCCGCCTATAAAGACTTGCTTTTCGACAGGGGACTAAGTGCCCGTGTGAGACTGCTGGAACCCACCCGACACCCACCCTCCCCTTCCTTCTCAGTAACGGGAGTCTGATGGTACTCGGAGTGGCAAGGTACCGGTTAAAGGACTGCCCCTTCCAGACTCTTGACTCTCTTGTGATGTTCTGCCAAGAGATATCCGTGGAAATATGTTTCAGGAGTTCTGGGAAGTCTCCTTCAAAGGGAGGGGGAACTGCTCTCTATCCCCCCCTGCTTCTTTCTTTCCCTTGCCTGGAATGGGGGTGTCATGGCCGGAGCTCCGGCAGCCATCTTGTTTCAAGAGGGGACTTGGAGGAGAGAAGCAGAACGGAAAAAAAGAAGCATGGTGTTCTGATGACCTCATGAGGTTGCCGCATGTGCCCTGGAATGCTGGCTTTCAGACTTCTTCCATGGGCGAAAATCCAACTTCTCTGTTGTCAGATCTTTACTATATTCGGTGGTACCTAATCCTAACCTTTTCTGTGGTTCAAGATCAGATGAAGACTTCTTAATACAGAGGCTAAAAAAAGTACATGAGTATACACTTGGTGACTGCAAACACCTTTTCTGCTAGCCCTGTGGGATCATAGAAGCACTGAATTATATGGGTTCGGTGAACTCAGATCAGTGGGGCACCCCTCCTTTCCCACACTCACGACATGACTTTTTCACGGTCCCTGAGGGAAAGGGAAGCCCTGGTGAGCAGCCTCAGTTGCCCCACAGAGGAGCCTTTGACACCCAGGCAGCCCCGTGTCCCGCCGGAGCAGTGAGAGAGCTGTTGCCAGGAACGAGAGGTAGCTTTTCCTTTCCTCGCGTTCTGGTTTCTTGGCTTGCTCTCCACTTTAATCCTCGTCGGCATTTCCACTTATTTCTCTATAAAATGAGTAACTTTGCAAGTCAGTTGGAGTTTGGCGGTTTGGAGAAGCGAGTGGGGAGAAGGAGGAGAGGCGAGCAGGGCTCACACCGCCCCTGCGGGTGGTCCAGGCGCTGACTCCCCACCCACCACCCCCCCCCCCCAGCACGTGCAAGCCCCGGATGGGGTGCGGGGCCAAGGAGAGCCCAAAGGCATCCAGAGGGTTGGCTGTACTGTTCCCCGTGGCGTTGCAGAGGCTCACTGTGTATAACAATGGGAAATCTGGGGGGTGCTGGTGGGGGCTCTTGATTTCTGCTCAGGTCATGATCTCACGGTTTGTGAGTTCGAGTCCCGCATTGGGCTCTGGGCTGCTGGTGAGAAGTCTGCTTGGGAGTCTCTCCCTGCCCCTCCCCCTCCCCCCCTCAAAAATAAATGCATCAACATTAAGAAAAAAAAAAAGAGGGGTGCCTGAGTAGCTCAGTTGGTTGAGTGTCCAACTTCAGCTCAGGTCATGATCCCACGGTTTGTGAGTTCGAGTCCCGCATTGGGCTCTGTGCTGAGAGCTCGAAGCCTGAAGCCTGCTTCGGATTCTGTCTCCTTCTCTCTCTGCCCCTCCCCACTTGTGCTCTGTCTCTCTGTCTCTCAAAAACAAATATGTGTTAAAAATTTTTTTAAAAAAAGAAAAAAAAAAGGAAAATCTGGCCCCGTTCCAAGTGGGAGGGGCCCCTTGGCTTCAAAGAAGGGCAGGGCCAGAGCCGTGAGCCCCGTGGGCACCCACTGAAGTGTTGTTGACTCACTTACGGTGTTTGTGGGCAAATCGGATGGCTTCTTTCAAAGTGCAGCCTGACCAGGCACAGCTGGGCTTTTCATCCTCAGAGAGGCTCTCCTTCCCAGTCTCTGGGGGTTAACACTCTTCCAGGGCTTCAGGGGCCTGGAGGCCAAGTTGATCCAGAGTTTTCCAGGGGATGCTCTGGTCGGGCCATGCCCCAGGGGTGGGGATTTGAGAGGTGAGGTCCAGGGAGGTAGCCCCCGGCCTCAGGTTCTCCTCCGGGGACCCCTGTCTTGGTGGCGGGTGAGCACTGGGGGCTGCCTCTATGTCCAGCCATCCCATCCTGCCCGGAACAAATTAGACCTCCTAGCTTGCCCAGCACGGATGCAGGGGAGAAGCTCTCTGCTCTTGGGCGTTCCCGGGACCGGCATAACCTGACAGGTAGGTGCGGTGCCTTCGTGGGAGTGGTTCGCCCTGAACCTGCCTTCCTCTCCCCTGGAGGGCCGCTGGCGTGGGCCTCTGGCCTCGTCGTCCTTGCTTCCTCGTCCTCACCGGCCCTGCTTCAGGCTAACCACCCGGCCTTCAGTTTGGGAGCTGATTTTAAAACACAGAGCCCTACAGAATGACCAGATGTCGCTGATTTGTGGAGTTCACCCGTTTAAAAAAACGAGCGCACAGCCGGCCAGGAGCCTGCCGAGCACCTCCAGAAGCGGCCCTGCCCAAGCCCGTGGGAGTGGAGGCCTCGGGGCCGCAGTTCTGGGCCTCGCCCTGGCAGTGATTAGAATCGCCCAGGAGCTTTCCCAAAACCTGATGCCCTGGCCTCGCCCAAGACTAGTCTTCCCCGTGGGCTGCGGCTCCTGGCGACCCCAGGGCCGGGGCCTCTGCTGGACGGCGGCACAGAGCACGGCTGGGGCAGGTGGGTATTGGGGAGCTGTCCCCCTGGCAGTTCCCGGCCCGCCCCTTCCAGCCGCCCAGCCTGTGGGCTGGGGTCTGCAGCCAGGAGCCCCAGGCCCATCCGGGGTCTGCAGTCATGAGTAAGCCTAGGCAAGTCCTTGTCTGAGCCCGGTCCTCGCCTGTGCCCCAGGCTTACAGGACAGCAGCCGGTGCACGTGGACGTGCAGACCACTTCCGTTCTGAGGCCTGCTCTGGCTTCTGGGTGAATAGCAGGTGACCTCGGACGGTGGGGTCCCAAGGCCCCCTCCCCCTCTTATGTTCCAGTCTTTGCACGGACCCCCTGGCTCCTGGCAGCACTGGTTTCTTGCAGGAGTGCCCCTTTCCTCTCTCGGGTCTCCGTCCCTGTGGCCGTGCTCCCTCCGGCAGGTGTGGCCACCTCCCAGCGCACGCCCAAGGCGCCTTGGCGGTTGTCTCTGGTGTCTGCTTTACCACCCCCGCTGACATTTCACATTCCCCGGCACTTAGATTTCCTTGCAAGGTCTTTCCCCGGTCTGCGCCCCTGTCCTGCTGCAGCGGCCAGCCCGTTTTAACTACCCTACTTTTCCACTGATTTCCTTCCAGACTGTTCCGCGCTCCCCACTTGCAAATCTCCGGCCCACGTGACTTTGGTTTTTCTCCCTGCGTGGTTCCATCCGTGGGGCTAAAATACCCTTGTGGCTATGACCTGGTGGGTCACTTCATCGATGGTCCTCAGGACCCACTGCCCAAGGGTCTCTGGGGGGCCAGACGGACAAGTCCGTGCCACACACGTGCATGTGTGTGTGTGTGCGTGCACGCCCGTGGACGTGTGTGCGTGTCTGTGTCTGCATGTGTGCGTGTTGCAGTCTGTACTTTGCACACCGCGAGCTGTTTCTCCCCTTTCACCTGCCAGCGCTCATTCCCAGTGGGCTGGGTAAGGCAGTTTTCGGCAAGACGAACACCGATCTCCCAGCAAGGGAGCAGAAAAAGTAATTGATTTCAGTGGATTTGGCCCAGGAAAAGAAAGCACAAGTGAGAATTTTACATTACTCTGCTCCAAGGAAGGGAAAGATTTGCTCCAAGAATCTTATAATGATAGTGTTTGGGTGTGGGCACTGCACCCGGGAGCATAAATCATGATGTTTTGATCGGGGGGGGTTACAAAACCAGTTCTTGACTTTGTAGATGTTAATACTCTGTCCTTCGGGCCCTCAGGGCCAGTGACACCAGGGGTCACGGTCAGGTCTCCTGAGAAGACTGGTGGGTCTACAGGCGATCTGGACTGATGCCCAGGCCGTCGGTGGCGGGAACAGGGCCCCGTGTGTCCTCCGACCATACACTAAGCAGGGCAACGCTGGCCACAGTTTCCAAGAGCTGTGAGCCTTGGGGTGCTCCATGGGGAGCTGGGTGCTCCCTGCAGCTCCTGCCTAGGGAGACAGAGAAGGGGTCACCGATGGCACCGCCTGAGCACTGCGTCCATGTGGAAGGGACCCCATCCCTTTGTGAGAAAGCAGAACTCCGGAAGGAGGGGCTGTGGCGCTCTTGTCAACAGCCAAGAGGTAGAGACGGGTACGCGCCCCTCAACGCGTGAGCGGGAGACACAGTGTGGTCTCTCGTACTGTGGAATATCATTCAGCTGGAAAAGGAACGGACAGCGATACCTGCAGCGACGCAGATGAGCCTTGAAAACATTCTGTTAAGTAAAAGAAGCCGGACGCAAAAGGCCCCCCATACTGTGAGATCCCGGCTAGACGAAACGTCCAGAATGGGCAAACCCACAGGGACAGAAAGTAGATTAGTGGTGGCCCAGGGCTGGGGGGCGGAGGGGGGGTCATGGGGGAGACAGGGAGACAGGGGAGTGGATGGCGGAAGGCTGTCTCTGGGCGTGACGAAAATGTTCTGGAAACGGCCGTGGTGAGGGTTGCACAACTCTGCGGATGTGCTGGAAAGATTGAACTTTACACTTCAAATGAGATCCCAGGCATGGGAATGGCTCAGGTGGATTGCGCAAGGCTGACTTGGGAGCCCTCTTGCTTCCTGGACCTGCCGGCTCGGCCCCCTCTTTGTGCCACTGTTGTATTTCAGAACATGTCAGCCCTACTGGTTAGATTCTCATGCTGCCCTGCGGTCCTGGGACAGTCTGTTGTGATGCCCTTTGGCGACAGCTCTTTCTGGAAGAACTGGGTGGAAAAAGAGGCCCCGGATGATGGCGGGGGAGGGGGGGGAGAGGCAGGTCAAAGGTCTGCATGGAGCTACGGCCGGGTCCCTGCAACTGAACAAACCAGCAACAGGAGTGTAGACAGGCACAACATCTCAGCATCGAGGCTCAGGAGTGCGGACCCACATGCCAGCGGGTTTATCCCGAACTGACGTGCAGCTTGGCCGATCACGTCAACTCTTGGCATGAATCTCATTCTTTACGTTTGGAGCCACATATTCTGGACCTCAGAGCACGCAAACGGGTGTCATGGCTCTAAATCCTGGGAGGATTCTAGCCCCTTCCTCACACGGGATATTACTCCCGTCACCATGATGTCTGGAGAGATGATGGCCCAGTGGGTTGAGACACCCTTCCAGAATGTTTTCCGGGTTGGAAAACGGAGGCTATGTGTTGGCTAAACCACGAGCCATCTGTCAGTTCTATACAGCTCCCCGCCTGCTGTCCCCTTCCATGACATTGGTATCAGGCTTCCCTGTCCTTGGGGCTGTGCTCTGGCTGTGATGACGGAGGCCCCTTGGATTTTCCTGCCAAGCCCACTCTCAGGTCCCCAGTATTGGAGCTGAGGGACACTCCCCCTGCTTTGTCTGTTCTGCTCTCCCCAAAGAGGCCCACATCCGATTCCCTGGAGCCGGTGACTATGTTCCCTTACATGGCAAAAAGGACTTTGCGTTATGTGATTAAGTTGAGGGTCTCCAGAGGAGAAGACTGTCCTGGATGATCCAGATGGGCCCTGAATGCGATCACGGGGGTCCTTGCACGGAAAGAGGGAGGGAGGAGGGTGAGGGAAGGAGAAGAGGTGCTGTGCTGCGGGCCTTGAAGATGAAGGGGCCGCCAGCCAAGGACGCCAGGTGCCTCTAACTGCCGGAGAAGACAAAGAAACAGGTTGCCCCCCCGAGAGCTTCTGGAAGGAATGCGGCCCCACCCACGCTCTGATTTTAGACTTCTGACCTCCAGAGCTTTGCGGTACTCGATGGGTGCTGTTTTAATCCACGAAGTTTGTGGTAAGTGTTGTAGAAGCAACAGGAAACGGATGCCTGGTTTTACTACTGGCCAAGCAGGACTCGGGCAAGGCTGAACTGAAGGAGAGCCGTAGCAAATCCTAAGTTACCGGTTCCTGTGGACGCCGGCCTCCCCAGTAGGCGCCTGCCCCGGTCTGTTTTCCCCGGCTCGTTCTCTGCCCCTGTGTTCCAGCTTCTCCAGGAGTCCCCAGTGCTCACCGAGGGGCCGGCCTTGCCAAACCCTGCCCAGTTTGGAGCTTGGGCCCGGTGACCTTGACCTGACCGCGTGAAGCCCGAGCTGGGGGTGGCCTCACCGCTTCCTCTGATGGGATTCTCACACGTGCAGTGACCCGTCCCGACTGCGACCCCCAAGCCCTGTCCTGAGACCCTGGGTTTCCCGCACGCCTTCCCAGGGCGTCGTGGCTCCGGCCCCCCGGCGGCCCACCTGGCCCTCTGGATTTCCTCCTCTGTTGCTTTCGGGCTCTGCCGTGACCTGTGGCTCTGGGTCCCTTCCTCCACATGCCTCAGTCTGTTTGGAGTTTGCTTATCAGCTGCATAAGGAGGCCTGCCGTCTCCTCAGCCAAGGCTCCGCTCTGTCATCGGTCCTAAACTGATGTCTGGGCAGAGCCACCCTCCCTGGTCTGTGGGTGACAGGGCAAGAGCCAAACTCCCTGTCCAGCTGCCTGGAACCCCCTCCAGCCAGCCCCGCAGGCTCCTGTCCCTTCTCGCTCGGAGCCCACACGTCTAAGAGCGTGTCTCACCCCTGCCGGTGGCTCTGAGTTCTCAGCTCCCGGGAGCACCCAGGTCCCACGAGAGCTGGACGAGGTCCCCCCAGCTCTGGGGGGGGGGGCAGACCGACGTCCTCAAATCCAACGCATTCTTGTAGCTTTACCCCAGATACCGTGTTGCCTACCGCTCGGTACCAGGAGCTGGGGAGTCTGGGTATCTTGGCCTTCAGGGAGTTGGCGGTCTCATGGAGGAGACAGATGATCACCAAATGCGCAATTATACAGATCTCTGATTCTGCCGTGACCGGGGGTCTGATGAAAGAGTCAGGTTGTTTCAATGAGATGCCCAGCGCCGTCAGAGCCAGAGGAAGCGTCTGGGAGCAAGTGACGTTTAGGCTGAGAGTTGCGAGGGGGGTGGCGGCGAAAGGCTGTGTGTGCGTGACGGTGGATCCCAAGTGTGTTTGAAGGAGTGGCGTTCACTCACGCCTTCGTTTATTCACTTGGGGAATGCTTACAGAGCTCCCCGGCATCAGGCCCGCCACGTGCCGCGTGGCTGGCGGTCGTGGCTCGTGTCCAGAGCGGAGGCACGGTATTGTGCGGGCCAGCGTGGCAGCGGGAACAGAGGCCCATCAGAAGAAGACTTTGGAGGCCACATTCCCAGGACTGGAGGCTGATGGAAAGGGCGGGATGAGGGCCTGGGGAGGGTCACGGTGACCCCTGTTTTGTGGGGCACGAGCCACCCGTGGATTGTGGGGTCCTCGAAGGAGAGCAGAGGGCACAGGGAGGAGGCGAGTTGTAGGGGGCCAGAGAAACGCGGTTCCTCCTTGGATGGTGCACACCTGTCCGTGCACGTGGCCCCAGAGGTGGGACGAGGGTTTGTGGGGTGCGGCAGGGGGAAGGCGAGCCTTTCTGGAGAACCCTGGTGGGGTCGTCGGGCAGCAGCAAAGTTCTTTAAACCCACACACAAATGCAGGGGACAGAAGCACGCATGCTCCTCCCTTGGCGGCTGTGGGTGCCCAGCCACATCCTGGGGCCCCTCCCCCCGAGGTGCCTGCCTGCTGGTGGTGGTGTGGGGGATGGGGAACTCATGAACATACCGGCAGGGTCCTGCTTATGTCTGTGTGCTGACAAGGACGTTCTCTGGTCTCAGGTGTGAGCCTGTCCTGCCCACGGGTTGGGCTGAGGACGGTGAGTTGGAGTGACCCCCAACCAGTGGGGACCGTGGTCGGTAGAGAAATGCCTCAGGCCCCTCTTGCCTGCTTGGGACAACTCTGCGGTGTGTCCTCTTTGGTCTCTCAGTGGGGCCCGGGAGGACGGGCCTCCCATAAAAGTCCCTGTCTTCCCTCCTCTCCTGTGCTTCCAGGGACCATGACCCAAATCACCTGTTTGCATGCAGATCCTTGCCTTAGGGTCTGTTGTGAGGAAAGCCAACCTCAGGCATTCGTGAAAGTTCCCCTTGCACACGAGGGTCAGTTATGTCCACTGGGGAAATTGATAAGGGTGTGTTATGTCCACTTCACTGAAAAATTAATGAGGGCATGTGATTTTTTAAAATGGGAAATGTTATCCCGGCAGTAATGCTGTGCGATGCATTTCATTCCGATATAAAGAGTCCAATTTATTCACCGTGGTCGTTGGATGATAACAACGCGTCTGGAGTTAGGTTTTGCGGACACTCAGAAACTTGTTCCTGAATGAATTTGCCCTCTGAAGTTGCTGCAAAGCTCCGTATGCCCATCCGGCGCTGATGGAGCTTGGGGGGAGGAGGGGGTCAACCCAGCCCGGATCTGTTTGAGGTGGGGTGACCTTCCCACACGTTCGATCACCGCGTGGAGAGGCCGTCGGCTCGGCTGAGCCTGCACCCAGAGGCAGCTCTCGTCCGGGGCGTGAACACGACCCTTCCCTCTGTTACGCCCCCGCTGGTCTCTCCCGCAGGGTGAGATCTGAAGCGGGTTCCAACACGTAGGGAGCAGCTGCTGTGGGGAAAGCAGGTGCCTCCAAAGGCCCTCTACCCTGGAGCCCGAGGCTGGCAATCCACACGTGTTGGGCCCAAAACATTTCTAATCCGCAGCGGGGGTGAAGTAAGAAGGCGGGTGCTTTTGCCGCGGCCCCGCTCAGAGCCAAGGGCGGGCAGAGCTCTAGTCTTAGCCTTCCTGTTGACGCTCCAGGTCGTGATGTAATTGCCGCCCGATGCAGAATCCACCGCAGGTAGCTGGACAGAACATCGTTGATTGCATTTTGCCTGAAGTGGCCATTGACTGACGGTGGCTGGTCTGGTAGGCAGCACGTGGGTGCCTGCTGGCCGCCCCGCTGCTCACCTTCCCTGGCGACGGGACAGCAGCTCACCCCTTGTGGGGTCCCAGGTGGGCGGGAGGGCGGCGGGAGAGGCAGGGGACAGCAGGTCGTACAAGGCGACAGAGAATCCCAGATCATCCGTTTGTCCTTTTGTTAAGGGCTGATGGCCCCACCCCCCGATGAATATTATTTGTTAATAAACAATAAAATTATTTCTGTATTTTAAGACAGTGTGCTGCCTTCACAGAGCCTGACGTGGGGCTCGAACCACGAGCCATGAGGTCACGACCTGAGCCGAAATCAAGAGTCGGATGCTTAACCAGACTGAGCCACCCAAGTGCCTCCGCTCAGGTGCTCTTAACCTGTGTGGTCCCCCGAGTCTGAAGAACAGGGTAGAAACCACCTTGTGCCGGAGACTGTGTGCTGTGTGGTCTCTGCAGGACGCGAGCCATTGAGGGAGCGGCCTCAGAGGTGCTCCGATTTCCTGGCAACCGGCTTGGCTGCCACCAGGGTATCTCGTGACAACGTTATTAGTATTTCCGACAACACCGAGAACGAAAGTAATAACGAGAAGCACTCACGTTTTGTAAGGCCTCCTAACATCCGTGGTTCATGTGATGCCGGGAATGACTGGCTGGGTATCTTTGTCCTCGGTCTGCCCACGATGCAGCTGAGGTCCGTGGACGTGAAGGTAGACGAGGAGGCTGGGCTCTGCCTCAAGTCCTGGTTCGGAGCCCACTTTGGCGACAGTGGCTCTTCTCCCTCGCACTGTGCATGCAGGGAACAGTAGGCATGGGAGCCGGCCGGGGCTCCACCACCGCCCCCCCCCCGCCCCGTCCTCGGCTGGTCCCCGAGAACCCAGCATCAGGTGGCCAACGTGCAGCCTTGGGGTCCCTCCGCCATTTCATCAGAGGCTCACACAAACCCCCAGCAGGGGACTTGCAGCCCGCCTTGTGCGCCCCATTCCATTTGCCTTCCCAGGCAGCCCGCCTCACCTCAGGGGTCTCCTGGGCATCTTCTTCCAGCCTTGGCTGCCCCCCTGGGTGCCCCTGTGCTGTGGCTTCGACCCCCGGAATAGGTTTCTTTGGGAGCTGGCGTTGCCCAGCATTGGAGGTGTTCATAAGGAAGCTGGATCTCCCAGATTCTGCCATCACACAGATTCTGTGCACCTGCTATGGTCACAGTGTTGGTGTGTCCAACCCCCACCCCCATTCGTATGTTGAAATCTTAATGCCTGATGTGGTGGTGTGGGGGGCGGGGGCCTCTGGGAGATGATAAGGTCACAAGACCAGAGACCCCAGAGCACCCTTGGGCCCTCTGCCACCTGAGGACCCCTCGAGAAGCGGCCACTATGAGCCAGGAAGCGGGCTCTCCCCAGACACCGAATCTGCCGGCGCCTTGATCTTGGACTCCCGGCCTCCAGAACCGTGAGAAATGCGTGTCTGTTGTTTATCGCTCTCTGGTCTGCAGTGTTTTGTTAGAGCAGCTCGAACTAGACCAAGATAGTACCTGTTTATATCTTCAGCCTGGGGCCCTGCTTGGTGGGAGGGACAAAGAAATTGACCTCGCGAGTTGATAAACCATGGCAAAAAATGGGGCTATTTCCCCCTCTCGAACTTTGAGGGCCTCTTCTTGGTTACAAGGCCTGGGATTTATGCAAATACACACAGGGCCAGCCTCTCTCTGCCCTCGTCTGCCTGAGCCACCTTCCCGGCTCAGTCCCACCCCTCTTGCTCTGTTCCGCTCTGTTCCCATCTCTGTCTCATCGGCGGGGGACCACCGGGGACGCCGGGGGGCTGTGGTCTGAGCCACGGGACCTTCTCCTGTCTACCTTGGGCCGTTTCCAGGTTTCACTGGGCCCTCTGAGGTCTTGGTCCTGCCTGTTTTGGGGTGTGTGTGGGTGCAGGGGGACCCTCAGGGGCTGGCCGGGCAGGGGCCGCGGGAGGGTGCTACAGACGGAGTAAAAGAAACGCCCCAGGAAGCAGAACTTCCGTCTTAACTCCTCAGGCTTCCAGGCCCGGGACTGGCCAGCCGGATACACACCCACCACCTGAAGTTCCCGTAGCTTCTCGAGAAGGAGTGGACCCTAAATGATGCGTCTGCAGACACAGGGCGACGTCGTGGAATTTCCCACCTTAAGACTTTTGAGACCATGCGGCCTAAGTATCCGTGCTTTGACCACCCTGCCCTCTCCAACCCCGGTGTCCCCCTTGGGAAATTCCTCTTTCCTGCACGTCTGCTCCAGAACAGTGAAATCCCCGTGGTCCCCGAGGCCCGTTGACGGGTGCTGGCGTCTGTCGGGAAGCAGCGTGAGCCCCGGGGCCTGGCAGGAGCACGGCCCCTGGAGAGGTGGCAGGGCTGGGAACGCAAAGCCAGCTTCGCTGGAGTTGAAAATGGAATCCACATGCAGCCTGCTCTTCTCGGTAGTGGGGACTCGTGGCAGAGAGCAGCCACAGGTAAAATAATGATCTGTTTTGAATGCACCCTTTATGCCCAGTGGCGCCACATTCCCGACGGTATCTGACCCGGGCGAGGATGGCCCTGTCTGTCCTCCGGAACACGTCCAAGGGGACACAGTCAGAAGACGGAGGTGTGATGGGGGTGAGGGGGGGCGAGGAGGTTGTCAGTTCAGCTCGTGACATGGAGACAGGACAGCGCAAGCCAACTTGTAGGCGGACGGGGACAGTTCCCTGCAACTGTGACTCTTCCTCTCTCTCTGTGTCACCAAGTGCAAAGGAAAAGCCACCGGCCATTTCGGCAGATTCTGGGCAAAGGCCGGGGGTGGGGGTGGGGGGTGGAAATCATCGTCATGAACATTTGTTTTTCGAACAATAAGGCACGATTTGGGGATTGGCGGCTGACCATCCCGTGTTTATTTGAAGCGTGGTGGAATCTTGAATGCAGCATTTATTCAAAACCTGTCTCGGCGGAAAAAAAAAATATTTGGTTTACCGGGGGCCGTGCTGGGGGAGGGAGAATTCCAGGAAACCAAAACTGGGTTTCGACATCTCTAGTCCAAACAGTTGGGGAACCACTGGTTTCGGCGTCTGTCGGGGACTGCGTGACCTCACTGTGTTGGATGCGGCGTGACCACACAGCCGGATGCTTTGTTCCTTGGGGGAGGACTCCTTGCTATTTCTTTACCCGGAGGGAAGACACCCATTGCACATCTTAGAATTTAGAAGGTAGGGAAAGCAATTGTCGAGATGTAATACCAGACTTTAGGGAATTTATGGTGGTCAACTGGAATTTATTTGAAGACTCTGAATTCATCAGCATCGTCCTCTCTTTTCTGACCAGCGTGCCCTGTCTTGGAGACAGAGACGCCTCGCTGCCTGGCTCCAAAGCCCTGACGACGAAAGCCAGCCGTGAGGTCACCGGCTGGCTGCTCCCAGGGGCAGATTTATAGCCCACGTGGGGACCGCTTAATTCAGATCTGTCACCCGGCTGCATGAGCACACTCACTGATCTCACGCTGATGTTTTCAGCGCACAGGGTGCTGGGTGAGGTCCAGGGAAATGGAGCCGTGAACGCCGTGGCCAGATAGCGGCCGCTCTAGGCTGGGGGTTCAGGAAAACGACCTCACTTGTTTTCTTTCCTCCTCGGTGACATTGGGGGGCATCGGCTGCTCTGACAACTTGCTTGAGGGCGTCCAACACACCTGTCAGCTACTTCTCGGATGCCCGATGTCCGAAGGGAGGCGGAGGGGTTTTGTGGAGGAATCTCGGCATTCAGACTTGCAATTGACCGTCTCCTTGCTCCCAGGCTGACGTCCTTGGTTAGCACTTCCATGGCCTCGCGTCCCCAGAGCAAGCGTGCCGTAAGCCCCTCGCTTCTCAAACACTCTGTGCACAGGAGACACCTGGAGACGCCTTGGAAAAACCCCAACAGTTCCAGAAGTCCGAGCGACCGACGAGCTCCCTGCGATGCCACGGTTGCTGGTCCGGGGACCTCACTCTGAGCCGCCAGGCCCTAAACCCCTTGGACTCCAGGAGACTTCTAGAACTGGCTCCTGATACCGTTTCCTCGGTGACACAGTGCTATACGCACATTGGGTGCTGGGAGACACTTCTCTGTGCTCTGACAGGTCAGCATATAGACATAACCGTCCTGGCCCAGATGATCGTAGCGACGTAGGCAGGCCAGGTCTGAGGACCCAGAGGGGACCCCGTACGACCAGCCAAGAGGGTCCTTCGCTATGTGTAGGACAGAAATCAAATGCGACCTGGGAGGGAATGAGAGCAGAGGTTATTGAAGATACAGAGAGAGAGAGAGAGAGAGCGTGCCCTCGAGCAGCTAGAAACAGATGGTCTGGGAGACTCCAGAAAGGAAGAAGACAGAGAGTCTCCACTTTGTTTGGGGTCTGGGGTTTTTACTGAGGATGTGGCCTGGTGTGTGTCCTCTTAGGCATCCAGGGACTGGTTAGAACAGGGACAGGAGTCCAGGTGTCCTTCATAAGTCACCTATTCCTCGGGGCCAGGGGTCTTGGCATAGAGATGTCTAACGCCCGTGGTCTGGAATGGGCATATGATGGCTTCGTCCGGTCCTCCTCGCCCGCCCTTCCTTACATGTCTCTTGCGTTAGAAGACTCTAAAGGAGTCATTAACTCCTCATCCCTCACGAGGAGGATGTACATGATTTGCCTTCTGAGGCATGTGTGAAAGGGGGCTGCAGGTCCCAGAAGGATAGGAGGAGGAAAAGGAGACAAAAGATTGTTATGGAGTCCTCAGTTTCCCTATCTCAGTAGAACCCTGGATGCAGGGCAGGGTCCTATTTGGAAGGAGGGAAGGAAAGATCGACTGACCCGTCAGCTAGGAAGGCAAGATAGGGGACTGTGACATCCGGAGGCAGGAAGCCACAGAGGGGAAACTGAGACTCAGAAGGCAGAGTGAGGAACTCTGTGCACAGAAGGTGGAGAACAGCAGGTTCCACCCAGGAAGGGGAGCTGCGTGGGGAGGACCAGGCCGAGAAGACCTTGCTTCCTTGGGGACCCCCAGGGGGTCCCAATCCGTCACCACTGTACCCAGGGGCTGGCGGCACACGGCGGATTCTCAGCCAAGGCGTCTTGAACAGATGCAGGGCAGCCAGAGCAGGAATATGACACGAGCAGACCCGATCAGCGTGTGAAGCTCGGACCAGCTGGGTGGCGAGCAGGTGCCGGTCGTTAGAGGGGGACTTCGTGACTGGTTCTCCTCATGCCGGAGTTCTGCTCCCAAGCAGGGTGATCGTAGGACGCCTGGTGGAGAGAAGGCGTGTGGCGATTGGGCTCAGTGTCTGGGTCTCTGGGTGAGCAATCGTGGTAGGGGGCTTGGTGCAGACGCTGGGGGCTATCGGCTGTGGAGCCCAGGGAATGTAACCCAGCTTTGGGGGGTTGGACGGTACTGGGCTTCGAACCAGGCGGCTGGCCCCTCCTGGGTGTGCGAGTCCAGATACGTGGTCGGAGCTGCTGCTGGGATGGCCCGGGGCACCTGCAGCCTCCCCTGGGGCCTTCATAAACTGGAGCACCATCGTGAGGACGGAGAAAGCTTGTATTGTGGGGTCTAATTCCAGCCTTCGGGAAAAGTGCAGAGAATAGCACAGAGAAATTCCTGCACCCTTCGAGTGAGTCAACAGTTGTTAGAACTTTGTCCTATTTGCTTGACATCTTTTCTCTCTGGCGTATCTCTCTATACATAATCTCTATGTATATTTTTTCATATATGTTTCATCTTTGTATGTATCTTAGAGATGTGGAATAACTTTTGGCTCTTTACATGTCTGTTCATATATATACAGTGTAATCTATATACTATATACAGTATATCTATGCATATCCAGTATGCCTTTTCTTAGATGTTATATAATCTGTCTCTATATATTTCTCTCTATATTATACATATACAGTATAATCTCTATGCATATATCCATATAGATATATATAGAGAGAGAGAGGGAAAGAGAGAGAATAATATATGTGTTTATCTTTCCACGTGCATAATATGACCTCTGTGCTATGGGCTGAATGTTTCTGTCCTCCCCAGACTCCTATGTTGAAACCTGATGTCCCGTGTGATGGCGTCTGGAGGTGGGGCTGTTGGGAGGTGAGTAGGTCAGAAGGGTGGAGCCCCCCTGAGTGGGATTAGTGCCCTAATGAAAGGGATCTCACAGAGCTCTGTCGCCCCCTGTGGGGACACAGTAAGAGGGTGTCCCTGCTGCCTGTGGACCAGGAAGCAGGTTCTCACCAGGCCGACCTGCCGACCTGCCGTTACCTTAATCTGGTCTCCCAGACTCCAAAACAGTGGGAGATACATTTCTATTGTTTTGTTTTTTTTTAATGTTTATTTATTTGGAGAGGAAGAGAGAGAATCCCAAGCAGGCTCCGGGCTGTCAGTTCAGAGCCCGAAGTGGGGCCCGAGCCCATGACCATGAGATCGTGATCTGAGCCAAAATCCAGAGTTGGACGCTCAACGGACTGAGCCACCCAGACACCCCTACATTTCTATTGTTTGTAAGCCAGTCTGTGGTACTCTGTTACGTCAGCCTGAATGGACCAAGACACTCTGTCTCTATATATGTACATATGTATATATCTGTCTCCGTCTCTGTATATCTCTATGTGTGTATATGTATACATATGTCTCTGTCTCTGTATTTCTCTCTATATGTATATGTATATATATGTCTCTGTCTCTGTATATATATATGTATGTATATGTATATATGTTTCTGTCTCTGTATATACATTTGTATATGTATATATATGTCTCTGTATATCTCTCTGTATGTATATGTATATACGTGTCTCTTTATCTATATATCTCTATATATGTATATATATGTGCATATATGTCTCTGTCTCTGTATATCTCCATATATGTGTGTATATGTATATTTCTGTCTCTGTATATCTCTTTGTGTGTATATGTATATTTATGTCTCTGTCTCTGTATATCTCTCTATATGTATGTGTCTGTATATATATATATATATATATCTGTATATCTCTCTCTATATGTATATATATGTGTCTCTATCTCTGTGTATCTCTATGTATACGTTATATATGTCTCTGCATATCTCTCTATATGTATGTATATGTATATATGTCTCTGTCTCTGTATATCTCTATGTGTGTATATGTACATGTATATATATATAATATATATATACACACATATGTGTATGTCTCTGTATATCTCTATATATGTATGTATATGTATATATCTGTCCCCGTCTCTGTATCTCTCTCTCTCTCTGTGTATATGTATACACATATGTCTCTGTCTCTGTATATCTCTCTATATATGTATATGAATATATATGTCTCTGTCTCTGTATCTCTCTCTTTTTGTGTATATGTATATATATGTCTCTGTCTCTGTATATCTCTATATATGTATGTATATGTATATATGTTTCTGTCTGTATATACATTTGTATATGTATATATATGTCTCTGTGTATCTCTCTGTATGTATATGTATATATGTGTCTCTGTATCTATATATCTCTCTCTATATATATGTGTATATATGTCTCTGTCTCTGTATATCTCCATATATGTGTGTATATGTACATCTCTGTCTCTGTATATCTCTTGGTGTGTATATGTATATATATATATACATATGTATATATGTCTCTGTATATCTCTATGTGTATATATGTATATATATGTCTCTGTCTCTATATGTCTCTATATATGTATATTTATGTCTCTGTCTCTGTATATCTCTCTATATGTATGTCTGTATATATATAAATATATATATCTGTATATCTCTATATGTATATATATGTGTCTCTATCTCTGTGTATCTCTATGTATACATTATATATGTCTCTGCATATCTCTCATATGTATGTATATATGTCTCTGTCTCTGTATATCTCTATGTATGTATATGTATATATATATATGTCTCTATCTCTGTGTATCTCTCTATATATGTTTATGTTATATATGTCTCTGTATATCTCTCTATATGTATGTATACGTACATATGTCTCTGTCTCTGTATATCACTATATATGTGTGTATATGTATATGTATATCTCTGTCTCTGTATACATCTTCACATATATGTGTAATATGTCTGTCTAGTATCTGTTTTCATTCCCTTACATCACCATCGTACATTCATGAAAATTGGGAGACTTTACTGCAACCTAGTCTCTAATCCTCTGTCCATATTCAAATTTAACGCCCCTTTTTAAAGCTAAATGTGGTTAATATTTAGCATGACTCCCTGACACAGTTGCCACTTCAACCATCGATGAACTTGCTCAAATAAAAATGATGGTGGGTAGTCACATGACCAGGAGGACATGAAGGGGCCAGGTTCTCTGTGGCCCTTCCCCCCGTGCATCAGTGCAGCTGGATGTTTGGTCCCTGGTCCCTGCCCTTGGGAGTATCCTTCTCGGGACAAATACGGGAGGCTCTTTGCATGTGTCTCCCCCACTGAAAAGATCTGGAAGGTTTGAAAAGGTTGGAAGTAATTACTCATCCAGAGATTACTTCCTTTGGGGAACAGAAGGACGCTTTTGGGGGGAAGCTGTAGCCACTGTAAAAATAAAATACAGTAAAAATAAATGTAAAAATACAGTCCTACAAGTGAGCAGAACTTTCTTGTAGTTTATAAAAGAATGCCCGTTATGGTTACCGTGTTTGCCAGTCCAGGATCCTGCCAGGAACGTGGCATTCACTTGTCATGACCACAATGATATAGAGGGGGCATTCTTTTAACTGTCTTCGGTAAAGCATAAAACTAGAACCAGCCGCTGGCATGAACATCTGCAGACGTGGAGTCCCCGGCTCCTTTCCATCAGTCAGCAAACCAAACCCCGAACCACCTGACCTGGGCCAACGGCACATGGCTGGCTGGGAGCAGGGCTGCGAGGGGCTGTTTCCAGGTCTGCAGTGACCAAGCACTGCCACCCCTGACCCCAGCCTGCCCGGAGCCTGGTATTCCATAGCGCCCGGTTCTCTGCTCCTGAATCTGGTTTCAGACTCTGCTCGTGTGGTAAAAGGCAGAGTTCTGGCCATGCTCTTGGACTGTGAGTTTAATTATAAAATTTGCCCTAGCTGTGAAGGAAGGAAAGCCTCCCAGCTAAATTAAAGTCAGGTTTCGACTGGGTCAGCCTGTCTACCCACAACTGAATAGTAATTCTTTGTCCAGAGTGATTCCGGTCACCCCAACCTCAGAGCCCTTTGTGGGGCTTCATCTCTGCAGACCAGTGTGGGGCGGATAGGGCCCGTGAGCCGATGATGGCCCGGCTACACTCTGGGCCCTGAGCCAGGGCGGGATTTAGACCAGAGCCTCCTGCTTGACCTCAGGCTAAGAGCTCCCGTGTCGTGGTCCTCCGGCTCAGGATCACGAGCAAGATGGAGACGTGTTTTTAGCCTGCCTTTTATCTGAGAAAAAAAAAATTTTTTTTAGGGGCGCCTGGGTGACTCCGTCGGTTGAACATCCGACTTCGGCTCAGGTCATGATCTCATAGTATGAGTTCGAGCCCCGCATCGGGCTCTGTGCTGATGGCTCAGAGCCTGGAGCCCTCTTCGGATTCTGTGTCTCCCTCTCTCTCTGCCCCTCCCCCGCTCGCACTCTGTCTCTCTCTCTCTCTCTCTCAAAAATAAATAAACATTAAAAAAATTGAAAAAAAAAAAAACCTTTTAAAATGCTTATTACACTTTTTACCTCCCAGTAAGATGCCCCAGGTGCTTTGTAGGTAACTAGGAGACACTAGCAAATTAAGTAAGCCTGGCTTGGGTCACCCACTCGATTTTTCGACGGGCGGCCTTACAGGTGGTCCCACCTTCCTAAGTGTGCTTTGAGAGTGGTAATGGAAACAAATATTCCCGCAAGACAAGAAGGACAAGAAGGCGAAGCTCACCGTGTGGAAGAAGTCAGCTGAGGTGACCCGGCTGGTGAGGGGACCGGAGCCAGGCTGTTTCGGAGGCCGCCCCGGAGGTCGCCATCCCAGAGGTCACCTCCTCAGAGGCCAGCATGGTAGGACGTGGGGAAAACCTCTAGCGGGCATCCCTAGTTCCAATTTTTGACTTTCTCGCACACAAATCTGTGCTTCTTCCCCGTGACAGACTTTCAGACTCCTGGCTTCGGCCACCACGCCTGCTTCCGTCCTCCCTGGGGGAGCCCTTCCCAAACGCGGGCTCCAGGCCTGCCCTGCCCACCCCTCCCGAGCACGTCCACATCCCACCGGCTTTTACCCGTTTGTATCGCTGTCAGCTAATGAGTGGTGGGTCCGCAGGGAGGATCCGAACTCTAGCTGGTGCCAGCCAGAGTGCAGTGGGCATCCAGGGTGGAGGGGGGACCGTGTGGCAGGCAGTAGAAGGTGGCCAGAGCTGCTGGCGTCGGGGGTGGGGGTGGAGGAGCGAGTGGTGGGGGGCAGTGGGGGTTGTGCGTCCGGGCAGGCAGGAGCACGCTGGGGAGTTCGGGATCAGGGGAGAGGACCTCCAAGAAAGGTCGAGTGAAACCCTAGTTCCTGCCTCACAGCCCTGCCTGGGCGTCCCGGTACCAGCCTGGATGGCCCATAGGCACAGGTGAAACCACCCAGAATACCACCGGACAGGAAGTCCCATCACTCGGACTTCCTTCCTTCCTTCCTTCCTTCCTTCCTTCCTTCCTTCCTTCCTTCCTTCCTTCCTTCCTTCCTTTCTTTGTTAATGTTTATTTATTTTTGAGAGAGAGAGAGAGAGAGAGGCAGAGAGAAGAGGACAGAGGATCAAAGCAGGCTCAGGGCTGACAACAGAGAGCTCCATGGGGGGCTCGAACTCATGAACCACGAGATCATGACCTGAGCTGAAGTCACATGCCTAACCGACTGAGCCCCCCAGGTGTGCCCCCGTCACTCAGGACTTTGTGTGTGGGGAACCCAGGGTCGAGAGGCCAGATGCAGCCCTGCAAAGGCCTTGCTCCTCCTCGCCTCTCCCTTGTCTCTAGGGTTCCCTGGGGGGGGGCAGGGAGGGGCAGGTGGTGGGAGGTCTCCTTCCGGTTCCGCCCACCGACCTTCTCCCCCAAGCTCCACATGAGGCTGTGACAGGTCTGCAGGCTCCAGGCCAGAGCTGGGCCCACCGAGGCCCTTCCGCCCTCCTTCCCTTCCTTCTTCCCCTTCATCCGTGCAAGACACGGCATTCCCAAGAGGATCAATTGAAGGATCCAAAGGCCATTGTATTGCTACTCTATAAACACTGAGAGAAGGAGCATTTCAAATTACTGTGCATCTCTGGGTCTCAGCTCTGGAAGGAAGGGCGGGAGGCTGTGGCCAAATCCCTCGGTTGCCGGGTGGACCGGCAGGCCCCGTGTGGTGGTGTCGCTGTGGCACGGCGGGGCCTCGCCTGGGATGGCCCTACCCCCCAGGCCACACCGCCCTTCTCCGACCGAGGCGTGCAGCGAGAGGCCAGAGGGACAGGCGCCGCCTTGCCCCAGCCTCTGCTCCATTGTCGGCGTCCATCCTTCTTCTCAGTTCGGAAACCTTGGGGGCAAATCGCTGAAATGATCTGTACTGGTTGTTTCTCACACCCGGAGGCACGATCTTTCCGGAAGCAACAGATCTCGGCAGGAGAGGGATTCCCAGCGTTGTGGTTTGCCCGCGGGCGCGCACCCAACCAAGTGTCTACGCGAAGACGTCTCCAGACCCAGAGTAAGCAGACCCGGGCAAGGATCCTGCCTGAGCCCCGCGCGACCCTTTCCTTTCCATTTGTCGCAGCATCCTGTGGCTGCTGCAGGAAATCACCATAAAATCTGTCGGCCTGAAACAACAGAAACGTATGGTCTCGTGGTTCCGGAGGCCAGAAGTCTGAAATCCAGGATTGGGCAGGGCTGTCTCTCTCTGAGGTCCTGGTGTGTGTGTGTGTGTGTGTGTGTGTGTGTGTGTGTGTGTGTGTGTGTGTCCTGCCCCTGCCCCTTCCCGCTGCTGGTGTCGGGGGCTGGCACTGGGGGTCTTTGGCTCGTAGACGCATCTGTTCAATCTCTGTGTGTTGGGGGGGGTGTGGCATTGGACTCAGGGCTCGTCCTGATCCACGAGGGTCTCATTCTGGAGCCTGAACCTTAATCACATCTGCAAAGACCCTCTTTCCAGAAAGTCACGTTCTGCGCTTCTGAGTGGACCTGAATTTGGCGGGGGCGGGGGGATACTAGTCAACCCTCTGCATCTGCTATCCTGGGTTATCCCTTCCTTGTCAGGGCAGCCCCGACCTGTGCAAACCCTCTGCCGAGACACTTACACGAGGCCCACGCTGCGTGTAGCGTTTCTCCGCGACTCATGCCTCAGAGGTGCTGGAAACACAGTGCTATCTTTTTCCTTCTGGGATGGAAAAATGTCGGCCACGGCCCGCCCCCACCCCCGCCAAGGGAGGCATTCCAAGCTGGTCTTTCCGTTTGGACTTTCTCATCGGTCTATCTTTTATTTATACAAGCCCCAAACCACAGAACGCTGCTTGGTAAACACTCAGTTATTTGCTCTGCCAATGCTGGGCTTGCAACCCCAGGCCCTCCCTCCCCCCCGAAAAGCCTCAGCAAAGTCACGGAGCGCCAGTGGACTTGCTTCGTGCATGTTTGAGGTTTGCCGAGAGACCGTTCCCCCTAACCCCGCTTCCAAAAACCCCGTAGCCTTCGGAAAATAGAAGAGGGCTTGGTCATCAGGAAGGAAGTACCCGGTTTTAAGAACCCGTCACCAAACCTTCAGGGTGACTGTGGCCACCTTACTCTCCTGCCCGTTGGAAGGCATCCCCCCGCCTCGGGCCCGAGTCTCCAGTGGAAGGTTCCACACTGTTATGATGTTGTTGCTGTTGGTTTAAATGCCCGCCCGCGGCTTTCCAGCCGATATTCTTGCTTGCCAGAAAGAACCGCCCTGCGGGGCCGGCCCTGAGTCAGGGTCTCCCCAGGATGGCCTGTCCGCTCGCTTGGAAAACCAGAACAGCCAGGACGATGAAGTCTGGGGTGCAGACTTCACCCTGTCCTGGGGTGCGGCACTCCGTCTGTCCTTGGTCAGTGATTGTACAGTGGTAGAAAGACGGGCAAGGTAGTGTGGAGGGAGCGGCCGCCCCTGGAAGAACCTGAGATACCTGACAATATTAGATTTCAGTAGATTTCTAAGACCGGTGCACCTCTGAGCATCAGCCTCTCTCACCTGGGAGTGACTTCCCCTTACTCTTGGATTCCCTCGCCAGGGAGCAGGTGCGGATAACTGCCGAGAGAGGAACTTTCCACTCTGTGATCTCCCAGGATGAGGCGAGGGCGAAGGGGCCTGAGCCCTAACCACCAGAGCAAAGCATTTTCCTGATGGCCCGCACGCCAGAACGGTTGTGTTTGTCCTGGGAAGCACAGGCTGTGTATCTAGCATAAGTTGCTCCTGGAACATAGGGTAGAGGAGGCCACCTCCCTTTTGGTGACCCCCCCTAATGTGCCTGACGGCTGACTCAAGGCCATTCAGCCGACAAGCATTTATTGAGTACCTACTGTATGCTAGACAAGGGTCTGGGTACCAGGAAGAGGCAGTCCTGGCCATGATCCCTCCCATGGTGGTCCCCACCGTCTATCAGGGTACATATCTTTAAAGAATACTCACGTGGGGCACCTGGATGGCTCCGTCGGTTAAGCATCCGACTTCGGCTCAGGTCATGATCTCGCGGTTTCAGGGGTTCGAGCCCCGCGTCGGGCTCTGCGCTGACAGCTCAGAGCCTGGAGCCTGCTTCGGACTCTGTGTCTCCCTCTTGCTCTGCCCCTCCCCCACTCACGCTCTGTCTCTCTTTCTCAAAAATAAATATTTATTAAAAAGTTAAAAAAAAGAACCCCCCCCCCCCCATATAAAGTGTAAAGGGGCCAACAACCCAGGGGGAGGAGGGATGGGGCCGGGATGGGGGCGGGAAAGCGCAAACAAACTCAGTATTTGAGCTGGGGCCAGTTGGACCAGTATTTTATTTGTCTCCTCGTTGGCCCACCCCTGACCCGATGGCCCCGCTGTCCTCACAAGCGTTAGCCCCCCAGGCCCGGCCCTGTTGTGAATCCTGACCTTGGCCTCCCACCTCAGGCCGGCTTGGACCCCAGACCCGGGGCCTGGAGCTCGGCTCTATGCCTGTTAGTGTTCAGGTTGTGACGATCTGCTCGGGGCTCCCCCACCCCCAACCCACGACAGCCCTGGCCGTTCCCCTTCTAGGGGCAGCAGTGTCTGGGCCCAGGGCCAGCCCTGCCACTCCTGGTGGACCTCCCTGAGGCCGGCCACCCGAGCCCCGGCCCTGGTTCCCTGTCTGTGTCGTCCGGGTGCTCACGGCTCACCCTGTCCTGGCGGCCGCACTGTCACCGGTTGCCTCCACCCTGACCAGCTGCTGCCCGACCCCCTGGCCCCGCCCTGGATGAGCGTTCCCTGCCTGTACCCCTCGTGGGGACCGGCCAGCTCCCCTCTGGGTCCAGCACGACTAGGCTCTTGCTGCCTGCCGGTCTGTCCCCAGACGACCTGGGGGAAGGAGTCCGTTTGGCCCGCGGGTTCCCCCCCCGCCCCCAGACAGTGACTGGAGCTGACATTGCACAGCCCTTTCCGTGTCCAAGGTCACCTCACGGTCACTCGCGTACTTAGCCTTCTTAAGGAGGGAGGGGGGACGCCGGCCTCGGTGACGAAGCGATGAGGGGTGGCCTGCTGTCTGTTTGCAGACGAGGACGCAGCCCAAGGGCCTCCCAAAGCCGCCAGCACGTGAGTGCAGGGTTAGGGTCGGAGCTGGATCGGGAGCTGGGCCCCCCTTGCTGTGTTGTACCCCACTTCCCCGGGGCTGAAGCCGCCCGCTGCTGAGCCATGACCTCAGACGCAGAGGCTGGAGGTGCGTGGGATTGTGGCTCTGGTGGGGCGCAGAGGTGGGGGTGGCGGGAGCCCCACCTCCTCTGGCGGGTTCACCCAGAGCCGGCCTTTTATTCACGACAGCGCTCCAGATAAGGCATTCCAGGGCTTAACAGGCCTCGTTATCTGACCCAAATACCTCTTGAAATTAAAGACTACCTCTTCTGACCCGGCCCTGAGGGACACGGAGGCCCCGTCTCATGCCCCTGAGGGGTCAGCACCTTGCGCACAGGTGCAGGGGTGATGCCTACTCCAGGAGAGGCGCGGGCCTCCGATGCCACGCTACCCCGGGTGACGGCCGGAAGGATGGGGACTCCGGGTTGGGGCGGGGCCTCGCCTGCGCCCTCTGAGCCTCAGGGACCGTCCCCCCCGACAGGTTCCTTACAGGAACCGAGGTCCTGGCCCACAGCCTTCGCGGCCGTGTCCGCTCTCCGCAGGTCTCAGCGTTCATCCGTGGCGACATACCTACCGTGGCAAATGACTGCTTGGGAACCTGTTCAATGTCCGCCTTGGGCATCACACTTTCTGCAGGATCACTCCCGCCAGGAAAGCACCACAAACCAGGGCAAATGTGTTCTTTCCCAGTCTGGAGGCCGGAAGTCCCGGACCCAGGCGTCGCAGGGCCGCGATCGCGTCTGTGGGGCTAGGCTCTTCTCACGGCCATCCCCGCCTCTGTTGTCACACGGCCTTTCCCTCTACAAGGACACAGTCCAGTTGGACTTAGGTCCACCCTAAGCCAGCATAACCTCCTCTTAGCTCAGTTGCATCTGCAAAGGCCCCATTTCACAGGTACCCGGGTAGGCTTGACCGTTGCTTCCTGGGGGACGCGGCGTAACCCACAACAGACCGGAAGGCTTTCTGGGTCTGGGTCCTGAGCTCCCGGGGTGTCCCAGAAGGGCGTGGGGACGGCTGGGGCGTGAATGCGTGAACAGGTGAGGAGCTGACTCTGCAAACAGGTTGTCGGTGAAAAGACCCACCATCCAGGACATCCAGCGTTTCGTGCTGCCGATTTGCCTCTCGTGTCCTCTGCTTTCTTGTAGCTTTGATTGTTCTCATCCGCGAACTCTCTGTATCGACAGCACCCCCTCCCCCATTCTCACTTCCTGTTTCCGGCCTCTGGCTGAGCAGTGTCAGAAGCTGAAGCCGGCAGGGCTGGACGTGTCCGAGAGAGAAGGCATGCGTCTGCCCACGTAAGAAACAGTGACCTCGCCCCGGCCCCGCCCGTGTCCCCAGCAGCTTCCGGTGTCCCCTGGGGCTGCTGGAGAACCAGGCCCCGAGCTGCTCACAGGGACAGGGGAGTGAGATGGACCCACGGAGGCTGGCAGAGTGCGCTCACGGTGCCTCTGAGGCTGGCTTTGGCGTTGACCTCGGGCACTTTCTCCTCCAGCCCAGAGGCTCTGAGCGCATCTCTGGCCACTTCTCACAGACCCAGCAAGACCGATGGCATTTGAGGGGCACAGACATCCAGGCCTCAACGTACACGAAAGTTTTTTCGGGACCGATCGTGCACAGAAAGAAATGCTGTCACACACAGCTGGCAGAGAGGCGGGGCGGGGGGGGGGGGCTGGGGCCAGGTTGGGGCCTGAATGCCCCGATGCTGGCCCTTCTGGCACTTTCCCCCCAGGCCCTGCTCCCAAGCCGCGCTGAACCCAGGACCCTCCAGGCAGGATGAAGGCCTCGGGACAAAAACAGCACCCTCTGAAACCACTCACAGTAGTTGGTACATGAATGAGAGGACGGGAGAGATTTTGTAAGTGAAAGTGGTGAGGTTTGCAGAGAAGCCTTGTGGGGCAGGCCCAGTGCCCGTGACCCCGTGGGGAGCCGCCCAGATGTGGCTGAGATAACAGATTCCTGCCAGAGGAGGAGAAAGGCGCCTTTCTGGTGGGGTGAAGTCGTTACAGACCCAGTAGATCAAAGGGAGGGATTTTTCCTGCTGTGGTCGGCAGGGAAGGAATGCGAGCTGGGCAGTCAACCACACCGGGAAGCACCTAGTGTCCTCGATCACCTTTGGAGATGTTTCCCGAAGGTTTCCCTGCAGCCCTGCAAAGGGCAGAAACCCCTGAGCCTGGAAGGGGTGGAAACCTGACCATGTTATTTTAGACTGACGGACACACTTCCTGCAGCGATGATGTGATTACCCACCCACGGATCCCATGCATGCCGTCTCTTCCCGTTCGCCCCCCAAAATCTCTGCCGGAACTGGGGGGCCCACGGGGGCGGGGCAGTGGGGGAGGGGGGCGGTAAGAGGACCAGGCCGGGGGTGGGGGGCGTGATGAAAGACGTGGGCAGGGGCGGTTTCTCCTGGAGGCTCAGAGGGAGGGTCCTTCCTCGCTTCGTCCAGTCTCCAAGCACTGCCACCAGCCTAGGCTTGCAGACCCCTCCCTTCGACCTCTGCCTCTGTCCGTCCACAGCCTCCCCCTCGGTGCGGCTCCCGTTGGCCCCCCTGCTCTTATGAGGACACCCGGTCATCAGATTTAGGACCCACCCTGGATCCAAGAGGACCTCATCCCAGGACCCTTCTGTTAATCGCGTCTGCAAAGACTCCACCTCCAAGTAGGTTTACGTTCACAGGCACCGGGGGTTAGAACGTGGACATATCTTTTTATGCCCCCTCACCGAGGGCACCCCACTTTTATTTCCTTATTGGCAAACCGTCCAGGGTCTGGACTGGGTCACCGGCTGTCAACCTTGCTGCCCCTTGAAATTCCCCCAGGTGCCTTAAAGAAAGGGGTCCTCTCCCTCCCCCGGAGATGCTGGGCCCCGTCCCTGGGTTGGGAGGTGGGGGCTGGAATTTCTTAAAGAGCTTCCCAATAGTCGACACACTCATTCTGGTTTTCACGGGGACTCCGCGGTGTTCGTAGCGAAAGTCCCACATCCCGAGAGATGCCTCGGTCCCAGGCAGGCCGGGCACCTGGGTGACACTGTCCTTAGGGCGGGCAGGGGTGAAAGCCACAGACTTGACCCGCCCCCTGGTGGGGCCCCTCTGCTTCTGAGAATCCTCCCCTCCGCCCCCAGGGGTGGCTTCGCCCCAAGTAGGAGGTGCGTGCGCACGAGGCCTCTCAGAGCCGTAATTAAAGCCGAAATCTTTCCGGAAGCAGGCTGGTGGGCCGCAGTGCGGACCTCAGGCCACAGGACACCTGCTCCCCGGGCCGCCCGCCCTCTATCCGGCATCCCCGCGTTTCTGGGCGGCTCGTTCTTATTCTGTACCCGTCTTCCTTCCTTCAGACCCTTCCTCATGGAACATCTTTAGAGCACGGCCCAGGGCAGTGACCAGCCACGGCCTCACAATCAAGCTGGGCCCCGCAGCGAGGTCAATCGTGGCCAAAGCCACAGTTTCCGGATCCCACTCCCCCAGCACTGACCCCAAACCCCCAAGAGCACTCTGGAGGGTCGTCACAAGGGCAGTGAAGGCTGGCACTTCTCGCGGAGGGGGTCGCTCTGCTGGGATGCCCTCTGCAGAAGCAGCGTCCTCACCTACCTCCCCTGTGTGCCTCCGTGGCACCGGAGCTCCGTGGGGCAGCCTTACTCCCTGGGCCACGGGGATCTTCCCGCCGTAAGGAGAGCATGGCTTCATTCAGGCTTGGACAGAAAGTGTGCATCCTGATCGACAGGACTGGGGTTCTGAGCAGCAGCATCTACGGGATCTGCAACGCTAAACACAAAAGGAAAACGTAAGGCAAGGATAAAAAATGCGTGTGTGTTTGCGTGTAGATGCCCGTGGGACGAGGAAGAACACGGCCACAGCGAAAACAAGGGAGGCCCTGAAAACTCTTCAGAAGGCTTTGGGGGCTGTCACGCGGTGGGTGGTGTCATTTTGTTGTCGGTTCTCCGGAGGGGTGGGTCCCGGGGAGGCCAGCTCCCCTGCCCTGTCCGGAGCGATTTTCTGGCCGAGCCGCCCCCGCCGGAGGGTCCTCAGGTGTTTGCAAGGATGTCGTTGGGGTCCTCAAGCTCTCACCTGAGTCCCCCTGGCCGAGAAGGTACCTGCGTTTTCAAAAGGCCCCTCCTGGGGACACCACGTCCCCAGGAAACACCATTCTGGGTAACACAGCCTGGGTTGGATCCGAACCTCTGAACCCGACCTTCTTACAGCCTCACTGGGCTCCTCTCCAGCCCTTGACCCTGGAGGTAGCCCCGCCCAGCTCCCCTTAGAGCCGAAGGCACCTCCCCCAACCCCCAGCGCGGTCCCCGCCAATTGGCAGGGAACAGAGAAGACCCCACGCCGCCCCTGCCCAGAGCCCCCAGTTCCCACAGGGACCTGACCCTGCAGCCGGGACCCCGGGGGAGGTCCCACGGCGAGCCCCCACACCCGCAGGACGCCCTGCCACCTGTGTGTCCCCCCGCACTATCGTCCCCCCAGCCCGAGGCCGGGTGAGGCAGGGAGGCACGTTCCACCAGATAGATGGTCATTGTCAAGGCTGCGTGTTGAGCAGGATTCCGGAAAGGGGGCTGTGAGCAATGTCACCCCTCGTGTCACCCCTGCCCTGACCTCTCTCCCCGGGGCCGCTCACACCATCCCTTGGGACGAGATTGCCGCGTCCTAGGACAGCGCTGGGGGCACATACGTTTTGGCCCGCAGGGTAACGACAGTGGTGATTTTGTGGTGGGGTCTGTCGTTCACAGGACGAGGGACCTCAGAGCCTGAGATGAGAAGGTGCCGGTGAGGTCCGTTCACCCTCTTCCTGCAGCTGGAGAGGGCAGGCGGGGGGCCCAGCTCGGGCGCCGCTCACGTCCTTGGAGACACGTTCCAGGGACAGGAAGCACATCGGCATCCCGTGGGTGTGTGTGCCCGTGTATGAGCGAGCAGGCGTGTGTGTCGGCACGTGCACGTGCACACACAAGCGCGAGAGCGTGCAAGCAGGGGGCACGTCTGCACCCGCTCACGTTAGAGTGTGAGCGTGCAAGCACCTGGGAGTGTGTGCGTGCGCACAGGCAACAGGGTGAGCGTGCAAGCACCTGCACTGTGCGCACACGCGAGTGCGAGCGAGTGTGCACGGGTGTGCACGCGCGTGAGCGCACGTGAGTGTGAACGTGCCTGTCCACACACATGGATGCGTGCGTGCATGTGTGTGTGTGTGTGTGAATGAGCGTCACAGTGCACTAGCAACCCCCCTGAGATCCCTCGTTCTTGGGCACCGTGTTGGGCAAGATGCCGGGGTTTCCTCGCAGGGGCCTGGGGGCGGGGGCTCTTTGCCGGGTGGACACGTGACCAGACCCTTCTTCAAGTCATGGGCGTGACGTCCTGGAGAGACTCCCCTCTCCCCGCCACGTTGCGGTGCCTGGTTATTTTCTCCTCAGAGCGTTTACATGGAAAAGAAGAACGTGGAAAAACCCTGCGGCCGTCATGCAGAAAAACATGCATAAATAGTGCTGGAAGGATAATACCTTATTGCGGATGAAGTGAAAAGGACGCCCATGGTTTTCTTTTTGTGCTTGTAAGAAAAGGAGGGTGAGGGAGGACCCAGCTCGAAACAGATGGTCACTTTTGAGAGTTTCTTAGGATCACGTGAGTTTTGATACAGAGGGAAAGCATGTTGTGACAACGTTCCGTGGACAATTCCAAATCAGCACGAAGCGCTCAGCCGGAGAGATGTCTTGACCTCGCTCGGCTCTCTTGGGGCCTCCGGCTGGGCGTTCTCCCGGTTGGGACCCTGGCCAGACAGGGAGTCATGTGCGAAGAACTCGGGCTTCAGGATCGAATCTCCCGGTCACTGGCTGTGTGGCCTCTCTGACCCTCAGTTTCCGTATCTGTGCAATGGGAGCAAGGGATCCACTCCATAGAGTAGTAGTTCTGAACGTGCGACAAAAGAGCACACAGGACCACTTTCCAGTCTTAGAGTGTGAAGGTGTGACCGCACCTTCCTATTTTATAGACGCTCTCGTCCGTGACAGTGGTCACGGCTCTCAGAAAGAGAAGAAGATCGCAATACAGATTCATCTCGCATGTTTAAACGTCCAGGCTTTTTCATTTATCGCTGCTGCTGATTAAATTCCGTCTTTTCTCGACTCTTGCGTTATAGCTCCAAGACGTATTCTTTTCGTATTGAAACTTTTTTTTTTTTTTTTTTTTTTTTTTTTTTTAATCCCAGCGGTTTCTGAGTCAATCCTGACTACCGGCTTTCTGCAGAGGGCACTGCCTTCCAAGACGCTCGCGCTGAGCCCCTCCGCTGCCTGATCGTTTCCACCTCCTCTTTGTTGTTGTTGTCCTGGAATCTGTCCTGTGACCACTAACCGCGCAAATGCGGCTGTCCGTCATCCTAGCGGTTAACCCACTGAGGATAGGAGGTGTAGCAACGGTGCTGTGGGAGTTAGGCTGGAAGGTGCCTTTCTGGAAGGCCTGTGTTGTACTGAGAGCGCCAGGGGAATAACACCTCTGAACCCTCCGGCCAAGACGGATCTTGGTTACCTTCCCTGAGAGTCTTCCCAGCGGAACTAGTGAGGTCTTGACCTGGCGCTAACGGGCTCCAGCTTTGCTGCCAACCAAGCAGCGAAAGACAGCCCGACGGACGACGAGGACGGCGTCACCCACGAGAAAGTACCTCGTGTGAAACTTACATGCCAAACGCACACACCGGGCGTGGCGGCCACCGAGATAAAACGTACGTGGGCTGAAGCCCCATCACCCGCTCCGTTTTTCACTCCTCTGGCTCCCCTGTTCACGGGAGCGAATGGAATTGTGTCCTCGTGGAGATGGCCTTGTGGGGACCGTTCTGACTTTACGCCGTGAGCTGCCGTACCGCCATCTTCGCGGCGAGCCCGCCGGGGTCCGTGTTGGTGCGTCTGGGTGCTCGGTGATGAGGCACGTTCCCGCTCTCCCGTGGTGGCCCACTTTGACGCTTTTCCCTTTTATTTTTTTTATTTTTTATTTTTTTAATTTTTTTTTAACGTTTATTTATTTTTGGGACAGAGAGAGACAGAGCATGAACGGGGGAGGAGCAGAGAGAGAGGGAGACACAGAATCGGAAGCAGGCTCCAGGCTCCGAGCCATCAGCCCAGAGCCCGATGCGGGTCTCGAACTCACGGACCGTGAGATCGTGACCTGAGCTGAAGTCGGATGCTTAACCGACTGAGCCACCCAGGCGCCCCTACGCTTTTCCCTTTTAGATGCTGACCGGGAATGGACGTCTCTGAGACTGCCGCTTCGCGGCCCTCAGATCACCCCTCAGGAAGAGGTCTCTGGGTTCCGGCCTATGAACGTTTTTATGGCTTTGATCCGTATCGTCCAGCGGTGTGAAGGACGCTTTGCTGAATCTGATGTGCCACTTTGATTTGGTGATGTTTTCTCCTGCCAGTTTGCGACGATAAGGTAAGAGAATACCTTGTGCTCCATGGAGGGAGTCAGATCTGGGTCTGAAATGTGTTTTCTGCGTAACAATGAGATGGGCCCTAGCGATGCCGCCTGGCGGTTGGGTACTCACCTTTCCCGAAAGATGCAATCTGTCTGCTGCGAGAATGGGCTGTGCCACGCGGGCCCCCCGAGGGACACGGCCACGCCGGTGGCGGGTGTTAACAAGCAGGCATAAGGGACCGTTCCCCCGGAGCACGCTCTCTGAAGCCATCGCCACCGCCAGCAGGAACAGAAGGGCCCTTTCTCCAGGCCCCGGTGGCCCAGACCCCTTTGTGTAGCCGCCCAGGAGAGGCCTAGAGCCGCTCTGCCTCCGACGACCATGCTCGGGACCCTCGGGCTGGCCCTGCTGGCTCTGGTCGGCACGGTGGGCCCGAGCCAGGCCAGCGGCTTTACAGGTAAGGGCTCTGGGCTCAGCATGGGGGATGCTGGAGGAGCAGGGGGGAGGGTGGCGGCTCCCGGGGAGTGGGTCTCGTGAGGGCGGCGGCCCCACAAAGACGCATCTGCTTCGAGAGGTGGTGTTGTTTCCATTTTGCCAAACTTTCTGGTGGCCACAAAAGAGGCAGTGTGCGCGCCCCCGAGTCAGCTGGGCGCCGGTGGTGTTTAAATGCAGATTCCGAGTCGGCGGGTCTGGGGTGGGGCCCCGGAACTGTGCATTTCTGCCGCGGGTCCGCAGGCCACACTGACGGGTGCGTCCTTAGAGGCTCGGAAGCGAAGTCTCCCGAGCCTCGGAGGGTTGGAGTCCCCTACTCGCGGGTAAGGAGAGGGAGACCCAGAGCGGTCAGGGACTCGCCCGAGGCCACCCAGCTGGCAGTGAGCTGAATTGCCACGGGCCCTGGCTCGAACCTTCTTCCCCTGCCAGGCAGGCTCGGGCTTGTGAAGCGGGCTCTCACCGCCAGGTCCCCCCACTTGGGCTCCGCCAGCCCCAGTTTCCTCCTCGGTCCACGAGGGTGCAAAGGGGCCGACGGGACAGCGAGGAGCCCAGCGAGGGCACCTGCCCCAAGCGTTTTGCCGGGCACACGTTCCTGCTTGAGGAAGGTCAGGTTTTTGAAGCCCGGGATTTTGGAGCCGTGAGATCGCAAACCTTTGAAATCATTTGCTTTTGAAATCTGTCTTACTCAGCTGGGAATTCACACAGGCCCCACAGTCAACTGCGGCTCAGCACCGGTTTAGAGTTGGTTCCGCCACGAGCAGAATTTTGGGCGGTGATTTCTTTCCCTTGACTTTCCCTGCGGACTGGGTCACGTGTGAAGGCTGCAGCTCAGTCGCGCTAAGAGCGGGAGTCTCGAGAAGCTGGAAATGTCCGGAGGGACTTCAGGAGCCCCTCCCTCACGGTGCCTGTGGGGACCCGGGGCGGAGGGCAGAGGCTCGGTGTCACATCAGGGCTGCTCAGCCACCTGCTGTCATGTGCCACATGCTGCTGTTACAGGCGGAGTTCCATTTACTTACTTCCGGGGGGCGCGGATAGTATTGGACCACGGGATGGGGTCACTGGGAGGGTGTGAAAGGAGCTCAGAATCACACAACCGGTGTTCGGGGAAGCGGGTGCGAATTCGGATCTTCTGACCCCAGGGTGACACTCACTCCAGCGTGATAAGGTTTCCCACCTCTGAGACTAAAACCCGGGACCCCCGACTCCCATGCTGGTGGCTCCTGGAAGGATTTACAGAACGGGGAGGAATTGTTCTAAGGTTTCTCCTCTGGACTCTGCCAAGGAACCAGGATTCAGAGGACCTGGTGTCCCCTGGGCACAGGCAAAAAACAAAACAAAACAAACAGATCCCAAATGCACTTTCGGGGGAGACGTGCGTGCGTGTGTGTGTGTGTGTGTGTGTGTGTGTGTGCACGTTTGCGTGCAGGAAGGCTCTGCTGATGCTCAGCTGGGACCTTGTCACGACTGGATGGAGACAGCAGCTCTCTAGAGGCTGGGGAAATGTAACCTTCATTAGTGGTTGGCCTCTCCTCTTTGGTTTCAGATGCAAAATAAAATCTGGAGCCACCTTGCCAAATTCTTGGTGCAGGAAGCCTCGGGCTCTGTCTTGCTCGGCACCATCACTGGTGAGTGGCCTCTCCAGTCCCTCATCCAAGTGACATCCAAGCTCTGGGCCGTCACCTGGCCTGGGAAGCTGGTTTCTGCTGCCCAACCCCAGTTACGAGGGCCTCCCCATTCCTTTCCAAAGCGCGCTGTAACCGATCCCTTTGGGGACAAGCGGCAGCAGGTGATGTCCTTTCCCAGAGGCCCTGCCACCTGCAGTGCCGACTGGGAGACAGCCCCTCGGCTCACGTGGCTTCGGAGCGGGCTCGCCCTGGGTGCTGGGATTCAGCACCGCGTTCTGCCCAGAGTAAGGCTGCAGGCTCCCTCATCAGCCTGAGCCGGACGGCTGGCTCGGCCCCATTTCTCCCCGCGGGTCACCAGCCCCCGAAGTCTTGCTTTCTGCACGCTCGTGGGATGCTGTGAGGCCAAGGAGGGAGTCTTTCGGGTGCTGTCCTAGTGTTGGTGATGTAGGTTATTTCTGCTGCCATCTCGCAGCTGCTCCCAGAAGCCCAGCTTCTCACGGAGGGGTAGACGCTATAATATTGAGCGCCTCCCCTGCGGCTGCACAGTTGCACAAAGCTTAGAGCTCAGAGGTTAAGTAAGTATCTGATTCCTTCCTCCTACTCGGAGGGCTCCTGAGGGCAGAGCCCCAGGCTCGCTGCTAAGCGTTAGCTCCCTGGGGTTGCCCTGACACAGCACCTCAGTGGAGGCTCAAACAGTAGCAATTTAGTCCCTCCCTGCTCTGGAGGCCAGGAGTCCGAGATCAAGTCGTGCGCAGGGCTGGGTTCTCCGGAGGAATCCGCTCCATTCTCTTCCCCGCTTCTGGGGGTTTTCTGGAGACCCTGGCACCCTTGCTCGGTCGAGGTAGCACTCCGATCTCTGCCTGCGTCCTCACGTGGCGCCCTCCCGTTTGCGTGTCTGTCTCTGTGTCCAAATTCCCCCTTTTGTGAGGACACCAGTCATCATGGATTGGGGCCACCCTACTGCAGCATAATCTCCTCTTAACTAAATATATCTGCCAAAACCTATTTCCAGAACTTCAACACATGAATTTTGGAAGGGTGGGTGGGGACACAATTCAGCCCGTAACAATTCCTGCTACCACAGAGGCTCCGTGGGCACACGGGTGCCCCACGACCCAGGCTGGTGAAGGTAGGGGGTGCCTCGGGGTCTTGAGGACCCCACGATCGTGCAGACGGAGGGACAGGGGCCACGGGGCGTCTGTGCGCAGCAAGGGGGCTCCAGGCCAGAGACACAGAGAGCGAGCCGGCAGGTGGATGTCGTCCTCCAGGGGGCGCGGTGCTCTCATCTCCCATCTGCGCTAACTTGCCACCTGTGAACTTCTCAAGTGTGCTCGAAGCATCGTTTACGTACCCTTCCACCCCATCCCAACTGTCGCTGCCATCTGGGCCTGGCGAGGGGCAGCCCTCCATGCATATTTACCGGGGGGAATGGGCGTGCGTGCGTTTCACGTGCGGCATACCCGGGGCTCGTGGAGATTCAGGGGCGATTCAGGACGCTCCAGCCTGCTGAACCAGGGGGCGTGGCGCGTGAGCCCCAGAAGCCGGAGCCCTCCACTCCATGTCTTCGGTGTGTGGTCAGCCCCTGGGCTGCAGGAAGCATGGATCGGACCCGGCGGCATCTCCGGGCTCTGCAGAGGGGACTGCTGGGCGTGTAGGTCCCCCTTACGCCTCGTTCCCCCCACTTCACGCGATTGCCTGGTGGGCAGGCCCGGGGGCTCTGCCGGTGCCCGAGGTCCTGATTCCCTCGCTCTTGCAGAAGCGGAGGACTTATCCAGAACCCCTCCTAGCGAGTTGATTCCCGAATTTTCTCTGTTGTCTCCCTCCATCCCTGCCCTCCTCCCCTCCCCCCCGCAGAAAACGGCCTTTCCTTGCTGAGTTTCCAGCTGTGCAACTACAGCGTGACCCGAAACGTCCAGAAAGTGGAGGCCGTCCACACGTCGCATGTGACCTACGCTCCCTGCGGCGGGTGGATCCCGTGGAGGAGGTGCCCCAAGACGGTGTACAGAACTCGGTACCTGGCCGTGGACGTCCCCCAGCCCAGGAACGTGACCGACTGCTGTCGGGGTTATGAGCAGCTGGGCCTCTACTGCGTCCCGCGTGAGTCCGGGGCGCCGGCGGGTGGGGGGAGGGGGGAGGGGCGGCTCCCTTGTCCTCTCCCCGGGACTCCTGATGACACTCGGGACGGTCGCTGTGCACACCGTTAGCTCTGAACCTACTAGGTCCTTCTGGAACAATGGTCCCCAAGCTGAACCTACTAGGTCCTTCTGGAACAATGGTCCCCAAGCTGAACCTACTAGGTCCTTCTGGAACAAGGGTCCCCAAGCTGGGGCGTGCATCAGGATTGTCTGGATGGCTCGTCCACCCCCAGATCTTGGAACCCATGGGTCGGGGCGAAGTACAAGTTCCCAGGTGGTACCGATGCTCCCTGGGGACCCCACTTTGAGAACTTCTGTTTGGGCGCAGTGGCTCTCAGGCCTGCTGCACGTCAAAGGCCCCTGGGCAGCTTTAGAAACGCTGATGGCTGGGTCCAGTCCTCAGAGGTAGTTATAGAGTTGGTCTGGGACATCGCTGGGGCATTGGAATTTTTTTTTTTTAAAGCTCTCGATCAATTTGAACACGTAGCTGAGTTCGAGAACCAGCACTGCAAATCTCCTCTATATTGACAGCCAGTCTTTTCCTTTTAACTTTTTTCAATGTTTATTTATTTTTAAGAGGGAAAGAGAGAGACAGAGTGTGAGTGGGTGAGGGGCAGAGAGAGAGGGAGACATAGAATCGGAGGCAGGCTCCAGGCTTGGAACCATCAGCACGGAGCGTGGGGCTCGAACCCATGAACCGTGAGATCATGACCTGAGCCGAAGTCGGACGCTTAACCGGCTGAGCCCCCCCAGGGCATCCCCCGCTTTTTAAAAATTTTTTAATCTTTATTTTTGAGAGAGAGAGAGCAATCTTTTCTTTTTAAAAGTTGCAGTGGAATGCTTTCTTTAACTGAAATCCTAATCCGAGCCTCCATGTATGAAAAAGACAGAAAGGTCCCCTCGGCCCCTCTCACCCCCCGGGGCCCCCAAGTCCTCCTCCTTCCTCAGGGCTGTTGGGAAGATGCTTGGGGCAGTTACCAGGGTGCGCTGTGTGGCTGTGTCCCGCCACTGTCTGAGCCCTCCTGACACGGAGGGAACGTTCCAGAAGACCTCTTCCAGGGGAAAGGATGCAGGCGTGTGCGCATGGGTGGGTGGCGGTGGCTGTTACATTTGAGTCAATACCAGATCTAAATGAGTTTCTGAGCCTCATAAGGTCTCCCCGGCCCCACCCAGTCAGGGAGGGGAGGTAGGACGGATGTGGCTCCAGTAAGTTTTGAGGGGCCACCCCAAGGCATGAGGTCTGCCGCCTCCAGTGGGCACCCAGCGGCAGTCTGGGGGTCTGGGAGGGGCACCCCACGTGACCCACCCCCAGGGCCCATGGCCAGGATGGCAGCGGGCTGGGGCCTGGACGCTGCACCCAGGGGCACCGGCCCCCTCCCCACCCAGGGGCTGTAGGACGTAGTTGGGGCAGCCCTTCCAGAAGGCTGCGTGGGCTTGGCTCCCTGAGTCATCCCGACCACGCCGTTCTCAGGTCGCCCGAAGCAACCTCACGGGCATGGCTGATGCTTGCCCACCATCACCACGCTGCCACCACCAATAAAAACCAGGTGGGGATGTATGACCCCCGGGCCCCCAGCCTGGTGCCACCTGGTTGTTCCCACTGGTGCCCTAAAAGTCCCCTGGTGTCCTTCCCAGGTGCTGGATCTGGGGAGTCCCTTCCCGTGCAGACAGTGGCCCGTTTTCCGCTTTCACTGTCTTCCGGGGCCACGTGCACGAAGGGAGCCCCGCGGGGAGCACCTCTCTTCCTGGGGGTGGTGGGGGACCCAGTGTGGGTACCTTGGCACGGAGGCTCAGGACCCGGTTAGGTAGCGGGTGGGTGCAGCCCTGCTCTGACCATTTTCACCTGGGAAGGCCACACTCTTCCCACCTGCTCGCTGTTGTACGATCACTCGACTAGTGAGGTCACCTGTCCGGGGGCCGGAGGAGCCCCGCCCCCCAGCCCCCGTCCTGCTGACTGGTGTTTTCTGTGCGGCCGCTCGCAGAGGGAGGGCTGGCGTCCCCTCCCCGCCACCTGCTGTCCATCTGTCTTGCCTTCGACAAGCCGGCCCCCAGGAAATGCCTCTCGTGGGACATCAACCCCACTTTTGGAGTCTCGGCGCCTTTAACTGGGAACTCACCAGGTGTGGAGAGGGCCAGAACATTCCAGTTAGAGAGTCCCACGGGCAGGGCTCTCTGGGAAGCTGCAGGTAATGGCGGGGCTGTGGGGGGGGACACACAGGGAGCGGGACGAGGAGGATTCCCTGCCGGGTTGACCAGCAAACCCTGGGGCGGTGGGTGACAGGTTACTCCAGACCCCCGAAGCAGAGAAAGGAGAGGGCGAGGGGGCCAAGCGCTCTAGGGGTGACGCCCCAAGCAAAGCTCTTCTCCGGTTTTTGTCGAGAATCTTACCAGTACGTTTCAAGAGGTGCAGGGGAAAGGGACGCGCAGTTTCAAAAGCAGGGACAAAGCATGCTCCTAAGTGATCCAGGGCAACAGGGCCATCAGGGTAGTGATGTGCAGGCAGCGAGGGAACGTGACAGGGGCGGTGTATACGTCATAGGAAGGGGGCTGTTTTACTGCTTTCGATTAAGCATTTACAGGGTGAGAAAACATGTTGACCCACAGGCTGCTTCCAGCCTTGACCTTTCAAAGGAGACCCGTTTTCCTGGTCTGCTTTGCTGCTTCTCAGCCAGCCAGCCGTCTCCCGGGCTACAAACATTCCTGCCTTAAATCTTAGCCGGCCAGGCTCTATAGGCCTCCACAATTCCCCTGGAGGACTAGAGGCCCCTCAGAGGTGACTGAGTGTGGTTGGGGGTCCCCCTGGGCCTGCGAGGCATCATTCCAGCAGCAGTGTAGAGAGGAGGCCGTCAGGAGCCTGCAAGGAAGGAGAAGGGGAAGGGGGGCCTTCCGTGAGTGTGTCCTTTGTGACAGGCCAGCCGGGCAGATTCCTGGTCACCAATGGCCAGGAGCATTGCCTTTATGCAGAAGGAGTCACAGACGGGGGAGGCAGGTGACTTGACCGAGGTGGCATGGACTTGGGCTTTGGGCTCCCCACCCCCCCGTTAGATTGGAGGAAGGGGCCGTGGTGGTGGTGGTGGTGGGGGTCAATATGGCAGGTGCAGGTGGGGGGGGGGGGCGGACGCTGAGCTCGGGCCTCTTCCCCAGGAAGGCCCCTGTGTGGTGCCAGGGCCTGGTGCCACCCCGCAGCCGGCTGTGTGAGCACCGTGACCTTCTCCACACTTGCTCAACTCCTTGGATCAAAGTTGGTCCAGAGGTGCCTGGTGACAGGCTGGTTCTTCAGAACAGGTCTCTCTAAGTGACCCGGGAGCCCCGCTGGTTATGTGCACAGAACAAGGCAGGGCCAGTGCCTGTGTTAGCCGGGGGCGGGGTGGGGGAGAGGGCAGCCTGGGGATTTGGGGAGGACACGCTGGCAGAAGGTACTTCCCTCCGAGTGTGGGCTGACTTGTATCTTCGCAAAGGGCTGCGAGTCCTACCCCCAGGCCGCGGCGAAACCTCAGACCTGCCTGCTTCTGTCCCCTCCCACCCAGCACCCAACCATCTAGAAAGGGAAGGCAGGTAGAGTACACGGGCGATGTTCCCTTCAGTCTACACGACTTTTCCCGTTATTTCTTTTAAGTCCAGCACCGGGGAGGCAACGATAACTCCCGCGTGATTTTACCTCAGTGCAATTGTTAACACAATTACGACAGTGAATACACGAGCCGCGCAGAAAATCTGGAAACAGAAAAGAACAAAGAGAAATTAGCATTAGCCCACTGCCCACAAATGACCACCGTCAGTATTCTCTTGGAGTCTTCATTCGGGGCAGACATTCTAGAAAAGCATGGTCACCCTGGCCGAGACTTTTCGTACTGTGCTCTTCCCGCTTAGCAATGTATCTGGAACATCTGTCCTGTCAATAAATATTATGCTGCAGCGTGACTTAATGGCCACATGGCATTGCCTCATACGGATGGATGTATCAGCACTTACTAAGCAAGCCCCTGCCACTCCACGTCTCGTTGTTTCCAGCTCTTTATTATAAAGAACGCCGTGATGAGTATCATATGCTACAAACAGTGCTGTGGACCGATGCGTGACTCACTCATGATGAATTCCTGGGAGCGTCTCCACCGATGCTCGCCAACTGCAGAGACGGCCCCGGTTCCCGCAGGCTCACGGGAAAGCCCAGGACCCCAGGGGGCCGGGAGCCTCCCCAGGCTGACGACCAGGACCCCTTTGGGGAAGGAGGTCTCCGAGGAAGGAGGCCGGGCGGGACGATTATTCCAGAGCCGATCGGATTCCGAGCCCTGGGGAGAGCTTCAGTGCCGCTGCCCAGACAGAAAGCTCCGGGCTGGCTCGTTGAACTGTAACTAACCCCGGGTTGCCAGGCACTGGACAGTCCCGTTTCATTGTTTGTGTTGAGTTAGTGGAAGGAGAAGCATATTTTTGACTTTCCCCCAAGTTGGAATTGTTGAGTGTTCTCTTGGGCTCTCAGCAAGCCGTCCAGCTCTGAGGACGGGGGGTGGGGTGGGGGGCAGCGGCAGCCCATTTAAGATGGACTTCAACTCGAAATCACTTCTGTTGAGATCAGGCAGCCATTTTGGGGAGCCGGTTTTTCTTGGTGGCCCCTATTTTCTTTCCATGTAAATAATAAACCTCTTAGTTTAGGATAGCTGCAGATTTGCAGAGAGGGCGGCAAGAGAGTAGACGGATCCCACACAGCCGCCCCAGCTCCCCTGATGGTAGCGTCTTTCGTTACCATGGTGCATTTGTCCCAACGCAGGAACCGACACTGAGCATCGCTGTTAATTCAACGTCACGCTGTTTTTGGATTTTGCTTTTTTAAAAAAAAATTTTTTAACGTTTATTTATTTTTGAGAGAGGGAGAGACAGAGACAGAGCACAAGCGGGGGAGGGTCAGAGAGAGAGAGGGAGACACAGAGTCTGAAGCAGGTTCCAGACACAGAACCCGACGCGGGGCTCGAACCCACAAACCGTGAGATCGTAACCTGAGCCGAAGTCGGAAGCTTAGCTGACTGAGCCACCCAGGCACCCCGGATTTTCCTTTATTTAAATTATTTTTATATATTTTTTTACATTATTTTTGAGAGACAGAGAGAGCACAGCAGAAGAGGAACAGAGAGAGAGGGAGACACAGAATTCCAAGCGGGCTCCAGGCTCCGAGCTGTCAGCACAGAGCCGGACGCGGGGCTCGAACTCTCGAGCTGCGAGATCATGACCTGAGCCAAAGTCGGACGCCCAACCGACTGAGCCGCCTAGGCGCCCCGGGTTTTGTTTTTTTAACCTGATGTCATTTCTCTGTCCCGGGAGCTCAGCTTACATTTAATCTCCTGTCTCCTTAGCCTTGAGAGCATTAGTTTTTACGATGGGACAGAAAACAATGGACTTGAGGTCCTTGAACGGTGGCGCTGCAGGGATGCTGTTATTCCCACCCCAGCGAGGACCTCAGGCTGTGCCACAGGCCCACCCTCCGTGCCCCCAAAGCCAGACCCGGCGTGGCAGTGCCTCCGGGACTTTAGACATCAGAACAGCCACCCGGAGCCGGGCAAGCGGCGAGGGAGCCAGGGACAGCGTGGAAAGGAAAATGGTGTTGAGAGCGAACTTCGAGCCCTTGCTCAGCAGCGTGGGTCCAGAAGCAGGCGGCGGTCTGGCTCCATGAGAAGAGCCAACGCAGACTCTCCTCTGGGCAGTTTTGGCTTTCTCTTCCCCTCCTTGGCTGGCACAGCCACCCCGGGTGATGGGCTCCCACGCAAGGAGGGGCCGCCTCCTCCCTTCTGTCCGTGGAGCATCCTGCGGAGACCGCGGGGGGGTCCCGAGGGCTGTCCCTGGGACTGCAGCCCCTCCGGCTTCCCTTCCATGTGGGACCCCACGCGTCTCCCAGGGGCTAACCTTCCCCTTTGCAGAGCCTGGTTACCCGCTGGCCTTCTCTGCTCTCCCTGGAGCCCAGAGGGCCCAGAGCTGCACTTCCAAAGGCAGGGCCTTAGATGAATCCGGGCAGAGCCGGGTGGGCCTGTGTGACAGCAAGGTGGCTGGAGCCCTCATCCCCGGGGTGGGAGACAGGAAGGCTGTGATCACACGGGCCTCCCCTCGGACACCTGCACCGGGGGGGGGGGGGGTCGCACCTTCTTGTGCTCCTCCCTGCCGCCCCCCAGCCTCCTTGGTCCCCAGCTGCACCTCTGGTGTGCGGCCCCGTGAGCTGTGGCGGGTCCTGCCACAGGAGTGTCCCCAGCACAGCGCCTCCCTTGAGGGCGGCGCCCTGGCTCTCCACCGGGGTCAGGTTCTCCGCCCTGCTCTTGAGTTTTCTATCATCCTGAGCACCAGCACCTTGACTCCTGGTCAGTCCCCTCGAGCCCACAGATTCTCCAGGAGTTTCACCACGTCTCTGTCTTCAAAGGCCCAGCGTGTCTCCTCTACTCCTGGGCCGAGTTTCCACAGGTCTATGTGCGTACTGGCTTCCGCCTCCTGGAATCCCAGTGTCCTGAAGCTGGGGACTTGGCCTCCGGTCCACTGCTGGATCCTGGGCACCTAGCACATGCCCGGCACATAGTAGTTGCTCAGTAAATGTCGAGTGAGTGAGTGAGTGCGTGAGCCACTGGGACACAGAGCAGCAAGGGGGCCTCTAGGGGGGCGATGCAGCCCCTGCACTTGGCCTAGAAAGGAGACCCCCAGGGTGCCAGTGGACAGTGTCCTCCTTCCGGGAAAGATGGTTAGACTATGTTAAAGTCAGAGCGAGCGGCCCTCGGTGGTGGCTCTGCAGGATGTGGTGAGGCGATGCCCAGCCCAGGACATGGCCCTCGAGTGGGTCACGCTGTGCATCTCCGGGAACCGCAGGTCGAGTCCGGTGCCTGGGGTGCCTGGACGCCGTGCCCGCTGCCAACATCACTGATGGCTGATCACTTTCCCTCCAGCCCTGAATCGGTCCAGGGAGTTTGCCTCGAGACCCGGGGTCTGCCCCGCAGTGGGGCCAGAAGCACCCGCCTCGCCGTGCACGCTGGACACAGACTGCCCCGGGCTTCAGAAGTGCTGCGTCTCCCCCCGGGGCCACCACTGTGTGGCTCCCGCTCCCCGAGGTAGGGTCGAAGCTCTGGTCTGGGTGAGGTTGGAGCAGCGTGGGTTTCTAGCAGCCGCAGCTCCGGCTTTACAGGGAGCCCACAGCCCTGTGCACGGGACACGTTCTGCTCCTCGGCAGTGTCTTCGTCCAAATCCAGCCGCTGAAGTCTCAGGCGGGGAGAGCTCACAGGCGCCCCGGGGAGGGGGGATATTCCCGCAAGAGCAGTGACCCCGATCTCCCGAGTGTGCCCGAGGCAGCCCGGGGGCTCGGGACGGTACTCGCCGGCAGCTGGGCTGCGTCACGGTGCAGAGGCGTAAGGCTGGTGGCAGGTGGCTCCCACAGCACCCCAGGGACCCAAGACGCTGTCGGAGCACTGGTTTCGCGGGTGTGTGGCCCGGCCCTCAGCACGCACCTGTCGGATCTGGAAAGCTCTGCTCTCGACCGTAGGCTGCCCCCAGGGGAACGGGCTGGTCAAGGTTCAGAACTAGGGAAACATATATAAATAATACGTACGTGTCATACGTAACGTATGTCATAGTATCAGTAGAATATGTACTGTCTTCGTGTGGTTATGTGGTAACAGGTATACACAGTATAAAATAGTATCAGTGTGTGTGGATTATGCTGTTACACTGCATACATGAGCGTAAATATCACACATACTACATACAGCATACCTAGCGCACGTTGTGTGTAATAATAATCTCCATAGTATACGTAGGATTACGTACATTACAACGTAAGAGAAGTGAGCTTAGCAGGTGGGGAAAGCGTCCCACACTGTCCCTGGCAGCAGAGTTCTTTCTCTGGGGCTCCGTTGGCCCCGGCCTGCCCCCAGGCCTGCGGCTCACCGGCGTGTGCCCTCACGCAGCTCCAGAGAGGGACCCGGTGACCTTCTGGTACGACGTGACCGTCCTGGTGAAAATGGCCTTCAAGGAGCTGGAGGAGGTGGACCCCAGGCTGCTGAATCACATGCGGCTTCTGTACTCCATGGTAGGTGGGGGCACAGAGAGCCCGGTCGGGGCTCCTTTCCAGGGCAGGCGGCCCCGGGCTGACACAGGTGGAGACACTGGGTGGGAACCGAGGGTCGCGGAAGGTCCCGCCGGTGACCCCGGAATGGCTGGCTCAGGACCGAATGTGAATTCTTGAGTTGTTTTTTTTTAACGTGTATTTATTTTTAAGAGAGACAAAGACACAGTGTGAGTGGGGGAGGGGCAGAGAGAGAGGGAGACCCAGAATCCCAAGCAGGCTCCAGGCTCCGAGCTGCCAGCACAGGGCCCGACGCGGGGCTCGAACCCACGAGCCGCGAGATCGTGAGCTGAGCCGAAGTCGGACGCTCAACTGACTGAGCCCCCCAGGCACCCCCCAATGTGAATTCTTAACTAAAAAAGAGCAGCTTGCAAGACGTATGAATCGCGTGCAATAAAATGTGCACGGGGCGGTGTTCCGAGGGGGGCCCGTTGAAAGGCAACCCCTCGTGGCGCGGGCCGTGGCTGCTACGGAGACATCCACCTGGGGGCCTAGGCTGCACCCCTCCTGCGACTGGGAGTCACGGGGTCAGTGTCAGAGTTGAGTCCCTCTTCGATGTTGAGACCAGCTGGCGGTGGGAGGGGCCCGAGACAGACGGCGCCCACACTCCCCTTGCTCCGGGCCGTCCGGTAAAGCAGCGAGGCAGGCATTCCAAGCCGTCGCCTTCACCTGGAAGCCTCCTTGCCTGTCCCAACCGGAAGTGATTTTTGTCCCTTGGTGGCCTGTGGACGGGCTGGGCTGGCCAGTCGGCCGTTTGAAACGTGGCTCCGAAGCCAGACCTCCCGGCAAATCCCGACACGGTACTCATTGCTGTGTGACCTTGGGCAAGTTACCTGACCTCTCTGTGCCTCAGATGCTTCCATTAAATAGGGATCATTATAATCCTACCTGAGACAGGGTTTGAGGTTTAAAAAGCACACGTGAGGAGCTTACGGTGGTGCTGACGATGTAGGTTGTGAGCTGTGGTTGTTGGCATTTGGAGTAATGTTGTCCTGAGTCACCCCTTCTCTCTTATGAGCGGGTGCTGCCCCTCCAGGCACACTGTGACCACCTGCGGGGGGACCTGCCTCCCGTGGGCTCCCGGCTGCGGCCAGCGTGGGCTCCCTGATGCAAGGACTCCCGCGAGGCTCGAGCCGGCACCCTGTTCCACCTCCCACGTTACAAGCTGTGTCCCTGCCCCCGTGAGGGGTGTTTCCGGTCTGCCGGGGACCCGGGCTCTAGCGCCCCCCAAACCGCCTCTTGGGTCAACGCTATCTTGGGGTCTGGAGACACGAGGACGGGGAAAGACGAGTTTGTACGAATTGAGGAAAGAGGTCATGACATCTCAAAAACAAAGCAGAAAGTGAGACCCAGACGCGCACGACAGGAGACCGGGGGTTCCCTCCCTCTGATTCCGCGCCTGATTCGGGGCATGGGTGGGGCTGGGGGGCCTGGGGCCGATGTTTCCCGTGGGGCGGCTGTGACACAGGCGGGGCCCACACAGCACACGCGTCCCCCCGCTCGTTCTGGAGGCCGGGAGACCGGCACGGAGGTGCGGGCAGGGCTGGCTCCTGCCGAGCACTGTGAGGGAAGGGTCCGTCCCAGGCCCCTCCCTCCGGGGCCTGCAGAGTCCATCTCTGTGTCCGGGACACCGGTCGAACTGGACAAAGGGCCACCCCAACGACCTCGTCATCAGTAATCACATCGGCAATGACCCTATTTCCAGATCCGGTCACGTTCCGAGGTTTGGGGGTTAGGACTTCAACACCGGGGTTTTTGAACGGGACACGATTCGAGCCATGACAACCGTGTCATAAAAGTATTTAGGGTCTGGTTTGCAGGACGTCTGCTGGGGTGATGACAGATGTAGAAATGTTGCAAAGGGTCTTTTCTGCACAGCAGCGTGGTGTGTGTGTGTGTGTGTGTGTGTGTGTGTGTGTGTGTATACATTTGGTCTGCACCCCTCCTGGCCTCTGTCTCCCCGTCTGTCCGATGGGGTGCCCATCCACTGAGTGACGCTCTGACTCTGGCTCCACAGGTCACCAGTGCCTTGCAGCCGCTGCACCCCTCCGTCCACCACCTGCAGTCGGCCAGTGGGGACCCCTCGACCACGGTGTCGCAGCTGCTGCTGGGCCTGCCGTGGCCCGTGCCCGTGGCCAACGTCTCCGCGACGCTACACAGCATCGTGCAGCGCGTCTACGAAGTGATTGACATCCGGGTGCAAGGTGCTGCCTTTCCTCTCCTTGGTGGCCGTGGCAGGGGGTGGGGCTGCAGGGATGACAGTCCAGCAGGTGGGGGGGGGGGGTCCGACCTGCGTTCAGCTCATCCTGGCCCAAACCGGGTTTAAACTCCGAGCTCCAAAGCACGGGTTCCAGGAGGGTTTCGCCCTCGCTCTGCCCTTCCCCCCCGTGTCTCCCCCACACCGACCAGGGTCCTAACACCCCAGTGCCGGTCAGCAAATCCCAGAACAGATGAACCCCAACCTGTTCCGTCAGCTCTCGGCTCCCTCACCGTCCCTCTTGCCTTGGGAGGCCCGTCCAGGACAACAACTGTGCAAAACCGAGCTTGGTGAAGCACACAGAGGTGGCCTTGTTTCTGGAAGAAACTGTCTGTATTTCTTCTTGTGTGTGGGAGGGGTCTGTGTCAGGGGTCGGCAAACATTTTCTGGAAAGGGCCACACAGTAAGTGTTTTGGGCTGCGGGCCACGTGGCTTCCGTCTCAACGGCTCAGCTCTGCCCTCGTGGCCCGGAAGCAGCCGTGGATGGCATGTGAGCGGAAGGCTGAGCCCCGTGGAATGTTCCTGCCCGCGGGAGGCAGCTGCCCCTGCTGCTCCCCAGCCGTGGGGCGATGGCTGCTCTTGCTGTTGCAACTTCTGTGACACCGAGGGTCGCCCTAAGGGGGGTGTGCCAGGGTCTGGAGGCCGCCGAAAACTCTGGCGATTGCATTTTACTCCCTTCGATATCCACAGATGTTCTTGAAGACTGAGCCGAGCCGTGCCAATAGAAGAGCCTGTGTTGTCCGCTCCGACAGGGCCCTCGGTCGCAGACCAGGGAAGGCACCTGTAGTGTGCATACAGGGTTTGCGACTCCAGGCCGCGAGATAAGGCACAGAGCAAGGAACTCGGGGCCGTCCCGTAGGGGGTCAGAGAGAGTCCACTAGAGGACAGTGTGGGGAGAGACTAACGAAGGGGGGCTTGGTCTAGGCTGGACGTTCTCCGTACATCTCGTCTAGAGGGAGGAGGACGCCAACACCGAGAGAAGCCGTGATTGGTCAAGAGCGAATAGTCACTCATTTGGCCACGGGAGTGGGGTGGTGTTCCGCAGGTGACTCGGTGGTCCGTGTTTCCCATGTGGCTTGGGTGGACTGTGAAGCGGCCTCGCTCTGTCCCCCTTTGTCCTGGCTGCTCCAGGATCGAGTGGGTATCCTCGTCTGGGCCGCTGTTCCATGAGACTGGCCGACGGGAGAGTGGCAGGTGCCTTCTGAATGCCGGAAGCAGTGGCTCCTTTCTGGTCCAGAAAACTGCTCGTGTACGAAGTTTGTCCTTGGGCAGGAGGCTGGGACCCCATCACTCATGACCCTTCAGACGACGCAGCCCCCAAAGCGCTTCTCTCAGGCAGCAGCAACCACCTGGGCACATCCATCCATTCATTCATCTATCCATCCATCCATCCATCCATCCATCCATCCATCCATTCACCCATCCATCTATCCATTCATCCATCTATCCATTCATCCATCCTCTAACCATCCATTCATCGATTCATCCATCCATCCATTCACCATCCATCCTCCAACCATCCATCCCATCCATCCATCCATCCATCCATCCATCCACCATCCATCCACCATCTATCCATTCATCCATTCATCTATTCCATCCATCCACCATCCATCCATCCATTCATCCATCCATCCATCCATCCATCCATCCATTCACCCATCCATCTATCCATTCATCCATCTATCCATTCATCCATCCTCTAACCATCCATTCATCAATTCATCCATCCATCCATTCACCATCCATCCTCCAACCATCCATCCCATCCATCCATCCATCCATCCATCCACCATCCATCCACCATCTATCCATTCATCCATTCATCTATTCCATCCATCCACCATCCATCCATCCATTCATCCATCCATCCATCCATCCATTCAACCATCCATCCATCCTCCATCCATTCATGTATCCATCCATCCATCCATCCACCCATTCATCCATCTATCCACCATCCACCATCCATCCATCCATCCATTCATCTATTCCATCCATCCACCATCCATCCTCCAACCATCCATCCATCCATCCATCCATCCATTCAACCATCCATCCATCCATCCATCCATCCATCCATCCATCCATTCATGTATCCATCCATCCATCCATCCATCCATCCACCATCCATCCACCATCTATCCATTCATTCATTCCCATGTGCGGCACACTCTAATGAGTGTCTGCTATTCGCCAGGTACTCTTCTAATGGACCCTTCAGTGCCCAAGAGCCCTTGCTGCCTTGGCTCCCATTTCAGTAGGGAAGACGACACAGGTGTGGACAAATACCAAAGGTGGGGAAGTGGTTCAGCTACTGAGACTAAGGAGAGTGGCAGGTGAGATGAGGCCTGCAGGAGGTGGGGGGAGGGTGGGCAGTCTCAGGTGCTGTGGCCAGGGAAGGCCCCTGGACAAGGTGACCTTTAGGCAGAGACCAGAGTGCAGTCGGGGGTAAGTTGGCAAGGAGGATGTGTGACTGAATGACAAACCCCAAAGATGTCTGCATCCTGACCCAGGGCCTGTGATCCTGTCCCTTACCCAGCAGAAGAGACTTTGCAGATGGGATTAGCTAAGGGTCTTGAGGTTGGGGGGGTGATCTTGGATTATTTGTAAGGGCAGAGTCGCCACAGGGTCCTTATAAGAGGGGGGCAGAGCCAGGGAGAGGAGATGTTCGAGGGAGACTCCCCTGGATTCTCAAGAAAAACACAGTCCTGCCCACCCCCGCATCTTAGACTTCTGACCTTGGAACCTAAGAGTGGATTTCTCTTGTTGTAAGCACCACGTTTGTGCTCATTCATTATAGCAGCTCCAGGAAACTCAGACCCAGGGTGAGGCCAGGCCCCAGCAGAGGCGCATGCACGGTGGAGTCCAGGAACGTGGAGGTGGTGGGCACGGGGTGCAGTGGAACGGTTGGGGACAAGGGGGCAGGACCTTGTGCCCGTGTGGTAAGGCCATGGAGATTCTTCGGTCTTTATTCTGGAAACTTGTAGACAGGTACGAGCACAGAGAGGAGTATGATGAAAATCTGTTCCCCTGGGACCCTTTCTGCTCTGTCTCTGTCCCCGTCGGCCGCTCACCCCCACCCCATTATCCGGAACCCTCTCCACCATATCACTTCATCTGTCACTGCTCCAGGATGTATCTCTAGGAGATGAGAGTAAGAGATGTTTTTTAATTTTTTTAAATGTCTTATTTATTTTTGAGAGAGACAGAGTGCACGCAGGGGAGGAACAGAGAGAGAGGGAGACACAGAATCCGAAGCAGGCTCTGAGCTGTCAGCACAGAGCCCAACACGGGGCTCGAACCCACCAATCGTGAGATCATGACCTGAGCCGAAGTCTGACGCTCAACCGACGGAGCCACCCCGGTGCCCCAAGACTGAGAGATTTTAAAAAACACCCAAATACCATCTCATATCATCCTTTAAAAAACCAAAACAAGGGGCCCCTGGGTGGCTCAGTCAGTTAAGCGTTCGACTCTTGATTTCAACTCAGGACATGATCTAACAGTGCGTGGGTTCAAGCCCCGCATCAGGCTCTGTGCTGATGGTGCAGAGCCTGCTTGGGATTCTCTCTCTCCCTCCCCCTCTCTCTGCCTCTCCCCTGCTTATGCTCGCTCGCCGTCTCCCTCAAAAATAAATAAACATTAAAAAAACAAAAACAAAACAGGAGTTCCTTAGTATCATCAAACATCCAGGCTGTTGAGATTCCTGATGCCCCATCATCCTCCGCATCATTTTTTAACAGTCTGTTTGAGGTGCTATCTGGGGTTTCCCCTCCACCTCTCTGGGGTCCACCTCTCTGGTCCCTTTGCCCAGCTGAGTTTCCCGTAAGCTGGGATCTGCCGAGTGGCATCCGGGAGGAGCTGCCACTACTTGTCCCCTCCTCTGAATTTTCTAAACCACAGCTGGTTCTCCCTTTAATGGTGCCCAGATCCCTGAGCATTTGGTGAGGCCAGTGGATCCCTTCACAAAATGTGCCCAGGTGCATCAAATGCACAGATGACGAGGCAAACTGACCATACGGGGACACAGTTATCAAAATCTTATGACCCCGAATGGTGACACAGCTGTCCGAAGCCACACTGTCCCCTCCCATCCCTCGGGTTCCCTGTCCATTGCTGGGCGTGGCCGCTCTGTCTCCCCACCGGAAGCCTTCACAGGAGGGGCACGCCTGTGGCCTCTCGTCTCGGAGATTCCCGGGGGAATCGGGTGGTTGTCTATTCTGGAACCGCCTCCGTAGAAGACACTTCCCTGTCACCTTCCTTTCCCTGTGTCCCCACTTTCCTGCTCCAGCTTCCCAAAGTAGCTGCTTAGGAGTCCTCGTCTCAGGTCCTGCTTCTGGGAGAACCCAAACTGAGTTGGAAGCTATACACAGCCTCGTGTACTGATTAAATCGTGCAGTTTAACCGTTGAAGTGAGGAGCCCAGAGGATGCTAGAGAAGTGCCAGACTGTCCTGTGGTAGGCGGCTTCTGTGGTTTCTGTGGGTACCAGACCCTCGACTGAAGGAAGGACTACATTTTATTTTATTTTATTTTATTTTATTTTATTTTATTTATTTTATTTATTTTATTTTATTTATTTTATTTATTTTATTTTATTTTATTTTATTTTATTTATTTTATTTTATTTATTTTATTTTATTTATTTTATTTATTTTATTTTATTTATTTTATTTATTTTATTTATTTTATTTATTTTATTTATTTTATTTTATTTATTTTATTTTATTTTATTTATTTTATTTTATTTTATTTATTTTATTTTATTTATTTTATTTTATTTATTTAATTTAATTTATTTTATTTTATTTTATTTATTTTATTTATTTTATTTTATTTTATTTTATTTATTTTATTTTATTTTATTTATTTTATTTTATTTATTTTATTTTATTTATTTAATTTAATTTATTTTATTTTATTTTATTTATTTTATTTATTTTATTTTATTTTATTTTATTTATTTTATTTTATTTCATTTTATTTATTTTATTTCATTTTATTTATTTTATTTTATTTTATTTTATTTATTTTATTTTATTTTATTTATTTTTTTATTTTATTTTATTTTAACTTAATTTAATTTAATTTTATCTTATCTTATTTTATATTATTTTGTTATTTTATTTTATCTTATCTTATCTTTTATTTTATTTTATCTTATTTAAAAAATGTTTACTTATTTTTGAGAGAGAGAGAGAGAGACAGAGACAGAGCACAAGCAGGGGAGGGGCAGAGAGAGGGAGACACAGAATCCGAAGCAGGCTCCAGGCTCTGAGCTGTCAGCGCAGAGCCTGACACGGGGCTCGAACTCACAAATCACAAGATGGTGACCTGAGCCAAAATCAGATGCTTAACCAACTGAGCCACCCGGGTGCCCCAGGAAAGGCTGCATTTTAATTAGACGCTAGCAAAAATAAAGATTCTTTGTCTCATCTACATTCTTGGAGCGCTGATGTCTGCCTATGATCCCCATCCAGGGTACGAACCCCTGATGTAGACGCACCACCGGATTCAGATTCAGGTTTGACCCTGTTTTGGCAAGACTCCTTCATACTCCACAGGTGGTGCCCCTTTCTTCCATGATACGTGAGGTCCCGTTCCTGTGGCTTCAGGAGCAAGCAGGACATTGCCGTCTGTCCTTGGAGTCAGACCAGACTCTGGAGGGCGCTCAGCGGCAGACGGGACGATATGTCTGCACCTGTGTTCAGGCGTGCTCTGCTGTTGGGCAGAGAATAGACCAGAAGGGTCGTGGCAGACCCCAAACCCGGTCTCTCCTTCCTTAGTGACGGCACTTGGAGTGAGCTTTGTGTGGATGTGTGCCCAGCCACAAACACCACATTTCCCTACCTCCTTTGCAGGTAGGGTGGACCATGACTCACCTTAGCCAATGAGATACAGCGGAAGTTTCCAGGGGGGTTGGGAAGACTGCATGAGGGCACCGGCCCTGCTGAGACCAGGGTGGGCCCGGGACTAAGATGGCCAAGGCCGTGTTCACGTGCGGTGACTTTGAGGATAGACCCTCGGGACGGAGGAGCACAGACAGCGAAGGAGCCTGGGCCTGAGGTGGCTCAGACGTTCTCCACGTGAGGGGGACACCTGCGGGCCCAGCCCCGTTCCGTGGGCTTTCCCACCATGTGCAGCGGCTGACCCCGCTGTAACTGAGCTGGGCAGGGTGCAAAGCAGGGTACGTGGGAGCAGCGGCTGGCGGGGGACAGCGGGCGCGCTGGGGACACACGTCGGCGGGCGACACCAGGCCTCGCGACCGGGCGCGAACTGCAGGCGGGGGCTGGCGGGAGAGGGGGGTGCAGGACGGGCTGTGACGGGCTTGGCACCTTCGCTTTGGACTTGGCCCACCGCACGCGGTCCCGTCCTTCCTCCCAGAGCCTGATTTGTTACTTTAACAGCTTGTACCTACAGAGGAAGGGCAAACGCTGGTGTCGGTGCCCCAGCAACTGTTTCTGTCTTCTTGGTCACTCCCGGGTTTTTGGCGCTGTTTAAATCCTGCCATCAGTGCGGTTTTGTGCCTGGCTTCCCTCACTCACCATCCTGTCACGTAGAGTTTTCCAGGACGCAAACCGGTTTTCACGAGTATGGTTTCCGATGGCTGGGTGACAGAGCGGTCCCCTCACACGCGGTTTCGCTTTCCACGGTGTCACTTACCCGCAGTCTGAAAGCCGACGAAGTTCCTTCCGATGTCATGTCGGCACGTAGCCTGGTCATGTGGGTATCTTGTCACAATGCCCATCAGTGCAGGAAGGGTGAGTTCTGGGCAGTAAGATATTTTGAGAGAGAGAGGCCACGTTCACGTAACTTTCGTTACAGAATATTGTTATGATTCTATTTTGTTGTTACTGTCGCTAATCTCTCCCCGTGCCTGACTTATAAGTTGAGTTTTATCAAAGGACGTATGCAGGAGAGCACAGAGTATGTGAGAGGGTGCGGTGCCATCCGTGGCTCAGGCATCCTCTGGGGCTCTTGAGATGTCCCCCCCGCGGAGAAGCGGGGACCCCTGTGATCACCTTCCGCAGCAATGACATGAGGCTCTGGGCAATCTTCCTCATGGGGGGGCACTTAGTTTGCTCCCAACATTCTGCTCTGCAGACCAGAACTTCCACTGACTCCGCGAAGTGGTTAAGGAGAGTGTTGTTATCGCTGAGTGTGAATTGATTGGTAATATAATTCAATGCCCTTTCTTTCCCCTTTAAAGGAGCATCACAGTGAGGTCCCTCCCTTTGCTCATAATAATAACACGGCCGAGAGCTGCTTAGCACTTAACTCACCCTGGCTTTGTAATAAGCTCCTTATGGTCTCACCTCGGTTAACCTGTAGAGCGCCCCCAGGAGGCACCTGCCCCTATCTCACTCATTTTCAGAAGAGAAAGTCCAGGTAAAGGAAGGTGACCATTGGCACAAGGTCCCAAAGCTGGTTCTCACGGACAACCCGGTCCCCGTCCGTCACCCGAGGCGACCTTTCCTAGCAGTGTTCTGGCTGGAGGACACCTCTCCGATTTTGAATGATCTGTTCCTGACCCAGAGCCGCCACGGGGCATCCCACTGGCCGTGTCCCCGTGTGTAGGGTCAGGAGTGGACCAGCACTCTAGGGCGGTGGGATTTTTCTTTGCTGATGCAGAGCCGGACTGGGGTGATAATTGAAGGTTTTTATTTACTGACTCTTCCCGCTCTGCTGTGGGTAAGGGGCAGAGGCTGTGAGCCCCCGCTGGGGAGGGGGCTGGTCCCCAGCACCCCTCAAGGAGTGGGCGGTGTGCAGTCCTCTCCCACTGGAATGTTCCATCTCGCGGCAGATGAAATCCCACGGGGCCGGGAGGCTCGTTTCCTGGTCACTGCCAGTGCATCCCTGTACTTGGCAAACAGTAGGCACTCAGCAAGTGTTTATTAGGGGTGACTATTCCTCGGGTCCCCGGATGTTAAAAAAAAATGCACCTGCCAGCTTCACTTCCGGCCACAAAACGCTCCTCTGCTGTGCTTCCTGACTCTGGGGTCTGATTCGACATCAGCACCACCCTCCACGCGCAAATGTGCCCGCTAAGCCTCGCCCAGAGCCTCCCGCAGACCATCCTCTGTCTCCTGTACTGTGGCCTCCGGGGGGAGAATCCTGTCCTTCGGTGAGCACAGAAGGTTGGAATACAGTCACCGAAAATCCCCTGGCTAGTAACCTGAAAAGACAGCAGACCCCACTCACCGTGAGGGATGCCGTCAGCCGGACTCTGCCAGGCTGTTCGATGCCGTGGGCGACAAGATTCCCTCGAGATCAAGGGCCGCTCGAGAGCGAAACACAAGTGGGAAAAACTCGGCACCGCCCTGACCTCACTTCTCGCAGGGCAGGAGAGACACAGGTGGCGTTTCCAGACCAGGAAGGCGGAGTGAATCCCAACTGCACATCGCTCAGGGAAGCGGCACATGTTTTCCATTTAGACGCTGATATAAATGAGCAGTCTACTGGAATGGTTTGGAAGTACAGACCCGTGGAAAATACAGCACGAATCCCCGATGCTGTTCCTGTGAAATTAGTCATCCAGTGAGTGACGCGATGGGCGGCCGGATTCTTGCACAAAGCAAGAGCCGTCAGAAATAACCTCGCGGTGCCTGCTTCTCTTGCGGGAACACGATCTGTTTTCGGGACCAGGTGGAACTGTATTCAGGGTCCCCCTGACTCCCTCCCACACCGTCTCCTTCCCAGCTGGTGCCTCACAGCTGTTCGGCTCCACGAAGAAACGTCTCGCCAACCCGTGGCCTGGCCAGCGCAGGGCTGCCGGCTGGAGAGGCGGCCGGGGCTGGCGAGAAGCAGCCTTTCAGGTTCACGGACGCCAGCGTTCCTCATTGGCGGCCAGGCTTCCGATAACCGGGCGCTCAGCATCTTGGCCGGAGTCCTCCGCATTTCCACCTTCACAGGGTGACACCTTTTCAGGTGGCAAGCTGGCAGGCTGGAGGGAAAAGAGGAACAGAGGTGGACCCCGGGGGATCATGGGAAAGGGGGCGTTCCCGGTAGCACCTGATCTGCTTCTCCAGAGATGGGTCAGGGTTGCCCAGAAGAAACGCGGTTCCAGACCCGGGGACGCAGGGAATCTGCTGTGTCACCGAGACAAATGTCAAGTTCCGGATCTGGCTCACGGCTGTAGGATGGGGAAGACGTGAGGGCAACGGTACCCTCGGATCACGCAGAGTCAAGAATTGGGCATTGTGTCCTGGGGCCACGTTTTCAGAGGAGCGTTGGAAAGCTCTAGGGCGGTGGGAAGGTGTCCTGCTAGTGAGGGACAAGAACCCAAGTGATTGGGAAGACAGAGGGAGGGGGTAGAAGGACCGTTTCCATTTGAACCGGCTCCGGGTCTGTCCTAGGGAGGTGCGATCAGCCTTCGACTGTGAGATGTGCAGCAAAGCATATAGGAAGCTTCCCATAAGCAGCACTGTCCAGCCGGCAGCGGCCTGGAAAGCGGTTTAAGAAGAGGCCACCTCCTGGATGGCTGTGGCAAAGAGCCACAGACGAGGTGCCTAAAACCACAGCCGCTGACCCTCTCACGCATCTGGCGGACCTGGAGGACGGGAGTCTGGTGACGGCATTTGGCGTCAGCCCTGGTGATCCAGGATAATCTCAAGATCTTCAACTTGCTCCCACCTGCAAAGAAGGTGGCATTTCTAGGTTCTGGGGATTAGGACCTGCTGTCCTGGGAGGTCACTATGCAGGATAGCACCCAGGTGGGATAGACAGCAAGAGAACTTTGTCGTTACTTGTTGGACAGTGTTGCCGTTGACTGCCTCCTTGACCTTTCTGGGCCTCAGTTTTGTCCTCTGTAGCCTGGGATCCTAGTAGAGCCATCATGTAACGTTGTTGGAAGGACTAAACGGGAAAACCTGCCTGGTGCCCACGGCACTCGGCAAATGCTGGCTGTACCCGCATCACTGACAGCTCTCACGGCGGCATGACCAGTGTCATGAGAGAGGGAGCTCAGAGCTCCCTGTGAGCGTCCCCACGGTCCAAGTCCCTGGACGCGGGCCACGCTGGCTTGGTCATTCGGGCGCGCGTGTCTGGCACGGCAGTGGGCTTTAATTCACCGTCGTTTCCATCAGTGTCGGTGGTGATGCTGAGCGTGCAGTGATGTTCGATGAACGTTGAACCACACGAAGTTACCGCGGTAGTTGGTCAAAAATGGTTGAATGTGGATAAGTGCGAATAGCTCCGGGCGTTCGATGGGAGAAAGAGCCACGTGAGTGCTTGGTGGTGGCGTTCATTACCCTCGGGGGAGGGGGGGGGCTCCTCAGGCCCCCAGACTCTCTCAGCAGCGGGAACATTGGGCCCACGGCAGCACGGAAGGTTTCACAGCATTCAAAACGGCCGGGTCGGCAGCTTCTTGGCCCAGGGACCTAGGGACCGACTGCATCTTAACTGAAGAGTGAGTGAATCTCCGGCCAGCCCGGTACCTTCTAGACTCTTCCTGTGCCCCACTCATCAGGTCATTTCACAGATGTAGTGACAGCCTTTTTCATTTTTTAAAAATTTTATTAAAACTTTTTTTTTAATGTTTGTTTATTTTAGAGAGAGACAAAGAGCCCAAGCAGGGGGAGGGGCAGGGAGAGGGAGACACAGAATCCGAAGCAGGCTCCAGGCTCTGAGCTGTTAGCACAGTCGTGTGGCCTGCCTACGTGGAAACGTTGTGCTTTGAGCGGATTTGGGGGGAAGGCGTGGTAGCCCTTCCTTGCTTTTCCCACGACCCCTTTGCTGCTGAGGGGCAGACTGACCCCCACGTGGTTGTTGGAAGGTTGGGCTGCAGGGGCGTCTTTTTGATTTCAGGGTTCCAGTGGCGGGGAGGTGGGGGTGAGACCCACAGTCTCAGGCCCCAAGACCTGGCCGCCCCTCGGCCGAATCACGTCTCCCTTTTCTTGCCACAAAAGACAGCATCGGGAAGGATGTGGAACTGCGTCCCTGTCCGTTTGCGTGACAAACGCACAGAAACATACTGGACGATTCGGTAAAAAAGACAGGTGCGTCTTCTTCAAAGTACGCTCCACCCCCCATCCTAGCAGAGTCACCAGGAACAGTGGGGAGTGAGATGGGCACCGATCGTGGGCGAGAATGACGGCGAAGGAAGGGCTGGGCTGACCTGGCATGAGCGTCCAGCGGTTCACATCCACCTGCTCGGGCGCCCGGTGGGGGCTCAGTGGGGAAGCACACTCACACAGGGCTCTGTGATTTCGGGACACGGCAAGGCTGGGCGAAGGACAAAAGTGGGGCACGAAACTTGATTCTGAGCCTCCTGGCAGCCAAGGCAAAACAGGCTGAATTGTACCAGTGTTTATGTTTGACTGAGAGGAGGCATACGCATTTGTCCAGAAAGACAGGATTTTGTCATGCTATTGGAAAGCATGTGTCCTATGAATCCTTATGTGAAGGGCTTGGGGGAACGTCAGACACTTTTTAATTATTTTTTCTTTACTTTGGATTTTCAAAGATTTTTTTTTAAAAGCCTTCATGGCTTGTTTTTTATAGAACTCAAATTCTGATGTAAAAATTATGGTGACTAGACCAAGGGCCATCTACTTCTTATAGAATTCCTATTTCCCAAAGAGAGACTGACTTCTGTTTGAGTATTAAAACAGGTCTCGGTTGTTATGTTAGAGTACTGCTCCCTGAAGTGGGGATTTCGACAGGGACACGCGAGGAACCCCGGCCTGACTCGTGACTCTGGCTTCCCTCCGAGCCATAGCTTCCGAGTGATGAGCAATCCCGGCGGAGGTCCTTGGGCAGATGACCACAAGCGAGTGAATCAGAACACTCGGGCCCTGTGAATCGGGGTCGAGATCACATTTATAAACATAGTACAGAAACAGCACACCCCGTGTGTGTTCATCTGCTCAGGCAGCCCGAACAGAGCACCACAGCCTGGGCGGCTTAAACGACAGAAACCCATTCGCTCCCAGTCCAGGAGGCTGAAGTCCCCGATCCAGGCGTGGGCAGGGCTGGCTTCTCCTGAGGCCCCTCTCCTGGGTGTGCAGACGCCGTCCCCTCCTGTGTCCTCACCTGGTGGTCCCTCTGTGTGTGTCTGTGTCCTGATCTCTTCCCATAGGGACATCGGTCAGATGGGAGTAGGGCCACCCTCGCGGCCTCACTTTAAATCACCTCTTTAGAGACCCGATCTCCAAACACCGTCACATTCGGAGGTGCTGGGGGTTAGGGCTCCAAGAGATGAATTTGGGGAGGACACAGTTCATCCCCTGAAGCACCATCGTGGCCACAATGCAAACCCTTGGGTTGCTTTTGTGTTGGTTCTTGTGAATAACGCTGCAATGAACATGGGGGGGGGGGGCGGGTGCCGGTGTCTCCCAGAAAGTGTGGTTTCTTTGGTTTGAATACACGCCCAGAAGCGTGGGGTAGATCTATTTTTAACTTTTTGAGGCACCCGCATCCCGTCTCCGCCGTGGGCTCACCACACCCCCACCGGCGGCGCACGTCCGCATCGGCGAGCACGTTTTCTCTCGTCCTTCTGATAACTGGCCACGCTGACAGGCGTGAGCTCGTGTCTGCGTGTGGTTTTGATTTGCATTTCCTGACGGTCAGTGACGCTGAGCATCTTGTCCTGTGTCTGTTGGCCGTGCGGACGTCTTCTTCGGAGATCCTCTGCCCACATTTTAACTGGATTGTGGGGGGCGTTTTTGCTGCTGAGTTGTAGACGTCCTCGCTACGCCTTGGATGCTGGCCCCTTCTCGGACACGTGCCTTGCGAACATTTCCTCCCGTCCTGCGGGCTGATGGTTCCCCTTGCTGTGCAGAAGCGTTTTATCTTGGCCTGACGGAGTCCCACTGCTGGCTTTTCGCCTTTTCGTTGCTTCTCTGGTGTCGCCTCATCTTCCTCGTTCTCTTCTTCCACAGACTGCCCTCCCATCCGGGACTACATCACCGTCAATGTCACCAGCAGCAGCTTTCGGGTGTCTTGGCGTTTACATTCTCCCTGGCCCCGCACTTTCCACGTGCAGGTGTACAAGGGGGAGGAGCTCCTCCGGAGCGCCAGGACCGCGGAGAGGAGCCTGGAGGTGGCGGGGCTGGAGGCCGGAGAGCTCTACGGGGTGCGGACCGGCTACCAGGGGTGCGGGGCCAACGTCACCGCCACACTGGCCGTCAGAACCGGTAAGGGCACGCGTGCGCGCTCCGCCTGCTACCTGTGGTCTCCCCTCGCGCCCCTACGTCACATTTCGTCCGGGGGGGGCTCGCTCTCCCACCTGCAGCGAGGAGGGTCCACGGGGCGCCCCGCATTCTGGTTGGAAGGACTGAGAAAGCAGAGAGCGGGGCGGAAAGTGTAACACAGCAGAAAGGGTAGAGATTCGCACACGCTGAGAGACTTCCGCGCACCGAGTTCTCGGGGCTGAGTCTGTGACTCCCCCAAACAGCAGCTCACATCACCTGAAAGCCTCATGGCGCTGCCTCGCTTCCCCTGCGACGCACTCGAAAAGCTACCATGGTGCCCGCTCCACGGGTGCTGTGAAGGGGTTTTCTTGCACGTAAACCAACATGTTATACGTACGAGCTGGGGATTCAGTTCCAACAGGGCAGCTGGCGTGGCCCGGGGGGGGGGGGGCTCTGCAGGTGGCCGACCTCGCCCCACCCCGTGACTTGATGTCCCCTGGCCCGGCCAGGCAGTCCCTGAGTGGGGCAGGCCCCGGTCACGTTGGTGGCGGGAGCCGTGTCCTAGGCCGGCCGCTGGCTGCGGACGTGGGTGACGGGGACGGTAAAGCTCCCTGACACGGACACAGCTGCACGCAAGACGCAGGGGGGGCCTGTCCCGTGCAGGGCTTAGCACCAGTGACGGTGGCGGTGGGCGAACGAGGGACGGAATGAGCAGGCCTCTGATGACATCGGCCTCTACCCTTTAAAGGCTCTATTGAGTTAGTTCGGCCGCGTCAGGAGCCACTGGGAGGTGGTGGGCATTCTCGCGGAGAATGCAGACTCCCCGGGCGCAGGTGGGCACTGACCTTCCAGGAGGCGGTGCGCCGTGGGCAGGGTCGAGGCTGACGTCACAGGGACACCTGTTTCCTCTGAAGATGGGCGAGGGTCCAGAGTGGCACGGCGCACAACGCGGGTGACGTTTCTGGGGCCCTCGTGGTGTGTGCACGCAGCAGTGGTAAACGGCCCCTGCGAGCCGAGCCCGCTAGCTGGGGAGGGGAGAGGCTGCTAGGTCAGCGGACACGCGGCAACACAGCGGGCTCGGCCGTGGACCTCGGTTTTACGCTCAGGAAAGGAAGGGCTGGGTGTCACCCAGTCCCACCTTACTCCCCCAGCTTTTCTTGTGTCCGAAGAACAGGTGCCTCCCTCGCAGGTGACCGCCCCTGCTGCTTGGCCTGGGGCAGAGTGTGCTTTTACGTGGGAATTTCGGGGCACAAACCCGGAAGGCCCTGGGCGGATGGGGCGCATTGGTCACGTTAGTGCTGGGGCCCCAGGTGGGTCCGGCGTGAGGACCTGGCTGGCTGGCTGTGTGCGTGTGATCGGGCTGGGAAAGTGGCAGCCATGGGGGGTGATGGATGACCGCAGGGGCCTTCAGATCCTATGTGTGCCGGCTGAGAGCCGGTTCCCGCGGCAGGGCATGCCTCTGCCCCTGTCCTGCCCGTCCCTGCCCTGCTGTAGAAGTGTGTGTGTGTGTGTGTGTGTGTGTCGGGCGGTTCCTGTCCTCCAGCACAGAAGTAAACCATCCTCACATCACGTCCCCCAACGCGGCTCCCCGATCCAGCAGTTTCTATCCTCCAACAAACGTCCCCTCCAAAGAAGAGGCTTCCTGGGAAGTGGTGCCAGCAAAGCACGTGACTTTTGCTGGCCAGCGTCCGCTACTCTGTCCCCCGCTGTTGCAGATGCCCGGGTGTTCCAAGTCACCGTCAGGGTCCTCAACCGCAACGTGACGGGGGCCCTTCTCAACCGCAGCAGCACCGAGTTCCGGGAATTTTCTCGACAACTGCTCCATGAGGTAAAGCCAAAGTGCCACCACGGTGCCCCATGGTGGGGGGAGGCGCGTCTGAGCGAGCCTCCCGCGTGCACCCGTCCCCGCGCCGAGCCCCTTCTCTGCGACGGCGCCACAAGGGCGCGTCCCCCCAGCCCAGATCCCACAGTGATTACCCACAGGCTCCCCGCATGTGGGGCACTCAATCTAGATTTGGGGCCAAAGCGTCTCTGAAGACCGTGCTTTGATTCAGACGGGCTCTGTCACGTGATGGTGCAGCCGGGCTTTCTGTGGAACCTTCCTTCCGGGGGACCTGGGCATCTGCCTCCCGCTCCGGGGCGCCTTCGCTCGAAAGGCCTGTAGCGGGGGTGCTTGTAGCCATCCCTCTCCGTGGCTGACCGGAGCCATCAGCCCGCGGCCGGGGAGAGCCAGGCCAGCGGGGACCCGACTGGGGAGCGAAGCAACTTGCTGAACCGTCCAGAACCATGGATGGGCTGAGATTTTCCCTTTCGTGCAAAGCGACGACTTAGCCTGTTTCTGTCGGGAGGCGCCGGTCGAAGACGAGGGATTCACAGCGCGGCAGGCAGCGTGAGCCTCAGGCTGCTGCCAGTTCCCTCTGGCCCACGAGTCCCACGGGGGTGACACGGAGGGGCCAGTGTGGGGGGGACACACACACACAGCGGTCTGCGTCTCAGCTGGGCAGCCCCGAGCTTAGGGAAACGGGATCTTGTAAGGGGCCGAAATCCGCCTAAACGTTGCTCCAGGGAGAGAGACACTATCTTTACGGGATCAGACATGAGCAAGTCTGCCCTTTGCTCTGGAGGGACCGCTGTCTCCTCCTACGCTGTTCACCCTCCAGACGTCTTGGAAAGAGACCCTGCAGCTGAAGGGCAGTTAGCGCTTTTGCTTGTAGGACGTGTAGATGTGGGACGGACGGAAGGAGGGTCCACATTCTCCTGCCTGGAAATCCTCTCGCGTGTGCAGGCACGGTGTGGGGGGGCGCGGGGCAAGGCTGGTGTCTCCCTTGCTCGGCACGCTGGCCTCGGCACCTGGTTGCCTGTGTGTCTCCTGCTGGATGCAGCCAGCGAGGGGGGCAGCTCCAAATAGCCATGGGATCGTCCCTCCGGGGTCCCTCCTGTCAGTCAGTCTGTCCGTCCACTCCCAGGGTCTGTGTGTCACACACCAGTTTTCGGGTGTGCACACAGAGCGGATGGGGCATCTCATGTTCCAGATGGGGACCCCGACTGCAGTGGTTTTTGCGGACTCGCACCAGGCCGACGGGGCCCGGCCCGGCCCGGCTGTCCCTGGGGAGGCCCAGCTGGGGTGCAGGACGCTGGGGTGCCTCGGCTTGCCCCAAGGGGCTGGTTTCTGGGCACCTCCTCTTGGTCGTGAAGGGGACACGTGGATTCTGCTCACCATCCGTCGGTCACCCGGGCCCCGATGAACGGTTTTCTAAGACGCTAACAGAGGCCTCTGCTCTATGTGAGCGCCTGTCGCCTCTTCTCGGCCAGGTTGAAAACTCCTTCCCGCCAGCCGTCTCCGACCTGCACAGGAGAGGGAAGCTGAGGACACAGATGGTCTCTCTCCAGGCTGGAAGTGTGGTGGCGACGCTCAGGCTGACCGTGCAGGACCCCGAGTTCCCAGTGGGGGTCTCCACGCTGGCCCCCATGCTCCCGCCTCTGCTGGCCAGCACCGTGTTCCAGATTGATCCGCGGGGGACGCTCGTGCAAGGTCAGTTCTCCTCCACACCCCAGCCTGCCGCCGGGGCACCCCAAAGCCCTGGCCCTCTAAAAGGTGGATCGAGTACGTGAAATGTGAATCCTCATTCTGAGTCTCTCCGTGGGATCAGGGAGCCTACCCGTGTCTCACATCTCCTTATTCCGGGTGGGACGGGGACCCCAGAGCCCCTGCAGCTCACTGCCACAGATGGCCAGAACACAGGGTGGGTCTGGGCTGGAGGACCCTCGAGGGCAAGGGCACCGGGGGCTGACTGTGTGTCAGGGCCCAGCACCATTGCGGCCGGGCCACCTGCTAACATAGGCGTCTGTATCTATTTCATTGGCCCAAACGTAATGTAATGTCACTTCATGTTGCCTTGAGGCAGGAAGTCACAGATCAGGGCAGGGGAGAGACCTGGAGACAGAGGGGCGGGGTGGGGGGGAGGCAGGGAGGAGAGACAGAGGCAGAAATAGAGGTACAGATGAGAGAGGCAGGCTGAGACACAGAGATACAGAAGCAGAGACATAGGCAGAGAGACAGATATACAGAGACAGAGACATAGAGACAGAGCCATGAAGAGAGACACAGAGAGACAGAAATAGAAACAGAGACAGAGGGACAGAGATATACAGAGACAGAGACATAGAGACAGAGACATGAAGAGAAACACAGAGAGACAGAAATAGAGACAGAGGGACAGAGATATACAGAGACAGACACTCAGATGGAGACAGAGACATGAAGAGAGACACAGAGAGACAGAGACACAGAGACAGAGATATACAGAGACAGAGACTTAGAGACAGAGACATGAAGAGAGACACAGAGAGACAGAGACACAGAGACAGAGATATACAGAGACAGAGACTTAGAGACAGAGACATGAAGAGAGAGACAGAGACACAGAGACAGAGATATACAGAGACAGAGACTTAGGTAGAGACAGAGACATGAAGAGAGACACAGAGACGGAGAGACAGAGACAGAGATATACAGAGACAGAGACTTAGATGGAGACAGAGACATGAAGAGAGACACAGAGAGACCGAGAGACAGAGACAGACAGAGACATACAGAGACAGAGACTTAGATGGAGACAGAGACATGAAGAGAGACACAGAGAGACAGAGACACAGAGACAGACAGAGACAGAGAGGCGGAGAGAGCCAGCCGACATGTAAGGAAGGTCTGGCTGTTCGAGCCCAGGGACGAGGCTCCCTGCAGGGAGAGCGGCTCTAGGCTCAGTGTCCGGGAGCCTGTCAGGGGCTCCATCCGCGGAACGGGCGTCCGAGAGCCAGCTCTGTCCTCTGCTCTGAGCTCGGTGGCATTCTGGCTTGCTGTTCCAACCTCCCCCCCCCCGCCCAAGGATGCAGGGAAGGCCGTGGGACTGTCACATCTGAAGTCACACCTAGGAAGCACCCGCCTGCTCAGCCTGGGGTGGGCTCGTCACGCCCCCCTCAGGGACGGAGACGGCAGGTGTCCTCTGCACCCGGCGGGCCTCACCTGGGCTCCGGGGGCTCAGTGCAGGGAGGCACAGGGTGCCCTGCGGGTGGGTCCTCAGGGTGCACCCTGGGGACCCGTCTGAGACCAGAGCGGAGCCGTCTGCAGGCGGCCCAGCCAGCCCTCGTGGGCTACTTGCCAGCTCTGTCCCTGTGTGCCAGGCGTCAGGCTCTGCCAGCTCTCTGCCGGTGTGCTGAACGGTGGCCCCCAAAGACAGGTCCCCCGAGAACTTCAGACCTTGTCTGGGAGGAGGGTCTTTGCAGATCAAGTAAGGATCTGCCATCATCCCGGATCGGGGAGGCCCTAAATCGGAAGATACAGAAAAAGAGAGAACCAGAGACGCAGGGGGAAGGCCACGCGGAGGCAGAGGCTAGAGCCAAGGAGCCCGCGGAGCCGGAGCCGCAGGAGCTGGAAGAACCAGGGAGGACCCTCCCCCAGAGCCCCGAGGGGCTGAGGCCCTGCCCCCCTCGATTCTGGACTTCGGCCTGGACTCTCGCAGTGACAGGGAATGAACTTTGTGGCCTCCGGCCAGCTGGAGCACCTCATAGAAGTGTTGTAGAGGAGGAAGAGGCACCCCCACTGCTAATATTCTAGGGTTCTCAGCAGGTCGTGTTATATGTCCCGCCCTGCAGCCTTCCGGCCCGACAGCGGCTGTTTGCTTAACCCTGGACCCTGAGCGGTGGCTGTGGGGGGTCCCCCTTCCGCCCAGCCACGAGGAGGCCTCTGCTGTTTATCTGGGGGGGGCTCCCGGCCCCGTGGAGGCTCCTCTGACCCAGTGACCGCTGGCTTCTGTCAGGAGAGCCTGCAGGCAGCCCCCACTCCGAGAGGCGGCCCCGTGGCCGGGGGACCGGGAAGGGTATTCATTCTCACTGCACACGACACCAGCAAGCTGGCCCCAGCACAGCGAGCTCCCGTCCCCTCTGCTCACACAGAGACGCTTTTCTCGGTGCCCTCGGAGCGTTCCTGCGCGACTCGGGGGCTCTCGCCCGCCGTCAGTCAACGCGTCCCAACGACGAGGTGGGGGGGGCTGGCAGGGTCAGGGCGCAGCCCCCGCAGGAGAGATGGGACCCGGCGGGACCTGGCAGCCTGTTCTTGGGTCTCTCCGACCCACTGCTGGGGGGCCAGCTCAAGCGGGAGTCCCAGCTCGGCACAGGGGCTGTCCCCTCCTCTGGGAGGTGGGCCTCACCCTCTGCCCAGCTGCAAGGCCGGCCCCCGCCCCCTGCTCAGCCGGCTGGTCCAGAAGGTGCAGAGGCCACAGCAGCTCTCCCTGTGGACCTGCCTCCTCCCTCTGAACTGCACAGCTGCCCAGCCTGGGGCTTTGCTCTGGGACCAAATGAAGCTGCCCCGGCCTTGCTCCGGGCTCGCTTATGAGCTGTGCGCTGGGGAGGCCAGGTGACTCACCACGACTGAAAAGAGCCACCGGGTGCTCAGTGGTTGGAGCCCGGGTCTCAACTGGGACCTCTGCTCTCCCCCGGGCCCTGCCGCCTGGCCAGCCTGGGCTCCACCCCAGGCCTCCAGCTCCCCGTGAAACTCCGGGAGCTGCCTGCAGGCTGGGGGGGTCAGGCGAGCTCCAGGAAGACCCGCGGGCCCGGCCACCGGGGCCCTGTCTGCCGAGGCGCCCCGACCAGGGTGGAGGGGTAGCTGTTGCATCAGCTGACGAGCCCTCGGGTCTAGCCCGGATCAGGTACTTCCGCTTTCGGCTCTAGAGAATCCCGTGCAGAAGGACCTCGTGACCGGCCTTGACACGCACCCGCCTTACCACCCGGGTCACCCCTGGCAGGTACCCCGGCACCTTCCTCCTCAAGAGACAACTCTGCTCAGAGCCACCTGCTCCCCTGGGGCTGGGAGGGACAGGCAGGGATCTGAGGGCTGGGTTCTGGGGCATGGGAAACCTGTCCCCCTCCTTCCCCCGACCCCCCCCCCCCAGCCTGGAATACAGCTTGAGATGTTTATTCCTTGAGGTTTACCATGAGTATCACATATAAGCGCTTTATCCTCAGTCACATGTCAAATGCATGAGACGAGCAGGTGTTTCCTTAGAGCAAGTATGAGTGGGGGTAGCAGGCCTGGGGGTGGGGGAGGGACGACCGGAAGAGGACGTCGGAGAGGATGGGGAGGGAAGGGAATGTGGTCCCCACGAACCTTGTTTCACAGTCTGGCCGATGCTGGTCCTGGAAAGTGCCGGGCTGTGTTGGGCGTGGTGGGCGGGCAAGCACGGGGGGACCCGGTGGGGGGGGGGGCTGACACACTTACCTAGCACTCTTCCTTGCTCAGCTCAGAAGCTGAGGTGACATGGTGTCTTTGGGATTCTTAGAGTGGTTTCCCAGACTGGGGAGGAGTGTTCCAAGGCCGTGTCACCGAAAGTTCAGGTCGCACTTAGCCGGACTCCTCCTGGCTCGCTCGGTTCTCTTTGTTAAAGTACTAAAACATTAGACGATGTTGGTGCATCAGAGAGAAGGGAAGCCGCCCTGCTTTTTGGGGTCTGGCGACAAAGAATGCACGAGAGAGGAATATAGCCACACCGGTGGGTGCCAACTCAGCCCCGCCAGCCGTGAAGGTCGGAGCAAGCAGATGCTCAGCCTGCGGTCTTGGTTCAGGGACAGGCTTCTGGGGAGGGATCTGTGGACCGCCTGCCTCTGGGGCCGCTGGATGCCCAGGGCACTTCCCCTCCTCCGGTGGGCTGCAGACGTGGTTGAGAAGATCCCTGTTCTGTTTCCTAAGTGCCCGCCGGCCACTTCTCACGGGCTCTGTCCTGTTCCTCTCCCGCCCGGCAGATTGGGACGAGTGTGCAGACAGCCGGGGGCACGACTGCTCACCCGCTGCCCAGTGCATCAACGTCGAGGGCTCCTACACCTGTCGGTGCCGGACGGCCAGGGACGCCAACCCCTCCCGCGCGGGCCGGGCCTGTGAGGGTGCGCCCCACCTCCTCCCCCAGCATTTCTGGGCCACACCCTCGCCCCCGGGGACCTGATATCCCATGTCCTTTCTAACATCCGCTGGCCTCTGTCCCGCATTCTTTCCTTAGTCATGTCCCATCCAGCAGGCTGATGTCAGTGACCAGCACCAAGCCCCACCCCGAGCACAGATCCAGAGAAATTGCCCCCTTTTCCCAAAGGCCCCCTGGGTGCGGGAACCAAGCCCTGCACTTAGGTCCTGGCTGTGCAGCCACCAGGTGGAGCCCCCCTCCTGGTGTCTCAGAGCCTCATTTATCAGATGGAGAGACCCTGCCTCACCCTCTGAAAGCACGCGGGAGGCCGTGGACACGGGCCCCCCTAAATACTCATAATGCCATAATCCCCAACGAGACTGCCTGTGTCCCCACTTGGGGCCCGCCTGGGAGGCTCTCGCTTGTGGGTGGCATCTGGTGGGTTTTGTTTAGGTGTTTTAGGACCAGACGTCTCCTCTCAGAGTGGATGTGTCTCAGCAGGTGACGTGGTGAGCCCCACGGGAGGGGTGCTGGCTCCGGCAACAGGTGTTACGGCCCCAGCTCTCAGCACAGAGACAGCAGCCCTTGGCCCAGAGACATCTGCCTTGTGGCCCAGCCCTGGGCACCCGGGGGGCACCCCTGCAGCAAATCAGGCCCAGACCCCGGGGCCCCCACCCAGGAGAGGGGGCAGCGGCCCGGTGGGGAAGGACAAGAACAGCACGAGGCAAGGCCTGGAGGAGGGAGCACCCGGCAGGGCCCCAGGCCTGGTGACAGGCCGGTGGCCAGCCAGCACGGCTCCTGGGACAACCCACAGCTCCCCTTCTGGGCCCACGAATGGCTCGCTGAGCACCCCTGGGTGGTTATCAAGAGACTCGAGCACGGAGCGGCCCCTCTGGCCCAGTCCTACCGAGGGCCCCACAGACCACATCGTCTGGCACGCCAGCCTCCCCACTGGGGACACAGCACCAGCAGCTCTGGACCCCACAAGGCCACAGAACTCGGTCCCCGGACCCTCCGGCTCCCCGGACCTTCCCTCGGCCCCCACCCCTGAGTCTCTGAAGCTTCCGGCCTGTGGTGAGTGCCTGGGATCGTATGTCCTGGGGACACGTGGCCTGAGGCCTGAACTCACTGGGAAAGGGCTGAGCTCCGGTTGGCAAAGCCTCATGCAGACGTTGAGTCACAGTCCTGTGAGAAATACCCAGGTAGATTGCCCGTGGTAGGCAGGGCTGGGCCAAGTGGGGTACCGCGCAGCCCGGTCCCCGGTGGCAGCTTCTGGGCTTGTTAGGACAGCAACCTTTCTCCAGAGTTCTCTCCTCCCTGTTCCCCAGCCTCCCTGTCTCACCCAAGGCTGGAGCAGGAAGTCGAGCCCTGAGGCGGGGGGTGGGGACCCTGTACCACGTGCTCTGCCTGCAGGAGGGGACTTTGTAGGACTTCCCTGGGCTGGCGTCCCCCCCCTTAGGGGGCCCTCATGTCCCCAGGCCGTGTGCTTGATTTTAGCGTTTGGTGAGGCTTCTCCTGTCCTGTCTCCTCGGAACATCGGATTGATTTTAATCTTCTCCATGTTTCCATCCACTTCCCAGTTCCCGTCCCCATCGAGAGGGTCACAGTGTCCAACGTGACCAGCACCAGCTTTCACGTGGCGTGGGCGGCGGGTCTCACCCCGCACCCCACCTTCCAGCTCACCCTGACCTCCCCGCGGAGCCCCGCGGTGCACCTGGAGACCCGGGACGCGAGCCTGACGCTGTCGGGCCTGGAGCCTGGCGTCCTGCACCTGGTGGAGATAGTGGCCAAAGCTTGCGGGAACGGAAGTGCCAGGGCCCGCCTGAAAGTCAGGACAGGTGGGTGATGGGTTTCAGAAGCGCTTGTCCCCACTTGTTCTTAAAGGGAGGGGAAAAGTACGAGAATGGCTTTTAGTGGGTTGGGGTCCGACAGAGCTGGATGCACTGGGGAGCGGCTGGGTCTCTGCCCTCTTATCAGCCTGGCTCAGCTCGCACGGGGCTGGCTGTCAAAAGTCAGCGGGGAGGCGGCGTCCTCGCGGGTCCGCGGCAGGAAAATGCACGCGGCGCTGCTGGACTGAGCGTTGTGCACTCGCTCTGATGTCCCCGCTCTCAGAGGGCCTGCACTCGGCTTCCGGGGAGGACAGGGGGACGGTGGGACGTCAGACCGTCGGACAGCTCGTCTGTCGGCCCTGGTGCTTGTGACAGTTACGTGTGCAGATCAATCTTGTGTTTCCTCCTTCCTACCGGATGTTTTTCCGAAAGTCTAACTTGCCCGAACAGCCGAGGGCCGGCCTGACATTGCAGATGGGTCCCCAGATCTTGGGCAGCTGTCCAAGAGCAGACGGCCGCGTTCCCCGAGGTGGGGTGCACAGCCCTTGGGGGTGTCAGAGCTTCTGTCTGCATACTTTGAAGTACCGATTAACCAAAGACCGGGGGGTGAGAGGGGAGACGGTGTGCGGGGATGCCCTCAGGCAGGCTCGTGGCGAGCTGGAGAAGGGGTGGTCGGTGCCTCTGAGAGCCAGTGCGGGGCTTTCCGTGTCAACATGGCCTCTGCAGGTCTCACCTGCCGGCAGGAGAGGCCACCCGTGGGCGTGTGACCCATGCTGGGGGTGGGTCCACGTCCCTTCTCACCCGTAAGCTCATCCGTCCTGCTCCCCGGGCTTTTCCACCAGGCTGCATTCTCCAGCTGTTGTGTCTGGACTGGTGGCCCTCAGGCACAGCGATGGGAGTGATCCCCAGGGCGTGGTTTTGGGGGTCATCCAGCAGTATGTCCTGGGATGGCTTTGGGGTTTGTGGGGGCAGAGGAACCTTGGCCTTTCCCTCCACTGCCCGGAAGGCTGGGCACGGAGCAAGAACCCCACAGACATCTGGTGGAGGACTGAACGAGGGGGCTGCTGGTCCAGGAAATATTCCTGGACCACATTCTCGTCCCACAGCCTCCAGAGGCCCCGCGTGGAGGGAACAGACTGAGATGGAAAAGACCAGTGCAAAAGCAGGGGCTGCCCTTAACGTGCGGAGAAACAGTGCTCTAGGGGAGGAAGGAGAGGGTCAGGACCTCTGGCCCTGTGTCCTGAGTTGTGGGCGCTGAGCAGAGGCGGGGCGAGGCCACCCTCTGTCCTGGCTTCTCCGGGATGCCCAGTTGTGCACCTGTGGCCCCGGAATGAATAGGGACTTCTTGCACTCTCAAAGTAGTGCCTACGGTTGAATCACCTGGACACCTGTGCACAGAGAGAGAGGAGAGTGGCAGGGGCTGGCCTGGTTCTGCAGCCTCCGGAAGCTTCTCTCTCTGTGCCCAGGCTGTGTGCCGGCACCCTCTGGGGTGGGCTGGGCTGTGTCTGTGCACGCAGGGCACTGATATTCTTTCGGCCGACGTGACAGTGCCATTATCAGGACGCGTCACCTAATACATCACCTAACGCGTTTCCCGTTACCTACTGCGTTACCGCTCCAGGCGCGTTTATTCTCTGTCCCGCAGCGGCCCAGAAGCTCAGAGGGAAAGTCAGAATAGCCAACGTCAGGTACGTGGAGCCCTTCCGGAACGCAAGCAGCAGGGAGTATCAGGACTTCCTAGAGCTGTTCTTCAGGGTGGTAGGTTGGCGAAGCCAGTCTCTGTTTCCTTTTGGGATGTGCGGGAGGGAGGGGGGCAGAATCTCAGTCCCAGTCGAGCAGGACTTGTGCTTGTAGGGGCCTGGGACCCTCATTTCTGAAGGAAGCTGGGCGTCTGGCTCCAGCGTGATGCCTGGCGTCCCGGGGTCTATCATTAGATGCTGAGTAGCTGCCTCTGCTGCCTCCTTGCTTCAGAAAGAGAGAGACACGGAGAGAGAGAGAGAGAGAGAGAGAGAGAGAGCAAGCACACGAGCATAGGGAAGGGGCAGAGAGAGAGAGAGAATCCCAAGCGGGGCGCAATCCCACGACCCCGGATCATGACCCTAGCCGAAATCAAGAGTCAGACACCAAGTGAGCCACTCAGGCGCCCCACAAAGAAAATTTTAAAAAATTGAGATCTATTTCACAGATCCTAAAATGCACACTTTAAAAGTGCTTAGCGTGGGAGCAAGTGACCTACAGCGTAGGGTGTAGATTCAGAAGTGATATTCCCTCGGGGCGCCTGGGTGGCTCAGTCGGTTAAAGTGTCTGACTTCGGCTCATGTCACGATCTCATGGTCTGTGGGTTCGAGCCCTGCATCGGGCCCTGTGCTGCCAGCTCGGAGCCTGGAGCCTGCTTCAGATTCTGTGTCTCCCTCTCTCTCTGCTCCTCCCCTGCTCGTGCTCTGTCTCTCAAAAATAAATAAATGTTAAAAACTAAAAAAAAAAAAGTGCCTAGTGCAATGGTTTAGATTTTATTTGTGAAATTGTACCACCGTCACCACTGTCTAATTCCGGAACATTTCCATCACCCCCAAAAGACGCCCCTCTCCCATTCTCGGTGACTCTCCACACCCCCCGCCCCTGCAACCACTAATGTGCTCTCCGTCCCTGTGGGTTTGCCTGCCGTGGGCATCTCACGTGCGCGGAATCATGCGATACGTGACCTTTTGTGTCTGGCTCATCTCCCTGAGCGCGTCTTCAGGGATCGACAGTGGCTCACCGCTCTTTATGGCCGGATAACGCTCCACCGAACGCAGAGGCCACGTTTCGGTCTCTGATGCACACTGGGTTGGGTTCACTCTCTGGCTGAAGTGACTCCTGCCCTGCTATTATGTTTCCTGATCTTTCTGAGGCTTCCCCTGTCGTCCCAGTGACATCCCTAGAGACGGCGTATTGTTACAGTTCAGTCTGGGTGGCCGTCTCTGTGTTCTCTCTGCTGGCGCTTAGATGCCCCTTTGAGGAGAAGAGAACACGCTTGTCATGGTCTCACCGTCTTGCTTACACCTCGTCCATTTCAGCTTTTCCTGACTCTGGGGTTTAAGCAGAGCGGCGCCACCTCCAGGCCGAGCGTGCTAACGTGCTAGCTCGCTGGCTCGCTAACTGATTCTGCTCTCCCCTCACGGCATCGCTGGCCTGAAAAATGGGTCTCCCGCCTCCGGGAAGTGTCCCACTGGGACTCCTTGGGACCTGGGGTTCTGCCATATTTATCCTGGGGTCCCCAGCTCTCGGCCCAGTGCGTGGACTCTAGAGTTGTTGATGGCTCCATTCACCCTCTTCTGTAGGTTCTGTGATCGTGACACACGACGCTAAGCCACAGCCCCGACCACCAGTCCTCAGGGCTCCGGTGGTCCCTTGAGGTAGCCCCGTTTCCACTCACGTGTCTGGAGTAACCTTTCCTCTTCAAACCATTCCTCGCCTATTTCTGGGGACCGTTGTTGGTTTGTCTAGAATTTCAGGATAGCCAGTAATGGTGCGACTTATCACGTACGTAGGACTTTTGGACCAACTTTGGGAGGTTGTAGGTTAAGACGACGCCTCATTCCTTATCACTTCTTAGCAAGGGGGCCTGGAGCTTTGCTTTGAGACTGGTCGGAAATGCAACCCAAAGTGACTTTAAGCCAAGCTTGTGACTGATCCCTCTCTGGACATCCCAGACAGAAAGAGAGAGAAAGAGAGAGATAGAGTCAGTCATTCCAGTGGTTATGATGGTGCCCAAGTGACAGCAGGGTGACAGCACGTTTGTTCACGTTGGCTGTCCCCTGCTGGGAAGTGAACCCACGAGTCTGTGCCTTGGGCCGCCACACCCGGCAGGCTCTGGATGAGGTCAAACCCTGGAAGTGCACTTTTCCAGAAGGCTGGCGTTCTATGGACTGTCTACAGCCGTCATGAGGCAGTGTGCATCTCTGGGTGTTTGGACTGTGAGGGGCTAGGACAGAACGCCACAGCCTGAAGCATCGTGGCAGCATCAGCAGTAAAAAGATTGTTCTAGAAAACAGTGAGAGAGATGCCCCCCCCCCCGCCCTCCCACGACCACTTGTCCGGCCTGCGCCTTCCATGGCTCTGAGCCGAGGAGAGCAGGTTCTAAATGCTGTCGTGAGCCCCCCATGAGTGGCGTGCCCCCCGGGGTGGGGCTTGTGCGTCTCGTCCACACTGGCCAGCAGATGCGCTCTGGGGGAGCGGGGCTCTTCTTGGGGCTCAGGACCCACAGGCACTGGTGCTGGACCTGGGACACAGCTAGCTTCACCAGACCGGGCCCAGAACTGACCTTTGGCTTGGACCAGTCTGCTGCCGACCAGAATCCCAGGAGGTACCCCCCTGGGGACAGGCACCCGCTTCCTCCCGGCGGGTGGCCCCTTACCTGTGCGGTTTCTCTAAAGGTGCGGGATTCCTTGCCGGCCGCCATGCTTCGGCATGTGGACGCCGGTGGGGTCCAGATGGAGGTGACCCGCGTCGCCAACGGCAGCGTCGTGGTGGAGTTTAACCTACTGATCATCGCAGACGTGGATGTCCGCGAGGTGTCGGCTGCGTTCCTCGTCGCCCTCCAGAACGCCTCTCTGCTGGAGGTGGTCGGCGAGGACACCTTCATACAAGGTAGGCGGAGGCCGGGCCCCCCCCCCCGGGTCACTCACCGTGTTCCGGAAGCGAGGCGGGGAGAGCCCAGCACATGGGTCTCTTCGGGGTCCCCCTGCAGGAGATGCCAGTGTGGAACACACAGGCCCCTTGTCTGTCTTATGGCTACTGTGCTATTTCTGGAGGTTAAGGGCTCCAAACATCCTCGGGTGAAGCCGTGCGTGCAGCTGTCCGGAGACGCTGCTCCCTTCCTGGGCTGCGTCCCCCCCTGGGCCTCCTGGGCCACCCACATCACTGGGCCGGGGCAGACGCGTCCCTCTCTGCAGCCACACTTCCTCCCAAGAACAGTTTCCAAGGAGATCCTGGTAAAAATAAATGCAAAGGAAAGCAGGGAGAAAAGGCAATTTAGCTTCTCTTCTCTAAATCGTATCGGTGGGCTTGAGCCGTCGTAACCAAACGAGGCGATGGAGAACCTCAAACACAGAAGCGTATGTTCTCACAGTTCTGGAGGCTGGATGTCCGGGGTAGATTTCCGGGGGGAGGGGGGCTCTCTCTGACATGGGGACAGCCACCTTCTGCCTCCGCCCTCCCGTGGCCTTTCCCTTACACCTGCAGAGGGGGTGCCTGGCGCCTCTTCTTACAGGAACAGCAGTGCCATTGGACTGGCCTCCGTAATGGCCTCACTTGGCCTCAGTGACCTCCTAAACACCCCACCTGCAAATACGGTCACATTAGGGGTTGGGGCTCCCGTGTACGCATTTCGGGGACGCCATTCCGTTCGTGGCGCACAGCGTACCTGAAAATAAACCACAAAAACTTACATGTACAAAAACAACCAGAGATAATATGAATACTTTTCTGGTTTTGGGAATAAGAAGGGTTTTCTAAGTTTCAAAACAGAAGGCAAACCAAGCCCCCCAGGGGGAAAGGCTCATAGGGGCGACTCCATAAAAATGTAAATGTTTTATACCAAACCAAATAAAGGCACCCCTGTGAAGACAGCAACAGACCCAAACAGGGTTTGAGTAGTTTGACGAAGGATTACATCCCAAAGCGAGAGACGCCGTGCGTCGGTCGATAAGAAAGTGCTTAGGACCTGCACTTGACTTTATTGCGAAGACAAACACACCCCAGACCCGAACAACGTGTGACACAAGAGTTGCAAATGAGCCACAAAGAGCGATAATCACGGATGTTCCCACCGCCGCGGGCTGCTCTTGCCCACGCGGGAGCGGTGGTGTTTTAACCAGAAATACCTAACACTGACCCCAGCAGCACCAAGCGGGTGCGGGCCTCGCGGGTGGGGACAGGATTTGCTCACACCTCCCGGAGATCAATTTGACCGTATTCATCAGGAGTTTTAAAGCCGTCCACCTGCTCTGGCTTTGGAAGGTCACTCACAGGACTTCACCCTACAGACATAGACCTCAGTTCGGACCACAGTTTGGGTGAAGAAATCCACCTTCAGTGTCACTTTAAAAGGAGGGGGCGCCTGGGTGGCTCAGTCCCTTAAGCGTCCAACTTCGGCTCAGGTCATGATCCCACGGTCCGTGGGTTCGAGCCCCGTGTCGGGCCCTGCGTGGACAGCTCGGAGCCTGGAGCCCGCTTTGGATTCTGTGTCTCCCTCTCTCTCTCTCTGCCCCTCCCCTGCTCCCATCTCTGTCTCAAAAATAAACGTTTAAAAAAAAAGAAAAGACTGGGGGTGCCTGGGTGGCTCCTTCGGCTAAGCGCTGCAGAACCTGCTTGGGATCCTCTCTCTCCCTCTCTCTCCGCCCCTCTCCTGCCTGCTCGCGCGCGCTCTCTCTCGAAACAAAAAAAGTAAACTTAAAAAAAGAAAAGGAAAAGATTGGAAGTGGTCGACAGCCCCGTAACAGGGGAGATATTAAGTGTCTCATGGTACACCCACGCCATGGACTTTGATGCGGTCATTAAAAGCGAGGCGTGTTGAGACAGAAAACGTTCCTGAAATAAGGGTTGGGGAAGGAAGCGGGACTCCCACGTAGATGTAAAGCACGGCCCGAGCTGTGTCGCAGTCTGTGTTTTAAAGGGCCCAAGGACATAGGTCACCGTGAGAACTCTGTTGTATGTGGGAGGTGGCCTTAGGTGTGGATTGTACCCATTTTCTGCAGTAAACCCGTGTCGCTGTGAACAAACTGAGTGACGGAGCCTAGAGACCAGAGCAAGCCAGTGGGCTGAGTGCCTTCCCCGGGGATGGCTCGCTGTGGGCGCGCCTGGGCCCGAGACAAGGGGCCGGGGGCCTGTGGTCTTGTCTCTGCGGCCCCTCTCAGCCCCGGGACCAGGACCCCTCCTTCTGGAGCAGCCCCAGCAGACGTCCTGACACCAGCTCGTGTCCCCATCCTGGCTGAGAAGTGGGTGCCGCCCTGTCCCCCGAGCCCCCCAGAACCGTCCACCTACGGTGTCACTCAGTGATTTTCAGCTCTGCCGGCCGAGACGCCCGTCCCCCCACAAGGCGTGTGTAACAGCGGGCACAGAAGCGCCCCTCACCCGCGGCCCTCGAGCCCCGTGACAGTGTCTGTCTTGCTTCTGATGTCGCGCAGATTACGACGAATGTGACAGCCAGGAGCACGACTGTGAGCCGGGCGCGTCCTGCCACAACACCCTGGGCTCCTACACCTGCAGCTGCCCGGGAGGAGCCCCCCGCTTCCCTGTGGAATTTTCGGGAAGATCCTGTGACGGTGAGAGTCTCACAATCCCTTCTCCTGAGATACCGTCGGGTAATCTGTTCTTTGAAGGACTTTCGTCGGCAAAGCGTCTCTTTTCCCAACGAGGTCGGCGGGTTTTTCCGTCCTGGACGAGTTTTCTAACGTGTGCGTCTGTGTGCACACGCGTGTATGTGCACACGTATGTGTCCCTTCCCATTCTCCATGCGTCTCCAGCCTCGCATCTCCCAAGTGCCCGTGATGGGAAAATCCGTTCATTACAGTGAGGCCCGCCACGTTCTCTCGGGTTCTAAACGACGACCACACAGAGCACGCAGCCCGTGTGAGCCCGTGCCTCTCCTGGGGCCCTCCCCCCCCCACCGCTACTTTTCCCGTTAAATGGGGCCTCAGGAGATTCAGCGCTGACGCTGAGGTGACCCCTGCCAGCCAGGGATCCGTGGTCAAGTGGTGCAAGACAGACGTTTATGCCAGTAAACACTTGTCACCGGAGACAGGATGTGCTCTGCTGGAGGTAGAAGCAGGGGGCTCACGGGGACTGAGTTCCTGTAGCCCCACGAGTGTGGTCAGGGAGGGCTTCCCAGAAGAGGTGTCTTAGAGCCAGTCTGAAAGGACAGCAGCACAGCACCGGGCAGCGAGGTCTGCAGTGGGGCAGGGTTAGGGGTAGGGTTAGCTGCGGCGCGGGCCCCTGCAGGGAGGTGGTGGGAGAGGGTGGGACGCCGGCTGCCAAGAGGCGGGTGAGGCCGCTCGAGAAGGCATGAACGCCACGAGCCGGGGTTTGGGCTGCATGTTGGAGATGAGGGACCTTGGTGAGGGGGTAGAGCAGTGGGTGAGCCCCACCTCGGGATAAGAGAAGGCAGGTGCCGGGGTGGCGGGCCCGGGAGGGAGCCCCCGGACAACCCTGAATATCTTTACAAACATCCAGCGCGCAGCAGGGGCCTGTGTGGGGCTGCGGCCGGGACGCGGGGTCCACGTGTCCGCTGCCGTCCCTGTCTGTCCCTCCGTGCGGGCCTCACGGGCCACGGGTCGGTGGCTGTCCCTGAACACAGAGCCACCTTGGTTCCACCTCCTTGTGCCTTGCAGGTGACTCTCCCGGAAACACAACCCAGGCTCCCGGCCCCCCTCTGGCCACTGGCCCTGAGCAGGCCCCCACCCCGACAGGAACCACGGCTGCCATGGCACCAGGTGCCAGCCCAGGTCCCCGGGGCCTGCCCCCGCGACTGAACCTGACCGAGGCGGTCAGGGTGCTCTGCGACATTGAGAAGGTGGCCATCGCCGTCCAGAGGCGCTTCCTGCAGCAGGAGTCCATCCCCGAGTCCTCCCTGTACCTGGGACACCCATCCTGTAACGTGAGCGACCACAACAGCACGCACGTGCTCCTGGTGGCCGGGTGGAGCGAGTGCGGGACCGTCGTGCAAAGTGTAAGGGCTGGGCGGCCAGGGTGGGGCGGCGGCTGCGTGTGGGGGCCGGGGCAGCGAGCGTTAGCACCATACGGGGGAGGGACCAGGGAAGGCTGTGCACCCCAAGGTCTCTGACTCTAAGCGGGGGGACCCAACAAAGGGGGACAGGGCAAGTCTTCACCAGGGACCAGACTGTGCCCTGGAATCAGGAGGGAGTTTTGGGCTCTCGCCCTGTGAGATTCTGGTGCAAAGGGCCTGGGGTGGGCTTCAGGGTTTGAAGGACGCTCCCAGTGATGCTGAAGCATAGCAGATGGAGAGCCGGTGGGAGACGGAAAAGGCAGGAAAGCTACGTGTGTTAACGTGAGTGTCCAGGTGTGCCAGTGTGTGAGAACACGTGTATGTGTGTAGGTGTGTGTGATTGTGAATGTGTGTATGTGCGTGTGTGCGTGAGTGTGCGCGTGAGTGTGCACACCGGGCAGGTGGCCTGGTGTGATCAGAACAACCTGGCCAGAGGGACTGTGGTCCTACCGGGATTCATCTTTACCGCAGTCTTTTACGGCCGCAGGGTCGTCCCTCTACCGGCACAAAGAGGCTCCCGGTCAGGGGGTGGGGCCGCCCAGCTGGAGGCCACTCTGGGCCCATGTGAGCCTGTCTGGTCTGCTGTATCCCCCCAGTTTAACCTATGGGACTGGGAGGTTTGGCAAGGTCAATGGGGGGGGTCAAGGTCAAGGTTGCCCTGCCTCCAGGGACCAGCCCTACATCATCCGTGATTCTGCCTTTCCAGGGGCCTTCAGGGGTACAAGGAAGGCAGAGGCCCTCAGATGCTTCTGGCTGGAGCCTGGGCCTTGCTCCCCAGTGGGGACACCTGGGCCCCGGGCACTTGTAGGGGTTGAGCTTGTTCATGGTGCCGAGGGCCACAGGCCCGGGGAGGCGATACCAGCAGGCAATATCCTGCTGGGCAGGAGGCACAGATGTGGAGAGTGGGTCCGGGGGCTGTCCCCGGGGAGGGAGGCAGGGGCTCCAGAGGCTGGTGAGGGACACGGCGGGAGACTTCTCGGGGGAGAGTCTGGGCCAGAGGAGAGATGGGGCACGGGTGGAGACGGCGGTGGGGTGTGGGCCTGCCCGGGGCCAGGCGCTGGGGCTGTGGGGTCAGCGTAGATGTGTTAGGTGGCCGGGCAGCTGTGGGGTCAGTGAGCACTTAGACCTGTGGGGGCCGGGCAGCTGCAGGGTCATCGTGGACACTTGGTGGACCAGGTGCTGGGGCTGCGGGGTCAGTGTGGACCCGTGGGGGCCGGGCAGCTGTGGGGTCAGCGGGCACGTGGCTGTGTGGGAGCCCAGGCAGAGCAGCGCCCCTGCACGCTAAGCCTGCTTGTGCGTCCACCCTCCCTGGGGGTCCTCAGACCCCCTCTGGGTTGAAGGAGCAACCAGGACATTCCGGGGACCGCAGAGCCTTTGTCGGCCCCCCTCCTGCCCTCCAGCCAGCACAGCCTAAACATAACCGTGAGGCTTTGCTTCTCAAGGATCCCTGACGGTCGCGTGGAGGCACCCGACACGGAGACGGGGTAGCAGCTCCTTGGCGCCTGAGCCCCAGAGTCTGTGGGCACAGGCTGGAGGGTGGGCAAGGGCACAGCCGCCCTCGGGCTCTCTGGCCCAAGTTCGCGCACCGCAGGCTTGCAGAACAGGAGGGAACGATGCCGAAAGTAACGCGGTCAGCGCAGCCAGGCAGGCTGTTGGGGCGGAGTCTCCTGCCGATGGGCGGGGCCCCGGGGGCGGGGCTGCGCGGACTCTCCGCCTGCCCTGTTCTGAGCCGGCCAGGCACCTGCTACAGCCGTTCCACTCAGTAGGGCTCGGCCCGTTCAGAGCAGAGGGGATTCATCTCTGATAATCATCCCAGCCCTGGAAGCCACAAAAGTTCTTGATGTTTCTTGACGTTTGTCGACAACTAAAATTTCCTCGAGGACTTACTTATACGAGTACAATGGAGTATGTACAGTTAGCCGTCTGCCTCCTGGTTTTGGTTAAGCAGTTTAAGAATGCAAGCCTGTGTTTAATGTTTATTTTGAGAGGGAGAGAGAGAGAGAGAGAGAGAGAGAGAGAGAGAGACAGAGACAGAGACAGAGCACGAGCAAGGGAGGGACAGAGAGAGAGGGAGAAACAGAATCCCAAGCAGGCTCCAGGCTCTGAGCTGTCAGCACAGAGCCCGATGCAGGGCCCGAACTCGTGAACCGTGAGATCATGACCTGAGCCGAAGTTGGATGCTTAACTGAGCCCCCCGGGCACCCCAGGAAGTTTAAACTTTATTGAGCTCCTGGGTTTTTGGAAGAAGTTGAATTTAAGGCCTCCCTGCTAAGTTTGATGCACTGTATACAGATCATACAGAGAGGGCCCTGAAGAGACATGAATTGATCTACGCCCCAGAAGATTCAGCAGCGTCCAGAATCATCTTCATAAACACTTCTAAAGTTCTTGTAGAGACAGCAGGGGGCTGTCCAGGTTGTCTGTGGCTCTTTTCAAAGCGATCTTGTTAAGTTTATTTATTTTATGTATTTATTATTTTTTTAATGTTCCTTTTTGAGAGAGAGAGACAGAGTATGAGCAGGCAAGGGGTAGGGAGAGAGGGAGACACAGGATCGGAAGCAGGCTCCAGGCTCTGAGCTGTCAGCACAGAGCCTGAGCTGGGGCTTGACCTCATAGACCTTGAGATCATGAGCTGAGCCGAAGTCAAATGCTGCTTAACTGACTCAGCCACTCAGGAGCCTGTATTTATTTATTTTGAGACACAGAGAGAGTGTAGGGGAGGGACACAGAGGGAGAGAATCCCAAGCAGGCTCCACACTATCAGTGCAGAGCCCAGTGCAGGGCTCAAACCCGGGAACTGTGAGATCATGACTTGACTGAGCCACCCAGGTGCCCCACAAAGTAATTTTCAAAGGCACCTTATGTATGCCATTGGGAGCAGACACTCTGGACTGGGCGCCTGGAGCACAGTCCGTCAGAGACTTGATGTTGTGTCCGTTATGACACTTCACGTACTGAAAGAGTTTCTGCTTCTTAGCTGGAAAAAGCCACAGGGCCCACAGGCATCATGTAGATAAATTCTCCACAATACAGAGATAGAGATACGAGCACACCCGGAGACGGGTGTTAACGAAAAGTGTTTCAATGCTTCCATTTTGGATACTTCAGTGAAGAACTGAGGCAGGTTTGTTCTCAAAAGCAGAAGCAGGGGCGCGTGGGTGGCTCAGTCAGTTGAGCGACCGACTTCAGCTCAGGTCACGATCTCACGGTCCGTGGGTTCGAGCCCCACGTCGGGCTCTGGGCTGATGGCTCAGAGCCTGGAGTCTGCTTCCGATTCTGTGTCTCCCTCTCTCTCTGCCCCTCCCCCGTTCATGCTCTCTCTCTGTCTCAAAAATAAATAAACGTTTAAAAAAAAAAAGAGAGAGAAGCAGTAGCATCACTAGTCTCTAGTAAGGAAGGTGAACTCCAAGAATCAGGGTGGTTTTCAAGAACTCTAATTTCACCATTTATATAAAAACCCAGAGAGACCAGTCATTTCCAGTAGCTTCCAACATAAGCTGCAGTCAGCTTACCGGTGTCTGCCCTGCTGTGTTTCAAACGTGAAATTACACATGCTATAGTTTCTTATAAAGCAGCAGGTAAGAAGTCGATGTAGGGGCTGAAGAAGCAAAAGAACATTCAAAACGTCTTCCCTGTGGTGACTTTCAGCCCAGGACCATCTGAAAACAGCCACTTCCCCGGTTGGCCGCTGGATTCTGTGTCTCCGTCGGATTCATGGGTGCCATTAGTACTGCTAGGCTCTGAATTTCTATTTTCAGCCCACGCTGCCCTGGAAGCCTTACTGTGGCCCGATGCCCTGTTGTGCGGCTCACAGGGGCTCTGCCACACTGCCCGCACTGGGTGGATGTGTGCTCCCGTGGACGCTCATCAGCACGTCCTCATCAGCACAAATTTAAGCCCCACCCCTTGCTCCCCCCACGTGGATGGTCCGGCTTGTCTGTTTCACACAGATGCCCTTGTCTCTTGGCTACTTCTAAACGGCTAAGGCCGGTGACTTTAGCGGAAGCCGGACGGCACCCGCGCCTCCGCATCAACCACGAACAACCCGCAGCTGTCCTTGGCTGGCGCCAGGCCCTGTGCTGGTGACGACGTAGGAGGTGTCCGTGCGGGGTTGCCGATCTTGGAGAGCCCACCACCGTGCCAATCAAACTCCAAGCCACGAGCCAGCAAAGCGCTGGGGACAAATGTAACTTGGGGCGTCCTGTCAAAGGAAGACTTGGTTCGGCTTCAGTACAACGATGGTGGTTTTTCCAGAAAGATCTGCCCGACTCAGATGCTCCGGCTCTGTTTTGGGCACTGGAGAAATCCTGGAACTCTCGTGCGCCAGGGAAGGTGCATCTCCATGCACTGGCGCGCTGCTGTCTGGAGGGTCTGTCCTGCCAAACTTCAAAAGACAAGCCACTAGTCTTCATGCTTAGTCCTCGGGCTTCCCTTCCCCGGGCACGAACCCGGTCAGCGTTTTCCCTGGGGTGGAGAGTGTGCTCACACTCCCGGAGTCCCCGACATGACGACGTTCACTCTCTGGAGCTGGTCCTCTGGCCCCTGGGCTCCCGGTCGTCCCCCCACCCCCACCCCCGCGTGATGGCCCCCGGAGAGGATGCTGGTGGTCTCGTGCAGACTTTAACCCATTGATTTTAGCTCCATTTCTTCAGGGAGCACATCGTGCCCTCATTTTCAGAAACGTGCTTGGGGGTTATTTGGGGGAGGAATCCGATCTATTATTTGGGGTATCGGCTGACCCGGCTTGTCTCTGGTTCTCTTCCAAGGAGGAACATGGGCATAGGACGCAGGCTAAACCAGGGGTCGGGACGTCACGCTCTCTTTGGCATTCGATGTTAGGAAGAGATTGTCGGGTTTTCTTGTTTTGGGGACAAGCGTTAGAGAGGAACCACCCCTCCCCCAGCACTCCCGAGCCACCAGTCTGCAGTCGTGTTGGGGGGCCTGCTGGGGTCCAGGAGCGCACTGACACCCTGTTTGTGTTCAGAACGTGACGAATACGGTGGTGAGGACCACCCTGAGGAACGACCTGTCCCCTGAGGGCATCATCCACCATCTGAAGATCCTGAGCCCCATCCACTGTGCCTTCCAGAACGACCTCCTGACATCGTCAGGCTACACCCCAGAATGGGGGTGAGTGGAGAGGTCTCTCCCCACCCCTCTTCAGCTCACTGTCCACTCTAGCACCTTTACTTTGGGTTTCTTTAGGATTTTTTTTAAATGTTTATTTATTTTTGAGAGAGACAGAGTGTGAGCAGGGAAGGGTCAGAGAGAGAGAGGGAGACACAGCATCCAAAGCAGGCTCCAGGCTCTGAGCTGTCAGCACAGAGCCCAACATGGGGCTCGAACTCATGGACTGTGAGGTCATGACCTGAGCCGAAGTCGGACGCCCAACCGACTGAGCCATCCAGGTGCCCCAGCTTTGGGTTCCTTTAGGATTTTAGTCACTTGCGGATCCTTTTGTGAGACTGAATATAGAAACGGACAGTGGCCAGGACTTGGTTCGTAACCCCCAGCGCCCCTAATACTTGTCCTCACTTCCAACTTAAGACCAACCAAAGAAAGCCAGATACGTACCCTCACCAATCCCATAGGACACTCCAGTCCTGGTGAGCCCACCCACGGCTTCCCCATGACACGCCTGGGGCGCCTGGGGCCTCCCTTTCCCTCTCTGAGGATGCCCCTCCCCTGTCTGTCCTTGAGTCTCCTCCAAACTCAAGTTGGGGGGTGACACACGGCTCCAGCCAGCTCAGAATCGGTAGCCTTGCCTGTTCTCATCTGGGCGGTCTTCCTTTATTTCCATACTTCTTTGGAGTTGCTTTTTGGGGAGCAATGGGAACGGTGGGGTCACAGGAGCGCACCTCCTGAAACCACTCACTCTTGCAGGGTCTATACCATCATCGAGGACCTCCATGGTGCTGGCAGTTTTGTCACCGAGATGCGGTTGTTTATTGGGGACTCCCCTATACCTCGAAATTATAGTGTGTCTGCCAGTGATGATGTCAAGATCGAGGTGGGGCTCTATAAACAGAAGAGCAACCTCAAGGTGGTCCTGACCGAGTGCTGGGCGACACCATCCAGCAACGCCAGGGACCCGGTCATGTTTGGCTTCATTAACAACAGGCAGGTGTCGGGTGTGGGCCGCCTCCCAGACACGCACGGATCTGGGGGCCGCGTCCCTGGGGGACCGGAGGGTGGCGGTCCTCGCCTCCCATGGGTGATGGCAGACACGGTGGGTGCAGTCAGAGGCTCTGCCGGGAAGCCCATCTGGGACGGGGATGGGAGGCCGGCTCCTCACTAATGAGCCACGTTCCTTCCTTCCCAGCTGCCCCATCCCCAACACACACACGAACGTGATCAAGAACGGGGACTCCAGCAAGGCCCAGTTTAAGCTGAAAATCTTCTCCTTCATCAACAACTCCATCGTCTACCTGCACTGCAGGCTTCGTATTTGCATGGACTCCCCTGGAAGCACGTGCAAAATAGTAGGTGTTTTACTTCTCTAACCTTGTGTCTGAGTTGTGCCCCTGATCACCCTGAGGAGGGCCACTCTGTTATCTGAAGCCCAGGCTTTGGGCGGCTCTGGGGCCCGGTCTGGGAGCACACTCTGCATAAGGTGTGAAATGAGGTGTGGATGGCAGTCAGCCCATGGACAGAGGACTCTGCAGCTAGCTGGCTAAGCTACATCCTTCCAGATGTCGTACCACATGTTGGCCATCCCATCCCATTCCCATTCCTATTCCATTTCCATTCCTATCCCATCCATTCCCATCCCATCCCATCCCATCCCTATTCCATCCCATCCCATCCCATCCCATCCCATCCCATCCCATCCCATCCCATCCCTATTCCATCCCATCCCATCCCATCCCATCCCTATTCCATCCCATCCCATCCCATCCAATCCCATCCCATCCCTATTCCATCCCATCCCATCCCATCCCATCCCATCCCATCCCATCCCTATTCCATCCCATCCCATCCCATCCCATCCCATCCCATCCCATCCCATCCCTATTCCATCCCATCCCATCCCATCCCATCCCTATTCCATCCCATCCCATCCCATCCCATCCCTATTCCATCCCATCCCATCCCATCCCATCCCATCCCATCCCATCCCATCCCTATTCCATCCCATCCCATCCCATCCCATCCCATCCCATCCCATCCCATCCCTATTCCATCCCATCCCATCCCATCCCATCCCATCCCATCCCATCCCTATTCCATCCCATCCCATCCCATCCCTATTCCATCCCATCCCATCCCATCCCATCCCATCCCATCCCATCCCATCCCATCCCTATTCCATCCCATCCCATCCCATCCCTATTCCATCCCATCCCTATTCCATCCCATCCCATCCCATCCCTATTCCATCCCATCCCATCCCTATTCCATCCCATCCCATCCCATCCCATCCCATCCCATCCCATCCCATCCCTATTCCATCCCATCCCATCCCTATTCCATCCCATCCCATCCCATCCCATCCCATCCCATCCCATCCCTATTCCATCCCATCCCATCCCATCCCATCCCATCCCATCCCATCCCATCCCTATTCCATCCCATCCCATCCCATCCCATCCCATCCCATCCCATCCCATCCCTATTCCATCCCATCCCATCCCATCCCTATTCCATCCCATCCCATCCCATCCCATCCCATCCCATCCCATCCCTATTCCATCCCATCCCATCCCATCCCTATTCCATCCCATTCCATCCCATCCCATCCCATCCCATCCCATCCCATCCCATCCCATCCCATCCCATCCCTATTCCATCCCATCCCATCCCATCCCATCCCATCCCATCCCATCCCTATTCCATCCCATCCCATCCCATCCCTATTCCATCCCATCCCATCCCATCCCATCCCATCCCATCCCATCCCATCCCTATTCCATCCCATCCCATCCCATCCCTATTCCATCCCATTCCATCCCATCCCATCCCATCCCATCCCATCCCATCCCTATTCCATCCCATCCCATCCCATCCCATCCCATCCCATCCCATCCATTCGTGGCCATGATGCAGTGGTGCTTCTCCTCCAGGTGCTTTAATGCATATTCAGGTGTAAAAACTTTGCTTTAATTCAGTATTATTTTTAGTAACGTTGAGGGAACACTACTGAACCCCAGCCACTGTGATATTTAATAAGAGGGGTTTTTTTTTTAATTTTCATGTGCATGAATTTGGGATAATGAATAATTTTACATTCCCATTTCCGTAGACCTTTGAATGTGAAATATGCTTTGCAGTCCTGAGTTTTGAGAGCCCTTGTTCACACCACAGACAAGGATGTGAGCTCACTGTCACATGCGGTCTGCTCCCAGGACAGTATAGAGAACTCTGCTGGCCTTGGGTTCAGGGGCTGTGTGTTTGCCTCATCTCTGGGCAATGGGCTTGTTTCTGTGCTGCTCACAGAACCCCTACAGTCCCCCTCCCCGCCCCCAGGTCACCAGCCTCCGAGGATCCACGGGACACGCATAGGAGAAGAAACCCAAGGAACATCAATTTTGTTGATGTCACTTTTTCACACACAGTAGATCTTCCAGAAAAAAAGGTTGAAAGGGACACAGACCCCCGGATGACTGCCAGCTAGGGGTGTGCATGACCCTGCACCAGGCTCCAAGAGCCCCTCAGACATACTAAGAGTATTAATAGCCACAACCAGCTCTGTAAGGAGGGGCCGGTTCTCAGATTCTTGATAATATGGCTTCACGCCTTCCTTTCCCAGCTTTCCTAGGAGAGGCATTGACTGCTTTTCTGTGGCTGCAGCTGCAGCTGAGACATCAGGAGTGCATTCTCTCACAGCCTGGAGGCGGGGAGTCCAAGATCAGCCTTGGGGCAGGGCTGGCTCCCCCTCAGGCCGCGAGGGAGAGTCATTCCAGGCTCTCCCTTTGGGGTGCAGACCCAGCTTCTCCCTGTGTGTTCATATCTTCCCTCTGTGCATGTCTGTGTCTGTGTCCAACATCCCCTTTCCCCAAGGACACAGTCATGTTGGACTAGGTACGCACCCTAATGACCTCACCTTCTCCTCATCTGCAAAGACCCTATTTCCAAATAAGGTCACATGCACAGGTACCGGGGGCTAGGGGGTCAACATCTTTTAGAGGGGCAGAATGCAGCCCATAGCAGGTGTATTCTAAGAAGGTTCCACCGTGTCCCTGAACCTTCGTGCAAGGCAGAGGCATTGAAAGGAGCAGGCGGCTGCAGCTGGCCATGGCCATGGAGAATGCCAAATGACTCAGCGCCGACAGAGGGCCTGAGGGGCCGAGGGGCCAGGGCTTGGAGGCGCAGCGGGCTGCTCTCTTGAACCTCGATTCCTCCTGTGATCCAGGCGGTCCAGGCCCCCAGGTCCCTCCCCTGTCTGAGCTCACCCACCCTCGACTTGCTGTCTCCAGCCAGATAGAATGTACGGATCAGGGTACCACCCCGACGGTCAGGACTTGTCTCCGAACTCAGTAGTTCTGCTCGACTAACTCGAAGTTTCTTTTCTTTCAAAACAACAGAATTGCAATGACGTCAAGTCCCTGAGAAGCAGCGAGGCATCCACCATACACCAGACATCCTGGGGACCCCTCGTCCGGTCTGAAGGTTAGTTGGTGACTTGGTTTAGACAGTCCTGAGTCCCATCTCACCAGCGTGGGAGCCACAACTCCGCCCCCCCCCCCCCCAGGAGCCAGAGCACCTGGGATGTTCCGCAGCAGACTCGGGAACAGGGGACATAACAGCTGCTGGCCGCTGAGAGCGACTTCCCCGGGTTGCATTGAGTCCATCACCCTACAGAGTGTGGCCGGGAGGGAGGGGCCATTGTCATACCCACATTGCAGAAGAAAAGGCTGGGGCTTCAGGATGTCAGCACACCCTTAGATAAAGCAGTATTTCGAGCCATGTGTTTTTGTTGGATAAACACACGGAATGGGTTGTTGGGCCACAGGAACTCAGGTGATGCCTAAGCTGTTTATTCTGGGCTTGGCTAACTCGGAAGATGCAAAAATAAAAAAATGACATCGCTTTCTCTCTTGGTGTAAAACTTCCACAAGCCAATTACATTCCATGTCATTTCAAAGGCTGCAATCATTTTTCCAGGAAGACATTTTATTTCCTTTGAGATTGATTTCATTGTTTTTTCAAAAAAAAAATTGGTTGGGGGAAATGGCGTGCTTTGGGTACGAAGACAGAAATGGCTAGCTGTCCCCTAATATCGGTTCGCCCCTTCATCCTAATAGAACCCCACGCCCACCCCCAACCCACCCCATTTTGAGCTGGCTGCCGGGAATGAAAACCGTAATTCCCAGTCAAGCTGGCTGTTGAGTGTGGCCCTATGAGTAAGTTCTGGCCAATGAAATGCAAATGGACGTCAAGTGCCAGCTCCCCAGGGGCTCAGGCCATTGTTTTCCCCTTTCTTCATCATCCCCCTTCTCAGACCCCAGGGGAGGGCCATGGGGACAGGAGCCGGAAGGAGCCCCATTTCCAAGGACACCTTTCAACAAGGCAGCCAGGTCAGGCCAGACCTCCGACCTCCAGGTTTTGTACCAGAAAGACATAAACTTCCATGTTCTTTGTCACTGCTATTTGGCTTTTTCTCCCGTTTGCAGCTAAATGTAATCCTAGTCGATTTTCCTTTTTTGTTGCTTTTCTCCCTACTTGGATGGCCCTCCTTGCCTCTCCATATTTTCCTGCACAAGAACTTCTGGGCTTTGGATGCGGGATGTGAGCCGGGGTCCGAATGCTGATCAGGGCTTAGGAAGTAAGATGAGGGAGTAAGAGAAGGGCCAGCAATTCTCAACTGTTGGCTCTCATCCAAGTATTTGTGAAATTTAAAAGACTCCAGGTTTGGGGGTGTGTCCTAGGCCCACTAACTCGGAGTTTCTGGAGCTGGGCTCCGGGCTCTGGTGTCTGCACTGGTCATCAGGCAGCTGAAGGGCCCATCCTGGGACCACATCTTCTCCTACCCTCCTCATTTCTTAACCTGCTGAGAACTGGTTGACCAGGAGCCCTAATACGAAAGACAATATGTGTGAATTGCATTCTCGTTTATAGAAATGGGATTCCTGTTTATTCACAGATATTATAGATAATGTCGAAACTACTGGAGTGGAAAAAGCACTCGGCTTGGAGTTAGGAGATCTGAGTTTGAATGTGGACTCTCATGCTTCTAGTTGTGTGGTCTTGGGAAAATTCCTGAGTCTTCTGGATCCTATCCATCCATCCATTATTCCTCCATACATCCACCCGCCTACCCACCCATCCACCCACCCACCATCCATCCATCTATCCACCCATCCATCCTTCCATCCATCCAGCCATCCATCCTTCCATCCATCCATCCACCCACCATCCATCCATCCATCCATCTACCCATCCATCCTTCCATCCATCCATCCACCCACCATCCATCCATCCATCCATCCATCCATCCATCCACCCATCCATCCTTCCATCCATCCACCCATCCATCCACCCATCCATCCATCCTTCCATCCATCCAGCCAGCCAGCCATCCATCCTTCCATCCATCCATCCACCCACCATCCATCCATCCATCTGCTTACCATCCATCCACCCATCATCCATCCATCCATCCATCCACCCACTTATTCATTATTCCATCTGTCTATGTGGCAGGCATATATCCCTACTATGTGTCCAGCACTCTCCTTTTTTTCTGCAGCATGGGCATACTACATTGTGCCTCATTTCCCACATCTATAAAGTGGGAACAGTACTAATTTCTACTTCATATAGTGCCTTGTCCATAGAAATTACCGGATAAGTGCTAGTTGTTATCATTTGTAGCCAGTAGAGCATCAACTAACAACCATTGCAGAGAACACCAAATATAATGAGGGTATAAATTGTCAGGCTCAAAAACAAGGATCATTCCTTTGGTGCATCGTTCTTTCTCATTGTGTTATTAGCTCTTGTGTGCTCCATAATTGTGCCATATAAATGTGCAGAAAAGTCATTTAGAAACATGGAATCTCCCAGTTCGTGGAAACTTTGCATTTTAATTGTGTATATGAACAGAAATACTGTTGGGGACTGCAGGGGTGGGATAGACTGGCAGACAAATCTCTTTGGGATTGCCCCCCTCCCACCCTGTGCCCACACTCTGTCCCCTGACTGTGCACCCACGCTCTGCCCCCCGCCCCCCCCCCCCCGTGTTAGTTTTCTGGGGCTGGGGCCACAGGACACTAAGTGCCACAGACTGAGCACCTCATGGTTCTGGAGGCCAGAAGTTCAAGATCAAGGTGTCGACAGGTCTGGGTCCCGCGAGGGCAGTGAGGGAGAATCTATCTCCGGCTCTCCGAGCTTCTGGCATTTGCTGCTGTGGCTCTCCTTGGCTGGCAGGATCTCGTTACTGGAGCTCTGCCTCTGTCCTCACGTGGGGTTCCTCTGGTGCCTCTGTGTCCTCACATGGCCGTCCTACAAGGACATGGGTCCCATTGGGTCAGAGCCTCTCCTGCTTCAGCACCGATTAGGAGTCCCTCACTGATTACGTTTGCAAGGACCATCACGTTCTGTGGTAGAGGGGGTCAGGACCTCAACGTATCTTTCTGGAGGACGCACGTAGCACTGCGCATTGGTGAGATTGAGGAGGAATCCGTGGGCATTGTTCCGGAATGCGTGCTGCCAAGACATCTAATGTTAGCATCGCAATATTCTAATTTCCTTCCGGGAACTCTTCCATGGCCATTTGCTTCGCGAGATCACTCATTAGTCCTCCCTCGCTAGAGTTGCTTTGTACAAAGAGGGAGAGAAGGTTGAGGTGATGTCTGTCGGATGCACAAATGTCCCGGAAGGAAGGGTCCGGAATCATCATTGGGGCTGCCCGGAAGTGAGGAGCTGGGGGTTCCCTACATGTGCTTAGAGGCTCTCCATCACTTTCCCACAGCAGGGGCTGGGTCCCCGTCACCGAAGCATTGATCACTCAGTGTCTTTGCAAAATGACTGTTTGTGTGGGTTACCCCAAGTGACCGTGGCAACCGTCCTGCCCGCGGTGCAGGCTTCTCAAGCCATCCTGGTGAAGGGCCAGTGCTTTATTAAGAGATTGACAGGTGGTCCGACTGTGGGCCCCGCATGCAACTCCCGCCACGTGACCGGTCTCTCCCTCTCCCATGGGGAGGGTCATGTCTTGCTCTCCATTTTGTGTAGACTGGTAACCACTGCGGGGCCACAGCAACCGGTGGACCGTGCTGGCCTGTGGACCCCACCTAGAGCAGCTCTGGGCCGGTGGGTCAGGTGGGAGCGTTCGGCTACAGGTGACGGAAACCCGGGGAAACAGGCAGCGAGCAAACAGGTTCATTTGTCCCCGGAGGCTGCATCCGGGCTCCGCCCTGGGCCCCACTGTGAGCGGGGTCTACCTCTCTCCCACTGCAACATCCTCAGTGTGGTCCCCCTGCTCGGGCTAGCACCGCGGCCCCCGCATGGAGGACGGGAGGAGGCCAGGCGCCCGCTATAGCACCCGCAGAGGCCGGGTCTAGGGGCCAGCCTGCAGCTGTCGGGGAACTGGCCGTCCGGTGTCTGGGCGCCTTGGGAGGTTATGTGGCTCCAGCACGCATCCCCGGAGCCTCATCCAGCGCACCCTTCCCTCTGGAGGATATGTCTGCCTCTGTCCCAGGCAGCCAGGAGGGGTCCCCAATGCCACTGTCGGACCACTTTGCATACCTGTGCTATGCCCTGGAGACCCAGAGTGACATCTACCTCGGCAACCACACAGGAGACAGGCTCTCGGGTGTCCCTTGTCACCCAGGTGGACACCCCCAATGCAGGGGGACTGGACGGAGGTGAACGTGGTGCAGGGGTGGTTTTGGCTCCTGCTGCAGGTGCCCTGTCGTGGGTCCCACTCACTCTCACTGCACTCCACGCACCCCGACTTCCTCACGGGGGTGAGCAGTTCTCTCCCCTGGGGGTGGGGACGGCTGGTGGCCCCGCACCGATTAGGAGTCCCTCCCTGTCCCCTTCCTTCAGAGCCGGGCACCAGTCTGCTTTCTGCCTCTGGTTTTGCCCCTCCTGGATAGTTCTATAGACAGGGTCATACTGTGTGCCGTCCCTTGTGACTCTCCCCTTTCGCTAGGCATGATGTTTTGAGGTTCCTTCATGTTGAAGCACCCATTGGGACTTTGTTCCTTTCTGTGGCCAGACAATATTCCGTTGTGTGGATGGACCACATTTGTTTATCCAGCCATCCTTTTTTTTTAATGTTTATTTATTTTTGAGAGAGAGAGAGACAGAGTGTGAGTGGGGGGAGGGGCAGACAGAGAGGGAGACACAGAATCCGAAGCAGGCTCCAGGCTCAGAGCTGTCGGCACAGAGCCCGACGTGGGGCTCGAACTCATGAACTGTGAGATCATGACCTGAGCCAAAGTCCCACGCTTAACCGACTGAGCCACCCAGGCGCCCCTATCCATTCATCCTTTGATGAACGCTTGGCTTGTTTCCGCCCTTGGGCTGTTGTGAATAATGCTGCTATGAACATGGGTGCCTGAGTATTCGAGTCCCCATTTCCAACTTTTTTGGGTCCGTGCTTTCCTGTGTTTTTACTGGCCCTCGGGGTCCAGGGAAGGCCCGCGCTCCTCTCCAGCGCCCAGCCAGGTCTCCACGCGCAGCCGAGCTCTCAACCTCCCCGCACCGTGGGCCCTGTCACTCCCCGGGGGGCTAGGAGTTATCCAGAACGCCGGGCGGGCTGAGCTGTCCTGGCTGATGCCCGCTCTCTCAGGCTTGGGACACCTGCTTTGTCCCCTTCGGAAACCCACACGTACACGGGCCCGTGCGGAGCCTCACAGCACGGTGCTCCGGGTCAGTCAGATCCCGATAATAAGGTCACCGAGCGGCGGACTCCGTGGCGAGCTTTCTCCATCGCCAATCCGTCCTAAGCCCTCCGGTCCACCCTGACCGTGAGGTCGCAGGGCTGGGGCCACGGGTGATGCACGGCCCACGGAGACGCGTCCCTCCCGGTCTGGGCGGACCGACCTCACAGCTGTATCCGTCTCGTTCCCTGCAGGTGAGCGTCCAGGCGCGGAGCCGGGCCTGGGAGCCGGTTACCTGGTCCTCATCGTGGTGGCCGTCTTCGCCGTGGTGGCCGGGGCGGCTGCCCTTGTCCTCGTGCACTACCAGAGAATGAGTCGCAAATACAGCTTCAGAGCCGGGCCGGACGACTTCGGCTACCAGGTGTTCTCTGGGTAGGCGGTCCCGGCGGGCCCGCAGGTGGGTGAAGAGCCACGCGCCTCCGATGCGCGCGTCCTACCCTCGCCACTGGCGGAGACGACACGGCGTGTGCTGGGGGCTTTGGAGAACGGCGGGTGGCCGGTGGCACGTTCCGTGCCCCTTAGCGGAAAGCCCCCGAAGCTGCAGGAGGGGAAGTGGGCCATCGGTTGTCCAGGTCAGGTTCTGTCCGTTTGCACAAGGGCAGACCTCGCGGAGCCCCCGGGGGGTGCGGCGAGACGAGAGCCGGCCCCGGTGCCCCTCCGAGGCCAGCCCTGTGCCCCCCGCTCCCGGGCGGCCCCAGGTGAGTCCCCGAGCCCCTGGCGCCTTGGTTTCTTCGTTTTTCCTCCTTTGTAGCAGGGCCGGGTGACGGCGGTACCACGCGCACAGAGGGCAGGAACCAGGCGAGGACGGGCAGACCCCTGGCGGCCTCTGGCACCTTGAGTGCTGAGTGAATCCGCGACTCCTCTCTGTCCCGTGTCCCCACAGCCTTGCCCTCGCCACGAACTGTGCCTCGTGTCCCGGATGATGTGATGGGCACACGCCTCTGCCTTGCCGTGTCCTCTCGGTGGTTTTAAGTACCTGCACCCCCGAGCGTGAAGTGGCTCTTTTGAGCCACGACGGTCACGGGTGCCTGGACCTCCTTCTGGGCCCGAATACAGCTCATCACAGACGGGTGACGCTCGTTCCGGAGGAGTGCCGTTTTCTTAGGGCCGGCCTGTAGGGGGGATCGCCCGGGCCTGGGATTTCTGTAAAGGCTTTGAGATTTCGAGAGAAAAAATCACAGGCCACGTTTGGCAGCTGTCGTTTGCTGCCTCCAAACACTGTCGGACTCCATGTGGTTACAGACGGTGGCCTGAGATCGGCTCTGGGCCCTGGAGCTGCCCCAAGGCATCCTGGGTACCACCCTTAGCCACACCCCCTTAGCCACACCCCCTACCTGTACTCCTCCCCTGCTCCCCTCCCCTGCTCCCCTCCCCTACACCCTTGCCCTGCATCCTTCCCTTAGGCCCCTCCCCTGCACCCTTCCCCTGCACCCCTCCCCTGCACCCTTCCCCTATGCCCCTCCCCTGCGCCCAGTCCCCTGCGTGTCTCTGGCCCCTCTGGCCTGCCAGGGAGCTCCCTCCCCTGACAGGAGTTAAGGACTCGGGAGGTGGCCCCGAACAAGGATTTCGGGTTGTTACTTCACCTCTCCCAGCAGGGGACATTCACTTCTGTCTCACTCTCTCCCTCACAATCCCCATCGCGTGAGAAGAGCCCACTCTGTAGGAATTTCCACTGGGAAAATGGCAGATTCCCCGGTGGGACTGACTTGCCCAGGGCCACACTGAGTCCCCGGTGCTGGGGGACGTCCCACAGGGAATCTCAGCTCCCCCTGACCCCCGGCCTCAGTCCTGCCTCGGCACTGGCCTCCCTGCCCGGCACAGTGTGTGATGCCTGGCTTGGGACGGCCGCACCAACCACGTCCTCATCGTCCCCCCGCTGGCTGGCCAGAAGGATGCTTTTCTGCCCTTTCAATGCTCGGGGCCCTGATCCTTCCGACAGCAGACAGCTTCCCCCCAGACTCAGTGGGGTTTTCTGTCCGCACACTCCCCAGACTTGAGCTGCGTTCTCCCCACGCCCTTAGCAACCCCATAGCTCATCGGGGTTTCTTTCTCTCCCCTCTCAAGCAGGCTCTTGGGGAAGGACCCTGTTTCTTACCGATATTAGCAAATACCCAGGAGTGCTGAGCGTGTGGGTGCGTGAGAACCCTTCCTAAACACTGTAAACAAGTTAACTCCCTCAGGTTCCCAACAACCGCGTGAGGCTGTGTTATTACCACTTTTACTGCTGGGGACCTGGGGCAGGCAGGTGAAGGAATGTCCTGGGAACGTAACTAGAAAGGGACAGAGCTGGGGTTCGGGTCTGGGGTCCATTCTTTTAGCCGCGGAGCTCCAGTGACTTAGACTGGCGTGCACGTGACTGGCAGGTGTTCAGAATGAGGCCCCTTGGCTTTTCCTTTCGTTGGAGACCCGGAGACGTTGTATTTTAGCAATTATCTGAGAAATCCACAATTCTCTCCCTGGGGCTCCATGGTGCCCAGCAGTGGAGGGAGCAGTGTTGTGGTCCGAAGGAAGAACCCTCCTGGGGCCCTGAAGCCCCTGGGGATGCAGGTGCTGCCCCCACTGGTCAGGGCTCTCTGCCACCCCGAGGGCCCCAGCATGTGGGTGACTGGCAGTGGTTCAGGTTCAACGACACTCGGTTATAACTAAGACTCCTTAGCACGGCACCTTCTAGTCTCTCTCTGGTTTGGGGCCCACGCAGTTTGAGTCATGGAGACCCTTCTGCTTACTGACCCATTGCATCCTGTCCCCCATCAGGGGACACTGTCATGTGGACATGCCCCTGTCTCCTCAGGCTCTTCCCCAGCCAAGGCCACCTTCCCCACATTCAGCTCTTTATTCTCTTGAGATAAGACTTTGAACCAACCCAGCAAAGTGTGGTTGATAGGAGCTCCATCCTTGAAATGAGGAAATCGGGCCCAGAGAGCTCAAGTGAACGCTCTGAGTCACACAGCGGAGGCCAGATGAGCACACGTCCCCCACGGGGCGACGTCCCTTTCCGCGTGACTTCGTCTTCGTTAGGGGAGCTCCAGGAGCTGGTTTTGCAGGGATCACGCCTCTGCTTTGCCGCGGCCCCTTTGCTCCAGGACCTGATAGCATATGTGCACATTATCTAAGTTCTAGGAGCCACTGCAGTTCAGATGGGCAGAGTAGGAGCGGGGCCAGCACACGAGGCCAGTCACCTCCCTGGATAGAGTTCCAAGGGAATCTCAGTGAATCTTACTGAATACTTAGCACGTGAATCCCAACAAGGATGCCAGCGTTTGTCCTGCTCAGTTTCTGAGGACATCTGGTATGTGGGGGCCAGGCGACCCTGGATGTCCTCCCCACCTAAAATGAAAACACACCGGAGGGAAAATTGGCCTCTCATCCTTTCTTGTTCTCCCGTGGCTTCTGTTTCCCAAGTGAAGGACATCTCTAACTGGGTCTCGAGTTCCTGCAAAAATGTGCTCTTTGAAAAACATCAAACAAACCGTCCCCACCAGGCTGGCACTCGGCGCGGCCCTCGGCACCGGGAGCCCCGAGTCTCAGTGTGTCCTCCGCGGACAGGACAATGGCACAAAGGCCCCGAGGGTGTGGTCGTCCGGCTCAGGTGTCCGGGCCAGGCGCACCTATGTGCTGACATTCACCGGAGCCCCATTCACCGGAGACCAGTCCAGCCGCCATGGTCCCCGTTCCTCTGTGCCTTCTGGGAGCCGCTGCCCTTTTATTCGAGCACAATCTCTCACCATCCAGTGAGCGTAGAAGTCCTGTCCTCGGGGTGATGGTCACCCTACACTACCCAGGCTCGGGGGGTATTCCTGCACGAACCTCTCCTTTCCGGCGTGCGCACTGACCCTGGTCACCTCCTTCTCCATGCAGGTGGCTGTGAATCAACCTCGGTTCTTAATCCATGAAGCATCAACGGAAACCTGCTCTGTCCCACATCCAGAGCTTGGATGAGTCCCGGGGGTGGTGAAAACACAGCCTCTGACTGACCCAGGAGACCCATCGTCTGTGTAGGTCCCAGATAAGCAATGCCCACCAGGCGGATGTAAGAGCTTTTGGAGTGGGAGGTGGGGTGAGGGGTATGCCCCAGGCATGGGGATCTTCAAACAAGCTTGGATCCAGCCTTGCCATCACCCAAACCACCTCCACAGCCCCCAGACTCTTTACCCTCCTAACCGGCTCAAGTGGTCCTTTCTGGTTTTGCTCACCACTGACATCTGTCACCTGCCACCCATCCCCCCATCCACTCAGTCACGTAGCTACCCATCCATTCAGCCATCCATTCATCCAACGCTCTGTCATATATATATATTTCACATTTTCAAAGATATTTGACGGTGCACTTGGAGTTCTTTTAACAATAGGTCAGTCATAAATGCACTGCTAATGTTATTTTTAGTGGACATATATGCTCTTTAACATCTGCCTTTCCAGGACATTGTTTTTATTTACACAACAGAGACTCAAAAGACACTCCACTAATATGAAAATCTTTATAAGTAGAAATAACATTATATACATACACATACTCACTATTTTATATTTTTTCCAAGTATTTTCACAGCCATTTAAAAATATAATTTTACCCCAGGAGAGGTACTATTTATCCATTGCACAATGGGAAAGCAGAGAAGAAATGGGTGAGTCATTTTCATATGGCCACAAAATGAATTAATAAGGAACTGGGTGTAGAATCTAAATTTTTACCTTAGAATGTTCTCCATTACACCATACTGACGGATCGTGCTTTTTTACTTTATGTGAAACAAATTGGATTGTATTCGGTAGCTAACACCTGAAAGCATCGCGTTTTTCCTCGATGAACTTAGAATTACAAGGTGGTCATGGTCTTTAATTCATGAGATTACTTTTGTTGAATGTAACTAATTGGAGATTAATTTTGCTGAGTGTAACTAACAGCGATTCATATCTGGAGAATGCGAGTGTTTTGATTTAGTGGATATTCTCAAGGGTCAGTAAAGCATGACAGTATGTGGCTAACATTACAACATGTGGCTAAACCGATTTTGCACAAGTAGAATAAATCGCATGTGACATTGAACTGTGACCGTGCCGTTTGTTCGGTTCAGTCGCCTCCCGGGCTTACCCGGCATCACTGAGTCCACGGTGCTGTGCCGGGCACTCTGGGGACACCGGGAACGTGTCTGCACCCATTTGTTGTGATATTGACCCGATACCTGTCGCTCGCCTGCCTTGAAGAGAGGCAATAAACGTTTCAGTCAACCCAGGTTTCAAGACCCGTGACTGGGTGGCTCACAAGCCTCCCACATGACTATGTTCACTTTACAGCCAAGGAAATGGAGACATCACGTGACCCTCCCGCAGTCAGCTAGGAAGTGGGGTCCTGGCGTTAGACCCAAGCCTGTCTGGTTGAAAGGTCGCCGCTCCTGCTCTGCTCCTGCCGCGGGCTGCGGTGGGACCTGAGCGTGACCGCGAACGTTCTCCCCTTGTCCATCTGATTGTTGCAACAATCCTACGAGTTACGAGTCCCCGGTCCCGTTTTACGGACAAGCAAACTGAGGCTAAAATTTTAAACCACCGCTCCAAGCAGCTCACGGTGGAAACCCAGATCTTCTCCCTCCTAGTTCAGGCTCTTTCTGCTGCCCCGGAGAAGACTTAGTTGGTTCACTGGTGAGGCATGGGAGCCTTCGAGGACCTGAGAACTGAGTCCCTCTGAGCCGTGGAGAGATCACCCAGGAGCTCACCAAGGTGGGGGGCTTCGATTGGCTCAGGCTCTGGGTCCCTAGCAGTTCTCACATCGAGACACCACCTGCAGTCCCGCGTCCTTCCCAGCCCGGGATCCAGGCTGTGATGCCCTCTCTGCGCTCAAGGGTCAGGCGAGGTGAGAACCACCTGTATTTCCTGTGCACCCTCTACCCGGCCTGCACTGCCTCATACCGGCCACTAGATGGAGCTGCAGACCAGGGTGGGAGGTCCCTTTGTGTCTCCTGCAACCAGAGCCCTAGTTCTCGTTCTGTTCTTGCTGGATTTGAGCCTTTTGCCTGCAAACAAAGGGGAATCTGAAATTGTTCTGCAGGGCTTCGGGGTCCTAGGACACGATTCTGCTGGGGTGGGGCCGGGGGGTCCCGGAAACAGCTTGGGAAACGGCGCCGGTCTTTCAGGATGGAGAACGGTTATTTCCATGCACTGGCCCTGCGCCTGTGTGGCCCCCGCCCGAGGGGACCCTGCTTTCCACCAGGACCGGCTGAGGGAGGGGACGCCTCCTCTCCTCTCTCTCTCTGTGTCTGGGAGGGAAAAGACAGCCACACCAGGAAACAGTCTGTGCAATGGAGCCCCCAGGGAATGAGCCAGTGGACCAGGCTTCCCTGGAGACTCCCGGGTGGGGACCGGTGGGGACCACGGTGGCCGCTTCCCGCAGGTTCCCGGGGCTCCAGCAAAGCCGGAGAAATGGCCGAGTGGGGGAGGAAAGCCTTTGTGCCACAGAGTAGAAGTGCTTCCGGCCTGAACGTAGCCTGGACATCTTTCCAAGTCTAAGTGCTGGGGAGGTTATGGTCAGGCAGGGCTGGGGGGCCTGTGGAGTGTGGAAGAGAACCGGGGTGCCCCAGGCTGGCCCCACAACTCAGGATGCCGGGTGTCTGCTGGGTGGGGGAGGGTCATTCCCAACTCCAGGGGCTGCAGATTCTTACTCTGTGAGACCCCGGACACCAGAGTGATTCTGATGGAAAGAAATAGATTAGGGACTTAGCGGGGAGCTCTTCAATGCAAGGGCTACCTAGAGTTTGCACCCCACAAGGTAGCGCGTAATCGTGGGAGTCAGGGTGCTGCTGAGGTTACCGGCGCTGCCTCTCCCGCATGGGGCATGCCATCTAGCGTTGGTCGGGGAGCTTTGGGCTCCGAGTAGGGAAACATCAACTCCAACAGGCTTCCACGATAGAGACGATTCCTGGCCTCTTGCAAATGGCAAGTCCAAGGCAGGGTGGGCTTCAGGTGAGGCTTGCTCCCGCAGCTCTCAAGGACCCAGGTTTGGTTCATCTTTTTTTGCGTTCCTTCCGTGGTTTCAGCTTCAGCCAACAGGTCCCTCTTAGTCCCCCGGTAGCTGTGAGGGGTGATCAGGATCAGGCGCTCCTTCATTCACGTATGGCCAAAGGATGACAGTGTCTCCCCTATTGATGAAAGGAGCTGGGATTACGTCCGGGTTGAAACATCCTGGGTCCTGTCCCCACCCTGAGCCAGTCACTCTGGCTAGGAGGGTGTCCCATTCTGCCTGCTGAGACCCGGGCACAGGCCACTTCCATCAAGGGGGTGGCCTCCTGCTGGTCAGTTTCAGCCAGCCAGACTCCCAGTGCACACGGGAGAGACGCGGGGTCCACGTCGTGATTGTCACCACCAGGGCCTGGCCCCCAGGGCATCAGTCACCCTGATGGCTGAGGGTGGACACACGTGGCGTGACACACACATGGACACACGCTACCTTGGGAGGCCCGTGTCAGCACCCTGAAACCATAGGAAGAGAACAGAGACCCTGAGACATTAGGGGCCTGCCCCCGTTCGAGCAGTCGGTGCAGGAGCTGGGCCAGATTTCCCAGAGTGTGGACTGCAGAGCATGAGTCCCACGGGTGTCACCGGGTGCTCCGAAGTTGGGAGGGGGGCTTATGTTCCAGCACATGTGAGAACGCCTGGCTACGACTCCGGTGGTTTGTGACAGGGCCTCTTAGCTTGCTCAAGTACGTGCTGGCCCCGCAGGCATCCCAGGCCTGGCCACGCCGTGCCTTTGACCTTCACACTCCTTCTCGAACCCCCCAGGGGAGCAGCGGAGAATATTAAAGACACGACACAGGGTGGGGGAGCACCATGCCTGGCCCCCGAGGTGGGCTTGGGTAAACACTAGCCCCATGCCCGCCCTTGCTCCAGAACTTTCCTCCTTAAGGTGGACCTGGGCTCACCACCTGCCATGACCAAAGGGGCTGGGACCGTGGGGCAGAACCTTGAAACAACAATGCCCTCAGTCTCCCTTCGCGGGCTGTGTCAGAGGCCCCGAGACTTTGCCTTCCCAGGACCCCTCGTCACCTGGCTGGAGAGGAGGGCGGCCACGGAGCCCTGGTGGCTGGGGGGAGGGGGCACCTCAGCGCTCACACGGTGCAGAAGCTGTGTCGCCGTCGTGGCCTGTGTGGCCTCCGACCCCCGTGGGCTGGCCGGCCCGCCCTCCGTCTGGGGAAGATCGGCTCACCCGATGCCCATGAGCACGGGGGTCTTAGAGCCGTCAGCCCTTTGCTCGAGGCAGTCCTCCCTCACACTCCTCCCCCACTTGACCAAGGAGGGCCACGCCGATGTCCTCTGGTGTGTCCCCTACCTGCAGCCCGAGCTTCAGCTAACATAATCCGGCCCCTTCAGGGCCCTGGCTGCTCGGGACAGGAAGGCACACCCCCCGCACCCCTTCTCCCCCCCGGGCCAGCTGGTGTGATTCCTCACCCTCTCGGGGCAGACGGGCCCTGCACCCAGCAGGAGCCTTCTTACCAGCCTGTCCGTTCACAGAGGCTGCTGGCCACTTATATTCCCTCCTCTGGGAAGTGTCCCCCCTCCCACGTCCTGGGACGACCCAGCTCTCGGGGGCCACAGAGAGCTCCCCACCCCCCACCTCACCCCCAGGCGGAGACGATGCCATGGGCTGCAGAGACCTCTCCTCCGGAAGCCTCCCTTACCTGCAGCCAGGTGGGCTCCCCGGGGGGAGGGGCAGGAACGAGGTGGGGGTCGGCGGGAGGAGGTGCCTCGGGATCAAGTGTACTGTCCCCGGGAGTGCCCACCGTCCCGCTGCGGCTTCCTGGCCCTCGGCTCCCAGGACTTCCTGGCTGCGCCCACTGGGTGCTGACCAGGGCCCATCAGGGGGCTACTCTGAACAGGGAAAGGGGGGTCGGGGAGACGGAGACCCAGTCTGGCGTGCCCCTCCCCATCCCGGCCCTGCTGGGGGAAGGCTGACAGGCAAATCCCTCTCTCCCATAAAGGGCAGGCGTCATCTGAATCCTGTTCCAATGGAGCCACGGGTCAGGGACATTTTGGGGGGAAGGAGGATGTGCCAGGGGTCCCCCAAGGCCATCTTCATGTTCGGTGACCTTTCCAAGGACTCACAGGACACCCGGGCTTCGTTTGTTGTAACACAAGGGTGCAGATGACAGTCGGCAAAGGACTCCTCCTCCAGGGAGGAGGCCCAGAGAGACCGGAGCAGGAGGCTCACCCGAAACCCAGAGCTGGCCTCCGGGGATGGGTGGGGGGCTTGGCCCAGGGCCGCCTGCCCCGGAGCGGGGAAGCTTCCCTCGGTCGTTTTGGCCGCCTCGTATTTTACTCATCCCTCAAGTGTTTATAAATCCTCTCTTTAGAGTAGAAGAAGTTGCCATCAGCTCAGCAAAATAAACATGTTGGTAACCATGGTGATTTGGGGTATTTCCGTACTAGGCAGAAACGACCTCGGTTTAATACGTTTATCCAAGAGTTTGGTTCAAGGCAGAATTGATGCGACTGAAAAACTTTAGCCTTGGGGGACCAGTGTTTCTTTTCTCGTTCTCTCTTCTTCCTTCCTTTCTTCCTTTCTTCCTTTTTTCTTTCTTTTTCTTTTTCTTTCTTTCTTTCTTTCTTCCCCTTTTCTTTCTTTCTTTCTTCCCTTTTTCTTTCTTTCTTTTTTTCTTCCTTCCTTTCTTCCTTTTTCTTTCTTTCTTCCTCTTTCTTTCGTCCTTTCTTTCTTTCTTCCTTCCCTTTTTCTTTCTTTCTTTCTTTCTTTCTTTCTTCCCTTTTTCTTTCTTCCTTTCCTCCTTCCTTCCTTCCTTCCTTTCTTCCTTCCTTCCTTCCTTTCTTTCTTCCTTTTTCTTTCTTCTTTCTTTCTTTCTTTCTTTCTTTCTTTCGTTCTTCTCCAGTTAGCTATCATACACTGTAGTCTTGGCCTCAGGAGTAGAACCCAGTGATCCATCACATACATAGAACACTCAGTGCTCATCCCAACAGGTGCCCTCCTAATGCCCATCCCCCAATCCCCCACCCACCTGCCCTCCAGCAGCCCTCAGTTTATTCTCTGTATTTAAGAGTGTCTTACAGTTTGCCTCCCTCTCTGTTTTTATCTTATTTTTCCTTCCCTTCCCCTATGGTCATATGTTAAGTTTCTCAAACCCCACCTATGAGTGAAATCATATGTTTGTCTTCCTCTGACTCATTTCGCTTAGCATAATACACTCTAGTTCCATCCACATTGTTGCAAATGTCAAGTTTCATTCTTTTCGTCGCTGCATAGCTCACCTTTGTATATAAACCACATCTTCCTTACCCTTTCACCAGTCAATGCACGTTTGGGCTCTTTCCATAATTTGGCTATTGAGGAAGGCACTGCTATAGACTTTGGGGTGCAGTTTATAGCACTGCGGGGACCAGCATTTCTCACCTTCCTGTATGTGTCTGCCCTCATTTCACAGCCTCCGGAGCCCCAACAAGCTGTAGCTGCCGGTGCCCCGGCCCGGCTCCCGAGGCCACCCCCGGCGCCCCAGACCTGCAGGCTCTTCCACTGTGGCTGATGTCCTGCGCAAGGCGCTCTGGGCCCCCTGCCCCAGGGCCCGGCCCCGCCAGGTGTGGGGTTTCTTTCTCACGAAGCTGGTGCCCAGAAGCCCAAGTATTGCAAAGGTCACAGGCTAACTCCGGTCTTATCCCTGTGGATTTTGTGACTAAAGGAAAGAGAGAGGAGCGGGAGAGAGAGAGAGAGAGAGAGAGAGAGAGGAACAGAACCCCAAGGAACTAAAAGTAAGATAAAACGTAGTCAGCTTGCCGAACTTTCAGTGGAAAATTATCCCCAAGTCACCGACCACACACATCTCGAGTTTGGAGCTGCGTCTACAAGCATCTGTGAAAGTGAGGAATAGACCCCGCCCGTGTCGCATCGTCGTGGGTTCGGGGAAGGCCTCCGAGGAGCAATTCCAAGCATGGAGCCATGTCTGTATTAAGATGCAAGGTTGAGTCCTTGGCCCTGTAACGGGACATGGGTGAGGAGTGCGGAGACGCCTTGGGAGTGAACCTCCCGTCCCCCCCCATCCCTCCCACCCCCCTCGGCCCGGTCAGGTAGAGAGCCCTCACCCCCCCCCCCCACAGTGGAGGGGTTCTGCCAGTGGCTGCTCCGAGGGATCCGGTCCCTGTGCGGGCACACTGTTGGTAGCATTAGGAGTGTTTTGTGACAACCACGTTAGAATATTTAAAAAATTCACAAAAGACCGTACGGCTCCCTTCCTGTGGCTTTTCTCTCCTCGTCCAGCAGAGTCCAGAAGGTTCTGTGGTCTCAAATGCACGGATAAGGGAGGGCGAGGCTGGGTGCCCGGAGGCTGGACACACCGGGGCTGAGCTTGACAGGGCCAGCCTGTTGGGTGCTCCTAGGGGTCAGTGACCCTCGCGGGTCACCAGGGGCTGGGATCAGGGCAGGCGTGCGGGAGAAGGGCCTGCAGAAAAGTCCCAGATGCTGGTGCACCCTTCCACTGTGAAGTGTGGTCACAGGCTCCGTGGGGACTGTGACCTTGGACCTCAGTGCCCAGCAGGGAGCTTGGCTTTCCTGGAGGCCCCTGGCAGGTGGGCAGCGGGCAGAAGACTTTGCTGGGTCTGGGTCTGGAGTCCAGGGGAGGCACACAGGTTGCACCTGAGTCGGGGCCCCGTGGGGCCAGCCTTCTGGCCTGGGAAACGGCTGGGATGTGCCGGGACGCCATCGGAGCGCCCTGAGCACGAGTGACGGGAGAAGCGTTTTCCCCAGGCTTCCCGAAGCACCAGCATCCGGGGGGTGGGGGAGGGGTCTGCCTCGCAGGTTCCCAGGCCCCCCCTGCAGAGGTTCTGATTCAATAAACCAGGGGTAGCCTCATCTTTCGCGCATGTTTCTTCAAGCTTCAGCCTACCCGCCCCGCTTAACCGACGGCCCCGCTGCTCCCTGCCCGTCTGACCCAGAACCCTCGAGCCCCCGGACTTTCTCCCTGGGCGGCCCACGAGCACGCAGGACCCTCAGAGAAATGGCAGTTTCGGGTCCCCCCCGCTGCCTGTGACCACCTGCTCCATGGCTGACCGTCTGTATCGTCGGCAGGACTGAAGAAATGAGTGGCCTCAAGCGGCCCTGTGATTCTGGACACTGCGGACACTGCATGGGGCCCCGTGAGCGCACCTCAAACCCCGTCCTCAGGGTCATACAGCCCAGCGCGCGGGCGGCACTGCCGGGTCCTCGGCCGCCAGGGTCTGACTTCCCGGGAAGCACGCACTAGAGCTTTGCCCTCTGTGGACCTGCCCCTGCCCCCGGCCCCGGTCCCCAGCCCCTCACACCGGGGTCTTGAGCCTTTCTGCCCACCCCAGGAGCCCCATCTGGGGTGCTGATAGAGGGACGGGGAGAGGCAGCAGCTGGCACCACCAGGCCAGCGCGGTGGGAGGATGGCGGGGGGCCTGGCACCCCAAAGGCACCCCGCCCCCTCCTTGTGCCCTCGCTCTGCTCCCCGGGCAATGAGTCAACTGGACTTGGAGGCCAAAACCCTTGAGGCTGGAAGGGCTCGGGGACCCTCGGGTGCGGGATGAGACGGTGAAAGACAAAGTCTGCGGGGACCTGGGGTGTCGGGGAGCCTCTACAGCAGGTGTCCCCTCCTTCTCTCAGCAGGTGCTTGGGTAAACCTGTGGTCTGCGTCCAGGTCCCAGCCCCGCCTCCCTGCACCTGCTCTCAGGTGAGACGCAGCTGGAGCAGCTGGGCAGCTGGAAACCCGAGCCTTGGGCTCCGGAGGTGGGGGTGGGGCGGTGGGGGGAGGGGGAGGGCCCCCCTCCCCCCCCCGCCCCGGCCCAGCTGTGCCCGAGAAAAGAGGCATTTTCTGCTCTGCTGATCTGTCTGAAGGACACAGCGCCCAAAGATGGCTTTCTCCCAAGTCATTAAAGGACAAAGGCAAACAAAAACACCAGTGGCCTTGCTGGCCCGGGGCCACGCCGCGGTCAGGAATTAGGCATTTTCTGCAGCTGCAACTGTTGGGAAACAATGCACAGCGGTCGTTGTCCCCAGGACGTGGGCTAGTTCCCAACCACCGCTGTTTCTGGGGGAAAGAGCACCCAGTCTTCCCAGGGAAGCTGGTTTCGTAAGGACTCAACCCTCCCCGCGCCCCGTTTTCGCAGCGGTTCAAGGGGACCCGCGCAGAGCGTCACATTCATAATCCTGATTAATCCTCATAAAGTCCTGATGTGATCAATCCCGCTGCCCTCCTGCCTCTTTTAGTGAGGCTCGGTGACCCCCACGGTTGCTCCCAGGAGTCGGGGGCCGGGGGAGAGAAACACGGCAGGTGTAACAGGCTTCCACAAGCTTGGTGGCTTAAACCCACGTGAATTTATTACCGTGCACTTCTGGAGGCTAGAAGCCTGGCACAAGTCTCGCTGGGCTGATTCCGGGTGTGGGCAGGGCAGGCTCTTCTGGGAGGCTCGTGGGGGAGGTGGCCAGCTTCCAGAGGCCACCCCGTTTCCTGGCTCGGAGCCTGCCCTCTACCTCCACGGCAGGTCGTCGGGGCCAGGCTCTGGGCTCACATCGCTCTGAGCTGCCCCTTGCCTCCTCTGCCACACTGAAGGATCCTGGGGACTCCTTTGGACCTTTGGGTAACCCAGAATAATCTCCCTATTTTTTTAAACAAATTTTTTAAAATGTTCATTTATTTTTGAGAGAGAGACAGAGACAGAGGGAGCACTAATGGGGGAGGGGCAGAGAGAGAGGGAGACACAGAATCCGAAGCAGGCTCCAGGCTCTGAGCCGTCAGCACAGAGCCCGACGCGGGGCTCGAACTCACGAACCGTGAGATCCTGACCTGAAGGGAAGTCAGACGCTCAAGCATCTGAGCCACCCAGGCGCCCCTGGAATAATCTCCCTATTTTAAGGCCGGCTGATTAACATCTTCATTTCTGTCTGTTACCTTAATCCCTTTTGCCCAGTAAGAAGTAGCTTCACAGGGTCTGGGGTTGGGACCCAGGAGCGGCACATTCATATCTGTGTCCTCCATGCAGCCTTTTACACATCACTCGGACTGTCCATTCCTACCTCTGAGGTGCGTCTGTCCCTACAGGGTGTGCTGGTGCCATCTTGTACTGGCTTTGGGAGCCCAGCATGAGCTGGTATTAATAAGCCACATAAATGCACAGTTAAATAAATTATGTATTAGGGGCATCTAGGGGCTCAGTCGGTTGAGCATGACCTCCGACTTCGGCTCAGGTCGTGATCTCATGGTTCGTGGGTTCGAGCCCCGCGTCGGGCTCTGTGCTGACAGCTCGGGGTCTGGAGCCCGCTTCGGAGTCTGTGTCTCCCTTTCTCTCTGCCCCTCCCCCGCTCGTGCTCTGTCTCATAAATAAACATTTAAAAAAATGAATTATGTATTAAAACACAGATAACGAATGCTCAAAATTCATCACTTTCCATTATTTTATTACGTGTTACCGTCGCCTGCGTTCTGTGGTTATTTGTGTCTACTGGCCCAGAATGGTGGAAATGCTGGCACTTTGCCGACCGCACATCTCGCCCCGGCCCTGCGTTCCGTGCTATCGTGGTGATGGCTTGTGATTGTCCACAACTGGGCAGTGAGCACCGTGGACACGAAGAAACACTGTGCACGACAGTGCGGGCGGCACTGACATTTTTTGCTGATTATTTAGACTTGAGAAACGTGATGGAGAACGTATTAATGCAGATGAACTGAACAGTGTGCCTCGTCTGTTAACGGCTGCATCGTGAAAAGCACAAAAAGTCGTCCAGTCGAAATCGAACCGAAACCAATACCAGAGTTAGGCGACGTCATCGAGAGCGCTCTGCGTAAAGCCCTTGGCTCTGTGGAATTTGCGACAAAAAGTGCTATTTTGTTATTATTGGCAAACGGCACGCTGAGCTCCCTTTACGCCAGTGGAATGGAGAGGAAACGGACGTACGCGGCTGTGGGCTGTGGGCTCACCCTCTTCACCGCTCAGTCTTTCCAGACGCTTCTCTGCTCATACACATGCTGTTTGCTCAGTGTGGCGTAACCCACCCCACCCCACCCGTCCAACGTCCGGCTGACCCTGCTGTTCCCATGGGCACAGCCCGGGAGCCGTCTGGCCCAGGAGACTGCCTTGGCCCTGGGGGGTTCAGTGGCCCTTCTGTACTCTCATCACCCGCAAGTCCCCTATCTCAGCTCACACCACACCCCACGGAATCAGACTCACTTCTCCGTTTTTATCCCCGGGCCTGGCTGTGCACAGAGTCTGACAAGCCCTGCGTGGCAGGTGCTCAACGAAACCCACCCCAGGACTGTTCCTGACTCGGGGAGGCCTCCCGGTCTCTCCCGGGACAGAAGGAAACAGGAGAGGGAGGACCGGGACTGATGCAGACGTAATTCTGAAGGCAGCGGAGGGGGCTTCTGGGCACATGGTGGGGTGGGGGGGTGTCTGGAGGGAGGACCCCAGCCACCCCCTCGAATGCCTGCCACCCCTGACAAATTGTGGATTATGTGGATCCACGGGGACAGGACCCCAGGACTCCGGGGACAGGACCCCAGGACTCCGGGCAGATTAGCCGCCTCCCCAAGGGGGATCCTGGGAACCGAGATCCTCCCCAGGTGCGCTAGGAAGATAAACAAAGGAAAGTGAGGCAGTTAGTAGGGACGGAGCTCCCAGGGGAGCCCCTGGCACAGTCGGCCCAGATGTGGGGGCCGTCCACACGGCGCCCTTCCTCCACCCGCGTCCGGGCTCAGTGGCGAATGGCGGGAGGCCCTCACAGGAGGCGATGCGGGCCTCACGGACGGCTCACTGCTTCCCACGGCTAGGACGATGGGGCGGGGGCGCAGGGAAGACCAGACGGGACCCAGGAGGGACGCCAGGTCAGGTGGTTGTAACGGTGGCCGCGACGGTGGGACCCTGCCTTGCCAGACGCCGGGCCAGGCCCTTCCGCTACAAACAAGGCGGCATCACCCCGTTTTGCGGACGGGAGATGGAGGTTTGCACCTGGTGAACGTCAGGGCCAGGACAGCTTCTTAGACCCGAGCCCCGAGACCACCACAAAACACCTGCCAGCTGTGACCTTAAAATACTTGGTGCCAGGGCACCTGGGCGGCTCAGTCGGTTAAACATCCGACCTGGGCTCAGGTCATGACCTTGAAGTTCATGGGTTTGAGCCCCCCCACCCCCGCCCCGCAGGATCTCTGCTGTCAGCACAGAGCCCGCTTTGGATCCTCGGCCCCCCTCTCTCTGCTCCTCCCGCACCCTCTCTTTTCTCTAAAACAAATAAACATTAAAAAACTCTTTAAAAAAAGTACCCGGTGCCGTCTGCAAATTCCTCACCTGGCCTGAGGTTGCCGAACCCCCCCAGGGGCACCTGTCCAGCCCTCTGGCCTCACCCGCTAGGGGCTCCTCGCCTGCTCCGGCCCAACCCCAGCTGGAGGCACCTATTCCCGGTGCCTCCTCTCCTTGGACTTGGAGTTTGGAGAGAGCGGACGCCACCGGGAACCCCCCGGGGAAAACTTGGCCTGGGCAGGTAGGAAGGAGAGGCAAGGAGACGCAGCCTGGCCACAGAAGGACGGGGCAGCCGGGGGCAGGGCGGCGGAGCTCGTGGCCTCGGCACCAGCCGTCTCCCACGGCTGCGGGGTCTGCCTGGACTCTTTCTACGTCTCCCGGGTGTGGCCAGGTTACTGTGGCCCACAAGGAGCTACGTTCTCCTCCAGGCCGCAGAATGTCGGGACGATACAGGAGGGCCGGGAAGTGTTCCTGGGGCGGCTCCAGCTGGGAACGTGGCCAGAGTCTTCAATGACTTTGTGGCGAGAGAACTGCTCCCGATCAGGCAGGTGGTGGGGGGTGGGCCTCACGGTGCTGACGAGGCACGGGCAAAGGTCCCCTGGGTTGCTCGTTTGTCTTACGCCAGCTGCTCACACCCCCACAGGGGCACACGCACACTCACACACGGGACGCGCGAGGGCGCACAGAGCGCCCCCAGTGGCCACGGGAGAGATGTGCTGCCCCGAGTTGCTCCTGTCTGCACACTTTCAAGCATAACGTCTTCCAACATTTCTAATCCCTGTTGCCACCATAGCCTCCCTCCAACAGTCTCCCGAGGAAGGCTTCGTTCTTCCCCGTTCACGTTCTGCAGGGGACCCGGGCGAGGAGGGGTGGGGTGAGGAGGGAGGGAGGTGAGGGGGCGAGGGCTGGGGCTGCGGCAGGATGGCAAGTGGCCTGAGCCCGGACAGCAAATGCAGGTGGGCCGGGAGTGAGCGGGCGAGCCCAGGTGAGAAAGTTCCATTGACCAGGCTTGTGTCCAAGCCCCACCCTCGGCCAAGGGGGAGGAGCCCCACGGCTGACGGTCCCCTAAGCCTGCCCATGGTGGCCAGCGGTCAAGGGCCGCCTCCGAAGTCAGGGATCTGTGACTAATCTGACTCCCCAGCCCTTGGTTTAGTGTTGCACAGAATTGTTAGGTGGAATCGGAGGCCACACGTTGCAACGAGATTCAAATGACAACCTCGGGGTAAAGAGCCCGTGGACACAGGTGTGTTTGAGGATGTCCCGCGCTGGGCCCCGTCCGATGTCGTGTAGACAAGCTCACGGTGCTGAAAACGTGTGACTCTGAGAGCGGAAAGAACTTCAGCTCCCTGGGATTGTACTTAAAGTCAAACTGACATTTGGTCTGTGTCTTACTGTCGTAAAACCGAGTCATTACCAGCAAAGCAGCTTCCCTGTGAGATTCTACTTACATTATGATGGTTTATTTTATATGACTCTGGGCCTGGAGACTGCGATGCCTGTCGTGCTTATCTGTGCTGAGAAATTCTGTATCGTCACATTTTGTTCGTTATGGGAAACTGGATTTGCTCATCGACCTCATTGTATTTAACCCACGGACTACCTTGTTTTAATAACCCCGGCAGCGAAATAAAAGAATGGCCTTGGATTTTCTCTGAGTAAGGACAGCATCTGGTTTCGCCCTCGTGTGGAAAATGATGCGGTGAAAATGTAAATGGCGCTTAGAGCGGATACACCAGCAAAATGCCCTGCAAGTCTTCCCGTCTAAAAAACAACAGTGGTCTACGGGTGCCTGTTGGCTCAGTTGGTTGACTGTCTTGACTCCTTTTTTAAAAATTTTATTTATTTGGGGGGGGGGGACAAGAGACAGGGGGAGAGACAGAATCCCAAGCAGGCTCCATGAGGTCCGCACAGAGCCTGACGTGGGGCTCGATCCCACAAACGGTGAGATCATGATCTGAGCCAAGATAAAGAGTTGGACGCTTAACTGACTGAGCCGCCCAGGCATCCCTGAGCATCTGACTCTTGATTTCGGCTCAGGTCGTGATCTCATGGTCTTGAGATCATACATACAGGGTTGTTGTTGTTTCTTTCTTTTCAAAATTTTTAAAAAGTTTATTTACTTATTTATTTTGAAAGAGAGAGACCGAGAGGGAGATGGGCAGAGAGAGAGAGAGACAGAGAGAGAGAGAATCCCAAGCAGGCTCCACGCTGTCGGTGCAGAGCCTGATGCAGGGCCTGAACTCATGAACCATGAAATCATGACCTGAGCCCAAATCAGGAGTTGGACCCTTAACCATCTGAGCCACCAGGCACCCCATACATACAGGCTTTGAAGGCGAGCATAAGAAAAGGTTTGGGGTGGGGTCCTCCATATATCAAGGCACAAGAAATGTCCTCAGACTCTCTGGATCCCTGCAGGCATAGCTCACACACCTAGCATCTGACGATTAAACTTTTGCCACGTGTACATGTTCTAGAACGACTGGATCAGTAGAGCCGAGCAAGCCTACAAAGAGAACAGATGTTAACTGCAAGCAGTTCTATTTTCTAAACTATTTGTGCGATTTGATTCCTATCTGATTCTTTCCAGCAGGCGGCAGATTCGGAGGACAGAAGTGACCTTCATGTTGTACATGCTTTTATCTTAGAGCGGTCGTCCCTCAAATATTTCTTCAATTAACAGTTCAGATCCTCGCAGTGAGCCTTGCCCTTAAGTAGCTTAGCATAATAAATGAGCAAATGAGCCTGCTTAGGATTCTCTGTCACCTCCCCCCCACCACCTCTAGGGCCCGCACTTTCTCTCTCTCTCAAAAACAAAAACAAAAGCCAGTGGTCTAAGTCAGCACTCCCCTCTCCCTCGGGGAAGAAGAAGGAGGACAGTAGCATCAAGTCTCTGTGATGAGGCGAGGCCACCCACGAGACCTCCGCCAGAAGACGGGCGGGAGGGATAGGAGAGCAGTGGCGTAGGAGGGATGGAGAGAGGATCCCGGCCAAGGGAGGGTCTCTCGAATGGACGGGACAGGTGAGGCTGGTGCGCGGGCACCGGGAGCTCCCCAAGTCCGCGTTGGTTCTGGGAAGCAGAGCACGTGGGGCGGGAGGAGGAATTACCCGGAAGCGTTGTGTGGACGCGGCACCTTATCACAAAAAGAGAAAGTGGAATCTGCAGAAATCCGAGGGAACTATGGTCAAGGGCACGTCAGGTCATGTACGTCAACGGGATGAACTTAACGAAAAGCCCCATTCTCTGCCCTATCTAGGAGGCACTGCTCGTCCCGGAGACAGAGAAAGGCTGAAAATCCGAAGGAGGCGCGAAGGCACAGGTGGTTGATGTTGGCCGAGGCGGAGATTAGGTGCAGATGCGCGGAGGAGCGGGACCAAGACGGGCTCCTTAGAATAAAGAATGCAGTTCGTAACAACTCAGCCCAGCTGTGGATGCTTACATACCAAATATGCTCCAGCACGGATGGTGCAAAAACTATAGAGGAGGGAGGGGGTGATGTGCACACAGGGTCACGGTACTAACAGGAGGCTTTTACATATGTTTTTTAAACGTTTATTTATTTAGTTTTGAGAGAGAGAGAGACAGAGTGTGAGCTGGGGAGGGGAAGAGAGAGGGGGAGACACAGAATCCAAAGCAGGCTCCAGGCTCCGAGCTGTCAGCACAGAGACCGATGCGGGACTCGAACCCGCAAACAGCGAGATAGTGACCTGAGCTGAAGCTGGACGCTTAACCGGCTGAGCCACCCAGGCGCCCCAGGTGCTGGCCTTTCTACCGAAGAATAGGACTCCGCTGTTAGGTGAATGCCACGGTTTGTTAGTCTCCTGATGACAGTCTCCCAAGCTGATTCCAGTGTTTGGTTGGTGTGGATTAAGCCGCTGTTTCTGGTACAATCCTTCTGATGCTTTTTACTTCCCTTGGGTAAGCACCGACGAGTGGAAGGCTGGCCCAGGAGGCGGGTGTATGTTCAGTTTTATAAGACCCTGCCAGGCATTTCTCCAAAATGCTTGCATCGCCGTCCCGTGCCCCCGCCCCCCCCCGCCCCCCGCCAACCAGTGGATGAGACTTGAGCTGGACCATGTCTTTCCCAACATTTGGTGCTGCCATTCTTTTTAATTTTAGCCACTCTGGTGGGTGTGGAATAATATCTTGTGACTTATTTAGGTTTTCCTGATTACTAATGATGTTGAACATTTTTGGGGGTGCTGTTTAGACATTTATCTGTCCTCCTTTGTCAAGTAAAATAATAGATGAATGTCTACCAGGTATTTGTGTATCAACACTTATTTGCTCACAGATGAACATTATAACACTAAAGATTCTATTTTTTTTATGTTTATTTATCTTTTGAGAGAGAGAGAGAGAGAGAGCGAGTGGGGGAGGAGCAGAGAGGGAAACAGAGACTCTGAAGCAGGCTCCAGGCTCCGACCTGCCAGCACAGAGCCGGATGTGGGGCTTGAGCTCATGTGAGATCATGACCTGAGCAGAAGTCAGGCGCTAAACCCACTGAGCCACCCAGGTGTCCCTAAAGATTCTATTTTCTGACGCTGGGACAGTCAGCTAAAGCTGTCATTCATTCATTTTCCAAAACAGTGTGGCTGTGTCCCCGTCCCCTTCATTGCCTGCCGAAGCTTTATAATCAGCTGGTCAATTTCTACAAAAAGAGGCTGCCGGGATTTGGGGGACGAATTTATACAGGGTCAAAATTACTTCTTCCTAAAATGTGTAGAATTCTCCAGTGAAGCCACCTGGGTTTAGAGTTTTCTTTGAGGAATGTTCTTAAGTACAAATTCAATGGCTTTAGTAGATACAGGGATAGTCAGGTTGTTATTTGTTCTTGAGTGAGTTCTGGGATCATTTGCATGTTTTAAGATACTTGTTGATTTCAAGTAACTTGTCTAATGTATTGGCGTAAGTTGCTTGTAATATTCCTTGGTTATTTAAAAATTTTTATAGTATCCATAGTCATGTCCTCTTTGTAATCTCTAGTATTGATGTAGGCCTTGACTTTTTTTAATTTCTGATTTTTCTGGCTAGAGGTTTATCAGGCACGACGATCTCTTCAAAGAACTTAGTTTCACTTTCACTGAATTTTCTGTTCTTTTTCCATGTTCCATTTCACTGATTTCCACCTATTATTTCCTTCCTTCTTAATTTGGACTTGATTCACTGCCGTCTTTTTTGTTTCTGAACTTGTGAAATGAGATCATTGCTTTGAGGCCTTTATTCTCTTCTTACCTGAGTATCGCAAGCTATAAATACCCTTTTAAGCACTATTGTATGGCACCTCACCAATTTTCATATGTTGTGATTTCATTTTCATTCAGTTCGCAATATTTTCTCATTTCTTTCGTGATTTCTTCCTTGGCTTATGGGTTATCTAAAAGTGTGTTATTTAATTTCCAAATATCCGGGAGATTTCCCACCTACTTCGCTGTCAACTGATTTCTAGTTTAATTCTTTTATGCTCCGAGAACAGACATTACATAATTTGAGCCAGTTGACATTTATTACGACTTGGTTTGTGGCCTGGCACCTGGTCTCCCTTGGCCGATGTCCCCGTGCCGTTGGCAAGAGTGGGTCCTGCAGTTGTTGGTGGAGGGTCCACAGCTGTAAATCAGGCCCTCTGGCTGATGCTGTGTTCCTGAGCAAAGGCGATACTGTTACTAATTTTGTCTGCTTGTCCCGCCAATTACTGAGAGAGGAACACGGAAATCTCCAACCAAAGTTGTTGATTTGTCTGTTCCTCCTTTTAGGTCTGTTAGCTTTTCCTTCAGGCGCTTTTGAAGCTCTGTAATCGGGCGTGTACACATTTAGGACTGTCCTATATCTTCTCCCATTACTGTCCCTTTCATCAACCTGTGTCACTATATTTAGAACAGGTTCCTTGCAGAAAACATACATTGATGTTCTGCTCTTCGGTCCCCCTTGATCATCTCTGCCCTTTAATTGGAGTGTTTAGCCCATCTGTGTTTGAGATGATTTGGGGTATAGTCGGGTTTATACTGTTACATTGTTTCTTTTTCCATTTTTTCATCCCACGTTTTAATCAGCTGGGCATGCATATTTTTATTGTCGTGGTGATTATAACATACAGAACACGCATCTGAAACTGAGTACTTTTTAGCACTTGGTGTCATCTCCGCAGTGGACATCGTCACTTTGAACACGTACTAGCTGTTGTGCATTGCTTTGTCCCTCAGCCGCTCCTTTGTTTTTCGTGTGATGCTCTGTTGCATCTCTAAGGTGCCACTGTCCACCATCAGTAACACCCAGCACTGGGCCACTTCACCTGAAGAGCTTGAGACCTCGCGACTGAAAGTGGAGACTTCCGTTTGCCCATTCCTTCCTCTGGGGGATTGTTTTCACACATTCCACTTTTGCACACCGTAGGAATCCCATAATACGTGCTGATCGCTTTTTAAAGCGGGTCTTTTAAACCACAGTGTGATGGGGGGGGGGGTGAAATTTCAAATAACCACATCATTAGCATGAGATGCCGAAAAGACACAGCAAGCGATTGCTTCTTCCTCTTGCGTGCAGAGCGGACTGTCTGTACTGCGGTTGCAGCATTTTCGAGCTGTTGTTATTTATTTGTCTTTCCCCCACATTAGACAATAAAGTCCTTGAGAGCCAAAACAGAGTCTATTCATCTTACAGGCTTAGCCTAGTGCCTGGGGCTTCCAACAAACGTTGGACAACTCACTGATTTCCTCACTGGCTTACTCAGCGAAGGATGCCCAGACGGCTGCAATAGAAATACTAGACACAGGTGGAATCCCTCCAGCAGGCAGAAGACATATACACCAGCTCCTAATCACTTTTATATATATTTTGGCCACCTTTGTCCCCGCTGTCACCGTCAGCCTCCCGGCCACAACCTGGCAGGCGGGAAGAGGAACACAGGGACCTCAAAGAGATAAGAGCTGAAAAGGTCACCGATCAGGACTCAGGGTGGAATCCGACGTTGGCCACCTTCCAGGAGCTGCCAGGCGTGGCCCCGTTGGGTACGTCATTGTGTCTGGAGGCCTCAGATGTGCTTATGTTGTGAACAAATGTGACCCTGGGTGGGGTCTGGGAATGGAGTGGGCCACCGGATCGTGCTCTGGCTGGCCTGGAAAGGGGCCCAGGCATCCAATGCAAAGGGTTCTCTGCAGCTGCACGAGGGCATTGACCGCTTAACAATGCAGATGGTATTAATCACCTGAGGTGTGGCCATTTCGTGCCTACGGCTTCGAAGTTATATACTGACTCCTTGTTAGAATGGTTGAGTGGCTCAGGAAGAGTTAAAGCCAACTCACAATGGGCAACAGTGAGTCCTGAAAATGTGGATGTGGAAATATTTCTCTTCCAGCATTTTGAATTCGGAACAATCAGAGCATTATGGATTTTACTCCGCTTTGCTGATCTTTCTCTCATTTTCTAATCCTTGAAATGTTGAGAGGATTATAAAAATGCTCACAATGTGCTTTAAAGAAAATTCTACGTTAATAAATAGCAAACCAAAAATACTATTTCCCCCTTCCAGCTAGATTTAACCTGCTGTTGTAGGGGAGAACTCATTTCAAAGAGGGATCTTTAATATATACATAATTTTTTTAAAAAAGAAAAACTAAAGAATTTTCTTTCAAATGTAAAATTCAGCTTTAAAATTCAACAATCTTCTTGTTTCATATTTTATTTACTTAGCAGTACGTACTGAGCATTTATTGATGGGGTGAGGAAGGTACCGTGTGCCCACTCCTCAGAGGAGCTGTTCCCCACAAATGACCTCCGATTCTCTCCAGATGTATCTTTGTCTCTCTGATGCATTTGTGGATTAGCCATTGGGCTCCCTGTTCGCTGCATCTCAGAACTGGAAAGGCCTTTAAAGATAATGGACTGAAGTGGATTTCACACCTTTTTTTTTTTAATTTTTTTTTAATGTTTTTTTTTTTTTTTGTTAATTTATTTTTGAGACAGAGAGAGACAGAGCATGAGCAAGGGAGGGGCAGAGAGACAGGGAGACACAGAATCTGAAGCAGGCTCCAGGCTCTGAGCTGTCAACACGGAGTCTGACGCGGGGCTCGAACTCACAAACCGTGAGATCATGACCTGAGCCTAAATCAGTCGCTTAACCGACTGAGCCACCCAGACGCCTCCCCCTTTTTTGGCCAAGGAGCCCCACTGCCCAGTGATTCAGATAGAGCTGGGACTGACTGCCTGGCTGCGGGAGGGGTGGGGGGTGGCAGACTGGCTGCTCTGCCCCCTCCCCACCAGCCCTCCCACCCCACCTGAGGCTTGGGCCGCGGACAGTTGGAAACCACCGTCCTAGTTCAGTCTGTCCACTTATACACAGGGAAGTTGCCATCCAGGGAGGCTCGGTGACTTGTCCAAGGCCCCACAACCCCTGTGTCAGAACCGTCCTGGATTATGGGGTCTAGTGACTCCTGGGCGGGTGTCGCCAGGTTCTCAGAGCTTTGTCCCTCTGTGGTGGCCAGGGGAGTGGGTGAGGAGACGAGGGGCTGCTCTGGGAGGTGGCTGGCACCTCCGGGCGCCCGATGGCTGCAGCAGGGGTGCCTGGCTGAGTCAGTGGCTGGACCTCTGGCATCCAGGCGGCCTTGGAAGCAGGGGCCTCTCTGAGCCCGAAGGCTAGTCCAGGATCTCACGAAAAGCCCATTTTGGGTCGATTTGGGCCCTGGCCTGTGTAGAGAGCTGCTTATGTGTGATTGGCAGGGTTACGGGGACCTCTAACCTAGACAGTGGATGGAGAGGTCAGTGAATCCCCAAGGGGAATCGAGGTAGGGCTTTTTCCTCAGGAAGCATTCTGTGTGGCCCATGGGGAAGCTCCAGAAGAACTTTCCAGAATGTCATCTAAGGCCCCAAGGGCTCCACACACACTCCCAGTGGCACCACAAAAGACTGTGCCCATACCTGCTTTGTATTTAAAATGGCCGTCTACGGCTGGAGCTCAGAATTTTCTGGAACTAGCCAGCCTGGTTCAACTATTCAAAAATTGCTCCAAGAAAGTGAGCCAGATGTTTCAGAAGTTCCACTAACTTTCTAAAATGATAAGGTGCCCTTCGGTAAATTACTACTCTCTAGTACATAAAGACATCCTAGCAACTGGGAAAATTGATTTCATCTCATAACACTCTGTGAAAGGGGTGTGTGTGTGTGTGTGTGTGTGTGTGTGTGAGAGAGAGAGAGAGAGAGAGAGAGAAGGAGGGGAGAGGGAGGGGAGGGAGAGGAAGGGAGGGAAGGAGGTGAAGGAGGAGGGAGGGAGCGGGAGGGAAGGAGTGAGAGAGAGGGAAGGGGAGGGAAGGGGAGGGAGAGGGAGTTTGGGGGAAATACTGTATAAACACAAAGATTTATCAGTACCGCTAAAATGTAGATCATTTCTCAGTGGCCTCAACTAACAGGCAGTTCTATTTCTATTCTGGGCAATTATTAGCTGTAATTTCCTTAAAATGCCACTTTAAAAACCATTATCATCAAAGGCTGGATTAGCCAGGAGTCTTTCCGAGCTGCAACCACCCCAAACCAGCCTGATCAGGGCAGGGCGCTTACTGGTTCACACGGGTGAGGGGGGGAGTCCAGGTGCACAACAAGGGCCCCTGGCGGCACTCGGATAAGACACCTCTCCGGGAGGCTCTGCAGCCCCGGCTGGCGGAGCCTTGGCTCAGTATCAGGGCACCCGGACCGCGTTCCCACCAGCTCCAGGAGCAGAGGCCAGGAAGGACTCTGATTGGTCCAGCCCAAGTCACATGAGCACGTCCAAACCAATCCCTGAGGCTGGGAAGTAGGGGGCTCTGATTGGTCAGAGCGAGATCACATGGTCGACAAGATGTCCGTCCTTTCTGGGTCAAGTGGAAACGCAGGGGTTGGTCCGCTGTAGAAAGACAGGAAGGGTCTTGGCCACACAAACCCCACCAGAGTTGGACCCTGTTTTTCAGACCCCAGTTTGTCCTGTAAATTAGCTTTCATCTTGATAGGCCCACAGACAACACCTGTTCTACCCCCCGAGTGTTCCTGGAGCGAGGCTGGGTGTCAGTACATACGTGTGCAACCACACATCGTGGTTCATTTTAAAACCTTGCTGCCTGCTGTGCCTGTTGCTAGGGCTTTAATTGTAGCTGGCTTCCTGGGTTCGTTTTCTCACATAGAGCCCGTTGGTTCTGGCAACGCATTTCCACCTCGACTTCAAGAACTCGAGATTTAGCAACATCCCTAAGCTGAGAGCTTTTAGCGCAGGAACGTCTTTGCAATTTGTGCTTTTCCACCTGCTGTCCTTGGCCGCTTGAATTCCCAGGTGCACAGACCTTCAACCTGCCAGGAAGGCCTCCCCTGGGGAAGGAGGATATTCCTGCTCTCTCTGGCAATGTTCTTAAAAATGTCGGTATGTTTTCCTGATGGCCTTGATGGCCTTTCTAGCGTTTGCTTGCACACCTTCATCCTGGGCTGTCCGCATGCTGCGTGGACCTTGTGATCAGCTCACGTCCCCTCACAGCTTCCGGGCTCCGCGTGCCTTCTCTTAACTGCCATGTAGATATTTTGATCTGTTGGATTATCGTGAGAAATGACCTCGAATTGCAGGCTTGAAGTTGGCTTTATAAAGCAGTGAAGAAATGCTGTCGATCCTCAAGGCGAGGGCCCCTGTCCTTGGCCAATTGGCAATAGGCCTCAAGGACTTCTTCCCTGCACATGATGGGCCTGTAACTAATCCTGGTAAATTTAATTCCAATACACGCCCGACACATCTCTACCTCTTTCTAGAAGCCATCCAGCTGCCCCATTTCACAGGAAATACATTCCTCTTTGGGCTTCTACAAATCACTGATGCTTAATCAAATGCTGGTTAAAGATTTGTTATGTTTTGGATGCATGTGGGCGTGTGTGTGTGGGTGTGTGTGTGGGTGGGTGGGTGTGTTCATATGTGCATTCAGGCACTCACAGAATTTAATTTGTGAGCTTGAGTTGGGGACCGAGTGTCCCACAGCTCCGGACTCCTCCCAGGGTCTACCTTGTGTGATGATTCGCATCATAGCAGATGTTCAGTAAATGAACTATTTCAACGTCTACAAAGCGTCTTCTTCTGTGTCCTCCCCAGCTTTTCACACCTGCCCTAACAGATCATTGCTCCTCATCCCCCACCCATCAGGCTGCCCCTTACACACCCTCGGCCCCCAGAGCCACACAGTTGCGGTGGGTAGGGGTGGGGGGTGGTGGAACTGCTTTCGCACATCTTTCTGGAACCCCAAAGTGGCCCCTCCTTTAAGGTTCCTGGAAGTTCTCAGTTTACTGGCGTCTCCCCCTCCCCATCCCCGGGTGCTCTGCTCCCCCAGAGGTGAGAAAGATCACCAGGTAGCTGGGAAGGCACGCCCGGGTCTCCCTAAGAATTCACAGTGAAACAGGAGAAAGGCCAGATGATGTCCTTCGTCTGTAAAATCAGAAGCTCAGCGTGACGACCCACGTGTCCCTTGCAGCTGAAAAGCCTGACTTGGGAGCACAGTAGAAGTGTGCAGGGCTGGGGAGGAACGAGTCCTAAAAGTGGTCCTTTCCACGCTGCCACTCACCCCAAGTCCAATTCAACTTCTTAGAAACATGGAAGTCCTCCGGCAAAATACCCTTGGTTTCCTTGTACAAAACAGGCCATTTTTCAGCGGTTAAAATGTTCCTGGAAACATTTTCACATGATTGCACTGGATGCTTTGGTGTTAGCATTAAAGCTAAAAATACACCCACTGTTTTTTTTTTCCCCCTCTACTTGAATTTTGACATCCTTTATATCGACACCTTCAAAGAGCTGACATTTGACGGTTAGATCTTCTATTGGGATTAAATACTTTGGAAGTTTTTCTTTCTTTTTTTTTTTTTTTGTAATCATGAGACAATCATTTGAGTGAGAAAAAAATCTTGATTTATTAAAATGTTCAAACGCCCTGAAGAGATGAATCACCACCGTACATGATGGTTCTCCTCATTTGAGAGGCGAATGCCCGGTGGACAGAGCCGGGTGCCACCACGCACCGGCCACGTAGCCAGGACTGCGTGCCTCCTTTCCTTCAGCTTTGAAAAGAATCAGGTTGTAAAGAACACGAAATTTCGAATTCGCCAAATGCCGCCCCGTTGCCCTCCAAGGTAGTTGGACCAATTTTTGCGCCCCACGGAAGGTCTGAGAAGTCTTGCCTCTCCACGTGCTTGGGGACACTCGTCATTGACAGACTTTAGGTATCCGCCAGTCCAAGGAGCATGAGGTGGGGTGTCGTAGTTTCATTCCAGCTCCACGCTCACCAACCAATGTGAGCATCTTATTGGATGCTTGGGTTTCTTCCATGAATTTCCTGTTCACCTACTCTGCCCATGTCATGTTCTGTAAAATTTTTTTTAATGTTTCTTTATTTTTGAGAGAGACGGAGACAGAGTGTGAGCAGGGAAGGAGCAGAGAGAGAGAGAGAGAGAGAGACACAGGATCCAAAGCAGGTTCCAGGCTCCGAACTGCCAGCACAGAGCCTGACGCGGGGCTCAAACCCACAAACTGCAAGATCATGACCTGAGCCCAAGTCGGATGCTTAACTGACTGAGCCACCCAGGCGCCCCCTACTCTGCCCATTTTAAATGATAGAGTTTGTTTGTTTTTTTTCTGTTAATTTGTAGGATTTCTTTATATAGTCTAGATAGTAAGTCCTTGGGGTGAGTTGCACATACACATCTTCTCTGGCCAATTTCCTTATCAAATTTATACCGGCATCTGACAACAAATTGTATAGCCCTCTCTCTCTTTCTCTCTTTGAAACAATTTGTGTAAGAGGTAAGATGAAAGTGAGCTATTTCATGAAGATTTGATAAAGTGCACCTGAAAATCAGTCTGGGATGCCTAGGGGAGGTGGGAGAATCTGGCTACCGAGTTCTTTGACGCAAGGGTTAAGGGTCTATTTCAGCTTTTCTCTTCTTGATTCAATCTTGGTGATTTTTACCTTTCTAAAGATGATGCATTTCATTGCTGTTTTCAGATTCCTTGGATAAAGTTATTCATAGTATCTCTTAAATGTATCCCTCTAGTTTTTTGCTGTAATTAAATCCCACTTTTCATTCTTATTAGTCATAATTTCTCTCTCCCTCTCTCCCTCCCCCCTCCCGCCCCCTCTCTTCTAGAGCTTTCAGGCTAGGGGGTTTGCCTGTTTCCTGAGTTTTTACAGAGAACTCACTTTTAAGTTTGTTGATTTTTGTTGTTGCTTCTGGGGATGACATTTAGCTGTGACCAAATGACGTGTTCTCGCCAGCCCTCCATTCTGGGGGAGCCGAGGCCTCCTAATTTCTACCATAATTTCCTGACTCCAGAGTCACTTAGCAAAGTGTTTGCATTTTCTAAGCGTGCTTTTGAAGTGTTTGTGTTGTTGATTTGTAATTTAATTGCAATGCAGATAGGGCAACTGAGGCCCAGAGGACTCCACAGTTTGTCCAGGGCGCACAGGAGAGAGGCGTCCAGGTCCCAGGCCTGCTGGTTTGAGTCCAGGGCCTGTGCTCCAGGCCTCTCCACCAGGACTTCCCCACCTCCAGAATGTTCTTATTTCCACGAAACTATCGAAACATCTTTCTTAATGGTCTCGGCACACTGAGAATGTGCGGAGAAGGTCTTTCCACGCCTCAAATTAATCCTGAAGACATAAGGAACAGAGAGTAGGACAGACTTGTCGGGACACAAGCAGCCCCTACGAGGACACGCCCCTCGCCCCCCTCTGGGGCACCACAGCCTGGGTGGCGACACTTGCACACCTCACTCTGGTTCCTCCTCTCCACCCCATGTGGGCGACCCTCATTCTGCTCAAACCCAACTCCTCCCTCTGAAGATTAAAAACAGGTTTTTAAAGCAGGGTCGAGGGTAAAAAGTGGTTTGTTGCACCGTTCTCTCCGCTGTTATGCTCAGGAGTTTTTCTATTGAAAAGTAGAGGGAGAGAGAAGGGGAAATAACAGGAAAATATTAGCAAAAGAATACATATCGGTATCAGACAAAATAACATTTAAAGCAAAGCGTGAGCAGGAAATCAAGAGTGCCAGCGTCCACGCTAAAGCTCCACTCACAGGACACGGCAACCCTGATGGGCTGCAGCTCAAGGGCCCCCGTCCGAAGAGCCCATCTTCACTTTTTTTTTTAATGTTTATTTTATTTTTGGGAGAGAGAGAGAGAGAGCGCGCGCGCGCATGTGAGCAGGAGAAGGGCAGAGAGAGAGGTGGGGACAGAGGATCCCAAGCGGGCTCCATGTTGATAGGATGACAGGACAGGAGCCTGACACGGGGCTTGAACTCGCAATCAGTGAGATCATGGCCTGAGCTGAAGTCGGAGGCTCAACCAGCGGAGCCACCCAGGCGCCCCACCCCCCGCCCATCCTCACTCCTGCCGGCTTCCCCTGGGGGTGTCCGTCCCAGGCCTCTCCACCCTGCCCTGTCTTCCAGAGTTCCAGAAACACCTTCATACACTGAGATGCAGATATCTCACCCTACGAGAGAACACAGGGACTTCTCAGGCACACGCAGGACATCTACAGAATGGGGCGCAAGCCCGGTCTCAAAAAAACTTCACGTTTGGATTCGTTAACATCACATTCTTCGTCCACACTTGGGTGAGTAATTAACCACGAAGGTAATTTGGGGGGAGGAGACATGTGAAGGGGAATTAATATATCCACCCCTAACTCCTGGGCCAAAAAAAGAAACTATGTTGAAGTTAGAAAATATTTTATTCTTTTTTTTTAAGTGTTTATCTATTTTTGAGAGAGACGAGAGACGGAGCATGAGCAGGGGAGGGGCAGACAGAGAGGGAGACGCAGAATCCGAAGCAGGTTGTGGGCTCTGAGCTGTCAGCACGGAGCCCGACACGGGACCTGAACTCACGAACCGTGAGATCATGACCTGAGCCGAAGTCAGACACTCAACCGACTGAGCCGCCCATGCACTGGTAGAAAATATTTTAAACAGCCATATTAAACCTACATCTTAATTCTTAGGGGTATAGAAACAATGTTCCCCAAAGAGATGTTCAAAACCCTAAAAGCTTCTACTCGAAAAGAGGAGAGGCTAAAATAATAATGAACTAGATTCCCAAATGTAAGAAGTCCGAAAAAGAATGAGCAAATAAAGCCCAAAGAAAACGGAAGGAGGTAATACATGCCAAACAGACCTTAATAAATTAGAGAACAAATTGCACCGGAGGTCTCGTAGGCAGCTCAGGTCCATGGGCTTCTGCCTGGTGATGGCCGTGGCCTCGGCAAACAGGTGCCTGCAGGTTCTGCTCCCCTCCTGCGGATGGCTCTCACCTCAAGCTTCCCCGGGCCCAGCCCCACGTCTCCCAGGCCCTGCCCCCTTGGAAGGAGGTTGTCAGCCGGACCCTACTCGCTGCTTAGCCCTGGAGGTGATGCACCAGCAGGAGGCAGGAACCCCAAACCTTCATTCCCTGGACAGAGAAGTCTAGAACGTTCTACACCCTTCCCAACAGGTCCCAGCTGGGTCAAGCCCCAGTTGCTCACAACAGTGGCCAGCAACAAGCAGAAAATGCATTCTTTCAAGGGCACGTGGCAGTATGTTAATTAATCATAGGGAAGAGCGCTTTTTTTTTTAAGTTTCAACAAATTTTCAAAACTGCCATTATCCAGAGCACATTCTCATAAAGTGGGGATAATATAGGGCGACCAACTCATCCTGCTTTTAGCACCGAAAGTCCCACGTCCCAGGGACCCCTCTTACTGCCATCCCCAGTGCTGGGAAAACCAGGACCCGTGGTCCCCGGAAATAACACCTCCCCCTCTAGGGTGTCCTAAGGAGTAAAGGATACAAAGTATGTAAACAGCAGAGCGAGGTGCCAGGCATGTGGAAGGTGCTTGATAAAAGGTACTTACTATTTTCATAATGATGGAAACAGTTACAGACGTCTACTTGGGAGAAAGTGTGACATATTAAAATTTGGTGTGCAAAACAGATTCGGGATTATAAACAAGCCAGTTTAAGTGGCTGATCAGAAGTCCATATTTATACTTAATTCTGCAGCCCAGTGATGGCCGAAGGGATGGCAGGGTGCCAGGGCACGCCCTCCTGTCCAGGCAGGGCCAGCACCCCAAGGTCTGTCCCATGCCAGCGGCCGCTCACTGGGGAAGCAACGGGAATAAATGTCCTGGTGAGTCCAGGAGGGCCACCTGCCCAGCCATCTGCAGTCTGAGGCGGCAGACTATAGAGGGTGCAGGGGCCTGACCGGTGTCGCCTTGTCCTCTCTGGGCAGAGAAGGCCCGTGGGAGCGTTAGCAATGATAAGGCCAAAAAGAGCCACCTGGGCATTTCCCATGATGAAATGTCACAGCTGAGGCTGTGACAGCCAGGAAGCCGTGGAGGAGCAGGGCGGCCAGCTGTTACAGAGATGGTTCTGGAACGTAAGCAAATCTGCAGCCAGGGGCTTTTGCCTCCACCAAAGAAGGGAAGCCAAATACAGACCATCAAGAGGGGCCTAGGCTGGGAATTTATTCATTTAAAATCTATCATCATCTATCCATCATCCACCCATCTATCCTTCTGTCCATCCATCCATCCATCCTTCTGTCCATCCATCCATCCATCTATTCATCCATCCACCACCCGTCCGTCCATCTTTCATGCGATCACTCAAAAGAACATCCTAAATGTGGTTGCTTCATGTGAGTTGAGCTCACTATGTTAATCACAAGACACCTTTTTTATTTAAAAAGCAGGAAAGGTTTGCAGTGGAGTTCAGGGGAGACCTGACCTCTTCAGGGGTGGGGGAACAAGCCAGATCGTTCTACCTGAAGCTGCAGGGCCGGCATGAGCTCTGCTGGACAGCTGGACTGCAGGTCCCACGAATGCCTTTGGGTCCACAGTCCCCCGTCTTGGTTCTGAGCTGGGCTGTGCGAAGCGAACGCCTCCAGTGGGGTGTCAGCAGTGTTGAGGTTTCTGCTATGAAGAAACACCCTCCCTCACTCAGGATTCACGGTGTGCTTCCCATGAGACCTGGAGCGTCTGGTTGTACCTCAGGAGCTGCTCGGGAAAAGTACCCACTGAAACACACAGTTTGAGGGGGTCGTTGCAGGGGAAAAACATTTTTACATGACGATAATAGAATGTTAACATTTTGGAGAGAAAGCGTCTTCAAATTAGGTTGTAAATCGATCAACAAAATACCATTTTACTGCCCCCAATACATGCATGTATAATTATGATGACTCATAAAGTATGGTAAGATAAAATTACAGTAAAAATTCAGGTTCAGGACGCAGTGGGCACACGTATATTACGTAGCTGTGCTTTTCTGGACGCTATGGTAAGAAATGTGAACCTTTCAGTAGTAGTGATTTCAGCTGTCCAGGCAACATTCAATTTTAGGGATAGCAAAGCCTTTCCCCCAGCACGTGATCACGTTCTTTTTCCCCACACTGTACAGACATCATCTGGCATACAACATTTGCAGATTCATGTGCCCAACTGTAGAAGCCTTGATAAGTAACGCTTCTATGATCGACCTCCGAAAATTATCCGAGTGTCTTGTGTATAAAAGCACACCTTTCCCTGGGGAATTCTAAAAATATGGTGGGTACTGACTTTCCCCGTGAGGGCATAGCCAGGATTGGCAAACACGCAGGGACTGTCCCTGCCCCTTCCCTCGGCAGACATCACTAATCGATCAGGGCTCCGGGTTCTGCTGAGCCCAGACTCAGCTTGACGGGGATCGAGGCAATGACAGCCATAGTGATGAACCCAACTTAGCCTTCGAGATGAACCCTCCCTGCCCTCCTCTGGGTTAGATCCTTTGTCCTGACCGGGACCTCTGGTTGTGTGCATCTCATCTGCCCTAGCTTGTGACAGAGATCACAAACCAGCATGGGACTCAAGGCTCCACTTCCAGAAACTACTGATAATTATATGTATGAAACGCTGCCTCAGCCTGGGACTCCGCTCTTTCCCTCAATTCCTGGCTTTGCTTCTGTGGCCCTGGCATTGCCACCTCTGGGCCATGGTGGTCCACGCGCCAGCCCCCATCTGGACGCAGGTGGGAGCCCCAGGGCCCACGTCACTGAAGATTGCTCTCTCGCAGGAGGGGAGATGGAGCCCATACCCTATGTCCGGGAGGTCGAAGACTGAATTGGGGATATTTTCCAACAAACGTAGGGTGGTAGAACTTTCTATACCGAGTTCCACAATGTGGTCGGGTGGAGAATTGCAGTAATGCAGTTTATCTACAAGTGAAACAAGAATGAGCTTTCATGCCTGGCCTGGGAACCTAACCCCTGTGTCTATGGGAAAGTGCTTTCTAAATTCTAAACAATAAGCCAGGGAGACCGCTGGCCGGCCCAGCGCGGGGACTGCCAGCGCTCCGGATCCTGCGTGTCCCCCAGTAGAATGGGGCCAGGCGAGGTGGAGGGGCAAGGCTGCTAGTCCTTGGGGTGCGGGGCCGGTGAGGGGCCGAGCGAAGTGGGAAAAGTCCTTTCCGTACAATGTTCCGCCGACATTTTGTGAAGGCATTCTAGAGTCAAAGCCTTTTTTTTTTTTTTTTAATTTTTAGTGGTTTTTAATTCATTTTTGAGAGACAGAGAAAGAAAGAGAGACAAAGAGACAGAACAGAAGCAGGGGAGGGCAGAGAGAGAGGGGGGACACAGAATCCAAAGCAGGTTCCAGGCTCTGAGCTGTCAGCCCAGAGCCCGATGCAGAGCTTGAACTCACAAACTGTGAGATCATGACCTGAAGGGAAGTCGGACACCCAACTGAAGAGTCAAAAATTTAAGTTGGGATTTCTAGGATTCAGAAAGCAAAGCCTTCGGAAGCTAACGTCCTGACAACAGGGGCGCATGTTCGGTGTTGGGTGGGCATGGCCTCAAGGGTAGGCTCTCGAGACGGGGAGGCCAGAACGGAGCCTCGCTCTGTCCCCACATCACTGCCACTGCCCTGATGGAAGTTTCTTAGATGCTCAGCCTTCAAGGTTGGTTCTCACGGGTTCTAGACATCACAGGACGGTTTGGGGGCCCTGTCCACAAGCTGTTCCACAATCCACACCAGCTTGTACCACCCACCCCCCCGGCTTAGCCCGGACCCCACTGTCATTGCCCGGAGACCTGACCATGACAAACACCCGTCCCCGTGAACACTGACCATGGGGAGACCTGCAGTACATCAGACCACAGCCATTCACCCTGTCTTCAAAGTCCTCTGACCCTGGGGAGGCACCTGCTGGGTTTGCTTTTGTCTCTCCTCTTGGCTCCAGGGTCACACGAACAGCCTTTCCCATGGCCACTGGGACTGTCCCCACTGTGAGAGCAGGTTTGAGGTTTTTTTGCCAGCATCCTTGTGACTTATATCAAATTGGATATGTATGTTTTTCAATCCCAACCGCGTGAGCTATTCTTACGTGCTTTTCCAGTGTCCTTGTTCTGAAAAAATTCAACAGAGAGAGGTGGCTGTGAGAATCTGCTGCTGTCGGGGCGCCTGGGGGGCTCGGTGGGTTGGGTGGCCAACTTTGGCCCAGGTCATGATCCTGCACTTGTGGGCTCAAGCGCGTCGGGCTCTGTGCTGATGGCTCGGAGCCTGGAGCCTGCTTCCGATTCCGTGTCTCCCTCTCTTTCCACCCCTCCCCTGCTTGCACTCTGTCTGTCAAAAATAAATAGACATTAAAAATTTGTTTAAAGAATCTGCTGCCGTTAATTGGGAGCATCCTAGGATCCCTCTTCCTTTGTTGGGGACAAAAGGGTCCGCCCCCAACTTCCTACCTTTTTGTTTGTTTGTTTTGTTTTGAGGCCTGTTCTTATCAAACCCATTTAACCTTGGGCATATCAAGAAAACATTCCAGGACATTTTTTTGGAGAATAAATAAAGCAGTTGACTTGAGCGCACCTTTTACTTCTCATCTCTTACCCTGCAGTTCATCAGGGAAACCCCACCCTCAGCTCTGTGTCCTCGAGAGCCTCAGTCTGTATGCCACAGTCTTGCCCCACAGTGACCTCAGACCGCAGGACCCTGTGTGACAGGCACAGAGGGCCCGGGCAGCTGGACAGACTCAGGCCAGCAGGTCAAGTTAGGAAACAGGTTCAGCCATTTCCTGCTGGGGTGCAACGCTCCCAGCGATGTGGGTAAAGTGGCGGCCAAGGGTTGTAAAAGAGGTGGGGACACCTGGGTCCTGGTCTGCCTCCAGTGGCCCAGCAGTGGCTCCAAGGCATGGTCCTGGACCTCTTTCCCGGCTCCCCCACTGCGGCTGATTCACGGTCTGGGGTGAAGGGAGGTAGTGAAATTTTGAAAGAGCCCCTCTCCCAGAAGATTCTACAGAGAAACCTCATTTTGGGCCATCTTACTCAAACTGTGGTTTGTAAGTGGGTGAATCGGCGATCCTCAATACAGATGGGCAAATTCAAGGAGAGAGAATGGTGAAAATGATTTTTTTTTAATTTATTTTGAGAGACACAGATAGCTTGATTGGGGGAAGGGCAGAGAGAGACAGAGACAGACAGAGAGAATCCCAAGCAGGCTCTGTGCTGCCAGCTATGGAGCCCGACGTGGGGCTTGATCTCACAAACAGCAAGACCATGACCTGAGCCGAAATCAAAAGTCAGTCGCTTAACTGACTGAGCCATCCAGGTGCCCGAAAATTAATTTTTATCTAGAGACTTGGTGTTGCCCGAGACAATTGAGTGTGGTTTGTGGGAGGGACAGACGCCTCCTGATGTCCAGTGTCCACACAGTTTGGGTTATTGCATCGGTGTTATTACTGAGGGTGGATAGCAACGCCCGTCTCCTGACCGGTTCCTGGAAATGTATACCAGCACCCTAAGACAAGCACCCCCCCCAAAACAGCCACACGCTGTAGGTGAGAAGTAACACAGCACCAGGAGCCGTATGAGTCAGGAGACAGGCTTCATTTCACCTCCTCTGTGGAAATGGCTCACATGTTTAAAGGTCACACTTCAGAGAATGACTCAGAAAAAGCATTAGCAGCCCCTGACATCAAAATAGCTATGATAAATATGTGAAGCATAGAGTAAAAGGTAGAGAAAATCAATGCAAAGAGGGGGCATTTCGCAGGAGAATTGGAACCTACGAAAATCACCAAGTGGACATGCTAGATGAACAAATAAATATTTTAAACAAGGGTATTTCAGGTGGCTTTCACAGCAGACTGAATACGGCGGAACACAAGAAAATAAATTTGAAGAGAGATCGGTAGAAAATATCCAAAATGAATCACAGAGAGGAAAAAAATCATAAACCCAGAACAAATTGTAAGAAGGACATGACCGATAGCAAACAGGTGTAGAGGAGACAGAGAGGGAGAGGGATGGAGAGAGAAAAGCAGTATTTGGAGAAAAAATAGCCAAATATATTCCAAATCTTATGGAAGGTAGTAACCCATAGGTTCAAGAAACTCAATCCAACCAGGATGAATAATTTTAAAAAATTATTAAAACTTAGGGGCGCCTCGTTGAGCGTCTGATTTCTGCTCGGGTCATGAGCTCTTGGCTCACGGGTCCGAGCCCCACGTTGGGCTCTGTGCTGACAGCTCAGAGCCTGGAACCTGCTTCGGATTCTGTCTCTCTCTCTCTCTCTCTCTCTCTCTCTAAGAAATATATAAAACGTTAAAAAATTTTTTGAGATGGATCCTAAACTTAGCTGTGAAAACAAAACAATGGTGCTTCTGGAAGAAAGCACAGGAAAATATTTTCACATTCTTGTCGTAGGCAGAGATTTCATAAAGAAGGCACGCCTCCAGATAGAACCCCCACCCATAACCATCAAGGAAAATAGTGAGAACTTGGATTTTATGAAAACGAGGAACACAAGAAACTGAATGGCGAGCCTCAGACTGGGAGAACACACTTCCAACCTACCGATGGGACGGAGAACACGTATCCAGAATACATCAAGAAATCCTACCCATCAAGGGCGTCTGGCGGGCTCCATTGGTGGAGCGTTCGACTCTGGATCTCGGGGTTGTGAGTTCGAGCCCCACGTTGGGTGTAGAGATTACTTAAAAATTTAAAACTCTTGATAAAAAAAAAAAGAAATCCTATAGACCAAGACTAAAGACAAAACAATGCCATTTTTAAATGAGGGGAAATGGAACTGACGATCACTAGTCAGTACAGGAAGGAAATTAAAACATTGGTGATACAATCACCACACACCTGTCAGGGTGGCCACGTTTTCTAAAAAACCAAAAATGCCCAGTGACGGTACGGGTGCAAAGCAGCAGGGAGTATGAATCGGTAGAAACGTAGAAAGCTGATCAGTAGGATTTACTAAAGTAAAACCTTCTTACTTCATAGCCCAGGGATTTCGCCGCCAGACTTTTCCTCAAGGGAAATGAATGTCCGTGTCCCCCAAGAGGACGTGCAGGAAGGCCGATACGACAGCAGCTTCACTCTAATGGCTGAAAACCGGACACAGGCCACCTGCCCGCCTGTGGCAGAAAGGAAAGCAAACTATAAAGGAAGGAGCGGGGGGTGCGCACACATCCACGTGTGAATGGGTTTCAAACACCCCCTGTCGAGTGGAAGAATCCAGACACGAAGAAGTACGTTCGATAAGCCAATTATATGAAGGGGCAGAACAAACAAAACTCATCGATGCTGATCAAAGCTAGAGTAGTACTTGTGTTCAGAGGCGGGGCTTGATTGGGATCGGGCACACGATACAGGTCACACGGTGAAAATGTTCTAGATGGAAATGTTCTGTATCGCGATCTGGGCGGTGAGTATCCAAGTGTAGAGACGTGTAAAATTCACCCATCCTGACATTGACATTTTTGTGCTCTACTTTAAAAAGTGAAAAGAAATCCTTCTTAGGGGGAAAAATGTTGTGATCTCTGGAGCCAGCCTTGACTGTTTAGGCTCTGAGATCAGGTACTGGGAGAGTGGGACCTCAGGCGAGTTGCATAACCTCTCTGTGCCTTACTTCCCCGCTGTGGATAGTAATAGTGTCTGGCCCATGCAGTTGTGATGAGGATTAAGTGAATTAGCAGCTGTAAAGTTCAAAGCACTATTCTCGAACCCACCATGGCCTCTAAGGCTATCAGTTTTTGCTATTAGGTGATGGCTGCTCTCCCCGAAAGCCCTGAGCTCTCAGATGCTTCACTAGCTCACTTTGTCCCCACTTTGCAGCGACGATCATTGACCAGAGTTATCATGATATGACGTTATGTAAGTTATTCTAGACCTTCCACTAGGAGATGCTCCCTTTATCCTTGACTATTACCCTCAAGGCCCTGATGAACTGTAGTCTTTGCTGTTAATTGTTTCAAACGTGCGTCATTAAAAAAATAAATTTCACAGCGCGCCGAAATGTGAAATCTATCATCTGACCAAAAGCGGGAAGCTACCCGTAGACGGGCACTCAGCCAGTCTGTGGGCAGACAGGTGCTATTTTGTGACAGTAACCCCAGAGGGAGCAGACCGACCCTTAGTAACCTCTCATGCTTCCTGTTTGCTGCAGGAACCATTGCACTGGTAATATTATTACGCATGTGATTGCATTATGCCCATTTTAAAACAATTCGTTTTGTATGGACACAGAACAGAAACTGAAATCATGGCTTCTGGTTTAGGGGTTTTCACATGTCTGCAGTGATGAAAATTGAAATCCTGGCCTGCATAAGGCAGATGTTACTTCCCTTTCTTAATGGCAAAATAAATACATTGCGTGCAGAGGGGTCTGTTTTGCAGCAGAAGGGCTCCCTGGGAAGTGTTTACATCTAAGCTTGTGGGTAAGTCGCTGACAAGGTGCTTTTTAGTAAAAAAAAAAAAATTTTTTTAATATAAATGTATACAGTAAATGTAGCCAGTTGTAGATCAAAGAAAAGATGTCGTGTGTGTTAGTACGGGCACCGACAAAAATTTATAATATAAGCTGTGACGTGAAGTGTCTGTGACTGAGATCAGTCAGCCGGCAAATACTGGAGAGCCATGTAGGAGGCAGGCATCTGCTGGATGTTGGGGCTCAGTGAGAATGGGCCAGCGCCTCTCTGTCCTCCGAGCCCACAGACCAGTGAGGGAAACACAACCAGTCTGTAAATGTGGATGAGTTGCCTGTCAAGGAAAAGTAAGATGCCTTAATTTTTTTCCAGTTTTATTGAGAATGAATCGACAGGTAATATGGTACTAGTCCGAAGTGTGCCATATAACCATTTGATAATGTTTGTATCTCAAAAGAATCACCACGATAAGCGTAGCTGACACCCATCACCTCGCATAGTTACGAGTTTTTTCCTGTGAGGAGAACTTTTAAGATTTATTCTCTTAGTGGGGCGCCTGGGTGGTTCCGTCCGTCAAGCGTCCGACTTTGGCTCGGGTCATGATCTCCCGGTTCGTGGGTTCGAGCCCCGTGTCGGGCTCTGTGCCGACAGCTCGGAGCCTGGAGCCTGCTTGGGAGTCTGTGTCTCCCTCTCTCTCTGCACCGCCCCTGCTTGTGCTGTGTTTCTCTGTCTTTCAAAAATGAATAATCATTAAAAAAAATTTCAGATTTATTCTCTTAGCGGTTCTCAAAGACACAATACGGTAATGTTCACCGTGCCCTACGTACGTTACGTCCTCCAGGACTTACTTATCTTATAACTAGAAGTTTTAACCTTTGACTACCATACTGACGCCTTAACATTTGATATTGAAATGTCACTCTGAGCTAGGAGTTGCTTTGTACATTTATGCACCCATTTTTCCCACACAGAACTGTTCATCACAGGAAGAAGAGAAGAGTAAGCCATTTGGGAGGATGGTGAGTAATGACAACAGTGGGGGAGGGTGGGAGAAGGTCATGGTCTGAGGACCTGGAAGACAATATTAGAGGCACACGAGCTACCCACTCTTCCCTCTTCTCAGCTCCCAGGCACTGTAACTACCCCATCTTATCCAACTGCCACGGTGGTGCTCTTGATATTCCCATTTTGCTGATGAAGACTGAGGCTTCGAGACGTTAGGAACGGCTCAGCACCACAGATGGCTAATGATGGGGCTGGCATCCTACCCATCACGGTCCCTGCAGGTGCCTGGGTGCCTGTGCACGCACACACACAATTTCTAGTAAGGAGGAAGAACATTGTCCCATCCCTCCTCACCTTCTCACCTTCACAGTTGACAAAGAATGGTCATAAATGCTTCGTTGCCCGGCAGCCCACCGTGTGGTCCTGAGTGACCCAGTGCTCTCTGGTTCCGTGTCCTCTCCCTATTCATCCCTAAAACTCTACCACCTACTTCCTCACTCCCCATGCTCCATGCGACGTCTATTTTCTGCCACAGGGTGGTCTAAGGCCACCTCATCTGGAGTGGCCTCACTCAGGACTGTCCTGTGACTTAAAAAAAAAAAATTAGTCTTTGAATTTTGAGTTAATTGTAGGCTCCCATGGAGTTGTAAGAAAGAACAAAGAGAGACCCTGTGTGCCCTTTACCTAGCTCCCTCCATGGTAACATCTTGCAAAATTGCAGTACATCACATCCCGGATACTGACACTGATAGAGTCCAGATACAGAATGCCATCCACACAAGGGTCCCTCATCCCCCCCCTTCTATAGCTCCATTCTCTTTCTTTCCACTCAATCCCCTCCCTAACTCTTGACAACCACAAACCTGTTCCCCATTTGTGTAATTTTGCCATTTCAAGAATGGCACATAAATGGAATTATACAATGTATAACCTCTTAGGACTGGCTTTTTCCAGGAGAATTCTCTAGAGATCCATCCAGGTTGTTGGGTACTGAAGAGTTCTTTGGTTTTTATCGCTGAGTAGCGATCCATATTATAGACGGGCGACAGTTTAACTATTTACCTATTGACAGACATCTGGGTTGTTTGTAGGTTTTGGCTATTACAGATAGAACTGTGTAAACATTTCTTGCTAATTTTTGTGGGAATGTAAGTTTTCATTCTCTGGGACAAATGTCCAGGAGTGCAATTGCTAGAAGTTGAGGCGATGGCCTTCTATTTCTATTTCTCTGAGTGTTTTTTTTTTTTAAACCATGAATAGGTGTTCAACTTTGTCAAGGGCTTTTTCCACATCAACTGGCACGATTGTATGATTTTTCTTCTTTAGTCTGTTCATATGGTGTACTACAATATGGTGTTCATATATTGAACCAGAGTTGCATGCTTGGGATAAACCCCACTTGGACATAGTGTATCATTTTAAATGTATATCGTTGAATTGTTCGCTAATATTTTGTTAACGGTTTTTGCATCTATATTTATGAGGGATTTTGGTCTGTAGTTTTTCTTTTTTTAATACTTTGTCTGATACGAGGGTAATACTAGTTAAATAAAATGAATTGGGAAGAGTTCCCTCCTTTTCTATTTCTGGAGGAGATTGTATAGAATTGGTGTGAATTCTTCAAACATTTGGTAGAACTCTCCAGGGAAGCTGTCTGGGCCTGGAGAGTTCCTTCTCTCTTTCTCTCTTCCTTCCTTCCTTCCTTACCTCCTTCTTTCCTCTTTTTGAGTTTTAAAATGATGAGTTCAATTTCCTAAATAGTTATAGGGCTATTCAAATAACCTATGTCTTTTTTGAGGAATTCATTCATTTCATCTAAATTGTCAAATTTATTGTGCAGAGTTGTCTGTATTGTTGCCTTACGGTCTTCCAGATGTCTGTAGGATCTGTATTGATGTCCCCTGCCTTGTCTTTAATATTGGTAATTTGTGTCTTCTGTGTTTCTTCTTTGTCAGTCTTGCTGGAGGGTTTTCAGTTTTACTGATCATTTCTAAATGATCGTGTTTCATTGATTTTCTTTATTCTTCCATTTTTAATTTCATTGATTTCTGCTCATATCTTTATGATTCCCTATACTTTGGTTTATTTTTCTCTTCTTTTTCTACATTCTTGAGGTAAGAGTTTACATTATGGATTTGAGATTTTTCTTCATTTTTAATGAGGAAATTTTAACTCTAAAATATGCTTTTAGCACTATACATTTCCACTCCACACTGATGTAGTCCTCACATGTGTACTTTGATACAGGTACTTTCATTTTAATTCAGTTAACTGTATTTCATTTGCCCTTAGGATGCCCTCTTAGACTCATGGATTATTTAGAAGTGAACTGTTTCAATTCCAAGTGTTGGAGATTTTCCTTTATCTTTCTATTATTGATTTCTAGTTTGATTCCATTTGGGTCAGAGAACACACTCTGCATAATTTCAGTTCTTTTGAATGTGTTGAGGTTTATTTTATAAGGATAAGGTCTATGTTGGTACATGTTCCATGAACATTTGAGAAGAATGTGCATTCTCCCATTGTTGGCTGGAGCGTTCTATAAATACTGATTGGATCCTGTTGCTCAGTGGTGCTATTGAGTTCTGTATCCTTGCTGATTTTTGTCTAGTTGTTCTAGTGGTTGTTGAGAGAGGCGATTAAGTCTCTGGCTGTAATTGTGAATTTATCTATTTCTTCTTTCAGTTCTATCAGATTTTGCTTCACATAGCTTGTAGTTCTGTTGCTTGGGTAATTTACACTTAAATTTTTTTTTTAATGTTTATTTTGAGAGAGACAGAGACAGAGAGCCAGCAGGGAAGGGGCAGAGAGAGAGAGACACAGAATCTGAAGCAGGCTCGAACTCACAAACCGTGAGATCATGACTTGAGCTAAAGTCGGAGGCTTAACTGACTGAGCCACCCAGGTGCCCCTGTGTTGACATGTAATGTAAGTATTGACATGTTGGGCTTAAGTATGTATTTTATTTTTTTATTTTCCATGTTCTATGTTTTTCATTTTCCTGTTTTCTTTTTTCTGCCTTCCTAGGAGTCACTTGAACATTTTTTTCTTTTTTTTTTTAGAATTGCTTTCTGACTTCTCTGTGTTTTGAAAGCATCTCTTTGTATTACTTTTTTAGTGGTTTCTCTAGGTATTACATTACATGACATCAGTCTTTTAGTGTCATGGTTTTATAAGTTGGAGTTATCATGTAGAGATCTTGCCTCCCCTTATACCTCCTCACCCTCCTTTGTTTATAATGTAATTGTCTTAAATATTTACTTTACACACATGTAGAAGCACATCAAACAATACTACAACTTTTGCTTTAACCATCAGATACAATTTGAAAAACTCAAGAGTGGAAGGAAAAGTTTATTTTGTTTACTCATATTTTTACTTAAAGTGTTCTTTCTCTTTTTGGATGTACAAAACTTCCTTCTTTTACCATTTTCTTTATGTTTTGGAGAATTTCCTTCAGCCGTTTTTTTAGGGTGTGTGTACTTGTAACACATTTTCTTAAATTTGTCTTGATTTCCCTTTCATTCCTGGATTTTTTTTTTTCTGGATATAAGAGTCTGGGTTGATAGTTCTTTTCTTTCCGCGAGTGAAAAATGTTGTGCCAATTCTTTCCAACCACTGTTGTTTTCAATAAGAAATCTGCTGTAATTTGAATTGCTTTTTCTTTCCAGGTAAGATGTCATGTCTCCCTCACTGTCTTCAGTATCAGAAGTTTGACTATGGCATGTCTTATTGTAGATTTATTTGGATTTATCCTATTTGGAATTGCTTAACTTCTTGAATCTTCTGAATCTGGAGGTTTCTGTCTTTTGCCAAATCTGGAAGGTTTTAGCCATTATTTCTTTGAGTATTTCCAACCTCCAAACACCCTTCTGAGACTATAGGTATTCTGTTAGATCTTCTGTTAGGGTCCCATAGAGCCCTCAGCCTCTGCTCATGTATAGGCCATTTTCTCCCTGTTGTCCAGACTGGATAATTCCTGTCATTCTATTGTCCAGTTCGTTGATTCTTTCCTTTCTCTCTCCATTCTGCTGTTGGGCCCATCTGCTGAGTTTTCCATTTTAGGTATCGTATTTTTCAGTTCTAAAATTTCCATTTCATTTTCTTTATATCTTCTATTTCTTTGCTGAGACGTTCTGTCTTCCTTTGTTTCAAGTGTTGTCACAATTGTTCACTGAAGCATTTTGATGAAGGTTGCTTTTAAATTTTGTTAGGTAATCATGGTATTTTTTGTCATCTTGATGTTAGCATCCAGTGACTGCTTTTTTTCATTTGAATTGTGATTTTCTTGGTTCTTGGATAATGAGATTTTTGATGGAAACCTAAATATTTTTGATATTATGTAATGAAACTTTAGATCTTATTTAAGCTTTCTGTTTAAGTTGGCTTCCTCTGATATCACGAAGGTAGGAGAAGTGGGAGGGCACTGCCTCGTTACCGCCAGATGAGGGTAGAAGTCCAGGTTTCCTGCTCAGTCTTTGTTGACCTCCAAGGGAGGAGCTCCTCATTACTGCTGGGAAGGATTGGAGTTTGGATCCCCTCTTGGCTTCCACCCATACCTCCCCGGCTGGGAGAGACAGGGGACCTCATTATGCTCCCCACCTGATCTCCACCGGCACCATGGTTTGGGGAGAGTGTAGAGTTCTTGTTGACACTGGGTGGTGGTGAAGGTCCTGACTCTACTGGATCTCCTCTGCCACCGTCCCAGTGAGGAAAGGGGAGGCTCCTCATTACTGCCTGGTGCGGACAGATTCCAGCCTCCGTTTATGGTCTTCTCTGCCACCATGTTGACCAGGGATGGGGACAGGTTCTGGTGCTCCATTATGGCCTGAGGAGGGCAGAAATTAGGCTCGCCACTCATCTTTATTGGTGTAGGTGGGATGGGGCCACATTTTATCATGTGGTGTTTGACTGGAGTAGAGCAGTAATTGCCGAAAAAATGTCTATATTTCTAGGGTGCCCCTTTTCTGTTCTTTTGGCTGTTTGGGGTGGGGGGCTTTTTTTTTTTTTTTTTTTTTTTTTTGCTTGTTTGTGCCCATTAGCATTTCCAGGTTGTTGGTTTCTTCAAATGAGTGTTTGGGATATATGAGTCACAAAGAAAACCCGGGGACCTTAGCCAGTGTGGTTCCTTGGGTCCCCTAAGGTGTGCATTGGTGGTATAGTGGTGAGCATAGCTGCCTTCCTTGGGTCCCCCAAAGTCCTTGGGCCATGGTCTCCTCACATTTGTTTTGTATAATGTCCAGAGATTTTAGCCGTGCTTCGGTGGGGGGAATAGAGAAAAGCACATCTGCCCCATCCCCACCCCCACTAGCGTGCCTGTGATTTTTAACACATTGAACGCGCACTTCTTCAGATCTCTCTCCCTGTTTGAAAGAGGTGTGGTGCTCAAGTGCGAAGAGTACTCAGCAAGAGTCCGGAGACCCGGGGTTTCCAAACCTCACGGAACCTGCATCACCGTGTTTCCAAGGCAGGATCATTTACTGAGATAATTTCGGAAGCTAATTTCCTTGCTTTAGCTATTTTCCCCTCCCTTCCCTTAAAAAGTAGCCAAATCTTTTTAATTAAATTGTTTCTCTCTTGCCTTGGGGACTTGTGAGTTGCAGGGGCCTGCCCAGAAGTTTCCAGCCATGCAGAAAATAATCTCCCCAACCAAATTTTTGCTTCCAAAAGCCCAGGTTCAAGTAGGTGATTGCCCAGGTCTTCCTGGGGAGTTGGGGGGGGGGGCGGGTGAGTGGAGGAGAGAGGGAGGCGGCTCAGGAAAAACATCCCCTGGCTGGGGAGGGGACAGGTGGGGTTTGCGGATCACAGGAGAGCTCAGGTGTCTCGGGGAGGCAAGAGGACTTCAGGGCAAAGAGCACACTGGACTCCACCTGTGGTCTTTGGAACAAGGAGAGTAGGTCTGTACCGGAGCTGACACAGTATGGAGGCCTTGCCTTCCAGGGACCAGGGGCAGATTATTTGACTGCTGAGAAAAACAAAATGTGGTCTGCCCTGTACTTGGGGCTGGAGTGTCAGATCCTAGTGTGTTCCAGTGACGGCATCTGCCTTCTTACCTTGAGGGGACGTCCTGAGTGTCACATGGGACAATGCCTGTTAGAGCACCTTCCAAAACATTAGAGGTTGTTCAACATAACTCATGATTTTTATCAAGCACCTACTCTGGCTAGATGCCAGCATGATTTTGGAGGCAAAGAAACATTCCAGAAGCATTGGGATTTATGACCTCCTGGGGGAGATAAGGCACGTGCCTGGGTGAACAGAGGCTAAGGCAATAAAGGGTTATGAGGTTGACCTATAAACTCGTTGTGAGATCTCCTCCATAGACTGGCTTAGGGGCCCTGACTTTTAACAGACTGTGTGTCCTAATCAGGATTTTCAGGCTTCAAATGACTGAAACCTAATTCGTACTAGTTCAAGGTCAGAGGGAAACTGCTGGGTCTCTTAATGAGGATGACCAACATTTATTTATAAGACACACACTATGAGTCAGACGTGATTATCAAAAATTTGACTCATTTAATCCTCCCAAATGATCCTGTGAGGTGGACACAGCTGTCACTCTCTTCACAGCTGCGGTCAGGGAGGTGCCGAGAGGCACAGACCTGTTCAAGATGCCCAGCGGGTCCTGCCGTGCAGGCAGGGAATATGGCCGCCATGTGGGGAGGTCGACTCTCTTCTCAGGGCCCTGGCGAGTCCCCGGGACAACTCTGATGGCTCCATGGGGCTCACAAATCCTCTCCAGAAAAAATGCAGTGGCCCGAGGGATGGAACGTTCTGACTGGTTCCCGGGGGGGGGGGGGGGTGGCGTTCTAGGATTGATCGAGGGAGGGCAGGTCCACAGAGGAAGAGTGGGGTGGGCTCCACGGGTTACTGGTTATTTCCCAACTGGAAAGCTCGAAAGGGCTCAGGGGAAGGCTTTTATTTATGTGTGGGAGGAGGCCTCCAGGAGTTTTCCTGTGTCTGTCTCTGAGACTTCTGCCCTGATCTTCAGCTTTGGAGGTCATCTCATCGCCAGATGTTATTTTCTCTTTCTTCATTTGTGGAGATTGTTTTCCTAGAACTTTCCTGCCACTCTCTATTCTGTGCTAATTGAGGAAAACAGGAATAATCTGCAACACTTACTACTTCCTAATTTAGGTTGTGAATATTTACTTGCATTTTTCTTTTCCTGCAAGCATCCCTCATTGACCTCATCTTTCCATCTTCTGGCGGGCCCCCTCTCCCTCCCTCCACCTTGCGTGCACCTGCAGCCCCTCTTCTGCCCCCGCCTCCCAGCAGGGTGAGGAGAGAGAGGCCCCCTCGGGGACTGGGCCAGAGGGTGCAATGCGGGACTGGAGACAGAACGTGGCAAGAGGCGGGAGGGCCAGCAAAACAGGAACCCAGCAAACCATGGAGATGAAAACAATGTTTCTTTAGAATGAAGCAGCTTATAGAGTTTGCTATGCAGGTCCAGCCTAGGCTGCCCTCCCTGACACACCGTATATGTCTTCTGCTATTTCCCATCTCTGCCCACAAGGGCTGGCACATGGTTTTCCTCTGCACCTGCTCCAACCTCTTAATATTCTTTCTAACTCCCCTCCCCACCCCTCCCGCCTTCTCTCTCTTTCTCATTCTATCTCACTCCCTCAGCTTTGTACTTTTCCCTCTTTCTCTCTCTTCCTATGTTAAAGTGGAGGCATTGGCTGTCATGTAAACAGAGACAGAAAAGGCCCAATGGCCCTAATTCTCTGCTAACATGACAGAGAAAGGATCAGAAAAGCCAACAAGGCATGGGCCACGACCCCAGGTAGGTCTCTAGCACCTGCTGCGAGGTCGTAGGTCTGGGATACAGCAGGGGTGGGATTCACCCCCCTGGCCCAGCCCAGGGGTCCCCACCACGTTCCCCCCCCCACCATGAGCCAGGAGTCCAGGAGGAGTGACAAGCCCCTTTCCTGCTGGCTATATTTGCTTTTACTTGTCTGAAAACGTTCACCTTCAGAGTCAGAGCTCTGGGTTGTAGAAAGAAAAGCTAGCAAACACCTCTCTCCACCGTCCCCTCCTAAACCCAGTTTCCTTGAGGCTTCGGGGAAAGAAGTCCCATTAGCCGGCACGTTGTCACTGTGCAGAGACAGGTGTAGTGGAAGGGGCGCTGGAGACTGGGCAGGGAGACCCGCGTGGTTTTGTGTTTTCCTCCATGAAATGGTGGTGTGTGAAATGAGGGAGATGTTCTTATGCTGGAAGATGGGCAGGACAGGCACTTTTCCACCCCGGAGGGGATGCCGGGAGGCCTGTGCACCCCACTCTGCCTCTCCCCTAAACCACACAGCAAGTGCTGCGCAGCTTAGGTAAAGAAGGGTCCCTGAAGTATGGTCAGTTCAGGGGAGAAGTTACAAACATACCCAATCTGGATAAGAATTTCAGCTTTCCACCGTGACTACCGCCTGACTACACTATAGGGCAGGGTGTTCTCTGTTTTGTACCCCGTGTTCCAATGCGGAGAGCAGGCAATCTCTGCGTGTCTGCTAAGGCGGGGCAGGGCGTGGGGCTAAAGTCGTAGGTTCTGGAAAACGAAGTTGAGGTTGGTGTAGCTCTGTTGTTGAGCAGAAGACAAGCAGCCGATAGAGTCCGCTTAGATCAGTTCAGAGCCAGCCACCCTGTAAGCCAAGAAGGTTCAAGGTCAAAATTGCTGGAAACCAAATCGCCAAAATATGAAGAAGACCGTATTAATAGAGAATATGTTCATTAGATGTCTTCCTCGCCAGCTGGGAGTGGGGAGGCTGGGAAGCCATGGGATGTCCCCAAAGATTGCTCTGGAGGGATCTTGTGTTGGGGACCTGCAGGGGTGGGGCAGTCCATGAGGCTAAGCCAGCCTCACCCCTTGCGGCCGGCTCCCTGCAGACGTTCACCTGTGTCAGTCCGGAGGCCCGTTACGAGCCCGTCTGGATGTCTGACCTACCCATCCCTCCTTTCACTGGACACCAAGGGCAGAACACTTGCACCCAAGGCCAAGTCCTCAGGGTGCCCCCACCCCCCATCTCCCAGCCTTAGTGGCTGGCCATCTTGCAGAGATAAATCGGACAGCCTTTAAAATGGAATTTGGGGGATAACAGGCCAACTAGGCAACTGTGAGTACGTAATTATAAAGAAAGTGAATTCAGTCCCTGGTGATTGAGTCCACTGGCCTGCGTGTCCCCAGGATATCAGGGAGCTGGTTCTGCCCCAGGGAAGCTTGTCCTTATTGGTGGTCTGAGTGGAGCCTGGGAACACTGGCTTCCCAGTGAGAGGAGGGAGTACCTTGAATAGGCAGTCAGTGGTTTACCCCAAGCTTCATGAGGGACACTGGGTAAATGGAACCCACACAGGGGAAGGTAAGCGGGAAGAAGGGGCATGGTCCAAGAAGCAACGATGGGGGGCTCAGGGACTTTCTGTCTCTAGGCAAAGGCCTGGAGAGAAATACAGGGCCTTGATCGAACAACTTAGGGTCTACCGTGGGGAGGAGGGCTGGCTCTGTGACCGTGGATCACGGATCACCCAGGGTGACTGGGAGTCCAGTTGGGCACATGTTGGCAATGACATTGCTGGCAATGACAGCTACTTAGTGTCGCAAGGGCCGCATGCTGGGTGAGTGCCTCTCCACGGGAGGTTCTCAAGCTCGGCCCGGCCCACCTGTCAGTAGTGTCTTAGCAGAAATTCCTACTGGGTTTGGGCTCTGGACTGGCCAGTCTTGTGACGAGCTTCTCTTGTGTTTGCCTGCGTGGCGCACACACGTCCGCTCAGAGTGCTCCAAAATGGCCTCGGTGAAGCACCCGTGTCCTAACCTTTCTGCACGGTTCCCCTGCTCTCCTCTGTGGCCTGTTTGACCGGGCTAATCGATGTTTGGCGCGTGCAAGCCTGAAGCTGCTGGGTGGGCTGGGCAGAGACAGCGTTGCTGGGGGTGGGCGGCGGGGGGGAGGGGAGGTCAGCAGAGGGACAGTGGAGGCATGGAAAGAGCTAGAGATCAAGAACCTAGGACAACGCATTACCTTTAACATAGCCCAGTTGGGGTTGAGTTTCTGTTACTTACAACCTAGAGTGCTGAGACAAACAGCACAGATCTGACTTAGTCTGCTGTTTGCATATTCCCTGCTTTGGCACCAGAGGATTGGGATCGGATTGCTTGCCAGGGGCCATGCGTGGTGGGAAGTGCTTGACATGCACTAGTTCCCGTGTGGCTGAGAGTCTAATTACCCAGTGTGCAGATGTAGAAGTGAGGACCCTTTCAGCACCTGCAATGGGAAAGCCGGCAGCTCAAGTCATGCCAACAAGGCCCCGCTTTCCCGCTGTCCTCCCTCCCTGGCTTCATACTCAGCTCCTACATGCTGTCCCCTCGGCCATCCCCTGAAGCCCAGCAGGCATCGCCTTACACCTCTAGTTTCTGACCAACCAGTGCTATAAATTGCATAACACAGAACTGGGGGGGAGGTGGGGGGGGGGGAGGTTTCCAGAAGGAAATTCCGGACATGTCCCTGGGAGTGAGGAAAATGGATACTGGACAGAGAATGGAGGCCGGCACAACGGGACTACAATGTCACATTACTTGCCGTGACCACAGAGCGGGGCAGTGTCCAGGCATGTTCTCACGGAGAAATCCCATCTGCCCCAGAGCAGGTGCTGGGCTGCAGGGCTGGTCAGCCACCCTGAGCCCCAGAAGCCAGGCCCCTTGGTCTCTGCCTTTTGGCCTCATCTCTCCCCAGGAGGTTTGTGGATTTGAATCCTCTTTCCAGAACACTTGGAGTCTTTTGGCTTCCCCGTTCACTACGCGTAAGGCACCACACAGCCTGCTGGGCCCGCCGTGCACAGTGGCCCCTGAAAATACCGTGGTCAGGATTCCTTCGTCTTGGCCAAAGGTAGAATCGAGGTAATGCGTCCACCTTCAAGCGAAACTATTCGGACAAAAGCAGGGCCGCACTGCCCTTGAACTCGTATATTGTAGCGCCCTTTCCTCCTTTGATCTGAGAGGAGAATTTGGCCATGGTCGTCAGACCCCTGGGTGTGAAGTCCACCTGCCTGGCAGGAGAAGCCCTGACTTCTTTCTAGGTGAGGAGAAAGATGGGGACTTGGCTCCTTTGAGGCGTGGGGGGACAGGTGAGCCAGGTGTGCTGGGGTGAGAAAAAATGCGTTCCTACCTGCGGACCCAACATGCAAACCGCTGAACTAAAGCATTAGCCTCGAGACTGGGAGTAAGAATGTCTTGTCACCATGGTTACCAGGAAATGGACCCACTTATATATAATAAGGGCTTTAGCAGACGCCAGGCCATCTGATATTCCAGTCTGGGGCCAAATGAGAGGGTGCCTGGAGTTCCATTCCGTACGCAGTTACCTGAACACAGCTGTGGGCCGTACTGAGCCAGGCGCCGGCAACAAGCCGTGTCTTTTTTTTATTGGGGTGCGGCCGATGGGCGGGGGCGAGGACAGAGGCCTGGGCACCTTCACCGGCGTCCCCTTGTTAACCAAAGAGTAGTTCTTCATCTGGCCACAACAGTGCACCAGGAATGAGAATTTGCATCGTCTCAGTGTGTGGAGGAGGAGGGGGGTGTCACCCCAGATACGGAGCTGTAGTGCGGAGGGCAGTGGACCGGCCATCTCTTCTTCTCTAGTCCTCACGCTCCTACCTGGCAGAAAGGTGCTCAACAGTGAAAACAGAAAAGAAAAGACGCCCTGTCCCTCTACCCTCCTTCCTGACGCCCCCTCGGGCCCCATCCACATGGCCGCGCAGGCTCGGAGGCGGCGGTCCTGGAGGGAGACCCCGGCTGTCAGTTGGACGCCCGGGGCCGCCGGCCCAGCCCCCGCGAGTTTCCGGACCCCGGGGGCTCCGGGGCTGGGGAGGGACCGCGATGCCGGCCAGGCGGGGGCGCGGGGCGCGGGGGAGAGCGGGGGACTTCAGCCGGCGGGCCCGCCGCCCTCCGCGGGAGCAAAACAAGAGCACGCGCACCTGCCGGCCCCGCCCCGCCCCGCGCGCCGGCCAATCGCGGGGCGTGGGCGGGGCGTGGGCGGGGCCGGCGCGGCGGGCGGGGCCGGAGCCCCAGCGGCAGCAGAAGCCCGAGCCGGCGCGGGGCGCAGCGGCCCAGCCTGGAGCGAGCGCAGCCTCGTGCCCGCCGCCCGTGCCCGCCGCCGCTGCCGCCGCCGCCGCCGCCCGTGCCCGCCGCCCCCGGGGCATGGCCTGTCTGATGGCCGCTTTCTCGGTCGGCACCGCCATGGTGAGTGAGGGCATCCTTCGCCTCCGGGGCTTGCTTCTGTTTTCCAGGAGAGCGAGAAACGCACAAAGCCCCGCACCCTCACCCTGACACCCGCCCCTGAGTCCCCGGGGAGAAGCCCGGTTCCCATTGCCCCCAACCCCGGCCACCTGACGCCTCGGGATGCTCCCCGCACCGGCAGGGGACGCGGGGCAGGCGGAGGGGCCAGGAGTGTGCGGGAGGCGGCCGGGCAGCCCCACCAGTGCACAGATGGCCTCGTCTGGGTCCCCTCTGGCTAGGGGCGTGGGGCCTGGGTTCCTGAGCGCACTGAGCTGGGTGGCAGCCTGGGCCCGAGGGAAGGGGGGGGGGGTCCCTCCCTCCCTGCCGGCGCGCGCGCGGCCCGGACGCGGGGAGCCCGCACTTCCCGCGCCACCCTCCGGAGTGCCTGGCACGGTCTGGGGTCTCTTTTGTTAAAGAGGAGGCTGCTCCCTGAGAGCCAAAGCCTGCGCTGCCCCCCGCGCTCCGCAGGGACAGCCTCTCCCGGACGTGCTCGGGAGGGGGTGGCGGATTCCGGGGAGGCAGCCCAGGGGCGAGCCGGATACCTGCAGGCCACCTTCTCTGCACCCTGGAGAGAGCCCAGGGTGGGGACAGGGACGCGGATCTCCCGTTCCCGAGGGTGCCAGCTCCGTAGGGGGACCACCGGGTGCCGGCAGATTCAGCGCTGGACCCAGTGACAGCAAGTGCTGTTCCCATTGGTGGCCCAAAGTCTGCTTTTGCTCCTTTATGCGAGCTCCAGAAACTCACATTAGGAAAAAAAAACAACAAAGTAGCCATCGACCCGTCCATCCTAGGGCCTTTCATCTTTATGCCTAGCGCACCGACCTTGCAGTTAGGTACTCACAGACTAGATTTCAGGTCACTTAAAGTACAAATAGAAAGTATTCCGTTTTCCAACCCACCTCGCCCTCCCTCTCCATCCCTCTCTCTATCCTCTGTCTGTGGATTTACTATCCTGCTAATTACTCCCCATAGGCTGTAAGCCCACGGTGCACAGCACGCACCCCCACCCCTCGCCTTATTTCATTTTTAGCATCCTGTGTTTGAAGTCAGCAGGGCTCAGCAGGATCTGACCGACAGTTACCTCTTGCCTTGAGCCCGAGGAAAAAAAAAAAAAAAAAAAAAAAAAAAAAACGTAGCTGACGGTCTGCGCATGCTCTCTGCTCTCACAACCGCATCCTATGCTCCAAACAGGTTACTGTGGAACACATACCGAGCGGCGCCAGCTCATTATATAATGATTTTGTGTAAACCGATAGAATGGGGCCGCAGACATGTTTAGGAGGTTGGTGGAGCAGAGGCTGGCAGGAGGGGGACGCACTGACCAGGTCCCCTGTCTGGGCGTGCCCTGCCTTCATTACTTGGCTTCTCACCCGGAAGGGGATATGGAACCACAAAAAAGGCAGCCCCTCTCACATTTGCTTTCATGCGATTGAATGTTGGGGGAACACTTGGCAATTCTTCCTTTCACATTTGCCCATCTCTTTGGGTTGCCTAGATTATGTGGATAATGGAAAATTAAGGCGATCCTTATTGTTAGTCGTAGGTAAAGAATGTTTCAGATCTTTGAGATGCCGGGTAACTCCTGAAGTCCTTTCAAAGCTGCAAAAGTGGTTTATACGTGTGGAAAAACCATGAATCCAAAGGTTTTAAGGTATTGATGTTTTTATGTCAGGATTTCCTAATGTTATGTTATAGTTTGATGCAGACCCAGAATTCCACAGTGTTCTGAACTCAGATGGACACACTAGCGGCTGGGCTTATTTTTCAGGAAACATTGTTTGGTTTGAAAAGCATTTCCTCCCCCCCCAAAATCGTGTAATTTTTTTTAATTACAAAAATTCTACCCAAATCATAAACAAAGAGCGCTTGAGGGAGCCCCAGGATCCTGAGCTCTTTCATTGCCCCCTGCTCTGGGGTCCCACCTGGGACTGAGTGCGCCGGCGGTGAACCTGGAGAAGCTGGTTTAGAGGATGAGCAGAGCACCCAGCCCTGAGCTGGGCTGGGAGGGGCGGGCACGAGGTCCCAACGGGATGGTGGTATTTGGAGCCGTATGAAGTGGCTTTTGGTGATGGTGAGGTCAGCGGCCTGAGTGACCACGCAAGTGGCACTTGCCTTTTGCTTGGTTAAGGGTGTGACATTTGGATCAGTCTCCCCAGGGCAATGGCCTTGAGGATTCTTGGCCAGCGTTGTCCTCTGATGTGGCCGGCGTCCCTGGGAGGGATCTGCCCTCCAGTGAAGGGCCCACCGGTTCCAGGTGGGGACCAAGCCCAGCAGCTATCCGAGGAAGAGAGAACCGAGAGAGAAACGCGTGCCAATGCCTGGCGCTTGGGCCTTCCTCTCCTTTTCCTCCCTTCCCCGTGAGCTGCGGGAAGAAGTTTCTAGCTCTCACTGTGTGTTTCCGGGTAAACAGAGTGAACCAGCCTCACAGTGGACTGGGGGCGGTGGCTGACTGTCAGAGACCCTCCCCAGCTAAACACGCATCTCTGTATGCTTGCCTGCCAATTGGTATGAGCGCCCAAGAAAATACTCTCATGAACGGCAGGCAGTAACAATCCAAACGGGGTCTCCTCGGCATTCAACACCACGAATGGACGTGTTATTATTTATCATGTATTATGTAGCACACACCGTGTGTAGATGGGGAGGTCAGAGGCAATGTGTGGAGAAGACAGGGAAACATACAATGAAAGGGAACAAATGTGCAGGGAAGATGTATTTGTTTCATTTTTAATGAGCTCAGGAGGCTGAGGACAAGTTAGCTGTAACCTACATTGCCGGCCGCTCTCATCTGAGGATGTGTTTCCAGAGAGCTGGTCTATTTCCGAGTGACAGCCACTGCCTCTCATCATACAAGATTCCATGATTTTAGTAATTGGGCGAGGTCGTTGGACACCCGCGGAAGAAAGGTGGGTAACGGTCGGTTTTTGGTGGGGGCGGGATGGTATGGTTTCCTCAGTTCCTTGTGGATTTTCCTACAACGGGCAGGGGCTGGGATGACCCCAGGTCACCTACAACTTGCCTCGAGACAGCTGAGCAACCTTCTAGCCCCGTTAAGGACACTGGCCAGGGGAACGGGGCACAGAGAGGAAACACAGGGGGCTGGACCCTGACTTGGCCACTCATGCACTGTGGGGTGTCAGGGGCAGAAGGAGGTCTCTGTGCCTTAGATCCCAACTCCAGGCGAGTGGGAGATGGTAATACCCCCTTCGGGTGGAGACAGGAAGAGGCCTACTCCTGGCAGTCTGGAGTTTACAGGCACTTGTAATTGCTGAATCAATAGTCACCATTGTTTGTAATCACTTACCTAGTAGGCGGGAGGCATTATTATTTAATACTTTAAATAAGGAGTACTTGACGTGCTCTCTCTCTCTCTCCCTCTCTCCCAGATCAGTTTAGTTACCCAGCTTTGTCTTACCGGGCTTGTCCCCTTGTCTCCATCCCCACGGCCACTTGCTGGTTAAGGCCACTGTCACCCTCCCATCTGCACGTTGAGGCAGGAGATGGTTTTTAATTACAGTTCTGGTCTGTTACCCCCCTTTTAAATCCCTTGGTGCCCCCCCCCCAAGGACTTGTAGATAAAGTACGAAACCCTTAACAGGGTTTGCAGACCCTGTGTCTCTAGTTTCATTTTACCCTCCCTCCCTCCTCCCCACCACCTGGAAGGGGGCCCAGCCTCTGAATTTCTCTCAGATCCTCCCCCCCCCCCACCTTGTTCCACTCCCTCCTGCCACTGAGCCTCTGCACCTGCTGTGGGGAACATCAAGCACCCTCCCCCCACCTCACCCGGAGGATCTCAGTTTAGATTTGATTCCCTCAGAAGAAATTGGTGCTGAGTGCCCCCCACCACACCCCGGGGTCTGCTGCTGCTTTGGAGGTCCCTCTGGGTCTCTGCACCGGGCTCATTATAGCTCTTGCCTCTTGGCATTGTGATTGCCTGCATTCTTGCCTGGGGCCCAACCTTGAAGGGAGCCTGTGCTGAGGCCACAGGCCTTGTCTGCCTGGCTGACTGCTGACCCCCGCAGCTCTGCTTGGTGCTCTCATTCCTGAAGGGGCCAGTGAGAGAGTGAGCGAGAGAATAGGTAGCCTTGGAGTCTAGAGGGGAAGTCAGACCCTCATCATAACATGGGTTCGGTATCCGCGGCAGCCGGCGGGTGAGTGGAGTGATGGCCGTCACCCCTGCATTCCCGTGGGTTTTATCAAAAAACGAAAGACACCACCCATCCCTGGAACTTCCTCGAGGGTGACGCCTGTGGTGGGTGCCGGGGAGAGGAGGGCGGTATGGATGGGCCGTGACAGCCGGAATGCCGGGGTGCTGGTCCTGGGGGCCGCCGCTGGAGAGGGGCTGCTGGATGCCCCCTGCTGCCAGCTGAACCCAGTGAGCGGGGACCCCCCCAGGGTGTGGGTTTGGTAGCAGACATTTAGCCTTTCCACTGAGGCGGCAGGTGGGGGGTGGAGAATGGGCTTTGGGGACCGGCCCTGGAGCTCACGGCCATCCCCATGGCTCTCTCCTCTATCCTCCAGAGCCAGAATTTGCAGAGTCAAAGCCGGCCGTCAAGCTGGAGCACGTGCGCCCCAAAGGGCAGGATGGATGGGCAAGGGGATAGCATGTGGTGCCCGTGGTAGGTGCCGGAGTGGCCTCGCACATGCTTTCCCAGGGGCCAAAGCCAAGAGCGAGCTGAGCAAGGGTGGGCTCCTGTTATTCCTTCAAGAGGCCCCGGCACAGAAGGCACTGGGCAAACCCAGGCCCGGAGGTGGTCCGGCAGCTTCCTCTTGGGAGCGGGACGGCCACATCCCCACGCCAAGGCTCTCAGGAGTCCGTCGTCAAGCCTTCCCGGACTCTGCGTCGGGAACGTATGAACCGGCTTATGTTTGCATTTGAAGCATTTCACATGCTGGGTGCCAGCAGCCAACCAAGCTTAATTTTCTCAGTTTTACTTTGCACTTTAATTTTTATCCACAGAATGTTATAGTCAGTGAGCTAAGTTTTGATCTCAGTGAGTTAAGCTCTTCAGAGGTAGGAGATGCCTGGGAGGGGGGTGTGCATGCGTGTCTTTCACTCAAATGGCAAAACAACACTTGCAAACATCACAGGAACCAGAAATCTCGTGCGCACCTCTCCCCTCGCCCCACGTGTACTTCAGATATTCAAAACCTTCAAGCCTTCCAAGACTTCTGAGCCTTTAAATCCCATGATGGAAATTATGCCAGCTCTTCAATGATGCAGTCACGTACCCTAAAGCCGGCCCTGTAGGTGGGGGGAGAGCTGGTCTGGCCGCTAGAATTGCTAGGGTTTGTAGGCATGTTTATCGACGATCCACTTTCCGGTTTTGTTTTGGGGTTTTGATTGGAAACAATAATGATCAAGAAGCTATCACCTCTAGAGGAACACCTAGCAAACCTAACAGAAACAGAACAGTGTGGTGCTGTTCTGCTTTAGAACAAATGACAACGTGGCAGTGTGTCCACAGTCCTGTGGCCTGAATTATCAAGGATGGTTCTCGATGGGCTCTCCCAATCAGGCCGACTGTCTTCAACGGTATGGAGGAGAGTTGCCAAAGGCCCATGCTTTCGGTGCTGTGGAACGTTCTCCTTGGGGTCGAGAGACGGCCAGGAAAGGCAGAGCATAATGTCTGTCCACCCCAGGGTTCTCTGCGTTTTGGGGGGTGGCTGCAGCATATTTATCTGTTCGGGGTTGCCAAGCCATCAGATGAGGATATTCCTTCCTTCACACAAACACTTTGAATCTTGGCACATCTGTACCAGTGCAATTGGCTCCCCGTGGAAGCTTTAAAAGCCAAGGGAGCCACAAAAGATCAGGTCCCCTGGCGTTGCAGTGCAAGGAACCCCTGTTGTTTTGGTGATTCGACCCTAGGAGCCATCGTGCCCCTGCCCCGATCCTAGGGCTCAGGGCAAGCTCCTCAGAGTGGCTGTGTCTCCGTTGCCTCGTCTGTATAATAGAGACAGAGAAAAAAAAGAAATCGACCTTTCCAACTTCCCAGTGCTACTAGGAAGATGCAGTGAGAGGGAGAGTTGGAAGTGATTTGCAAAATTTACAAGGAAGACACAAATGCTGACTCCCACAAACCCCAGCACTTGATGTAAAGCCACTGCTCTTGAGAAATGTTTATGAGCCTACACAGGAAGGCACTAAAAGAGCTCATTTTAAATAAAATGCTTTCAATTACACATTTCTTAGGAACCCCAAGCGTTTTTATTGGTTTTTTAACCGGTGTACTTAATGTAAACAGATCATTTTTTTTATGGTGGCCCGTGTTTGATTCTTTGAGACAAGCAATTCGTTTCTGTTACAGTTTTGGGAGACTTTGACTCCAAAGTAAGACTTTGGCAGGTTAGTTTCGTGGTCTCTTAGCGTTTTTTTTTTTTTTTTTTTTAAACGGAAGAGGTAGTCATGGCTGGAGACGACAGATCCCTCCAGGTAAGCACCTTGACGTAGTTTCAGAAGCGTTGCCATGAATACTCAGTGACCCCGAGCCTCAAGGCCAGTCCCCTACGCTCTTCCCTCTATGGAGATCGTGACGTCTCTTGGTGCTTCTTCCCCGGTTTTCTAGAACGCCAGCAGCTACTCTGCAGCGATGACGGAGCCCAAGTCCGTGTGCGTCTCGGTGGACGAGGTGGTCTTGGGCAACATGGAGGCCACCGAGACGGACCTGCTGAACGGACATCTGAAGAAGGTGGACAACAACCTCACGGAGGCTCAGCGCTTTTCGTCCCTGCCCCGCAGGGCGGCCGTGAACATCGAGTTCAAGGACCTCTCCTACTCCGTCCCCGAAGGACCCTGGTGGAGAAAGAAAGGTAGGGAGGGCTGTTGTGTGCCTCGGGCCGGGAGGAGCCTGTGGAGGAGGTGACAGGTGTCTGGGGCCATGTGGGTCTGGAAGCCAGGGGGCGGGGAGTCTTCCCCCCCGGGTCACTGCCACGGCCAATTTCTTCATGCCCAGCTTTTTCTGACCTCTACTACAAACAGCTCGGATTAGAGACCTCCGGACTTAGGGTGGCTCTTACAGCCTGATATGATTACAAAGGCTTTCATGTCCATGTGTGCTGGTTCCTCATCACAGGCTGCTGTTCCCGTTAGCCCCCCGAGAAGGGACTGTTTCATAACGTTTCAGAGCAGAGAGGAAGGCAGGCGCTCCGTCCCAAGTTTGAGGGGCTACGAAGTAGCCGTGACCTAGAGTGGCCCCCCGGGAAACCAGTCATCTACATTAAGAGTGGTGCTGGTGGGCTATAAATAAACTGTTATCAAATGAGCCACAGAAATAAAAATAGAAGGGAGAGAAAGGACGGGAGGCTCAGGTATTTGCCGCGGCTTGTCGCACGTTAACGAGAATTGACGACCCACGGTATTTCCAGCTTCCTTAGCAACCTGGATGTCCCTGTGCTAGCTCTAGATTTTCAAAGTGTGTAGAGTTAATGCCTCCCTGGGCTGGCGTTTCCTTTTCCAACCTGACCTATTTCTTCCCACGGAACTTACTCCGCATGTCCGTGCCCCCGTCCTGCACCCCTCTTTCAGGCGGGTGGGGGGCTGGTTGGGAGAGGGCACGTCAGACCTCACCAGGGAACATCTACTGAGTCACTCGGAACGGTGTGTGGAACAATGACGGTGACTCAGGTACCGCTGGAATATCGTACGCTAGGATTCTCCGCTCAAATCCAGAGTCAACCCTTCTTCCTTTTTGAGGAAGACCCACCAGGACTTTTTTAGTTTTCGTTTTCCTGTCTTTTCCCACCGTCACCTCTGTTTTGTTCTCCTCCTCCCTTGAGGCCGAGTCGCTGAGATTGTTGGCCTGGGCACTCTGGGCTTCCTTGTGACCGCGGTGTTGGACCCTCGGCTGACTGGCCGCTGGGACCGGCAAGCCGCGTTGGTTGCTGGATGACTTCTGTCTGTTTGTACAACTAGGAACAGACCCCGAGCCTTATCGATGGCCGAATGTACATTGCTGATACGTCCATTATCCGAGTGTGCCAGCCAGGGTCATAGAGGAAGAAATTCTGTGAAGGCTCCCGGGTGGGTCCATTCGTGTGAGCCGACTGGAATGTCAGTACAGGGTTACAGCCTTCTCCCAACTCTCACGGTGAACAAAAGACCTTAGGGAAAAACTCGCCTTGTTCTGTTGGCTTGATTTGTCTATACAGACACAGTGCGGCAAACCCGTGAGAGGCAGAGATGGGATTCTGTACACCCGCTAGGTGTGGCCGGACGTCCCGGTGCGTGGACGGGTACCCTGTAAGCAGAAGGTGGGCTTGCGGTGCAGACATGGGAACACTTGCAGAACCCTGGCAGAACCCAGGAAGTGCTCTGCATTTGCAAGTATCGTTTCCGATTTAGGTAAGGGGCTTGTTAACCCTGTATTCTCTCAGTGTTAGGACCGGTCCCCATAATTGTCAAAGCTAGCCAAAGGTGACGGGCATCTTAACGAGTGAGGGAGGGGCCGCCGCCGTCCATTCCCGGTGGCCTCCTTGGAAACTCCACCCAGGCGGCCTCCAGACAGACACTTGCCCTACAGTAACCTGTGTGGGCTCGGGAGGGGAGGAGTAGGAAGTGAGCCCCACGGGACCTGCCGGTGAGTCAGAGATGGCGAGGGCCGGAGGGATAGATGGGCACGATCGGTCTGGCGTGTCCCAGTTGCTGGTTTCTGAACCGGCGGGGCCTGATCTCGCTGCCTGGCTTCCTTCCCTGCTCCCCTCAGCGGCACCTGTTTCCGCTTTGCTCCCCCTGCCCTTCCCCCACTCGGTGCCCCATGGTTTCCTTTGTTCTCGGTGCCCTGCGATTCGGAATTTCGATGGCTTTCCGCTCCCCGTAAATTCAGCGGGGGAAGTACTTCTCACAGAACAGAAAGGAAGCTGAGTGGTCAGGGGGCTTGTCCGTGCACCTGAGCTAGTCAGCCGGGGTGGTTTCTAACTCTGTAGCCGGGCTGCAGGGCCTCGGGGGTGCCAGGGTCCCCGCAGCCACAGGGAAGCAGTGTTCCTCCTGGAGGCTTGGTGCCCACAGGGCCTCGCTGCTGGCTGCTTGGCGGCTTGGCTGCCCCGTTCGGCTGCAAGCCGCGGCCAGGGAAACCTAGAGCTTCCCGAATGAGGGAAGTTAGCCGCCCACGTGGCTCGAGCTCACTGCCTCATCGCCAGCCGGCTCTTGAGTGGGGTCCAAGTTCCAGTGGGGTCAGAACTTGGGGACCGTAGCGCCCCAGCTAAGAGCCCCCGCCCAGGATGAAGAGTAACAGTAGGCGTTGAGTCTGGAGGCAGGCATCGGGGCTGTCCCCCGACGTTGGCAGCGGGGAGGGGGGGCGTCCTTAAGCTGGTACGTGTGTGTCTGCTCGTTCTTTCCCTGCCCGGTTCACCGCGTCCTCTTCGGGGAGCCTGCTCCTGCTCGGGGTCCGTCTCCTTCGCCCTCAACGTGGGACCCTGCCTTTCCCGATTTTGTTCCTCTGATTTCTGCTGATTGCCTCAGCCCCCAGCAATGATCAGGCTAAGCTGAGAAGTCAAAGCCAGCCACCCTGCACCCCCCTTTTCTCATCGTGGGCATTCTAGATTTGGCGACACTCTTGTAGAATTCGTGTCGTTTGTGAGGCCCCTTGGCTGTGCGGCCGACCTTCGGGGCAGGGGCTCTTTCCCTTGCTTCTCTCACCATATCAGTTTTCAGTTTTTTGAAATTCGGCTTTACGTGTTGCACTCCCTATAGCGATCACACAGGGCCTGGATGTCCTGGCGTCTCCGGACGTTGAGTTCCCGGAGGGCCCAGCGACTGCACCAGGTCACAGCCAAGGATGGACCCGCGGTCCGACTCCTGCTCCAGATTTCTTTCCATCACAGAGACACTGGACCGCTCTGTAGATTCCACGGTTTCTCCCAGAACCAGGCGCTGGGACACAGCTCGACACAGAAGCTGTAGCAAAGCTTGGTGTCGCGATGAGAATAATATTATACACTCCTACGTGATCGTTTCCAAGAAAGAGAGGCTTCGTAATCCTTAGCAGGAAGGTGTCCGGTGAATCAGTGACACTATTTGTAAGATGTCAGGCACTGGTTCTTTAAGATCCTTGAGCGTGACGATGGCCAACCCCTGAATACGGCATTTAACAAAACATCTCGCATTTTCAATTGTAGTAACGTTTTCACCATATGATTAATGATGTCTTTGGAGGAAAAACGAGATCATGTAATAGATTCCTAGTAGAGAACACAATTGTGAAAGGAAGTGTTCTCAGGAGAACCCAGCTCACCCCAAGGATAATCGCACCGGCTTCTGATACAGTAATTACTCTTCCCCAAGGAGTTCGCTCCCGTAGCACAAGTCGATGGGACAAATGATCTGGAACGGTGTGGACGTCGGCCCCGTCACACAAGCCACCGGGTCGGGGATGCGTCGGAACAACCCGGTCCGGTGGTTCTCATTCACCGTCAGCGTGACTTACTTTGAAAGCAGCTTTGGTTCCTGTAAAGGAGGCGCTGCGTTGGGAATATTTAGGAGCCCTGATTAAGAACAGAATCCACATCATGAAATTCTTAGGTGCACGCGCTACTGCCACAGGTGGTGACGAGGACGTTTTACACCGAAATAGCACCTCCTGGCTTGGGGAGCACTTACTGGGATGTGACCGATCGTAAGGAATGGATTCTCAGGGTACCAGAGGGGTGCTGCTCGCCTGGGGGACCAGTGCCATCTCCATTTGTAGAATTCATGTCTTTTGTGAGGCCCCTTGGCTGTGCGGCCAATTCTGCCCTTTCTCCCCGTGGGATCCCTGAGGCTCAGAGACAGGGCCCAGGTCACAGGAGCACAGAAGACAGCCCTTGAAAGCGGGTCTGTACAATCTGAGGCCAAGATACAACAAGGAACCTGGCAAGCTCCTGGCCCTGAGGTGGCACACCACAGGGCCACTCTGGCGGGGATGTGCCTCACCCCACTTTATGAAACCGTTACGCATCGCCTTGACCGTTAACGCCGACGTATTTCCCTTTTAGTTGGCCTGCTGCGTTGTCCGTCCCCTTTGCCATCCGTGAGGACCCATAAAAGACCTCCTGGGCCTTTGGAGAGGCTCCAGCTGACCTGTCCCGTCACCAGGGGAGGCTGATGTGCATGGCATGCTGTCACCCAAACAAGTGACATGATTCTTAGAAATTAAGTACACCTCCCATGATTACCTTGTGATGAAGTTCAGGCGGAGAATGAAAGTAATCGTATCTGGGGCTTTAGAGAGCCTGGCAGTCGTCTCAGCGTGGTGAGTCTCAGACGGAAGGGCAGAGAATTGCCTCCTCTGGAACCTTCCCTCCTTGCCCGATAGCGGGATGGAGTTCAACATTCTGGGCGGGCCCACCTCAGATTATCGGTCCTGCTTTGCTTCTAAGCTTTAAACATGCGTTTCTCAAATGAAAGTTTGTTTTCTCTTACTTTCCAAAGCTATTTTGCGGGGCCTGCAACGACAGGCCGGCGAGTATGAGTGGAATGTGCCACTAATAAACCCCTTTAAGGAATTCCGTTAAGGGAAGACTGGATTCCAACCACGCGCTGGCCGGCTTGATGCGGCCCACGGAAGCAGGGGTGGGGAGGAGCACCGTGGGGATCCCACAGCAGCCATGGGTCTTCCCAGGGGTGAGCAGCTCACGTTCAAGGGGGTTTGTACTCCCCAGCATGAATGAATGGCTTTCGAGCTTCTTGGGAACCATCGCACTAAGGTGGATTTTCTTTGGGGTACAAAAGAAAATTGTCTTTAATACTCTGCCTTTGTCTCTGTCTGAGGCTGTAGCTAGTCTGTAGGGCAGTGTGGTGAACCTACACCTTGCTCACAAGGGCTGTTTCCTTGAGGCTGGGGTGTTTACAAAGGAAGCCCAGTGGCCCTACGTAGTTGCCGTGGTGAGTCCAGACACTGGAGAGCTCCTCCCTTCCCCTCCCGGGGCCAGTTCTTCGGTCCTCAGTACTGGGTGGCTCCCCGGGGCAGGCAGGCAGGCCACCCACTCAGGCCCCGTAGCGGTGAGGTCTTCTGGAATAGTTTTGATCTTCTGTTCTCTAGGCTTTGAAAGAGGCTTTGAAAGACGTGTTGAGAATGGGGCCGGCTCTCACACAGAATCACGATAGATACAGTGACCGTGTTCAAAACCGGAAAGGCCTGCTAGTTTACAAGAACTTTTAACACCCAGGGGTCAGGGTGCTCCCCTTTCTCCAGCCGGCATGTCCTGTGCCCTCGAGCACCCTGCGTGGAAGCCGGGGCCTGGAATCAGGTGCCGGGATGGAGAAGGTGGCACCGTCCAGCTCGATGGCCTCTGCAGACACGACTCAGGTGGCCTGGCCATCATGGGCCTTAACTTCCTTTTCTCCTCCGCCTCGATGTCTGGCCACCCTGTCACCTTCCCATCTGCAGGCTCTTTACCCGGGCATGCTACCCTTTTGTCACTTTCCCAGAGAGTCTGCTTCGTTCTTGAATCATCTGGTCTCTTCGATGAGACCTTGCAGGGCTGTGCTCTGCTTGGTGGAGCGTTGGTGTCACTGTTTCACCTTCTGAGGACGTTCCGGCCACACTTGTTTTCACCTGCTGCCCTCCTTTAACACCCCAAATATGTTTGTATCTTGAGAACATCACATTCTTGAACTAAAGTCCTCTGTTAGGAACCAGAACCTAATCTTCCAGGGCAAAGCTATAACCCAAGGTGATATTTTGCTGAACCTGAAACCATTTCTGTTGTTTCTGAACTGGCAGAAAAAAAAAATGTTTAGTAACCATACACCTTCTCTTTTTGAGTTCAGTTCTGGAATCAACAGATCTGCTCATTTAAGGAACAAAGGTAACCACGTGGTCAGATTACATCTGACCTGTTCCATCCAGGGGTTTGTAGAAAGGTCGTGCATTCTCTCTGTCAGCCCCGTGCTGCCCAGCTTCCAAAACCTTTGTAGGAAAGCTTACCTTCAAGTGAACTATATCTAATACTGACTGTCTTGCTCATGGGAAAAGGCACCAAGAGGGGTTTTCGGAGTCAAGGGTGGAGGCCGACGTGCCTGCTGGGAGCCAGTCTGACCCCAGCCATCACTTCGTTCCTCACTCTTGGGCTGTTCTGTCGGCCACCTAGTGCTCTGTGGGGGTAAATGGCATCTGATGTCAAGATTAACACATGCCGCAGGGCGCCTGGGTGGCGCAGTCGGTTAAGCGTCCGACTTCAGCCAGGTCACGATCTCGCGGTCCGGGAGTTCGAGCCCCGCGTCGTGCTCTGGGCTGATGGCTCAGAGCCTGGAGCCTGTTTCCGATTCTGTGTCTCCCTCTCTCTCTCTGTCCCTTCCCCGTTTCATGCTCTGTCTCTCTCTGTCCCAAAAAAATAAATAAACGTTGAAAAAAAAATTTTTTTAAAAAGATTAACACATGCCAGAGCCACTTCGAGACTCTTATTATTTCCAGCTCAGGCCTGTATTTAGAGTCCCAATCTTGGAGCCCCAGGGGGACATCCGAGCTCCCTCAGGCCGACCTCTTACCGGTGGAGGAACCTTCCTTGCTGCATCCCCACCAACGGGCGGCCACCCTTTCTCTGGAAACTTCCAGCAACCAGGCACTGGCACCTCCCCGGGCAGCCAGGTCCTTGCTGGCACAATCTAATTCTTAGAAAAGGCCTCTGTCTGTTGAGCTGAAATCTGCATTCGAGTTCATCTGTTGATCCAAGTTCTGCTTTTTGGAGCTCTGCAGAACACATATAACCTTGGTCTTGAAACGAGCTCCCCAATGAGGAACAGAAAAACCTAACCAAGTACCAAACAGCAACCAAGTGCATCAAGGCCAAGGACGACCTGAGGAGGAAGAGACAGAAGCACGTAGCCCCAGAGTCTTGCTTTGGGTGTGGGCATCCCAGTGACATCCCTGGGGGGGGGGGGGGCAGGGCAGTGAGCAGGAGCCTCTGCCCAGAATATTCTTGCTCTCTCGGTTTGCAAAGTGACGAGTGGAGCTTAACAGAAGAGGAGCATGTGAGGCCCCCTTTCTGTTTCTTTTACTGTCATAAGGCAAGCAGTGTGCTCGTCCAAAAAGTCCCTCACCTTCATATATCTCCATGGCCTATCTTGAAACCGAATCTTTTCAGCAGGAGTTTTATGGGCTTTCTCATTGTTATGTCTGCCCTCCCGCTTTTTTTCTGGAAGGGTTTATTTTTTATTACAAAATAACTGTCCACTAAGCAAAACCGGTTGGCTTTTTAGCACACTGCATCCTTAGGCACTTGGGGAAGAGTCGTGGGGGCCTATCTGTCTGGACATCCTACCCAGGAGCAGTGGAGGTTTCCAGGAAGGTACATCTTAGTTTCAGGCTTAAACCTCAAGTCTTGACTACAGTCTGTCAGCAAGCTCCACGGAGAACTCCCCTCCTTTTGTCATTTCCTGGGCCCATGTAAAATGAACCGCGTTATCTTTGCCTGTGACATACACAACCCCGGGCCGTGGGGGCAGCTGAGGTGCCACAAAAGGCCTCCCCACTTCCCTGGGGAGGGGGTTCCCAGATTTCCTTCCTGGCTCAGGAGGGGCACTTCCCTCTGTCCTGTGTAGGATCGCTGTCCACCTGCCTGCCCTCACCCTCCAGGATGGGGGTATCGGGCCACCCGCCCTCCTCCCGTACGGCCCTTCCGAGGGCCGCGAGACTGGCCTGTTCCCAAAGAACGAATTCATCTTGGCCAATTTTCACCTGCACGTTCTCGGGGGGGAAAAACGAGGTTCTGGCCATCGGCCCAGCGGAGGCTCTCCAGCAGGCTTTCAATACGGAGTAAAACCCCATCTCTTTCCCGGTGGGGGGCGGCGCTGACTCTGCGGGCCTGCTGCCCAGGGTGGGGTGGGGGGTGGGGGTGACGGGTGCGCTGTCCCCGCCAGGCGGCCCGATGCACCTGCTCCCACGTGCAGATCTAGCCGCGGGTCTGGCGGAGGCTGCCTGGAAGACTTTCGTGTTCTCAGGGACCCTAAATTCTGAATGGCTGCGAGAGAAGAACGGGGCCGGCTCCCCAGCGCGCGCAGGTGCGGGCGGGGCAGGTGCGCGCCCCCGCGCGTGCGCAGTGGCCGCCGTCCGCCGCCGCCGCCGCCGCCGCCCGCGCCGGGGTTACTCTCGGTCAACGCTCGCTGGTAACCTCGGCGGCGCGGCGCGATTGGCTGCGCGCGGGGCGCTGTTGCCAAGCGGGAGCGGAGGCGCTGAGCGCGGGCGGGATGCTGGGGCCCTGGGGCGGCCGGGTGTCCCCACCTCCCCGGCCCGGCCCGGCGCCCTCTGATCCTCGGACCCCCCGGCCCGGCAGACCCCGTGTTCCGCCCGCACCCGCACCGACAGACCCCGGCGCCCAGACCTCTCTCTCTCTCTCTCTCTTTCTCGTGTCGGGGAGCCTAATTTTCCTCCGGAGACGCCCCTTAAACGGACCTGATGCACGGAGAGACTCTTTACTCCCTGCTTATTATTTTGATGTCCGTTTAAGCATAACTGGGCGCTTCACCGGAGTGGGAACAGCGCACAGACATTTACAAAGGCAGCCGCAGGAACACGGCAGGTGTCCTGTGCAACATCTGTGTCCTTGTAGCTTTCATCCTGGGCAGGCTCCACGACTTTTCCAGACTTCTATTTGAAGTGGAAGGTGGCGCCATTAGGTCGGGTGGCGCACGTTCCCTTTGAGGCCACCGACTTCTCAGTCCTCCTGAAAGGTTCTTGTTTTGCTTTGTTTTGTTTTTTGTTTTGTTTTAGGCTCACCTGTGGGTGAGGTGCTATGAGGCCGGCCTCTGGGGGTGGGGCCGAGCAGGTTGGGAGGAAAGCACCCAGCCCCAGCTGTGGCCCCCTCCCGGAGGTCAGGTCAGCCTTCACACATGACCCCGGGCGGGTTTTGGAATCCTGGAATTCCCCTTAGGAATCTGAAGCGGGGGATCCAGTAAGGTGGCTGGCATCCAGAGAGCCAGGCTGCTGCTTCCCTGTCTGCTGAGTCACTTCCACCCTGGGCGTGTCCCCGAGGCCAGGAGAAATAATGGCTTGAACTTGACCAGCGTGTTTTCTGGAGCACCTAGTGCACGTTTTTTGCAAACCCACAAACGAGGCGATACACATAGTTTCTGCGGTTGGGCTCCGTTCCAACACTGCGAGGGCCTGGGAATGCCGTGATGGGATTGGGTGCCCTGTGTCACCGTTCCTGGGGACCGGGGCCCTCCCTGTCCAGACACACGCTGGTCTGGTTCCTTTGGGCTTAATTTCCATGTGTCAGGAAACCTTTAAACACTGTCATTCCTGTGCTCTCCTCAACCTTTCGGTTTCCTGACCCGATGTCTAATGATTTTTCTCGTACTCTTGGGTTTTACTGGGCTGCTTATCGGGTTCTGTGATTGTAGCCTTGACATTTTTGTAAACCTGCGTAGAGACCCTCTTAGTCCTCTGAGACTCGCTGAGCTGAAGGTAGCATCTAGGAAGTCGGAGACGGCGGGGGGCAAATTTCATTGCCAGAAATTCCCTCTTCCGTTTTCTTGAGGTTTTGCTGGTGAGGAGGGTCCCAAACCTTTGCAAAAAGAAGGAAGAGCATGTTTAAGACAACTGCGACGCTCCATCGTTATAAACAATAACAATGCATATTGGCAGCATAAGGATATACTACGTCCAAAATTCTAGTTGACGAGTGGGGAGCCCTTACAGCGGTTTTCAGAGGCCCCCAACATAGGAAAGGAAGCTTGCGGGTTTCCTGTTTCTGAGGCCTGCATATCAGCTTGTCCAGAAAGTGGTTACGTCTTAAATGGGGTGAGCCTTCTAACCACGTGCGCCTCGTCCTCCTTCCTTTTGGTCGTTCATGAATGTGTCACGTGCTCTGAGCCAAAGCTCAGACGTCCCCTGCCTCTCGTTTTGGTAAGGCTCAGGGAGGAGAGGGATCACGGTCATCTCGTCCCTTTCTGTCTTCGTAGGAGCGTTCTGTACCTCTTGACTTTGGAACTGGCCGTGTCTCTCAAGGGCTCTCCTCGGCCCCTTCCTGTGTGCCTCTAGCCTGTCTTCCCTGAAGCTGCTCTGCAGGCAGGGTGGGCCGGCAGAACTGCCTGGTGAGAAAGACGTCTGCTGGCAGTATGTGTGTGTTCTCCTCCCGCGCCGTGCCCTCGTCCAGGAACCCCGGCCGGGGAGGTGTTCCTCCTCCCGTCCTCCCCTCTGTGGCTTGTGCCTCCATACCCTTGTGCCCCGTGGTCGTGGCGCTCAGTACACAATTTTGTGTCTTTTTTTCCCCGCTTCCGAACAGGAACTATGTCAGTGACCCCTTATGGCTGCAGTCCAGCCCAGGGCCTGACTCAGCCCGGCCCGCAACGCCAGTCCGATGAATGGAGTCACAGAAGCCTAAGTCACAGCAGACAAGCGCGGCCTCAGCCTGGAAGAGGTGTCGGGGACATGGGACGCTTTGATCTTCCCATGCTGTATGGAGCCCATGAGCCCCCTCTGACTGATCACCCAGGAAGAGGCTGCCTGCTGTCTCCTTGGGTCATTGCAGCCCCAGGCCTCACCTCCAGCAACCTGGATGGGCAGGCAGGCGGGTGGGAGATGGGCGGTGGCTAAGTCTGGCGTCTGGGGCAGACACCCTGCTCTTGGATCCTGGCTCCACCCCCCTCCCACCCCCACCCCCCCCGAGCCATGTGGCTCTGGGTCTCAGTTCCTGCATCTGCAGAATGGGGTGAGGAGGGTCCCACCCTCAGTGGGTGCGAGCAGGGAGGGGCGGAGGTCCACCCACACACAGCAGGGCACAGTGCGTGTCGGTACGGTAGGTCAGACTTTGCTGAAGTCCTGGTTTTTGTGGTCTTGGCTTCCCTGGGGATTTTACTCGTGAATAAGAACGACGATACAAGTGTGTTTGTCTTCCCAGCATCCGCAGGGGAAGGTCTCCTTACCCCCTTCTCTTGTGGCTCGGAGCAGTGAGGTCATCTGCCCGAGCTGCACAGAGTGCCCTTCCTCACCTGGGACCCTCGACCTCGTGTCCCGATGCCCTGGGCTCTCTGCCCTGTCCGAGGAAGACCGTTGACAAGCATCCCAGAGTTGTGCTCTGGGGGAATTTCTGCACTTCTCTAAAGTGGCTTCCTGCTCCTGGTGGCTGTCAGGACTGACCCCCACTATGTCAGGGATGTGAATAAATACCGTATTTAAGGTTTGTGCACGTCCGTGGATGAACTAGACAGAGGTTCCATTATTTCTGGGAGGTCCCGCAGGCACGTTCAGCTTGCCGGCTGATGAGTCTACTGACACGGAAGTGTCTACACTTGGAGTGACTGGATGGAAATTTCCACCGCAGGAACAAGGCGCCCAGCAACATTACCCTTCAGCAGTTGGCTCGGGAGCGAGGTTCATTGGGTTATCTTAGGCGGGTGTGAGATGTTACAGGGCGCTGTGCGTGTTCCTCTTGTTGGCTAGAGTTTCATGGCTGGAAATGAAGGACGTCGTGCCCAGTGCTGGAACGTGGCGGGGTCGGCCGCCTCTCGGGCACGCGCGGTGACGGGCCGCGGTCTCAGCATGGTGGCAGATCGCCGGCGTGTGAATCTTCTTGGATTTGCAGATACAAAGTGTGAAGTCCTGCCAGGTTGTAGTTTTGTAAAAAACGCATATTCCGGGGCGCCTGGGTGGCTCAGTCGGTTAAGCGTCCGACTTCGGCTCAGGTCACGATCTCGTGGTCCGTGAGTTCAAGCCCCGCGTCGGGCTCTGTGCTGACAGCTCAGAGCCTGGAGCCTGTTTGGGATTCTGTGTCTCGCTCTCTCTCTGACCCTTCCCCGTTCATGCTCTGTCTCTCTCTGTCTCAAAAATAAATAAACGTTAAAAAAAAAAATTAAAAAAAAAAACGCATATTCCTTCCTTCGAGTCGTAAGTTAACGTGTAACAAGGCGGAGGAGGGTAAGGCGAACTGAACTATATACACGGGGCTTAGCCAGAACCTCTTTCTCCTTCTCTCTTTTCATAAAAGGACTGCGGGTCCAGCACCTCCTGGCAACGTATGCTTTGTGGCGGAGGGTTTGGCTTGGGAACGTGGGCTCCAGAATAAGGGAGTCTGCGTTGGTTCGAAGCCTGGTTCTGCCACCTACCGCCTGGGCAACTGGGCGAGTCCCCTCGCCTCTCTGTGAAAGGCCATCATCATCCTCACCGTCATCATTTCCCTCTTACTGGATCCAGTAACCTCATATATATGAAGCACCGTGCCCAACACGTAGTGCGGAATAGACAGTAGCTACAATCCCCATGAATGGTTCTGTATGCGACATAATAAAATGGTCATAATAGCCTTGAATCGAGGGTGGATCAAAGCCCTTCGGTTATCATTCTGAGAGTGAGTTGGGGGCAAAATCTTAGGCTTTACAAATAAGAGCAGTGGAGTTGGTTCACGGTGACGGTAAATGACGCGTCACCACCTGTGAGCTCACATGACCCTCACCTTGGCCCCACGGAGGGGAGGGACCCTCGTGAGACAGCCGGGGTCACAGGCTGTAGTCTTGGAGGCTCGAGCCCTGGGCGTCCACCTTGGAGGCTCCGCCCGTGGGTGGAATAGGAGAGAGGTAGGGTGACCTGTCTTGCTGTGTCCCCAGCACCGTGTCCGGCAGCCTGTTCACGTCACCCATGAGGAGACTGTGGCTGGAGAAGTATAAGCCACAGGTTCAGAGTTCCTGCAGGGGCCACTCAGATGCCCGATCACGGCCAGCCCGGCTGACCCCACTCTCCGCCTCTTTGCCCTCGATCGTGTGAAGCAGGTCCAGTGCCCACACTCGCCCATGGCCCTGTTGAGTCATCTCCCTACACGAAAATGTTCACCTCCTTCACGCTTGTGCCCTGCAGCCCTGTTTTCGGGGAGAACGAGGCAGTGTCCTCAGGGAGTAAGTCTGAGGAGCTCGGAGCACAGCCGAGTGGTGGAGGCTACAGCCGGGGGTCCTGACCGGGCCCAGACGGCCCCCTGCCCGTCCCCGGGGACAGTGTGGCACTGTGATGGGCACACACTGCACTCGCTGCCCCGCCTGACCCGGGGCGGGCCTGGGCAGGGAGGGGTGAATCCAGACACTCTGTCACCTTGTCCGCTCAGGGCAGACTCGCCAGAGGAGAAGGGGGGCCTGGGAGGACCAGGGAGGGCCTCTCCGGCCGTCTGGTGTCCGCACACACGCTGCGACAGCTCTGCCCGCCTTCTAGAGAGGCTCAGGACGCCGGGCCACCAGCTTTCGTGCATAGCAGTGCGAAGTGGACGTGCCTCGTTCTTGACGCGTCGGGGAGCCCGCCGTCACCCAAGAAGGGGGGGACGCGTGGGGCCCGTGTTTCTTCTGTTGGGGGTTTGAGAATCCACGGTAGCCGTGCAGTGTTTTCTTAAGAAATCCCGTGGTATTAGGAATGCCCCGTGGCGAGATGCATTTCTAAGACCCGAGGGGCCAGTGCTACGGTAGACTCCTTAGTGCGTTTTCTTTAACAAAAATTTTTGTTTCAACGTTTATTCATTTTTGAGAGACAGATTGAGACAGAGCGTGAGCGGAGAAGGGGCAGAAAGAGAGGGAGACACAGAATCTGAGGCAGGCTGCAGGCTCTGAGCCGTCAGCACAGAGCCCGACGCGGGGCTCGAACTCACAGACCGCGCGATCGTGACCTGAGCCGGAGTCGGTGGCACAGCCGACGGAGCCACGGGGGCGCCCCATCCTTAGCGCATTTTCTTCTAAGCAAAATGACCGAAGCGTGTGCTGTTCTTTCTACTTTCTTTTGACTTTCTGAGCTTCCGTCAGGGGACGCTGGCTTTTTTAAAGCTGTGCAGCAAGAGGGAGGGTACTGTGGTGGGCAAGAGCCTGGGTTCTGCTATCGGACCCAGGCAGGGGTGTAACGATGCGGGTAATGGGGTGTATTGGCTGCAGGGAGAACACTGGCGTTTCGGGGCCTCTTCATTTCCTCTTTCTTCTTCTTCTTCTTCTTCTTCTTTTCTTCTTTTTTGCTATTAAAAAACTTTATTCTTACTGTATTTTGTTTTAACCAAGAATACGCCCAGCTGGGGTTTCTCTAGCTCTTGTGTCATTCACGCCTCCCACACGGCCCCCCTCAGAGCGGATGCAGGGGCACCGGCCTCTGTGTTGTCCTGTTTGCTCCTTGGCGTCTCCAGAAGCTGAAGTGACGAGAGGCAGTCAGAGGAGCAGGGGCCCCGCGCCCGAGTGAGTGCCAGAGTGGCAGCGAAGCCTGCGAAATTTCGCGGGTGGCCGGTGCCATCCAGAGGGTGGGATTCAGCATCGGGGGGGCAGGCGAGAATCGGCACGTCCCTTAGGTGTGGGTGGTGCTGCCTCTGCTGGCCCAGGGACCTCACTCTGAGAACCGCTGAGTTCAAACAAAGAGGAGCTGGTGGCCGTTGGACAGCCACACTGACCCTGTGGGAGCTGGCCCAGGAAAGGGCCCCGCCCACACCTGCACTGGAGGCGGGACCCAGGGGGCGTCAGGGTCTCAGCGGCCCCGGAGCTCACGGTCAGCTTCCCCGGGGGGCCTGGGAAGGTGGGACCGGGGTGCAGGTGCCGCTCCGCATGCAGCACAGGGCCGGGCCCAGGCTTCTGAGCCCCACCGTGGACTTGGGGAGCTTGTCCGTCCCCTCCCCTCCCCTGAGGACTAAAATCTCACTGTCCTCCCCGGGGCGTCTCTGGGGAATAGCAGGCTTCTGGATGCTGGGTAACAGGGCGGGAATGTCTGGATTCAGCGATTTTTAGTGTTCGTATTCAAGAGAACACACATTGCATTTTTGTCTCTGTCTCACCCAGAGCACGGTATTTTAGATACCCTGTGTGCGTATGTGCACGCGTATGTGTGTGCGCGCTGTCTGGTTTGAGACTCACCCGTGCGGGATAAAGTAGATAAGGCTTCCTCCTGCTTGTTTGTAAAGCTTGTTCAAGCCCTCAAAGAAAGCTGTTCTGATCTCTGACACGGCTGGACTCTTGTCCACTGGCCAGTTCCTCCGTGAAATCTGGGAAGAGGGCCGTGTGAAGGGACGGGGGTCCGTTGTGGGAACCCCAGGCACTGGCCAGACAGAGGAGGTGGGGGGAGCATAGGGGAACCCACTTCCAACCTTCCAACCTGGTCGCCCTCTTTCTTTGTCTGTAAACCTGCCTCGTCTTTGACTAACGGAAAAATTCCTCCCTTCTGGCTAAAACGTCACTGTAAGCCGCAAAATCATTTGCAGAGGCTGGAGCCTGAGGTCGGCCCGGGTTGGAGGGCACGGCCAGAGTAGATAGGGGGGCCCACGGGTGTTCAGAATGGGCCCTTCGGACCCCGGGCTTCTCTGTTCCCCTCCCGGAGCAGGGTTCCAACACGAGCCTACCTGAGCCGTCTGTCGGTGTTTCATAATACTCGCTCACAGCAGAATAAGGTCACGTTTCCAAAGTCCTCTGCACCAGCTCCAGGGACTCGAGAGGAAACACCGCGGTCGGCACGGCCACCGCTTTGCCCGTAGGTGGGCACATGTAAAAGCCCCCCAAATCTTGTTCTCTGATGCACCACGTTCCCTGCCGTCTGCCATCTTGCTTTGCAATCCCCACTCCCTTCTTGGCAAAGAACCTGAGCATCTTCCTCGTCTCGCAGAGGGTAGATTATTCTGAATCGCAGGACGGTAATTGACGAATTTTAAAAAATTATCCTGGGAACACAGAGGCGGTCCTAATGGTGGGAGTGTGAGTGGGGCGACTCCAAGGCTTCTCGCCTCTGTGCTGAAGGGCAGGGGCTGTTGACGTGACACCCCTTGCCCCACCACCTAATAGTTGACTCTGCCACTGAAGTGTCTCCGTTGGAAAAAACTTGCTGAGGACTGGCAGTGACCTTTACCACGGGGGAAGCACCTTCACATGCGGAATGACCGAGGCAGAGAAATCCCCAAGCTTGCTGGCAGAACTGGAGGTTCACAGAGGGTTGTTGACTTGGCAGGAGCCATGCGGGGGGGGACATGTAGAAACCAGGAGCGTGAACTCTCTCGTTTTCAACTTGCCGGCTGAGGGTGACTTCCAAGCAGGAAGACCCTGTGCCTGGCAGGGTCCTGGGTCCCCCAGTCACCGGCCCGGCTCTACCTCCCAGATGCCTGCTGTACTTCAGACCCACCCTACGAGCTCTGCGCGCTGAGCCTGTATCCCCTGGGCTGCCTCTGGACCTCTGGAGCCTCCTCTAGTAAATTCTGGATGCCCCGTGCTTTGTGCCAGAGTGCGTAGGGGGAAGCAGACGTCGGCATTTGAAGACTTCTGGGACTTCGTAGATGGAGGAACCAAAGAAAATAGGATTTACGTGAAAACTCGAGCCTTTCCATTGGCTTGTGGATAAGCTTGATCTATAAAGAAGCTGTTGGATTGGGGTTTTGGCGTCATAAAAATTAGAAGGGACCTGGAAAATTACATTCTTCTCCAGCTGACTTGAGGCCTTCGGTGCAGATAAGGGGATTATTAAGGGGGGGGGGGGAAGCAGGACTTCACCCCAATTTGCTTCAGCATACAGCAAGCGCTGTCATGGAGAGTGGGGTCCGTTTGCCTGCAAGCTGGGGCTTGCCTCGCGTCCTGCACCCCCACACAGACGAGGGGCCAAGCAGGGCACAAGGAGAGGTCAGGGCAGACGGCAGAGCAGAAACAAAGGCTGTGGGGGAGGCGTGGAGAGGCCCACGAGGCTGGCAGAAAAAAGAACAACTCAGGGCTGGGATGCGGCCAGGCCAGGTGGGCAAACCTGCAGGGGAAGCCAGGCAATCCAGGCACTTCCCCGTCTGTTCCTGGCCTCTGCCCGTGATGGCACACCTCCACAGCCAAGCGAGTGTCTCGGGGGGACCCTGATGGCCAAGCACCAGTGGGGGGCCATGCCTGCCTCTCTTCTCCCTGGGGAACATCCTGGAACTGGGTCAGGAACAGTGGCCCGGGCAGGAGACCCCAGAGAACCCAGGGCGGATCGGGGAGGAGCAGGCTGGTGAGGGGGGGGACGATGACACAGACACATGTCCAGCGTCCAGTCCAGTGACTGGACACAGACAGTGATCCCGACCCCCGGGGCGGCTCCCTGCATCTACAGGTGTCAGCCTCGAGCTGTACGACCTTGGCCATCCGTGCACGTCAAAGGAGTCAATGTGGGGGTTTTTGACGGAGGCTGGGTATGGAAAAAGAGTCCTCAGTGGATATAAAGAGGCTTGAAAAAGGATTTATTGCTCTTGAGGCCTTCTTCGCTCGTGATGCTGGCAAAACATTAAAACTGTTCCAGTAAAATACCTGGCGATGAACGTTTTCATAAAGTAGCCTCAGTTCAGTGTAAGAAGTGTAAACAGAGCTGCCGTGGCTGAGGGAAGGTGGTCAGCCACAGCCGAAAGCCCCTGATGTGCAGGAATGAGCGATCTCATGAGCTTTCTTCTGTTTTTTTTTCATAATGTTGCCTTACACGGAGTCAGAGAGGTGATTTCAAGATGCAGCCGCATAAGCAGGTATCAGCGCTTGTGTATGTGATGTATTCACGTATGATTACTTTTATATGTGAGTGTTGTGTTTTAAATTTTTTTTAAGTTTATTTATTCTCGAGAGATAGAGACAGAGCACAAGCAGGGGAGGGGGAGAGAGAGGGAGGGAGACGCAGAATCAGAAGCAGGCTCCAGCCTCCGAGCTGTCAGCACAGAGCCCGATGCGGGGCTCGAACCCACGGACCGCGAGATCGTGACCTGAGCCGAGGTCGGACGCTTAACCGACTGAGCCACCCAGGCGCCCCTATGTGAGTATTTATTTTTAAGTAAGGAAAAGAACTTAAAGATTCACAGAATCCGGTTTTCTAGAAAAATAAGGCCTGGGTTGACAGAGTTGGGTTTAAGATAAATCAGCTTTTGAGATCAAACACTGTCCCTGCCACATCGAAATTTGTATCTCATGTGCATATCTTTATTTCCTTCTGAGTGAGAAGGTGATATATTATTGCCTCTACTATCAGCACCAAAGCCGCATGTAACCAGCTTAGGATAAGTGGGGCGGGGGGGGGGGAGGGGGAAGGAAAAACCTAGGATCACGAGATTGTAAACTTGACCATGATTTTTCAGCTACACCAGGGAAGCCCTTTTCTGCTTCAAATTAGACAGGAACATCTAACGTAAGAAACGGGAGGTGTAGGGGCGCCCGGTGGCTCAGTCGGTTAAGCGTCCGACTTAGGCTCACGTCATGATCTCACGGTCCGTGGGTTCGAGCCCCGCGTCGGGCTCTGTGCTGACAGCTCGGAGCCTGGAGCCTGCTTCCGATTCTGTGTGTCCCTCTCTCTTTGCTCCTCCTCTGCTCACACTCTGTCTCTTCCTCTCTTAAAAATAAATAAACATTAAAAAAAAAAAAATGTGAGGTGTTACATACTCTTGAGAAACAATTTCTAGTCAGCCCTTCTTGGGGGGTTTGCTTCTTTCTCCATTTGAGTGATTTTCAGGTTAGAAAATATTTGAGTTTTTTCCCCATGTTCTTAACAAGTTCATAAAGCATCTGTTCATCATTCAACAAATTTGTTATTAATTATCTGTTATAAGCAAAGTGCTTTGGCTAAGTCTCGGGGAGGAAGAAAGTGGATAAAGTATGGCCCTTGAGGGGAGGGGAATTTACACAGGGGAGGGGGTCACTGGAAGCGGGAGTGATACAGGGCAGGGTTCTAGAAACCAGGAGCCGAGAGGGGTGGGCACCATCCCCTTGGGAGGAAGCAGGGGCGGGGGACAGAATGTGTAATGGGAGGCCCACTGCCCAGGAAGGAAGGGGGCCAGAGCCCGGCCGAGGGCCCGACGTGGTGTCCAGATCTGGGGGGGTGTGGGGGGGAGGGGGGAGTAGAAGGATCAGTGGTGTGCGGGCACCAGGGTCTCCAGGGCCACCACCTGACCAGTCTGTGTGACATGAGGGAGACAGGCTGCGGCCCACAGAGAGCGTGGGGACCCCAGGAGGGCACGGGGTACAGCAGGCACTGTGTTTCCTCACCCGGGTGGTGGGCACGTGAGTATTCATTTCTTTTCCTTCCGTCCGTGTCGGAGAGGGAGTTAGCATCACAGATACACTCGGGACCAGGCCAGGTGGTTTAAGTGCTGACTTCTCAGCCCGCTGGCCCCGGGACCCCGGGAAGGTTATTTTAGCTCTCCATCCCTCAACGTTCTCACCCGTAAAGTGGGTGTATTAAAAGTACGTCCCACGCAGGGTCGTGTGGGAATCCGCTGAGTTAGTCCGCGTGGGAGCGTGGAACGGTGTCCGGGCCCAGGGAGCCCGGAAGCCGGGGTGGCTGCAGTCGCCAGCGCCCTGTGACTGAAGCGGTCTGCGATCAAGAAAGGAAAAAGCAGAAGGGATGGGTGGATGGAGGGCTCCCGCTGAGGGAGGGCCGGCGTGTGCCCGTCCGTGACGTGGGGTTCTGACCTGCAAGCCCGGGGATTGGGGCTCCCGGGGGACGACGGGAAGGGAAGACACAGGAGGAGAGCACTCTAGAAGGAGGTGACGAGGCCTCCTTGGCCGAGCGGCCTTCCCCCTGGGTGAATCCTGCCACCCTGCTGACCAGGGACCTGGGGGACTGTGGCACGTCTGGTCACATTTTGAAGGCCTTTAAACGGGTAGACACCAGATTCAAGCTCAGCTGGCTCCCCCGGCCCCCCTGGGCACCTCATTGGTCTCTGCTCTGTGGGTGCCTGTGGGGTGTCCTGCTCACAGGCGAGGACTCCAGAGACAGGAGGCTGCGTGCAGTGGCGCTCAGACATTCAGGAGCCACACTCGGCTTGCTCCTCGGAAGTGGGCGCTGAGGACACGCACCGGGCCGTCCAGAGAACGAGTCAGTCCATCCAGGGGCAGGGCCTCCTCTCCGGCCGGCTCGCCAGTCCTCCCTGTGGCCGCGCGTGGTCCCCGGAGTTTCGTTCGTGGGTTGCACGTGCCCTTAGCGCATGGCTGTGTCAGCCTCTCCCGCGTGGTGCCGTGAACCCGGCCGTCTCTGGGTCCCGTGCTCCCCGAACGGCAGGTAACACTTAAGCCTGCGTCTCTTGCGATTATGGCTTCTCATCACGCCTTGTTGGTTGGAGACTTGGTCAGGAGCCAGGCTGAGGATTGGACGGGCGCTGGGTGTGAGGCCTTCCCCGGTACCCAGGAGGACCAGGCTCCCAGGAGGGACCCGTCTTCCCCCTGCAAGGGACGTGAGGGCAGAGCTGACAACAGAGCGACCACAGCGCGGTGACAATGATCGAACTTGTGCTCTGACGTCCCACACTGCCCCAGGCACCGTGCCCCACGGACGCCGGCCCCCGGCCCCTTGAGGGACTGGGTGGCCCTCCCCCGGCAGGTGGCGAGCCTGGAGGAAGGCAGGAGTGGCTTCTGACCGGCCTGCCTCCGCACCTGCTGCCTTGACTCTCAAGGTGGCGAATGAGTTGGCAAATGGAATGAATAGATGAAAATGGCCCAATTGCTTGGAGGAAGAAGCCTGTCTAGTTTGGAGGGGGTTGTGTTCACTGAGGCCCAGCCCAGCACCAGAGGCCCCCCCCAGTGCTCACCTCCTTTCACCCTCCAAGCAGGTAGATGTGGTTATCCCCACTTTAGAGATGAGAAAACAGAGGGGTAGATTTGGGATTTGAGCCATCACCAGTCACCCCGTAAAGATCACTCTCTCCCAGGGGCCACGTCCCTGGCCAGACCATGATGGAGCCAGCACAGGGGGTGCGTTCTGTGGGGTGAAAAACACCAGCCAAGGCATGTTTGGGAGACACCAGCAGACTGGCCTGGTGTGCGGGGAAAGTTGAGTTTCATCACTGGGTGGTGGGAGATGGGCCTGGCAGGGCCCAGTTGTGACAGAAGGCCCGGAACCCTGGGCCTGGCCACACAGAGGTGGTCCTGGAGGGGGAGATAGTGGGGCCCCATCCAGAGGGACACCCAAGAGGCTCAGGATGCTACGGGGAATCCCCACTGGTCCAGAGGGTACCAAGCTTTTACTCAGGGAGCCAGAGTGACCCTCTAGGATGGGTGTCAGGCCTGCGTCTGTGTGTGGGGTCCTCTCCACGGCTGTGTAACCCAGAACAACAGGGAAAGTTCATGAAGCTGGTGGGGTCAGTGGCATCCCTGGCTTAGCCACCTCGGTCATGCCACAGGGTCCTTGGAAATGCCAAATGTGGAAATACAGTGTCCTCCAATCTGCGTCTTCTGAAGCTGTCCCCAGAACGTTTCTCGGATGTGGCCACGCACGGTGACGCGTGGCTGAGCTATCTCCAGCTCTGCCCGGGTGCTTGCAGGAGACTGAGCTGTGGCTGCCATTTCCTGTTGGGGAAATGCCATCAACGTTTCCCAATGAGGGAGGGGAGTAGAGCCCAGCGGTCGCCAGCCATGGCGTGCTTCTGGAAGCCGCCCAGAGCCCTCTGTATGTACAATTGCACATGTGCTGATTTGGGCTTAGTTTCTCCTTTTCCCCTTCAGACTTTGAACTTGGGATGGGGAAGCAGTCATTGGACAGATCACAGCGGTAACCACGACTTTCCTTAAATAGCCCCGCTGAGCACAAACGGGTCCAGTAGGTCCGGGACGCCTCAGAGCCCGACGAGCACGGAGCTCGGGCGACTGTGACGTGTTATGGCAGCCAGCCTGGCTGATGGGGAAATGCGGCGACACTTCTAGGTTGTCCCATTTGAGAGCCTCCACCGTGCCTTTTTGGAGAGCGTGTGGCCTCTGGTCCGAGTCATACTGTGATGTTTCTTCAACGGAAGACGCCGGTGAATGTCCTCCAGTTCTGAAACGTGTCCCGCGATAAACTGTCATTCACAGAAGAGCTGCTTGTGAGGCCGGGGGCAACCTCCTGGTGCAGCGACTGCAGGGTGGAGGGGACGGTCCCTTTTCCAGCTCGGTGAGCGCGGCTGACGCTGGTGCTCCTTGGGGCAGGCAGTAACAGCAAGAATCTTTGCACCAGGGGCTGCCACCCGAGTGCTCCGGTCTCCCAACGTCCCCGCAGGCCTGCATGCACGTGCAGCGTCGGCACTCGGGGAGGGACACGGCAGGAGCTTTAGGGCGCTGGGATCCGGATCCCAGCCTTGGGGCCGCTGGCCCTAGGGAGTGCATCCGCCCTGTCCGGAATCGAGGGCTGGTCACCACCCCGGTGGGAGACAGACACCGGGGTCTGAGTGGAGCACGTCGGCAGAGAACGTGGGTGGCGCAGACATGTGGAGACCCGGTCAAGCACGGCATCTCCAAGGGCAGGTGCCCGGAGCAGGTCACAGGACCAGACTGGGGATGAGCTGGTGCTCGCGGGGGGAGGACAGCCCCAGCCACCGCGGAAGGTGGGGGACTAAATCCCGGCCACACCAGGCGCAGTTCAGCAAGGCACCGGATGATGCCCGTTGCATGGTTTCCTTGCCCAAAGCCCTTCCTTAGAGGGAGAAAGGCCCTCATGTGACCCTCCAGGGTGTCAGTAGCCCACCGACCCCTAGGCCAAAAGCCCTGCGCAGAGAAGAGCTGGATGGAAACCCTTGGTGCCGCGACTGGCTTCCCGGGGAAACGGAAACCACATTTATGCAGCTCTGCCCAGTGACCCCAGATGCACCTGCTGGGGCAGGAGGTGAGAGGGGGCGTGTGCACCTCCCTGGGGTGCTTTCTGGACACTGAGCACCGTCTCCCGTGATGTTCATTGATGTGATCGTTCCCCAGTGCGGTTTAAAATCCTGAGGCCGAAGCCAGCGGAAAGAATGAGGGAGCTGCTTGGGCCTAGAGCCGGGCCGAGGTGGGGCGGCAGACGGACAGACGGACAGGGGAAATGGGCGGTGAGGGAGACCATCAACCAGGGACAATAAAGCAGAGAGGCTCTAGGGAAGGAAGGGTGGAAAGGCATCCTGAACCGTGGCCGGGTGACCATTTTGGGTCCATTAAAGTCACGCCCAAAGGAAAGCCCTTGGAAAGTTCAGCGCTTTGTCTGTTATCCAGCTGCTGGTGGGGGGAGAGGGGGCTGTAAGACCAGTAGTAGATGGTCACGGTCGGACCGGTTAAGTTAGCCGTGGTGAAGCCGACTGGACTTGCTGCCCCAACACTCGCTGGGCCGGCAGAGAGCGGGGACGTGCTGTTTGCACGGTTTGGGGACACATGGTAACGTCTCGGAAGCCCTCACCTACCCCGTGTTCGGGCCCATGTTCACATTACGAGCCCGTCTTCCCTGCTGTTGCTGTCACGTCAGAAGCCCCCTTCACTGTTTCGGAAGGTGCATAAAAAAGGAGAAAGAGGGTTGGTTTGTAGGCGTGGCTTTGCCACTTAATAAGGAAAACCGAGGAGTGAATGTGAAGGCCCTTGGGTGTTGCAGGGAAGAAGCAGGTGGGCTAAGAACGAAATGTCTGGGTTTATAGGAACACGGAGTTCTGTCCTTCGTGCCTTGAGGTTACTCTTGGAGGAGGAGGGGGAAGGGGCTGGAGAGAGACACTTTGAACAAGAGATCCTTTTAGCTCTGGGGCCAAGAGTAGTGGGAAGAAGAGGAGAGGGAGAGGGAGAGGGGAGGGAGAGGGAAGAAGGGGGAGGAGGGGACAGGGAGGGAGGGGGAGGAGGGATCGAGAGGGAGGGAGACCAGGGAAGGAGAGGGAGGGAAGGGAGGAGGGGGAGGGGCATGGGGGGGAGGGAGGTGTGCAGCTGGGCTTATGTTACAAACGTCAGTCTCCATAGAGAATTCTGCCGTGGGCGTGGAGACCAGGTACTGCGTGTTCTGTTCAGGTGAGGATGATGGGATGCCGGGCGGATGGTTTGGCACCCTCGCGGCCCTGCTGGCATCATTTGAAGAATCAGGATTTTTTTCTTCATTGTTCTAGCCAGGTTTAGAAGTGTGTGAAAGAGACCAGCTCTGCTTTTAGAAGTATAAAAATAACGTGGTGATAAAAACCTGCTTCATGCCTGACAGGCAGATGTAAATGACTTGCATCCAATTTTTAGTGGCTGTGCTGGGGCAGGGCTGTTCCACTGCCAGTGTTCTCACGAACTGGCTGGCGGTGTGGTGTGTGTGGAGTGGGGTGTCGGTGTGCCTGTGTGTGTACATGGTGGGGTGCGGGTGTGCATGTGTGTGTGGTGGGGTGCGGGCGTGCATGTGTGTGTGGTGGGGTGTGCATGTACATGTGTGCGTGTGTGTACCAGGGTGTGGGCATGCGGTGGGGTGTGAGTGTGCCTGTGTGTACCTGGTGTGTGGGCACGTTCGTGGGTGCACGGCGGCCTCGTGCAGGTAAGGATCACAGAGAGGGCACCTGAAGTGGACACGCAGTCAGAATTTCATTTGTGAGTTTCCTGCCCACCGCTCGGGGCGGGGACTTTATGGAAATCAGAGCCACCCTCGGAGACTCTGCTTGTCGTTCTTGTTGGTTTGTGTTGCTCTTCCCCTTTAATCGCGGCTCGGGCTCCCTCTGGTTTCAGGAGGGGGGGGCCTGCTTTCGCCCAAAGTTCTTCATGTTCCCCGATTCCCGCTCTTTGGTGTCCCAGAAACAACACTTCTCAGTCGTCCTTCTGACGTGATGGCTTTATGCCCTGACTGATTCTACGGTGGATCCGAGAGAAGGAATTCTGATGGGGTTTTTGAGACCTTTTGCTATTTGGCAAGCCCTCGGCTTTGTCCTCCGGCCCGTGTGCAATTGATGGCAATGCAGGAAAGATGCTGCCGGTGTCACTGGCAGGACCCTGTCTGTCTTGCCACCGGGACCAGTGGGGTTTTCAGCTGCTGCGCCCAAGGCCACGGGGGACGGTGGGCACTGTCGGCTGGGCTCCAGGAGCCGTGGCTGGGATAGAGAGGTTCATGTACCGGGTCCTGCCATCCTCCCGGCTCGACTGTACCCAGGCTCGCTCACGCCTTCGTGCCCCACGGCTGTCTCAGCGGGTCAGCATCTCAGAGAACCCCGATGGGATATTAATCGGGACGCCATTTCCCATCACCCAGGTCACACAGGTCACCTGGGGCCAGCACCCACGATGTTGGGGGCTCAGAGCCACTCTGATGCTGATGCCAAGATCCAAGCCCTCACGGGAATGCGTTTAAGTTAGGGGCAAGGGAGAATGTCCCGTAATTTAGGATTCGATCGAACTGGCCTTGACATGCCCCTGGTCCAGAGATGCCTCCCTGCACGGCGGGAGGCACTGTGCTTCTTGAGAATAAAGCTGTGTAAGGAGGGAGCACGTGCATATGGGCTCCATGGGCTGAATGCTGTCTGGATACAGATGGGCAGCTTTGGCGTGCACAGAGATTGTACACTTTGGTGTGCCTTGAGCGATCAGAGCCCCGGGCCCACGCTGGAGCCCCCGAAGCCAGCCCCCCGCCCCAGAACGCAGAAGCCTTCTCTGTACCCCACCTGCTCCCCTCTCCCATCTTTCCACTGATTTGCGCTTTCGAGAACGATCCGGGGTGTCTCGGTACTGACCGGATCACGCAATCTTCGAATCGCTGTCGCGACGGCGTTGATCTTCGTCAGTTGCGTAGGAACGTCTGGCTGTGTCTCTCCCTCATGGCGGAGAAGATGAAGCATCAGTGAAATACAGTTCTGGGTAATGGGGTGGGGGTGTCACGCTGTGTGTGGTCTGAGGGACTGGCTGGCATGAGTCTTCCCTGGCAGAGCTGGAAAATGACTCGCTCTAGGATTCTGGGCGTTAGCTGTGGGAAATTTTACCGCTGAAAAGATCTGTAGTTAAACCCCATACATTTAAAAATAGTCGACGGTCTGTGTCTATTACCTGGCTCTTCTAAGCCCTTGGGGCTCCTTTCTTTTTTGTCGTCCTTCCTCAGAGCTGACGAACGTGCGAAAATCAAGCACGTGCTCGGACTGAGGGAAGGTTCTGTGTCAGGCCCTGCACGATGACGAACCTGGACCCGGCCTCAGTCGCAGACGCTCGCCGTGAGCTTGGCACGTGCAGAGGGGACTCCCAGTCTCAGGACCCCTTGGCCCTGTCAGTGGGATCCGCACGTAACCCCCCAGCTACCATTTGGTTATCTAGGGAAAGAAAGCCACATGCGACTCCCGGAGGAATCTAGAGGATTCTAGTGCCAGAACGGGTTTTATCCTGGGGAAACCGAGGCCAGGACGGGTAGGCGGTCTGTCCATGGCCACTCCCTAGTCGTGAGCATAGCTGGAGGGGCCCTCGGCTGCCTCCCACCACCTTACTCTTCCCTCTCCTTGTTTTTCTGTTCACATTTAATTGCAAAGTTTAATCTGCTTCCTTTAACCTCATTATGAAAAGTCTACACTGGGGACCTGGTCTAACCAGGCTCTGTGCCATGTGGATGACCCGAGAAAGTCAGAATGACACCGGATAGAAGAAACACTCGTTCTGGAAGATTTTGCCAGATGGTACCACTCATCTCTTCTAGAACAGCCCGGGGCTTCCTTCCCGGAGGGAAGACCGTCCGTCGAGCTGCTCCTCGTGAGGCTTGCTGGCCTGTCCGCCATGTCCACAGAGGAAGGGGGACGTGGTCCTTGGGGGGACATGGCCCCGCAGGCAGCACCTGGGCATCGGCTGAGCGGGGCGGGGAGGGGTTTACGGGCGTCCTGGTGCTGAGGTAACAAATCGCTACAGACCTGGCGGCTTCGGATAACACACATGGATTGTCTTCAAGTTTGGGACGTTAGGGGTCCAAAATCAGGGCTGTGTTCCTTCTGGAGACTTCCAGGAAGAATCTTTTCCTTGCCTTTCCCAGCATCCAGCGGCTGTACTCCTGGTCTTGTGGCCCCTCCCCCATCTTCAGAGCCAACAAGGGGGCATCACCCAATCTGTCTCTTTCCTCAGCCTCTGCGTCCTTGGTCGTGTCTCCAGTCCTGCCTCCGACCCGCCTGTCTCCTGCTTTCCCTTAGAAAGACGCTTGTGATTATTTTGAGCCTGCCCGGATAATCCAGGGTAATATCTCCATCTCAAGATCCTTCATTTAATCCCATCTGCAGGGTAACACAGATTCTCAGGATTAGGACGTGGACTTGTTTGGAGGCTAGTATTCGGTCCACTCCAGGGGTAGAGCACATATCCCCCCATCCCTGCCTCTTTCCCTCCTTCCCTCCCTCCCTTCCCTGTCCCCCCCCCCCACAACTCCACCCCGAACCCCCAACACTCAAGGCCTGAAAACCACCCTGGGAGTTGCAGCTGGGGATTGCTTCGAACCAACGTGTTTGTAGTATACCTAGGTAAGCTTTGGAGACGGGGACTAGAACATTCTATCAGAGAATGGGCCCTGAGGTCACCTTTTCTCGGGCTCCCGTGGAAGTGGGGTGCTGATAGCAGCTGCCCTGAGGGCCCGTGAGGAGGTGGCCCCTGTGGGTGGCTCTGGAGACCGCGGTCCTAGGGGGCTCCCCCCCACCCCGCCCAGGGGCAGTGTGGCTTCCTGGGTTAAGATGGCACCATGGGGAGTCTGGGTGTGATGGGGGAGCAGCGGGCACCCTGACAGGCCGTCTCATTCATGCTGCTGAGTTGGGTCTGGGCTAGCGTCCCCCTCGCTCCGGGGTGTAGGGTGAGGTTCGTTTCCTCTCAGAGCTGCCTCAGTTTCCCCATTCTCCCTTAGAGCAGGCGCACGCCAGCCCTACCTGGCCTTCCCACAGCTAGCAAGCGCACCCGCCTGAGAGACGCGACCTGGCGGGAGCCCAGCCGCCTCTGATGCCGGGCCAGTCCCTGCTCCAGAGTTCTAGAACAGGGTCACAAACCACCAAATCCGCCCGCCTCCTCGGTTTGTAAGTCAGGTTTAGTGGAACGTGGCCACACCCATTTGCTTCTGCAGCAAAGCAGGGGAGTCCGTGGTTTATTCTGTGGGCACAGCCACCTGGGCCGGGTCTTGAGTGAGCGAGCAGACCCAGGAGGGCGGCCGCTCTGTGGCCTCTGCACAGCTGCCCGCGTGGGGACTGTTCCTGCACCGTTATTTTTATGGCGTGGGTGCCCCACCCCCGGCGGGGTCAGCGCCCTGGACCGTCAGGATGGCATTCGGCCCTCGGACGAGCACGGAAAGAGCCCCCTCTCTGGGGGCGCCCGCTTCTCCGTCCGCTGCCCGGCGCGGTGAGACAGCGCGCCCTTGTTTGCCGCGGCTCGGAAACAAAACCTAGCGACGCACTGACCCTGGAAACCTCTCTAGAAACAGCCGCCTGTTCTAAAGCCACAACTCGGTCAATGAGGCCCGAGCCAGCGAGTCACCGGCTGGAGCCTGCGGGACACGCTGCTTGTTATTTTCTGCAGGTCACCAGGATCGGGGCCCAACGGGACCCCGAGGGCTCCGACAGCGGGCCCCGATTTGCGGGCGCTGCTCTGAAACACGTCTGCCGAACCCCTTTGTCCCTGCGCCGCCGGGCTGGGTGGCTGGAGGCTCTTCAGTATCAGGGAGCGTCTGTTCGGTCAGAGGACGCCTGTCTTCCCACGTGCACCGAGGGGTCCCTAACATACACAGGGCTTGAGTGAGTCCTCCCTAAACCACAGAAGACCCTCCCTCACCCCGGCAGGAAGTGTTTGTTTTTATCTTGAGGGCGTTTTAGGGAATGAAGATCTGGAAGGGGAGGGGAGGACTCGACCCGCTCCGAGCTCTTTGGGTGCACACAGGGCGTTTTCGGCCCCGAGCCCCCAGGACCTCTCAGCTCCGCCTGCCCCCGGGTGGCAACCTGGGCCTCCGGGGAGGGAGGGGATCCTGTCTTTGGGGGGCGAAAGGCGCGTCATTTCTTCCCTTTCTCTGTGAAGTGCTTCACACAGTAGCAGACGGAACGCACGTGCCTGGGTTGAGCTGACACTGATTCCGGGGGGGGGGGGGGTCAGGCCACGCTGGGGGGCGGGAGCGACGCCCAAACCCCGTGACGGCATTGTTGGCACTGGCGGCACATCAGGCCCCCGGCTGCAAGAGCCCCTGCTGGAGATTCGCACAGCGCTTGCAATGCTGGCCTTCTCTGCTGACCCGCTGTGGGACCTTGGGCAGGTCACACGCCCTCTCTGGGCCCTGGCTTCTGGTCTGCAGCTTATGGGGAGGAACCCAGTACTCAGCTTGCTGTGGGGCACTGAGGGGAAGCTGTGAGCGAAGCGGGTGCCGCGCTCACCCCGAGTGAGCACGCCCAGAGCTGGCACTCGCCCGAGGGCCGGGCTGTCCCCCGTCCTTCCCCTCCAAGGGCACGTTTCTACAAAATGAGACATCTGTGTGCCCCCCCCCAGGCTGAAGCTTTGCCGCTGTGTGTCCCCAGCACCTTGTGGGGGTCGACAGACACCGCTGCCCCCTGAAGCACTGTTCGCCAACATGGGTCCCCGCGACAGAGTGGCGCTAACCTCCTCTGAGGTGGAAGGACCGGTGTCTGAGCAGAGTTCTCGTCCCTGGGCTGGAGGGACCTGGGGCGCTGTCCTCTCTGTCTTTGTGTCTTTCTCTCCGCTCCTCTGTTGTGTGGGTTTTGATCTGGCTTCTTGCCCGGCTGTTTTAGGGATGGGCTGTCCGCACGCGGCAGGGGGGCCCTGCCCCTCTGTGGTTTCCGCACTTGGCGATCCCCGGAAAATCACCGCCTCCCCAGAAGCAGCAGGGAGAGCACGCGTATCGAGTGTCCACAGCACACGAAGGAGGTGGCTCCCCCATGGTGCCAAGAGCTGGGCTGGGCCGAGCTCAAGCTCGGGATGTAGGGCGGGGGGTTTGGGACGCCTCACGTATTCTCGCATTCCGTATTTCCGCAAGGGGTCAAGTGCAAGGCTCTGCAGCCAAGGACGAGTTTGCTGCACAGATAGAGTGAGCACGTGTGGGACACTCACAAACACGATTCTAATGGGTGCGCCCGGTCCTTGGGCACCACGCTGGGGGCCCCACGTCCGAGTGTGAACTCGGACCCTTGCGGGTCCAGACAGACTGGTGATTTCTTGGTGCCCTGTCACTTTTACGACTCTTCACTCCCGAATGTGTGTTCTCTGTTTCTAAAGAAAAGCAGGTTTCTGATCTTAAAGAAGCACAGCCCCATGCCGGGTCTGGTACCTTCTCCGCCACCGGACCCGTGCAGGCCCCGCTCGGGAGGACCCCCTCGGCCAGCCCGCCGCATGCACCTGGCCTCACTGGCTGCCCTGGGAGCCAGCGCCCCTCCCCGAGGCATGAGTCGTCAGCCTCACCAGCCTCGCTCCACCTGGCCCTGGCCCACGAAGCCAGTACGGGGTTCGTGGGCACATGTACGGTCCCAGTCGGTGGCTCTAAATGACAAGACCACAGGCCACACCCTTACGGGCCCACCTTCTCTTGAAAGGGCCAGATGAGTCCACCGCTCCCACGGGTTTGGTGCACGTCCCGGTGTGCCGGCCGTGGGCATCACCGCCTGTGTGAGTTGTGCTGTTATCTGGTGCCCAGTGTGCACCCCAACACCAAGGGGCAGCCCCAGGTGCTGTCAGAGGAACCCCCATGGGCTCTGCCCAGAGGGAAAGGGCCTCTCGGAACCCCGGGGCACAAGGCCGCCCCCAGGCCGTCAGACGGCCCTTGGCCCGCACATGGCCGGGTGGCCATCTCAGTGAGTCACCTACATCCTCGGGAGGTTACTGGTTCACAGCACAGACTCAAGGGAGGGTTTGCTCGGGAGTAACCCCGATCCCCACCTGAACTGCCCACCGGGAGGCCAGGAAGGAGCAGACGCCTTTCTGGAATCAGTGCGCCCTCAGTGATGTCATTCGGGTCCCTGTGGCCCAGGCCCCGGGGCGCCTGATGAGGTCCCACCGCACGGGGGGCTTGACCTTGCAGAGGAGAAGCCTCTGCTGACCCCCAGCTTTTCCATGTGTCCGTCCGCCACGGGGCAGATGCAGACGCTGTCCCTGGGGTCCCAGCCCCTGCCTGCAGCTGGTCTCCCTCTGCTCCTTCCGCTAAGTCCCCCACATCCCAGCGGTAGGAATGTGAGCTGCTCTGCCCCTTCCTACCCGGCGCGGTCTCCCCAGGGGACTCTGCCACTCTCCGTAATGAGGCAGATCGCGGGGCCACAGGCTTCCTGCCTTTTGCTTCTGCTTCTCTCTGCCTGATTAAACGAGTCCTCGGGGACTCCCTGTCCAAATCGAGGTGGCACATGGTGACAGGTGCGGGGTGGAGGGGCCCCATCTGTGGAAGACGAGCAGACAGCTGGGCGAGAACCCTCCCAGGCCCGTGCAGGTTTGGGGGTACGGGGAGCATACAGCCAGCGACTGGGGAGAAAGTCGAAAGGAGGGGCTCCCTGCCTGGAGGGCTTCACCGGCCCCTGGAAGTGTTGGCCGTGGGGGGTGAAACGCTTCGTTTGCGTGGCTGTGGTCCTGGAGGGGTCCCTTCTGAGCACGTTTCTCAGGAACTGAGGAAATGGGTCTGAATCAGGAGTCTTTACCCGTGGGTCCAGCTGCCTGTTTTATTGCCACACGTTGAACCGTCTACTCGAAGGCGGACGAACGTGGCTGTCTCTGTGACGCGTGGTCCTTCTCCTTTTACGAGGCTCTCGGAGGGAGACTTGGCAGAGCTTCCAAAGCAATTTGATGTGGCTGCAAAACGACAAGCCCTTAATTATTAATTAATTAATACTATTTTAACTAATTAGAAGGCGATGGTTTATGAAGAAGTCTTGCGTGAATAGCTCGTGTGTGTACAAACTGTAAATAAATGAAATAACCGTTTCGTTAATAAACACACTTGCGGGGCGCCTGGGTGGCTCCGTCGGTTGAGCGTCCGACTTCGGCTCAGGTCATGATCTCGCGGTCCATGAGTTCGAGCCCCGCGTCGGGCTCTGTGCTGACGGCTCGGAGCCTGGAGCCTGCTTCGGATTCTGTGTCTCCCTGTCTCTGACCCTCCCCCATTCACGCTCCGTCTTTCTCTGTCTCAAAAATAAATAAACGTTAAAAAAAATTAAAAAAAAAATAAGTAAATAAACATACTTGCTCCCCATCGTGGGGGCGGAAGTGACATGGCTGGCGGTGTGGCCCTGGGTTGAGATCTGTTCACACTGGCTGTGGGGGTCCTGAAGGAGACACCAGACCCCCTGGTCTTATTCCAAAACGAGGTGGTGGATTCCCTGTAGGCCAGATAATTAATGCACATGCAAGTGCTTTATAAACACTAGAGCAGCGCACGTGTGCGGGTCGCTGCTAACATAATGCCGGGGGTGTGCAACTGAGGAAGATGGGGGCACACGGGCGGTGGGCTTTCGCCCTCAGAACTCGGCATTTAGGCCACGCGTGTAAGATCTTGCTTTCTGGCCGTGGTTACATCGTCGGGTGTCCTCGTGGGTTTGCCTGTATTGCCTGGCATAAAAGCCCACGATCCCTGCGATCGGCAGCCGGGAAACGGGTGTGATGTGCTTTCTGCAGGATACAAGACCCTTCTGAAAGGCATCTCTGGGAAGTTCAACAGCGGGGAGCTGGTGGCCATCATGGGTCCCTCTGGGGCCGGGAAGTCCACACTCATGAACATTCTGGCTGGATACAGGTGAGCACGCCTCTGCGGACAAACAGGTCCTCACCCCGTGGTTGGCCTGTGGGTGGCAGTCGGGAGAGAGAAGCCCCTTCTGTTCTACCTGTCACTTCTTAAGGTTCTGTACAGACTGTGACCTGTGGGGTTTAGCAGCGAGAGGCCTTGGGATCCGGGAAGGAAGCCCTGCAGGGACGACAGTGACTTTGAAAGTGTCAGAGGGCAGCACCTGCTCAATGTCACGTGACGGTGGAGGGTGGACGGCCCACGTGCAGGGGAAGGAGGCCACGGGACGGAGCAGCCGGGTGGGCTCCCTCGTGGGCTCAGCCGTGGCCAGGCGCAGGATAGGAAGAAGGAGGAAGGTCAAGGCTGGGGAGGGGACGGCAGGAGAACTCTAAGACTAGTGTGAGTCAGGGTCTAATGTAAGATGAGCAGGAGGACCGTCAGGCTGGGTCCCCGAGCTCACGCACTCCTGCCAGTGCCTGTGTTAGCCCCAGACGTCCTGCCCCGTGTCATTCCTGGGGGCGTCACCGGAAAGCCCGATCCCCATGGGTGTTAAAACTGTGCTCCTCAAGTCGCCTGTCTTCAGCTCTCGGGCTTGGCTTTGCTAACTGTAGCAAAAAACACTGTTGATACTCAGGAGAATTTCATCTCCTGGAAACAAAAAGACACTATCACCTCTTTCCTTGGGACCTCTGCATTACTCCTTAATGCCAGAAATTAGGATTTTTAAAAACCTGACAGAGGTTGAAGTCAGCGTCCAGCATCAGGGGGTGCATGGGTGGGGGGGGGGGCAGCCACTGTCAGCACATCCCACACCCACAGTTGCTGCCTGGCCTAGGGGTGCTCAGGCAGCTGGGGCTGTGGACCACTGCCTGGAGGTGGCTAGTCCCTGGTGGGGGGGGGGTGGGGATCCCAGCCCATTGCCTGGAGGAAAGAGCCCAAGGTCATAGTAACGGCCAGGATGAGGCTGGAAACCAGACTCCATAATTTCACTGGTCTCCACTATCCCTCGGTGTTTCTGTGCCCCGAGACATCCAGGAGGCACTTCCTTAGGGGCCTGTCCCAGCCTCCCCCACCTCCCTGGGCCAGTGCAGATGCACCGTGGGTCTGGGAGGGGGAGGCTGTGCCCTTCAGGTCTCCGGGGTGCACACGCCATGTCCTGACCTGTCGCTGGGCCAGGGGACAACTTCCCCTGTGGAGAAGGAGCATCCGCTTGGCCGAATGGATGCAGGGCCCAGACCCCCTCCTCCGAGCCACCTGCACACAGGGAGCCTGCTCGGTCTCTGCCCTCAGGAGCTGGTTCCTATAAAGCAGCCACACCCCCAGCTGCAGAGTCTTGGCCTTCGGGGTAGCCTTGGCCACTCACGACATCGCTCAGAAGCCAATCTCACAAACCCCAGCACAGTTGGGGGGGGGGGCACGTCCCACCTGGTGGCCATGCGTGGGAGCACCCACGCGCATCTTTGTTCGTAAGCGCTGGTTACTTACGGATTCGGTTCACCTCCCCGTCCATCCCGAGCATGGTCTCCGTGCAGCTCCTTCCTGCGAGTCCTGGTACTGTTCTGGGTCCCCATCCCCTCCTGCCTGCCCCTTGGTGTCCCTGCGGTAAACGGTCCGTCGGGAAGATGCTGGGAGGGGCCTCCTCCCTCCCCAGGGCCCTGGAGGAGGAGCTGACGGTGTCCACTCTCGGCTCTGCAGGGAGACTGGCATGAAGGGGGTCGTCCTCATCAACGGCCTGCCCCGGGATCTGCGCTGCTTCCGGAAGGTGTCCTGTTACATCATGCAGGACGACATGCTGTTGCCACACCTCACTGTGCAGGAAGCCATGATGGTGAGCCGCCCACCGGCCTGAGCCTGCACAGGCCGCCCCCCTTCCGCCTCCCCCCATTAGAGCAGTCCCCGGCGTGGGGCTGGGGGCTCTGCGGGCCACCTCCCTCCAGCGCAGCTCTCACACCAGGCATGCTGTTTGGACAGCTTCATCGAAAACAAACTCCCAAGACCCTGACTTCTCATAGACTCTGGATGGTAAATTCATGGCCAAGTTTATGAGGTTACTGATACACCATCAGACACACCCCTATCACCCTTAAGGGCCATCAGCTGCCCTTAGTTGTTTGTGGCTTTGGGCCCAAGTTCCCCAATCTGGTGCCTGGGTTAGGACCTTGAGGGTCTCGTCCTCGGCCCCCCACTGGTTGTTCATGGGGCTGCTAGCTTTTCTGCCTTGGCCTCACCTGCTGCAAAAGATAGTGTGCGGCCCCCAGGTCCCTCCTGGCACCGTGGGGAATGTTCTGGGGTGCTCTGCCTGGGGCCTGGTCAGTAAACAGGTGTTTACCTTCACTCTCCTGCCCAGAGAGGTCTTGCCCTGTGCTCCTGACCCGGACAGGGCAAAGCTTCCTCTCTGTGGGCTTGGAGAGGGCTGCCTGCCAACTTATCTGAAGGGCAACTCCAAGGGCTTCTCAGATCAGCAAAGGGGAGCAGGTAAGATGTCGGATACGCCACCTGTCCCCGACCTGCTCTGTGGGTTGTCTTCATTCACATGCCTGGTGCTGAATGTTCTGGAAGGAGAGACATCTCCACCAGGCTGGGCCTTGCCGGCAGGCACACATGCTCAGTGCCTCTAATGGCTTATTCTGCCTCCAAATGGCCATTCTCACGGGGCACAGGGAACTTAGGAGGGGTTACGAAAAGAACAGTCGATTTAGAAAATTCAAACTTAGTTTTTCGCCTTTCTCCTGGGAGACCAGAGTTTAGCTTCTTGGCGAGTTACTTACTGAGCTAAACACTTGGTTACTTGACTGAGAAGCTTCATTTCGATTTCCAGCTCGGTCACTGCTTTCTTTTGCAGACAAGATTGGTGACTCTCACCAAGCTGTCACCAGTCTGTGCTGTGAAATCCATTTTCAGCATGAAATTAAATAAGATTTTGATTTTGAGAGTTGTATGATACCTTGAAAACCACCTCTCTCTTGGGGAAATCATGCCTTTGACTTCAGAAGGTCCTGTCACAGGGGTGGGGGTGACACCGGCCACCCACACCCAGTCCCAGGCATGTGTCGCGACAGCTGTGCCTTTCCACGTGCTGCTTCTGATCCTTACCACCACCAGGCAGACCACCAGGTGACACTCGGTGTTACCCAGCAGGCAGCCGGCCCTGTGAGCCACCCAGGCCTGGATGGGAGGTGTGCGCCTGTCTCCCAGGGTGGCCCACGGAACCCGGCAGGGCAGAACCAGGGCTGACACTGGATGCCGATTGCTACCCAAGGTTTTACCCAGCAGCATTGTGCACAGCCAACCGGATCTCAAACAAAACAAAACAATGCCGGCGGGGGGGGGGGGGTCCTCATATTTAGCACTTTCCAATTTCTGCGGTGTAAGCACTCCCACTGTGGATAGCGTTAAGCTGTCCAGTGGTTTAACGGGTGGCCTGGTCTTTAAGCCCCTGATGCCTGGGGTTTCCTTGACTGTCAGCTGCCCCTACCCACCTTCTCTTGTGGGCACATCAGAGAAGCCATCTGAGATGACAGGAAGCAATCCAGACACGTGCTGCTCTCTGGGACCCCGCCTTTGTTAAGCCAACGGGGGGGTAGGCAGCCACGAGCTCCAGGGGCTTTCCTCTATTATCTGGCAGCGTGGCCGCTCAGGCTCCAGCCCACAGCAGACCAGTGAGTTAGCTTGCCCTGCTGACCGCGGTCTGTTCTGATTCCCCACCCTGCAGGTGTCTGCACACCTGAAGCTCCAGGAGAAGGACGAAGGCAGGAGGGAGATGGTAAGTGTGGGATTGGGCCACGGGTGGTCCAGAAAGTGCGTGAAATCCCTTTGGCGGAGGCGTGGGGAGGGACTTCGTGGCCCTGCTTTCGTTTGCTGGCTCGTCACCTAGCCTTCTGCATGGGGGGACAGTGACACCTCAGTGTGCGCCCCAGGCTCGGCAGCCGGGACCCAGGAGTGGCTGCCTTGCCACAAGACTTACAGCTCTTAGCGTAGCCAGCAAATGGCAGGGGCGCGGCAGGAAAGCTTAGGTGGTCAGAGGACACCAGCCTCAACACTAGACCAAGCGTTCTGCCCCTTTTTAGTGTTTAACGTGCTTTGTACTCCATTGTTGTTGTTTTTTATAAAACACTAACAATGAAGATGGTTAGTCACTCGCTTAAAAATAACCAGCCTCCACCCACACGCACTCACAAGAAGATATTTGGTTCTTAACGTGTTATTAAGCAGCCTTAAAAAAAATCAAATAAGTAAGTTTCCAGGATGCTGGAGGCCTTCTAAACCTTTTCATCCCCCTCCTCGCCGCTTCCCTAAAGCCCAGGGCACAGGGAAGGTGCCGGGTCAGCACCCCATCGGGAGTGGGCAAGCCACACTCAGCGGCGGGTGTGACGGATTTATGTTTACACATCGTCTGGGGGAGACTCAACTTGCCTCCTCCGCTCCCCGGCTAGCCTGGTGCTAGTGGGATTTCAATGGAAGAGTAAAATTGGGCGAAATCCCACTCTCGCAGTACTCTCTTGTCTTCTGACACCATCAGAAGACGACAGTCCGGAGGCAGAAAGAGTAGGCTGCAGGTTCAGCACCAGCGGTGCTGGTCAGCGCCTTACGTTTGCCGTAATCTGCAGTGATGAGAGGCAGGGCCCGGTTAAGGAACATTAATAGCAAGTCTATTTCCCACGTCTGTTCCCTCTCCCGTGGCACATACTAGTTCATGTTCCACGAGTGTGCCATGAACACAATGCTGGGCATCGCTGGGGCTCCTTCTCTCCCCTGTGCCCCCCACCCCGACCCTGGCCTGGCCGGCGCCCTTCAGGGTGAGCCCCGGGAGTCCGAGGTCAGCCACGCGGTGGATGCAGGTGGGAGCGGAGCCAAGACCCCTGCTGCTGTCAGGATGCCCCCTGTAGCGTTCTTTTATTCTGAAGCCCAAAGGAATGAAATAGATTGCTGGAACCCGGGACAGAGACGGGGCAAATGTGGGGACCCCCTTAGGAAGGTGGGAGGGGTGGGCTGGGTCGTTGGTGCCGAACGTGGAAGGCCCCCAGGAGTGAACAACCACCTCGGGCCCGCCGGGGAAAGCCGTGGAGGGAAGGCCCCTCGGAGCGAGGGAGGGCCAGGTTATAGTTCTGCTCAGGACTACACAGTATGGTGGTGAGTGGACAGGGGAGGTGGAGGGTCTTGCTGACACGGAGAGGGCCCTGCCGTGAGGCGGAGCTAGGTCCACAGGGGGGCCCCTTCAGCTCTGGCCTCCTAGGACCCGCTGGATAACCTTGAGTCACTGCCTCCAGCGCTCTGGACCGTTGTCTGTAATGAGGGCTAGAGACCATGGCCGCCCCTGCCCTCCGGGCAGTGTGAAGCTGACTTAGCTCGTGGATCCACAGAGCAGACTCGGGGTGATCTTCCTGCAGCACGACTCTCCTGGACAGTCCTCTCCGTGGGGAAAGGGAACAGGAACGTAGCTTTCGCTGGAGGGCTGGGAGGGCAATGCGTGCTTCTCGGCTGACATTCTGTATCACACAGGCCCTCTTGCCTCCTGAGCCAGGTCTTCAGAAACCGGCTTCCAGCCCCCATCGGGGAGCTGGTCGGGGTCTTCAGGGAGGGCTGTGGAACCCACTCTTCCTGCTCTAACAGAAGGGACGGGGCGAGAAGGCCTTCTTGGTGGGGCGAGCAGGTGTCTCCCGGGCGGGCCACGCCTGTGCACATGTCCTCCATACGCCTGTCCTAAGACACGAGCAGACCAGAGCCTCATGCTGTTCTCAGCTGGGTTACAGGAGCAAAGACAGCAAGTCAGTGAGGGTCTCGTCTGCCAGCTGCGTGGCTCATCGTCCCGTCTTCAGATTCGTCTGCTGCTGGATCGAGCAAGGCCGTGAGCACGCACGCCTAGCGGTGGTCTTGGGTCCCGCACACATTTCTTACCAGAAGCCCCCGTTCGGGTTTTCAGCCAGGTGTGGGTCCCGCCTCCCCCGAGAACGCATCTGCCGGATTGGGTGGTTATTTCCAGGATGAAACAGTGGCGAGTGTCTGCTGTGACTCACTTCCCCCCAGCCTGAGTTACAGTTGTTTGTATCTTGTGGAAACACAATAGAATGGAATGTTCTATTTAAAAAAAAAAAAAATTTTAGCCTTTATTTTTGAGAGAGAGAAAGAGAGAGAGCACAAGCAGGGGAGGGGCAGAGAGAGGGAGACACAGAATCCGAAGCAGGCTCTGGGCTCCAAGCTGTCAGCACAGAGCCTGACACGGGGCTCAAACTCACGAACCGTGAGATCATGGCCTGAGCCGAAGTCAGATGCTTAATCGACTGAGCTACCCAGGTGCCCTTAGGATAGAATGTTCTACTAGGTAATGGAATGTGTTGTCCACAGCCTTCCTTGGTTCCCGGAAAAGCAGCCTCAGCCCTCGAGGGTCCCCAGCAAGGGGCTTTCTCAGGAGCAAGGTCTCCCAGGGCTGGGACATTGTTCTTTCTGACTAGTTTTAGAACAAAACCAACCAGCAGAGTGTCACTCTTGAGAGAACGCCGGAGAAATGGGCTGGACAGGCAGGAGAAGGAGAGGCACCGATATTTGCCTCCACCTCCTGCGTCCTGTCTGTGGGGGCCGAGGGTACGTGGAACGGGACCACGCCCAACCACAAGGAGTGATCCCCAAGAGGACAGATCGTGGACAGGACAGGGTATGCTCCGTGCTGTGGGGGGACCCCAAAGACGAACCTGGAACAACCAGAATGACCCTTCATTCTGCAAGTTCAGTCTGTGTCCCAGAAGACCGAATGAGCTTGGTGGCTCTGGGAAAGCCAACAGATGCTGTCTGCAGGGGAAGGAAGTGGGCCAGGGCACACACACCCCCCACGGCCCCCCTTCGATGGCCCTTCCCGGGAAACCTCGCTGACCTTCTTTCTAGGTTGGGATCCCTCAAATGCAGTGTGTCCTAGAAGGGCCGTGGGTTGGGTTTATGGGTCAGCAAGGGAAGAGCCTGGTGGGATTCAGACCCAAGTCCGTCTGACCTGACTGCCTCCCGGGCTGGGGGGCAGTGGTGCCCCAGCTCTTATCATCGCCCAGGCTTGCATTCTGTACTGACCGTGCACCAGGAATTCAAGAGCTGGAGTGAAATTTTTCTTCCCTGGGAGTTCTTTCTCCTTTGGGATGACCTCATCTCCCCAGAGAAGCCACTGGACTGGGGTCTGCCTGCTTCTGCCACGAGGGGCCAGGATGGTGGCCGTGGTGGGACCTCCAGGGGGGCTGGCCCTGGGCGGCGAGCCTGGTGTGGACACGGGACAGCGGCGGTGGACCCCCGCCTTCCCAGGGGCTGCCTCCGGGAAGACACTGCACTGAAGCCTGCTGACTTTCTGTTCCCTGAGCCCATGCTGGGTCAGTCATCTGGAGCGGACAGGAAGGCGTCGTCCCAGTGGACTGTATCCTGGTGCCCACCCTGCTTCCCGGGGGCCGGCCTCGGCAGGGCCACCGTGGAGGGTGGTGACGGCTTCAAGCGGTTTCCTGGCCTTGCTGGCACGTCGGACACCTGGTTCTTCTATTGACAAGTGCCAGGGGGCAGCTTTCCTTCTTCCGGAGAGACCCGGCCTGCGTGGGGCGCGTCTGCAGAAACCGCATGCGCTAAAAATGGTGGCATTGGTCGCTGCTGTTGATTAAATGCTTCCTGTGTGCCAAGCCCTGAGCTGGGTGTTTTGATTCCTTATCCCATTTAACTGCCACGATGGCCCTCCCCTCTGTGCTGGTCAGAAACCTGATCATCCTCTGTGCGTCTGCTGGTCTACCTGTTCACAAACGGTGATTGGGCACCTTCCCTGACCTGGGCCCTGAGCGAGGCTTAAGGAGGCCCACAAGGTCACCTCTGCAGGAGGCATAGCGGAGACTCCGCCCCAGGCGGGCCTGGCTCCAGCCTCCTGGGCCCAAATCAGGACCTCGGACTTGGAAACTCGCCTGTCCACTCGGCAACGGGCCCCGCTCTGCAGTCCCATCCGTGTGTATCCACGAGTGGGATGCAGGAGGCAGCAGGTGTTTCCACATGGGCCCTGTAGGTGGTGAAGTGTGGTGGGCAGTCCCTGACGGACACTCTGGCCCTGTTGCTCCCTCAGGTCAAGGAGATCCTGACGGCTCTGGGCTTGCTCTCTTGCGCTAACACGAGAACCGGAAGCCTCTCGGGCGGCCAACGGAAGCGCCTGGCCATCGCACTGGAGCTGGTGAACAACCCTCCCGTCATGTTCTTCGATGAGCCCACCAGGTAATCAGGAGCAATGAGGGAGGAGCCCCGTCCCCCCCATCAGCAGGGTCCCCGGGGGGCCCCAGAGTAGCCTCAGAAGGGGGGAGGCATGTGCTCTGCCTGCCCATCTTTTTCTCCTATCCCGGGGTCCCCGAGGGGAGGCCTGACTTCCCTAGCTCTCTCCATCTGCTTCTAGAAGACATGACAGGCTCAGGCGTGCAGCACAGGCCTCCCCAGTGAGCTGAATACAGGGTATGGTTGGGGGGTCCCACAGGCATCTGACGGTGCCCCTTGCCTTGCAGCGGCCTGGACAGTGCCTCCTGCTTCCAGGTGGTCTCCCTGATGAAAGGACTGGCCCAAGGAGGGAGGTCCATCATCTGCACTGTGCATCAGCCCAGCGCCAAGCTCTTCGAGCTCTTTGACCAGGTGCGCAGACCACTTGATGATAGCCCGAGTGAAGCCAAGTCCCAGGGACTCTGCTTCCTGTCGGTTCCCTGAGGCGTCTTCATTTCTGAATGGACTTAAGTGTTATTTTTCATAAGACTTTGGAGTCATCGGCAGCTAAGGTGGCAGGGCAGGAGGGGGTCGAGAGAGCTGGCCAGCGTTCTCTCTCTGGGGCTGGTATCTGGCCAAGGGATCTTGGGCAAGTCACTGACATTGTGGAAGCTTCATCCTCCACCCCCACCCCTGTAACAATGGGGAACACCTGCTTTACAGAATTAAATGGCAGGTTATCACGTGTGCACGACATCATCTCTTTTATAAATCTTAAGTTTCAGTATTATAATAAGCAAAAAAAAAAAAAAAAAAAAGGTCTCGGGATGAAATGTGTATGCCTTCAAAAATCTTTCCTAGCAGGCAGTTAGTGCGAAGGGGCAGGAAGCGATATGGTAAAGTAATGCCTGTCCATATAATACCTTCCCTGACTTAAAGTTCCCTTTGAACTTTAACAGTTTGGGGGAGGTAATGTATAGCTGTCCTGCAAGTGAGAAAAATTGATCGATGGATGGGTGGATGGATGTAGGATGAATAGATGAATGGTTGAATGGGTGGTGGATGGGTGGGTGGGTGGGTGGATGAGTGGAAAGGCGGATGGAAGAATGGATGGATGGATGAAAGGTTGAATGGGTGGTGATGGATGGGTGGGTGGGTAGAAAGGTGGATGGAAGGATGGATGGATGGATGGATGGGTGGGTGGGTAAACGGGTGGGTGGACGGATGGGTGGGTGGTTACATGGAGGGGTGGAGGGGTGGGTGGGTGAGTGGGTATGAGGATTGGTGAGTGGGTGGGTGGAAGGTTGCATGGGTGGTGGGTGGAGGGGTGGACGGATTGACAGCTCTTGTACAAAGGAAGACGAGGTCGGTGTTCTCCCTTTCCTTACTTTTTTCCAGCTTTATGTCCTTAGTCAAGGACAATGTGTGTACCGGGGAAAAGTCTCCAATCTTGTGCCATACTTGAGGGAATTAGGTCTGAATTGCCCAACCTATCACAACCCTGCTGACTTTGGTAAGTAGAGGCTTGGCCAGCTGGAGGGGAAAGAAAAGGGCTCTTCTCCGCTCTCAGCGGGTTTCTGTTTTTACCTGAAGCCCCAAAATCTGGAATTCCTTCACTATTCCAAACATGGGTCAAGTGCCATCCTGCGGTGGAGCTTTTAAGAACAGATAAGAGGTTGTCTTCCCTCCAGATAAGATACCTGGGAACTAGAACAAGGGAGCTGTTAGGAGCAGAAGTTCCTAATGCTATGCTGTGTTAGGCTTCTGCTTTTAAAGAAGTTATTTCTGGAAAGAAATAACCTTTAAAAATAAAAAGTGACCCTTTTGCGCCGGTTAACCGAATTGTTAAAATGCTGATTTAAATTTTGACCAAACGTAGCAAAAAAGGCGATGCTCGGTGTCCAGAGACTATGTTGATGGTCCGAGCTCCTCCTTCTGAGCTGGTGGTCCTGGGATTGGTGGCCTTGGTGCTTGGAGGCCAGTTGAACCATTTCACGGGCCTTGAGACGCAGGGGCCCACACCTCCGTGCTGGCAGTGCTCCCAGGCATTCTCTTGTCTGCCCACGCCCTCCAGGGCACTGACCATTGCCAGCCATCACTTTCCCCCCACCGGGTCTCCGTGCCCAGCACCGTCCTCCACATCATGCTTCCCCGCATAGCTCTCAGCAAACCCAACAGCCTCTCCAGGCCGTGTCTCCAAAACCAAATGTCCTCCACCTTGCTTTGCAAGCTGGAGTCCCTGGCATCCCTCTTGCCTTCCCTTTCTCTCCAGCTTCATGTTTACTAGACCCCCAAGTGCTGGAGATCCCCGACTCCGTGCTGTTCCCCCACCTCAACCCCGGTGCCAGGGTCCAATCTTTGCCAGCACCTCCTGCCTTCCGTGCCTGCTGAGCCACACACTGAGTAGTCTAAAACCTCATGGTTCTGGGGGCCAGAAAGAAGTCAAGGTGTGGGCAGGGCCGTGCTGCCTCTGAAAGTCCCGGGGGAGGCTCCTTCCCGCCTCTTCCAGCTCCTGGTGGCTCCAGCGTTCCTGGGCTTGTGGCTGTGTCCCTCCAGTCTCCAGGCAACATGTCCTGGTTTATGACAGGACCTAGGAGGGCTTGACCACCCTGGTTTAGGGGTTCAGGCTCGGGGAAAGCAGACAGCTGGTTTTGCAGAGGACAGAACCAAAAAATCAAGGCCGGGGACTTTGGGCCTCAGCAAGGATGTTAGGGAGAGGTGGGGCCGTGGGAAGGAGGCATCAAGACCTCAGGTCGGGAGCGAGAAGGGGCAGCAGTAGTGTGGGGTGTGGAACCAGGGGCCAAGGAGAGGCCAGTGGGAGCCAGAGACAGGGTCTGACATCCCTGGGGATGGAGAGGTGGGGTTGATGGTCCCACGCAGCCTGGTGCCTCCGGGGCCCTTCTCCATGGTGCTGAAGAATCACTCCTGCCTCGGCCCATAGGGACACACAAGCCCCCTTCTGCTCACCTTCTGGCTCCAACCCTGCGGCCTGAATGCCTGAAACAGGCATTCAATTAACATCAGTGGGTGGATAAGTCAATAGATGGTGAACTAATGACCTCCCAGGCTCCCTGGCATCACCACCTGAATTTGCATTTCTAGGATCCGACATGATGAATGGCCTTTCTGGGTGGGGGGGGAGGGGAGTTTAGGGCTGAAAACACACTGGCTGTGAAATGATTTCATTGTGTCACACAGCGTCCGTATAATGAGTTGAAAATATCCCCGCAAGGCTAATGGCTGTGTTGTCGCAAAACGAGCACCGCCTGGCTCCATGGGAGGGACCTGGGGGCACCTCTCCGGGGCCCGGGGCTGACCCGCCTGTGTCTCCTGCAGTCATGGAGGTAGCGTCCGGTGAATACGGTGACCAGAACAGCCGCCTGGTGAGAGCCGTCCGGGAGGGCATGTGTGATTCTGACCACAGGAGAGAGCCTGGGGGGGATGCCGAGGTGAACCCTTTTCTTTGGCACCGGCCCTCTGAAGAGGTAAAGCAGGCAAAACGATTAAAGGGGTTGAGAAAGGTAATGCAAACCCCCGGCCCCCCCATGGGACGGCTGCATGCTGCACCTTGCACGCTGCTGCATGGGGGCTCCGAGCCGGGGGGAGGCGCGTCCCGGGCGGGCGGCTCACCCCTCCCCCTTCCCGCGTGTGTCCCCAGGACTCCACCTCCATGGAAGGCTGTCACAGCTTCTCGGCCAGCTGCCTCACCCAGTTCTGCATTCTCTTCAAAAGGACCTTCCTCAGTATCATGAGAGATTCGGTAAGGGTGTTTGTAGATATTCTCCCGTGTCTCGTGCGTGTCGGGTCATTTTCTGCTTTATTCATCCCGATGGGGCTCTTGGATTGCTTTCCCTGCATCTGCATCAGTCTGCTTTCCCTCCACGATGCTGCTGTGACAAACAGCCCCCAGATGCCAGTGGCTACAATAGGAAACATGTATGTCTCACTGGTGTCGTGCGTTGGTGGCTGTGGCTTGTGGCCCTGCCTCACGTGTCTCATCCTGGGACCCGGAGCGGACACACGGCTCCTTTTCTGGGACGTGGCAAAGGGCAAGCATGAGAGAGAAATCCAGGTGGCCTGTAAAACTTCCCGCTGGGGGCGGCAGACCGTCTCCCGTGCGCACGTCCCACCGGCCAGGCCCAAGTGAGAGTGCTCCTCCCTCGAGGAGTCCCTGGGGGCCCAGGTGCTGGCAGATGTACAGAGCCCGTCAGGCGGGAGGTGGTGAGTGACCGGGAACTGTGATCATGTCCACCTGTCCCAGTGGACAACCTGACCGGCTACCTGCCGAGGACGGCCGAGTGCCCAGTGGGGCTCCGGGACCTACTTGGAAAGTTGGAGGGCTGGGGGCCGCCCGGGCCAGTGTGCTCCGAGGAGGGGCCTCGGATGTATCCATTCTAGCAATTGCTTCTGTTTTCACAGCAGTTAAATGCTGTGTGTGTGTGTGTGTGTGTGTGTGTGTGTGTGTGAGAGAGAGAGAGAGAGAGAGAGAGAGAGAGAGAGAGTTGGTTTAGGGTTCAGGCTTGTTTTTCTGGAGGAGAAATCAGCAGCCGATGCCTCCAGAGGCCTTGGCCTTGTTGTCGTTGCCTGACCCCTGCGAACACCAGTGAGAGCCGTGTCTGCCCCCAGGTCCTGACGCACCTGCGGATCACGTCTCACATCGGCATCGGCCTCCTCATCGGCCTGCTCTACCTGGGGATCGGGAACGAAGCCAAGAAGGTCCTGAGTAACTCCGGCTTCCTCTTCTTCTCCATGCTGTTCCTCATGTTCGCGGCCCTCATGCCCACCGTTCTCACATGTGAGTGCCTGACCCTAGACCCACCCACCAATGGGGCGCTGAGACCGGGGCATGGCCCATAGATGACTTTTCTGACGCGTTCTATCTTGGTTCTTCGAAGTGCCATTTTCTTGGTTGACAGGTACTATCATATTTTCCCTTAGACGAGAAAATACATACCATGTTTAAGCCAAAGGAATTAATCACTAATGACATATCTGTAAGCATGGAGGAAGGCTGATGGGGGGATTCTGAAAGGTGTTCTGATCAGGAATCCCTCAAATTTTATTGGGGTAGCATGACCTCGTTCACTTATTAAGGGAGCCTGCTGTGGCCAAGTTTGCGAGCGGGTAAAGCTATTCTGGATGGATTTCTGTGTAGTTCCGGATTGTTTGTGAGTGCACTGCCCTTGCTCACTTCGGGCTGACCGTGAACTCTGGCGTAAAAACCGCCCCCCGGCCCGAGTGCTGCCGCCCTAAATGGCCCTGAATCCTCAGGACCAGCTTGGGGGCTCTTGCCCACGGAAGGGCTCACATTGGTCAGTGGTGAGGTTAGCCGTAACTACTTGAGCGCATCACTGAAATAACGCTCAGTCTCTGAGGAGACGTCCTCCGCTCTTTGATTTTCCGCTCGGTGCCTCTTCGGGTTATAAAACCAGTTGGCAGTTTTTCCAGGCTGGTGATTCACTTCATATGTTTTCGCTCCGTCTCTGAGCGCTGCACGCACCCAGGCCCAGGCCGCGGCCTCCAGCTCAGCACGGGGTCGCCTGGGCGCGTCTCCAGCTGGCCGGGGACGTCCACCCGACCCCTTTTCCATCCTTCTGTCTCCTAGTCCCCCTGGAGATGGGAGTGTTCCTTCGGGAACACCTGAACTACTGGTACAGCCTGAAAGCCTACTACCTGGCCAAGACCATGGCCGATGTCCCCTTCCAGGTGTGTGAATGAAGGGGCGTGGTTGGAAGAGGGGCGGGAATTCTCCGTCACTGCCGGCAGGGGGTGGGGGGAGGCAGCCGTTTGCAGGGGGCGTGACGGACCCTGTGCTTCCAGATCATGTTCCCGGTGGCCTACTGCAGCATCGTGTACTGGATGACGTCACAGCCGTCCGACGCCGTGAGGTTCGTCCTGTTTGCCGCGCTGGGCACCATGACCTCTCTGGTGGCGCAGTCCCTGGGTCTGCTGATTGGAGCTGCCTCGACGTCCCTGCAGGTACCGGCGGAGGAAACACCACCTGAGGCGCCTCCCTTCCCCAACCTGGGCCGGTGCGGCCGGGGCTGTTGCCCTGGCGGGGCTCAGTACCACCCCTCCTCCCCAAACCCCTCTCTCGCTTCTGCCCTGACCGCCTGGATCGGCTTCACCTGGTCGCTCCCTGGGGAAGGACTCACACTGCTGTGGCCAGGGTCAGGGTTGGTACGCTGCCACCAGCAGGTGCCCTCGGGTGGCACATGATAGCTCATGGAGCCCCCCCATGCCCTCCCGCTAGCTGGGATGCTGTCCCCATTTCACAGATGTGGAGACTGAGGCCCAAGAGGCAACACGGTCTGGTCAGGCTCACGCAGCTGGCTCTGAGTCCTATGGTTTGCAGCCTCTGGGGAATCCACTCCACTACCCCGTGGACCCCCCCCCAGCTGCAGTCTGTGCCCCCACCCTGCCCCGAGCCCCTCCACGTGCTCTCTGGGGCTTCACGTGCCCTTCACGTGTCCGGCACCGCCCTGCCCCCCAACCCGCCAGCCCCACTGGGTGTGAAGGACCCCCTGTTGCCATCTGCAGAGCCCAGTGCCCGGGACCGCTTAGCCCCTAGGGTGGCCCCCCGCTCCACGGACAGAAATAACAATGGTACCCCCGGGATGGCCGTGGAAAGTGCTTGGGCCCACCGGCCGCAGTGGGTGCCCAGGGGATAGCGCTCACGGCCCTTCCTCCCTCGGACGCGGTGGCGGCACCTGGCTGTCCGATCCTCCAGATGCTGTTCCTGCTGCCTCACCGCCAGTCACTGCGGTCCCCGCTGCAGCCCTGCAGAAGGCTCTGTCTCTTTGCCTCCCGTCCCCCCTGCTGGGGCCCGCTGATCTCCAAGCCCGACATCCCAGCCGCTCCCTGCTGCTGGAGGACGGGGGCTCCTTCCTGCCATCTTGGCCTCGTGGGCCCCAGCCTGACACCCTGGCCCGGCCCCGGCTGCTGCTGACCCTGCAGACACGTGGGGGATGGCCTCCTGGGGACACTTGAGGAAATCGGGCGGGACCTCCCCCCTGCCGCCTCTGAGCACGTGCTCTCTGCGTCCCGCCAGGTGGCAACCTTTGTGGGCCCTGTGACGGCCATCCCCGTCCTCCTCTTCTCGGGGTTCTTCGTCAGCTTCGACACGATCCCAGCTTACCTGCAGTGGATGTCGTACATCTCCTACGTCAGGTAGCGTGTGTGACGTCTCTCATCACTCGGAGCGCTGTGCGCACAGAGGGAGGGGACAAAAGCCACTTCTCAGCCGTCAGCTACAGGCCAGCGTGATGCTTGCATCACGGATCCAAGGCCGTTGGTGCCTTTCATTTTTTTCCCTGAGTCTTATGTGTCCCCATCGTCACCAACACACATGCGCGCGCGCACACACACACACACACACACACATTCACATGCACACACACATAAGGATGAAATAAATACTAGCAGTTTGTGCCTTGGAGGAGCCACTGTGGACCCCCAAATTCTGCCTGTTTTGGAGAGCTGCCGTGGGGAGAGTGTGTTCATCTTAGGAACCTCGTTCCTCTCGGGAACGAACAGCACCCATCACTCTGACCGTGTGTAAATCCAGGAGAAACCAAGTCATGTTTTGTTTTTTTTTTAATTTTTTTTTTTCAACGTTTATCCACTTCTGGGACAGAGAGAGACAGAGCATGAACGGGGGAGGGGCAGAGAGAGAGGGAGACACAGAATCGGAGACAGGCTCCAGGCTCCGAGCCATCAGCCCAGAGCCCGACGCGGGGCTCGAACTCACGGACCGCGAGATCGTGACCTGGCTGAAGTCGGACGTTTAACCGACTGCGCCACCCAGGCGCCCCTCAAGTCATGTTTTAAACATCCTACTGTTTTCGACCAAGAGCGTCCTGGCCCCTCGGCACTGTGGCGCCCGGACCTCGTCCTCTCTGCCGGGGGCTTCCTGGCACGTTGGCCTCACTGGACAGCGCCCGCCTTCAGAGCTCGCCTCCCCCAGCTGTAGCGACTCCGGGTGACGCCTGAGATCCGAAGCTGGGAAGAAGCTTTCCTTTTCTAGAATGTCAGTTCAGACCCAGATGTATTGCTCAGGAAAACAAAATCAAAACAAAGCACTCGTACAGAGTTTCAGCGATCGGTGTGCGTTCCAACACCAAGAAATCAGAAACCCAGGTCTTTCTTCCTAAAAATTGGTGTTTTTGTTCTGGTGCTCTAGAGCTGGGACAGAACGAGAGCTGGCACAGAAGGGTTTTATTTAAATGTTCTACGGTCCTTTGGAGCACCTGGGTGGCTCAGTCGGTTGAGCGTCTGACTTCCGATCAGGTCATGATCTCACGGTCTATGAGTTCGAGCCCCACATCGGGCTCTGTGCTGACGGCTCGGAGCCTGGAGCCTGCTTTGGATTCTGCGTCTCCCTCTCTCTCTGTCCCTCCCCCACTCATGCTCTGTCTCTCTCTGCCTCTCAAAAATAAGGAAAACTAGTAAAAAAAGATGTTCTACGTTCCTTTGAAGGTGATCAGGTCCTAACTATTTAAAAAAAAAGTATGTAATATCAGAGGTGATCAGAAGGCTTTTTAAAAATTTTTTATTTCTTTATTTTGAGAGAGAGAGAGAGAGAGAGAGAGCATGAGCAGGGCAGGGGTGGAGAGAGAGAATCCCAACCAGGCTCTGCACTGTCAGTGCAGAGCCCGACGCGGGGCTCGATCTCACGAACCGTGAGATCATGTGACCTGAGCCATAACCAAGAGTCAGACGCTTAACCGACTGAGCCCCCCAGGCGCCCTGATCAAAGTGTTTTCCATTCATTTCCCCACTGAACGAATCCCTACTGTGCGTCCGGTTTGGTTTTTCGGGAGGAGGCTCTGGAGGAGACAAAAAGTGGACAGACCTCAGCCAAGCCGCTGGATGCGTTTGTCTTGGGACGATGTTGCAGGGCGGGGAGCTATCTCCGTGACGACAGGTCTGGGGAAGGGAGGGCGGCCACGCTGTGGGTCAGGGCTGGCTGGGGGCCCACCCGGATCCCCCCCCCGCGCGGGGCTGCGGGGTCCCCTGGCCGCGGGCAGAGTGTTCACGTTCTGTGCCTTCCTCCGCAGGTACGGGTTCGAAGGGGTCATCCTGTCCATCTACGGCCTGGACCGGGAGGACCTGCACTGTGGCATCGACGAGACGTGCCACTTCCAGAAGTCAGAGGCCATCCTGCGGGAGCTGGACGTGGAGGACGCCAAGCTCTACCTGGACTTCATCGTCCTGGGGGTTTTCTTCATCTCCCTGCGCCTCATTGCCTACTTCGTCCTGAGATACAAGATCCGGGCCGAGAGGTAAAACACCGGAATGCCGGCAGAGGGCGGAGTAGACAGTGCGGCCCAGGGTGGCTTGTAGGATCGCGGCGGCAGGGCCGTGCCCGCGGACACAGGGACCCCCGCCACCCAGCCCTGGCAGCGCCCTCGGGCTGCGGGCGTCAGGCCGCCCCGTCCGCGCAGCCCGGCCGGGCCTTCGCTCCGTCCCCCTTTCTGGATCCGCCGGGGAAGCGGGTGTAGAGGTGTGTCCGCGAGCAGCATTTCACAACGCGGCGGCGGGGCGGCCGGGGAGGAAGGCCAGCGCCCGCGGCCCCGCTCATGACTGTCGCTGTCACCCCCCCACGGTCTGCCTCCTTCTCCACGGAGAAGTCACCTTCCAAGCCAAAAGCCGATAACTCTCATCCATTTGAAGAAACTGTATCTTTTTAGTACTCGTCGAAGAACACGATTCAGGGTAAATAACACACTTTGCTTCGAGAGGCGAGGGGTTGAACTTCACCGCGGGACTGGTCTCGTTTTTTGGGCTGAAGCTGTAAAAGATGGAGACACGGTCCCCGGCGGAGAGAAGGTTCTGGAGCTGCACGTGCTCAGCCGCGCCGGAATTTCAAGAAGTCGTGAGGAAAGATGGAGGGTGAGGTTGGCCGACGCCCCCCAAGCCTTCTGTTTCCCCCCGTGCTTCTTATCTTAAGCAAAACATATTGTTTATTTCTTTCTAACTCTCTGAACACCTTAATTTTGCCTACAACATGTCCAGAAAATTGGCTTTGTTGATGTTTTACCCATGTGTCTCTCTCCCCACGTATCACATCACCTACCTCCACGGAGCTGGGAGTGCTGGGCTTGCGGAAAGTCCAGGGGGGCACACGGAGGGCCGTGAGGGGACCCCACTGTGGCTGGGGGGGGGCGGTGGGGAGGGTGCCCAGACCCCAGAGCATCCAAGGCCCTTGCAAGAAAGCGGCGAACACCGTGTGGCCGAGACGCTTGTGGTTTGGCCAAGCGGTGGACAGGGTTGTGGGCAATGCCACCTGCCAAGCCCCGTTTCAGTGGCACCTCCTCCTCCTCAGCCCTGGCTGGGCTGGTGGCGATGTCGTGGATCAGAAGCTCCTTCTTCCCCGTGAAGGAGGTCGAGGGTGCATCTAGGGGAGGGGTAAACGGCCTCTGGCTTGCTACCAGGTGCCTGGGCGCTTACCAGCCGTCAGAGGCAGTGTGACCACAGGGTGGAGGTCGGAAGAGGCCAGAGAAGGGGATGGAGTGTTGCCCCCTTGGAATCTCCTTGCCCTGGGGCCGGGGTCTCCTAGTGACTCTGGCTCCTTCCCGCCCTGAGCCTGGATCTCCTGGTCTGTGAACGGTAGCGCTGGGCGGTCTTCAAGGCCGCTTTCAGCCCTGAGAGGTTCTGCGCCTCCTCAGCCGTGTTCCCAAAGCTTCTATTTCCTACTTGAAGAGAATGGAGAGCGTTGAGATTTTGCCGGCGCATGGATTTGACTCGCAGATACTTGGTGATCCCTTCTTTGCTCCACGTGATGATCCCTTTGCTCCCGCTTTGATCCGTTTTAGTAAACACAGTGGAGACATGTTACAACGTAGCTTTGAGTTTCATGGTTCTGTGCAAATGGGGCATCACCGGCCAGATGAAGCGATTTAACCAGGATCGCTTTTTAGGCGCCATAAAAAGTCTTCGTTTAATTTCAAGACAGATTTGCCTGCAAGATGTCACAGGTAGGAAGTCCCCCATGGGAACAGCCTGGTGAAATAGAGAGGGGGTGGGGCCGGGGGGATGGCTTTGGTCACGCCACAGTGACATCAGGTGAGCCCTCTGGAGGCAGGTCTGTGACCCTGCTAAGGACGGGCTGGCCGGGAGCTGCAATGCAGGACCCAGCCCTCCCCCTACCAGGCACCATTTGTGACCCGAGCCCACCGTGCGGTGTCTCAGCCATTTCAGAAGGAAACCGATTCCTTGAGACCGAAAATCTAGTTTCCAAGTGTCCCTGCGTCCTCAGAAGGAAATATTTCCCTAGGAGTGCATCCTCCCTGCATTCTCCATTTTCCACTCTTGAGAAATTACATTTGTCCCTTAATAGATGTAGACGGGTAGGGGGCAGATGTGGCGGATGTGAGGCTGTCCGCCGTCGAGGAAAATGCATGTGCAAAGCAACAGGGCGCTGACTGGTGTGTGTCACGAATACTGTCGTGGCCAGGTAGGGGATTTGCTCAGAAAGACCTTGGGGCGCCTTGAGAGAGGCGGTCAGTCCCGGGACGCCGTCCCTCCCCCGTCGGCGGCAGGTGCCCCCCGCTGGCGCCTTCACACAGACCCTGGGCGACAGTGATGCAAACCGTGTTCCTTGCGTCCCCAGGTGGCTGGGTACAACGTCTCACTCGGATGACCTAAGCTAACGTCCAGACAACCTGTTGACTTGTTTTTGAACTCGTTGCGGTTAAGAGGGGGGTGTCCACCTGCTGGGACTGAATCGAGGCCAGCTGCCCAGATTTAATTCTCGTCGTGAGTTCTGAATGCAATGCCTCCTCTCATGTCTGTGATTCTTCATTTAGAGGAAAGAGTGAAATCTTGCGTGAGAGATGTGCAGCCCCTCCAGTGTTAGGAGAGGCAAAAGCGCGAGTCCAAAGGGTCTCGCTTCTAAGTTCGGCTTGTCAGGCGAGAAGGGGGAGCAGCGGGGTCCGACAGCTGCGGGACCTGGGGTCTGGTGCCAGCCGCACCTTGGGAGCCTTCCACGGGTGCCACCGTAGGATTGTGCCCCTTTTTGCTCCTGGTCTCGCTGAGGACCAGCCGGAGGGGGCAGTTCTTCCAAGGGTCCCGTGTGGGTGCCATGGGGAGCTCTCCCCAGGGAGGGAAGAAACCCTGTACATGGAAGATGCTGGAGTCTGGTGATGTCACCTTGGGCAAGGGGCCTTCGGGACCAGGAGAAAGCTCATCCCAGAGACCCACAAAAAGGCAACGTTCCCAGGGAGCATGACCAGGAGGTCAGGGACAGGTGGAATCACCTTCTGTGGTTTGGCTGAGAGGACGGAAACCCCAGGCCGCCGTGTACTGAGCGTGTTTTCCCTGCTGGTTGTCCCGGACACCGAGCCAGGAGCCGCGGGGGCCCTCTGTTCATCCCCTCACTCAGCAAACACGGTCACTGGTGCTCCCCACGTGCTTGGTGCTAGTGTCTCAGGCCCTGGGGGCCCAGGGGGAGGGAACCCAGAGATGGCTTGGCCTCCAGGGCGGCAGGTGATGGGGCGGGGGTTGTATTCATTCTGCAGATGCAGAAGGCCGGGCAGGGGAGGACGGGCGAGGTCTCAGTCCGACACCAGGGAAGAGCGCACTGGAAATTTGAGCGGGGGTCTGACCCCAGGTCTTTTTTTTTTTTTCTTTCACTTTGCCCTGTTGCCTCCTATTTGTGATGTACAAATACACATGAAAATACTTCCTAAAGCATAAAGTGCAATACTAGAATACTAGCTTAGTGGCTGTTCATTGTGGACTTGGCTGCTACCAAACAGAAAGCCGAGACAGGAGGGTGGCCCATGCCCCACCCTCCCCCCACACCATCGCCCGGCATGGGGTTGTCCCTCCGGCCTTGGAGTCTGAGCTGACTCCTGTCTCGTGGAGAGGTGCCTTCCTCTGCTCCGGCCTGGTCTTAGCTTCCTAAAGCGGCGTACCTGAATATTAGCTGGGGCTAGAGAGGGCTGGTGTGTGTGTGTGTGTGCACGCACGCACACGTGCTCCGTCTCCAAATTCTCCGTCATCCTTTATTCCCAGAAGGTGGGAGAAAATTCCACTTCATGCCTGCCGTGCAGACGGCTAAGAGCGTAGTCAAAATCCGCTGAGGCTCCCACATCCAATGCCGTGTAAATGTGACCAAGGGTCAAACACAACACCCAAGATGGGGAAGTGCAGAGTGTGTGAATATAAAGTTAGATAACTTTTAAGAAATCAAGACTGCTAATAAAATATTTTACATAAAACGTTTCACTTGTGTTCAGTGTTAAATGCTTCCAGTTCAGAATGATTTGCTTAAATCTTACTAGGTAAAATGGGTTTTTAGGTTGCATTTTGAATACATTTGTTGTGCGTCTAGTAAGATTCTCGCTTTGTTACTTGGCGTTCTGGTCTAACACCCCCGCTTGTAAATTCACCTTCCTCTCCGGACACCATGTTGTGTCTTAAAACTTTGTGCTTTTGCTCTGTTCTCCCAGACCCCCACCCACTTCCTCCTGCCCTGTCAATGTCGGCCACAACCTCAAACAGGGCCGAGCCCCCCAGTGCGCTGTGGCCCGTGTGCCCCTTCCTCTCCAATCCCCTCCGTCTTGGAGTGAGCTCTGGGGGCACAGGCACTGGTGGCCATTCTTCAGACGAATATCCCCCTCTCCTTGCTCTCATGTTCCCGGACACCCACTTCTCTGGCCTGGCCTCTGTGGAGGCGGCTGTGATGGGGAAAGCATGTTCTCCCTAGGTTTGGCTCCCCAGGCGGACGTGAGCGGGACCCAGAAGGAAGCCGGTGCTGTGCACTGCTTTAGCTCCCCCGGAGCAAGGACTTAAGGGCAGTGGTGCTTAAGGCCTGGCCTTCAAACGGGTCTTCGCTCCCACCTCTGGTAAACAAGCAGAGAGCCGGGCTGAGCAAAGTGGCAGAACGATTGGCCCCTGCAAATCCTAAGTGACAGGGACAGAAGGTGGCCTGCAAGATCGGAGGGCACCCCACGTGTGGGACCGGCTCAAAGTGGCTCCGTGTGCTCACCTGCTCCCTCTGCTTCCCCTTCCGCACCCGCCTGCCTCCGCAGACCCTCCAGTCCCGCCTCGGCCCTTCTGGGTCACTGTCCTCGGACTCCCCTGGGATCATCGCCCTCTGCAAAGACCGGGGGCCTCCCTGGGGCCAGAGGCCAGCAGGGCAGGGAAGACGCCTCACGGTGGGCTCAGCTCAGCCCGTTTGTGAAATCCAAGCGTCCAGGGCAGGAAGGCAGAGCGAAGGTGACGCCCAGGCCCGCCCTTCCAGGCGGTGTAGCTGGGTTTTCTGAGAACCACCGCACGTTCTTCCCGTTTCTTTCTCTCATCTTGGCGCAGACAGAAGGGTTTAGCCCGAGCCCGATTTCGTACGTTACCTCTGAACATGCCAACTTGCAGTCGTTCCTCCAACAGACGCTTGTGTGGCCGAGTCGAGGGCGCACGGAGGCCGGCCGAGGGAACCCGCCGTGCGTTTATGTCAACCCGGTTTGTATAAATGAGCTTAGGTCGGGCTCAGCCCCTGACGCCTCCCCGTTCTCAGAAATAGCCCCCTGGCGTCGCGAAGGAGAAAACGACCAGGCACATTAGGTACCGTGTTGCGGCCCGGGCAAGGGACTGTCCCTGGTGGGGGCACAGCTTGGGGGCTTTCCCGCAGCACAAAGACCATCGTGAAGAGGAAGAGGAGGAAGCGAGAGCGTGAAGTGTCCTTGTTTGATCGCAGGGGCGGGGTGGGGGGAGACTGCTGCTGTGTCCGGCCGGCTTTCTGAGGCTGCAGGACGGAGGAGGCAGAGCCCTGGGGGTCCTTCACGGCTGGAGGGCTGGGCTGGCCCGATCCGCTCCTCCTTCCGGGGAGACCCCCCACGGTCTCGACCGAGGACATGACCCCGGGCGCGCGTGCCTTTCTCGCCGAGCTTGCAATTCCCGGTTTCCAGAGGGTCCTCCCTCAGCCCCTAAGCAGGAGCACCAAATCTTGGGAGCGGCACGAGCCCCAAGCCACATAAAGAAGCAGCAGCAAAACTCGACGTTGCTACACGGAGCTGAGGTTTTCCTCCGTGGGGCAGCTCCTCCCTGTCCTGGAGCATCTGCGTGAACGGAAGAGAGAATCCCGTTCGTCGCCTTTGGGTGCCTTTGGCCTACACTTTGCACATGAACTTAAATGTGACCCTGGTGTTGTGTACAGTTAAACGGCATTTCACCTCTGCACGCGGGAGGCGTTCGCCACGCGCAGCAGGGCCGGGCGGGCCGGGGTGGGGGATGCTGGGGCCAGGCCGGTGGGCGACAGAGCGCCCCGGTGACGTTCCACTGCAGGCCCGCTGGGCCCAGTTCTCAAGGCCCGCCCCCCTCCCCAGACCAGTCCCCCCGGGGAAGGAAAGCCCTTGCCAGCAGCTCACAGGTGGACGGTGTTCCTCTGCCCCACCTGCCCTGAGGGCTGGCCCAGCAACAGATCCCAGCACAGCCTGGGGGCGCACAGGGAGCTGGGGGAAACCGCTGGCCCATTTCTGCCGCACAGGTCACCAAAACGGCCTCCCCTCCTGGGCCGCCCCGAATGTGCCCTCTCCCGCTGGACGGAATGATTAGGCCAAGGGGGAGGTAAAAGTCATGGGGAACACAGGGTGAAGGTTGGGAGCCCCAGGGTCTGGGGTTCCTGGAGATCTCAGGGTGCAGCCCGGTCCGAACAGTCCCACGGGTCTTGGTTTTCCTGGAAGTATTTCAATGGTCGTGGTAGCTATTTTGTTCTTATTTTTTGTTCTTTGTTCTTGTTTGTTTTACCTTGTGTACTTGTTTTTGACAATTCTGTCCTCGTGTACCCCAGGGGTCTCTTTCCCATGACATTTCCATGACGCCCGAGCGTCGCCATCAACATCTCGTTTTTAAGTTCTCGGCCACTCGAAAACGGTAGAAAGAGTCCTCTCATCCGAGTTGCTGATAAAATGGGCCACCGAAGCCGCACAGCGGGGTTTCCGTTTCTATAATCTTAAGGTCACTGTAGAAGGGGCTAAAAGAGTAGTTTCTCAGTAGAAGACGTATGTTTAAAACAAAGTTACTGTCTGTAACCAGCCCTTTGAGCCTTGTTTGCATTTTCCTTTGCAGACATAGTGGGTGTGTGGGCAGGTGGCCAGTCGTTGCCTTTCATCTGATGAGTCGCTGCTGAGTGTTACCCCTTTGTTGTCCCAAAGCAAGAGTCAATGCAAGCAACGTTTTCAATCAGCGTGCAAACGCGTGCATATATCTGTATGCCTAATCTGTGATTGTATAATCCCTGGTTTTTAAAACACCGTATGGATGACTTTGCAACGATCTTGCCATTGTTATTTAGGGAATACCGTCGCCTGCGCGCTCTGCGAGAGGTTTGCACCGTTGTAGATAAACACCACACGTGTATGTACATACGTATATACAAATATATATATTTAAAAATAACGCCGGCTCTCTCGGGTACCTGTTTCAGGGGCTGTCCACTCCGTTGGAACAGAGACCCGAGCAGACCCTAGGATGCGAGCTTTCTAACTGTACCCTACAGGCTTCGGTCCTGTTGTGTACATTTCTGTAGAGTTACCTCCTTAGAAGATTTGTACGTGCGTTTTTTGCAGACCTGAACTTTGTTTTCTGAAACTAGATGCCACTTAGGAAAATGTGACATAAGTCAAATAAAGCATTGTTATTTTCAGATTTCTCCTTCTCTCTCCTCCTTGCTTTCCACAATGCCAGCGCTCACACCTGCCGGGCGAATGGGGCCCGGGGTCTGGCAGAAACTCGCTCTTGATGGAGCCATCGGCTCAGCTGCTGTTGTCACGGATGGGAAGAGGAACACGAGTGGTAGTGGCGTGGTGGGCAGCCCCCACTGGTTCTGCGGGAGGACGGGCCAAGTGCCCTTTCGTGCACTATCTCATTTCAACGCCCTCCTCGGGCGGGGCCGGAGGGCCACAGATGAGGAAGCGAGGTTCTTAGAGATTTCACAGCCGACCCAAGACGAGTGATGGAGGGCGAATTCAGATGGTGACGGTCTCGCAGGGAGCCAGGGCTTTTGACCCCCGCGTCGTCTCCCCACGTGGGAAGAAGACACTGTGGGGTTGAAGGCTAAGGAGGAGAATCTGTTTTGTCACAGGAAGTGGCTGCGGGAACCCATCCCCCATGACCAGAGGAAACTTCTCCCAGGTACTTTGCCGAGGGGCACGATGATGGGTGAGTGTCCCCAGGAGTCAGCTCTGGTGACTTTATGTTCTAAGGGCCCCTGTATAGGTCAACACTGGGGTTCAGGCTGGGCCTGGGCACAGGTGTCACTCTGGGATCATCACCTGGGTGTGGCCGTGATGGGGAGGACCAGATTACTTCTGCAGGTGTGGAGGAAGGTGTGGACGCAGGGACACACAGAGAGAGAAGCCACCACCCGATGACCCAGCATTCATCACCCCTTCTTCCTGCCCGGGTTTCTCTGCCCCCAAATCTTGTGAGATGCTCCCAAACCCCTCTGCTCCTTCCCCCATCAAAATCCCCATTCCTTCCACACTTTTTCCAAAATTATCTTCATTTGCATCTTTAAATTACAAAAATTCTACATACTTGTTTTAACAAATAATGCAAAAGTGAATGATCTTGCCCCGAACCCGTCCCAGGCACCCCCCTCGAGGTACCCGGAGTGGACAAGCAGACAGCAGTCTGTTCCCCCAGAGAGGCGGACACAGCACCCCCACCCCACGCCCCCGCTCGCCTCCCCTCCCACCTGGTCGCAGACGGCGCTCCAGACCGAAGGGCACAGCCCTCCCTATTCTCACTTCAGCAGCTGCGTGGCGCATCATTGCGGGAACGTTCCAGAATCCCTGCAGCCATTTCCCTTCGGAGAGACGCTGTGGTTGTCTCCACAATAACAAACAGGCTTTAATAAATCTGAAAATCTGGACAGCATTCTTCTACTGATATCCTTGTAACCCACAATTTAAATCACAGAAGGCTTTCTGGAAACGCAAGTGGAAGGAAGGACAGGTGCACAGAGAAGACGGGGACCCGCGGACCCCACGTGTGCCCCCCTCACTCTCATGGTGGCTTTGGGGCAGTCCCCCGTGGCTGACATCTCGTCTCCAGCCCTCTGGCCTTCCCTTACATGCGAACGTGGTGACGCTTGGGAGCTGCAGGCGTGCGGGGGACGGGAGACCCCCAACAAAGCCGCCAGCCCGGGGATGTTGTTGGGAAAGAGGGTCCTACCCCACCCAAGAGTGCTAATCCTTGCTGACAACATCGCCATGGCCTTGGCGGTGAAAGCAACCCCGTTCTGTAGAAAGACAATGATGTAAGCAGTAGAGATAAAGCCCTGTGACAGGTGCTCTTCCTGATGGACAAACCCTCTTCCCCCAGCTGCCTTCTTTCCTCTGTCCTGCTACGCGCGAGCAGCCGGCCGGCCCTGTGGGTCTGTGCTCTGTGCTCCCGCTCTTAGGAGATGCTAATCCGGCCACACCCAGGAGTGACCTTGGAACTTGATTCGTTTCCCCCAATTTCCTCATCCGGGTGTCACAGTTGAGAGCAGGTGGCAGGAGGAGAAGGGATCTCTGCACATCCCAGGACAGAAAATTCCGCTGGGTTGGTGAGAAGTGGGGGAGGGGTGGCTGGCCCAGAGCAATGACGGAACAGACGTGGGCGCCAAGGACTCCCTCTAGTGGACGCCGGGGCTGTGCGCCGTGGGCCATGGAGCAGCCCAGCCCTCCCGGCAAGGTTTGTAGGTCGGAGCAGAGGGGACCATCTGTACCCCACAAAACCAAACAGAGAAAGGCTGCAGCGTCCAGGCCAACAGGGGCAAGGGCAGCTGTCTGGTGAGAAGCAGCTAATAATTCTCGCACCCTGAGCTGCAGAAGGTGGAGAGAGCCCTCGGCCCGGGGTCACCTGGAAGGGGACGAGGCCCCCTCAGAGGCCATCTGGTAAGGCCAGTGGTGCGGAGGACAGGATGCACCGGCCCCCACCGTGGCCCTTGGTAAACTCTTGGAAGTAAACTCAGTTCTTGGAGCAGAAAGTCTGACGCTGTCCAAAGGCAGTAAATCCACAGAGAGAGATTAGAAGCACAATTGTGTTTATTATATATAACGTATATGGAAAGAGAGAGAGAGAGAGAGAGAGCGAGCTCATCCCATGTGAAATTTGCCCTGTTAACGTGTACGGTTCACTGCTTTCCAGGATCTCACAGACTCGTGCAGCCGTGGCCAGTCGCCAGTTTCCGAACTCCTTCGTCGCCTGCGGAAGAAACCCACCACCAGCCCGTCCCCGGCAGCCGCGAACGTGCCTCCTGTCTCTGGATGCACCTGTTCTGTGCACGTCACAGACATGCAGTCACGCTCTTGCTGTCTCGGCGTCTGGCTTCTTTCAATTAGCATAAAGCTCGTTTCGTTGTCGAAAGTAGCCTCTCACGCACGAGAAGGACTGCCAGCGGCTCAGGAAGGTTGGAGACCCCCGCCTCCCCCCACGGCGCTAAGGCCGGCCACGGTGTGCCGGTTTTCCAGGTTTTTCCCAGCCTGCGTCTTGCGGCCACAGCTGTCAAACACGCTCTGATGTCGCCATGGCCGCTGTCCCCAGCTGGCCGACGGGGTCTTTGAAGCTCAAAGGATGTCTCTTTCCAGGGCACGACCGCACCTCTTCAGCCCTAAAGGCCAGCGGTCCGAGGGGAGGATTTCCAGCCCAGGTTCCGGAAGGGCCTCAGAGAAAACGCACAGCGAGAAAGGAGCCACCGTGACAATTCCTGGGCCACACGCCGTCCAGAAGCCCGTCCGAGAAAATCCGGCAGAGGTGGACGAACTCCCCCAGCCGATGCCCCTTACGATGCAACACGGCGCCGGTGCCGGGCCCTTCTTGCCCCCAGAAAGGATTCTTGTAAGGGGCACTTTGGCTCGCTAGGACACCTCGCCCGAACTTGGCCATGGTCTGAGGCCCTGCCCACCCCCTTTTGTGCCTTCCCTGTCTGCGTTCAGAGGTGCCAGACCCGCAGCAGTTCTGAGACTCCCGGCGATGCCTGACCCCCTCCCTCTCGGGGTTTCCCCGCGGAGTCTGTCGCCAGTCTGACCCTCGTGTCTAAGTGTGAAACAAAAACCTTCCTCTGTGTGCCATTGAACGCTTGAGGATCCGTAGAAGAGAGTGTGAATTCCAGTGAAAAGCCAACATATCCCGGGACGATCCAGAACCATGCAGCCTACGCAGAAGGAACCGTTACCAAATAAATGTTGAAGCCGCACTGGTTCCAAAAAATTTTTGTTTAAGTTTATTCATTTATTTTTGAGACAGAGACAGAGACAGAGAGGGCAAGCGGGGGAGGGGCAGAGAGAGGGAGAGAGAATCCCAAGCAGGCTCCACGCTGGGCTCGAACCCACAAACTGTGAGATCGCAATAAGAGTCAGATGCTTACCCGACTGAGCCACCCGGGCGTCCCTTAAAGCCACACTTTTAGTGCCCAGCTGTACTTAAACTCAAGAGGTGGGGAAGGCAGGTACACATCACCGGAGATAATAATCAGGTTTAATGACCACGGTGGGTGTGAATTTCAGGGGAGCTCTGGCCAGGCTTATGGGGCACCATGTGGGGGTCCCGGTGTCAGCTGAGTGCCCAGGCAGCCTGATGAGGCTGTGAGGGTCATCGGGTCCGTGTAGCCCCCACAAGAGCAGTCAGCACGTCCTAGCTTTGAACCTCAGCAAGGCTGGGTCCTCCGGTAAATTTCTCTCAACTTCCGCATCAGTAAAGTAAGAATAAATATATGATTTCTCACTGCAGTTTGGGGAAAAGGGAAAAAGAGTTTCCGGCCCACACTGTAGCACTTTCTAGCCCCCAATTTTAAAACTGGTTAAAGCTCTCTGGGCGCTCTATCAACACCGGCTGTCCCCAGCCAAGAATGTTGTTGTTTAAAAGTCCCCGGGAAGATTCTGCACCCCTTGGAGACCTCCATGGACCCCATAGGACTCAGGGGCAGAACTGGGCTTGGGGGGAGGGGGCCTTTGGCTCCTGGCAAGCAAGTAATTAGAGGAAATCGCTCCCATTTGGTTTGTCTGGATTTGGGTGTTTCATTTTTAAACCTAGCAGATTACCGCGGGGCCTCTACACAAGGTTGAAACAGAACTATTTAATTTCTTCAGCCACTGTCAGGAGACAGACACTGCTGTGGCTGGAAACGGACCAGAACGGCCTATGCACGGCAGGTGCTGTAATCCAACCACTCTCTTCTAGAAGGGCTGCGAGCCCTGGGCGGCCTCCTGCCGTAGGGATGTCCTCACAGCCCGGCCTTGCTGGCTGCAAACTCCCGACCAAATTACTAACTGGCTCCATGTCTGTTTCCTCCTCTGCCAAGGAGGTGGAGACGCCCCCCGCCTCGCGGATGGTTCCGGAGCATTCAGTGGGTTTGCAGGTCTCGTGTGCTCAGTCGCCATCTGACACACGCCAGGTGCTCGGTCCGGCCTAGTTTCCACGTCCACAACCTCTCTGGGCATCGGCCGCGGTGGGGCGGCGCCTGGAGACGATCAGACCCGGGGCAAAGGGGAAAGACACCCCAGCCGACAGAGGCCACCCTGCCCTGTGCACACACGGAGCACTTCGGGGAGCCAGGCCCCTGTCCGGACGCCTCCTCCTGCCCGGGCTGGCCTCCCCACGGCTCCTGGGAACGCGGGAGGCAGCTGCAGACTTGGGGCAGCAACAGAAGATGTGTAGCGAACACATAACTCACCTTCACCCCAAAACTCCTTGTGCAAAACAGCGACCTGATTTTTCTCTGTTGCCCCCACCCGGGAACTTGCGGGTAAACTGGGTCCGAGTTCTCCAGCCCAGTGAGCTGGGGGGCTTGCAGGGTCTTGGCTTCCACCAGGGGGCGGGGTCCTTGTCGATCTGTCCTGGGGGCGCTGCTCAGTGAGTCCCAGGTGGCTGGGGCGGGTGGCTTCGGCAAACGTCCCCCAGATGTCTGCTCCTCTTGTCCCTCCAGCTTGCCCTGGGCTAGCGTGCACCTGGGTGGGGTCCCAGGACATTGGGATGCCCTCAAAGACCCTTCGGCAGCCTGCAGGTGGGGGGGCTGCCTCCAGCTCTCTCTGGCAGGACGCAAAGTAGCCATCCGGCCATTGCTACTGCTGGAGCCATCTGCCTCTTCCCCCCTTTCCTCCACGGACTACCCCACCCAGTGCCTTGGCCGTGAACTGAGAAGGAGCCCCTCTCCTCTACCCAAAGAGCTTGGAGATGCTGGGGGAGTGTCTGCGGACCCTGGAACCAGACTCTGGGCTCCGGTCCCTCTCTCTGCTGTGTGACCTTGGGCTCTCGGCCTAACGTCTCTGTGCGTCCACTTGCTCACTTATAATCTGTACCTCGCAGGGCTGCCGTGGGGCTAAATGAAGTGGAATATGTGAACCGTAGTGGGGGCAGCAATGAGCCTTAAAGAAGGCTGGGCCGCTGTTTCATCGTCCGTGAGGGGGGCAGGGCGCCAAGTGCTTCCCTGAGACCGTCCTCCCCTCCAATCTGTTCCCTCCCCCAGCACAGAGGAGATCTCCAGGGGTGGGAGGTGGAGCCATGGGCCACACCTAGGTTAGGCTCAAGCACAGGAGGAGAAGGAGGAACTTTGAAATTTTGGCAAAGATAAAGCTTCCCCTTAATTGGTGGAGACTGGAGGTGGGTTTGTACACGGGGCCGTGAGGGGGTGTCAGTCATTCCTGCAGGAGTCCTGGGCCTCGAGGGCACACACTTTGACATGCAGGTCAGGTCAGCCAAGATCTCCTGGAGTTGGAACTGAGCCCCTTGATCCTTTAGTGGGGACAGAGGGAGGGACCAGGGGGTGAGCGAGAGACAGACCATGGGGTTTATGGTTTTCACCAGGCTCCATCACAGCCCTGGAGGGGCACAGACCCCCCACCCCTTCCCAGATGCCTGCTTCTGGGCCCCAGCAATGCGCTTTGGGCGGGGCTGGGCTCAGCAGTATGGGCTGGGGGTTCACGACCCCAGGTTTTACCCACTCGGCCTCCATAGCTGCGGGGATACTGGGGAGAAATGGATTGTTTTGGAAAGAGGGAGCACGGCCCCTGAATGGGAAGTAAAGGTACAGGGTACCGGGCAGGTGGGAGCCAAGGTCATGTTATCCACGCTTCTGTGGGCCTGGTGACCCTCCCTCATCTGAACTGGGGACGAGGGGGAGGGGGCTTTAGGGAGGTTGTCCTGGGGAACCAGAGAACACATTTGTCAGCCTTTGGGGTTTTTTAAGTTCAAAAGCCATGACCCAGGTTTCAGATTGAAAATACGGGAACGAAGAGAGGCGGGGGAGGCAGGGGTCTCCTGGGGCTGTCTTGCTGGGGACCCCGGCAAGAAGCGGCAAGAGGCCTCCCTGGGAGGTGGGGAGTCTCATCCCAGCACAGCCCCCTTCTTTACAGCAAGGATTTCATAAGACCCCTTTTGATCTCCTGAACTGAAGTTATACCTAATAATTTTATACTTAATAACTTAATAACCTGCCTACACACAGAGTTTAAAAGAAATAAACATGCAGCCTGCCCTAGAAAAAATGAGAAGTAAAGGGAAAGTACTGATGGGGCGATAATGCTACATGTTTGTGTAGCTGTGCGTGCCGGAGCTGGAGAAGGAGACAGAGGTGAGGGCGGGGGCTCGCCCCTGCACCAATCCCCCCCCCACCCTTGTTACGAGTGATGCAAGGCATCGAGGCACCAGGGATGTAGGCAGCCCCAGGGTGGACAAGTCACAAGGCACGTGAGGCACTGTCCCTGGTGATGGCGTGTCGGGAATGACCCACTCGGCCAAAGCTCCGAACTACGCAGAAGGCTTCCCTTGCATTCCTGGGAAATCCGGTATATCCAAACTTGACAACAACTTTGCTTTTAGGATTTTATTTTATTTCATTTATTGACTTAAAAAAATACTTTTAAGTTACTTTATTTTGAGAGAAAGAGAGAGCAGAGGAGGGGCAGGGGGAGAGGGAGAGAGAGAATCTCAGGCAGGCTCTGTGCTCTCAGCGCAGAGCCTGACGTGGGGCTCGAACTCATAGACCGTGAGATCATGACCCGGGCTGAAACTAAGAGTTGGATGCTTAACGGACTGAGCCATCCAGGCACCCCTATTCATTTCATTTATTATTATTATTATTTTCATTTTGAGAGAGACAGAGTGAGTGGGGGAGGGGCAGAGAGAGAGAGGGAGCGAGAGAATCCCAAGCAGGCTCCACACTGTCAGCGCGGAGCCCGATATGGGGCTTGAACCTCTAAACTGTGAGGTCATGATCTGAGCAGAGATCAAGAGTCAGACACTTGACCGGCTGAGCCCCCGACACGCCCCTGTGTTAGGATTTTAACCTACTTCTAGTCTCCAACCATTACAAACAGGTCTGTGGCTGCCTGAGCATCCAACAGGACACTGGCCATCCACAGTACCCCCCAGCACACTGCAGACCCCCCATATCTGGCTTTGTGCCCACTCGATGCCAGCAGCCCCTCCTCCCATTCATATGGCACTAAGAGACATGCCCATAGATCTCCAAACATCCCCTATGGCCGTGAAGGCCCCACTGAGGACCACGGGTTGAAACCATGTGTCCCTACGCCCCCATCACCCCACCAAGCCTTCAGCCTGTCTTGACGACGTTCTCCTGCCAAAAACCACAGGAACACAGCACATTATGGGGCATCTCGGTAAGAAGGTGTTAGGAAGGATTAACTGTAGGACTTAGGCGTGCGTTATGCAGTTTTGAGGGTGTTCAAGGAAATGGAGTTTTGCTCAAGAGGTGCCGGCAGGAGGTAGGTGTAGTGGAGAGATCGGGGATCTTAATACATCTTTTCTAGAAGGGGAGAAGGGTAGGGTGGCAGCCCCGATGGGTAGGAAGCCATAGTACTCGTGGTGACCTGAAGAGGGAGCCGGTGGGCCCTGGGGGCTCGGACCAGGTGGATGGATGGAGCAGCGGCTGGGGGTATCTCCCTCCAAGGCGGTCGGCGGTCTGGCCGGTTGCAGGTGCTCTGTGAACTTGTTCATGAGAATATCATGGCCCCCATGGGCTCAGAACGGGGCGAGGGAGAGGCACAAAATTGGAAGGTTGCCCTAAAACTCAGCGATCAAGATAAATGATATTTTTAGTGGAGTCTTTTTTTTTTTTTTTAAAGTGGCCTGGCAGTGTCCCCAGATGTCTGTGGCCTTTTTGGCCCAGAGGCTTTGTGGGGACAAGTGAGCTACAGGTTTTGCTTGTTCACTTCGTTTTTGACACAGGCTGGAGAGAGGAAGAATCTTGAACCTTGGGTCAGCGTCCGAATCTCTGACCTGGAGACCCCGCCCACCCAACAACCCACTTTGCTCTCGCTGTTGGGCGTCCGCCCGGCACTGATGGAGGTGACCAGCTTCTCTGCCTGGCTGGCCGGGGCCGGGGCCGGGGCCGAGCCCACCCTCAAGCCTGATCTAATGGCCTGGCCTCTGAGGTTTTCGGAAGCCTCTCAGATGTCTCCATCATCTGCATCCATTCTTTGAACTATTCACGAAGCTGTTGGCTTTGGGGGGGTAGCATTCACACTGCCCGGGACCCCCAGGGAGCATGGAGCAGACAGTCCAAAGCCTGACTTGCGTGAGGACCCCCCTGCGCCCACTGTGGGAACAACAGAGGGAAGGTTCAGAAAAGACCTGTGAGCCCCAGGATGAAACACTCAAGTCCCCCTCCTCCAGATGGTTCTCCTAAGCAGCGAGGTCTCTGGAAGGAGGCCCCTGTGCTGGGTGTGAAGGTTGTTTCCGTGTGTGAGTCTGGCCTGGGGTCTCTCCGAGTTCCCCGGGAAGACCCTGTCAAGACTGGGGGTCTTCCAAGACAACAGGAGAGAAGACGCTGCCTGGGGGGTGGGGGTAGTGGGCGGGACCGGGGTGTCCAGGGCTCAGAAGGAGAAGCAGTAGCTCTGATCTGGCCAGCGAGTGACGACACTGTGGGTGGTGACAGCACTGTCTCTGAAGGGTGATGGCCACTGGGCCGCAGCTGCATCCAGGAAGGGCGGGGTGCCGAGTTCTGGGGTCCTCGTGCCTCCGTGGTGGGGGGGGGCTGTCTCTTGTCACTGGCCAGGACGTGGCCCTCCCCTCACCCAGCAGGCTGTGTGGCACAGCCCGGTCACCAGGACCATGGCTGACGGCCATCGCCAAGGCCCAGGGCCCGGGGTGACCCCTGAACCCCTCCAGCTAAGATCCGGCCTGGCCTCAAAGGCCGGGCTCGGTCTGTGAAGAGAAAGGGACACAAAGGCAGAACCAGGGGCGTGTCTGGGGGAGAACAGCTCTGGGCAGCAGCGTCCCCAGGAGAGGAAGCTGCACTTTGCACGTGCTGCTTGGTCAGAGATGCTTCTGGAAAGGTTCCCTCCCTCGGCCTGGCAGGAGTAGCTGCTGGGCTTTACGAGGAACACACAGAGCTTTGGTTTCAGAGGCCTGGGCGTCCTGACGTGGTCCCCTCTCAGCAGAAGCCACTGGCTGGGTCTTTTTAAGTCTCTCTCCTAATGTTTCCTTATCTGTAAGACAAGGGCAACCGTATGTCCCTTCCAGGGATAGAGTCAGCTCTGGGGCCTGGCCCCAACGGCCCAGAAACAAAGCTTGTTGTTTTGATGGAAACCGGGGTCTCTTCTCCAGTGGGAGGGTGGCTCGGACCAGGCGGCCCATCTCCCCGAGCTGCGCGCTTGGCTTCCACCTTGGAAACCGCCTCGCGGGGGGGTTAGGGAGGGACAGTCCGCGGGGAGCCACCTGTCCCAGGAGGAGAGGGGGCAGGTGGGGTGCTCTGCGTCTAGGCGTCATTAGGACCCCGTGAGGACTTGGGACGGGATCGTCATGGTGAGACTCGCTCCCTTACAGAGCTGCAGCCATTTTCAGAAGAAAACGGAAAAAGAAAGCCGCCCGAGGTGTCACAGGTGTTAAACTTGACCTGCAAATAAGTACAGAAAAGTGCCAGTTTGGAAGATGGCTTTATTGGCTTGCTCTCTTCCCCAAGAAAGACACTAATGATCTTTGTTTGTTTGTTTGTTTTGAAACTTACATTTGCAATGTCTTTTCTGAATTTACACAAGGTGGTGGATGCTGAGAAGGCCGCTCGGGCTCCCTGTCGTGTCAGGGCTTGGCCTGGGGCCTGTGACATCCTCACGCAAGGGGCGTCTCCTTAGGGGCCGCCTTTCGGGGCCTGGGGCCGGGCCGGAGATGCCATCACACCCTCCTGCCACCCCCCACCCCCCACCGTCAGGGAGAGGCTGAGAAAGGAAATGCACTTGGCAGAAATAAAACTCAACAGCACGGGAGGAGTCTCGGGAATGAGGCGCAGCCCTCATGCTGAGCACAGGATCTTTATTGGTTAAGCCATCAGGCCCCAGGCATCAGCTTTCAGCGGAAGGGCTTGCCAGGAGCAGGGTGGGAGAAAAGCAGGGAGGAGCGGCCGCGGCTGGCCCGCAGAGGACGCAGGCAGGGTCCCCGCCGCGGCCCGCAGAGGACGCAGGCAGGGTCCCCCGGAGCACGGAAGGTCGCATTCCAGGGTGTCCGGGGCCGGTGGGCGTCGCTTCAAAATGTGCATTCTGGAAACAAAGCGCAGACGTGCATCACCACCACCAACCTTGGCTCCACCCACCAGGTGCCCCGCTTCTCAAGGTCAAGACAGCCTCCAAGGTCAGTGCCTTGGGCTGCATTCTCCCCCAGTCCCTGGAGAAGTGTTGAGGGTCCGGCCTCGTGGAGAATAGCACGTGTCCCCCCAGAACAAGGGGTTCAGGCAGATGATGAATGAGACGGCATCATCTCAAGGCCCCCACCAGCGCCCAAAGGAAAGGGTGTAGCCCCCCCACCGCCCCCACTGAGGGGCCCCAAAGTAGGGGAACAGCCAGCAGAGAGGCAACTGGCAGCTCTCTCCTGGTCCCAGAGCTGTATCTGGGCCTCTGCAACGATTTGCCGGGAAGGGGCAGGAAGCCCCAGGGCCGTGGGCAGGGCCCCATCATTGCTCAGGAGGCCGGCCTCCGCTGGCTTGCGGCCCCACTCCCCGCTTATGGGGGGGACACAGGGCGAGTGCTGGCTCCAGGAAGGTGGAGCCCGTGCCCTTCTCAGAAGATGAGCTGGCACTTGGACTTCCAGGGGGTTCACAGCAGACCTCATGCCCAAGATTCGAGGTGGGACCGGGGAGCCGGACTACGAACCACCCATGTGCACAGACACCTGCTCGTGGCCGACGCGGGGTTCCCCAGGGCGGCCGTCCCTCACCCCGCTGCACACCGAGGGAAGGAGGGGTGCATCGCGGTGGGGGCAGGGCGGGGAAGGTCGCGGGGCGTGGACAGGCGCCAGGGCTCCGTGCCCGGTGCTGCCACCATCTGCCGTCTGCCGGGAGCGCGTCACAGATGACGATGCTTTGTTTGCCGAGCGAGGCCTCGAATGTCGGCCCAACTTCCCAAACCCGTGTGTTTTCCACTTCTCTCCAGGATGGTTTTTAAACTAGTTCCCTGGACACAGTGCCTTGACTTTGAGCACCTTTTTGAAACGACTGCTTTCATAGTTCGCACAAACCGCCGAGCAAAGGGACGGCAGGGGACGGCCCCTGGCAGCTGACCTCCCTGTGCACGACGCCTCTGGCTGAGGCCCCCTCCCCGATGGACAGTCACGGTGCTGGCCGTCCCGCCGGGGTGCGCGCGGCTTCCTGGGGCTCTGGAGGCTTCCCGGGGGGGGGGCAGGGAGGGACACAGGGCTCGCGGGGCCTCTCACCTGTGTCCTGCAGAGGCTTGAAGCACCAAGGCACCTCGGGGATGCTGGAGTCAAAGCAGCAGCCCCTGTTGACACACTGCTCGGGGCTGATCTCGGGGTAGCCACAGTCCACCCTGTTCTTGGCCGGCACGGCACACAGGTTCTCCGCTGTCCCAAACAAAGCCCGGTCAGCGGCCGGAGCCCTTGCCGGCCCGGGGTGTTGGCTGCTGCCTTCATTTGGCAAGTTCGCAACCCCCCCCCAGCCTCTGGGTTCGAAGCACGTGACCCCACCCGCACCCCAACATCGGCTCGAGGAGCACCCTCCTCCCACGCACACTTCTGTATGCTCTGTGGGGACTCTGGCCTCTGCCAGGGCGCCCCCCTCCCTCGTGTGCCCCTGGAGCCTTGTCGGGAAGTCCATGGGCCTCGGGTCCCTCCGGCTGGCAGGAACCCGTGGGAATCTGGGGGCTCCTGAACCCCGAAACAAATTCCCCTTCACTGTGTTATCAACACAAACTGCCCCCTTAAAAAAAATGAATAGTGTAAGAGGAGATGCATGTTCAGTACAGAAAACCACAGCGCATGCTGTTTTCCATTTCTTTCCTGTGTCCCCCTGTCCCCCAGGCACTTGGCTGGTCACGTCCTCCTGGGACATCCTTCTGTCCTCAATACTTGTTGTTGAAGCAAGCCCATAGTGTCTAAAGTTCTGCAAAATCTGGGACGCCTGGGTGGCTCGGTTGGTTAAGCGTCCGACTTCAGCTCAGGTGACGATCTCGTGGTTCACGAGTTCGAGCCCCGCGTCGGGCTCTGTGCCGACAGCTCGGAGCCTGGAGCTGCTACGGATTCTGTGCCTCCCTCGCTCTCTGCCCCTCCCCCCACTTGTACACTCTCTCTCCTTCAAAAATACATAAACATTAAAAAAAAATTCAAGTTCCGCCAAGTCGGCCTCATTGCCTAATGGGATTTTCCTTAGGAAAACAGAACCACGTGAAGTGTCTAAAATCCCACTCTATTGTGCCAGGCGGTAATGCCTCACCCCGCTGGTTTCCCCAGCCAGATTTGCTCACACTGGGATCCCAGAGGCACTGTGCATGAAGGGCACCTCCTGGGCCGTAAGGGTCGCAAAGCTGTCCTGGTGACTCTGACAGGCACCACGTTTGGGAACCACTGCCTTTGGCCCCTGATAATAGCCACACCCTAATTTCTTCAAAGCTGGGTGGGTGGGACAGCCGCCCTCCCCCCCCCCTGCAGGGACAACGCCACGGCCAAGTGAAAACCGTGTGCTGAAAATGCTCTTCAGGGATCCGTGTTCCTCGGTCTTTCCTTTCTGCCTTGCAAGTGCACCAGAACGGTGCGTGAAGACCTACACCGTCGCTCAGAAACCTGCAGCCAAGAAGGCGGTGGGGGTGGCCGGCCGGCCAGGCAGACCTGGGTTCTAATCCCGGTTTCAACACTGGCGGGGAGGGGGTGCCTGCAGCCAGTTACTAACTTTCTGAGCCTCAGCTACCTCGTCTGTAAACAGCAAGACCCAGTTTGTAGGGCTATTGGGAAGGAACATGTGTGTCTGGTAAATGGCAATTATAAATCAATGTGGGGGCTTGATCCCTTTCCTCTAGCCCCCCCACACACCCCCCCCCCGAGCCTGGACCTAGCGTCCCTTCTCCTCCTCCTATGTTCCCCACCCCCCCCCCCCCCGCCTCCTGGCCCCTCCTTCCTACAGAGCGAAGTCAGAACGGTACTCACACAGGCCCACATACTGGTCAGCCAAGCTGGAGGACCCCAAGGCCAGGACCAATGCCAGCAGCCAGAGCACTCTGGCCTCCATGGTCACGGGCGGGCTCTGGGGACCCGACCGCTCAGAGGACGTGCCGCGTCGGCCGAGCAGACTCATTTATACCCCTGTGTTTGTACAAGGGCTCTGCCTTCTGTTTGTTTGGGGACGGCCCTTCCCTCTGGCTCTAGCTACACCTGCTTCTGCCTGCACGGGACTGTGAAGTCCCCCAGCGGCCCGTCTTCCTGCGGGGGAGAGAGCAAGTCCACCCCACCGCTGTGGCAGCAAGCAAGCCGGGAGGTCAGGGTCCAGGCTCCGGGTTACAGTCCTCTACCGGGAGCCGGGATTAGCCCGGCCTGGAGGCCAGGATGAAGGCTCGGCACCTCCGTGGCCACAGCGCCCAGGCCACTTAATCCCAGACCCTCAGGTGCTTGAAAAGTCAGCGAGTCAGCACTGTGCGCACGGGGGTCGTCTCTCCTTCGAAACTCTTGAAATTCCCACCCTTTTTTTTTGTATTGTTTCCGGTAAGACTTATTTCTACCATTAACTACACTTTAATAAGTGTGTTAAATAAACGACTTCGCTATCGTGATAACATTTAATGTAATCAACTGTAATCTTTTGATAAAAACAGAATGCACACAGTAAGTTTGAAAAATCAGACCGTGCAGGGGCGCCTGGTGGCTCAGTCGATTAAGCGTCAGACTCTTTGATCTGGGCTCAGGTCGCGATCTCACGGTTCGTAAGGTCGAGCCCGGTGGCGGGTTCTGTGCTGATAGCACAGAGCCTGCTCGGGATTCTCTCCCTCCCCCCTTCTCTGTGCCCCTCCCCTGCTCTCCCTCTGTCTCTAAAGAAATAAACTAAAAATAAATAAATAAAAATCACACGATACAAAAAAGCCCTCTCCTGTCTAGAGGTATCGGTTTAACACTTTCTTAGGTATTTTTCCAGAAATGCTCTCTCTAGATCTAAGCACATTTTTAAGCCAAGTGAGAACTTACTGGATACCTTTGCTCAGCTTGCTTTTTTTTTTTTAAATAAAGGAGATTATTTTATAATAGCCTATCAAAACAAGGTGGGGAAAAAATATACCCATTTTCCGGAGGAATGAACTATGGCTCACAATGTAAGGTGCCTGTCAGGGGTTACTCTCGTAGACCTGGGATTCAGGGAGCTGTCTTGGACTGGAGCAGGTGCACCTGGCTGGTCGCCTCAGCCCCCGAGGTAGGGGGGTGGGGTCGGAGGGAGACCTGGGCCACCCCTGAGTTTGTGCACAGAGCTGTTCTCCACCCGGCGACTGACGGGGCCTGACCGTGCACACGCTGGCACAGGCCTGGGGTCCACCTTGTGCAGCCAGCCCATGAGAAATGGACCCGAGGCGAGGCTCACCGTCTGGTTTCCCGTTCCTTCCAAGACAAGGGCAGGCTGAAGACAGAGCAAAGTCTGTGTTGTTTTCAGAGCTTACTTTGTTTCCAGAAGGCGAGCGTGCACCCAAGCTAACAGATGGCATGGTCTTTGTTATTAAATATCATCATATGGGGCACCCACACGGGTGGCTCAGTCGGTTAAGCACCCGACTTCGGCTCAGGCCATGATCTCACAGTTCATGGGTTCAAACCCAGTGTTGGGCTCTGTGCTGACCGCTCGGAGCCTGGAGCCTGCTTGGGATTCCGTCTCCCTTTCTCTCTGCCCCTCCCCTGCTTGCACTCTGTCTCTCTCTTTCTCTCTCTCAAAATAACAAATAAATATTTACAATAATGGTCATCATAGAGAAAATCCCTGGGAGCCTTTTCTGGCCAGACCGCTGCCTTCCTGCCCCCACAGTACCCCCAGGCCCGGCGTCGTCCTGGAGCTGAGCCAGGTTCCAGGAAGATGCAAACACCCCAGAAACGGGCTTAGAGGGAACACCTATTTGAACTGTCAGAGCGCCTTGGCCTCCACCCGACTGCACTTAGAATCACCGGGGGAGCTGGAGCCATGTCGGAGCTGGTCCCCTGCCTCCCCCCAGCTCAGGAAGACCCCTCAGATTGCAGCCAGTGCCCAGAACCACCACCACCGCCAAAAAACAGCTGGTGTTTTGCTTTCAGTCTAACTCAGTTCACGTGGACAGAGCCTGGGGCTTGGGATGAGTGACAAATCCCTGTCCTTGAAGAGTCCTCCGTGGGGAGACCGGGCCATGTGGTAGTTATGATGGGAGGGTGAGACATTTGGTCCTGAGTCACTTTACCACTTGTGCCTCGGTTTCCCAGCCTGTCCCGTAGCACCTCATCCACAGGGCTGCACACTTAAGTAATGCAGAGCTAAGCCAGGCACCTGGGGACACACGGCGATCAGCAGGTGTGGCACGGCAGGTGCAGAGGCCGGGGGTCTGGGCTCGTGGACCCCAGATGTGATACAAGGGCAGCTGTGGTCTGGCCGGGGTGGGGGGGGGCGTGCAGCAGGAGCACAGCTGGGTAAGAGGACAGTGAGCTTGAACTGGCACAGGGGCACTGGAGCGTCGGGTAAATGTTTGTGGGGAGGGAATTCCTGTGTGTTCCTTTCCTCGGTGCTAGGGAACCCTCGACCCAGGGGCAGAGGATGGGATTCAAATGCCCGCCCTGCCTTCCAGAGCTCACGGGCTCGCTGCCTTACCCCAGCCTCCCTGTTCGGGGCGGGGGGAGGGGGGTGGTTCAACTTCTAGGAGTGAACGAAAACCAGGGCCAGAGCTGGTCGCCAGCCACACCCTGACAGGTGGCTGCCGCGGGCGTCCCTGAACCCAGGGTGAGCACATCCTGGCACCTGCTGGGATCTCTCTCCTTCCTCCTGCTCTGAAGCCTTATCTCTGCCTGCACTGTCCTGGGATCCCTCCCCTACCTGCCCTGGGCCCTGTGCGCTGGTGTCCCAGGGAAGGTGAGGGTCTCCTGGACGGGTCCAGAAGCAGGCCGTCTGGCCCTGAGCGCTGGGTCTGCAACCTTCCCACCTGCGGAGTGCATGGCCACTGGCATGTATACGTCACGGGCGTGGACTGACCGTGGATCAAGGGCAAGGTGCGTGGCCTGCTAACGTTGGAGCCTCCGGACCCCGGGCAGCACCCCTGGCCCCAGAGCCCACAGCCCACAGTCCACGGGGGAGAGTAAGCCTTGACACGTGCATTGTGATACACTGCGGAAGCTTCTCCCTGGGAGAGCGATCTGAACTGGGTTTTGAGAGTGAATAGGAGCCCCCAGATGTGTGAGGGTCACAGGGCGCTCCAGACAGGCACTGCTGACCCACACAAACACAGAGTCAACGTGGCCTCCCAGGCTTACATGCTCCGGGCTACCTCTCGGCTCACTAGCACCGTCCCTCCTGGTTCCTCCAGCCAGCGGAGAGCCAGATGGAGGGGTGGACCCGCAGTCCTGTTAATCGGGGCACTTGGGTTCGCCCCTGGGATCACACACCTCCCTGGGGAGAGTCCTATCCACCGGCTGTCATACCGTTCCACAGCTGCCTGGGGTGTGGGCACCTCCCTCTGTGTCCTGCACAGAGTCTCCTCCTGCTTCCTGGAGAGAGACTTCCAGACCCTTCCTGGAGGCTCCCGTCTTTGGCGTGGTTTACTCGGAGGACAAATCGGGGGAGTGGAGCTGTGCAGATGAGTCTCCCCACAACTCTGGAGGGGGAGGGGGAGAGGACAGAGGGTCCTGGTGAGTCAGAACAGAAGCCAGGAGCCCTAGGATGCCCCTCAAAGACCTAGGGTCTCCTGCTCCCAACACTGGGTCACTGTCTGTCCTGCTACATGCAGGCGCATGGGACAAACCCGGGGTGTTTTGGAGAAACCAATGTTTAGCCCAAAGTCTACAGCTGGCGGTTTCGGCCGCAGCACCCCTCACCCCGGAGCGCCTCTGGGTTTGAGCTATTGCATCAACCCCAGGTGCTGTTACGACAAGGAAGCTTCCCAGCCATGAGTTAGCCGATGACCAGGACACCCAAAGGAACAGAGATAAGTCAGGAATAAACAGAACTAAGAGCCGGGAGGCAGATGTGCCTGGGGCGCCAGGCCCCTCCTTGACAGCCCCTCCTTTCAGACCCGGATGGGCCTTTCTTGAGCCGCTGGATGGGCTCCAACAGGAAGCCAAGGCTCTGGCAGCGCACGGACACCGGGACGCGGATGTGCCCCCGGCTGGCACCTGGTGCAAGCCAGCCCTCAGCGCTGCTCTGAGCCGCGTCCCAGGAGGACAGCCGGGGAAGGGCGGAAGATGGTCCCCTGCCAGCCGAGCCGGACAAGCCCCTGTGCTCTCGGGCTTCAGATTTGCCTGTGAATCAAATCATTGTCACTAAGTGACTTCCAAGAGTGCCAGGATGGATAGCATCCTCCCCAGATTCATACCCTTCCTGGAAGCTCAGAGCGTGGCCATATTTGGAATTGGGTTATTGCGAGTGTAATGATTTAAGTTGAGATGAGGTCAGATGGGAGCAGGGTGACCCTTCATCCACTATGACTGGTGTCCCTGTAAGAAGAGAAACACAGACACGCAGGGAGACAGCAGGTGACCACGGAGGCGGGCGCTGAGGTGATGCAGCTAAGAACAAGAATGCCAAGGGCAGCGTGCAGCCACCAGGGCTGGAGGAGGCAGGAAGGACCCTCCCCCAGTGCCTCGGGAGGGAGCACGGCTTGTACCGCCTGGATTGCAGACTTCCCGCTGTGGCCAGAACCACCTAGTGTGATGGCCTCTGCTATGGCAGCCCCAGGGCTCGGCGCATCTGGCTCTGAGATCTACCTTCACTGGAAATCTTCTCACAAGGGGGAGGGAAGAACACAGTTAAAAGGCCCGGGGCCCGGGTCCCTCCCCTTACCCACCCTGGCTGGGCTTCTGGGGACCTCCGCCTGGCACTTGGCGCCCCTGCACCTGAGACCCTGTCCGACCATAGGCCTGCGCCTCCACAGTGTCCCGGGCCTGCCTCCGCCCTCCCTGTGCACATTCCATTGCTGGTCTCTGTGAATCACCAGCCCTTCGTAATCAATCACCAGTGTTTGCAGAATCCTTTCCTGCGCTCCGCACCTCACCCAAATAATCCCCATGGAGGCTTTGTTCTAACTTCCTCGTCTCAGGGGAGGCTAAGACAACACCAGCGGGAGGGCGGCTGCAAGAGCCCCACATCCTGGTCAAAGCCAGGCCAGCCTCCACCCGCCTCGAGGCCAGGGGAGACCCTTTAGGGAGGTGACCGTGTCATGACTTGTCCAAACTGGGACGCTTCTCAGAGCATGCAGGGCGCTAGTAATGATTATGCTGGGAGAAGACTTGTGAACAGGGATCGATTGTCCTAAGCCAATGGGGTGAGGGCCACCTGCCGAGAGGGCCACCCACCAGCCCCCGCCCTGGGTGGTGGCCATTTTCGAGTCCGTGGACTTTGATGGAGCACAGGAACAGGCACTCGGCAAAGCTCGGAAACCACACGAGCCGTGTGATCAAACATGAGTGTGTCAGGCTCCGCCGTGTTCTGACATACGTGCTGTGTGCCGATGGGCAACTTGCATGTGGAGACGAGGGTGCGTGTCTGGCCCTTAGTGTGCTCAGGCTGCCGTAACAGAAGCCCATGGACGGGGTAGCTTATTAACAGTACTGATTTCTCATGGCTCTGGAGCCTGGAGGTCCAGGGTCATGGCACCAGCACAGTCGCTTTCTGCTGGGGCGGTCTTCTTGGTTCACAGACGGTGCTTTCTTGCTCACAGATGTTTCCGCCTCACACGGTGGAAGAACAGAGGGCAAAAGGGGTTAGAAATAAACAAAGCCTCTGGGACAGTATCACAAGGTCTAACAGAAATAAAAAAGAAAAAAAAAACAGACGAGAAAAAAAATGAACAGCGCTGGGTTTCTCAAAAGGTTAAAAAAACAATACATTTCTTTAAGTTTATTTATTTATTTTTGAGAGAGCCAGAGACAGAGAGAAAGAGAGAGAGAGAATCCCAAAACCCAAGCAGGTTCCACGCTGACAGCATGGAGCCTGACACGGGGCTCGAACCCACGAACTGCAAGATCGTGACCTGAGCCGAAGTCGGACGCTTAACCGACTGAGCCACCCAGGCGCCCCTCGATATGTTTCTAATTAGACCGATCAAGAAAAAAATGACAGAGAACACAAATTACTAATATCGGAAATGAAAATGGGCTATCACTATAGTCCTACAGACATTAAAAGGAAAATCAGGTTATGTTCAGAATAATATTCATATTAATTAATATCTACACCAACAAATTTGATGACTCAGATAAAACGGACAAATTCCTTGAAAAACACAATTTATCAAGTGGACACAAGAATAAGTAAAAAATCTAAATAGCCTTATTTCTCTGGAAAATTTTGAAGTTCTTATCAAAAAACCTTTCTGCAAAATAAATTTCAGGTTCAGGTAGTTTCACTGTTTGATTCTATCAGCAAGCTCCCTTCTTAGACAAACTTAGAAAAAAGATGAGGAAGGGCCATTTCCCAACTCATTTTATGGGACAACATATACCTAATACCAAACCCTGACAGACCATCATGAACATAGATCAGGAATATTAACAAAATATTAGCAAGCTGAACCAGAAACATACAAAAACAGTAACACACCACGGATGAGAAGGGTTTATCTAATGAAAACAAAGCACGGTTAACATCAAATAATCAATCAATGCAATTCACCACATTAGTTAAAGAAAGTGGAAATTAAAAATGTGATCATTTCAATGAGTGCTTTAAAAGCATTTGATTAGGGGCGCCTGGGTGGTACAGTCGGTTAAGCGTCCGACTTCAGCCAGGTCACGATCTCGAGGTCCGTGAGTTCGAGCCCCGCGTCAGGCTCTGGGCTGATGGCTCGGAGCCTGGAGCCTGCTTCCGATTCTGTGTCTCCCTCTCTCTCTCTGCCCCGCCCCCGTTCATGCTCTGTCTCTCTCTGTCCCCAAAATAAATAAACGTTGAAAAAAAAATTAAAAAAATAATAAAAAAATAAAAGCATTTGATTAAGTTCATACTCACACATGATGAAGACTTTTAGACAACGAGGAGTAGAGAGGAACATTTTACAGCTGATAAAGAGCATCTACCAAAAAACATCACAGTGTCATGCTTCGTGGAGAAAAATGAACATTCTCCCGTAAGATTGGGACCGAGGCAAGGATTCTTACCTTCATTTCAATTTAACATTGTCATGGTGGTTCTGATAGATGTAGTAAGGCAAGAGGAAAAAAGGCATAAAGATCACAAAAGAGGAAATAAAATTGCCTTTATTCACGGGTGATCGTTTTACTTCCAATTGTTTGTTGCTAACATGTAAAATCACAATTCTTGTTTTTTTAATGTTTATTTATTTTTGAGAGAGAGGGTGCAAGTAGGGGAGGGGCAGAGAGAGAGGGGGACAGAGGACGCGAAGCAGGCTCCTTGCTGACAGCAGAGAGCCCGATGCAGGGCTCGAATTCATGAACCTTGACATCACGACCTAAGCTGAAGTCAGACGCTTAAATGACTGAGGCACCCAGGTGCCCCCACCATTCATTTTTTTAAGTTTATTTATTTTGAAAGAGAGAGAGAGAGAGAGAGAGAGCGCATGTGCACATGTGCACATGCACGAGTGGGGGAGGGGCAGAGAGAGAGGGAGGGAGAGAATCCCAAGCAGGCTCCATGCTGTCAGCATGAAGACGGACAAAGGGCTCCTTCCCACAAACTGGGCGGTCACAACCTGAGCAGAGATCAAGAATCAAACACTTAACCGACTGAACCACGCAGGCGCCCCAAACACAATCCATTTTTTATATTAACTTTGTATCCTTTAAAGATTTCTTGGGATTTTCTAAAATAGTGCACATTGTGAAGGTACAGTTGTTAGGTTTGATTGGATTAAAATGAAGGCTATCTATTCAGGAAGACATGACAGATGAATAAAAAAGCCAAGCCACGAACTAGGAAAAGATATTTGAAACCAATGTACTTGACAAAGGATCACTATCAAGGGTACATAAAGAACTTCTACAAACCAACGAGAGCAAGACAAACATGGTTTTGAAAATAGACACATAAGTAAAGGATGGAGACAGGCCCAGTGTCACTCATAGTTGGGAATTACAAATTAACACACCATTTCACTCACATGGTTTGTACCCATATCATGAAATACTGACAAGAGTATAGAGAAATAGGAACTCTTCCTCAAAGTCGCTGAGTGTAATTAGCACATCTACTTTGACCACCGTTTTGACAACTCCTAGTAAATGGAACAAGTGTGTATTGTTTTGATAAGAAGAAATCGGGAATAATAATAATCTAATCACTCAGTCGGTTGAGCACCCAATTTGGCTCAGGTCATGATCTCATGGACTTGAGATTGAGCCCCACATCAGGTGCCACATCTGGCTCTACAATGGGTGTGGAGTCTGCTTAAGATGTTCCCTCCCTCCCTCCCTCCCTCCCTTTCTCTCTCTCTCTCTTTCCCTCTGCCCCTTCCCCACTCTTACACACGTACCTGTGTGTTCTCTCTCTCTCAAAAAATAATATACCTAATTGCTTATCAATAGGGGAATGCATCGCACATTAAAATGGATGAGTCAAACCGATTTTTATCAATAGGGATAAATTTCAGAAGTTAAGTATAAACTGTAAGATGAAAAGCCTGCATATTATAATACCATTTCTGATGATTTAAACAACAATAACAAACATTACACACTGTTCACGGATATGCATGTGAATAATATACAGTGACTTCAGAATGGTGGTTAGCTCCAGGAAGGGAGAGAAAAGAATGGGTAAAAGGGGCATTTTTATTGTTTTATTTCTTTTTGTAAAACGAGAGCTATCAAGGTGAATAGAAAAAAGTCCAACATGGATAAATCTGGGTAGTGTGCATTTGGATGACTACTGCATTATATACAGTTTGAGGAAAATCAAAATTTATTTTAGAAAAAAAATAATTTTAATGAAAACATCATGAGCTTCCAAACAATTTAAGCAATTTTCTAAATGTTTATTTATTTTTGAGAGAGAGAGAGCGTGAGCATGGAGGGGCAGAGAGAGAGGGAGACACAGAATCTGAAGCAGGCTCCAGGCTCTGAGCTGTCGGCACAGAGGCCGACGCGGGGCTCAAACCCCTGAACCGCGAGATCATGACCTGAGCCAAAGTCGGACGCTCAACTGACTGAGCCACCCAGGCACCCCTAAGCAAATTTTTTTTTAATATCTGATTTTGAAGGATACAAAATTTAAGATTTCAACTTGCAACCAACATTCTACTTTTTTTCTTCCAAGTTTTTATTTAAACTCAAGTTAGTTAACGTGTAGTGTTGTATTGGTTTCATGAGTAGAAGTTAGTGATTCATCACTTACACATGACACCCAGTGCTCATCACAACACATGCCCTCCTTAATGCCCATCCCCCATCTAGCCTCTCCCCCCCCACCTCTCTCCATCAACCCTCAGTTTGTTCTCTATCGTTAAGAGTCTCTTGTGGTTTGCCTCCCTCTCTGTTTTTATATTATTTTGTTTTTCCTTCCCTTCCCCCTATGTCCATCTGTTTTCTTTCTTAAATCCCACATATGACTGAAATCATATGGTATTTGTCTTTCCCTGACTGACTTCTTTTGCTTAGCATGATGCACTCTAGTTCTATCCATGTCATTGCAAATGGCAAGATTTCCTATTTTTTTCTTTTTTTAATTTTCTTTTTTTTAATTTTTTCAATATATGAAATTTATTGTCAAATTGGTTTCCATATAAGATTTCCTATTTTTTGATGGCTGAGTAATATTTCAGTGTGTGTGTGTGTGTGTGTGTGTGTGTGTGTGTGTGTTTGTACATACATACATGCCACATCTTCTTTATCCATTCATCAGTCAATGGACATTTGAGCTCTTTCCATAATTTGGCTATTGTTGATAATGCTACTATAAACTTTGGGGGTGCATGTACCCCTTCAAATCAGTATTTTTGTATCCTTTGAATAAATACCTAGTAGTGCAATTGCTGGGTCATAGGGTAGTTCTATCTTTAACTTTTTGAGGAACCCCCACACTGTTTTCCAGAGCGGCTGCACCACTTTGCATCCCCCCCAATGGTATAAGAGGGTCCCCCCCTTTTCCACATCCTTGCCAACATCTGTTGTTTCCTGAGCTGTGAATGATAGCCATTCTGACAGGTATGAGGTGGTATCTCATTGTGGTTTCAATTTGTATTTCCCTGATGATGAGTGATGTTGAGCATTTTTTCATGTCTGTTGGCCATCTGGATGTCTTCTTTGGAGGAATGTCTGTCCATGTCTTCTGCCCATTTCTAAACTGGATTATTTATTTTTTGGGTATTGAGTTTGATAAGTCCTTTATAGATTTTGGATATTAGACCTTTATCAGATATGTCATTTGCAAAGATCTTCTCCCATTCTGTAGGTTGCCTTTTAGTTTTAATGCCTTTTAGTTTCCTTCCCTGTACAGGAGCTTTTTATCTTGATGAAGTCCCAGTAGTTCATTTTTTTTTAAGTTTATTAATCTGTTTTGAAAGAGAAAGAGAGAGTGGAAGAGGGACAGAGAGAGAGAATTCCAAGCAGGCTCCACACTGTCAGCGCAGAGCCCAACTCAGGGCTTGAACTCACGAACTGTGAGATCATAACCTGAGCTGAAATCAAGAGTCAGATACTTAACCAACTTAGCCACCCAGGTGCCCCTAATAGTTCATTTTAGCTTTTGTTTTCCTTCCTTCAGGAGACATGTCTAGTAAGAAGTTGCTATGGCCACGATCACAGAGGTTGTTGCCCGTGTTCTTCTGTAGCATTTTGATGGTTTCCTGTCTTACATTTAGATCTTTTATCCATTTTGAATTTATTTTTGTGTGTGGTGTAAAAAAGTGATCCAGTTTTATTCTTTTGCATGTTGCTGTCCAGTTTCCTCAGCACCATTTGTTGAAAGGACTGGCTTTTTTCCATTGGATATTCCTTTCTGCTTTGTTGAAAATGAGTCGACCATATAGTTGTGGGTCCATTTCCAAGTTCTCTATTCTGTTCCATTGATCGATGTGTCTGTTTTTGTGCCAGTACCATACTGTCTTGATGACTTCAGCTTTGTAATGTAGCTTCAAGTCCAGAATTGTGATGCCTCCTGCCTTGCTTTTCTTTTTCAACATCACTTTGGCTATTTGGGGTCTTTTATGGTTGCATACAAATTTTAGAATTGTTTGTTCAAGGGGCACCTGGGTGGCTCAGTTGGTTAAGCGTCCAGCTCTTGCTTTTGGCTCAGGTCATGATCTCATAGTTCATGAGTTAAGCCTTGAGTTGGGCTCTGCACTGATAGTGTGGAGCCTGCTTGGAATTCTCTCTCTCCCTCTCTCCCTCTCTCTCTCTGCTTCTCCTCCACACTCATACAATCTCTCTCTCTCAAAGTAAAGAAATAAACTAAAAAAATAGAATTGTTTGTTCTAGCTCTGCGGAAAATGCTGGTGTTATTTTGACAGAGATTGCACTGAATGTGTAGATTGCTTTGGGTAGTATAGACATTTTAACAGTATTTGTTCTTCCTATCCATGAGCATGGAATGTTTTTCCATTTCTTTGTGTCTTCTTAAATTTCTTTCATAAGCTTTCTATAGTTTTCAGAGTACAGATCTTTCACCTCTTTAGTTAGATTTATTCCTAAGTATCTTATTGTCTTTGGTGCAATTGTAAATGGGATCCATTCCTTAATTCTCTTTCTGCTGCTTCGTTATTAGTGTATAGAAATACAACTGATTTCTATACATTGATTTCATATCCTAAGACTTTGCTGAGTTCATGTATCAGTTCTAGCAATTTTTTGGTGGAGTCTTTCGGGTTTTCTATAGAGTATTATGTCACCTGCAAAGAGTGAAAGTTTGACTTCTTCCTTGCCAATTTGGATGCCTTTTATTTCTTTTTATTGTCCAAATGTTGAGGCTAGGACTTCCAAAACTACGCTGAATAGCAGTGGTGATAGTGGACATGCCTGCCTTGTTCCTGACCTTAGGGAGAGATCTCTCACTTTTTCCCATTGAGGATGATATTAGCTGTGGGTCTTTTGTATAATGGCCTTTATGTTCTTGAGGTATTATCCCTCTATCCCTGCTTTCTTGAGGCTTCTTATCAAGAAAGGATGATGTATTTTGTCAAATGCTTTTTCTGCATCTATCGAGAGGATCATATGGTTCTTATCCTTTCTTTTATTAATCTGGTATACCGAATTGGTTGATTGGCAGATATTGAACCTCCACTGCAACCCAGGAACAAATCCCACTTGATTGTGGTAAATAATTCTTTTAAGTACTGTTGAATTCTATTTGCTAGTATCTTGTTGAGAGTTTTTGCATCCATATTCACCAGGGATATTGGCCTTTAATTCTCCTTTTTAGTGAGGTCTTTGTCTGGTTTTGGAATCAAGGTAATGCTGGCCTCATAGAATGAATTTGGAAGTTTTTCATTTTTTTGGAACAGTTTTAGAATAATAGGTTTTAATTCTTCTTTAAAGGTTTGGTAGAATTCCCCTGGGAAGCCATCTGGCCCTGGACTTTTGTCTGTTAGAAGATTTTTGATTACTGATTAAATTTCTTTGCTGGTTATGGGTTTGTTCAAATCTTCTATTTTCCTGTTTCAGCTTTGGTAGTTTATACATTTCTAAGAATTTATCCATTTCTTCCAGATTGCCCAATTTGTTGCTGTATAACTGCTCATAATATTCTCTTATAATTGTATTTCTACAGTGTTGATGGTGATCTCTCCTCTTTCATTTGGGATTTTATTTACTTGGGTCCTTTCTCGTTTCTTTTTGATAATTCTGGCTAGGGGTTTATCAATTTTGTTAATTCTTTCAGAGAACCAGCTCCTAGTTTCATTGATCTGTTCTACTGTGTGGGGTTTTTTTTATTTCTATGTCATTTATTTCTGTTCTAATCCTTATTATTTCCTTTCTTCTGCTGATTTTAGGCTTTATTTGTTGTTCTTTTTCCAGCTCCTTTAGGTATAAGGTTGTGTATTTGAGAATTTTCTTGCTTGTTGAGGTAGGCTTGTACTGCTATATTCTTCCCTCTGAGGACCACTTTTTGCCTGCTGCATCCCAAAAGTTTTGTACTGTTTTCATTTGCATTTGCTTCCATGTGTTTTTTTTATTTCTTCTTTAATTTCCTGGTTAATCTATTTATCTTTTAGTAGGATATTATTTAACCTCCATATATTTGTGGTCTTTGCAAATTTTTTCTTGTGGTTGACTTCAAGTTTCATAGCATTATGGTCTGAAAATATGCATGCTATGATCTTAATCTTTTGGTACTGGTTGAGACCTGGTTTGTGACCCGTACATGATGTATTCTGGAGAATGTCCCATGTGCACTCGAGTAGATATGTGTTCTGCTGCTTTAGGATGGAAAGCTCTGAATATGTCTGTTAAGTCAATCCAGTCCAGTATGTCATTCAAAGCCATTGTATCCTTGCTGATTTTCTGCTTAGATGACCAATCCATTGTTGTAAGTGGGGTGTTAAAGTACCCTACTATTACGGTATTATTATCAATGAGCTTCTTTATGTTTGTGATTGATTTATATATTTGGGTTCTTCAAGATGGGGGCATAAATGTTTACAATTGTTAGATTTTCTTGCATAGACACCTCAATCATGATATAATGCCCTTCTTCATCACTTGTTACAGTCTTTGGTTTAAAATCTAGTTTGTCTGACATTAGTATGGCTACTCCAGTTTTCTTTTGACATCCATTAGCATGATAGATAGTTTTGCGTCCCTTCACTTTCAATCTGGAGGTGTCTTTGGGTATAAAATGAGTCTCTTGGAAGCAGCATATTGATGGGTCTTGTTTTTTTTTTAACGTTTTTTTAAATTTTTTTTTTTATTTTTGAGACAGAGAGAGACAGAGCATGAACGGGCGAGGGGCAGAGAGAGAGGGAGACACAGAATCGGAAACAGGCTCCAGGCTCCGAGCCATCAGCCCAGAGCCCGACGCAGGGCTCGAACTCACGGACCGTGAGATCGTGACCTGAGCTGAAGTCGGCCGCTTAACCGACTGAGCCACCCAGGTGCCCCTTGTTTTTTTTTTTTAATCCATCCTGGTACCCTATGTTCTTTTATTGGAGCATTTAGCCGCCTTACATTTATAGTAATTATTGATAGATATGAATTTAGTGGCATTGTATTACCTGCAAAGTCGCTATTCTTGCAGGTCATCTCTGTTCCTTTCTAGTCTTTGTTGCTTTTGGTCTCTCTTTCCTGTCCCTTAATATTTCTTGCAGGGCGTGGTTAGTGGTCATGAACTCCTTTAGTTTTTGCTTGTCTTGGAAACTCTTTATCTCTCCTTCTAATCTGAATAACAGCCTTGCTGGATAATGAATTCTTGGCTGCATATTTTTCCCGTTCAGCACTTTGAATATTTCCTACCACTCCCTTCCAGCCTGCTGAATTTCAGTGGACAGGTCTGTTGCTAACCTTATGTGTCTAGCCTTGTAGGTTAAGGACCTTTTGTCCCTACCTTCTTTCAGAATTCTCTCTTTATCTTTGTATTTTGCAAGTTTCATTATGATATGTCTTGGTGTTGACCTGTTTTGGTTGATTTTGAGAGGAGTTCTTTGTGCCTGTTGGACTTGAATGCCTGTTTCCTTCTCCAGATTAGGCAAGTTCTCAGCTATAATTTGTTCAAATAAACCTTCTGCCCCTTTTCCCTGCTCTTCTTCTGAGACTCCTATGATACAATATTATTGTGCTTTCTGGAGTCACTGTGTTCCGTAAGTCTACATTTATGATACATAGTTTTCTATTATGAAAGCTTGTATGTTTCCTGCTCCTGAGTGTAATGCTGTATTAAGAAGGGGTCATAGGGGCGCCTGGGTGGCTCAGTCGGTTAAGCGTCCGACTTCAGCTCAGGTCACGATCTCGCGGTCCGTGAGTTCGAGCCCCACGTCGGGCTCTGGGCTGATGGCTCAGAGCTTGGAGCCTGTTTCCGATTCTGTGTCTCCCTCTCTCTGCCCCTCCCCTGTTCATGCTCTGTCTCTCTCTGTCCCAAAAAATAAATAAATGTTGGAAAAAAAAATTTAAGAAGGGGTCATACTGTGCACGGACTGGCACTTCAGGAAGTATTTCTGGTGTGTGCTGTGTGAACCCTGCTTTGCTACAATCAACCTGATATAAAAATAAAAAAGCCTGATCCAAAAAAGGAAAAAAGGAAAAGGAACAAAAAAACCCCAGAGAAACAAAGAACTACAAACCCAATTCCAAAGAAAAAGAAAGGAAAAAAAGAAGAAGAAGCCTATCCAAAAAAGAGAAAATGAAATAAGAAACAAACAAACAAAAGACTATAGGCCTGGTTCCAAAGGGAAAAGGAAGAAAAGAAGGCTGAGTCTTATTTCCACCGGAACTGCAGCTGATGCTGTGGACACTCTATGGTCAGTAGACTTGGGGTGCCTGCGTGGCTCAGCTGGTTATGCATTCGACTCTTGATCTCAGATCAGGTCATGATTTCATGGGTTTGTGAGTTTGAGCCCTGCATTGGGCTCCTCTGGCTGACGGTATGAAGTCTGCTTGGGATTGTCTCTCTCTCTTTCTCTCTCTCTCTGCCCCTCCTGCACATGCTCTCTCTCTCTCTCTCTCTCTCTCTCTCTCTCTCTCAAAATAAATAAATAACCTTAAAAAAAAGAAGAAATTATGATCGGTAGACTTGATGCATGCAGGGGGCCTGTGCTGGTCCTCTGGGAGGTAATCCCACTGTGCTGGGGCACAGTCAGACCTGTCCTAGTAAAAATGCACCTGCACGGAGCAGGGGGATAGGGTTTGGTGTAAACAGCTCCCCCCCCCACTGGGGAAGCTGTGCTGCTCGCTGAAGTCTGACCATGCCGGTGGGGGGAGGGGGGAGGGGAACGGTGACACCCTGCTCTCTCATTCCCAGAGAGGGGACCGGACACCCGCCGCGGTTCAGGTAGCCCTCACAGACAAGCAGTCTCTCCTCCTGTGTCCCCGGCTTCCGTCGGATCCCTGCCCTCAACCTGTCTGCCGTCAACCCGCCAGCACCACAGCTCTCTTGTGCTTTCTCTGGTGAGGCTGGAATTCAAAGCCCCAAATCTTAAAGGACCTGACAAGGTGAAGACCCACTCGCCTCCTCCAGAGGAGAGCCTCGCGACCTCGCAGCACTGTGCCCGGCACTGTTCGGTCCCAGAAAAGCAGTCGCACGGCTGCACAGGTGCCTGGAGTTTATGGTGAGGCACAGTGACAAGCTGCGACCACTCTATCTGCCCTCTCGCCAGTGAACTCAGGAAAGGGGAACATTCTCTCCCAGAGGGACCCGGGGGATCCTCACACCCCCCTGTCTGCCGCCCACTCCCGGGCCTCTGTTCTCCTCCCCAGGAGCGCGGCCACGGGCCTGGCTTGACTCTGTCCAATGGCTCAGACTTTTAAAACCTCAGAACTTGAGCTCTGCTGCATGTAAACACTTGCAATAGTTCCCCTCAATTCCCCAGTTAATGGTTTTGGGGAGTGTGTTTCTTGAGCGAACCCAGCGTGCTTCTCTCTCTTTTTCTTTCTCTCTCCTCTCTCCGAGAAAAAGGCTCCCCCCAGCCCGTTACACACCACCTCGGCTTTCCTCTCCCCTAATTCACATCTCCGCACCACGTACCTGCCATGTTCTCTCCCTCTAGATGGACAGACTGTTCTCTTAATCTTCAGATCGATCTCCTAGGTGTTCAGAAGGATTTGATGTTAATCTAGCTGCGTTCAAGGGATGAGACGAGCCCTGGGTTCCCCTACTCCTCCTCCATCTTAACTCCCCTCCTGGCTGCTGAAAATGTTTCTTTAGAAAATCCAGACAACGTAAGGTGGTTTGGGAAGGAAGGAGGGAATGTGCTGAGTGTGACCAAGCCTGGGACAAGCCGGCTCTGAGGCTGGGGATCAGAACACCGGGGTCCTGGTTTGGAGAAGCAATTGTAATGTTCCATCCGGGATGCCGGGTCAATATCAGAGAGGTTCATCTGGTCAGGGATGAGGGAGGGGACAACTCTGGGACCTCTTCCAGAATTCCATCTTAATAGGAAACAATGCGTCCAGTCATTTCAAGTTTTCTGATTTTGAGTCCCAGGTCTCTGGGCCTCCGCAAAGCAACCTCAGCTTTCCCTCTATATCAGTAGGCTTGACAAATCTTCCAGATATGGAGGCCTGGCTGTGTCCTGGGTGGGGACGAGGAGGCCGTATGTGTGTGGCTCGGCATCCCGGCGGCAAGTGCCAAGTAAGTGATCAGGGTTCGCACTATTAACCTCTGGATCGAATGTGCTATCGGTTTGTCCCCCTGCTGTACCTCATCTCGTCCTTCCCCCTCGAAGTCCGTCAGAGAATAAACTAGAGATGATGACTCTGACTTTCTGGAAATGAACACTAATCCATCAGACGAGACTAAATGGCCTATTAGATGTTTCACTAAAAGACACAGTAAGGGGGCGCCTGGGTGGTGCAGTCGGTTAAGCGTCCGACTTCAGCCAGGGCACGATCTCGTGGTCCGTGAGTTCGAGCCCTGCGTCAGGCTCTGGGCTGATGGCTTGGAGCCTGGAGCCTGTTTCCGATTCTGTGTCTCCCTCTCTCTCTGCCCCTCCCCCGTTCATGCTCTGTCTCTCTCTGTCCCCCCCCCAAAAAAAAAAAAGACACAGTAAGAACAATAGAATTGAAAGCATCTTACATCTCATAAAACACAACCGTATGCCATGCCTCGTTCTTTCCAACCACACCTCAGACAATTTTTAGTTCAGCTGCAGTAGTTTTTAAGGACTTCAAAAGAAATGGAAAGCAGACGCCATCCTTAAGCAATGCATTGTTTTCGGGGCGCCCGGGGGGCTCAGCTGGTGGAGCGTCCGACTTCGGCTCAGGTCACGATCTCACGGGTCGTGAGTTCGAGCCCCGCGTCAGGTTCTGTGCTGGCAGCTCGGAGCCTGGAGCCTGCTTCGGATTCTGTGTCTCCCTCTCTCTCTGCCCCATCCCCATTCATGCTCCGTCTGTCTCTGTCTTAAAAAATAAATAAAACATTAAAAAAAATTTTTTAATAAAAAATAAAAATGACATGCATCGTTTGCCAAAAGCAAAAAAAAACCCCACATATTGGACCATCAAAACTACAAAGAGAATGTACAAGATGGCCTGGACCAGAGTCTCCACTTGCTTCCTTGAACGTGTCCGTGCAGGGGAGGGGGAGTCCTCTGCATGGAGGAGAAACTCCCCACAGCCAGCCACCTCTCCGGGGCTGCTGCTCACAGGGACTCCGGCTGGTTTGTGTCAAAGGTGCCACACGGACATTGTTGAAGCGAACGTCTCTCATGTTCACCCTTCTAGTACTCACCATCAATGCTTTGAGGAGTGCTTTTTCCCTGCTGTCATGCATTCACCCCGTGAAGCACTGAATCCACCAGGGAATTGAAAGCAAAGTGTGTCACATCACAAAGAAGGGCAACATCCATAGGAAACAGGTGGCCTCAACAGCCCATGCGTCCCTGTGGTTCTTAGTCATGAAGGTGCCCGCCTGCTCTCAAGACTGGTGCCTCAAAAGGCAAAAAGCTAGATAGCACGGTTCATTAGCAGATTATTCGTACAGAGCACTCTCCGAGGTGTTGTGTTTGAACGTCTTGAGGGGTTTTACCAAAGCGTGCATGTTTGTTGAACTCCCATAGGTGGATAAGTTATTGGACAAAGAACAATCAGTCAATATTTACCAAACATCCTTTGTGTGCACAGGCTTCAGCCCAGGTGCTGTGGGAGCCTATAAAGGAAGAAGATGTGATCACCCCTGATAAGAAGACTGCGGTCTGGAGGGGGCGTCAGAAACTCAAAGTCAAAGGCCACTTTGTGGGATCCATGTCACGTTCTCGCGGCGGCAGCGACCGCCCTCTAGTGGCCCGGGACACCGAGTCGGTGAATGTGTTAATTGCAAAAATAGTTTCACAAACACGCATGCCCCCCCGTGGGAGGAAAGACGCGTGGGTGTCGGCTATGAACATTTGCACCTTGTTCTTTCCAACAGAGGCGGTAGTAAAGGGACAGGAGACCCTGCACCGACGTCCACCAGGCAGGCGGGATGTGAGTCAGTCAGTGTCGCCTGAAACAGGAAGGCACCGCTCTCCAGGGCACCAGGGCAGGGTGAGACATCCGGAGACTGGGAACAAACGTGGGGGGAGGGACCCTGGGCAGCCCCGGGGGACAGAAGGATCTCCGGTACTCGGCCTCCTTTTGGCAAGAGCCGAGCACAGTGGTCATGGGCCGGGTTCTTCACCGTGATCTTCGCGGTGGGGTAGGAAGGTTGAGAGAGGACGACCCCGATGGGTCTGGAGACAGAGACTAGGGTTCAAGCTTTCGTGGGTGTCCCTGGACACCCGAGCCGCGGTTTCCCGATGGATAACCGTGATGCCTTCCTTCCAAGGTGGAGTGACTCGAGGAGCCGCGCTCGGCACAACCTAGTGGGCGAAGCACCATCCATCTGCCAGCGCCCGGGGTTGTCGCCGGCACGACACAGACCCGCACGGTGACTGCTTTACCACGACTGTGATGATCGGGGGGTGCAGGCGATAAGCATTCTTGGTCCCTCGTGACTCAGTTCCACGGGACTTGGTCTAACTCGCTAACCAAGCCCCTGAGTTTTATGCCCGGAGCAGCTGGGGACAGTCCTGGAGGGGACGCCTGGCCTCACCCGACCTTCCCGCTCTTGTCTCGAGCCGCCCCTGCTTAGCTGGCAGCCGCTGGCTGCTCAGCTCCCCCCTGCTGTACGGGGTCTGCGGACGGAGGATGGGGAAATGAGCGTCACCCGGACGCGCTTGGGGAGGAACCTTGTACCACAGAGCTGCGCCCTGAGGCCAGAGGTGAGCTAGGCAGCACGCGCCCAGCGGCTTCCGATACGAATGGAAAACCACCCGCAGAGGCTGAGCACTTTCTTATCATCACGCTCTTGCAGACCTGGTGAAACAAACTGAGAGCGGGCACACGGGAGCCCTGCGTGGTTTATTTGCCACGACGAGGATCATTTGGAGCCTACTTCGATACGCCCAGTGTGCCGAGGTGCATTTTGCAGAACAGTGTCGCCACAAAGCACAGAAGTTCAGATTCTAGAGTCAGTGGGTAACGCATGGGGGTGAGAGGTCGAGAGTGATGGGGGTCGAGAGTGGAAGCAGACTGAGCAACCCTTCCCAACCCTTCTGTCTGTGAATGCTTTACATGGGGGAAAAAAAGCCCCAAACCCTTTCTGATGGAATTATAAAAAATAATTGCCAATAAGTTTGTATGGCATAGGATAAAGTAAATTGATATAAAAAATCTCTTATTTCAGATACGTGTTTCATTTGAAAAACACAACAGCGTAGGGGCGCCTGGGTGGCTCAGTCAAGTTAAGAGAGCCCAATGCGGGGCTCAATCCCACAAACCGTGAGATCGTGACCTGAGCCGAAATCGGAACCACATTCCTACTGAAAAGTTAACTCGAACAGTGTCCTAAACCCAAAATGCAAAAGCTGTGAAACTTCTAGAAGAATGTATACCAGCAAGTCCTTGTGGCCTGGAATCAGACAGATTTTGTTTTAGCGGGGACCCATCAAGTGTGAGTCATAAAGAAGGCGGGACTTCAGAAAAATGAAAACCATTTGTTCCTTGAAAGGTCCTGGTAAGGAAATGGAAAAGTACCTGGCAGACTGGGGGAGAGCGTTTGCACAACACACACCCGATGAAGAACTCGCTTGCAGAACAGGTGAAGAGCGCTCCGACTTGGTATAAAGACCACAAAGCCCCCTGAGTAAAATGGCGTGAAGGTTTGAGCAGACGCGTTCGCGGAGGAGAGGATGTAACACCAAGATGGGCCAACGAATGGATGTTCCGTATCACCGGCTGCCAGGGAGACAGAAATGAAAATAAGATACTGTATCCCATCCACTAGCCTGGCTACGATTAACACATGACGGCAGGTGCTGGCGAGGACAGGAGGACACCTGGGGTCCTCATACGTTGTTCCTGGGAAGGCCAAGCCGGCCGATGACTCCAGAGAACAGTCTATTACATTCTTAGGAAGTTAAGCAGAACACTACGCGGCAATCTGACCACCAGATAGTTGCCATGAGTAAAGGTGTCTTCCCAAAGCCCACTGAAGACCTGTACGTAACCATCCATAACACTTGGTTCGCAGTAAAGAACCAGGAACCGCCCACGTGTCCAGCAGCTGGCAAGCTGTTTGCAGCGTGCGGTGTCCCCGCAGTGGGGGGGACGATGGAAGGGAGTCCCTTTACCCGCAGCGACCGGCATACGTCTCGAGAGCACAGTGCCGGGTGAAAGGAGACAAGCCCAGGAGCACACACTCTTCGGTCAACTTGTGAAACTCCACAGGAGTCAAAACTGTCCCGAAAGAACGTGGACGGTCGGTCTCTCGGCGCCGGAGGTGGGAGATGGGGACCGACCGCCAAAGGGCGGAGGGAATTCGGCACCTTCGTGCGGTAGTGTGCCCGTGACCGCGTACGTTTTTCAAAACTCACCGAACCAAGTCACTTAAATTAGGCACGTTTTGTTGTATTGGATTATACCTCAATAGAGCTGATTTGAAAAAAAGAACAAACTGTTAAGGTACAACCGTTAAATTATCAGCATCACTCATGTCAAGTCAGTGAGCTGATATGACTGAGTGGTGTCCCCAAATCCATATGCCGAAGCCCTGCCCCTCGGGTTGATGGTATTTGGACACGGGGGCCTTGACAGATGTAATTCAGCTTAAACGAAGCCATAAGGGTAGGACCCTGATCTGATAGGATTAAGATCAGAGAGACTGGGGGGCGCCTGGGTGGCGCAGTCGGTTAAGCGTCCGACTTCAGCCAGGTCACGATCTCGCGGTCCGTGAGTTCGAGCCCCGCGTCGGGCTCTGAGCTGATGGCTCGGAACCTGGAGCCTGTTTCCGATTCTGTGTCTCCCTCTCTCTCTGCCCCTCCCCCGTTCATGCTCTGTCTCTTTCTGTCCCCAAAATAAATAAACGTTGAAAAAAAAAATTAAAAAAAAAAAAAAAAGATCAGAGAGACTGGATCTCCGTCCTCCCTTTCCCTCTTTCCCTTCCCCTCTCTCCCTCTCCCCCTGCCTCCCCTCTCCCTGCCCTTCTCTCTCCCACCCTCCTCTCTCCCCTCCCACCTCCCTTTGCTTCCCCTCCCATGTGCAGACACATGACTGTCTTCCAGCCACAAGAGAGCCTTTTCTAACCCCCCACCGCCCCCTCCAGCTGCATCGTCGGACACAGAATCTCGGCTTTGTGAGCCCACATCACTAAATCTGGTCCAATCTGACTTACGTTATGAGTTCAGCAACTTAACGCTTGTTACTGAGATCGCTCTCTTGACATTGGGAGGCTGTGTGGTCAGACACCAAATCTTGGCAACTGCCTGGGCAAACCCGCAGGTGCCCAACGGGTGAATGCTGGGGACGTCCGCTCCCAGGGTGGCCAGCAGAGGGCACCAGAGGACTGGCGTGGGAGCTGCATGAGCGTCCTTGGCCGGAAGGTCCTTCTAGTCACTAGCCCTGTGTCCCAAGTAGGCCAAACAGAACAGAAGGGTCCTTCTTTCCCCCAAGCCATGTTTCTGCCTGTGCCAGACGAAGGTTGAGCACCTACGAAGTTCTGTGCTCTGTTTGGGCTACAGGGGATCATGGAGTCGGCCAGCCATGGGACCTTGTGGAAACCTGGTCAACCAGCCATGGTATCAACACGTCCCTGTCTGAGCTGCCAGGGGAGCCCGGCTGGGCTGGAGCAGGGGTCAGAGTCTTCCGGGTGCTGTGGACAGAGGCTACCCCTCTGTTCCCAACCCATCTGGGCCGTGGGGAAAGGCGGCAAACTCCCAGGAATGTCCTGGAAACCTCCCACAGGTGTTCACATAGAGGCAGACAAGCCTTGGGCGGGGGACAGAGGCTGTGAGAAGCTGGTGATGGGACCGAAAAAGTCCTCTTCACCGGAACACCTCTGGCCAGTGCCTGGGACAGGGACCACTGCCCACCAGGACCACAGCACAGCCAGGGCCACAGGAGAAGCCCTGGGGAGGGGACTTGGAGGGACTGGCCTCCCGCATCAGCAGGCAGGATCGTGGAGGGTCTGAGAGCTGTGTCCTGAGGCAGTGGGGACACATTTGTCTCCTGGTGGGGCCTGGACTGCTGGGCTGTGGCTTCAACAATGACTGGAACTGGCATTACATTCTCACTGAGCCCTTCCTATGTGCCTGACACTGTGGTCGGCATGTTGCACGAATTGGCTCATTGACTCTTCACGACAAGATGCTATTGGGGGCACCTGGGGGGCTCAGTCCATTGAGATTTCAGCCCAGGTCATGATCCCAGGGTGAGCTCCACATGGGACTCTGGGCTGGGCTTGGCGTCTGCTTACGATATTCTCTCTCTCTCTTATAAAATTTAGAAAAGATGCTGTCAATACCCCCACTTTGCACACGAGTAAAATTAGGCACAGAACATCTACGTAACTTGCTCAAGGTCACACAGCTGCGAACTGAGCTTGAAGCAGAAATCATATAGAACATAAGTGCAGCATATGTATTTTGGAGATCTAATACCTATGCTCTCACTGCCACAGCCCGATTCCAGGGCTCCCCACGGAGGCTCAGATTGTGCTGTGGTCTTTCCTTCTCTTTCTTTAAGCAAAAGGGGCCGGGGGGGGGCCCGGGGCCCCTGGACCCCAAGGCAACAGCGAGGGGTATTTGTGTGTATAAACCACACCTCCAACATCCGCGTATTGAGCATGCAATACCTATGATGAATATATAACCGATCCTCATAATTCAGATCCCCTATGTGCAAATTCACCTGCTGGCTAACGTTTATTTGTGACACAAACACTGCCAGCCGAGGTCCGGCAAGGTGACACTGTGCCTTCTCGTTACAGCTCTCAGACTGTAGACAGGAGACCTTTCATGGCCGATTTAGTACTGCATTTTTCGCATCTTTGTGGTTTTCGTTGATTTCGCCGTTTAAATGGTTCCCGTGCACAGTGGGGAAGTGCGACCTGTGGGCGAGAAGGTCGTGTCGTGCCGTGCAGGGAAAGCAGGTGTGCATGTGAGGTACGTCCGGGCATGAGTTATAGTGCTGTTGGCTGTGGGTTCAATGCTAATGAGTCAATAATACATTTGAAATAAATTGTCTTTAAGCGGACACACACATCAAGCACGGTCACCTATTGGTCATTGATGAAATTGGTTAGGAGACCCTCGGGAACCTTGAACAGAGAATCGGCTGCACGTATATACTCGGGACATGGTGACCATGTCGTGAATACGAGGAGTAGATACATATTCGTCAGGCTCCCCCCACATTCTGGACACAGCCATGCTGCTGTGCGTGGGGACGGGTTTTCCTACGTGACCCCACTTGGTGTCGGGATGAGAGCAGACGGTCACCTCTGCCCAGACTCTCCCGAAAGAGCCCACAGGCACCAGGCACCAGGCAGTTCACAAAGATCGGTTTTAATTCCCACCACAACACGGCTAGGCATCTAACTCCTACCTATGTTTTACAAACAGAAAAGTGGAAGATCTTGAGAGAAAAGAGAACCCCCCCAAGGTCACACACATGGGATATCAACCCACTTGTGCCCTGTGACTCGTCCTGCTGCTCCCGCTGCCAAAAGGCTGGCCAGTCCCCTCTTCTGTGAGCACCTGTCACGGCACCTGTTACCTGAACCAGCCAGGAAGCAGCCTGCAGGACGCTGAGAAGCCGGAGACCACGGTGGGATCGAGGGCCGGAGATGGCCTTCCCCTTCCTCTGCTCGGGCTCTGGGGGCAACCGCTGGACCCTCTGCACCCCTGCCCGGCCAGCGGGGTCCCACGGGAGGGAGACGGAAGGAGGAAGAGAGAAGCAGACACGGCAAAGGGGTGAAGAATTACCTCATCAGAGGAGGAGAAAGGAAGGTTGGTTTTTCTCATGGGGTGGGTTTGAATGTCACCAGCTGTTGCTCCTGGGACAACGAGGACCCTCCGGTGGCCCATCTGGAGGGGGAGGAGGGAGCACAGCCCCAGCCACCATGGTGGGGTGCCCCGCTGTGGCCTCCAATCTGCAGGGGTGGAGCAGGAGGCAGAGTATCTGACACAGGGTAAGTCGGCCAAGCCCCTGAGCCCAGGGCGAAGGCCATGGCCACTGTTCAAGAATCCACCCTTGGTCATCAGACGGGCGGTGTAGGCTCCGCTCCTCCAGGTAGGGCGTGCTGCACCAGGAGACCCTCCGGGAGGAAGCGAGGCTGGGGGCGGGGGGGCATGAGAAAGCTCTGCGAAGGATGCCATGTTCCCGTGCCCGCCGATGGGTGCAGAGGGCCCGAGACAGGAGCGGCGGGCCAGGAAAGTCCCACGGAGGGCATGAGACCTGGAGCTTCCCGAGCCCTGAAGGCAAGACGGCCCGGTGCCAGTTCCGGGAGCAGACCCCCAAACTCTCAGTGCCAGTCCAGGGGCAAGACCCTTTCCGAAGTTCGGGGCCTGACGCGGCTGTACCTCCGGCGTGAAGTACACGGTGAGGGACACGGTGCTCTGTGGTGAGTGACGTCACAGGCGCCAGGGTCCGTCTCCGCAGCCCATCTGTCCTGTGTCAGAGACCCCGGTCCCACGGGAGCCCTTGTCTCCTTGAGCTCACGGGTGTGTTGTAAGCCAGACCAAGATATGACGCTGGCTTGGCCTGACTCAAAATAGGCGTCCCGAAAGGTGATGTGGGCCGAGGTCCTTCCTTGAAGAGGCATTTCTGAGCATTCCTGCCTTTGGATGCAGAGTGGGTACCCTGGGCAACCCCCAGCCCTGGAAGGAGAGGTCTTGGATTTCCACGGTGGCAGGCGGGCCAGTGGGTGACACCCTGGCTAAGCCGGTGGGCTCAGGCTGGAGGCGGCATCGGGGAGGAGGGAGGGGCCACAGAAAGACTGGCCTGTGTCATCGCCCACACTCCTGCCCGACTTTCGTGGAGACCCGTAGAACGAGGTTTTGCGCCCAAACCTTCCTCCGGGCTGGCTTGATATGGTGGAAGCTGTCAGCCTCCTCTCCGGACGGCTTCAGACCTCGGCACTTAGAGGGGGAGGCCAGGAAACATGGAAGCCCATTTGGGGAAAGTGTCGCTGGGTGGGGGGGGTCGCTGAGCCAGCCCACCTCGCCCCACACGCGGGATGAACAGATGGCTCCCACCCTCCGTGCAGAAGCCTCGGTCTGGGATGCGTTTGATACAAGCGAAGCAATTTTGTAACTACGATCGGAAATTATGTGTTACTCCAAGACTTTTTTTTAATTTTATTTATTTATTTTTTAAATTTAAGTTTTTAAAAAATATTTGCTTATTTTTGAGACGGGGCAGGGGGCTGAGGGAGACACAGAATCCGAAGCAGGCTCCAGGCTCTGAGCTGTCAGCCCGGAGCCCGACGCGGGGCTCGAACCCACGAATTGCGAGATCGTGACCTGAGCCAAAGTTTCAGGTGGCTTAACCGACTGAGCCACCGAGGCGCTCCCCCCCCCCCCAGAGGTTTTCAGGACTAAAGGCACTTGAGTTTTTACACAAGTGATCGGGAACAGGAGTGGTTGTGGTTTCTGAAATTCCCGTGCACACAATCCTTGATGGCGGCTGACGCAGCCTGCGTGTGCCGGGCGGACCCTTGTTCCAGCAGCAAATGAGAGAATCCGAGCCGTGCACCCTCTCACCTGCACACACACACACACACTCCCTCTCCCCCTCTCTCCACTTTTGCCTCAATGAAGCCAAGAGGAAATTTAGCAGATTTTAAGGACTTTCTTTATTTGAAGGAGTTGTATGTGGAACCAGTGGAAAGGACAGAAAGCCGGTTCAAGAAAGCCAGGAACTCAGGAAACCTGAGATGTGGTGGTGAGTAGTCCTCATTTCCAGACATCCAGGGAGCCTGCTGGGTCCTCGGAAGGGACTCCTCTTAATAATGACAGTCTGGAAATTTGAAATGGCGGAGGTTTGAAATGGGCAGCGTTAGGGGGCCGGGGGAGCCCGGGGGCTCCTGTCAATAGACTTCCTGCTGAAGGACCCCCGTTCTGGGGGACGGAGGGGGACACTTCTAGGGGGTCCATTCTCCCCCCCACTCCCACCCCAGGAATGGCAGTTGTCCAGAACGACCCTTAGCGAAGGCATCGCTCGGACGAGTCTGAGCGAAGGCTGCACTCTCCGGAGGACCCTGAGGTTCTAAAACGGGGAAGGACCATCCAGCACGGTCAAGGCCACGGTGCCCATTTTGGGAAAGCGTCTGAGCTTTCCTTGGTGTGGCCAAACGCAGTGTCAGGAGACACGCTGTAGCTAATGGGGAGGGGGCAGCCAGACCCTCCTGGGGTGGCGCTGGGCAGGCGGCCGTGGGCAGAACGTGTCCCTGCGGCCCCCACGTGAAGGGAGCAGTAAGGCCCCGGGGGTTGGGGGAGGCCCACGTCCCCCCACGCGGCCCCCAGCACCACACACAACCCTTAGTAAGTAGCACCGCAAACCGGTGGCCTGAGGACAGTGAGTTGGGCTGTGCCACCAGCCGCATCGGGACCCGGGGGCGTGACTGAAGTGACCTGCTCCCTGCGGCCGTCACACGAGCCACAGTGGGAGCCTGGGGGCTTTCGGCTTCTGGAAAAGCAGCCGTCAGCGTGGACGGCATTCCGGACTCGCCCTCAGAGCCGCTTGGTGCTGACCTGGCCCCCACGGGGCCCAGGGGCCTGGCGTCGATGGCCGTGAGGCCAGAGTCGGCTCGGGGCCCGGCAGCCCCCTGCCACGGCCCCGGTTCCCGCCCCGACCTGCACAGACATTACCTTCCACAGACATCGGGAAGAAGCACCAGGGCACTTCGAAGATGTTGTCGGAAAAGCAGCACTTGCGGGAGGCGCACTCCTCGGGGCTGATGCCCGGGTACCCGCAGTTCCTACGGGCCGAGACTTCCATGACGCATTCCTCCGACGCTGCTCACGCGGCCCCCGGAACCGGGAAAGGAGCGACACGGAGACCCGGTTAGGGCAGCTAGCTAACGGCAACTTCTCTTCCCATCCTCCCCAGGGGAAGCGCTGGACCTCGGCCTTGGCGTGCGCGGGGGCCACCGGACTACAACCCCCAGGCCGGCCGCCTTCGATCCACGCAGAGGCCGCACGTCGCAAGTTCTGGGGGCCCGGGGTTAACCATTTCGCCTATCTGGACCCGATATTCCCATCTGTAAGACGGGCCGACCCACCGTACCGTGAACTTGAGCATGTGGAGCATCTGGCCGAGGTGCTGAAAGCCAGCCCCGCTTCCGCCAGCGGGAGGGCCCCGGCTAACAACCACCCGCCTGTCTTGTCCCCTTCAACACCCAGGGAGCCCGTCACCCACAGCTGCTGGCGGTGTGGACGGGCACCGCGGGCACGAGTTCCACCCACACGGAGTGCTATGCACACGCAACTTTCTCTTGTGCACGCCTTGGAATTAGAGACCTGGTATCTTGCTGATGTGCACTGACGTCAGACTCCTTCTCAAAGGAAAATCCTGGAAGTTTTAACTGAGCCTCTTACCACTTAAGGTCTATGAGCGGTCATGTGGATACCGTCCTATAAATGCCTTCATTGCCCTTAGAAGCTCCTTCCGAAGTCGTACTTGCATAGCTAGGAGGGCCCTGAGAGCTGTTTTTCCTTCTAACACAGTGAAACTGACAGGTTCTCACAGAAGTCTGCAGAAGAGCAAGTGGCTGACCCTGAGGGCTCTGGGTGTGGACAGCGAGCCAGGGCCCCCTTTCTCCTCCCTCCCGGCTGGCCCGGGCGGGGGTCCACACATACACTCTGGGAAGCCGGTCAGGGCGCCGGAAGAGGGCCAGCTCCCCCTGGGGGTTACCTTGCTTCGGGAGGGGGTGGAAACACCAGGGGACCCCCACGACGCTGGAGTCGAAGCAGCAGCCAGAGGAGAAGCACTGGTCACTGGTGATGCCCGGGAATCCACAGTTCTCCCTCTTGTGGGGGGCTACCCGTGAGCACCGGCAGGGGGCTGTGGAGAGAGGCCTCGGTCAGCCTGAACCACACGTGCTCCCCGCCTGCCACGTGGGCCCTGCGGCCGCGCAGGGAAACAGGAAAGTCCCATCCTGCCTGTATTTGAACCATGCGATGCCCCTTCCGACACAGGGCTCTGCAGAAATTATTTTATTAGTTTAAAAAAAAAAAAAAAAGGAGAAACCTTCTGGAAACAGGGCCGACAGAGGACCTAGGAAAAGTCAGAGTAAAAGGTGACCAACGTGGGCTCCAGACACCCTGGGGGCCCCTTCCCAGCCCTTCTCCGTAGCTGGCCCACCGGCTCCTGTGTTCACCCTGACCTTGTCCGCGAAGGATGGCTTTCCTGGAGGTGTCACACAGCCCCCCGTCATCAGGGTGTCCTTCCTGATGGCGGGAAGGGTGCACGAATCGCATAGCCCACATCACGAATCTCAGGGTGCCTTTTTAGCTACTTCTGCTCTCAAGTGAGCCCATCACACCCCACCCCGGCGCTTTGAGGGAAACAACCAAGAACACAGAGACCCAGCGAGGCCAAGGGAGGCACCGCAGAAAGCACGCAGTTTGCACACCTCCGTTGCATTTTGGGGGTGCGCGAGAAGGTTCTCGGGGCTCGCTGGCCCCGGTGCTCCGTCGCCCGGTCAAGGACACCGAGAGACACAGGACAACCTACAGCCGTTCACTTACAAGGTTTCTGGGCCCCTGCCGGGGCCCACAGCCCCAGGACCAGGAGAACCGCCAGGAGCCGGACGCCTCGAGGTCCCATGTCCATGTTGCACCCCAGGGCAGAATGCACAGTGCCCGCTGCCACGGGCTGTTTTATAATCTGCTCTCTGTTTGCTCACCAAGTGCAGATAACCTTCCTGTGTCCCCTGGGGCACCAGCCCTGTGGCTCCTTTGTTAGGAAAAGGGGCTGAGGTAGCCCGCTGCTCCAGAGACAATACGAGGTTTCCGCCAGGGGCTGCGGGCACACTGGCCAGGCCTCCCCCTGCCCTGGGCCGGGAGCCAGGTCACACCAGGATGCCGACGTGGAAAACTGGCCACGTGCACATCTGGCACTGGGCGCTCACGGGATCACACCCAGGGAGGGATAAGCCATGTATGTCTCCTGATAAAGGAGGCGGTTACAGGATTTTTTTTTTCTTTTTAAATATTAGGCCCAAGGTTACTGGGGAAAATGACCAAGCCAGCCGGAGACATGGAGAAGACCCTACCTCCAAGGCAGCGGGGACGCCTCTGCCAGCCCCAGCCCCTTGTCTCCTGTGTCTCCTCGTGTCTGTCCCGGGAAGGGGCTGCTCCCCCTGGACACGGGGCCGGTGAGTAAAATGACAGGTTCATTTCAGCAACCCCCGAAACGCCTCGGTTTCTCTTCCATGGGAGCGCTTTGTCTCCTCAAGACAGAAGTCTGCCCACGCGCAGGAGTGAAATGCTTCGGGGAAGAGAGTCCGTGCCTGGGACGGAGGGAGAGGGGAGGGGAGGGAGGGAGAAACACTCCAAGGGACAAAGAGGGGAGATGGAGGGCAGAGAGGAGGTCGTGACCCCCTCCCCACTCCCTCCTGAGGTCCTGTAGGGGGTCACCCATCTGCGAGTCGCAGGTTGAGCCTCCCGGGACCCAGAGAGGCACAGAATCCCAAACCCGGCGTCCTCTGTGCTCCAGGCCTCCTGCCCCACCCAGTCTGGCCCCAGGATGTGCACACTCAGCATCCACACAGTCCTGGGGGCCGCGTGCCCGTCACCTGAGCTCGTGGGGGCCGGGGGGGCTGGGTGCTGGCCGTGTGCCCAGATGTCTCCACGTGCATGGGAAAAGCATGTTCCTTGGGGAAGCAGGCTGTGACCTGCACCACTTCCGATGCCCCTACCCTACGTCATCTGCCGACCTTCAGCCGGTCACTTCTGTCCAGGATTTCAGCACTGAGTTCACTGTGTTCCTTTCACGCCAAGACTTAGCAACATCCCTGCTGGCTTCCGCATCCCACGTCCCCGTGGGCAGCTCATCCAAACTCATAGTCGCTTGTGGTTTCATCTCTAGGAACACCTCTCCCTACTCCGTGTCTGCTACGGGTCTCCCACGAGCACACTGGGGACCCACGCTCCACTCAGAAAGAAGACACGTCAATGTCCTTTCCGTTCAGGTGTCCTAAGCTTCTAACGTTTTCTCTGTTCTCCAAATCCCCAGGGACCCCTCGATCCCTCTCGTTCCCTCTGTGAGCCATCGTGCCCGTCCCTTCCTCCGCCCCTCCTTCCCAGCCTGCTCCCCACGGTCCCCACTGCGTCCGCTCTGTCGCCCTGGTGCCCAGCGGTGCGCCCATCTGCGAACTGTCTCCAGGCCCACTGCACCCGCTGAACCCAGCGGACGGCCGCCTCCGACTGCGGCCACGGTCGGTGCGGGATCTGCACGGATCCCGGCCCTCACCGGTACGGACCCTTTCCTTTGAGGTTATTCTGCTCCAGCCCCGTCGCTTCCGTCCCCCAAACTGCAGCAGTGATACCGTCTTTCAGTTCACACAGAAAACAGACACCGACAGGCGGGAACCTCCACAGACGTCCCTCGTGGGGATCGCTGCCTCCGACTCTCGCGGAGAAACTGGTCCCAGACCATCCCTCCCGGCACAGGTAACTCGAAACATGGGAAACAGCGGGCACGGGTGCTGAGCATGTACAGAGCAGTGGCAGGCCGAGGGAAGGAAGCGGTGCGGGTGCCCCTCCATCACCCTCATTCTCTGCCTGCAGGTGCCGGCTGGGCCATAGGCAGCAGGCAGACTCGCCGGGCTGCGGGGACAGAGGCTGAATTAGAAGCCTCGAGGGAGTGGATTTCAGGGGAGGGGTCCCAGAGAGGAGGGCGCTCCGGAAATAGGAGTGGGCGGGGTCTCCCTGGGGTTTTACTGAAAGAACCAAGCTGCCCACGCAGACACAGGGCAGGTGGGAGCAGCTGCTGGGGAAAGAGCGAGCCCCGAGGAGGGCGAGCGGGGTGGCCACAGGGCGGGAATCATCCGAGCTCTGACAGTGGGAGAAAGCCCATTGGTCGTGTTGGGCACTCAGCAGGGACACAGAAGGCCCTGCCGTGTCTTAGCCGGCTCAGGTGGCCACGTCAAAACGCCGCAGACGGGGTGCCTTGAACAGCAGACCTTTATTTCCCACAGCTCTGGAGGCTGGATGTCCGAGATCAGGCTCCCTGCATGAGGGGGGTGTGGTTCTGGGGAGGGGTCTCCTCCTGGTCCGCAGACGCCACCTTCTCGCTGTGTCCTTGCCTGAGAGAGAGAGAGAGAGAGAGAGCGAGCTCTGGTGTCAGACCATGAGGACATCATCCTCATGACCTCAGCTGGCCCTAATTACCTCCCAAAGGCCCCACCTCCAAACAACGACCGTATCGGGGGTTAGGACCTTAATCTTATGGGGACACAAACATTCAGGCCACATTATGCCATAAAAGCAGGGTTGATCCAGTTCTAGAGCAAAGGCGCTCCGCGCCCGTCCTCGCGGAACTTTAAAATAAGTCCTAAAAGCAGGTAATTTTACTAAGGGAGACAGCAAAACCCAGACACGTGACATTACATCCACGATGTTTAGCACAAAACCAGACATGTGAAGGAGGTGGAAAACATGACCCATGGTCATTGGAAAACACAGGGAATAAAAATCGACCCAGGGGTGCCTGGGGGGCTCAGTCGGTTGAGCGTCCGACTTCGGCTCGGGTGATGATCTCGTGGTCCGTGGGTTCAAGCCCCGAGTCGGGCTCTGTGCTGACAGCTCGGAGCCTGGAGCCTGCGTTGGATTCTGTGTCTCCCTCTCTCTCTCTCTGCCTGTCCCCTACTCACACTCTGTGCCTTTCCGTCTCTCTCAAAAATAAACAAACATTAAAAAAATTTAAAAATGGAAAAGAAAAGAAATGGCAGTTTATCTTAAGCCAGCGCAGTGTAAATTTTTCAGACTCTAGCGGAGAGAGAAAGGGGGCTGAGAACAGTGAATAGAACCTCAGTGACCCCAGAGGCATTTTCAAGGGTTCTAACAGTCATGTAATCGGGGTGCCGGCAAGAGAGGAGAGAAAAAGCATTTGAAGAAATAATGGGCAAGCAATTTAGGGGGGACGCTTGTTGAAAACTCTAAACCCACGTATCTTAGAAGCTCAACAAACTCCAAGCAAGAGAAATACGAAGAGAACCGCACCCAGGCAAAGCTCGGATTGTTGAAAATGAGTGTTTAATATAATCCTTGCGGCTGCTGGAGTTCTCCACATACAGGACAAGTCAGGTGACTTCTCTCTGGGCCAGTGCAAACCAGAAGGAAACGAGTGACAATTTTTAAGCACTGAAAGATTTGTAAAGACAGAATTCTATACTCAGTAAGAATACCCCTCAAAGAGAAAGGCAAAATACGCTTTAAAAAAATGGATTTGGGGGCGCCCGGGTGGCTCAGTCGGTTGAGCGTTCGACCTCAGCTCAGGTCATGATCTCACGGTGCGTGGGTTCGAGCCCCGCGTCGGGCTCTGGGCTGACAGCTTGGAGCCTGGAGCCCCACTTCAAATTCTGTCTCCCTCTCTCTCTGCCCTTCCCCCACTCGTGCTCTGTCTCAGAAATAAATAAATACACCAAAAAAATAAAAAATGGCTTTTATTTTTAGAACCGTGCTGGGTTCACAGCAAAATTGAGCAGAAGAAGGCACAGAGGTTTCAAACCATTTTGTTTTGGTTTTTTTTAGACATGGAACAGAAGCCAAGAGAATTGGCCACCTGCAAACCTGTTGTCCGGGGGCGTTTCAAGGTCGTGTTTCTGGCTGAGGTTGCGGTGACCTCTAACGCAGGGTGTGAGTGCCCCCTCCTCAGCTGGCAGGATCCACTCAGCGTGGCACCTGCTTGGCACCTGTGTGTCATTAAAAACTTTTTTTAATGTTTTATTTATTTTTGAGACAGAGAGAGACAGAGAGTGAGCAGGTGTCCCAAGGAGAGGTAAGAGGAGAGGTGGAATGAAGAAGTTTAAATGCTTTTCAAAGTGTCACAAGCCCCCTAAAACCTGAGTAAGATAAAATCTCACATTTTTAAGTTTACTTATTTATTTTGAGAGAGAGAGAGAGTGAGCGAGGGACAGAGAGACAGAATCCCAAGAGGGCTCCGCGCTGTCAGCACAGAGCCCGACGCGGGGCTTGAACCCACCAAGTGTGAGATCATGACCGGAGCCGAGATCAAGAGTGGGACGCTTAACTCACTGAGCCACCCAGGCACCCCAATAATATATCATTTTTACGCTATCATCAGGGGAAAATGTATGGTTACTTCCAGCATTTACAGACCCAATCTCCTCAAATCCAGAAGAGTAGGGATCCTCCAGCCCCCTCCTCAGCATGCAGGCATCTACAGTTTGGTTGTGCTGGTCAATAAATTGGCTGAAAAAGGGCGTCTGGGGGGGAGTCAGCTGGTTAAGTGTCTGATCTTGGGGTCTGTGGGTTCAAGCCCCACATCGGGCTCTGTGCTGACGGCTCAGAGCCTGGAGCCTGCTTTGGATTCTGTGTCTCCCTCTCTCTGCCTCTCCTCTGTTGTCCTCTCTCTCTCTCTCTCTTTCTCTCTCTCAAAAATAAATAAAATATTTTAAAACTTGCTAAATAATAGAATCTTTAAAGCCCAAAACTAAAATCATCCATATAATCAAAAACGTGGCTAAAACTGGGAGAAGAAATAAGCAAATGAACCAATGCTGATAGGAATTCTGATAGAGTCTGGGAGGGAATGACATTGGAGATTCTTGATAACTTATATTTGAGAGATATAATTAGACAGACATGAATTTTAACACCATTTTCAATGTGCTGTGTGATAAAATTCCTCCTTGAACTTCTTTGAAAGACTCCTGTTAAGATTGAAATTACTTGAAGGGGCACTTGGGTGGCTCAGTCAGTTAACAGTCCGACTCTTGATCTCAGCTCGGGTCATGATCTCACAGTTCGTGGGTTTGAGCCCAGAGTAGGGTGCGGCACAGACAGCGTGGAGTCTGCTTAGGATTCTCTCTCTCTCCCTCTCTCTCTGCCCCTCCCCTCCTCTCTCTCTCTCTCAAAATAAATACATAAACTTACCAAAAAAAAAAAAAAAGATTTAGGGGCACCTGGGTGGCTCAGTCAGTTAAGCATCTGACTCTTGGTTTTGGCTCGGGTCATGATCTCACACTTTGTGGGTTTGAGCCCTGCATCAGGCTCTGTGCTGGCGGTGTGGGGCCTGCTTGGGATTCCCTCTCTGCCCCTCCCTGACTCCCACTGACTCTGTCTCTCTCCAAATAAATAAATAATTTTGTTTAGAAAATTTTTAAAAATGATTTAAATTACTTGAAGATGTCTCTGTGGTATCTGAGTGGGTTCTTTGTTTTGTTTTACCGGCACCACGCTGAGACAAGCCATGATCTGGCCAATCTTAAAACTTAAAAATATTTGAACCATACAGGTTACTACATATCAAGGAAGAATAATACACTGTAATAGAAGTTGGCAAACTATGGCCCGTGGGCTCATTGTCTGTTTTCTAAATAAAACTTTATGAGAAGCCAGCATGCCCATTTAAATCCTGTTTATGACTACTTCCACGTTATAGTGGAAGACCTTTTGAGTTGTGATGGAGACTGTAAACCCCACAAGACCTAAACTGTTTACTCTCTGGCCCTTTATGAAAGAAAAATCTCCATACCCCGTATTCTAGTCTTAAAACTCTCTAACAGTGAATTTTCAAAATAAAGATGGAGAGAAATATTTGTATTTTATTTCATTTATAAAGAAGATGTTGCGGGAACATGCTTCGATGTTTGTTCTCCTTCTGTAATCTGCTCTTGAAAAACGCCTCGATGTTTGTTTTGTTTTTTGCTTTTTCTCTCCTTCCGTAATCTGGTCTCGAAAACGATACATTGGGTACACATTGTTGGGAGACAGTTCTCCACAAGTGTCTCATTTCTGTGCATGTGAACGAGGCATTAACGATCCATACGGTACGGGACCTACAATCAAGGTTTAGGGGTACACGCTGCCTTGGCATCTGGCGGAACTGGAGGGCTTCGAGTGGCGAAACTCAAGTTCCCCTCCCTGCTCTGCTCCCACAGATATGACCCCCTGGCCAAACAACCCTCCTTATCAAGGGGCCAGGCACGGTTTCTGCTCACCCCTGAGCGGTGGGTCTCCCTCCCAGGCCAGCCGCAGAATTACTCAAACAAGCCAGCCACCCTCTCCTGTGGGAACCTCCTGAAGGCACTCCACCCTCTCTCGTTCCTCCAGAGCCTCCTGCCACAGCCCTCGGGGCTCTTTCTGTTCCCGGGGCTGCAACCCATGTGGCCCTGTGCGGCGTGACGTCTTCCCCCCCGGGGTGAGTGTATGTGACTCATAAACTGCTCTTGATCTCAGCTGTCCAATGTTTGTGCAGCAAACAACCACGGAAGGGAGATACGATGCCTCCCTCCAGGACAAAGGCAGGCAAGCTTCCTGCCCCTGAAAAACTGGAGTCCCTGAAGTGGTCAGAGCTCCCCGCCTCTACTGCAACCCACTGTGTGTGCCCGCATCCTTCCGGGCCCGTCCATGCCACCCCAGGAGGACTTGGGGGCAGAGGGAGGCAGCACAAAGATGCTGAGGCCCATGCTGCGGGCTCTGCCGTGAGTAATAAAGCCCTTTGCCTCTGAACCAGGAATCTCGTATCCTCTGCCAGCACCTGGCAGTCTGTCAGCTTGCATGGAAGGTAAACTCTCAGCCCTTCCAAGTTCTCCGCACTGACTGAAAGCCCTTTCAACGTTTGCCTTAAGAGTACACGTCCCCAACTTTCAGGTCACTCAGTCGTGTTGCACCGCATACGTATGTAGCTGTGTGTGGTTTTCCCCGATTCAATCTGCTACCCCCCAAACGGCCAGCTCAGAGCAATGTGACGAGCTGAGAACAATTAAGAAATACCTTTAAAAACAATGCCAATGCTCTTCCTGTTGCCAACTGGAACTTTCCATCTGCTCGGACCCTACACGAGTGACTGTTCCCTAGGAGCCCTTGACACCTTCCGGTAAGTTCCGGTGCTGGGCTTGCCATGTGTGTGTCTCTCTTTGAGCTGATGTTTCCTATCAGGCTCGCAGGCACTGAACCTTTCCACCAACCACCTTTCCCCGAACTCACAGAGAAAGGTGAGGGAGTTTTCTTAAGCTAACAATATCCTTGTCAGTGACCCTACAAACATGATCTGAAACCACAACTTGGCTTCGAGAACTGGTTCCTGGTCTGGTGCTTAGTTCAACATTTTTCTGAACAGAACCCCATTCCTGTGTGGGAAATCATCCGGAAGCAAGGGTCGCCAACAGGTACACAGAACAGAAAGGCTCATGGAGCAAAGCCACAGATCGTGGTAACCCATCTGTAACGCGTGTGAAAATCGAGAGGCAGGTTCACATTTCGCCTGAGGTGCAGGTGGGTTTAGAAGGACCACACACCTGATCCCGGGTCAGGAAATACTCACGGGTCCTGTCCTGTTCTCGGACTTTCCACCAACGCCTGGTAACCGGGACCAGAATCGGCATTTGGGCAAGGGGCCAGGACATGGATGGCACCAGGGGCCACCACAAGCTCAGGCTTCATTGGAGAGACCCGGGGTGAACCCTTCCCGCCCAGCCATAGCCCACGGTGACCCGCAGAACAGCCGTGACATTAGTCTGTGTTTCTGGGGTTGACGCACGGACCCCCATTTGGGCCCTGACGGGAGTCACGATGGGTACCTGACCGAGGGGTGTCAGAAAACTGTCAGCCCGGACGTGCACAGTCTGCTTCTGATGGCCTGGCCTTTCCAGCCTGGCCTGTTTCTGGCAACATTTCGGTTCTTTCCCTTTAAGCATGTCACATGTCCTGCAGGTTACCGTCTACCTTTTTTTTAAAGTTCATTTTATTTATTTACTTTGAGAGAAAGGAAGAGAGCACATGAGCCGGGAAGGGGCACAGAGAGGGGGAGAGAGACGATCCCCAGCACGTTCTGCGCTGTCCCTCAGTGTGCGGTCCTTCACCGAGGTGGCCTGAGCTAACACACCAACTCCAGCTGGAGGAGAAAGCGGGGAGAGGGTTATCTGGCTTCAGGGTGTCACTGGAACCTCAGGGCCGCAGCCCCGTCAGCCTCAGGGTCAGGACGTGCCCCCGCCCTGGCCTGGCCCCTCCATCGTCCTCCCCGCTCCTCTCCTGGGAGTTCCTCCGTCGGGCATTCCGAGATTCTAAGTCCGTTCCAGGGCTGACGGAGACCAACTCTCTCCCACGCCAGCTGTCTACCTACGAGATCCCCCAACTCCGCCTGAAACGTGAATCACTTGCCAAGGGAGACTTCCTGAAGTCCTTCAAGGACGTGGAAAGTTCTGGAAGGTCCCCTGAGATGCTGGTTTCCAGGCTGGTGGGAAAAGGGCAGCAAGCGGGATGGGAAGGACAGCTTTGCCAGGGTTTAAATGGATCAAGCTGGCATTTTAGCTTCGTGTCTAGTAAAACCAAGATCACTGTAAGCAAACACATCACCCCATTGCCTGTTCCTGAAAACGACATAGAAAATATACAAATCTTTCCACTGCCAAGCGATGTGTTCAAACAGAGCAGGTATCAGGTGGCCTCCTCTCCTCCGACGGAAATCCAGCGGTATAAGGTACGGAAGGCTTGCCCCAAATGGCCCCCTTTGCTGGTTTCCCCAGGGCCCTTTAAGAGCAGAATGTGCGTGCGTGTGTGCACGCGTGTGACAGACACGTCCCTCCTGGAGCCTTATCAGCACAACGGTTCCCACGAAGGTGCTTTGTTGCCACAGCTGCCTGCTTCCCACCCCCTTCAGCCCTTCAAGGACTCAAGGGGCCCCAGGCTGCCACAACCAGGCCACCCGGGGTTCCTATTGCTGGGAGGCAGGGGAGGGCTGGGGGCGGCCCCGGGGCCTGGAGAGGGGTCTGGAGGGAACTGGAGGGGCCTGGAGGGGGCCTGGAGGGATCTGGAGGGGACGAAAAGGGGGCCAGAGGGGTCTGGAGGGTGGCTGGGAGGGTGGCCAGGAGGGGGCTAGGAGGGGTCTGGAGGGGGCTGGAGGGGGTCAGGAAGGGGCTGGAGGGGGCCTGGAGGGTGGCTGGGAGGGGGCCGGGAGGAGTCCAGTGGGGGGCTGGAGTGGGCCCGGGAGGGTGGTCAGGAGGGGGCTGGGAGGGGGCCGGGAGGGGGCCATAGGTCCACCCATGGAGCAGTGACTCCTCTGTGTTCCCAGCGCTGAGGACACAGCCCCTGTCACCGCCGCAGAGCCTCTCTGTTCTGCCAGGCAGTCTCCCTCCTTGGACCCGAGGAGAAAGCCACATGCCCCCAGTGCCCCTGACCCCAGCTCCAGCCTCTGCGCCCACGTTACCCCTCGGGCTCCCCAGCCCCCGCAGCAAAGCTTCAGTGAGCTGTGGGTCACCAAGGGACGGAGGGACCAAGGGACAGAGAGACAGACAAGAGCAGCTTACACTGAGTGTCCCCAAGGCAGTTCGAGTCCTAGAGCCTTCGGGGCGCCCCACCCCTCTGATATGTCAGGACCCCCGCTGCCGCCTGAGTGTTTTCTCGCCCTCCCCTCGTCTGTAGTCTGCTGGTGGGATTCTTGGACAGGGTGCGATTTTCCACAAGGACAGAGTAGCAGAGACCAAACTGAACCTCCCTTGTTCTCCACCTCCCAGGCAGGGACAGAAGGCCGCGTGTCCCCTCTGGAGGCAGGGCCATCCCTGCAGAGTCCCCAGGCTCTCTCTAGGCTGCAGTCCAGATGGTGGGGCCAAGATCACACAGCCACGCATCCTGGATGGTCCCCAGCGGATGCCAGACCCGGATTTCTCCCCGTGTCACATGGTGGGAGGGGGAGCTGGAGACACTACCAGCCTTCAACCCCTCCCCCCCACCCCCCCCTCACCGGGCAGGAATCCAGGGAAATGCAAGGAAGCTGGGGACACAGCTAGTCACCCGGCCCGGGGCCCCTCCTGGTGCATGGGCCAGGAGGAAGGCCCGTCCCTGCTGGACACTCCCAGCCACGGGAGCGCTGCGATCAAGGAGCCCCCGGTCAGCGGGTCACGGAAAGTGCCACTTGAGCCACACAGCCCCCTGGGGGAGTCGGAGGGGGGCGCATCTCACAATCACATGCTCTGCTGTGTTGGCTCCAGCAGAGAAGTGGTCTAGTGTCCAGCACGCTAGGTCCCGTGTGACACGGGAAGGAGCGAAGGCGTCCTCCACCCCCACCTTTTTTCTCAGCTGCATCCTTGAAATTATCACAGACCCGGACTCTGGAGAGCCGGTGATCCAGGAGGGTGGCTGGGTTGGTCGGGCGGTGTGCCTGCTCACGCGGGAGACTGGCAAACGTTCTCCCGCCCATCCTCGTCAGTTGGGAAGATAAGGACGAGATATCATTTGTAAGGGAGTTGGTTTCGAAAACAGAAAGATATGCCTTTTAACTCTCCCCGCAACACCTGCCATTCACTCCTGACATGGACCCCGAGCTTCCGCTGAGAGCCTGCGTCACACCAAGGGCTTAGGGAGTAGCCGGGGGGGAGTGCTGGGTGTGAAGGAGGAAACCAATAGATTGCCTGCTCCTTTAACAGCTCAAGGGAGGACTCCGCCAAAGGACTTTCACGTTGGGTGAGAGTTCGCTGCACCCCTCTCCCCCCACGGTGGCTGGGCCTTGGTTATGTGTGGTCGAGGAACAGAAGACCAAACGAGCAGTGGTTTAACCCATCAGGACATTTGGGTTTACTCAACATGAAGTCTCAAGGTGAGTGAGTCAGATCAGGAGCCCAGGGGTGTCAAACCTCTAGTTCTACGCCTTTTCCTCATTAGCACAGAACGGCTGCTTGGAGCAGCACATCACACCCTCAGAGCACACAGCGTCCGAAGGCAAGGCTGCAGAGCCTGGCCAGGACCGCCAGAGGGAGCTCTTCTCCCAAGGAGGAAAAGTCGCTCCCCAGAGCCTCCGAATAGATGCCCTCGTGGCTCAAGAGTCAGAAGGAAGCCACGCAGCCTCCTGCAGCTGCGAGAGGCTGGGAGAGTGAGTACTTGCCTCCGCTTTAGGTAGAGTGGGAGTCAGGTAAGAAAGAAGGTGGGGAATGGGCGGCAGGTACCCGGGGAAAGGCCTGGGGCTCCATGTCATGGGGGTGAGCCCGCCCCTCTGGTGCCGGGGACCAGACCAACTGCCCTCCCCAGGACGCGAGCTTTGCCCGAGACAATCTAGCGGGCTCATGGGTTGACGCCCACCGCTGACACATGCCTAAGGGGCCTTGGTGGCACGGTGAGCGCGTCATTCCCTCCTCGGGCCCTCGCAAAGTCCAATCATTTGCAGTTTTTCACAAGAACTGAAAACACGAGTAACATCCATGTTTTTTAATCTTTAAGCCAATTTCGAGCAGGGGAGTGTGTGAGTCCGTCCACGCAGTGAGTGCTGGTGCAGGTGCGGAGGCCCCGAGGGCTGGGCTCCCGGCCACCGGGGAGGCCATGGCCGCTCCTGGCGAGGCTCGGCCGAAGCGCGTCTAGAAGGAGCACTCCTCTGAAGGGTGAGGCGGGGGGAGAAGGCGCGAGGCAGGGAGAGGTAAATAACCACAGAAATTGGACTCGGCAGCCCAAGGGGGACATTTCCTTAGAAAACTCGCTCCAGCCTCATATCGTGGTTGGCGTTTCCTCCCCTGCAGCCAAGCGGCAGGTAAGGAGCAACCAAGATTCGTCAGAGGCTTCTGGTTAGCCAAGCGAAGAAAAGCCACGAACAGACAGAACTCCTCGCCGAGCGACGTTTCAGCCCGGTCTTTGTGCCCCCAGCCCGACGTCAGCCCGACGCCACCTCCCCACGGCCACCCCGCGGCCCCTGTCGGGTGTGCAGACACAGCCGGTGGTGCGGACCGGGGCTGTGCGCTCCCAGGCCGTCCCGTCACTCATCCTACACCTTCAGACCCCCCAGAGCCGCCCTGGCCCTACCTTCGGGAGGGTTGTCCACGGCCACGGGGAAGAAGCACCACGGGACTCCACGCACAGTGTTGTCGAAGCAGCAGCCCTTATCTTTGCACTGGGAGGGCGTGATTCCCGGGGAGCCACAGTTCGTCCTCTTGTGAGGATCCACGACACACGTCTCTGAACGTATAGGGGACAAGAGGCCAAGTCAGGTCTCGGGCTGTCGTCCGCCTTCCTCCTCCAGTTGAATCAGCAGCCAGCTGGCGCCGCTGATGGGGACTCGGGGTTCAGGGGACAAGAGGGACACCCTGTCCCTCGTCTCCAGATGCAAAGACACAGAAGCTCAGGGCCATCGCAAGGTGCCCGGGATTTGTAAACGTCACGCCCAGCGACAGAACTTACGGATGCATTCATTCATTCCAGCCAACAATAACTCTGCTTAGCACCTATGGAGCATCGTTTGTGCTAGAAACAGAAATTAGCACAGCAAAACCAGACGGTGAAGGTCAAGCTCGTGCCGGGCCCTGTGCCGGGAGCTGGGGACCCGGAAACTAAAAATAGGACAGTCGTTGTTAAGAAGCTAGCAGCCTAAGGGAGGAGAAAGCCAAGTAAATGCCCCAAACGGCACAGTGTGTCCGTCCCAGGGTGCTGAGGGCAAGCACGGGACGGACAGGGACCAGACTGAACGAAGCAAGGAGGGCTTCTAGGTGGGGACGAGGCCGTGGGGGTATCCTGCAGGGGGAGCGGCGTGCTCAAAGGCAGTCAAGAGAGAGGGGGAGCAAGGTGCATTTCCGGAGGCGTCACCCCGTTTGCAAGAAAGACGCAGGGGCTGGGGTGGGTGGGCGCCAGCTTTAACCCGGAGTGGGGGCTGGTGATGGAAGCCAGACCACGTGGCCAGACCGCACAGGGGACGCGGGGCTCCCGTGTGGTCTACACACGAGAACTGAAGGGGCCGAACCCACGTCTGTTCCTCTGTTAGACCCGGCAAAGCACATGAAGGGGAGGATCGCCTCAAGCTTTCTCTGAAGAAAGGGTTCCGTGGCTTCGCGGGAAAGTTCTGGACCATCTCCTGCCGGCTGGGCGGCCCCTGCAGGATGGCAGCCTCCCCGGGTCTGGCTCTGCACCCGAGAGGGGAGGTGGCATTGCCCCCCCCCCCCCCCGCACACACACACAGGGAGGCTGTGAAGTCAGGAGGACACATGCACGTGCACGTGTGAGTGTGTGCACGTGCGTGTGCACGTTCAGACGCAGCTCTGTGTCCCTCCCCCTGCCCGAGGGCGAAGTAGCAGCTGGGGGTGGGGGCGGGGGGCTCGCTGGGCGATGCGGCCCCTCCCGGCCGGCACTGCTCAACAGGAAGTCAAGGTTTCCAAGCTGCTGTCCACCCAATGGACTGTCGCACGACAGAACTACGCGGAAGCGATTTCCACTGGGGCGTCCACCCGCGTCTTCCCAGCAGCGCTCGGAGCTTCTGTGGCCTCTGCTCTTTCGCTGCTTTCCACCTGCCTTCACCCTCCAAAATCCTCCCAGGGCCCAGAACGGTGCTCGGCTCAAACACATGGACTGTGACGCACGGTGTCCCCCCTCCCCTCCAGGGGCTGACCCGGGCCTGGCGCCCACCGTGACACGGGGAGAAGGCTGCTTACCCAGCTGGACCTGGGCCAAGGAACTGAGGGCCAGTGTGGAGACCAACAGCAGGACGCAGATAACCCTGGGCTCCATGACGGCCGTGACCTTCCTCTCTGCTCTACCGGAGACCACGAGTCAGGGATGAGAACCCACCCAGGCTCTGGATTTTATGCAGGTCTGTTTGCCCAATGAGTGTTAGGTAACATTTGCCTAAGGAGGGTCCCGCAATTCTCCACTCCGCATAATCTCCTCTGATCAACACAGTGTGCTGATACAAGCAAATGCCGAATTGTCATCTGGCTGAGGGACCTCAGAAGGTCCCTCCTGTGCCGTGGGAGTCTCCTGGGCCACGACCCCATCCAGCTCCTAACCGCAGTGGAGGCCCTCCTGTGAATGTCAACATTACACTCACCGAAGAGTGAGTCACGGGAGAGGTGGCCCGAAAAATCACAGTTGTGTCAACAGTGGTTCACGGGGTCACCCTTCACGGGGTCGGCTGATGCGGGGACGGGGTGAGGGGGTGGGGTGGGAAGGAGAAGGAGCAAACAGGGCCCGGCCACCAGACCACGTTCTCCATCGATCTGAGATTCTGAGAATCCAGGTGGGGGTAAGGGGGAGAGCCCTGGCGTGACAAGAGGAGCAGGAAGGGGACAGGCCCGCGTCCCCTCCCCTCTCCACCAGAGCACTCGGGACTTCGAACGTCATCTTCTCTCCAGGAGTTCTGTCTCTGTTGGGCGTTTCTGTGGCAAAGTCGTATGTGACCAAAGCACCATGAGGTCCCTCCCGGAGGAAACGTGACTCCCCCGGAGGGGCTCACGATCCACGGGGCACCGACATTGAAAACTCAGAAATGTTTAACATCCCACTCAGAGGACGTGCATGAGCATTTTTACTTATTTACCTAATTTTTTTTCTTTTTCCTTAAAAAAAAATTTTTTTTAATCTTTATTTGTTTTTGAGAGACAGAGAGAGAAAGAGAGAGAGAGAGAGAGAAAGCACAAGCGGGGGAGGGGCAGAGAGAGAGGGAGACACAGAATCCGAAGCAGGCTCCAGGCTCCGAGCTGTCAGCCCAGAGCCCGACTCGGGGCTCGAACTCATACTGTGAGATCATGACCTGAGCCGAAGTTGGATGCTCAACCGTCTGAGCCACCCCGGCGCGCCCAAATTGTCTTTTTAAAATTTCATGTTCATAACCAGAAGTTGTGTAGATAGGAGCAACCATCTAAACCGACTGAGGACAGGTGTTCCTCCCTCTGGGGGACCGCTCTCCCCATCTCAGGTCCCCGAGTGAGGCCCCCTTGACTTTGTGCTCAAGAGCCACCTGCAGCCTGCGCTCCCCTGGCCCCAGCTGCTCTGGGGTCTGCCCCCCGGAGACAGAAGGTCTGCAAGGGCAGGAGGCTCTGTGTGCTCCGTGCATTCCGGTGGCCCAACGCTGACCTCCGTCCTTATTCCATAAATATCTGTGGAAGAATGAATGAATGAATGAATGAGCCATAGGAGAAATAGTTTTTCCTCACTGAAAGATGGGGCTCTGAGAACGGCTAGCCTTGGAGAGGTGCTCACTTTCCTTCTGCCTGGTGAGTAAGTCCTTGCGGCCCCTCTGGAGGGGAGCTCCCACCCTGAGCCCGGGCCCCTCTCAGGCCCGCCAACCAGGGTCTCCAGGAGAGGACCCATGTGCAGGACCCGGGAGGTGGGGGGACCAGGGCGCAGAGTCCTCTGTGGGGTTCAGTTTGGCAGGGATGGGCCTGGGGAGCGGGGGCTGCATCTGCAATGTTGCTCATGATGAAGGAAAACCACTACTCACTTCTCAGGGTGATGTGGAGCTCTCAGACACAGAAATGCAAACTGCACAACAGTTTGGGACAGAAGTGTGTGATGTTCAGTGGTGTTGACGCTACATAGGCTCACAATCCAGCAGTTCCACTGGTTCTGGGTCTACTGTGTCCCCCAGATAAACCCCCCACATTTGGGCAGAAGGAAACACAGACAAGGACCATCTTTGCAGCATTGCCTGTAATACCTTTCAAAAAAGAAAGGAGGAAGAAAGGGAGAAGCTTTTTAAAAAAGGAAGAGAAGAAAGAAAGGAAGAAAGAAAGGGAAAGAAAGAAAGAAAGAAAGAAAGAAAGAAAGAAAGAAAGAAAGAGGAAGAAAGAAAGAACAAAAGAAAGAAAGAAAAGGGAAAGGAAGAAAGAAAGAGAAAGGGAAAGAAAGAAAGAAAGAAAGAAGAAAGAGAAAGGAAGAAAGAATGGAAGGAGGGAAGGAAGGAGGGAAGGGAGGGAAAGAGGCAGGGAGGAGGAAATCAGGAGGAGGGAGGGAAGATAAAAGAGGAAACAATATAAATGTTCATACACGTTTATTGACAAGGGAAAGGGAGAAAGGATGTAAAATATACGGGCACCAAGTACCTTGCAGACGATGAAAATGAATGAGTAAATGGAAATGAATAAATATTGAAACAAAGCTGAATGAAACTGTAAGAATGACCTTTACAGTGTGAACCCATTGCTGATGCAGATTTCCGAGGTCAGCAAGGAGCACAGAGCGAGGGCCGCCCCAGGGAGGCGGAGGTTGCAGCCCTGCGTGGGGGGCAGGTTGCTGACCTGTGTCCGGGAAGGGGGACAGGGGGACGGGGACACGGGAGTCAGCAGGGTGCCGAGGGCCATCAGAACGCGCATCATGTTCCTTTCACAGCAGGAAATGGGGGGGCGCTGTGGTGGAAAGGTTGGCATCTATTAATTTAAGGAGACGCAGATTCACGGGTGATCTGCGGTGATCCCTGCTCCCTGGGAACGGCTGGGTGGGGGGTTCGCGGGTGCACTGGGGGCCCGGGCACTGTGACTGGGTGGTGGGCTGGCAGGTGGGTGCTGTGATCTGGGGGCTGTGCTGGGGGCTGGGGTACTGCCACATGGGGGCCATGCTGGGGGCCGGAGTGCTGAGACCAGGGCAGGGGGGGCTGGGAGCCAGGGCGCTGTGACTGGGGGCCTCGCTGGGGGCCTGGGTGCAGTGACTGGGGGGCGTCCCGAGGGTCGGGGCACTGCGACTGGGAGCGGGGCCGGGGGCCGTGACCAGGGGGCACTGGGGACCGGGGCTTTATGACTGAGGAGTGCTGGGGGCCCGGGGTGCTGTGACACTTCCGGTGTAAGTCCAGGACTCCTGGCGGGAGTAACACAAGGTCGCACAATTGCCTTACACCTTGTCTTTTGGGTTGCTGTTGTTGGTCTTGTTTGAATGCCCGGCGAGTGGGGCAGCAAACGCACGGAGTGCTGTCCCCGCTAACGCGCCAGGTCACCTGGCGCAAGTGCCTGGACCCCAAGACCCCTTGATCTAACGCGGTGCTCTCGCGCTCGGGCCCCACAGACACGCGGGATCTCTTGTGGGGGACCCTTCTCCCCAGTGTCGCGCCCCGTGTTTGGAGCGGCCCGGCCGGTCTCCTGCCCCAGAGCCGTGCTCTTTGGTGCAGGGGTGAGTGTGCCGTGCAGGGCTGGATTCCTCGTCTGCCTTTGCCACCCTCTCCGTGTCCCGCGAGGGCAGCCGCGTGGGCCCTGTCCGCCACACGTGCCCTCTGGCTTCTGGCCGCTGTGGGCGGCACTCGGGAGCAGATGGGCTCGTGGACTTAACTCCTGGGTCCCCCCTTGAGGGGTCAACCTGGACGGCCGTGTCCCCATGTCCCGCCCTCTGCACGGGGCCCAAGCGGTCCCCTCTCCTCGCTCCCCCGGGCCGGGAGGTGCACAGCCCCCAAAGAGAGGCCAACGGTCCCTCCATTTAACCCTCCCCAAGCTACCCAGATTGAGCGTGCCAGCCCCCGGCAGCAGTGACGAAAGAGTGAACCCCTGAGACACGGGGCTGGGACGTTCTGGGCAGAAGCGTGAGGCTGGGAACTTTGGGCCCCAGACACCCCGGGCCTCGTCCAGCAGCAGAGGTGACCCCCCGGGCCCCTGTGTGAGGGGGACCGCTCTCCTACCCAGCAACCTCCGCAGAGCATGGGCCACAGCACAGCTCACCCGGGTGTCAGCCCAGGAACAGGGCCCCAGTGTCCTCAGGACCATTCCACGCCTGACATGGCCTCCAGGTGTGTCAGGGTTAGACCCCTCACGATCCAAGGCCCCGGGGTAGCTGCACACCTTCCTGGACAGGAGCCTGGGGGTATTGAGAGCAGGGTCAGGCGGCGTGAGAGCCTGGGGAATGAAGGGGCCATGCTCAGAGCACTGACGTCATCATACCCGCTCAGGGTGAGAGGCCACCGTCTGGGCGGGCCGGAGCCGTGGGCTTGGTGGTGGCCAACAGCTCATGCAGTGGACACGCTGAGGGTCCCGACACACGTCAGCCTCGCTGCTCAAGGTGGTCCGTCCCCTCGCAGACGTCATGAAGTCAGATCTACATTCTAGAAGGTTCCCAGGTGCTTCACGTGCACAGTAGGTGCAGTGGAGGATGGGGTCTCGGGCTCAAGGAGGCTTGGGCGCTGGAGTGCACCTATCACGGGCACCCTTCTTAGCCACACTGGGAACGCCCAGAATGTGCCTCTGTCACTCAGGTGCTCAGAACTGCCTTGGAGAGGGACCACCAGCATCCTTCACCATGGGATGGAGGCCGCGTCCCTTTGAGGAAGGGCCTTGCATCAAGGCCACAAGTGCCGTGATAGGCCTTCCCCAAGCCTTCCCCAGAATGATCTGAGCCACTCACCAGTGCTATGGGTTCAACTGTGTCCCCTCAAAAGATGTGGAAGTCCTAGCCTCCAGCACCTGTGAATGGGACCTTATTTGGAAATAAGATCTTTGCAGATGACCAGGGTAAGATGAGGTCATTGGCGTGGACCCTAATCCAATATGCCCGGTGTCCTTACAAAAGGGGACATTCGGACACAGACATACCCAGAGGGCAGATGATGTAAAGACACAAGCCAAGGAATGCCTGAGGCTCCAGAAGCCGGGAGAGGGGCCTGAGATAGATTCACTCTCAGAAGGACCTAACCCTGGGGCCACCTTGATTTTGGAGCTCCAGCCTCCGGACAGTGTGACCATAAGTTTCGGTTGTAAGTTCTGTTTGTGGTACTTGATTACAGCAGTTCTGGAAGACTAATCCAAGCAGGGTGAGTGAGCACCACAGAAAGGAAAATATTTGGAGTTTCTGATGGTCATTAAATATGAGCTCTGAACACCACTAACCCCGAGACCCAAACTCATGTGAGTCACCAAAAAGGGATCCCGTGGGTTTCAGGCCCGAGATGGACTCTTGGCCCGAGTCTGTCCCATTATGGGTCCCTTGGGGACCTCCCCAGGCCCAGCGAGACCGGCAGCCCTCTTTGCAAAAGACCCAGCAGTAAATACACCAGGCTTTCTGGGCTACTTTGCTCTCGGTCTTGCATCTTCTTTGCTTTATTTTTGCAACCCTTAAAAAGTACAGAAACCGTTTTTAGTTTGCAGGTTCACAGGCAACGTTTGGCCCCCAGACCGTCCTCTGTTAAGCCCTGTGCTTACAGTACCATAAATGTAATTGCAGCTGAGGCTCCAGAGGGGGTAGCTTTCCTGGAGCACCCCCCCACCCCCACCCCCTGGCTACCCGGCCCCTGATCTGCAGCGACTGACCCGGACAATGTCTGCCCTTCCCCCCTTCCCTTTAGACAAGGTAGTCTACAGGATTTTGCTATCGTATGACCCGGGGCCACAATACACCCTCACAGTGTGGCGGGTTGAGGCTCCTGCCAGCTCTCCTGCTCTGTCAGAACACTCTGGAGAGACCTTGGACACGGTGCTAAACGCCCTGCTGGCCCATTACACTGGCGTCGTGAGGTTACGTCAGCTGGATTTGGAACATAGGACCGAGGACGCCTTCGGAAAGCCCACGTGCGTCAGAGATCGCAACCGCAGAAGTTCAGGGTCCCCGGCCTGTTAGTGGGGTGTTTGGGAGTGTGGGGCAGTGGAAGCCTTCTCTCTAAAGGGGGAGATAAACCTCTGCACCTGCACCACTCACCCCAACAAATACACGTGGGCCTGTTTGGATTTCGGAGGTGACGTATGCTAGATGTGAACGTTCTGTTCTGTCTCGTCGGCCAGGCTATCAGTAAAGATTGCGGTTTCGAGAGGACGTCAGAACAGCACACGCCTCACAGGAGCGGGCGGGGCTGTGATGCGAGAGCCCCGACCCTCGGGGCCGGGAGGCCGGACGTCTTGAGAAGTAGGCACGGCCGAGGCGGACGCTGTATGGTCGGGTCTGCACGAGCCTTCCCTCTGAGCCTGCAGCTGCCGGCGGCCCACACTTGTGAATTAACAGAATGCACAGTCCATGGCGTGGGATACAGAACAGTGCAGCGCAGGGCAAGGAAATGTAACGATGGGCAAGTAATTCGCCCGTCTTTCCACGTGGCCCAGCACGCGGGAGCAGTTACCTCGACAGAACTTGGACTCATGTGCTCAGCGGGCAGCTGGTGGCCCATACATCAGCCGATGCCTTAGACCAGAGCAGTATATGGTTCCTTCTCAACCCAAGTGCCCACGTCTGGGCACCAAGCAACAGATGATTATAGGACGGGACTCCTGGAAGAAATGTTGCTTCTGATGCCCATGACCGCGGCCCTCATGGGCTGGAGTGTTGTGGCCCACGACAGGCTGACTTCCAATCAGAAACACACTCCTGGGTCCACTGAATTGGCCGTGAGGGCTGCTGTTCCTGCCTTCAAAACAGCAGACAGAGGAGGAGGTGTGACTGGAGGGACCGGTCCCAATCGTCAAGGGGCATAGTGCTTCTGCCGCACATCGGGGTCTGGGAGAACGATGCTTGTTCTGTGCCCTTGCTCTGTGCCGACAGCTTGGAACCTGGAGCCTGTTTTGGATTCTGTGTCTCCCTCTCTCTCTCTGACCCTCCCCCGTTCATGCTCTGTCTCTCTCTGTCTCAAAAAAATAAACATTAAAAAAATGTTTTTAAAAATATGTTAAAACTATGAAGTTTATAGTACACTGGATGAACAAAGGTTTAGAAACTGTGAGACATAAGCGTCTTACACACGTCAGAATTTAAAACCCTGGAGTGCCCCTGGATACAGAAGCAAAGAATAGGAACACAAAACCTTAGAAGACCATATGTAAATGCCTAAAAACTACAGGAGAGGTGAGAACAATAATTAGTAGTCAAAGAAATAATTTAAGATGACTGTAACAGGGGCTCCGGGCGGCTCAGTCGGTTGAGCGTCAACTCTTGGTTTCGGCTCAGGTCACTATCTCACGGTTCATGGGATCGAGCCCCACATCGGGCTCCATGCTGAGTGTGGAGGCTGCTTGGGATTCTCTCTCCCTCTCTCTCTGCCCTTCCCTGCTTACTCTTGCGCTCTCTCTCTCCAAATAAGTAAATAAACTTTAGAAATAAATGAATCAATTAAACAATAAAATAAAATGACTGTAACAGTTTAATTCCGAGGAGGCCACCGTTGGGGCTGAATCTTGGTGTTCGGAGCCTTGATCCACGGAAGGGAGTGTTGAGCCCTGACGTTTCGTCTCCCGGCGAGCAGGGTGGTGGTGGCCGGGGCGGGGCCGTGTCAGGGAGGAGAGAGCGTAGAGGCTCCCCGTGTTCACCATTTCTGTTCCCTTCACGGCCAAGTCTGCATCTCCCTGGCCTGCCCTGCATGGCCTTGGGGTTTCTGGATGAGACAAGGACTTGAGGGACAGGAAAGGGTGGCTTCCCTCAGTGAGGTTGCTGAATCTCCAAGATAACAGAGGCTGCAGGCCGGCCCCAGATCTGTGTTTGACTTCAGGGAAGGTGCCAGGAAGCAGGTGTTGGGGCAAACACATCGGGGTGTGGCCCACGGGGAGGCCTGCTTGGTCCAATACCCCTCGCTTGACTGGCTCACCGACTGTGGGGTCAGGGCAACACCCCCCTTCCTTTTGGAGGAGAGTGAAATCTTTACATGCGACTCATACGAACACAGTATTTTCGAGTATAAAGTCGGTTACGCTCATTACAGAAACAGTTCGATGACGAGGAAAAAGCAGAGTCCCGATGTGACTCGTCATCTTGCCCCCTGCTGTTTCTCCTTTCTTTTCCCTACTGAGTTGTTCTTCACCCTCTTTGCCGTGTTCTTTTTGGTGTGACCAGAGCATTCTCCACGTTACTGCGAATTCCATCCGGTAAGCTGCTGACGGTTCCATGGTGCTTCCTCAGACCCGCCATAGCCACACTTCGTTGATGATTTTTACATCATGGGTCAATTCTGGGTTGTTTACGATTCTTCACGATTACTGGGATTTCTTTCACGATCGTCTTCATGCGAGATGATTTTTTTCTGTGCTTAGGACGGTTTCCTTGGGGCAGCCCCCAAAGGACATTTACTGGGCCTGGGAGCGTGTTCTTCCTAAGGCTCCGGAGACACAGCACCGCACGCCGACTTCCACCCAGGTGATGTTCATTTCCGCTCGCCCTGGACGGAGGCGTCCATTCACCCAACCGCCGTCTTCTGGTTTAAGAACCAAAATTTGACACTTTTGCACAACTGGCACTCCCTGACGTGGCCCCGCTCCCCCGTCACCACCCTGCGCGCTCCGAGACGAAACGTCAGGGCTCAGCGCCCCCTTCCGTGGATCAAGTCTCCGAAAGCCAATATTGGGCCCCAACCATGCCCTCCTAGGCATTTAAAACTAGCAGCGAGCGACGAGGGGGCCAATGCCAAGTCTGTCACCAGCAAGCCAGCGCCTCCAGCATCCGGGCTGTGCCAAGCTGAACCTCCCCCACGCGGCTCAGCACCAGCCAGGGCTGAGCAAAGCCCGGCTCCTCCCAGCAGGTGAGTCTGGAATTCATGCACTGGTTCCTCTGCCCGGTGCCGGGGAATATGGGGGAAGTGTGGCCTCTGAACATCCCCCCATCCATCGGCAACCCCGTCCCTGTGGTGAGGAGCCCGGCCCGCCCCTCATGTGGTGCTGACGGCACCCCTTCCTCCTTCCTGCAGGCTGGAATCTGCCTCTTTGGGCTCAGTGCTCCACCTCTCTGACCAGAGTGCTGGCTGGTCCCTGTCACAGACTTCTGTCCCCAGGATCCACTATATTCCCCCGACCAGCCCCCGACGGAGCCCTGTGATACGGCCCTTTGGTGAGCTTCAACCGTGTCGACCCCAGACATAGGCATGCGGGTCGGTTTTCTATTTCACACATGGGGATTTTCCATCTGGCCTTCACTGTTGGTGAACAGTCCCTTCTCCCGCTGAGCAAGGAACAAGAGGCATCGCACGTGAATTACTATTATTGGGAGCTTCCCGGTGATGGCAGTTCAGGTCCCTGTTCTGTTCTGAGGCCATTGTGCTACGCTATTTAAAAGTCCCAGAGATAGGGACGCCCGGGGGGCTCAGCCGGTTGAGCGTCCAACTTCGGTCGTGATCTCGAGGTTCGTGAGTTCGAGCCCCACGTCGGGCTCTGTGCTGACAGCTCGGAGCCTAGAACCTGCTTCGGATTCTCCCTTCCCTGCTCATGCTCTGTCTCTCTCTCTCTCTCTCTCAAAAACAAATAAACATTTTTTTTAAAAAATTAAAAAAATAAATAAATAAACGTCCCAGAGATGAAGGCAGAACAAAGGAGGGGCCAGAGCATCCTCTAGTCTCACCTGATGGACAGGGAGACTCTTTTACTGGGCAAAGGCCCTGGGGTTGGTCTGAAGATCCCCAAAAAACTTTACTTCCTGTTTATACTTTTTATTCATCTTCCCTTGGTTAGGGTCCTACAGCTCGGGCAGGTCTGGTCACACAGTGATGCTTGGATTATGATGCATAAAGGATGGTGACTCTTAGACCAAGTCCTAGCTCGTTGGTTGTGTCCTCGCCTGGTCCTCATGTCCCTGCGGGGCACAGCGGCCCTGATGACAGCCTGGCATCCCTCTGAGCTAGTTGTCAGGGTTCCAGCTTCTGTGCAAACCTCACACCTGCTGGAGACAAAACCAAAAACGTTTTACGACTTTTATCATTACAGTTGTTACTGGAAGTTTATGCAAAACCAAACCGCAGAAACAATCTCCCCCAGCCAGAATCCTGTTTCCTCTTCCTGACAACCCTAAGATTTAGCCCAGGTGGGTGATCGGGGAGGGCTCTGGGGGGTAGGGGTGAGATGAAGAAACCGCCTGAGCTCCGTGGTTAGGCCGAGGTGGTGAAGGCTGGAGCCCGCCCTCGGGCGATGTTTGTGCTGCACAAGGTGGCCTCACTGCTCCGATGGCAGCCACTGGGACGCCCCCGGAAGCCGGCTGACGTCAGGTGCCAGTCACACTCCCAGACGCAACCGCGTAAAGGGTGAGCCAGCGCGGGTTGGTCAGCAGCCCTCTCTATGGTATGACCAGCAACGTTGACAGGAGTGACTTTATTTTTAAAATATAAATGAGAAGCCATCCAAGATTCTCCCCATATTTTCCTCTCTCCCCACATCCTTGGATACTTTCTTCAATAGCAAGAAAGATGGCGGGGAGTTATCGAGATTGGGGCCAAACTCAGCCCAGAGGTCTCGTGTGCAACTCACCCTGAACACAGGAGGCGGGGAATAGCTTCATATCCACAAGCTCCTCTGTGACATTCTATTTTTTTGTTTCTTTTTTTAGAGAGAGACAGACAGTGCAAGTGGGGGAGAGGGGCAAAGGACAGAGAAAGGGAGAGAGAATCTTAAGCAGACTCCACCCTCAGCCCGGAGCGCAAAAGGGGGCTCGATCTAAAGACCCCAGGATCACGACCTGAGATGAAATCAAGAGTTGGATGCTCCGCCTACCGAGCCACCCAGGCACCCCTAGTGACATTCTATTTTTAAATCCCTGCTTCTAAAAGGGGGCATCATGGGGCATCATGGTTCCTAAGCGTGTCAGTGGAAAGTTTAGACTTGCCTTGAAAGTCTGCCCTTCCTGTTTTTCGTCTTTCCACATGAGGAGGTAATGAAAACAAATTTCAAAAACATGTCAAAGGGGAAAGTCAGTTTCTGAGACCCACGGTCCTGGCCTCCCCGACCAGAATCGGTACCCAGGATGGCGAGAAGAGGAAGGTGACAGTGGCTCAAAAAAAAAAAAACATGTGGTATGTGCATTCTTGAAAATTTTATGACACTTCTGTTGCTTTAAAACATCATTTTGCGTTTTAGGGGCGCCGGGGCGGCTCCGTTGGTTGAGCGTCCGACTTCGGCTCAGGTCACGATCTCGCGGTCCGTGGGTTCGAGCCCCGCGTCCGGCTCTGTGCTGCCAGCTCGGAGCCTGGAGCCTGCTTCGGATCCTGGGTCTCCCTCTCTGTCTCTGCCCCTCCCCCATTCATGCTCTGTCTCTCTCTGCCTCAAAAATAAACATTAAAAACCCGCCATCAGGGGCACCTGGGTGGCGCAGTCGGTTAAGCGTCCGACTTCAGCCAGGTCACGATCTCGCCGTCCGTGAGTTCGAGCCCCGCGTCAGGCTCTGGGATGATGGCTCAGAGCCTGGAGCCTGTTTCCGATTCTGTGTCTCCCTCTCTCTCTGCCCCTCCCCCGTTCATGCTCTGTCTCTCTCTGTCCCCCAAAAAATAAATAAACGTTGAAAAAAAAATTAGAAGGGGCGCCTGGGTGGCACAGTCGGTTAAGCGTCCGACTTCAGCCAGGTCACGATCTCGCGGTCCGGGAGTTCGAGCCCCGCATCAGGCTCTGGGCTGATGGCTCAGAGCCTGGAGCCTGTTTCCAATTCTGTGTCTCCCTCTCTCTCTGCCCCTCCCCCGTTCATGCTCTGTCTCTCTCTGTCCCAAAAATAAATTAAAAAAAAAAAAAAAAAAAAAAAAAAAAAAAAAAGAAAAAAAACCCCCATCATTTTGCATTTTAAGACTTCCAAATGTATTAGTTCTTACGATGAAACAGCCCCAACAGATGAGGCAAACACTGATAGAGGAAAAAAGGGAACTAGATTACCCACAGTTATCATAGGGGACCCCAAGATGCCCTCCCAGCCACTGACGGAACTACTGGTCAGGGAATCAGCAGAGACAAGGGGATTGGAGCCACACCCCACTCTCAGGACCAGCTGGTATTTACAGGACACACAGCCCCACAATAGCAAGGTGCACACTGTTTTTGTCCACATACGTTCACCAAGGAGGACCACATACTGGGTCGTGAGACAAATCCCAACAAATCTAAAAGAACTTTTTTAAAAAGATCGCACAGGGTACGTTCTCTGACCATAACGGGATCAGATGAGAAATCGACAGCAGACAGGGAAATCTCTAAACATGTGGAAGTTAAATCACACACTACTCAGTAATCCTTAGGTCAACAAGGAAGTTTCAAAAGCCATTTAGAAGTGCACAAACCGAATGAAAATGAATACGTGACATATCAAAGTGTGCGGGACTCTGGCTAAGGCAGCGCTGAGAGGGACTTCTGTCGCCGCGACTTACACGGGAAATGAGGACAGTTCTCGGATCAAAGCCTGAGTTTTCATCAGCCCCTGGGGGAGTACAGATTAAAGCCGTAGTGAGATATCACCACTCACCCACCAGAATGGCTAAAATGAGAAGCTGTCGCAGCACCAGATGCCGACGAGGGCTGGGAAAACTGGAGCCCTCCCACATTCCCGGTGGGGATGTCAAACGTCGGGGCCACGCTGGGAGAGAGCGCACAGCTTCTTAAAAGCCCGCACTGTGCACGTACGGTCTCACCCAGCAACCTGAGAGACGCAGGCCGTTTGGTTCCACGACGCGAGAGCCGTGAGCCATTCTTCAGGAGGGGGACCAGGGCTTGCCAGGGCTTAGAGCAAGGGCAAGTGTGGAGGATTCGTGAGGGGGTTCAGTGTGGTTTAAATGGGGGGAGCTTTGGGGGCGCCCGGGTGGCTCAGTCCGTTGAGCGGCCGACTTCGGCTCAGGTCACGATCTCGCGGTCCGTGAGTTCGAACCCCGCGTCGGGCTCCGTGCTGACAGCTCAGAGCCCGGAACCTGCTTCGGATTCTGCGTCTCCCTCTCTCTCTGCCCCTCCCCCACTCGTGCTCTGTCTCTCTCTGTCTCAGAAATAAATAAACATTAAAACAAAATTTAAAAAATAAAAATAAATAAATGGGGGGATCTTTGTGGCCATGGAGCTGCTCGGTATCGTCCCTGCGAGGGGGGGACACACAAACCCCCACGCGCCCTACACAGTATCCAGAGCTACGTGCACACACACACCGCGTACACAAATACGTACACGTTTACACACACACACCCCATAGGCAGATGCACACTCACTGCACACATATGCACAATTACAAACAACACCATGCAGATACATACAGTAACCACACACACCACACACACATGTAGACACATATACACAGAGACACATGGAGACACATACTGGGTATCAATAAGACTGGAGAAGTCTGGGGGTGCCTGGGCGGCTCAATCCGTGGAGCGTCCAACTCTTGATTGTGGCTCGGGTCGTGATCTCATGGTTCGTGGGTTCGAGACCCTGCACTGTCAGCACAGAGCCTGCTCGGGATTCTCTCTCTCTCTCTCTCTCTCTCCCCTCCTCCTCCTCCCTCCACTGTCTCTCTCTCTCTCTGTCTCTCAAAATAATTAAATACATTTTTTAAAAAAGAAAAGACGCAAGAAATCTGGATAAGGTCAGGGGATCTTAACACTGTCGATAACCTGCTTGTGCTGTTGGACTGTAGTCTTGCAACGTTATCCTTAGGGGAAAACTGGGCAGTTCATAGGAGACCCCTCTCTGCACTGTTCCTATGACGGCATGTGATTCTATCATTATCTCAACAAAAACTTCAATTAAAGTAGCCCAATAAGAATGATTCTGAAATCATAGCGTTTCTGACCACATAAACCAAAGAAAACTTTATTTATGTGTTTCTTTTAATGTTTATTTATTACTTTGAGAGAGACAGAGCGTGAGCAGGGGAGAAGCAGAGAGAGAGGGGGACCCAGAATCCGAAGCAGGCTCCAGGCTCCGAGCTGTCAGCACAGAGCCCCATGCAGGGCTCGACCCCACGAAATGTGAGATCCTGACCTGAGGCCAACGTCGGGCACTTAACCGACTGAGCCACCCAGGCGCCCAAACCAAAGAGAACTTGAAAAAAGTGGCTTTGAACGAAATACAGAGAACAAACTGTGGGTGGCTGGAGGGGAGGTGGGTGGGGGACGGGCTAGATGGGTGACAGGCATGAAGGAGGCGCTTGTCGGGATGAGCACTGGGTGGGGGTGGGGGGTGTCCTATGTAAGAGATGAATCACTGGGCTCTACTCTGAAACCAAGGCTATGCTGCATGTGAACTAACTTGGATACAAACAAATTTGTTTTAAAGTCATTCTGAAGGTTAATTTCCTCAACCACCCTCTGGGTGATTGGCGACGGCTCCCGTCCTGGGGGTGTGAGAGGGTGTGGGAGGGGACAACCGAGTCCCCCTGCCAGGAAGATAAGGGGCCTCCCAGCCCCCCCTACAGGGGCCCACGGAGGGACTCTGCCTGAGGCCGGGGAGCCCCGGGACTGAGTGCAGCCGCAGGCCCGCCTCCCTTGGGGGATGGAAAGGACTCGGGCGCTGGGATCTCGCCCACGGGCTCTGAGTCATGGTGGGGGCTGGCAGGTGTGACTGTGGTGCACAGCTCTGAAGCTGGTCTGGCAGCCAGCAGCCCGGTGACGAAGCCGGGGGGAAGGTGAGGTGTGTCACTCGGGTCAGGCCAGGAGGCAGCTGCCGGGGGCTGGAAAAGATTCTGGAATTTTCCAGTGACCAGGAGGCATGAGTGGGCTGCCTTCCCCAGAGCCCCACCTGGCGGCCAGGCCTGGGAAGTTTCTAGGTCTCCTTTGAAGAAGGCTCTCTGGGAGCGCCTGGGGGGCTCTGTCGGTGAAGCGTCTGACTTTGGCTCAGGTCATGATCTCGCGGTTCGTGAGTTCGAGCCCCGCGGCGGGCTCTGGGCTGACGGCTCAGAGCCTGGTTCAGCTTCTGGGTCTCCCTCTCTCTCTGTCCCTCCTCCACTCAAGCTCTCTCTCTCTCTCTCTCTCAAAAATAAATAAATCTTAAAAAGATTAAAAGAAAAAAAAAAAGAAGGCCCTCTGGGTGTGAGCTCTCTGGACCCTTGGGCAGCGATGGCTTCCGTCCCTTCCCCTTCCTTGCCTTTTCCTCCGGTGCCTCCAGGACTGTGTTGGCAACCACTATCGGCTGCCGTGGGCACCACGGGGAGACCGGGGAGTTCGGCTCATCTGCAGCCCCCCTCGCTGCCCCCACCCGACCAAGGAAAGCAGGAGGGTGGGAGCTTCCAGGGTGCAAGTAAGAAATCTGGGGGGAAATTCAGAGCACGTAGGCACCCCAGAAGGGACAGGTGACCTGGGACGCTTCTGGAAGTGACACAGGAGCAGCCCAGCTGGCCGCGGCTCTCCGCCCTCAGCTCAGCCGGCCACCCGTGCGGATGCAGGGAACGTCGTGCCAGAAACCATCACCATGGCGGCAAGCTTTCTTTCTGGTGGGGAGAAGGGGATCCAACGGGTAGGTTGTCGAAAGTAATCTATCTGAAGCCCATGTCTCAGATTACACAGCAGACGCCCTGTGCTTGTCGGCCATGGCTCTGTCTCTGTGCCACTGGTGAGACCCTGTGCCTCCCGGCTGCTGGGGACCTGACCAGGAACCCGCATCTGCCCGCCTGGAGGGCGTGGTCCACACACACACACACACACACACACACACAGGCACCAACCCCCGGTTGCCCTTCGGGGCATCTCGCAGCCAGTCACACCTTGGAGGCGGAGGCCGGTACCTGGAACTTCCTCCAGGGCCAGTGACGGGGTGAAGGTTCGCACACCCGTCCCTGGCTCGTACTCCCTGTGCCGCCGCGGGCAGATTCTCCAGGTGCGAGGTGGAGAAGTCAGACTTCTGCGAGCATCTGGAACCCCCCCCCACCCCCGCAGTTAGAAGAGGGACACAAGCGTTCACGGTTTTCGTGGCCAACTTGGCATTTAAGTCATCAACTGGTTTATGACACTCCTTGTTCCAAATGTCCCGTAATGTTGGTAGATCTTCTATGGGACGTTTTAAAATGTTAAAATCCAGCCGTATCAAACACAAAAGAACCTACAAGAGAAGGAGCTGTCCCCGTGGCGCTGTCCGGGACATGTGGGCGCAGGCACGGGCCCCCTCATTCACTAGCCCCCGACACGCACACCCCGCACTTGCTTCTTCGGGCCCAAGCCGCCAGGAGGAGCGGCCCGCCTCAGCCGTGGCACGTTCTCCTGCCTGTTTCTGTGGCTGCGGGTTAGCAGGGCTCCGGCCGGAACTTTCTCTGCTGGCTCCCACTCTGGCCTGGCTGTCAGGCATGACATAGATGCTAAGGCGTATCCCCCGAATAAAAGGGAAGAAACTGGAAAGAGCTCCACCCACGAAGCTCTGGCTGCAGCCAACAGGGGCCTCCACTGAGACCAGACGTTTCCAGAGGAGGAAGCAGTTGACCATGACGTTGAATGGCTGATACGTCCTGGATGGGTTGAAGCCGGTGGAGCAAAGTCTCTTTAGACCTTTAGACCCAGATGCCACCGAGTGTGGCTTTGCGGTGAATTCGTTGCTTTAATTCGTCCTGGTACCACGTGCCTAGTGGAAACCCCCAAGGCCCCACTGGCCCCACACGTGGGCTTGGGAAACTCACTCCTCTCACACCTCAGTTTCCTTATCTACGGAACGGGACTAACGATAATTCCTGTCTCGTAGGGTCGTTGCAACGATAAAAGACAGCACACAGGAAATGCGGTAGGTAGAGCAGTGCCAGGCACATGGTCCACCCTGATTAATTGCCTGCCGTTGGCATTACTCAAGACCTTCTGAAAGATTGTGAGACAGCAAATATTTCCCAACACAATTCAATAGTAATTAAGGAAGGATGGAGTCACAATGTCTAGCCATTCAAATGCGCGGGCCCCACGGTCAAGGGCTCCCAGCTGAGGTCACATCCAGCATCCCTCCTGCCTTCACAACTCGGACGCCCCACGCAGGAGCTACTGTACCTCAACCTTCAGAGAGGCCTGGGCAAAACCCCTTAAAATAAAAACGCTCTTGTCCCTTTCTGACACGTGGAGATCTGTGTCGTGAGGCAGGGCTGGCGGGGCACGGATGGGACTGCTAAGCGGCCAGTCTGCCGGGGCTCTCCCTCTCTCCCTGTGCAGCCCCCCCCCACCCCCGGGGTCTCAGACGTGCCGGGAGGCTCCCCGCGGCCTCTGCCTCCCCAGGCACCTGCCTGCTCTCTGAAACTCACCATCTTTCCTACCGATGCCTCAAGGCAAAGCACTAGATTCACGTCTGACGCCTTCATCTGCGATGAAATACCTCCAGACAGGAATAGCCTACAAGTACCCCTTCCTGTGATGCGTGTGCCTGGGGGGTGACAGAAGGTGCCTGGGTAACCAGGCAGAGACGCAGGGAAGCCTTCGGCCTCTTGATGACACGTGACTGCCCGCTGTGCCTTCGGCACCCCCTACGCGGGGTTAGGTGGTCCTGTCTTATTCCAGTGACCTCTCATCACCCTCTGCTTCCGAGTCTCTGGATAGACTTCTCATCTGCCGGGAAACCTGTTCCGCCAGAAGAATGCAAAACCCACAACGTATCTAGAGGAGATCGAAGTGATCAAGGCTCCCCAGTTAAAATTATGATTCAGATTTACACGAGTGGTCGGTATTCATTCAGACGAGCTCTGATTGACGGGCGCGTTAAGAGAGCACACGTCCCTTGGAAGTAAAGGACAAATAATACTACAAAGAGAGACTAGAAAGACACCTAACAAGGAATCACTTGTGGGTTAAGTTCTCACAGGCAAAAAGGGATCCTGGAAGTAGAAAGACCTGATTTGGTTCCGGCGCCTAGGGATAAAAAACGTGCAGACAGGGACATTTATCGCGACACCCCCTTGTGGCTCCGGGCTGGCGTGTCCCCACTGGGCACCGGTGCGGCCTGTGGTGAGATCTGCCTGTCTCGTCAGTCATGGTGAATGCCCCAGGGCAGAGAAAACCAAATGGACCAGGGGGGCAAGGTAGCACCACGAAGGCGTCCCTGCTTCTGAGCTCAGTGAAGGGCACGTCACAAAGGAGCTTCGGGGCCATTTTAGCCCGACACCCCAGTGGCTCGAAGAGGGGCTGGGGGCTGTTCTGGAGGTGCCGGGGCAGAAAGATGCTCCTTCTTGGGGCTCCGCGGTGGCTCCAGAAGGAAGAGTACCCGAGGCGCTGGCTCAGGCCGCGAGTTTCCACCCGGGGACCCGCGGAAGGACGGGGTGTCTCCATCAAGGCGGGAACTCAAGGTGGCGGCCCGTCCCCCTCTCGTCGGGTTTTCAGGTCCCTCTAGGAATGAAAACACAGCTGTTACCTTCTTTAGCCCGTCAGGCCGGCCTCCAGCGCCGAGATGGAGTAGGCGCCTGCATTTTGCCACGAGTGAAGTGTGGGTGGGTCCCCAGCATCAATGGGGACAAGGTTGGCCCCTGCTAGGCGGTCCCAGGCGCGCATGGGGCAGCTCTCCTACCCGCACGCGCCCCCGCATCGTCCGTCCCTGACTGAGTCCTCTCCTTAGGTTCCCGTGACTCCCCCGGCCCTGGCAGTCCTGCTTTGAGCCAGAACAGTTACGTTTTATGCCCCAAGCACAGAACATAGTGGATAAAAGAGAAGATGAACCAGTGGGCAGTCCTGGGTGGGCTCTCGGAAGGTCCGGGCGCCATGTTCAAAGAAACAACCAAAGATGCAGACCCTCTGGAAAACTTCCCTTGGGAAAGGAAGCCTCTTCTGGACCATCCCCCCTCCCGAGGACACCTGAAGACCCTTGCAAAAGGGCGTGTCCCATACCGGCCCCCAGTGGCCCCGAGGCAGCTGGTGACTGAGGCGCCTCTGGCCTCAAGGGAGCCATCCATCCAGCATCCATGCATCTGCTCATCTGGGGCCAGGGAGGGTGGGAGCTCCTTTTTTTTTTTTTTAAATTATTTTTTAACGTTTATTTATTTTTTAAACAGAGAGAGACAGAGCATGAACGGGGGAGGAGCAGAGAGAGAGGGAGACACAGAATCCGAAGCAGATCCAGGCTCTGAGCTGTCAGCACAGAGCCCGACACGGGGCTCGAACTCACGGACCGCGAGATCGTGACCTGAGCCGAAGTCGGATGCTTAACCGACTGAGCCACCCAGGCGCCCCTGGGAGCTCCTTTTAATGGCCCCCCAGGGAGCCACGTGGCCCGCACCAGTGTTTCCCAAAGTGTCTTCCCTTAAGACCCCGTGCATCAAAATCGCCAGATCAGAGCCTCTGAAGAAGGGGCCTGGGGATCGTCAACGTGCACAAACAGCCAGGGGGAGTCCCGTGTACCCCCACGGTGGAGATCCCAGCAGCATGCACGGGGACTGGAGTCCCACTCTGCTGTCACTAGCTCCGGGGGCCTTACCCAGGTCCCCTCACTGTAATATGGGGATGGTCCTAGGACCTGCCACCCAAGATGACACTGAGGGAACCGGGGCAAGACATCACCCGGCACCCTGGTGAGAAGGCTCCCAGACTCGGGAATCTTGTTATCCCAGGAGCCAGCCCTCCTCCCCAGCTTGAAGACAGGGAGTGGACTTCCTGGACCTGCCCCCATTTTGACCTTGACCTTCCATGATTACTAGCTCGGCCACACGGACCGTCTGTCCCCGAGTGCAGCTTCGTGGAGGGAGCACCTCCGTGGCTCTGTGGGCGACTGCCCCTTCCCCGCCCTCCACCCCCCACACCCACACGGCCCTCTGCACCCTGGGGTCCCGTCACCGGCCATCGAGGCCACTGCGGCCAGAGGACCGCTCTTGCAAACAGAAATCCGTTTCTCTTGCTTCCAAAGAGGTTGATGGTTGGGGGCTGCATTCTGCACTTAAGAGTGTGACATGTCCCAGCAGTGGGCACCGGGCCGGTCTGCCGACTGACAAGATGAGTGCCAGTGGACGTTTCCAGGAAAGGCCTGTCTCCCAGCATCGCCTCGCGATGAGCCGGCACCGAGGGTAGGGAGCATCCGTCCCTGCCGAGGATGCACAGCAGGCCTCAGCCTGGACGGGGCAAGTTCATGCGGCTTCTCCTTGAAAAGCAAAACTTCCCCGGGGGGCGCCTGGGGGGCTCCATCGGGTGAGCATCCGACTCTTGGTTTCGGCTCAGGTCATGATCTCACGATGGATCGAGCCCGGCGTGGGGCTCTGTGCTGACATCTCGGAGCCTGGAGCTGCTTGGGATTCTGTGTCTCCCTCTCTCTCTGCCTCTCCCTAGCTCACATTCCAACCCCCCCCCCCCGTCAAAAATAAATAAACTTTTAAAAAAAATTAAAAGTTCTTTGATCTAGGGAAGGAAGCAGATTACTGCTTGCTAGAGACTGGGGGAGGGGAGGGGAGGGGAGGGGAGGGATGGTGACCACGCGTGAGGTTCAGTTCAGGGAGTGAAGGCATTCCCGACCCTGCAATCAAGGTGCAGGCTTTACCACACTGAAGAGCCCAGATACCACTGGATTGTCCACTTGAAAACAGTTAATTTTATGTCATGTAAATTTGGCCTTCGTTTTAAAAGCAAAAGGAAGATCTCAAGTTCTTTGAAGCTATTCTAAGGCGTGAGTGGTGCGGCTCGGAGTTGGAGGTCAAGTCTGCAAATACGTGCTGAGCGCTCACAAGGCAGAAGGCTGTGCGGACGCCCCCGTGTGGCCGGGCCCCGACGCCTCCCTCCTGCTCCTCCCTCCTGTCCACCTGCGGTGCTCCCTTCTCCTGCGCGCCCTGGTCCTGCCGAGCCGGCCTCACCGACCTGTTCCCCTCCTCCTCCAGGGAGGCTGCCCCAAAGCGCAAAGCTGTCCGGGGACGCCCCCACCTCCGCCCCGAGGTCAGAGACTCTCCAGCCCATCCCTGGCTCTCCTCAAGGTCCAAACTCTTCAGTGGGGCCCTGGGACGCTGCAGATTCACACCCTCGCCTCCTGTCTGCACCTGGTCCACACTCCACTCCACGCACACGTGCCCACGGGATTCATCCCCATCCCCAGGGGCTCATCCTCGGCCACCCGTCCCCCTTTCCCCACTTGGTGGAGCAAGTTGTCTGTCTCGTTTCTGCCTCGGCCGCCCTGTGTGTCCCCACCCCTCACGGAGCCTTGCCTATGGGACTAGCCATGCTCCTGACCACCAGCCAGGGGCCACGGAACACCGCTTGCTGAACAGACCACCCAGTGATCGCTCCCTGGCTCGCACAGCAGCGCTGGGGCCGCAGAAGAGGATGCCGGAGGCCAGTGACGGGGCCAGCGTGAGCTGCACCCACCTCCAACTGCTCGTGGATCCAGTCCAGGAAGGAGGTGATGCGCGTGTAGACGCCGGGCTTGTTCACGTCGGCACAGCCGATGCCAAAGCTTGTCGCTCCCACCAACTTCCACACCCTCCTCTCCTGACACACCAGCGGTCCCCCGCTGTCTCCCTACGTGGCGAGGAGAGAGGCACTGCCGTGCGTGTCCCTTGTCTCAGCACCACGATCCCCCCCTTTGTAGCTCAAACTCGGTTCCACGATGGCTCCACATTACTCCCCCAGCCTCCAAGAGGGGTTGTTGGCACTCCCAGCACTGGGGCCCTGGGGCCCCCGAGGACGGTCTCCCCCCTCTGTCTCCCCGCCAGATTCTGGATGCGCCGAACCGTGAAGGTCAAGGCAGCTCAGAGGGAGGGTCTGCCTGGCGGGGGCTGGGCTCAGGCAGTGATGGGGTCTCACCTCACGGGTGAGGCTCAGATCCAGGGTTCCCACCTGCCGCCCCTGTCCCCCGCCCCCCCAAACCCTGAGAGCCAGGGCTGGGGCGAGGAGCGCCCTGGAGACCCCTCCCACTGCCAGCACCCAGCCAGAGTGGGAGCGGTGGGTACACTGGGCCGGCAGCCAGGAAAGGGAGGGATATCTTGAGCAAACTTCTTCCCCACGCCCTGTATATTTGCTTTTCAGTCACAGGGAAGTGCTGGCAGTGGCCTGTCCCACAGGCCGGGTCACCGTTCCAGAGCCTCACCCGCGGCTGTGGCCCCCGGAGGTGACCAAGGGCCCCCACCTGGCAGCTGTCCACACCGCCCTTCAGGTAGCCGGCGCAGAGCATGGAGGGGGAGACGATGCCTCCATACACATCTCTGTGGTTGCAGATCTTGTTGGAGAGTAAAGGCACGGCTGCGTGGTTGAGGACCGGGGACGCATCGCCTGTGGCAGAGCAAGAATTCAGAGGGCACGCACCGGGACGGGTGAGGGGCAGGCCACCACACTCGGGGGCAGAGGAGGCGGCTCCTGGAGGTGGACGGATGGCTCGAGGCTGTGGCGAGCTCCCTGATGCGTGGGCCCTGCGGCCCCGTCGATGCGCACCAGGAGGAGGGGGGACGGCAGTAGCCGGCATGGACCTCCCCGGGGCCCCCCTCGGGCCGAGCACTCGACCCACACCAGCCCGTTCAGTCCTCAGAGCTGTCTGGGCTGCAGAAGGGAAACTGAGGCCCATGAAGGTCACACACACAGTTTGTGGGCAGAACCCGGGTGCGGTCAGCAGAAAAGTGTCCTCCCAAAGACGCCAGCGTCCCCACCCCGGGGGCCTGTGTTCGTGTCACCCTCCATGGCAAAAGGGCCTTGAGGTGGGGGCGTGATCCTGGGTGGCCTGGGGGGACCTCTAAATGTCACTATGAGCATCCTTAAAAGGGTCAGAGAGGAAGACACGATGGTGTGGGGCAGAGGTCAGACAGGAGGGACACTGGATGGGGCTCTGCCAGAGGCTGGGAGGGTGGAGGAGGGGCCACGAGCCAGAAAGTGCAGGCGGTCCCGGATCCTATAAAAGGCCAGAAAACGCACTCTCCTTCAGAGCCTCCAGGGGGGACCAGCCCTTCAGACGCACTGATTCCGGCCCACGGAGACGGATCTGGGGCTCCCGACCTCTCGAACTGTCAGATAACACGTTTCGTGTGTCTAAAGCCACTAAGTTTGGGCTTGCTGCTGCGGCAAAGGGAAATGGTGCATCTGGACTAGCCCCACCACCGACCCGAAGGGATCGACACCCTGTAACTTAACCTGTTTGTAAAGCAGTTATCCTTCCGCTTTATAGGCTTAAAACAAGGGACACACCTCTATTCCCACGTCTCTGGCACGCATCAGCAGGTGGTGTGGGGCGCGTACTCCTCCAACCCACACGCTGAGTTTCTCTGAGTGTGAATTATACCCTGTTTTCTGCACGGGCTTCCCGATCCACCCACATGGCCACTTGTATGGGGACCACTGGCCGCAGGTTGGACTGAGAACGGTTCCTCTCCCTACTCGCCCCACAGGATCCAGCGAAGTCAGAATATAATCTGCCACGTCAAGTCATGAGGGACGACATGAACAGGGCTGCGGGGGGAGGGTGAACGCGGCAGGCCTCCCGCCACCTGGCCGTGGGAGCCCAGGCAAGGTGCTGGGCCCCCCCTCAGCCTCAGTCTCCTGGCCCTCAAGACGACCACAAAAAGAATTCCCCGCCGAGGGGCTGCTGTGAGAAGCAGACAGTGTCTCACGGAGACATCCGGCTCGGCACCTGGTACGTGGTGAAACGGAGCTCAGCGTGTGTGCGGAAGAAGCTTCTAGTATGGGTGAGAGGAAGCAGCCAGCCACATGGGTGGGACCCTGCACGCGGAAGATCTGGGTACACCCCGGGGTGCCTTGGACATTCGCGAGGGAGCGGACTCAACTAAAAAGCCTCGAGAGGGAAATCCTGAACTTCCTGTGTTGGGGTGAGTTGCACCCACCCCCCAAAAAACATGCTCACCCGCAACCCTAGAAGGTGCCTTTATTTGGAGTAGGGTCTTTGCGGATGTAGTTAAGGTAAGAATCTCAAAATGAGATCACCCTGGATTTAGGGGGGTCTTTAAGCCAAAGACTTACAGAGGAAGGGGAGAGATCTGCGACATGGGGTAAGGGGGCACGTGAGGCTGGGACAGAGACTGGAGGGATGTGTCTACAAGTCATGGGAAGCCAAGGATGGCTGGAGTCATCAGAAGCCGGAGGAGGGGCTGGGGACAGGTTCTTCACCCCCAGAGCCTCCAGAAGGAACTGGCCCTGGGACACTTTGATCTCAGACTTCTGGCTCCAGAGCTGAGAGACAATGAGCCTCTGCTGTTAAAGATCCCCTGTTTATGGACCTTTGCTGCAACAGCCCCAAGAAACCCACGCTCTTCCTACCAGAGAGAAAGCAATTGGCGGAAAAACTCCACAGGTGGCGAGCACACGTGTGCCCCCTGAGGACGGATGGGCCGGGTACCAACCGCGTGCACGGTTCTTACTAAGATGACTACTTCTGTTAGGATTAGAGTGGTAGGGTTCCGTTTGTCTGCTTTCTCTGCTTGAGTGAAATAACACATCTTCCAAAGTCCTCACCAGTTACGAACGTCTGTCTTCTGAACAGACCTCGGGGGGGGTTCTCTAGGGGGTCCTTGTGTGCTCAGTTAGCAGGGTGGGGAGGAGGAGGAAGGAGACCCCCCTGGTCATTCGGTAAAGGTCTCCCTGACAAGGGGTGGCCACGGTTCCCCTTTCCGATTTGTTCCTCTCCTGACAAAGTCTGCAATTTCACATCCCGAGACAAACGGAACCATGACTCTGACCCACAAGCGCTCTGCGGAGATCGTGTGTCCAGTGGTCGACCTGCACCCCCTCCCCGGGATTTGTGAGCCTCCGGGGGGCTGCGCTGGGGGGGGGACACAGCGGGGGTGACACTGCGCTGGGACACGGGAGGAGCGTGTGGCCGTGGGCGTCCACCCCGGCCTCGCGGCTCTGGGCTCCCTGGACTTAGAATCTCAAGTTCAGATGACTGACCTCCATCCTCCGTGGCCCCCCATCCTGACGTCCAGCACATTTTTCCATCAGGGAACTGTTCCTCGGAGTTGGGCAGACAGACTGGCTGGATCATCTCTGTTCCAAGGGGAAACAACAACCTTGAACTCGACTGAAGCAGAAACAACAGCCTTGAACTTGACTGAAACACGAGTCCAAGGAAACAATTCATCTCTCCGGCGTCTGCCTCTCCGAGGGGCTCAAACCGGCTCCCAAAGGAAGGTCAAGCCCTGGGTCGTGTTGAAAGCTACCAGCTCAGAGCAGGGACTCCCCCGGCCAGAGCCGTAAACCTTTAAACACCCCTAAACCGTGGCACCGTGAGTGAGTCTGGACCAGGGGCTGGCATACTTTCTGTGAAGGGCCACGTAGTAAATACCTGAGGCTTTGTGGCCCCGTGGTCTCTGTCATAACTGCTCCTATCTGCCACAGGGGTGTGAAAGCAGCCACAAATGCACCTGGTCGTGTTCCACGGAAACTCCGTTTGCAAAAACAGGCAAAGGGTCAGATTCGGTCCCGGGGCCCCGGCTTGCCCGCTCCTGGTCTGGACCATGGGTACGTCGCCTTAGGAAACATCCCTCCATTAGTATTCCCGTCCCTCCCGACACATCTGGAGGCCAGAAGCTTGCCTGTCCCTGCCGGCCGTGTCACATAAGCCCTCCGCCAGAGGCAGGGTCATGGCTGCGTGAGGCTGTCAGGTGAATACATTCTGACACGCTCTGAGTTTTTCTGCACGGGACGGTGATGGGAAGGCAGAGAAATAATAAGGGCGCTCGTTAACTTTCATCAAGGTACAGGTGCGGGGGTGCCGGGGGGGGGGGCTCCGTCAGTTGGACATCTGGCTCCTGATTTGGGCTCAGGTCGTGATCCCACGGTTCATGAGTTCGAGCCCCGAGTTGGGCTTGTGAACACGCTGCTGGTTCTTCCAGGTCAAACCTGCCACTGACCTTGTGCCGGGATCCCGCTGCATAAGGGGCCCCGTTGACTGTACCTCCGCCCGCGCCCCAAGCTGCTGGGGAGGGAGAAGGGGGCTTTGATTGACTTAGCAGTGGGCTCCTAATCCTTCCTTCGCCTCTGCAAAGTGTTTGAGAGTTCTATCCTGGGTGGCTTTTCTGGTATTCTGGTAACTTCCGGAGGTCAGGACTTGCTGTCCCCCACGGAGAAACGTGGCCTGCTGAGCTCAGCCTCTGGGTGGGAGAGAATGTTTCTGAGTCCCTCTGGGAGCTGCAGGTCCCAGTATCTTCCGGCTAGTTAAGAAATGGCGGCAGGGACGATCACGCTACAACCGCGGGCTGACCTGGGAAGTCCACGACTGAGGCACCGGGCAGAGGAGTGGCCCCGGCAGGGGACCTCACCACAGGCAGCTCCAGGACAGGGAACAGCTCTTTGTCCCCACAGGCCAGAGACCCCCTTCCGCCACCTGGGGGCACCTGGTGGCCTGGCCTGGGGAAGTCCCTTTCATCTCCAGGTACCACCAGCAGGAAGAAAAGTGGCACCAGCGGGAGCCCCAGTGGAACCAGACAAACCGAGCTGACCCAAGTAGAGCCGTATAGTCTCTAAAATCCAACACCATCAGAAGCACAGCCCACAAATAGGAACGTCACGCACAGTGAGCCTGAACGGGGTCACCACCTGCTAAACCCGGAGATGGCTAGGGACCCAGCGTCTCCTAACGCAACAGCCCAGCGTCCGGGATGCTACTGAAGGCGACTCATTGTACCAAGAACCGGGAAAGTCACAACTCCAGTGAGAAAAGATCATAAACTGAGGCCAGCAGCAAAACGAATCAACCAACCAGCGGGATTATCCCGCAAGATTTCAAAGCGGCTGCCATACAAATGCTTCAACGGACGATCACAGACAATCTTGGGACGCACAAGAGGAACCGAAAAACAGAGAGACCCGGACGTACCGTTGAAGGTGAGCGGCCCAGCTAGCTTCATGAGGGCAATGTCATTGCCCAGCCTCTTGGGCTTGTACTTGCTATGGTAGATGATCTTTTCCACCAGGTGGGAAGGGGCCGGACTGTCGAGCAGGGAAACCAGGCCCACCTGGATGGTCCACGACTTGGGGGTGTACAGGCTGCAATGAGAAGTCAGAGAGGGGGAGCGAGAAACCCCCAAATACTCTAACCCACGGACCTCAAACGTCCGGAGACCCTGTGCCAGGCGGGCGGCCGGGACAGAGGCTCCCCCCTGCACCTCCCGAGCTCGCGCTTGGCCTCTGACCACGCCCCCGTGCCCTGCACAAGTGCAAGTGTGCCCCAGGAGTTTCCCAGGCAGGCCTCGGTGCCCGCGCCTCTGGGGCTTCTGGGCCTTTGAGGCTGTGAGGGGTCTGTCAGGGCCCATTCTCCGTCAGAGAGCAACCGAAACAGAGCGAGGCAGAAAGCAAACAAAACAAAAGAGGCCATTGGAGAATTAGCCAGTATTTGGGGACTCTCTCTGTGGCTTTTCCCCCGAGCTAATCCCCCTGCCAGCCTGCCCTGCCTCCCGCCCTCTTGGCCGCCACACGTCACTGTAAGTGCCACAGGGAGGCTGGCGGGTTTCTCCCTGCACCAGAGCTTCCTTCTGACGCCTTCTACCTTCTCTGTACGAGCTGCAGGCCTGAAATCCTCAGAATGAGCTCAGAGTCCCCAGTCACAGCCAGCGGCGACAGTGGTGGTGGGTCCACGGTGGGGGGTGGGGGGGGGTCCCTCGGCTGGACGTTACTTTGTGACTATCTGGTCTGTTTGCCTGCTTTTTCCGGACCTGCTGCTGAGCCCTGAAATCTACCCAGTCTGGACGGAGATCTGCGGGCAATGAGGCCCACGCCCGGGAGGCCAGGGGCACACTCACTCGTGGACGCAGTGGGCAGCGGTGACCACCCACACGGGCGTGATGACAGAGCCCCCACACAAGTGGTGGCCCTGGAACTGGAGGCTGGCCTGCCACGGCCACTGCGCGAGCGAGGACACGTTTCCACCCACGATGCGCGAGCTGTAGCCCATTCTCAGACCGCAGGCTGCAGAGACAGAACGGGGTTCAGGGTGGATCCCACAGAACTTTCTGGGGAGACTGTGTCACAGCCACAGAACCCCCCCCCCCTCCCTGGCATCCTGTGCCCTCCCAGAGCTCACAGCTGAGAAAGAGAGCCGGGAGGGGAGAGGAGGGAGCAGATCCCGGAGATGTGGGGGTGCAGTGGGAAGAACCCCTCCCCGTGGCGCCCGTGACCCCGGTATGACCACGGCTCACCGGGGGGGGCACGGGAGTCCGGCTTCTACAGCGCTCCCCTCAGTAATGCAGGCAGCGTGCACGGGCCTGACTTCTCCAGACCCCACCCCCTGGGGCGAACCCTCCCCGGGGCCAGAAGCAAAGAGCCTGGGGCACTGAACGGCCAGTGCAGGCTTTTCCTTGAGGCGGGAAGGGGGTGGGGAGGAGAAAGCAGCAGTTAGTCAGGCTCCTGGAGCCACCACGGAGAGACAGGGCCTCGTGGACCATGGTCCGTCCGCTGTTGAGAAGATGCTCTGGGCTGTCTACCACCCCGCCCCCATCGGGTGACAGGGGCCAGCACTGGCCTCCTCCTCCTGTCAGGTGGGGCCCAAGTGTTCCCACCTGGCACCCAGGAGAGGGGACCCCGGGCAGCCGGAGCGGGGCAGGGGGGACAGGAGTCTGTGAGCGACCTCTGTGGTTGGAGGACTCTTACCCATGCACTTCAAGGCAACCACGTGACCCGAGGCACATTCCTCCCTGAGGAGGAAAAGAGTAGGTTTGCGGTGAATACCCAGAGGCCTGTGAAACAGGCGCTTGTGTCGACTTAATCTTGGGGTAAAAGAAAAAGGAATTCTATTCCCCTGCTCTGGAATACAGACTGCAATGTTAGTCTACGACACGAGTGTGAGGTCACACATTCACCCCAAAACACTCGGCTACCGTGAAGGATTGTGCATGCGACAGGGCACGGGGCATTTCTAAGCTTCGTGTAGCTGGTGACAGGAGACACCGAGGACCCGTATTATACAAACGCGCACCGGGGTCACGTGCAGGTGGATTTGACCCCAGTGTTCTTCGCCGGCCCCGGGAGGACACCAAGGGCCCTTTGGACTGCGTGGCAGCCTCTCCTGGCACAGAGTCCTTGCAGCCCGGATCCCCCTCCTCCCCAGAACACAGCCGCGATTGCTGCAGGAATGACACGTGCTCGCCCTGGCATGGCTGGGAGCCGGGACACCTCCAGCCGCGTCCCTTCGTGACCTTCCCTGCCTTTCGAGCCCCAGTTCGCTCATGCAACCATGCAAGAAAAAGGGAGAGTCACCAGACTGAGGTTTTAGGACACAAGGGATGCGCTGTCCCCACGAATCGCACGTGGGCCCCGGGGGGGAGGGGACTGTGAATTATGCAATGACAGGCTGACCAGCTGGTGTTTCCCAGAGCACAGAACACGCTCCTGGGATTGGGTCCAACATGCCCAGAAGAGCGTATAGAGATGCCTGACCGTGGGGGCAAGGGACCAGGCGGGGACGCGCTGGGCCACGGGTACCTGTCATTTAAGGGCATCTCATTTTACCTTCCCCCACGAAGTGCTGGGGGAAACACAGAAGAGAAACGGGGAGCGTTAAGTACTTTACAGACAGATGACACGCGTCTGGGTCTTACTCTCTTTCTTTCTAATTTCCTTGTCCCTCCGTCCTGTCCCGCACGCACACACCCGGCGCCTATGAAGAGAGGGCCCCGTAGCCCTCACCACCCCCTCCCCCTGCCGGGCCATCTTCGCCCGGTTCCGGGTGGGTATTCCACCCCAGCCGGTGCATCCACCCAGTCTAGGCGCGGTGGCCAAGCCCCCACCTCGCATCCGGAGAAACGCTCGCCCGTCCCTTGGGTCCTCGTGGGGCCGCGCAGCTGGATGAAGCCAGCAGGCGACTCGACCCCGTGCAGACAGCGGCGCCGCCTGGCCGCCTACCTCACGTACACCGAGTGGTGGAGAGCCGTCACTTTGTCATCCGGCAGCAGGTGATTGATGGAAGCGAAGTCCCCCTGCAGCCGCTCTTCCACTAAGTCGACCCTGAGGGCGTCTGAACTCACGTAGCTGCAAGCACATCGAGAACGCAGACCCCACGCGTGAATTCTCTCGGCTTCAAAGCCAGCGCTCCGGTCAGAATGCCACACGTCTCACGCTGGGCCGTGTCATTTCCCCCCCAGCCCCCCCCCCCATCGCAAACCATCAACAGCTTCCTTTGTTGGCTTGGGAAGGCATTCGAGACCTTGCAGAGTCTGGGACCGTGCACGCTTCTGGCCCCCACCCCATGGCCCCCGTGCCCCCCGCAGGCTCCAGGCACATGGCAGGGAGGACCACGTCCTCATGTAGCCAGGTGGCCCTCTAGATGCAGCCGCTGACCTGCCCTTGGCATGGCCTGAAGCAAGCCCGAGAGAGAGCGGCACGCAGAACTCAGCAGGGTCTTTGCAGGTGGGCCCCGGAGCAGGGGTGCCGAGCACCCAGGAGCAAAAGGTTGTGGGGATGAAAGCCTGAGCCGGCGTGGGTCCCCCCCGGAGAGAGACGAACACAAAAGGAAAAGGCTCACGGGGCCCCAGGAGCAAGCAAATGTTTCACGTGTCGGGAAACGGGTCTTCTGGGGGGCAGCGGTGAAGAAGGCATGGTTTTAAAAAATCAAGTTGTGGGGTGAGGGCAGCGAACGAACGCAGGCTCCCCTTTCTCGTGGCTGGGCGCTGGCTCGCTTCACTCCCTGACACGCCAGGGTGTCAGACAGGGGTGCGTCTGGTCGCGGACGTGCCGCGGGGGGTGGCAGGATGTGTGCAATACGGAGTTCCGTGGGGCGTGGGTGTTGAGGGCAATGCCCCTGCCAGCCCTGCCTGGGGTTCGCACGACCGCTACCAGGGCAGGCGCTGGGCACCGGACTCCGAGACGAGACAAGAGCCTGATGCGGGCAGGCTGGCCACGGCAGGGCGGGAGACGCAAGCGGGCACCGGGGGAACCCCATAAACTGCACAGCCTGCAGGAGGTGGGACCCAGCGGGCCGCAGCCCCCCCCCCCCCACTGCCCCAGGACCACGCTGGGAGCCAGGCTCGCTCGTACGCGCTCCAAGGCCGCTGGAGTCTCACACGACCGCTGAGAGCAGCCGCTAATGTTCTCCAGATTTTCAAAGCCTGAGTCAGGGAACTGGGCAGAGGACACAGGGGTTCGAACCCAGGTGATCCGGCTCAACAGCCCCCCCCACTTCTGTCATCACAGACAGCTGACACGGGACACAGCCGAGCAGAGAAGGGCAAAGAAGGGCTTTCGGAGGGAAGTAGGGAGAGAAAACAGAAAGGGAACAGAGGTACATCTTGGAATTGAAGCACCAGATAGGGAGGGAAGGACGGGTTCGTAGTGAAGGGAACGGGCCACGTTGAGGGGCAGCCGGGGAACGTGGCCTTGGCCGCACGTCCCCTGAGGGGCACATGCTGGGGTGGGCAGGACTCTCTCGCCCTGGCCGGGCGGACAGGGGTTCAAGAGAAGGGGTCTCTGGGTCCTTCTGCACAGCAGAGGGAGGCTGTACGGTTCAGGGCAAGGGGTGGCGCTCCAGGAGGGGGAAGCAGGGGAGCCGGGAAGGGATGCCCCCCCCCACCGTGAGTCCAAGAAAGGGCCTCTGTAGGGAACAGAAATGCCGGTGGAGGGGAACAGAAATGCCGGTGGAGGCTTTCAGCCCTTTGCACTGATGGTGGGGGCAGCGGTGTGTGTGTGTGTGCGTGTGCGTGTGTGAGTGTATGTGTGTGCATGAGGCTGCGTGTTGTCTGAGTGTATACATGTGTGTGATGTAGTGTGCTGTGTGAGTATATGTGAGCGTATGTGACTTCGTGTGTGTGTGATGTGCCTGATGTGGTGTATGTGTGATATGGTGCGTGTGCATGTTGGTGTGTGGTGTGTGGAATGTGTGGTGTATGTGCATGTGCTGTGAGCGTGCATGTGTGTATGTATGTGTATGTGGGGTGTGTGCTGAGTGTATGTGTATGCTGTGTGTGGTGTGTGTGCATGTGTGTGGGGAGGGGTGTGTGCCTGTGTGAGGTGTGTGTATGTATGCATATGTGTGTGCACATGTATGTGTGCATGTGTGTGCTTGTGTGCATGTGTATGTATGTGTATATGTGTGTGGTGTGTGCATATGTGTGGTGTGTATGTGCATGTGTGTGTGCACATGTGTGTGGAGTGTGCATGCCTGTGTGCAGTGTATGTATGTGTGTATGTGTGTGCATATGGGTGTGTAGTGTGTGTATGTGTGTGCATGTGTGTGGGGAGGGGTGTGTGCCTGTGTGAGGTATGTGTATGTATGCATATGTGTGTGTGCGCATGTATGTATGTGTGTGTGCATGTGAATTGTGTGCGTGTGTGTTCCTGTGTGCATGTGTATGTATGTGTATATGTGTGTGGTGTGTGTGCACATGTGTGTGGAGTGTGCAGTGTATGTATGTGCGCATGTGTGCGCATGTGTGTGCATGTGAATGTGTGTATGTGTGTGCATGTGTGTGGGGAGGGGTGTGTGCCTGTGTGAGGTGTGTGTATGTATGCGTGTGTGTGCACATGTATGTATGTGTGCGTGGCATGTGTGTGCATGTGAATTGTGTGCGTGCGTGTGCCTGTGTGCATGTGTGCGCGTGTGTGCATGTGAATGTGTGTATGTGCGAGCGCATGCGTGTGCATGTACGTGGGTGTGCGTGCATGTGCACTTATGTGCGCGCCTGTGTGCGGTGCGCGGTGATCATGGCACGGAGCGTGCGGGGCCTCGGTGCGCGCACCTGTGACGTGAGGACGCCGTCCAGCACCGACAGCTGCCGTGGGGACACAGCCCGTCGAGCCACCCACCCAAAGGGAGCTTCCTCCCTCCCCCGTCCCCGCCATCCAACGCTTTACCCGGCAGCTGGCGATGCTCTTCACCTTACCTTGGAAACCCCAGCTGGGCACAGGCGACGTTAGCGTGGTGACCCCTCCAGTCGTCAGAGCACACGGTCCTCCAGGCGGCAGCCGTGAAGACCTGCAGCACCGCGTTCCGGCCGCTCACGCGGACTGGACGGCGCGGGCAGAGCGGTCCCTTAGCAGCCCGGAGGCCTGAGCCCACGGGCGGAGGCCCCTCTGCCGCCCGCCCAGGTCCCTCCTCCGCTGCCTCTGGCCCACCCCTCCCCGCCAGGGGCACGTCCCCCCTGGCGGGCAGGCCCGGACCCCCAGCTCTCTTCTGACTGCTCCTGTGGCCTCCCCAGGCGAATCTCGGCCCCGGATGACAGCCCCTGCCTTGTCCCAACCCGGCCACCCCTGGGGATGAGTGCCAGCCGGATCCCAGCTAAGGCTGAGACCTGACAGTGGTGTGGACCTGGACCCACTTCACGGATGGGGAAGGTCAAGGCTGGGTGGTGCTTCCGCGGGGAAGAGCGCGGCCTTACCGCAGCGGTACTCGTCCTCCCCATCCCTGCAGTCCGAGACCCCGTCACATCGAGCTGTCAGTTCAATACACTTGAAAGACGAGCGACACCTGTACTTTCCGGAACAATCGAAGTGGACTGAGGAAAGGAGAAGACAGGTGTGGCAAGGAAGGGCTTCTTCGGTGCTCAACACTAACAACCATCCACTGGCCACGTGGCCTTGAGCCATCAATAATGAAACCATCAATAATGAAACCTGCACTGAAATTGCAGCCTGTTTCCCTCAGCCCGGTTTCTGTGCCAAATTCCAGAGGGTGGGGCCGCTGTCTCACTATGTGGCCTGGAGCCACAATGCGGGGGGGGGTTCAAGGTCAAGAGAGAAAGCGCCTGGCTGTGGGCCGACTGGCTGAGCCTGCTGAGCAAGGAGCTCCGAGTGAGGGCCACGCAGCCCCCAATCTGCCACCTGTTGTCTCCGACTCCGGGCAAGAAGAGAAGGGACCATGGACCACACAGCCGAGCAGGTGGGCCGGTCATTTGAAAGAGGAAATGAGATACTGTTCCCTATCAGAGCCCATCCAAATGACTCACTTTCTCAAAAGCCACATGAACCTTCTTTTAAAAATAGCAGGTATGCCCGGCCCGGCATGAATGGCCTCCTTGTCTTCTCCTCCCGGCCACGCACCCCCTCCTGCCTGCAGGATTCTATTTCATCAGCTGCTTTGGGACACTTCCAACTGGGCAGGTTCCTTGGTGACAAAGCCCCGAGTGTGGCCAGCAGCCCCTCCTGGGCCCCAGGCTGGCTTTACACTCGTGCAGGCAAATAAAACTCAAAGTCAGCAAACCCCAAAGATGTTTGCCTCCAGTAATTAAGGCTGAGTGGCATGAGCTGGGGGCAGGGGGAATGGGGGGGCTCATGAAAGTTTAAATGCCTGAATAGACATTTGAGAGCCTACTAAATAATGAATCGTACTCACTGCCCAGACCAATGGCCAGTGCTAATATCAGTGCAATGATCCCGATGACGATGATTGGAAAGAACTTCAACGGGAGGAGGGACAGTATCTGTGCCGCGACCGCATCCGCATCTGAAAATCGAAAGGCGGGGCAAGAACAGGAAGCCACAGAGGGGCGGATTTCAATAAAACAAAACTTAAAATTTAGCTATCTATTCCCCCTTCCCCCGGAGCAGAGAATGTTCTGGCCCAAAGCAAGTGGCCACCTACCTGGGGACACTTTGTCCCGGGGCTCAGCCCCACACTCTCTGCCCTTGGCCCCGTTGTGTCCATCCTGGGTTGGGGGGGGCGGTGTTACGGCTGAATTGTGTAACCCCCCCCATCCCCAATTATGTTGAAGTTGAACCCCAAATATCATCTTATTTGGAGATGGAGTTTTTACAGACCATCAAATTAAAAAGAACTTGGGGCACCTGGGTGGCTCAGTCAGTTTAGCATCCAGCTCTCAGTTTTGGCTCAGGTCATGATCTCATGGTTTGATGGGTTCAAGCCCTGCATCGGGCTCTGTGCTGACAGTGCGGAGCCTGCTGGGGTTCTCTCTCTCTCTCTCTCTCTCTCTCTCTCTCTCTCTCTCTCTCTTTCTCTCTCTCTCTCTCTCTTTCTCTCTCTCTCTCTCTCCCCCTCCCCTGCTCACCCTGTCTCTGTCTCTCTCAAAATAAATAAATAAACTTAAAAAAGTGTTTACAAATTAAAATAAAGTCATTGTGTGGGTCTAATCTAATCTGACTGGTGTCCTTTACAAGGGGGACATGGTGCATGGTGTGAAGACGCACAGGCACGACCCCATGTGAAGATCCAGGCAGAGATTGGGGTGGTGAATCTACAAGTCAAGGAACCCTGAAGGTTACCAGACAAAAATGGGGAGGAAGAGGTGGGAAAGAAAGGAGGAGAGAGAGAGGAGAGTAAGAGAAGGAACGGGAAGAAAAAAGGCCATACACTTCATGGCCCGAAGGATACAGAGCAAGGGGGTGGGGGCAGAGGGCAAGGTCTTTGTTTTGGCCGCAATGAGCAGGCAGCTGCACTCTCAGAGCCTAGACCAACACTTGGCGGGCAGCGGTCCTTGGTCAATATGGCTGTCCACACAGCTGACCCTTGAACAACGTGGGTTTGAACTGCGCGTGGAGTTTTTATAGGATGGTCCGGTCAATGTATTTTCTCTTCCTTATGATTTTCCTAATCACGCCTTCTCTTCTCGAGCTTACTTTATTGTAAGAACAGTATATAATACGCACAGCAATCAAAACACTTGTTAAGTGAGTGTTGATGTGATCGGCAAGGCTTCTGGTCAACCGTAGGCTATCGGTAGTTAAGTCTTGGGGGAGCCAAAAGTAATACGTGGATTTTTGACTGTGAAGGGGAGTCAGCAACCTAACCCGACCCTGTGCTGTTCAAGGGTCAACTGTGTCAGGAAACTGAATGGGTGAATGGATGAATGACATCATGATAATGGAGGTTGTCTTATCTCCGCAGAGGAGATCAATTCCTCTCAGGGTGACCAATCTGCGGTCTTGAGTTAGTAGAGCAGACTCTTCCCCCCAATCCCTTCGCGCCTCCGGAAGCCTGCACCACATCACTGAGTCCCCCTTACTGAGAGCCCACTCTCCATTTACACTTTAAAAACCAGGAGGAACCCCAAGAATGACCTCTTATCATTCCAGTCGCTCTGTGTCTAAGAGTTGGATTTAGGAAACCAGTCCAAATGGTAGATTCAAAGATCGCTGTTCACTTAGAACGTTTAGTATCCATTCACATTTGCCCCTTGATAGTGCCTCGGCCATGGTGCCCTGGGGGCGGTACTGTGGCCCTGCTCCCTCTCCTCGTTCTGTCTTTGAGGGCATGCTTGGAATAAAAAACAAAAATGCATAGCACCTCTCCAAAGAAGAAATGCAGATGATCAAAAAGCAGGAAAAAAACCTTCCACCTTCTCTGGGAATCTGGGAAACTGCAAATTAAATGTAACGACATATCAACCTCACAACATTTATCATTATTATTATTATTATCATCATCATCATGATTACATCCCCACTGTCATCCAAAGTGAAAAGAAATGGACCCCCACTTACAATCGATAGGAGTACACGCTGTGGAAACTAACTTCTGAGAGTTCGAATCGGAAATATGAACCAAAGGCTTAAGAAATGGATGGAGGTTTTGACATAGTAAAACCACTTCCGGGACTTATCTTAAGAGGTCATCATTGATGCACACAAATTTCTACTGACTCGGATACTTAAAAAGGTAGCATGTGTAATACCGATGCACAGGAAACAGCCTGAATGTCCATCAGAAAGAACTGGTGACAGAACAGATGTGTAGAGTTAGTTACATGATAGGGAAAGGGGGTTGGCAAACCTCTTCTGTAAAGGGCCAGACAGTAAATATTTTAAACTTTGGGTGCCATATAGTGTCTGTTGCAACTACTCAACTCTACTATGGTATGAAGGCAGCCATGGACAATAGTGAATAAATGTATGTGTCTGTGTTCCGATAAAACTTTATTTATAAAAACAAGTAGTGGGCCAGATTTGGTCCATGGGCCATAGCTTGCCGACACCTAAAAAAAAATTTTAATTATTTAATGCCATGGAAAGAATAACATAATATTGTTTGGTTTGGGGGGGGGACCTTCAAAATCGTATATGTCACTTCCAAAGGAAAATGCTGATATGCTGGACAGAAAAAGGCAAGAAATACAATACTAAAGCACAAATAGGGTTATCTCTGAATAATGGTAAAATTGTGGGCAATTAAAAAAAATCTTTTTGGGGGTGTCTGTGTGGCTCAGTCCGTTGAGTGTCCGACTTCGGCTCAGGTCATGATCTCACGGTTTGTGGTTTCAAGCCCCATGTCAGGCTCTGTGCTAACAGCTCGGAGCCTGGAGCCTGCTTCAAATTCTGGGTCTCCCTCTCTCTCTGCCCCTCCCCAACTCATGCTCTGTCTCTCTCTCTCTCTCTCTCTCTCTCTCTCTCTCTCTCTGTCAAAAATAAATAAACATTAAAAAAATTTTAATAAAAAGTAAAAAAGTATTTTTGATTAACTGTGTTTTCTAAATTTCTATAAAGAACAATATATTGCTCATTTTTTTTAAAAAAAGCACTACTAAATTCCTACCACTAGGAATTAATCACGAAAAAGTCATCAAAAGTTAGCAGAGGTGACTGTGTATAGTGTTATTCCTGCTCATATTATTCGTACTATAAAAATATTAGAAACAATTGTATGTCAAATTATGATTTTTAAAAACCATGTAAATTACGCATTGCTTGATGGGATGTTGTGATATTATGAATGCAAAGCATTTATAAAAACCAAGGCACACATGGAAAAACACCCATCTGGACCCACACTGTGCGTGAATGTGTACTTATCAGCAAGGACAGGAAGAGAATGAAGACAAACATAATATATCCTGGGGGTCAGGTGATAGGGTATTTTTTAAACTTATATTTTTGCCAACTTTTTGAGCTGTATTTTAAAACCTGTCCTACCTCAAGTCTTCTCCACCACCCCCCCCCAACCACAATTGTCCAGAGGGTTTAAAAAGAATCATTAGGGCAGCCCCCACCCCATGTTTTCTGGAACCTCAGCCAGAGCCCCCAGGTGACCCCCTTTCCGGTGCCAGAGGTCAGCACTCCTGAGAGCACCCAGGACCAGAGAGCTACGGCTCACCGTGACAAGTCCTGTGTTTGTGACCTCTTTACAAAACCAGCTTTCCTTCCTTGTTGCTCAGAGCGGCTCCTGTCTCCTACAGTTGGATTTTAATCTGGGCATCGAATACCTTCAGCAATGCCCAGCTTATTTTAAATTTCCTGGAAGAGCTGGTGAGTCCTAGTTCTTAGGACTTTCGGGGGGAGGGGGGGCTCAGAGATTTCCCGGCAGGACTTGACTCCTAACTCCCAGGGGCAACTGGAGTCTCAATTTCTGAAAACCTCCATCCAGAGAATGCAAACTTCTCTCTCTGGGAGTTGGTAAGGGGCTGGACAAGGTGATGCCCTCTCTAATGCCCCCCTCTCCAGGGTTCGGTAAACCCAAGGAAATGCAAGCATCCAGGTTGTGGGTGTGAGAAATCCTGGTGGGATGTGCGCCCAGAGGGACATTCTGGGGACGCTTCCCCAGAAATCACACCTGGTTCCACCTACCTGGTGCTACAGGACTTATTTTCAAATCGTCAAGTCCAAAAAGCGATCTGAAGGAGAAGGGGGCCTCAGCCGCGGGTGGGTCATTTTCCCCCATGGTGACTATTTCAGGACCTCTGAGACTTGGCTCCACATCGACCTCCACCTCCTTCACCGGGAAGAACAAAAAGCATTTGTTTCCCTGTTTATAGTTTTAGCATCAACGCATCTTTGACAAGTTAAATCTCTGAAATCTAACAATCCACATAAAGCACATTCAATACCGATTAATCAAACCATTTGTCCAGTGAGAACGCATTTTTTTCCAAGCCACAGCAGGTAACAGAGAAACTTCCAGAGTTAGTAAAAAACTATGAACTTACTTCCGCTAAAATAATGACTTTCCCCTGTGTAGTCTACCAATCTTAAAACCAATTCACTAGCCATCTTTAGAGATATGCCTTTTCACGATTTAGAAATTACTGCACCATTATTTTTCAGAAGATAAATCACTTTCAAAGCACTTTCCTCCTCTTGTCTGCATTCTTTGTCCCATGTAAACTCATCCCTTTGCCAGCACCTGTGGGACACCTATCGTAAACATGACAAGTTTTTTATACTCACATAATGTCCGTGCCCCAAAAGTGTAGATGGCACCAGGGAGGGGATGCTCACCCACCGTATTTGTAGTTTCCTGTAAACACAGCCCTTCCCGGGCTCACGCGGACATGACCTAGTTAAGGATGAAAATATCCATGCCTTCTGGATGCCCCGTCTCCCACACAGCAAAGGGAGGAGTGGCTGGGGACCGCTGGCTTGCACCAGAGCCACACTGGGGCTCTGTTTCCTCCAAGAGAATTGCACCTATCACAAAGCCAGAGAGGTCAAAAGCCTCTGGAAGTCATTCCTGCAACTCGAAGAGGGGCGGAGTGAGCAAGAAAATGGCGGAATGTTCCCAAGGAAATCCCAACTCGCCCTCCCAGGCATCAGTCAGGCATGAGTTCTCTGGGAACCTGCTTCCTCAAAAGAGGTTCCTACGGGCATATAAGCATAGACACTTACATCTTTCTGTTTGGTTGGTGGCAACGTTTGAGATTTGAAAAGAAGCTATGAAGCCATTGAACGCACACTTTGTCTTTGTGGTCTTAGGAAAGTCTAAGCAGGAGTTATGTGCTAAAAGGATTGGTTTCATTTCCATCTCAAGAGTGGCTTTGAAGGGTACCTTAGAAAACTAATAAATTCACATCCAGCATTTTTGCCTTTGATTCTTGCTGTTACTTGCTTCATACTATCAGCATGTGGCAAATTACACAGCTTAACTTTATGACCAGAATAAGAACAAATGGTAAAATGGTTTCTGAAACCTTGAACCTGGGCACAGAAGTCCCTTCCCAGACAGGCCATCGGCGGTCGGTTTCAGAACACTGAAAAATGTTGAGAAATCCCCTTTCAGAAGAGACTCACTTCCCCAGACCCCCCACCCACTTTACTCACCATTTCTGGAGCCGCCATCATTCAAAGCAGAAATATTTTCCTTTTTCATTATAAAAGCAAGCGTGATGGTAAGCAGGCTGCCAACAGGGTAGTCCAATCGGGAAATACTTCCTTCCACCAAGTCACCCAGCCTTGTCGACTCAATCGTCACAGCAAATGGCATTATCGCGGGCATCTGTGTAACCCAATATGGCTGTGGCTATCAAATAGCCATTGGTGCTATGACTGCAGAGACCAGGGAGGGGAAAAATGTGACTTGCCTTTAATTAGTAAGTAAGGTAAGCAAACCTTTTCAGAAACTTCACATAAGAGAGTCTTCGGAACACAGACACTCCTTTTATAAAATAACAGATAGGTCCTGCCCCGTGCTAAGCTAGTGCGCCAAGAGGGGCAGGCAAAACGCTTTGGTGGGGGTTTCTATTCCTCCCTGTGACTGAGTCTGAGTTTAGACTCACAGCCGCTCCACAGACAAAAGAGAGGGAACCTGGGGGTGTTCTCACACAGTCAGCACTCTATAGAGACACTTGGCACTCTCTTCTGTGGGAGCCTCTAAGTCCCAAGGGGTTTCTGAACACAATACAGCTTTAAGATGTTTTATCAGGAGAGAACATAGCCCTGCCGCCGTGGGCAGAGGACTGAGCCCCATTGGAAGTCTAGTGGAGTGGAGCTGGGTGTGAATCGAGCATTCATTTATTCACCTAATATTTACGGGCCATCTGCCATGATCCTGGCATCTAAACTCAGAGCAGATGGCAGAGGGGACAAAGCACTCACCTGTGGTCTCAGGTGACGACAAATGCTAGAACAAGATGAGGCTGGGAGAGGCTTAGGGAGTGATCAAGCAAGGTGGTGGAGGAAGGCTTCTAGGAAGAAGTGGTATTTTAGTCAAGACCTCCGTGGTGGGACAAAGTCAGTCTTGTGAGCTAAGATGGTTCCAAGCATGGGACCGTCAACTCCAAAGGCCAGGAGAGATGAGCTGGGGATGTTTGAAGAACCCCAAGAAAACTATGTGCTCGGAGATTGGCAGATCGTGGAAGGCCTGGGACACTGGAAGGACTCGGGTTTGGTTTCTTTGAGATGGAAAACCACCAAAGAGCTGAGCAGGGCAAAGTTGGGTTCTACGCATGTGCAAGAGGTATAGAGTCAGAGGTGGATTCACAGAAAGCCAGGAAGATGCTACTGAAAACATGGGTCACCATGGCGGTGACTTGGACCAGGATGCTGGTGGTGCAAAGGCTGGATTTGGGATTGGTTTTAAAGGTATCGGTGGCAGGATTTGCCACTGGCAATGAAGCCAAAGAAATATATTCAGCCAATTGTGGTTTCATTCAGTCTCGTTTTCCTGCCCACACCTCTCAATGTTTTTTGATTTAAGACCAGGAATCCTTCAAGCTCACCCATACGTCCTTTACATCTTTGTAACTACTGTCTCTAGCCCTTAAACCAACATTTGCCCTCAAAGACAGGGACGGAAGACTTAGAACTTAATTCTTTCTTTGTTTTTGCCTGGGTTGCTGTAGATGGTGCCCTCATGGAACAAAGCTCTTGGAGGACAGAGTCTAGAATGTACTCTCGTGATGCCCGGCACAACGATGAGTGTGTGATGGGGCTCCACAAACACAGATGAGCTGATCACAAACTAGGTGGTGGAATAATACTGAGTAGACACGTGGAAAACCAAAAGCAATCATGAGCAATCATTCATATATTAACATGTTGACATCTTGGCATGTGTTTCAGAGGAAGTCTGTTTGCCGAGGTATAACAGGGAGATGACCCATGATGGTGGCTGAACTTCTATGACCACATAGCAGCCTCTCAGAAAGTTCACCTGTAAATCAATCCCATCAAATTCAAAATCAAATTTAGAGGAAATAGAAATCAGCATCTCCAGGGCTGACATCTGATATTTACTGAGGCCGTGTTTTGCTGGGTTTGGTGTGGAGGTATGAGAAGGGACACCCTACCCTGAGGGTCCTCTACAAGCTGTGAAGCTTTTGTAACCATCTGCACCCAGCTTGAGGTCCCGGCATGGTCTCAGTCTCCACCCCGATGCTGTTAGTGAGAGAAGGGTGGCTTTGAGGGTAAGGCACAGGAAAAATTGTCAATCAAGAAGCTTTTGTCGCTTCACTGTTGGTCTTGGAAGGTAAATTTTCAAGGTAAGAAAAAGGGATTGGGCTTGAGAGGGCATTCCTTGGCTTACACAAATAAGATTTTTTTCCAGAGAAATTTATATTTTAATATGTTGTAAGCACAGTTGCTCAAAAAGTGGTTTACTATTAAGAAAAGAAAAATATGTTTGAGTAGAGGCTATATTCCAGACCCAAAATCTGCTTTTTTTTTTCTTCTGGATACCAAGTTTTGTCTACTTTGAGACTTTTAAATTTAAGATATTAAATTCATTTAATTATGAAATTGTTTTATCTTTTGGATTCCTCAAAGCAAAAAGATATTTTAAAACATAATTAAAAATTTACAAGTGCAGTATTGAAAACTTTTCCTCCAAAATGGGGGAATGCAGGGAGATGCACAATATTGATATATACCGTATCTATTCAACATTTGGAATTCATTCCAGTTCAATAAAAGAAGAAAAAGAAAAGGAAAAGAAAGAGGAAGAAGAAAAAAGAGAACGAGGAGGAGGAGGAGGAGAAAAGGAGGTAAATGAGGAGAAAAAAAGAAGAAAAGAAAAAAGAGAAGTAAAGAAAATTTAAAAGTAAAGAATATGTACTGGTAAGAAAGAAATAAAAATAGCATTATTCATAGACAACTATTTTTGTACATATAATATTTTTAAAATTCGAAAGATTATGAGAATTAATAAGGAAGTCAAGCCAGACATAAAATTACATATATGTTCAATGTAAAATAATGTGAAAGCAATAATATTTTGATTTACCAGCAAGAAAGAGTATGAACATGAAATTTTGAAAAGATAATTTAGGGGCACCTGGGTGGCTCAGTCGGTTGAGCATCCAACTTTGGCCCAGGTCATGATCTCACAGCTCGTGGGTTCGAGCCCCGTGTCGGGCTCTGTGCTGACTGCTTGGAGCCTGGAGCCTGCTTCAGATTCTGTGTCTCCCTCTCTCCCCCTCCCCCACTCATGCTCTGTCTTTCTCAAAAATAAATAAAAAACATTTAAAAATAAATAAAAAGATAATTTACAGTGGCTTCAAAAATGATCCAATACATAAGAATAATCTAATTAATACTGCAAGACCTCTACACAGAAAATTATGCGACAAAATTGAAAGAAATTTTTAAAAACCTGGCCTGCTATGCCAGGAAATTTGACCACTTAGATAACATTTTATCTAAGGAATTTATCTATCAAATTCCTTGAAAAACAACTTAATGAAACCAATACTAGAAGAATACTCCTGTATCCGTTAAATAAATTAAATCCATAATTTAAAACTTTCCAAGGAAATTCTAGGCCGAGATGACTTGGCCAATAAATCTTTTCAAACATTTAAGAAAGAAGTTATCCCCATCTTTAAAAAAAAAAAAAAAACTCAGAGAATTGGAAAAGAGGAAATATTTCCCAACTCATTTATGAGGCCAGAATAACACTGACACCTTGAGTGACCAAGTGTCCTTGACTGCCTGGGACTGAGGGGGTCCTTCAGTATTGTGACCAGGAAGTCTCAAGAGCATCAGAATGAGCTGAACACTCTACTGACACCAACATGGGAGAAGGAAATTATAAGAAAGGAAAACAACAGGCAAAGCTAATTCACAAACACTGATGCAAAAAAATTCTGAACAAAGTATTAACTAATGGAATCCAGCAATATACACAAAGGATAACATATTACGATCAAGGTTATATCTTAGAAACACAAGGTTGACTTAACATTCAGGAGTCAAATGTCGCAAGCTACCTCATTCACTGAATAAAGAAGGAAAACAATATAATCATTTCAATAGAAAAAGCCTTTGATAAAATTCAATATCTGTTAATAAATTTTTAAAAATACCTCAGTGAACTAGGAGTGAAAAATTCATTTAATCTGATATAGGGTACCTATCCTAAAAGCCCCTTTTATTCAACATGGCACTGGAGGTCTTTGTCAGAACGATATATATAGCAAGGAGAGGAAATAAAGTTTACGAATATTGAAATTTTTTAATATATCATAATTTTGAAGTATACCATCATTTGAATATACCATAATTGATTGAATATACTATAATTTATGTATGCATTCACCAGATGATGGACATTTGGGTTCTTTCTCTTTTGAGTCTACTGTGAATACAGCCATCAAGGACATTCACATACAAGTCTTTGTATGGTCACAGATTTTCACTTCTCTTTAGTAGACAGTTAAGAGTAAATTTGTCATATAGCAAATGTATGTTGAACTATATAAGAAACTGTCAGAATATTTTTCAAAATGGTTGAACAATAAATAAAAGTTCCAATTATCCCACAGCATTGTCAAAATTTAGCATTGTCGATCTTGTCAATTTTTGCTCTTCTGGTGAATGTGTTGTGGTATCACAATGTGGTTTTAATTTATATTTCCCTGATGAATAATCAAGTTAAATATCTTTTCACGTCCTTATTAGCCATTTATGTACCTTCTTTTGTTAAGTGTCCCATTTAGATCTTTTGTTTAATTAAAAGAATATGCATATGCACAATTATGTTACGTTCTATAAATTCCGGATACAAGCCCTTTTCAGATATATATGGTGATATTTTCTCCCAAGCTTACATTTTAATTTTCTTTATAGTGTCTTTCAAAGAGCAGACATTTTCCATTTTTTTAAAGTTCACTTATTTATTTTGAGAGAGAGAGAGCGAGCACGAGCAGGGGAGGGCAGGGAGAGACGGAGAGAGAATTCCAAGCTGCCTCTACTCCGTCAGTGCAGAGCCCGATGCGGGGCTGGAACCCACAAAATCATGAGATCATGACCTAGGCCAAACCAAGAGTCAGTCGCTCAAACAACTGAGCCACCTAAGCACCCCAGAAGTCTTCAATTTTGATGAAACCCAACTTACCGATTTTCTTCTTTTACGACTCTTTTATGAAGCTTCGCAAACCTCAGCATAGCAAAGAGTTCTCTCCTAAGTGTTCTTTTAGAATTTTTGTAGTTTTAGCTTCTACATTTAGGTCCATCATACATTTTGAGCTAAGTTGTGTGCATCATGTGAAGTAGGCATTGACATTCATATTTTTCCCATATCAATAGGCAGCTGTCCAGCCTCATTTGTTCAGAATATTATCCTTTCCTTTATTGAATTACTTTGGTCCTTTTGTTGAAAATTAAATGACCACATACGTGGGTCTTTCTGCAGTCTCCAAAGGCACACTATGGTGATCTAATTTTTAAGTTTATATGAAACAACAATGGGCCTAGAGGAATTAAGGCAATCTTGAAGAAAACAAAATCAGAGGAGTTAACACCATAGTAATTAAAACCAGTATAGTGTAAACACAAAAATGAACAAACCAAGGAAGAGAGTAAGAAACAGATTAATATATATTCAGCCACCTGATTTACAAGAAACATCCAGTGATTCACTGGACAATGGATGGTCCTTCAATGAAAACAGGTGTAGGGAAATAAATGAACATTTACCCCTACCTCACACCATACACAGAATGAATTCAAATGGATCAAACAGCTAAATATAAACAGGGAAAATAGTAAACTTCAAGAAAAAAAAACACAGGGGAATATCTTCATCAATGTTGGGTTAACAATGATGTCTTCAATAGGATGCAGAAAGTTCTAACTATTAAAAAAAATGCTAAATTACTTTTCATTCAAATTAGGAGATTCTGTTTCACACAAAGACATTAAGAGATTAGAAAGGCAAACCACAGCCTGGAAGAAGTCGTTACAATTAAGCACATCCAAAAAAAGACTTACTATCTCCAGAGTTTCCACAAATTGATAAGAAGAGCCCAAGAATCCAATTTTTCAAAGGCAGAAGGTTTAAGTAGGCCCTTCCCCTAAGAGGTTATTCAAATGGCCAAGAGCCTGTCTCATGGGGCTCAATGTCATTGCCATTTGGGGAAATGCAAATTAGAACCACAGCGGGACACCACTCCACACCCCCAGACTGGCTACAACTAAGAAGACTGACAGTAGAAGAATGTTGGTGAACCGGCCCCTTAACCCACTGCTAAGAGAGCAAACTGGAACCACCATTTGGTAAAACCTCTTCGTAGTTGCTAATGAAGTACGCACGTATCCTATGACCTAAAAACCCCAATCCTAGATGTGTACCCAGCATGAATAACATAAATCAGGCACTAAAAGGCATATACACAAGAATGTCCACTGCAGCAAAACACCCGACAGCCACCCAAATGATACACCAACAGAGAAGTGGAGAAATAGGTTATGTTTCATTTATCGGATTGAAAAATACACAGCAATGCAGCGAACAAAGTATAGTTACAAGCAATCGCGTGGGTATGTTTCACACGCATAGTTTTGGGGCAAAAGAGATCACACACAAAAGGGTATACTCTCTACAGCTCTATTTATGTAAGACTCAAAAGTGGCCAAAGTTAATGTACACGTGAGCACAGTAGTTACCTTCTGGGAGGGAGGGAGGAAATAACTAGGAGTCGGGGGGAGGGGTGCTAGGGGAGAGGGGTGCCTCTGAGGTTCTGGGTGTGTTCCAGAGCAGATGTTGTCAACCTTGATGCTCTTGATATTTTGGGCTGGGTCCCTCTTTGCTGTGGGGTGCGCCTGCTCCGTTCCTGTCCTCGACGTGATAGACACCAGTAGCAAACGTCCCTGCCTCCAACTGGGACCCTCAGAAGTGCCTGCAGACATTGCCAATGTTCCCCGGGGGGTAGAGCCCAAATCCCCCAGGCTGAGGAGGCCCGTTTTATTGCTGGTCCTGGAGGGAGCTAGGTATGTGTGCTCACTTGCCAGGTCACTGACTTCTACATAGGATTTGTCAACTTCTCTGCACCCACATTAAACTTCAGAAGATTCTAAAATCAAAAACAGAGTCAGTGAATACTTAAAAGAACCAAAAATGTCAGAGCCCGCAGGGACAGTAGATGGCGTGTTGTTTAACATCTCGTTTGCAGGCAAGGGGGCTTGGGGTTGCCCGGGGCCCATGGCTGGTGGCCCCAGTGGCCAACTGAGTCAGGGGCTGATCCTTGGCTGGACCTCCAGAATGCGAACCCCATGTGGAAACAGGGCCGGTGGACATGGCGCCCCAGCACCCTGCAGAGAGCATTCTGAAAACCAACATCTCATGCAAACAGGATATTAGCTTTTGTCAGAGAGATCAAAACGGGCTTGAGGTTTTTCTTCACACCCTCAGCCTTGCCTGCGTGTGTCTCTCTCTCTGGCTTTATCTATTCATTTCTGTCCACAGGCAGGAAGAGATGGCAGCCGGGGAGACTCAGCTCTACGCCAAGGTCTCCAACAAGCTCAAGGTCCGCGGCCCGTCCTTGCTGCTGGAGCCCCTTCTGGGAATGGGCTTCCCGGTACACACCGCGTGAGTACTGTCCTGCTGGCCGCTGGACGTGCGTTCCCGGCCCACTGACGCTTCTGCCCCCACCACAGAACTGCAGGCAGCTCAGAGCACTTACTTCCTGCCCGAGGGGTGCGCTTTGCTGAGCGAGATACACTCTCAAAATACAGCCCTTCTCTGCTTTTTATAAATGACATACTCTTTGCCCTTTGGTCAAACTGTGCTGGCTGGCTGGTGGAGGGACCCTAAAAGTTGTGAAAGTCGGAAGCCATGTGTTATGGGGGCACTCCCATTTCTTAGGGTTTGGAGGGGCTTGGGCAGCCTCTTTGTGGTTCAGGGACCGAGACGACCCTGGGAGGCATTTCAGACTCCAGGCCGAAGGGAGCAGTGGAGGGCACCACCACCTAGGAAATATTTCTAAGTGGTGCGGGGGAACCAGTCACCCGTAGGCAAGATCTCTTCAATGTCTGCTGGTGAAAAGAGGTGGTTAAGAAACTACCGGAACAGTGTTGATCGATCCTGCTTACCCAAGGAGGAGGTCCCCGTACAGAAAATGTTCATCGTAGGACCCACCCTGTCAGAGAGAGACAAAGTCCCCAGAAGCCATGAGCTATGGTTGGCACATGGGATACTGATTTTTCAGACTTATTCACTCCTTGGACTGGGGACCAAGGTTTCCTGAAACGTTATAACAAAGCCCTGAGCAAACTAGCTGCCATCACTTTGAAGTTTCACCCTTTTCTTTTTCTTCTTTAAAAAAATTTTTTTAATGTTTACTTATTTTTGAGAGACAGAGCATGAGCGGGGGAGGGGCAGAGAGAGAGAGTGAGAGAGAGTGAGAGAGACAGAATATGAAGCAGGCTCCAGGCCCCGAGCTGCCAGCATGGAGCCCGACGCAGGGCTTGAACCCACAGACTGCAAGATCATGACCTGAGCCAGAATCGGACGCTTAACCAACGGAGCCAGCCAGGCGCCCCAAACTTCACCCTTTTCTTTTCTAATCCAAACCAGAACTTGGTCGCTTTATGTTGATAATAAACCGGGGGCCTTTGAAATGGGCAGCGGAGCCGTGTGCCAGGCCCCGCGCCGGGCACCTTCCCCCGGGTACAGCCAGGGATACCGAAGCCAGAGAACACAGGCGGTGGAGGGGTGGGGCCCTATTCTTGGCACCTCTAAAGCCCACCCTTTATGATGTTCTCGAAGCTGGACTCATGCTCAGAATGCCTTGTGATTTAAACCAATATCATCCTTGTCGGTATTCACCAAAGAGCAGCTCTGAGCAGCGTCACGTGGGTCCGCTGATCAACTCCAGCTGTCTCCAGGCTGGATTCCTGAGTGAGTTACCTTAGCCTCCTTCCATCCTGTCCAAGTTGGCCCTGTTCAGTTACCCCAGTGTCTGTATGTCCTGGGTTATAATGATGAGTGGGACAGGGCTGGGCCTCAGGGACCCTGCAGGCTGGTAGAGGAGGCAAACAGACACAAGCTCATAGACGAGGCAGGGTGGCCCTATGTGGGCAGGCTGGGGGTGGGGGGGCTCGGGGGAGGTTTCCTGGAGGTGGGAGCCCCCGAAGGAAAACGAGCAGGCGGGTGTGAGCAGGTCCGCGTTTTCAGAAATCACGGTGAGGCCGCACGGAGGCCTGGTCAGGGCATCCGGCTTCAAAGTCTAAGCAGTGCAGGCCCTCGTGGGGCCCCCAGCCCGGGCCCCATGTGCCACAGTGCTAGCCCTGCCTCTCCCATGCCCCCCACCCCCAAAGAAGGGAAGGCAAGGTCTGAATGCTCCTCCCGGTCTGCTCTCCTGTAGGCTGAAGGCTCTGGCGGCCACTGGAAGGAAGACAGCGGAAGAGGCGTCAGACTGGTGAGTGCGGCTGCCTCCACGGGTGTGCAGGGTGTTTGGCTTGAACTGGTCGGGCCTCGAGAGCTCCCCGGGGTGGGCGTGGGAGGGCCCCATACACCCTGGGCAGGCACCCTGCCCAACCAGCACCCGGGGAAAGGAATAAAGAGCCCGCATTTCAAACGGAAAACAGGGGCACCTGGGTGGCTCAGTAGATGAAGCGTCCAACTGCGGCTCAGGTCGTGACCTCACGGTTCGTGAGTCCGAAGCCCTTGTCGAGTTCTGCTCTCAGTGTAGAGCCCGCTTTGGATCCTCTGGCCCCCTCTCTCTGCCCCCCTCTGCCCACTCCCTCGCTCACGTGTGTACTCTCTCTGTCTCTCTCTCAAAAATACACATTAAAAAAAAGAAAAACAAAGTAGAGAGATTGAACTTGGAACAAGCCTTTCTTCACTTAAAAATCTGAGTTTATCCACATGTGACTGTCAAAGAAGGAAGAAACCCGCGCGATTTGTTGAGTAAATAGGGAAGAGCTATTTCTTCCGACATAAAATACAGGCCACCACTCTCTCAGGCTCCCTCGGATGGGGAGAGAATTTACTGGTGGCCCCGAATGGCGCCTAAGGCATCGGCACGTTGCACCTTAAGGGGGCCGGGTGGTGGGGGGCGGGGTGTGGAGCTCAGGGTGCCAGGAGGTTCTGCCACAAACCGG